>NC_135233.1:433652136-434902136 GCF_051348905.1 Ranitomeya variabilis
ATAACGCTCCTCTGACAAATGAAAGCTCATTATACATTGTTGTTCTGGAGGCAGAAATGGAAGATTTTACACTTTTAGTCTTCCTGATTTTTCCACTGATTATTTTTCACTGGTATTAATAGAATATTAAATTAGATTTAGATTCCCAAGTAGTAAATTAGTCTGAGAAAATCTAATCATGAGGCTTATTTACCAGCTCTGAATTAAAGCCTTTCTACTATTACTACAGAATTCCACCCCAAGGCTCTGATACAGAGATCTCGCTTCTTTTGCCTTCTGTTGCCGGAATCTAAGGAAACTAAAACAAGTCTGTATTGTGCAGAGGCAGTGTGTTGTATGGCAGGTGGAGCATTGATTGGACAGTGTAGGACACGCCCCATTGACAAGGAGAAGTGGCCGGAACACAAAGTTGTCAATGTATCCAGACATTTATACAGTTGAAACCAGAAGTTTCCATCCACTATATAAAAAGACACATCTGCAGGTTTTTCTCAATATGTGACATGAAATCAGAATAAACCTTTTCCCGTTTTAGGTCAAATAGGATTACCATAATTATTACTATTTGCAAAATGCCAGAATAATGAGAGCGAGAGAATGTTTTAAGGCATTTTTATTACTTCAAAGTCAAAAGTTTGAGTTAATTAGAGACATAGAGTACCTGTGGATGTATTTTAATGCACACCTGAAACACACTCTTTCTTTGTGTAGAATCATGGGAAAGTCTAAAAAAAATCAGCCAAGATATCAGGAAGAGAATTGTGGACTTGCACAAGTCTGGCTCATCCTTGGGTACAATTTTAAGATGCCTGAAGGTGCCTCGTTCACCTGTACAAATAATTATACGCAAGTACAAACAAGATGGGAATATCCAGCCATCCTACCGCTCAGGAAGGAGACGGGTTCTGGTAAACCTAATTGACCGAAAACAGGAAAGGTTTATTCTGATTTCATGTCAGATACTGAGAAAAACCTGTAGATGTGTCTTTATATATAGTGGATGGAAACTTGTGATTTCAACTGTATATTGCAGAGAATAATATAATATATAACATCCAACACGGATTCATGAAGAATAAGTCATGTCTAACCAGCATGTTGGGTTTCTATCCTGATGTTTGGTAATGCAGCTGATGTGATTTATCTGGATCTGTGACCTGTCAGTTGAGCCACAATAATGAAGATGAGGCTAGAGAGCACCAAATAAAGCCCCACCCAGGGGGCACTCATTACGGGTGGAAGAAAGGGGATTCTGGCACCTAATATGAAAGGGTTCTTTACAGTTACAGCAGTCAGACTGTGGAATGCCGACCACAAGAGGCAGCAATGGCCGACACTAAAACAGATTTATACAAGGGATGGATGAGTTCTTCAGTACACATAACCTTGTGGGTTATAGTTGATTTAGTGACAAAAATGTATAATTGGTGGAGAAAGGTTGAACTTAATGAACCGGGGTCTTTTTTCAACCTATGTAGCTATGTTTCAATCCATCAATCTGTATATCCATCCATCATCTATCCATTTGTGTATCCATGAACTCATGTATCATCCATCTGTACATGTATCATCCATTTGTGTGTGTGTGTGTGTATCCATCCATCCGTCCATCCATCTATCCAGCAATCTATATATTCCTCCATCCTTCCATATATGTATCCATCCATCTGCATGCTGTATGTTGTACTTCGCCATGGCATAATGCAGCACCCCAGGTAACCGGTTGCTGCAGTGATGTTGCCTTCCCTTCAGGGAGGGTGATGTCACGCTTGGGGGCAAGGGGGATTCTTTCTATCAGGTAAGGCACTCACATTCAACACATCTGAATCTAGGCCAAGAGGGGAGCTCCGAACCCGGATTCAGGGGAGCATCCCTTAGCTATATGCATCCTGGTCTGGAGGAGGAGTCAGCCAGTTGTAGAGGAGTGAGGAGAGGAGAAGGACGTCTAAAAGAGACAGAGGGGCTGCACAGCCAAGTGGGAGCTGTGACCTCTGGAAAGCATGAGAACTTGAAGGAGTTGAATTGTGGAAGAGCTTAGAGGGAAAAAGCACATTGGAGGAAGAGGCTTAGCAGGGGAACAGCGGAAGGACACCCTCAGAGCCAAAGCGCAGAAACTGGGTACCGGGAGCCCAAGGTTGTGTTGTTCTCCAGGACGCGCGACAGAACCGGAGAGAATAAGACTATATGTCAATTGCCTGCAACAAGTTTGAGGTGAAGCAGTAACTTTAGAGCCGGTTCATCTAAGAGATCCTATAAACAGGCTTAAACTGCCTATCGTACAGACATCTGTCTTAGGACAGGAGAGAGGGGACCCTGTCAGCAAGCTTTAAGCAGCGGGGACCTCACCATCTAGCGCAAGTAGGAAAGGCTTACGGACCTTACCTGGGAGAGGGATCCTTTATTACCTCCAAGCCGGCCGGACCACAGCTACCCTACACCTGGTACCCTGGACTGAGGACTGCTACCATCAGTAAACCAGGTAAAAGACTGCAAACTCTGTGTCCTCCACTTATTCGTCGGCATACACCATCCTTGCCACACACCTTGGGAGCCCTGAGGACCCCGCTTCACCTATGGGAAGCGTCACCATCACTGCTGCATCAACATCCCCAGAGGATCCCTTTAAAGCAGTGTCGGTCACCCTGACCGAAAACCACAGGTGGCGTCACGAATAGACTTTATTTTCCCTTTAAAGACATTTCCCATTTAATTGAGCGCCCATGGCCACGGACCGGGTTGCAGCCACCGTGACATCTCATTTAAGCCCGGACCCGGTACCGAGTACCCCACGGCCCAGGCGGGGCGACTCAATAATATCACCAAGTTTTCACCTTAATCCTATGGAAGTGCTGCCTGTTTTTGGATTTTATATTCTGAGTCCAGTGGTCTGTGGATCTGAAGGCTTCTTCATCCACATTTTATTTTTGGATTAGCGCTGCTGTAGATAAAAATAAATCTGTAAATATAAAACTTGTGTATATCGGCTTCTCCACTTAACACTACACCCCCAAATTGTTTGTGATATTCTAAAAATTCAACTGAAATCTTGTCAACAGCTCATTTACACAGCGAATCATGAGCACTTGGACATCCACTTTTCCAAAGAGGTGAGAATTTTATAAAATAGCAAAAAATGTGCAAATTTTTTTGCTCACAAGCAGCTTGCACCAAAATTTGCAACAAAAGCCTTAATGCATTTCAAGCATAGACATTTGGTTTCCTTGGGATCAAGCGCAAATTCTTTACGATAAATCACAAGCTCGGCTCAGCTGCATCATCCTCCTCCGCTCCATCTGTAGATGCAATAAGCTGAATGTCAATCCTTTCGCTCCTTGGACCCATGTGCACCACGATTCCTGATGTTATGATAGATGAGCGGCACGGCTCTGCTACATCACACTTCATATTACTGTCTTGTAGGAGGGTCCAAAGTTTTAAAGTCTTAATCTCGAAACAGGCATCAATCAATAGTCCGCCCGCTAACCTCGCGCAGTGTATTTCAATTATTCCACATGAACGCTGACCGTTTGATTGGAGAGAGAAAGAGCGGAGAGCTCGGGCTATTTTCTCTGGCATTAATGGGATTTCATTTCTCTTCTCGGTATGGAATAGTCAGCGGCAGCCGCACAGGGACTGCAGGCAGCGAGCTGTGCTGCGGGTTATCAATGGCTGGCAATGATCAATAACCATTCTGGCTGATTGCGATGGCCTGACGGCTGCCTTCTGCGAAGCATCAAGGAAAGCAAGGTCCCTGACCATGAAAAGGATCATAGTTTATCATTAAGAGGGATTGATGGAGTGGCAGGGAGGAGATGGGATTCTGCTCGGCCATGGCGGGAGCGCTTTGTAGGCAGTTTACATGCTCTGTAAGTAGAGGTGCGCCATTCGCCCTCGCTGCTGCTTCCTAATGTTCGCCTTCATATATATTCACCCATCACTAAAAGTAATTTATTGACTTAAGGCCAGAAGATGGATGTGGAAAGTAACAAAGGCTGATGGAGTATTAGGGCACTGTACATATTAATGTCAGGGCCTGTCGACCACGCGGACGGATAGCTGGATTCACGGATAGTTAAGTGACTGATCAGTAAAGTATGTATGCAAGCAGCAGTCCTGGCCTGGGTGCCACTAGGATCTGTGCACCTAGTAGGGTATAATTGTGGGCACTAGGGCCATGGTGTGACTGCTATCTCCGCACACCCCCATGGGCAGGGGCATTAGGCCCGTGGGTATTACTGCCATTTCTACACCTGCTATCGTTATGGACACTAGAGTCAAAGTGTGAGTACCATCTCTGTAACCCTATAGTACGGACATTAAGAATCATAGAATCCTAGAATGTTAGAGTTGGAAGGGACCTCCAGAGTCATCGGGACCTCCAGGGGCATCGGGTCCAACCCCCTGCTCAATGCAGGATTCACTAAACCATCTCAGACAGATGTCTGTCCAGCCTCTAATAGAAGACTTCCATTGCAGGAGAACTCACCACCTCTCTTGGCCGTCTGTTCCCCTCATTGATCTCCCTTGCCGTCAAAAAGTGTTTTCTAATATCTAATCTGTATCTTCCCCCTTTCAGTTTCATTCCATTGCTTCTCGTATTTCCAAGTGCAAATGGGAATAATGATGATCCCTCTACACTGTGACAGCCCTTCAGATATTTGTAGATGGCTATTAAGTCTCCTCTTAGCCTTCTTTTTTGCAGCTAAACATTCCCAGATACTTTAATCGTTCCTCGTAGGACATACTTTGCCGTCCGCTCACCATCCTGGTCGCTCTTCTCTGAACTTGCTCCAGTTTTTCAATGTCTTTTTTAAAATATGGTGCCCATTAGGGTTGAGCGAAACGGGTCGTTCATTTTCAAAAGTCGCCGACTTTTGGCAAAGTCGGCGATCCCAGCGTTGCATCGGCCATGCGGTACGCGACTTTCGCGCCAAAGTCGCGTTTCAATGACGCGAAAAGCGCCATTTCTCAGCCAATGAAGGTGAACGCAGAGTGTGGGCAGCGTGATGACATAGTGCCTGGTCCTCACCATCTTAGAGAAGGGCATTGCAGTGATTGGCTTGCTGTCTGCGGCGTCACAGGGGCTATAAAGGGGCGTTCCCGCCGACCGCCATCTCACTGCTGCTGATCTGAGCTTAGGGAGAGGTTGCTGCCGCTTCGTCAGAAGCAGGGAGAGCGTTAGGCAGGGTCCACTAACCACCAAACCGCTTGTGCTGTAGCGATTTCCACTGTCCAACACCACCTTCGGTGTGCAGGGACAGTGGAAGCTACATTTTTTTTTTTTTTCTCTCTCAGCGCTGTAGCTCATTGGGCTGCCCTAGAAGGCTCCTTGATAGCTGTATTGCTGTGTGTACGCCACTGTGGAAACCAACTGCTTTTTTCAAAGCACATATCCTCTTGTTCCTTCCTTTCTGCACAGCTATCTTTTTTGTTTGTCCACACTTTTTATTTAATTTGTGCATCAGTCCACTCTTTATTGCTGCCTGCCATACCTGGCTGAGATTACTGCAGGGAGATAGTAATTGTAGGACAGTCCCTGTTTTTTTTTTTTTTGTTGGAGATTAAGATTGGCATTTCTGCTAGAGTGCCATCCGTGTGTGCCATCTCTCACTGAGTGGGCCATAGAAAGCCTATTTATTTTTTTCCATGATTTGGGTTCTAAAATCTACCTGAAAAAAAAACACTACATCAATCAGTGGTAGAAAAATATTGGCCTCAGTCAGGGCTTGTGTGCCACTCCTGACTCCTGTGTGTGCCATCTCTCACTCAGTGGGCCATAGAAAGCCTTTTTTTTTTATTATTATTATTTGGTTTCTAAAGTCTCCCTGAAAAAAAAATAAATAAATAAAAAAACAGTGGGAGATTAATATTGCCCTTTCAGCTTGTGTGCCAGTCTTGACTCCTGGGTGTGCCACCTCTCTCTCTCAAATTGTGGGCCATAGAAAGCCTATTTATTTTTTTCCTTGATTTGGGTTCTAAAATCTACCTTAAAAAAAACACTACATCAATCAGTGGTAGAAAAATATTGGCCTCAGTCAGGGCTTGTGTGCCACTCCTGACTCCTGTGTGTGCTGTCATGAATCCCCAATGGCTAGGGATAGCACAGGACAAGCAAAGTACAAATAAATAACGGACGAGCTCTAGGGTGATGGAACCTGGGCTGACCGCTGCCCTAAGCCTGACAAACGCAACTAGAGATAGCCAGGGAGCGTGCCTACGTTGGTTCTAGACGCCACGCACCAGCCTAAGAGCTAACTAGTACTGCAGAGAAAATAAAGACCTCACTTGCCTCCAGAGGAATGAACCCCAAAAGATATAGTTGCCCCCTCACATGTATTGACGGTGAAATGAGAGGAAGGCACACACATAGAGATGATATATATAGATTTAGCAAATTGAGGCCCGCTGTAAACTAGAAAGCAGAACGATACAAAAGGGGACTGAGCGGTCAGCAAAAAACCCTAATCAAAAAACCATCCTGAGATTACAAGAACCCATGTGCCAACTCATGGCACATGGGGAGAACCTCAGTCCACTAGAGCTACCAGCTAGCATAGAGACATAATAAGCAAGCTGGACAAAAAACCAAACAACTGAAAATCAGCACTTAGCTTATCCTGAAAGATCTGGGAGCAGGTAGGCAGGAACCAAACAGAGCACATCTGAATACATTGATAGCCGGCAAGGGAATGACAGAAAGGCCAGGTAAAATAGGAAACACCCAGCCTCTGATGGACAGGTGGAAACCAAAGGCCGCAACCCACCAAAGTCACCCAGTACCAGCAGTAACCACCAGAGGGAGCCCACAAACAGAATCCACAACAGTACCCCCCCCTTGAGGAGGGGTCACCGAACCCTCACGAGAACCCCCAGGGCGATCAGGGTGAGCTCTATGGAAGGCGCGGACCAAATCAGTCGCATGAACATCGGAGGCGACCACCCAGGAATTATCCTCCTGACCATAACCCTTCCACTTAACCAAATACTGGAGTTTGCGTCTGGAAACACGAGAATCCAAGATCTTCTCAACAACATACTCCAATTCTCCCTCCACCAGCACCAGAGCAGGAGGCTCAACCGAAGGAACAACGGGCGCCTCATACCTCCGCAACAACGACCGATGGAACACATTATGAATAGCGAACGATGCTGGGAGATCCAAACGAAAAGATACAGGGTTAAGAATCTCCGAGATCCTATAAGGACCGATGAACCGAGGCTTGAACTTAGGAGAAGAGACCTTCATAGGGACAAAACGAGAAGACAACCACACCAAATCCCCAACAAGAAGTCGGGGACCCACGCGGCGACGGCGATTAGCAAACTGCTGAGTCTTCTCCTGAGATAACTTCAAATTGTCCACCACCTGATTCCAAATCTGATGTAGCCTGTCCACCACCATGTCCACTCCAGGACAATCCGAAGACTCCACCTGACCAGAGGAAAAACGAGGATGAAACCCCGAATTACAAAAAAAAGGAGAGACCAACGTGGCAGAACTAGCCCGATTATTAAGAGCAAATTCGGCCAGTGGCAAAAAAGGAACCCAGTCATCTTGGTCAGCAGAAACAAAACACCTCAAATAAGTTTCCAAGGTCTGATTAGTTCGCTCCGTCTGGCCATTCGTCTGAGGATGGAATGCAGACGAGAAAGACAAATCAATGCCCATCTTGGCACAAAACGTCCGCCAAAATCTAGACACAAACTGGGATCCCCTGTCCGAAACGATATTCTCCGGAATCCCATGCAAACGAACCACGTTCTGAAAAAATAAAGGGACCAACTCAGAGGAGGAAGGCAACTTAGGCAAGGGCACCAAATGAACCATCTTAGAAAAGCGGTCACACACAACCCAGATAACGGACATTTTCTGTGAAACCGGGAGATCAGAAATAAAATCCATGGAAATGTGCGTCCAAGGCCTCTTCGGGATGGGCAAGGATAACAACAACCCACTGGCCCGAGAACAGCAAGGCTTAGCTCGAGCACACACTTCACAAGACTGCTCAAAGGTACGCACATCCCTAGACAAGGAAGGCCACCAAAAAGACCTGGCCACCAAGTCTCTAGTACCAAATATTCCAGGATGACCAGCCAACACAGAAGAATGGACCTCGGAGATGACTCTACTGGTCCAATCATCCGGAACAAACAGTCTTTCTGGTGGACAACGATCCGGTTTATCCACCTGAAACTCCTGCAATGCACGTCGCAAGTCTGGGGATACGGCGGACAATATTACCCCATCCCTAAGGATACCAGTAGGCCCAGAGTCTCCAGGAGAGTCAGGCACAAAACTCCTGGAAAGAGCATCTGCCTTCACATTCTTTGAACCTGGCAGGTATGAAACCACGAAATTGAAACGAGAAAAAAACAACGACCAACGAGCCTGTCTAGGATTCAAACGCCTGGCAGACTCAAGGTAAATGAGATTCTTGTGATCAGTCAAGACCACCACACGATGTTTAGCACCCTAAAGCCAATGACGCCACTCCTCAAATGCCCACTTCATGGCCAAAAGCTCCCGATTACCCACATCATAATTGCGCTCGGCGGGCGAGAATTTTCTAGAGAAGAATGCACATGGCTTCATCACCGAGCCATCAGAACTTCTCTGTGACAAAACCGCCCCCGCTCCAATCTCGGAAGCATCAACCTCAACCTGAAAAGGAAGTGAAACATCTGGTTGACACAACACAGGAGCAGAAGAAAACCGGCGCTTAAGTTCCTGAAAGGCCCCCACAGCCGCAGGAGACCAATTAGCAACATCAGCACCCTTTTTAGTCAAATCAGTCAAAGGTTTAACAACACTGGAAAAATTTGCAATGAACCGACGATAAAAATTAGCAAACCCCAAGAACTTCTGTAGGCTCTTAACAGATGTAGGTTGTGTCCAGTCACAAATTGCCTGAACCTTAACGGGATCCATCTCAATAGTAGAAGGAGAAAAAATGTACCCCAAAAAAGAAATCTTCTGGACTCCGAAGAGACACTTTGAGCCCTTCACAAACAGAGAATTGGCCCGCAGAACCTGAAACACCTTCCTGACCTGTAGAACATGAGACTCCCAGTCATCAGAAAACACCAAAATATCATCCAAATACACAATCATAAACTTATCCAGATATTCACGGAAAATATTGTGCATAAAGGACTGAAAGACTGACGGAGCATTGGAGAGTCCAAAAGGCATTACCAAATACTCAAAATGGCCCTCAGGCGTATTAAATGCGGTTTTCCACTCATCACCTTGTTTTATCCGCACCGCGAAGATCTATCTTAGTGAACCACCTAGCCCCCTTAATGCGAGCAAACAAGTCAGTTAATAATGGCAATGGATACTGATATTTGACTGTAATCTTATTTAGAAGGCGATAATCTATACAAGGCCTCAGGGAACCATCTTTTTTTGCCACGAAAAAAAACCTGCTCCCAGAGGGGACGAAGATGGACGAATATGTCCCTTTTCCAAGGACTCCTTAATATAATTCCGCATAGCAGTATGCTCTGGTAGTGACAGATTAAATAAACGACCCTTAGGGAACTTACTGCCAGGAATTAATTCTATAGCACAGTCACACTCTCTATGAGGAGGGAGCGAATTGAGCTTAGGCTCCTCAAAAACATCCCTATAGTCAGACAAAAACGCAGGGATCTCAGAAGGAGTAGATGAAGCGATTGAAATCGGAGGTGCATCACCATGAACCCCCTGACATCCCCAGCTTAACACAGACATTGTTTTCCAGTCCAGGACAGGATTATGAGTTTGTAACCATGGCAGACCAAGCACTAGTACATCATGTAAATTATACAGTACAAGGAAGCGAATCACCTCCTGATGAACGGGAGTCATGCGCATGGTCACTTGTGTCCAGTACTGCGGTTTAGTCATAGCCAATGGTGTAGAGTCAATTCCCTTCAGAGGAATAGGAACTTCCAGAGGCTCCAGACTAAAACCGCAGCGTTTAGCAAATGACCAATCCATAAGACTCAGGGCAGCGCCCGAATCCACATAGGCATCGACGGAAATGGAAGACAGTGAAAAAATCAGAGTCACAGACAAAATGAACTTAGGCTGCAGAGTACCAATGGCAAAAGATTTATCAACCCTTTTTGTGCGTTTAGAGCATGCTGATATAACATGAGCTGAATCACCACAATAAAAACACAATCCATTTTTCCGCCTATAATTTTGCCGTTCACTTCTGGACTGAATTCTATCACATTGCATAGTCTCAGGTGCCTGTTCAGAAGACACCGCCAACTGGTGCACGGGTTTGCGCTCCCGTAAACGCCGATCAATCTGAATGGCCATAGCCATAGACTCATTCAGACCTGTAGGCGTAGGGAACCCCACCATAATATCCTTAATGGCCTCAGAAAGACCATTTCTGAAGTTTGCAGCCAGGGCGCACTCATTCCACTGAGTAAGCACCGACCATTTCCGAAATTTTTGACAATATATTTCCGCTTCATCATGCCCCTGAGAGAGGGCTAATAAAGCCTTTTCAGCCTGAATCTCCAGGTTAGGTTCCTCATAGAGCAATCCCAATGCCAGAAAAAACGCATCCACACTGAGCAATGCAGGATCCCCTGGTGCCAATGCAAATGCCCAATTCTGAGGGTCGCCCCGCAGGAAAGATATTACAATCTTGACCTGTTGAGCAGGGTCTCCAGAGGAGCGAGATTTTAAAGAAAGAAACAATTTACAATTGTTCCTGAAATTCTGGAAGGTAGATCTATCTCCAGAAAAGAACTCTGGAATAGGAATTCTAGGTTCAGACATGGGAATGTGAACAACAAAATCCTGTATGTTTTGAACTTTTGCCGCGAGATTACTCAGGCTGGAAGCCAAACTCTGGACATCCATGTTAAACAGCTAAGATCAGAGCCATTCAAGGGTTAAGAGGAGGTAAGAAGCAGCTAGACAGCAATTAAGGGCTAGGCAGCAAAACTCTGAAGGAAAAAAAAAAAAAAATTTCCCTTAAACACTTCTTTTTCTCCTGCTTCAGCCCAAACAATTAACACTTTGTGGGCCGGCTATACTGTCATGAATCCCCAATGGCTAGGGATAGCACAGGACAAGCAAAGTACAAATAAATAACGGACGAGCTCTAGGGTGATGGAACCTGGGCTGACCGCTGCCCTAAGCCTGACAAACGCAACTAGAGATAGCCAGGGAGCGTGCCTACGTTGGTTCTAGACGCCACGCACCAGCCTAAGAGCTAACTAGTACTGCAGAGAAAATAAAGACCTCACTTGCCTCCAGAGGAATGAACCCCAAAAGATATAGTTGCCCCCTCACATGTATTGACGGTGAAATGAGAGGAAGGCACACACATAGAGATGATATATATAGATTTAGCAAATTGAGGCCCGCTGTAAACTAGAAAGCAGAACGATACAAAAGGGGACTGAGCGGTCAGCAAAAAACCCTAATCAAAAAACCATCCTGAGATTACAAGAACCCATGTGCCAACTCATGGCACATGGGGAGAACCTCAGTCCACTAGAGCTACCAGCTAGCATAGAGACATAATAAGCAAGCTGGACAAAAAACCAAACAACTGAAAATCAGCACTTAGCTTATCCTGAAAGATCTGGGAGCAGGTAGGCAGGAACCAAACAGAGCACATCTGAATACATTGATAGCCGGCAAGGGAATGACAGAAAGGCCAGGTAAAATAGGAAACACCCAGCCTCTGATGGACAGGTGGAAACCAAAGGCCGCAACCCACCAAAGTCACCCAGTACCAGCAGTAACCACCAGAGGGAGCCCACAAACAGAATCCACAACAGTGTGCCATCTCTCACTCAGTGGGCCATAGAAAGCCTATTTATTTTTTTGCTTGATTTGGGTTCTAAAATATACCTTTAAAAAAATCACTACATCAATCAGTGGGAGAAAAATATTGGCCTCAGTCAGGGCTTGTGTGCCACTCCTGACTCCTGTGTGTGCCATCTCTCACTGAGTGGGCCATAGAAAGCCTATTTATTTTTTTCCATGATTTGGGTTCTAAAATCTACCTGAAAAAAAAAACACTACATCAATCAGTGGTAGAAAAATATTGGCCTCAGTCAGGGCTTGTGTGCCACTCCTGACTCCTGTGTGTGCCATCTCTCACTGAGTGGGCCATAGAAAGCCTATTTATTTTTTTGCTTGATTTGGGTTCTAAAATCTACCTTTAGAAAAATCACTACATCAATCAGTGGGAGAAAAATATTGGCCTCAGTCAGGGCTTGTGTGCCACTCCTGACTCCTGTGTGTGCCATCTCTCACTGAGTGGGCCATAGAAAGCCTATTTATTTTTTTCCATGATTTGGATTCTAAAATCTACCTGAAAAAAAAAAATACTACATCAATCAGTGGTAGAAATATATTGGCCTCAGTCAGGGCTTGTGTGCCACTCCTGACTCCTGTGTGTGCCATCTCTCACTCAGTGGGCCATAGAAAGCCTTTTTTTTTTTTTTTTTTTATTATTTGGTTTCTAAAGTCTCCCTGAAAAAAATAAATAAATAAAAAAACAGTGGGAGATTAATATTGCCCTTTCAGCTTGTGTGCCAGTCTTGACTCCTGGGTGTGCCACCTCTCTCTCTCAAATTGTGGGCCATAGAAAGCCTATTTATTTTTTTCCTTGATTTGGGTTCTAAAGTAATGGCAGGTCCCAGATTCCCCTAATCAAGTCCGCACCCACAGAGACCACAACTCAGGACTAAACCACAGTGCACTAATATTTATTATAGCA
Source organism: Ranitomeya variabilis (assembly GCF_051348905.1). Lineage (NCBI taxonomy): Eukaryota > Metazoa > Chordata > Amphibia > Anura > Dendrobatidae > Ranitomeya > Ranitomeya variabilis. The sequence continues at coordinate 433,664,883 of NC_135233.1, forward strand.
TTATAACACACATGGGCAATCAGTCCCAGTAAATTCAATACAATAGCGTTATAAAATTATTGACTGATTACCCATGTGGCCCCATAGACTCATGTCATACATATGGTACATACCGCACTATTAGATCAGGGAAAATGTGCACCGTGGTCGCGTCCTCCCCGACGCGCGTTTCGGCCAGGTGGCCTTCCCCCTGAGGAAGGCCACCTGGCCGAAACGCGCGTCGGGGAGGACGCGACCACGGTGCACATTTTCCCTGATCTAATAGTGCGGTATGTACCATATGTATGACATGAGTCTATGGGGCCACATGGGTAATCAGTCAATAATTTTATAACGCTATTGTATTGCATTTACTGGGACTGATTGCCCATGTGTGTTATAATGCTATAATAAATATTAGTGCACTGTGGTTTAGTCCTGAGTTGTGGTCTCTGTGGGTGCGGACTTGATTAGGGGAATCTGGGACCTGCCATTACTGTGCACCTATGTATGTGCTTTTTATTCAATAAAGTTTTTTCTATTTTTCATTACTTGGACTTTGCTTGACTGCAATTTTTGGTGCTTTGTGTTATACACGGATATATGCAGTTGTCCTTTGTGGTCCTTGGTCTGTCTTATTCTATATGGGTCATTTAATACCTTATGGGTTTATTTATTAGGACGGACTATGTATACCACTGTATATTATCAATCAGTGGTAGAAAAATATTGGCCTCAGTCAGGGCTTGTGTGCCACTCCTGACTCCTGTGTGTGCCATCTCTCACTCAGTGGGCCATAGAAAGCCTTTTTTTTTTTTATTATTATTATTTGGTTTCTAAAGTCTCCCTGAAAAAAAAATAAAAAAATAAAAAAACAGTGGGAGATTAATATTGCCCTTTCAGCTTGTGTGCCAGTCTTGACTCCTGGGTGTGCCACCTCTCTCTCTCAAATTGTGGGCCATAGAAAGCCTATTTATTTTTTTCCTTGATTTGGGTTCTAAAATCTACCTTAAAAAAAACACTACATCAATCAGTGGTAGAAAAATATTGGCCTCAGTCAGGGCTTGTGTGCCACTCCTGACTCCTGTGTGTGCCATCTCTCACTCAGTGGGCCATAGAAAGCCTATTTATTTTTTTGCTTGATTTGGGTTCTAAAATCTACCTTTAAAAAAATCACTACATCAATCAGTGGGAGAAAAATATTGGCCTCAGTCAGGGCTTGTGTGCCACTCCTGACTCCTGTGTGTGCCATCTCTCACTCAGTGGGCCATAGAAAGCCTATTTATTTTTTTCCATGATTTGGGTTCTAAAATCTACCTGAAAAAAAAACACTACATCAATCAGTGGTTGAAAAATATTGGCCTCAGTCAGGGCTTGTGTGCCACTCCTGACTCCTGTGTGTGCCATCTCTCACTCAGTGGGCCATAGAAAGCCTTTTTTTTTTTTTTTTTTTATTACTTGGTTTCTAAAGTCTCCCTGAAAAAAAAATAAAAAAATAAAAAAACAGTGGGAGATTAATATTGCCCTTTCAGCTTGTGTGCCAGTCTTGACTCCTGGGTGTGCCACCTCTCTCTCTCAAATTGTGGGCCATAGAAAGCCTATTTATTTTTTGGCTTGATTTGGGTTCTAAAATCTACCTTTAAAAAAATCACTACATCAATCAGTGGGAGAAAAATATTGGCCTCAGTCAGGGCTTGTGTGCCACTCCTTACTCCTGTGTGTGCCATCTCTCACTCAGTGGGCACTGGGCCATAGAAAGCATTTTTTTTTTTTATTATTATTATTTGGTTTCTAAATTGTCCCTGAAAAAAACATTTTATCTTATTTGGTTTCTAAAGTCTCCCTGAGAAAAAAAAAAAAAAAAAAATAGGTGGGAGATTAATATTGACATTTGGGCTTGAGTGACAGTCCTGCGTGTGTGGCATCTCTGTGATTTTGTGCCACAGAAAACAGAGTGTGTAACATTGTGCCTGATTTTCCTTGTGGTCTCAACAACCTGTTAAGGGATATTGAAATCATACTGAAGTTATAGCTCACCGTGTAAGTTGTTTGACAGCAACAAATAAAGTTACTTTGGTTACGTTTTTAAAACAATGAGGAAGTCTGGTGCAAGAGGTCGTGGCCGTGGGCGTTCATTGTCAGCTGGTAATGATGGTAGTGGTAGTGGAGCATCAGGTGGTCGTGGGGATAAAAATATTCCACCTAAGTCTGGAGCTGTGGAGCCAGTTTCGTCGTCTGGCTACACAAGGCCTCGAAAGCTCTCTTTTCTGGGAGTAGGAAAACCGCTTTTAAAGCCGGAGCAGCAACAGCAAGTTTTGGCTTACATTGCAGACTCAGCCTCTAGCTCTTTTGCCTCCTCTTCTGAAACTGGTAAATGTAAAAGCAGCGCGTCGCTTGTGGATGTTCACGGTCAGGGACAAGTCGCTTCCTTGTCCTCTTTAGCAAAAACAACAACAAGAGAGAAGGATGCAGCAGGCGACACAATGGGTTACTCCATGGAGCTCTTTACACATACCGTCCCTGGCTTAGAAAGTGAAACACTTAACAGGCCATGCCCATTACAAGTAGATTCTGACATGGAGTGCACTGATGCACAGCCACAGCCAGAGTACTATGCTGCTCCTTTGACTCAGACCACAACATTGCCCTCTCAGGGTACTGATCCGCAATCAGACCCTGATGAGACTATGTTGCCCCGCCACGAACGCTATACCACCGACCGACACGGTGACACAGACGAAGTTGCACACGAGCTCGAAGAGGAGGTAATAGATGACCCAGTTGTTGACCCCGATTGGCAGCCATTGGGGGAACAGAGTGCAGGCGGCAGTAGTTCAGAAGCGGAGGTGGAGGAGGGGCCGCAGCAGGCATCAACATCGCAACAGGTTCCATCTGCCGGGCCCGTATCTGGCCCAAAACGCATGTCAAAGCCAAAACCTGTTGGAGGACAGCGTGGCCATCCGGTTAAAGCTCAGTCTGCAATCCCTGAAAAGGGATCCGATGCTAGGAAGAGTGCAGTCTGGCATTTTTTTTAATCAACATCCAATTGATCAGCGCAAAGTCATCTGTCAAAAATGTTCAACTAGCTTAAGCAGAGGTCAGAATCTGAAAAGTCTCAATACTAGTTGCATGCATAGACACTTAACCACCATGCATTTTCAAGCCTGGACTAACTACCAAACGTCCCTTAAGGTTGTAGCACCCTCGGCCAATGAAGCTAGTCAGCAACGCAACATCCCTTCCGTCACTGTAAGGCCACCATTTTCCGCACCACCGGCAGTATCTGTGCAGGTTTCTTTGCCAGCCAAAAGCAGTCAGGGTCAGGGAATCACCAGTTTTGTAGGAGGAAATATTGCATCTAGGGCACCGGCGGAAACAATACCGTCTCCAACCGTCTCTCAGTCTGCCATGTCCACCGGCACACCCGCAAGTTCCACGTTCTCCATCTCTCCAGTTCAGCTCACACTACATGAGACTCTGGTTAGGAAAAGGAAGTACTTATCCTCGCATCCGCGTACACAGGGTTTTAACGCCCACATAGCTAGACTAATCTCGTTAGAGATGATGCCCTACCGGTTAGTTGAAAGCGAAGCTTTCAAAGCCCTGATGGAGTACGCTGAACCACGATACGAGCTACCCAGTCGACACTTTTTTTCAAGAAAAGCCATCCCAGCCCTGCACCAGCATGTTAAACAGCGCATCGTCCATGCACTCAGGCAATCTGTGAGTACAAAGGTGCACCTGACTACAGATGCATGGACCAGTAGGCATGGCCAGGGACGTTATGTGTCCATCACGGCACACTGGGTGAATGTGGTGGATGCAGGGTCCACAGGGGACATCAATTTCGGGACAGTTGTGCCTAGCCCACGGTCTAGGAAACAGTTGGCTGTAGGCGTTCGCACCCCCTCCTCCTTCTCCTCCTCCTGCAGAAGCTACAGCTCTTCCACAGACCGCAGTCGGCCAACCACTCCATCGGCAGATGACACTGTTGCACACCAGTTGTCCCATTATGGGCCAGCTACTGGCAAGCGTCAGCAGGCTGTATTGGCTATGAAGTGTTTGGGCGACAACAGACACACCGCGGAAGTTCTGTCCGAGTTCTTGCAAGAAGAAACGCAGTCGTGGCTGGGCACAGTAGATCTTGAGGCAGGCAAGGTAGTGAGTGATAACGGAAGGAATTTCATGGCTGCCATCTCCCTTTCCCAACTGAAACACATTCCTTGCCTGGCTCACACCTTAAACCTGGTGGTGCAGTGCTTATTGAAAACTTATCCTGGGTTCTCCGACCTGCTCCTCAAAGTGCGTGGACTTTGCTCACATATCCGACGTTCGCCTGTACACTCCAGCCGTATGCAGACCTATCAGCGGTCTTTGAACCTTCCCCAGCATTGCCTAATCATAGACGTTGCAACAAGGTGGAACTCAACACTGCACATGCTTCAGAGACTGTGCCAACAGAGGCGGGCTGTTATGTTTTTGTGGGAGGATACACATACACGGGCAGGCAGTAGGATGGCAGACATGGAGTTGTCAGGTGTGCAGTGGTCCAAGATACAAGACATGTGTCAAGTCCTTCAGTGTTTTGAGGAATGCACACGGCTGGTTAGTGCAGACAACGCCGTAATAAGCATGAGCATCCCCCTAATGCGTCTGCTGATGCAAAGTTTGACGCACATAAAGGATCAGGCGTCTGCACCAGAGGAAGAGGAAAGCCTTGATGACAGTCAGCCATTGTCTGGTCAGGGCAGTGTACAGGACGAGGTAGCGGGCGAAGAGGAGGTGGAGGACGAGGAGGATGATGGGGATGAGTATATTTTTAATGCGGAAGCTTTCCCGGGGGCACTGGAAATTGGTTGCGTGGCAAGGCCGGGTTCTGTTTTTTTGAGGGACACAAGTGACGTAGATTTGCCTGAAACTGCCCCTCAACCAATCACAACCGGAGATTTGACAACTGGAACTTTGGCCCACATGGCGGATTATGCCTTACGTATCCTAAAAAGGGACACACGCATTACGAAAATGATGAACGATGACGATTACTGGTTGGCCTGCCTCCTTGATCCACGCTATAAAGGCAAATTGCAAAATATAATGCCACATGAGAACTTGGAACTAATATTAGCAACCAAACAATCAACTCTTGTTGACCGTTTGCTTCAGGCATTCCCAGCACACAGCGCACGTGATCGTTCTCACACGAGCTCCAGGGGGCAGCAGACTAGGAGTGTTAGGGGTGCACACATCAGAAGTGGCGTTGGACAGAGGGGTTTTCTGACCAGGTTGTGGAGTGATTTTGCTATGACCGCAGACAGGACAGGTACTGCTGCATCAATTGAAAGTGACAGGAGACAACATTTGTCCAGTATGGTTACTAACTATTTTTCATCCCTTATCGATGTTCTCCCTCAACCGTCATTCCCATTTGATTACTGGGCATCAAAATTAGACACCTGGCCAGAATTGGCAGAATATGCATTGCAGGAGCTTGCTTGCCCGGCAGCAAGTGTCCTATCAGAAAGAGTATTCAGTGCTGCAGGTTCAATATTAACCGAAAAAAGGACTCGTCTGGCTACCCAAAATGTTGACGATCTAACATTCATTAAAATGAACCACAACTGGATTTCAAAATCTTTTGCCCCACCTTGCCCGGCCGACACCTAGCTTTCCTATGAAAAGCTCTTGCCTGTGAAATACTTTTCTAATGTCTAATTTGCTGCAGCTGATTGTCCAGCATACGACATGTTTACACCTCCCTAAATGGCCAAACTCACCACACGGGGCCGTGGTATCGCGACTTGGCGCAAGCACCCGTGAGACTGCTGTTTCTCTGAAGATGTGGGTGTGCTCGCTTTTGGTTGACGGCATTGCTACTGGGTCCCTCATAGTACAATAAAGTGTCTCTGGTGGTGGTGGTGCGCACCCAACGTCAGACACACTGTTGTAACATGAGGGGCCCTGGGCCTGTACTGCCGGCCACAAGAGAGTTCACCCACCCCCAGGTCAAACATTGCTCTACCACTTCCACAGTTATCTCTCACACTTCCACCAATGTTTAGTCTATGCGCTGACATCCTTCCATACCTGCCACTGACAATACCATTGTGTTGACATGTATGATGGTACTTAACATAGTCAGGGGCAGTGTCCTCTATTTACCACAGTAAATACTTTGCGCTAAATTAGTAGGTCTGAAACAACGCAGAGGATCCCACCCCTGAACCTAATGATTGCACCCTTTAGTGTTTTTGTTTTGTTTTAATGCGAGACATTCACATTTATTTGTTGTTTTGGACTACTAACTGGCAACTAAGTAACTGTAACTCATTACAATCGGCCTCCACTGACCTGACCACTGCTGCCCGTGTACCCCTGGAACCAATTATAAAGTGCCTACAGCCAGCCCATTTTAGTGTGTTAGGCCTTGGAAGCCTGTCTGCGGTCCCTCCTTCCACTAGGCCTCCACTGACCTGACCACTGCTGCCCGCGTACCCCTGGAACCAATTATAAAGTGCCTACAGCCAGCCCATTTTAGTGTATTAGGCCTTGGAAGCCTGTCTGCGGTCCCTCCTTCCACTAGGCCTCCACTGACCTGACCACTGCTGCCCGTGTACCCCTGGAACCAATTATAAAGTGCCTACAGCCAGCCCATTTTAGTGTGTTAGGCCTTCGAAGCCTGTCTGCGGTCCCTCCTTCCACTAGGCCTCCACTGACCTGACCACTGCTGCCCGTGTACCCCTGGAACCTATTTTACAGTGCCTACAGCCAGCCCATTTTAGTGTGTTAGGCCTTCGAAGCCTGTCTGCGGTCCCTCCTTCCACTAGGCCTCCACTGACCTGACCACTGCTGCCCGTGTACCCCTGGAACCAATTATAAAGTGCCTACAGCCAGCCCATTTTAGTGTGTTAGGCCTTCGAAGCCTGTCTGCGGTCCCTCCTTCCACTAGGCCTCCACTGACCTGACCACTGCTGCCCGTGTACCCCTGGAACCAATTATAAAGTGCCTACAGCCAGCCCATTTTAGTGTGTTAGGCCTTCGAAGCCTGTCTGCGGTCCCTCCTTCCACTAGGCCTCCACTGACCTGACCACTGCTGCCCGTGTACCCCTGGAACCAATTATAAAGTGCCTACAGCCAGCCCATTTTAGTGTGTTAGGCCTTCGAAGCCTGTCTGCGGTCCCTCCTTCCACTAGGCCTCCACTGACCAGACCACTGCTGCCCGTGTACCCCTGGAACCAATTATAAAGTGCCTACAGCCAGCCCATTTTAGTGTGTTAGGCCTTCGAAGCCTGTCTGCGGTCCCTCCTTCCACTAGGCCTCCACTGACCAGACCACTGCTGCCCGTGTACCCCTGGAACCAATTATAAAGTGCCTACAGCCAGCCCATTTTAGTGTGTTAGGCCTTGGAAGCCTGTCTGCGGTCCCTCCTTCCACTAGGCCTCCACTGACCAGACCACTGCTGCCCGTGTACCCCTGGAACCAATTATAAAGTGCCTACAGCCAGCCCATTTTAGTGTGTTAGGCCTTCGAAGCCTGTCTGCGGTCCCTCCTTCCACTAGGCCTCCACTGACCAGACCACTGCTGCCCGTGTACCCCTGGAACCAATTATAAAGTGCCTACAGCCAGCCCATTTTAGTGTGTTAGGCCTTGGAAGCCTGTCTGCGGTCCCTCCTTCCACTAGGCCTCCACTGACCTGACCACTGCTGCCCGTGTACCCCTGGAACCAATTATAAAGTGCCTACAGCCAGCCCATTTTAGTGTGTTAGGCCTTCGAAGCCTGTCTGCGGTCCCTCCTTCCACTAGGCCTCCACTGACCTGACCACTGCTGCCCGTGTACCCCTGGAACCAATTATAAAGTGCCTACAGCCAGCCCATTTTAGTGTGTTAGGCCTTCGAAGCCTGTCTGCGGTCCCTCCTTCCACTAGGCCTCCACTGACCTGACAACTGCTGCCCGTGTACCCCTGGAACCTATTTTACAGTGCCTACAGCCAGCCCATTTTATTGTGTTAGGCCTTCGAAGCCTGTCTGCGGTCCCTCCTTCCACTAGGCCTCCACTGACCTGACCACTGCTGCCCGTGTACCCCTGGAACCTATTTTACAGTGCCTACAGCCAGCCCATTTTATTGTGTTAGGCCTTCGAAGCCTGTCTGCGGTCCCTCCTTCCACTAGGCCTCCACTGACCTGACCACTGCTGCCCGTGTACCCCTGGAACCTATTTTACAGTGCATAGAGCCTATTTTTTAATTTTATTTAATATTAATAAAGCCATGATGGACTAAACTGTACCACGCTATGAGCTACCCAGTTGACAATTCTTTTGCGAGAAAAGCCATCCCACCCCTCCACCAGCATGTTAAAGACCACATTGTCCTTTCATTCTGTCAATCTGTGAGTCCAAAGGTACACCTGACAACAGAACAGACACATGGAGCGGTAGGCATGGCCACGGAAGGTTACGTGTCCTTTGTGGCGCAATGGGTTAATGTATTGGATGCATGGTCCACACAGGGGACAGCCTGGTAAGTCTGTCTGCAGTCCCTAATTCAAGTTGTCCTCAACTGAATAAAGCTGCGCTTCTACCTTCTGGCTCTTATTAACTGCTGTTTTTTTAAAAATTGGCTGTTCCGGCCTACTAACGGTGTCTGCCCCTGCCTGGTGTTGTCCTCAACTGAATAAAGCTGAGCTTCTACCTTATGGTTCTTATTAACTGCTGTTTTTTTTAAAATTGGCTGTTCCGGCCTACTAACGGTGTCTGCCCCTGCCTGGTGTTGTCCTCAACTGAATAAAGCTGAGCTTCTACCTTATGGTTCTTATTAACTGCTGTTTTTTTAAAAATTGGCTGTTCCGGCCTACTAACGGTGTCTGCCCCTGCCTGGTGTTGTCCTCAACTGAATACAGCTGAGCTTCAACCTTCTGGCTCTCATTAAGTGTTTTTTAAAAAACAAAATGGTGGTTAGGGCCTACTAACGGTTTCTGCCGCTCCCTGGTGTTGTCCTCAACTGTATAAAGCTGAGCTTCAGTCTTTAGGCTTTTGGCCTATAGTAGCAGATATTAAACTGCATTTGGCCTACTAGTGTGGTTGGGCCCTTAAAACAGTGTCTGCTGCTCCTGGGTTTGCTACTCCACTGAACAAAGCAATGCCGCCTGTTTAGTCCTGTTACCAATTTTGAACTGCATTTAGCCCACTTTATTCTTTGGGCCCATATCTGTTTCCCCCTCATCCTGCCCATTGCCCAGCCAGTGATAGATGAGTCTGCTGGTACATTGACCCATAATGCAACATTCCCCGTGCACGCTACACTGCAAGATTGTGACCCTGCTGAAAGTCAGGTCCCCCTTCCCGCATAAAATACCACCTTACACGGGGACAAAGAGGAAGGTGCAGATGAAGGTGCAGGTTCCTTCATCAGGTGGGGGGAGGAATACTCGTTGGCGACGTCACTGCCACAGGGCCCCTCATAGTACGCAAAAGTGTTGCTACCGGTGGGAGGCGCCCCCGCCGTGCAAACACACCGCTGTACTTTGATCGGTGACTACCCAGATAACGGTGCAGCTACGACACTTAAGTAAGCCCACCACGAAGTCCATCCCGACCATCTCCCAGGGCCTGTCTGCCACTGGCAGGGGGTAAAGTAGCCCAGCAGGCCGTTGCCGAGTAGACCGATTCTTGGCGCAGGAGACACATGCCCGAATATTATCCCTGATGTCACGAGCCATATGCGGCCACCAGTATGTTCTCGCCAGAAGCTCAAATGTCCTCTTGATCCCGAAATGTGTACCCTTCTTGGACAAAGGAGCCCAACAGAGAAACTCCGGTCGCAAATTTGATGGTACAAAAGTCTTGCCCGGGGGAACAGACTCTAGTGAATCCGGAGCCACGGTTCTCAGGCTCTCAGAAGGGACAATAAGCCAAGGCTCCTCCTCCTCTGATGACACTACGGAGCGGGAGAGAGCGTCGGCACGAATGTTCTTCAACCTGGAGAAAAAAGTTAGGGTGAAATGGAAACGGGAGAAGAACAGGGACCATCTGGCCTGGCGAGAATTTTGCCGCTGGGCTGTCTGTTAGTACACAAAATTTTTTTGGTCTGTAAAAACTTTAGAAGGTGTCTCCACTCTGAGAAAGCCAACTTCATGGCTAGCAACTCCCTGTCCACGATGGAATAATTCCTCTCCGCTGGTGAGAAGGTCTTGGAGAAGAAGCAAGGATGCTTCCGACCTTGAGCATCCTTTTGGAAGAGGACTGCTCCAGCACCAACGGATGAGGCATCCACCTCTATTATAAATGGCTTATCTACATCAGGGCGATGTAGGATGGGAGCGCTAGCGAAGTGTGACTTAATAGTGAGTAGGGCCTTGGAGACCTCCTCCGACCACAACTTGGGATTTGCTCCCTTCTTGGTGAGGGCAACCAAGGGAGCTACCAAAGATGAGAAGTGTGGGATGAACTGGCGATAGTAATTAATGAACCCCATAAAGCGCTGCACTGCTTTAAGAGAATGGGGGTTCTTGCCAGTCCATTACAGCCTGTAGCTTGGCAGGATCCATAGCCAATCCCTGGTCAGAGATGATATAGCCAAGGAAAGGCAAAGACTCCTGCTCAAACACACACTTCAGTTTGCCCGTAAGAGGTCAAAAACTTTGCAAACATCTCTCTGATTGGAGTCAATATCTGGAGAGTAGATGAGAATATCATCCAGATAGACTACGACCGAGGTGGTGAGCATCACCCGGAAGATGTCGTTCACAAAGTCTTGGAAAACGGCTGGGGCATTACAGAGTCTATCAAAGAGCTCAGATATCAAGGGCAAAGGATACTTATTCTTAAGTGATGGCGTTAAGACCCCAGTAGTCTATGCATGGACGTAGTTCTCCCCATATTGACAGCAGCATCAGAGGGGCTAAACGCCCACGATCAATGCTAGCAGGGCGTCACCTCTCATATTGAGTTGACACCCACATTTGATCGTGACGGTGCTTTGTGTGAGCTCATATGATCCCACAGCACTGTACATATGGCGCATGTTGGGAAGGGGTTAAGAAAGAAGTGTGTAAAGACAGAAGACACAACCTTCAAAGAAATCATGCATTTTGGAAATTAAGAAAAGTAAACACTGAATCAGAAGGCAAACATTTTAATAAAATTCACAATACTAATAACAATACCACACACAATACAATACAACCACTCACCGATTCATCAAACCTACATACTAAAGATGACCTGCTAATAGTTGTTATCACATTTTACTGTCTTTATAAGTATAACAGCAGCTCTAGAATGTTGTCTTTATGTTGTTTTTTTATCTATTTTGAAACACTACTGCTTTTGACAGAACAAACTTGACATTTCAGTCTGTCTTAAAATATTGTGCACAGGGCAACAAGCTCAGAGTACAAAACCAGCACTAAAACTACATATAAATTATGCAAAAGGAATCAATGAAGAAAGTAATGCAATAAAAGGAACAAATAATGTCATGTCAAATGCATACAGGTTGCTGGGGAGAGGATGTATGCCTACAAAAAAGTGCTGAATGATTGCCCACTGTCCTTAAAAGGTGATGATACCTATGGTGATAATTACAATCAGTTCCTTCTATAAAATCTTGCAATGGCTTTAAAATATAACACATTAAGTAGCAATGAAGAAAGTGTTTAAGTAGGAAAGATGGATATGCTTCTTAGACCAGCTAATTTTCCTTACTGCTCAGTTCACAGATCTGGGGGTATGACCTAGAATAATGGCCCAACAGACGGAACTTGATAACATTTCACCTGAGAAGAGCTGACAAGTGTCCATTCAGTTTTTATTATATATAACAGTAAAGGCATAACAATCATTTCCAAACCATGAAATCTTTGAGATCTCTTAGAGCCACAATTACAAAAAATATATAATGTGACTCATTAGAAACACATATATAAGACACTTTATAAGCGTGTCCCGAGGAACACTCCGGTATAAAACATCAGAAAATATAAAAATAAGTATTTTGCTTATAAAAAAGAAAATACTGGAGAGATATCAAATGCAGACATTTTAACATTAAAAACAAAAACACATACAACAAAAAACTGGTACAGTACAAAAATTGGCCACCAGCTACAAAAACTTTCTCCTGCAAGTAGTTAACTGAAAGGTTTTTTTCAGTTGAAAACACAGATATGGCATCCACCGAGTGTTGTCCTGTCGCGTCTTCTTTATATTATTGCCAAGAAGCTGCAACTGAATAAAGCTGTGCTTCAACCTTATGGCTTTCGGCCTATAGTATCAGATATTAAACTGCATTTGGCCTTCAACTTTGGTTCCGGCCTACTAACGGTGTCTGCCCCTCCCTGGTGTTGTCCTCAACTGAATAAAGCTGTGCTTCAACCTTCTGTTCCAAATTAAGATTTTTTAAAAAGAAATTGGGTGTTTAGGGCCTACTAACGGTGTCTGCCCCTCCCTGGTGTTGTCCTCAACTGAATAAAGCTGTGCTTCAACCTTCTGGCTCTTATTAACTGCTGTTTTTTAAAAGATTGGTGGTTCTGGCCTACTAACGGTGTCTGCCCCTCCCTGGTGTTGTCCTCAACTGAATAAAGTTGTGCTTCAACCTTCTGTTCCAAATTAAGATTTTTAAAAAAGAAATTGGGTGTTTAGGGCCTACTAACGGTGTCTGCCCCTCCCTGGTGTTGTCCTCAACTGAATAAAGCTGTGCTTCAACCTTCTGTTCCAAATTAAGATTTTTAAAAAAGAAATTGGGTGTTTAGGGCCTACTAACGGTGTCTGCCCCTCCCTGGTGTTGTCCTCAACTGAATAAAGCTGTGCTTCAACCTTCTGGCTCTTATTAACTGCTGTTTTTTAAACGATTGGTGGTTCCGGCCTACTAACGGTGTCTGCCCCTCCCTGGTGTTGTCCTCAACTGAATAAAGCTGTGCTTCAACCTTCTGGCTCTTATTAACTGCTGTTTTTTAAAACATTGGTGGTTCCGGCCTACTAACGGTGTCTGCCCCTCCCTGGTGTTGTCCTCAACTGAATAAAGCTGTGCTTCAACCTTCTGTTCCAAATTAAGATTTTTAAAAAAGAAATTGGGTGTTTAGGGCCTACTAACGGTGTCTGCCCCTCCCTGGTGTTGTCCTCAACTGAATAAAGCTGTGCTTCAACCTTCTGTTCCAAATTAAGATTTTTAAAAAAGAAATTGGGTGTTTAGGGCCTACTAACGGTGTCTGCCCCTCCCTGGTGTTGTCCTCAACTGAATAAAGCTGTGCTTCAACCTTCTGGCTCTTATTAACTGCTGTTTTTTAAAAGATTGGTGGTTCCGGCCTACTAACGGTGTCTGCCCCTCCCTGGTGTTGTCCTCAACTGAATAAAGCTGTGCTTCAACCTTCTGTTCCAAATTAAGATTTTTAAAAAAGAAATTGGGTGTTTAGGGCCTACTAACGGTGTCTGCCCCTCCCTGGTGTTGTCCTCAACTGAATAAAGCTGTGCTTCAACCTTCTGTTCCAAATTAAGATTTTTAAAAAAGAAATTGGGTGTTTAGGGCCTACTAACGGTGTCTGCCCCTCCCTGGTGTTGTCCTCAACTGAATAAAGCTGTGCTTCAACCTTCTGTTCCTGATTAAGATTTAAAAAAAAAAAAATAATGTTTAGGGCCTACTAACGGTGTCTGCCCCTGCCTGGTGTTGTCCTTCACTGAACAAAGCTGAGCTTCTACCTTCTGGCTCTTATTAGGATTTAAAAAAAAAAAAAATGTTTAGGGCCTACTAACGGTGTCTGCCCCTGCCTGGTGTTGTCCTCCACTGAACAAAGCTGAGCTTCTACCTTCTGGCTCTTATTAAGATTTAAAAAAAAAAAAAAATGTTTAGGGCCTACTAACGGTGTCTGCCCCTGCCTGGTGTTGTCCTCCACTGAACAAAGCTGAGCTTCTACCTTCTGGCTCTTATTAAGATTTAAAAAAAAAAAAATGTTTAGGGCCTACTAACGGTGTCTGCCCCTGCCTGGTGTTGTCCTCCACTGAACAAAGCTGAGTTTCCACCTTCTGGCTCTTTTTTTTTTTTTTTTTTAATTGCTGGATGGGGCCTAATAGCTCTGTTTGCTCCTCCCTGGTGTTTGTCCTCAACTAAAAAAAGCTGAGCTTCAACCTTCTGGCTTTCGGCCTATAGTATCAGATATTAAACTGCATTTGGCCTTCAACTTTGGTTCCGGCCTACTAACGGTGTCTGCCCCTGCGTGGTGTTTGTCCTCAACTGAATAAAGCTGAGCTTCAACCTTCTGGCTTTTGGCCTACAGTAGCAGATATTAAACTGCATTTGGCCTATTAGTGTGTTTGGGCCCTTAAAACAGTGTCTGCTGCTCCTGGGTTTGCTACTCCACTCAACAAAGCAATGCCGCCTGTTTAGTCCTGTTACCAATTTTGAACTGCATTTAGCCTACTTTATTCTTTGGCCCTATATCTGTTTCCTCCTCATCCTGCCCACTGCCCAGCCACTGCTACATGAGTCTGCTGGTACATTGACCTAGACCACTACATTCCCCTTGCACTCTACACAGCCAGAATCTGACCCTGCTGAAAGTCAGGTTCCCCTTCCCGCATGTTATACCACCTTACACAGGGACAAAGAGGAAGGTGCAGATGAAAGTGCAGGTTCCTTCATCAGGTGGGGGGGGGGCATACTCGTTGGCGACGTCACTGGCACAGGGCCCCTCAGAGTACGCAAAAGTGTCGCTGCTGGTGGGAGGCGCCCCCGCCATGCAAACACACATCGCTGTACTTTGAGGGGCCCTGTGCCAGTGCCAATGCGAACGAGTGGCCCCCCCTGCTTGCTCAGGATCACAGCACTTGCAACGTTGAAATACTTACCTCTCCCTGCTCCACCGCCGTGACGTAGTCCACGTTTCCTGGGCCCACTAAAACCTTGAACCAGCCCTACCCCCCACAACTTTTGCCAAATGACCCCCAATTTCCAGTGCCCAACTATTATTATAAAGTTAATTAAGATTGACAAGCTTCAGAAAACAAGAATGGATGTTTTTGGCATTAAAATGGGCACTGTAGGTGTTTTCCTGGCCTCCACTCACTGCCGACTATGCTTCCCCATTGACTTGCATTGGGTTTCGTGTTTCGGTCGATCCCCGACTTTTAGCGATAATCGGCCGACTGCACTCGACTCGACTCTGGACTAAGTCGGGTTTCACAAAACCCGACTCGATCTTAAAAAAATGAAAGTCGCTCAACCCTAGTGCCCATAAGTGAACACGGTATTCCAGATTATTGCCTTCTACTTCAGATGAAGAGTAGAAGGGAATAATTACTTCAAGTGATCTAGACTGTATGCTTTTCTTAATACATCGTAGAACTGTGTTTGCTTTCTTTGCTGCATCACACTGTTGACTCATGTGCAGTCTGTGCTCTATTAAGTTTTTTTCACACTTGCTGTTGCTTAGTTCTATTCCGCCCATTCTGAAGATGTAATTTTCGTTTTTCTTGCCCAGATGTGGAATCTTGCATTTCTCCCTGTTAAATACCATTCTACTAGTCACTGCCCTGAAGTATGTGCCTCTGTGCACCTCTATATCTATGAGCACTAGTACTGAGGTATAAGGACTAGCTCTACACCTCTATAGCTATGGGTACAAGGACTTGGGTGCAACTATGGTCCCTGCACCCTTATAGCTATGGCCACTAGAACTTGGGGGCAAGTACTATCTCTGAACCCCCTGGTGCTATGGTCTCTAGGACCTAGCTGCGACTACAATTTCTGCATTAGTATACCTATGGACACTAGGATCTGGCTGCAACTCCCATCACTGCACCCCTATAGTTATGGATACTAGGACCTGGGTGCGACTACTATCTCTGCACCCCCAATAGCTATGGCCAATAGGACATGGGTGGGACTACTATCTCTACAACTACATAGCTATGGGCACTAGGACCTGGGTATGACTACTATAACCACACCCCTATAGCTATGGGTACTAGGGTATGGGTGCGACTACTATCTCTGCAACCCCTATAGCTACGGCCACTAGGACCTGGGTGCGACTACTATCTCTACATTTACATAGCTATGGGGACTAGGACCTGGCTACGACTACTATCCCTGCAACCCCTATAGCTATGGCCACTAGGACCTGGGCGCGATTACTATCTCTACACCCCTATAGCTATGAGGACTAGGACCTGGGTGTGACTACTATCTCTGCACCGCCCATAGTTCTGCCTCTGTATTGAAATAATTTCCTTTTCTTTAGCCTTCAGTGAATATTACTAATGGCCTAGTAGTCTACTGTAGTGGGCCATGATGGCCATTAAAAAAATAGCTACGTATGACATGCATAAACATGCTTTCACCTTTGATATTCTGCAAGCGTTTAACAATACAAGTGTAATACATTATCGAGAAGTGCTGTCAAAACTCTCAACAAGCTGCAATGCCCATTGTAACCACTAGGTGGCTGCATATGGAAACATATAGCATAAACCTCTCCCGGCAGAGTACCTAATTTTTTTTTTAATAAATGCTGGCCATTCTGTGCCATTCTTCCTGGGACATGTGTGATGTATCTGTAGAGTTTTGCCTCTGTTAGCAACAGTTGTTTAACCGTGGTTCTGGCATCTTATTCATGTCGTAATAGCTGTATAGAACTCTATAAATTAATTATCTCATCATTTAGTCTGGGGAAGCTACCTGACAACCCCTGTTGGATTTATGTGGCACTATATGTTGTCAATTCAGATTCAGCCCTAATTGCAATTGATTGATGGAAAAAAAACAGTTTTCGAGACAAATTTTTGATTTGTTGGAAACTTTTTTCCAATATTAGGGGCAAATGTCCTTTAATCCCCCCCTCTTCCCAACTGCAAGCCATTATATAGGGAACAGTTATTATGATAATGGTCAGGAAAAAAAAAGAAGAGGCTCAGGGTAATGACATCTATAGCGGCACAATATTCCTATCTATATTTTCACCGTAATGGCCGCTTTACACTCCAGAAGGAAATTTCGAGATGTTCTTTACAATGGATTTGTGTTGACCTTCCATTGTTTCATTTCCCTGCACAGTAAACAGTAATTACCTAATTTATTTGTATGTGTACAGTGCTCCTCTCTCCTTATAAATACTGTTAATTATAAGCGCCCGCCGCAGCGTTACTATGTCAAATGAAGCATTTTCTCGTATTGGAATAGATGGATGGATATAATTATTCTTTGTGTCTCTCCAGGCCGCCTATTCATGTAAGACCTCACTATATGGGTTTTGTCCTATACATGCGCGGATTATCCAAGGATGTAATTTGCACTGCAAAGATTTCGAGCTCCAGTCTCAACACGTGAAATGCTTAAATGTGTCACCAATAATTAGAATTGTTGACAGGGCCTTTGGAACAGAATTGTGGATATTATCAGGATGAAGCCATTATACGGGTCTATCAGCAGACATAAAAAGATGTGGAGCCATTACGGAAACAGAATCCAATACGGTTGTCAATATGCAGTATAATATCGGTATTATATGCAGGAGCATCACAGGGTTACACCTAGACTTTCATTGTAGGATGGGGGAGATGTGTGCAGCACATGCGCGCTGGTCACTTCCCCCCCCAAAAAACTCCTAATGTGGATATAATAAAGTAATGGTGCCATATAGTGTCCAAATATTAGCGCCATACCAGGTACAAATAATGCTAACAAAGAATATGAAAATAATGGCATTTAGTTTCATAGAATAGTGTAGTAACCTGAACAAAATAATACTACTATAGCGTGCTCGCAAAGTAGTTCCATTCTGATCAAAAATAATAGTACCATGTAGTGTCCAAGTAATAGTGCAACACCACATCCAAATATATAACCTAAAAATGCCGAATAGTACCGTATACTAGTGTGTTAACCTGTACAAAATACTACTACTATAAAGTGCTCACACAATAGTTCCATGAAGATCCAAATTAATAGTACCATGTAGTGTCCAAATAATAGTGCCATACCACATCCAAATAATGCAAATATAAAGAAACTAAAATGAATGCCAAATAGTATAATAGTGCATTAACGTGTGCAAAATACTACTAGTATAGAATGTCTGCATAATAGTTCCGTACAGTTCCTAAATGGTGCCATACAGTGTCCAAATAATAGTGCCATATCACATCCAAAAAATGCATATCTAGAGAACTTAAAAATAATGCCAAATAGTTTAATATAATAGTGCATTAACCTGTGCAAAATACTACTATTATAGAGTTCCTACATAATAGTTCTGTACAGTTCCTAAATAGTGCCATACAGTGTCCACATTATAGTGCTATACCACATCCAAATAATGCTAATATTGTGAAAGTATTGCCATACAGTTTTCAGATAATAGTGCATTAACATTTAAAAAAAAAAGCAACTATATGGTGTTCGGATGATAATTCCATACGGAACCTAAATAAAAGTGCCATATAGTGGCCAAAAACTGCTAACAGAGAATCTGAAAACAATGCCGTATAGTTTTCATAATAGTGCAGTAACATGTACAGAAATAATACTATTATAAAAGGTGTCGGTATAATTCCATACAGATCCTAAATAATAGTGCCATACTGTGTCCAATCAATAGCGCTATACCATGTTCAAAAAATGCCAATACAAGAATCTGAAAATGATGCCGTATAGCTTTCATATAATAATGCATTAACCTGTCCAAAATAATACTACGATAAAGTGAGCGCATAATATTTCCATACAATTCCTAAAAAATGGTGCCGTACAGTTCATTTAATAAAAAAATAATAATGCCATAATAAGGCTACAATTTCATACCACTCAGAAGAAGATCCATTCTCCTTTATGTGTTGAGTGATTGTTCCTTATTTTAGCTTCAGGAATGTTTTGGATTGTGCCGTGTTCTGATTCTAAGATTTAAAAATCTATGCGGAAGAACTGATTATCAGAAAGTGAGGTAAACCTAGCCTAATACCGCCATAGGGTACCCATGTCATAATACGTACATCTCGAAAAATTGCACTGGCATCTATTGCCCAAGAATTGCTCATAAAATTATGCCATACAATCTAAATAATATTTTTATACCATGCACAAATAATACTGCCATAGAATGCACACATAATAGTTCCATGTATTTCCCAAAGTATAATGCTGTACAGTGATCAAATAAGACCAGGTCTATTAGACTTGCGAATGGATTGTCCCACGTCTATCTAAAAAGGAGAAACCGTCTCTCTCCATAGAGAATGTTCTGGCCTGTGTTCCGATCTTCCTTTTGATCCTAGAAGACTTGAACATCCGAATGTGAAGTAAATCTAATAACGCCATATAGTACCCATATTTCACCATTCATTTCACACATTACACTAGCATCTATTGCCCAAATAATAATCTCATTTATTGCTCATGTAATAATACCAGTGTGTCCAAATAATACCTTCATGTCAAAATAATACTGCCATACAGTGCCCACATATAAATTACATGCCGGTCCCAAATAATTTTGCTATACAGTGACTAAATGATAACTTTTAGAGAATCTGTTCTCTTCAAAGTGCAGGTAAAATGACCCAGCAACCTGATTCTCCAGATCAGTATAATTCCGGCAATACCAAATGTGGGTCGTTTTTTAATTATTATTTTAGTGGTTAAAAAATATTCTTTCTTTAAAAAAAATAAAAAATAAATGATTTATGTCGTCTCTTTTTGAGTCCTGAAACTTTATTTTTCAGTTGGTGCAGCCGGACAGGAGCTTGGTTTTCGCATGGTGAGCTGCACTTTTATCGGTACCATTTTGGGAGACATAAAACATTTTGATCACCTTCAGTACCATTTTTTAAGGGAGACAAAAAAGTGACAATTCTGGTGTTTAGGTTTTTTCTTTTTATAATATCTATGACACTAGCTAAATATGTTTTGACAGATCGCTTTTTTTTTTTACAGGAGTGTGGAGATATCTTTATTTTTAAATTGGGAAAAGGAGGACTGATTCAAAATTTTATTTTCAGCTTTTAAATATTATTAAAACAGAATTTTGGCTTAAAGGGAATCTGTCATTCCTTTTTTTCGATTTGAGGTAAAAATATGGTTTAATTGTGCCTGAGCTCTGCATTACAGCAGTACCTTTCATATCCCCCGATTCCCCACCTTTGCATATAAAATACCTTTGTAATCTCTCCGTTTTCGTATGTAAATTACCCCGGTCCGGTCCGATGGGCGGGGCCTATTCGCCGTTTCTCCCCACCTCCTGCCTTGCTCTACGCATTAATTTATCTTCTGTCCTGCGTTGCTGTTCTTTTTCTGCGCGTGCGCATTGAATTGGCCTCTAGCGCCTGCGCAGTATGCTTTTCCCAACTCTGGTCAAAGCATAAAATCACTATTGCGCATGTGCCTGCATTTTTAATTACGTTCTATGCCCCCTTGCATGGCAAGACTTCCGGGGCACAGAACGTAATGAAAAATGCGGGCGCATGTGCAATAGTGATTTTATGCTTTGACCAGAGTTGGGAAAAGCATACTGCGCAGGCGCTAGAGGCCAATTCAATGCGCACGCGCAGAAACTGTACGGGGTCTGTGCTATTCACAGATCTCATTACGTCAAGCATGCCGAGGAGTGGGGGGAGAGACGGCAAATAGGCCCCGCCCATCGGACCGGACTGGGGTAATTTACATCCGAAAACGGAGAGATTACAAAGGTATTTTCTCAGCAAAGGTGGGGAATAGGGGGATATGAAAGGTACTGCTGTAAAGCAGAGCTCAGGCACAATTGAACCATATTTTTATCTCAATTTGAAAAAAAAGGGGTGATAGATTCCCTTTTTTTTTTATGGTTTTGTAATGCAGCTGTATTCTCACAGTTCGGTAAAGAGGCAGTGACTCAGATTAGTCCAACTTAAAAGTCTTTATTTTGGCAACTTACAGCAAAAAGGCAAATGTTATCCTCCGGATCGCAGCCGGATTGTCCGTCACAGTCCGTAACACTCTGTTGCCGTGGCTGACTGCGCCACCGTATCACTCTTGTGTGCATCAGTGGTAGTGATGGGTGAACCCCTGAAAGTGCAGGTCTGACGGGTTCCGCCAAGCAGTTAAAAAAAGTTTAGTTCGGGTACCAGAACAGTATCTGGACTCAGACCTCATTCACTTGAATAGGGGCCTGGACATCCAGTGTTTGCCACGCTGTCAGGCAAGCACTGCTTCTGATCGGCGGTCAAATCATTACTGCCAGTCAGAGAGCTGGGGTTCCCATTCTGTCAAATGACAGTGTGAGCCTGCAGCTGTGACCCAAGGTAAAAAGTTCACAGGAGACGAGGAATTAGGCGTTAGGTGAGAATAACTGTGGTTGTTATTTTTAAATAAAAAAGGAAAAGTGTGTTTTGTTTTATTTTTAACAAAGGACTTATTCTGGCTGTGTGTTCATCTACCATATAACCAGAGGCGTAGCTAGGGTTTCAACTTAGGGGGGGCGAAACATCTGAGTGGGCCCCTAACCAGCTAACCCTGATTACAGTTGCACACTGTAATTGTGAATATAGGGGAACCTCAGAATATGACCCTACTGTTATTGAAAATAAATCTATATACAAAAACGAACATTGATTTTACCGCCATATTGTGACGATATGCAACTTTGATGGTTGCAATACTCTGAGTGCCCCTATAACAATATAATGCTTAAGTGCCCACTTTACATTTAATAATGTCCCATAAGTTCCCTCATGTACTGCTCCATTATACACAGTATGGTGAGCTCAAAGCTTCCATATACACAGTCTAAGGCCCCCACAGCTCCCCTATACACAATATGATGATTCTATAACTCCCCGATACACCGTATGATGTTCTCACTGCTCCTCTTTACACAGTATAATGCTGACAGAGCTCCACTATAGAAAGGATAATGCCCCCCCCAGAGCTCCCCTATATACAGTGTAATGGGCCAACAGCTCCCATATGCACAATATGCCTTCACAGTTCCCTATACACAGTATGGTGGGTCCACAGCTCCCTTATAAACAGTATGATGGGCCCGCAGCTTCCGTCAAACAGTATGATGTCCCTCACAGTTCCCCTGTACACAGTATGATGGGCCCACAGCTTCTTTATACACAGTATGATGAGCCTGCAGCTCCCTTATACACAGTATGATGGGCCCGCAGCTCCCTTATACACAGTATGATGAGCCTGCAGCTCCCTTATACACAGTATGATGGACCCGCAGCTCCCTTATACACAGTATGATGGGCCCGCAGCTCCCTTATACACAGTATGATGGGCCCGCAGCTCCCTTATATACAGTATGATGGGCCCGCAGCTCCCTTACACACAGAGTGATGGGCCCGCAGCTCCCTTATACACAGTATGATGAGCCCGCAGCTCCCTTATACACAGTGTGATGGACCCGCAGCTCCCTTATACACAGTATGATGAGCCCGCAGCTCTCTTATACACAGTATGATGGGCCCACAGCTCCCTTATACACAGTATGATGGGCCCACAGCTCCCTTATACACAGTATGATGAGCCCGCAGCTCCCTTATACACAGTGTGATGGACCCGCAGCTCCCTTATGCACAGTATGATGAGCCCGCAGCTCTCTTATACACAGTATGATGGGCCCACAGCTCCCTTATACACAGTATGATGGACCCACAGCTCCCTTATACACAGTATGATGGGGCCACAGCTCCCTTATACACAGTATGATGGGCCCACAGCTCTCTTATACACAGTATGATGAGCCCGCAGCTCCCTTATACACAGTATGATGGGCCCACAGCTCCCTTATACACAGTATGATGAGCCCGCAGCTCCCCTTATACACAGTGTGATGGACCCGCAGCTCCCTTATACACAGTATGATGAGCCCGCAGCTCCCTTATACACAGTATGATGGGCCCACAGCTCTCTTATACACAGTATGATGAGCCCGCAGCTCCCTTATACCAAGTATGATGGGCCCACAGCTCCCTTATACACAGTATGATGAGCTCGCAGCTCTCTTATACACAGTATGATGAGCCTGCAGCTCCCGTATACACAGTATGATGGGACCGCAGCTCCCTTATACACAGTATGATGGGACCGCGGCTCCCTTATACACAGTATGATGGGCCCGCAGCTCCCTTATACACAGTATGATGGGCCCGCAGCTCCCTGTCATGATTTGGCAGTCTGCAGTCACATAAAGTGACTGCAGACATTTATTCCAAGCCTTTATCAACTTTATAGTAATAAATTGCTTATTATTAAATTATTAAAGCACCACTCTAGCAGGGTTTTTTTTCCACCGCTGGAGTGGTGTTTTAAGTGCAAGTCCCCGTCCCTGGTCATTTACTCATCCTCCGGCGTAGTCACTATTTTGTGGCACTGCTGCAGTGCCACGGCTCAAACCTGTGAGCGCAGCTTCTGACAGGCCAGAAGTTAGAAGCTATGTCACAAGCGCTCAATGTAAGACTATGAGGCTATGTGCACACGCTGCGGATTCGTGTGCGGATTTTTTCGCACCGTTTTTGCAAAATCCACAGGTAAAACGTGCTGCGTTTTACCTGTGGATTTACCGGGGATTTCCTGTGTTTTTTGTGAGGATTTCGCCTGCGTTTTTACACCTGCGGATTCCTATACAGGAGCAGGTGTAAAATGCTGCGGAATCCGCACAAAGAATTGACATGCTGCAGAAAATACAACGCAGCGTTTCCTCATGGTATTTTCCGCACCATGGGCACTGCGGATTTGGTTTTCCATAGGTTCACATGGTGCTGTACACCGCATGGAAAACTGCTGCGAATCCGCAGCAGCCAAATCCGCACCGTGTGCACATAGCCTGAGAGTGAGAAGGAGGCCAGAACGAGGCTCCCACAGACTCACACTGATTAGTGACCTCTGCGCTGCTCCATAAACACTCGAGCAACGGACAGGCCACAAACTGCAGGAGACGGAGCTGAGGGGAGACAAAAACAGATGAAAAAGCCAGAAGGTAAGTCTCAGACAGGGGGCAGGGGACTGGGATTTTCAGCACCGCTCCAGCAGTGAAATAAAAAAATAATGCTGGAGTGGTGCTGTAAATGTGATGCAGCTCTTGGTTACTGTATGGGGGCTTCGTATACTAATACTCATAAAAGACTCAGGTGGTACGTTATCAAAAGCCCCCGACCCCCCCATCTCCAGCCTCCCCAGACAGCAAATATTACGTGATGGAGTACATATAATATCATAACTAAACATTATAATATTCAGCCCCAATGCCCCCATCAACTCACATCCACCCCCTCAGTGCCCTGTCCCCCCTCACCCACTTTCAGCTCCCACAATACCTCAATGGTCTCACATTCACATCACAGTGACATACCTGAATTTAATAAACCTAATAAGTTCCATCCCCACTTACTGATAAAGTTTGCAGGCAGGACCAGGAAGTGTCTTGGTGAAATGCAAGCTGTGGGCACTAGGACCCAGCGTGCCTGAGCCAATCCCAGCGTGCACAGAGTGAAGAACTGCAGCGCCAGCCAGGGAAAAGCTTCATGATCAGGTCAGAAGGGGCGAAACCATTCACTGCAGGAGGGAGACTGCAGCCGGCCACTGTGCTAATAGCCAGCTTGCAGAGTCTCCGTCAGACGGGAGCAGACATTATACTGCTCTGCTCCTGTGCTGTGTTCTGCCTCGTCATTGAAGTGGCCCTGGCTCCCGGTGGGCCCCTTCATGTCACAGGGCCCGGGGCGATGGCCCCCTCTGCCCCCCCAGTAGCTACGCTACTGCATATAACTAAAGGATTTGTAATGGGATAGGTGCCTTACAGATGCCTCTCCATTACTAAGCTGTGGGCTTGATGTCACCGGACTATACAAAGGTGACATCAACCCCACAAACATGAACCTCACTTGTCACCGCTACAAGGCAAGTGGGAAGAGCCGGTCAAAGCACCTTTTCTGGGCGGATGCGGGCTTCTATTTTAAGGCTGGGGGGCCATGGCCCCTTACCAGCATAAAAATACCAGCTCCCTGCTGTCTGCTTTAGCTTGGCTAATCGTCACAAATAGGGTGTGGGGACTTCACACAGTTTTTTTCATAATTATTTAAATAAAAATAAAAAACCAGCATGGGGACCCCTCTATTCTTGAAAACCAACCTTGCTAACACTGACAGCTGAGGGTTGCAGCCTGCAGGGGAATGGACTTTTTTTTGTTATTATTTACTTAGAGTGCAGGCCGCAGCAGGCATAGGCTGATGGGAGTAGTAGTCCCATCAGCCGACACCGGTGACCAGAGGTAAACATTTCATTTGACAGCATGGGAATCATGGCTCTCGGACCGGTGGTATTAACCCCTTTCTGACCTCAGACGGGATAGTACGTCCAAGGTCAGAAGCCCCTCTTTGATGCGGACTCCGGCGGTGAGCCCGCATCAAAGCCGAGACATGTCAGCTGTTTTGAACAGCTGACATGTGCCCGTAATAGGCGCGGGCAGAATCGCGATCTGCCCGCGCCTATTAACTAGTTAAATGCCGCTGTCAAATGCAGACAGCGGCATTTAACTACCGCATCCGGCCGGGCGGCCGGAAATGAAGGCATCGCCGACCCCGTCACATGATCGGAGGTCGGCGATGCTTCAGTATTGTAACCATAGAGGTCTTTGAGACCTCTATGGTTACAGATCCCCGGCAGCTGTGAGCGCCACCCTGTGGTCGGCGCTCACAGCACACCTGATTTTCTGCTACATAGCAGCGAACAGCAGATCGCTGCTATGTAGCAGAGCCGATCGTGCTGTGCCTGCTTCTAGCCTCCCATGGAGGCTATTGAAGCATGGCAAAAGTTAAAAAAAAAAGTTAAAAAAAATGTGAAAAAAATAAAAAAATATAAAAGTTTAAATCACCCCCCTTTCGCCCCAATCAAAATCAATCAATAAAAAAAAAATCAAACCTACACATATTTGGTATCGCCGCGTTCAGAATCGCCCGATCTATCAATAAAAAAAAGCATTAACCTGATCGCTAAACAGCGTAGCGAGAAAAAAATTCGAAACGCCAGAATTACGTTTTTTTGGTCGCCGCGACATTGCATTAAAATGCAATAACGGGCGATCAAAAGAATTTATCTGCACCAAAATGCTATCATTAAAAACGCCAGCTCGGCACACAAAAAATAAGCCCTCAACCGACCCCAGATCATGAAAAATGGAGACGCTACGAGTATCGGAATATGGCGCAATTTTTTTTTTTTTGTTTAGCAAAGTTTGGATTTTTTTTCACCACTTAGGTAAAAAATAACCTAGCCATGTTAGGTGTCTATGAACTCGTACTGACCTGAAGAATCATAATGGCAGGTCAGTTTTAGCACTTAGTGAACCTAGCAAAAAAGCCAACCAAAAAACAAGTGTGGGACTGCACTTTTTTTGCAATTTCACTGCACTTGGAATTTTTTTCCCGTTTTCTAGTACACGACATGCTAAAACCAATGATGTTGTTCAAAAGTACAACTCGTCCCACAAAAAATAAGCCCTCACATGGCCAAATTGACGGAAAAATAAAAAAGTTATGGCTCTGGGAAGGAGGGGAGTGAAAAACGAACACGGAAAAACGAAAAATCCCAAGATCATGAAGGGGTTAATCTTACTGCTGATCAGAGCCGTACGTGTTTCTCATGCTATCATGCAGATGACATGCATGAGAAACACCGGGTGATTGGGTGTTGAACCTGAACAGTAAAATGGACGTCCTGGTGAAGTACTGTGCCCGAATAGTAGATGTGTGGCATGGACCCCAAACTTTACTGTTTGGCTTCTCCCATCTCTAGTCAGTGGCTTTGCTGCTTTGGCGTGTGTTCAGACTGCACTCCAGAAGGTTTAATATGTCTCTATGCGCATCATAGGGGATACATAACATCCCTCACATACGATTCCCCTCGCTGTTTCACTGTTCCCATAGGAGACTCGAACCTGCGATCATTTAGTCTCTTGCATTATGTAATTCAATATATTAAAAAATAATCAGTTTATTTTGAAGCCCAGCATATGGTTAGGCTTCATAGGAGCACTAATATGGTGGTGAGTGTGACCAGTGATGACATCCCACAGACACTGAAAGTGGCATTTAAGTGGTTAAATAGCATTCATCAGAGCTTAATCCAATTGTTGTAGTTAGAAGCAGGTTGTGGCTGTACAACAGTTGGCTCCTTCCCTTGGCAGAGTGGAATCTGCTCCATACACCCACACCATGATGTAACAGTATATTTTTGCACTGGAAGAGGATTAAGAGAACCCATCAGAACTTTTTTAAATATGACAGTCGTGGTATGGCCATATATTCTCTTGTGACCCAATAGAAATACAAATGAAATGCCACCAATCAAAAATAAATGTTTTGTCAGCAAGGTAGGACTGTAATTAGATACAATAAAAAGTAACTTTTAATAAATACCACTAAAAGAGCCCATTTGACTCATAAAACGACATGAGACACAACGTACATATACTGGCTGATATTATCAGTGAGCTCTATACAAGCTCCAAAACAGCACGGTGATTAATATAAATGCAGCACCCCAGAGTCCTGGTTGTTGCAGTACTGTGGCTCCGCCACTATGGGGAGCTATGGTACGTCTGATTGCACTAAGGAGTTTCTCTGACCAGGTACACTCACACCACACTTCACACTCCGGCCACCAGGGGGGGTGGTCCTATTTAGTAGGCCACTCCTCACAACTCTGGTAAAACTGGGGGTTGGACAGGAAGAGAGGGAGAAGTAGCTGGGAAGAGCTAGTGAGAGGACCTGTCAGGGATGGGATCCTGGCAGACTCCTCAGAGCAGAACAAACCAGTGAACAACGGGAATACAGCAAAGAGGAATTAATACCAGAAGGAGTCGTGCTGTTAGACCGAGGCAACATCCTTCTGAGGCGCAAACAGTCGGTGGCCGGAACGCCGAGCAAGTAAGAGACTTTAAGTACACTGCAAACCACGGCCGGACAGCCAATTATAGGTTGGCTGTCTCACTTAACACCTAAGCAGACAACGGAGGCAGCTGTGGGAGAGGGGCGACTCTAGAGTCCCGGAAGAACTCCAGGCCTACCCCGTCATACGGGTGCGTCCTACCATATCATCTGGAGGACGGAGAAAACAAACATCAGAGACAGACAGAAACAGTTGTGAGGACTATCCCGGGAGCTCAGCAGGGAAGAACTACAACACGCAGCGCTAGAAGGTAGACACTGATTCCCACCTGTAAAGAGAACTCCTGATGTGCCTTTGGACCGGCCGGTCTCTGACAACCCAGTTAACAGCGCTCTGGACTGAGGTCTCCAACACCTTCAGTAAAGAGGTAAAGAGACTGCAACCTGGTGTCCTCGTTATTTATTGCGACCGGCACTTCACAACTGCACCATTATCATCATTTATTGCACTGGACGTTCCCCCACTGACAGACAGGGCCACGGACTGGGTCTAGCCACCGTGACAACCCCAGAACGGAGATCCCAGAGGCCCGGCTCCGGGTACCCCTCGGCCCTGCGGCGGTGTGGGGGCGCTCCAACTTGGCGTCACGAACAGGATCTACTTAAGCCTGAAGAATCAGGTCATGTGTGCCTTGGAACTGTGATTTATTGCGCTTGAATTGTACTTTATTGAAAAGACTGTGTATTGCCATTTACCGCCAAAATTCGCCATTGCCGCGCACGGAGGGAGGAGCCTTAGCTACGTGGGCGGAATCAGCCAAAAGAAGCGCGGAACGGAAAGCGCGGTAAGGCGCCAATCCCGGAAGAGGAACTCCGACCTCCAGCAGGTTCGTGGGAGGAAGGGACAGCCATGTCTGAGTCGGGAGGAGAGGAGGTGGCGGTCGCAGCCGCGGACGCAGGGGCAGCTCCGGTCCCCGCAGCGGACGGAGCCGCGGCCCTAATACCACCACCGGTAGCCGCAGAACCCGCTGTTCCTCCCAACCAGTCGGACGCTGCCGCTAACACAAAAGCCATAATGCCCTTCTCTATGCCGTACCTGCCCGGAGCGGCTTGGCTTCCGCGATACTCTGGAGAGTCGCATACGTTCACTGACTTTAAAGAGGGGCTCTGCAGCCTGCTCGAGTTCTATCCCCTAACCGAGCCTCAGAAGGTCCATATGATAACCGGCCAACTCTTTGGGGCGGCTCTGAGAGAATTGAAATCCTGGCCCGCTGAGGATAAAGAAACTGCACAACAGATTTTTGCCAAGCTTAGGCTACGTTCACATTTGCGGTGTGCGCCGCAGCGTCGGGCGCCGCAGCGGCGCCGCATGCGTCATGCGCCCCTATATTTAACATGGGGGCGCATGGACATGCGGCGCACTTGCGTTTTGCGCCGCATGCGTCGCTGCGGCGCCCGCGTCGGGTCGCAGAGGACGCAGCAAGTTGCATTTTTGCTGCGTCCAAATTCAATGAAAAAAACGACGCATGCGGCGCAAAACGCAGCGTTGTGCATGCGTTTTGCTGCGTTTTTGTTTGCGTTGTGCGCTGCGGCGCCGACGCTGCGGCGCACAACGCAAATGTGAACGTAGCCTAAAAGCCACCTTTGATACTCGCACTGCTACGGAAATTAAACTGACTTTTTATGGATGCAAACAAAGGCCACAGGATAGCTTACGGGATTATGCCCTTAATCTCCAGGAAGCGATGCGGGCCATTAAGCAGAGTGACCCCGGCAGCATGCAGGATGAGGATAAAATCCTGAAGGAGCGGTTCATTGAGGGGCTCCTGTGCAGTCACCAGCGGGGCCAATTGCACTTCCTGGCCATGCAAAATCCAGACTTGACTTTTGCGCAGTTTAAAGATAAAGCTATCCAGGCATTGCAGGAGCGACAGCCCAGCCGCGCAGTACCACCCAGGCGCCCCGCTCTCACATACCACCAGGAGGTGGCATCGGATACCCCAGTTGCCGCGGAGGCCGACGCCCAGAGCTTCGAGGACGACTCCCCTGCAGGACTCCGTCTCCAGATGCAAGAGCTAACCAAGAGCGTTGCTGCCCTGGCCCGGACGGTGCAGTCCCTACAGGAGGCCCCCAAAGAGAAGATCCAGTTGGCTTCCAGCCCGGAGGATGTCCCTTGGATGCGACAGAGGAGGACTCCGCCGACCAGGAGCCGGCCCGACGATCGATTCCACCAGGATGGACGACCCATCTGCCGCCGCTGTCACCAGGTGGGCCATCTTGCAAGGTACTGTCCTTTAAACGAGCAACCCCTGGGGCAAAGGGCCAACCCCCAGGAGTAGGACGGTCAGGCCCGCAGCATTGGAGAACCAAGTATATTGGAGGACGACCAGTTCTCCCTGTAGTGATTGATGGAATCCCCTTGAATGCTTTGCTGGACACCGGTTCTCAGGTGACGACTATACCTTACGTGCTCTACAAACGGTATTGGGAGGACGCTGATATTACTCGTGGCCCTGACGATGATTTCACCATAATCGCCAGTAATGGTCAGCCGTTGCCACAAGTGGGGTATAAGGAGGTCACCATCAAAGTGGGGCGGGTGGAATTGAAAGCCCAAGGGATTGTGATTGTTGATATTGATCGCCGAGAATGTAATCCCATGATGACTCTTGGTACTAATGTTATAGAAAATTGTCTTGCAGAAGTGATTGTTTTGTTGCAACAGGTGGCAGAAACCGCTGGCCACAGTGAGCAACGTGCCCTGCAGAAGGAAATCAGAGCTCTGATGCAGAGACAGCAGGTAGAGCTGACTGGTGGTGAGATTGGTCGTGTCACTGTGAGTGATTCAAACCCCATCGCGATACCCCCCAAGAGTGAAATGTTAATATGGTGTCGAGCAGCCATAGGCCTCAGGGGTAAGGACTACCAGGCCTTGGTAGAACCCGTATATTCAGACAATAGGCCTACTGTTCTGACAGCCCGGGGGGTGGTCGACGTCCGTCAGGGGAGAGTGCCTGTACGTGTCCTCAATTGTGGGGAGGAAGAGGTTCACCTCACCAAGTATACCACGCTCGCCAAATTGTTCACTGTCAATAATAATGTGATACAGACACCTGAACCCTTGGTCCCGTCAAACTTGGCGGAGAACAAAGGTTCTGCAGAGCCCTCGAAGGACTGGTGTCGGGAATTGCATGTGGGCACTGACTCTACCCCATCCCATCAAAAACAGGGGGCCTACAGGGTGGTACACGAGTACGAGCAGATATTCAGCAAACACCCCTCAGATTTTGGGCAGGTGAAAGGGATCAAACATCACATCCCCACGGGAGATCACCGACCCATAAAAGAGAGATATCGCCCTGTACCCCCAGCTCATTACCAGTGTGCCAAGGACATGTTGCGGGAAATGAAGGAGGCTGGGGTGGTGAGAGACAGCTGTAGCCCCTGGGCAGCTCCATTAGTCCTTGTTAAAAAGAAAGATGGTACAATGAGGATGTGTGTTGATTACAGGCAGTTGAATCGCATTACACATAAGGATGCATACCCACTGCCTAGGATAGAGGAGTCTCTGGCTGCCTTAAAATCTGCTAACTACTTCTCTACCTTAGATCTCACCAGTGGGTACTGGCAGGTTCCTGTAGCGGAGGCGGACAAAGAGAAGACGGCCTTCACGACGCCAATGGGTCTCTGTGAGTTCAACTACATGCCCTTCGGATTGTGCAATGCTCCCGGAACGTTCCAGAGGATGATGGAGTGCTGCCTGGGACACCTGAACTTTGAAACCGTGCTGCTATATTTGGATGATGTCATTGTCTTCTCTAAGACCTACGAAGACCACCTGAAGCACCTGGCCGAGGTGTTTGAAGCCCTATCCAACTTTGGCTTAAAGATGAAACCGTCCAAGTGTCATCTGCTGAAACCTAAAGTGCAGTACCTGGGCCATGTGGTGAGCGCTGAAGGAGTGGCCCCAGACCCCGACAAGGTCACAGTAATTAAGGACTGGCCAAAGCCCAGTGACCTCCACGAAGTCCGGCAGTTCCTCGGGCTGGTAGGCTATTACCGGAGGTTCATTAAGGACTTCACCAAGAAGGCCGCACCCTTGCAAAACCTGTTGGTGGGCCAACCAAAGAAGACCAAGGGGAGGAACACCCCCTTTGATTGGAACGAAGAGCTGGAGGAATCCTTCACCTGTTTGAAGTCGGCACTGACGGGAGAAGAGGTACTGGCTTACCCCGAATACGACCAACCATTTGTGCTGTACACAGATGCCAGTAATGTGGGACTAGGAGCCGTGCTGTCTCAAGTCCAGAAAGGCAAGGAAAGAGTGATCGCTTACGCCAGCAGGAAACTCCGTCCCACGGAAAGGAACCCTGACAACTACAGTTCCTTCAAACTGGAATTCCTTGCCCTTGTCTGGGCAGTGACAGAGAGGTTTAAGCACTACCTGGCCTCCGCGAAATTCACCGTCTTCACGGACAACAATCCGCTAACGCATCTGGGTACTGCCAAACTCGGGGCTTTGGAACAGCGGTGGATGGCCCGGCTGTCCAACTATGATTTCACCATCAAATATCGGGCAGGACACCAGAATGCCAATGCATTCTGCAATGAGGGCGTTAAACTAGAAGAAGAGGGGACGGGAAGAAAAACATTAGACTCGAACAAAGAAGACCCAGGAAAACATACTCAGAAGGGAGGTAAGAACATTTCTAAAACAATCCACAGCGAGGAGATTGGAACAAAACAAAATCCTCTAAACTGCATGCTCGCAAATGCCAGAAGCCTGACAAACAAGATGGAAGAACTAGAAGCAGAAATATCTACAGGTAACTTTGACATAGTGGGAATAACCGAGACATGGTTAGATGAAAGCTATGACTGGGCAGTTAACTTACAGGGTTACAGTCTGTTTAGAAAGGATCGTATAAATCGGAGAGGAGGAGGGGTTTGTCTCTATGTAAAGTCTTGTCTAAAGTCCACTTTAAGGGAGGATATTAGCGAAGGTAATGAGGATGTCGAGTCCATATGGGTCGAAATTCATGGAGGGAAAAATGGTAACAAAATTCTCATTGGGGTCTGTTACAAACCCCCAAATATAACAGAAATCATGGAAAGTCTACTTCTAAAGCAGATAGATGAAGCTGCAACCCATAATGAGGTCCTGGTTATGGGGGACTTTAACTACCCGGATATTAACTGGGAAACAGAAACCTGTGAAACCCATAAAGGCAACAGGTTTCTGCTAATAACCAAGAAAAATTATCTTTCACAATTGGTGCAGAATCCAACCAGAGGAGCAGCACTTTTAGACCTAATACTATCTAATAGACCTGACAGAATAACAAATCTGCAGGTAGTTGGGCATCTAGGAAATAGCGACCACAATATTGTACAGTTTCACCTGCCTTTCACTAGGGGGACTTGTCAGGGAGTCACAAAAACACTGAACTTTAGGAAGGCAAAGTTTGACCAGCTTAGAGATGCCCT
This sequence comes from Ranitomeya variabilis, assembly GCF_051348905.1. Classification (NCBI taxonomy): domain Eukaryota; kingdom Metazoa; phylum Chordata; class Amphibia; order Anura; family Dendrobatidae; genus Ranitomeya; species Ranitomeya variabilis. The sequence continues at coordinate 433,698,199 of NC_135233.1, forward strand.
TAATCTGGTAGACTGGGACAATATCCTCAGAAATAAGAATACAGATAATAAATGGAAAATGTTTAAGAACATCCTAAATAGGCACTGTAAGCGGTTTATACCTTGTGGGAATAAAAGGACTAGAAATAGGAAAAACCCAATGTGGCTAAACAAAGAAGTAAGACAGGCAATTAACAGTAAAAAGAAAGCATTTGCACTACTAAAGCAGGATGGCACCATTGAAACTCTAAAAAACTATAGGGAGAAAAATACTTTATCTAAAAAACTAATTAAAGCTGCCAAAAAGGAAACAGAGAAGCACATTGCTAAGGAGAGTAAAACTAATCCCAAACTGTTCTTCAACTATATCAATAGTAAAAGAATAAAAACTGAAAATGTAGGCCCCTTAAAAAATAGTGAGGAAAGAATGGTTGTAGATGATGAGGAAAAGGCTAACATATTAAACACCTTCTTCTCCACGGTATTCACGGTGGAAAATGAAATGCTAGGTGAAATCCCAAGAAACAATGAAAACCCTATATTAAGGGTCACCAATCTAACCCAAGAAGAGGTGCGAAACCGGCTAAATAAGATTAAAATAGATAAATCTCCGGGTCCGGATGGCATACACCCACGAGTACTAAGAGAACTAAGTAATGTAATAGATAAACCATTATTTCTTATTTTTAGGGACTCTATAGCGACGGGGTCTGTTCCGCAGGACTGGCGCATAGCAAATGTGGTGCCAATATTCAAAAAGGGCTCTAAAAGTGAACCTGGAAATTATAGGCCAGTAAGTCTAACCTCTACTGTTGGTAAAATATTTGAAGGGTTTCTGAAGGATGTTATTCTGGATTATCTCAATGAGAATAACTGTTTAACTCCATATCAGCATGGGTTTATGAGAAATTGCTCCTGTCAAACCAATCTAATCAGTTTTTATGAAGAGGTAAGCTATAGGCTGGACCACGGTGAGTCATTGGACGTGGTATATCTCGATTTTTCCAAAGCGTTTGATACCGTGCCACACAAGAGGTTGGTACACAAAATGAGAATGCTTGGTCTGGGGGAAAATGTGTGTAAATGGGTTAGTAACTGGCTTAGTGATAGAAAGCAGAGGGTGGTTCTAAATGGTATAGTCTCTAACTGGGTCGCTGTGACCAGTGGGGTACCGCAGGGGTCGGTATTGGGACCCGTTCTCTTCAACATATTCATTAATGATACAAAACTATGTAAAGCAGTTAATACAAGAGAAGATAGTATTCTGCTACAGATGGATCTGGATAAGTTGGAAACTTGGGCTGAAAGGTGGCAGATGAGGTTTAACAATGATAAATGTAAGGTTATACACATGGGAAGAAGGAATCAATATCACCATTACACACTGAACGGGAAACCACTGGGTAAATCTGACAGGGAGAAGGACTTGGGGATCCTAGTTAATGATAAACTTACCTGGAGCAGCCAGTGCCAGGCAGCAGCTGCCAAGGCAAACAGGATCATGGGGTGCATTAAAAGAGGTCTGGATACACATGATGAGAGCATTATACTGCCTCTGTACAAATCCCTAGTTAGACCGCACATGGAGTACTGTGTCCAGTTTTGGGCACCGGTGCTCAGGAAGGATATAATGGAACTAGAGAGAGTACAAAGGAGGGCAACAAAGTTAATAAAGGGGATGGGAGAACTACAATACCCAGATAGATTATCGAAATTAGGATTATTTAGTCTAGAAAAAAGACGACTGAGGGGCGATCTAATAACCATGTATAAGTATATAAGGGGACAATACAAATATCTCGCTGAGGATCTGTTTATACCAAGGAAGGTGACGGGCACAAGGGGGCATTCTTTGCGTCTGGAGGAGAGAAGGTTTTTCCACCAACATAGAAGAGGATTCTTTACTGTTAGGGCAGTGAGAATCTGGAATTGCTTGCCTGAGGAGGTGGTGATGGCGAACTCAGTTGAGGGGTTCAAGAGAGGCCTGGATGTCTTCCTGGAGCAGAACAATATTGTATCATACAATTATTAGGTTCTGTAGAAGGATGTGGATCTGGGGATTTATTATGATGGAATATAGGAATATAGGCTGAACTGGATGGACAAATGTCTTTTTTCGGCCTTACTAACTATGTTACTATGTTACTATGTTACTAATGCCGATGCTCTGTCCCGAATGCCCAATTTACCAGAAGTGGGAGAAGACCCGGAGGCACTTGAAGAGGTGGAGCTGCCTGCCTTCCATCGCCCCAAAGCCACTCAGAACTCTCACCATGTGAAGAACAGGCACAAGAACCAACCGGATGCCACGCTGAATCCCCTGCCCCACCACGGATGGGCAGAAACCCAGGATAGTGACCCCGCGGTCCGTCAGGTGAAGGAGCTCTTGACGCAGGCTGGGTTGCACCCTGGCCCAGACTACCCACAAGAAACCCAACAGCTGTGGAAGGGGAGAAGCAAGCTGTTTATCCATGATGGCAAGCTGTGCAGGAGGAGCATTGACCCACGTACTCATGAATTGGTGTGGCAGATAGTGGTGCCCAGGCGAGATGCGCCCATGGTTCTGGGAGCCTACCATGATGGAGCCGGACACTTCGGATGGAGGAAGCTAGAGAAGCTGCTCCGAGGGAGGTTCTATTGGATTGGCATGAAGAGAACCATTGAGAAGTGGTGTCGGGAGTGTGGTCCATGTAGTCTGCGCAGGAAGGACCGTGACAGTCAGCGGGCTCCCCTGCGGCCTATCATCACCAAAAGGCCGCTCGAACTGGTCGCGCTGGATCATGTGAAGCTGACACCTAGCCGGTCGGGCTATATCTACGCCCTTACCATCGTGGACCACTACTCCAGGTTTTTGGTGGTTGTGCCTGTCAAGGATCTAACGGCCAGGACTGCCGCCAGGGCCTTCCAGCAACACTTTTGTAGGCCCCATGGCTACCCAAAGAAGGTACTGACTGATCAGGGACCTGCATTCGAAGCGGAAGTGTTCCAAGAATTCTGCCAACTGTACGGGTGTAAGAAGATCAGGACCACACCGTACCATCCTCAAACCAACGGGATGTGCGAGAAGATGAACCAAGTGGTAATTGATTTATTGAAGACCTTACCCGTGGAGGAACGGAACCTGTGGCCGACAAAGTTGCCTGACTTGGTGGATATGTACAATCACATCCCAGTAAGTTCCACCAACTGTACTCCAGCGTACCTGATGCGAGGAAGATCTAGTCGGTTACCCGTTGATCTGGACATGGGGGTCCTAGTACCCGAAGATACCTCGCCGGATGCAGATTGGGATGCAGAAAGGCAGCGAAGGTACCGCGAAGTACAGGAGTGTGTAGAGAGAAGTCTCGCCCAGGCTAGGCAGAAGCAAGAAAGGGACTACAACCAACATGCTCCTGCGATCCCCCTGTCACCTGGTGAGCAAGTACTTAAACGAAAGAGGAGATTACACAAGCTTGATGACCAATGGGAAGCGGAACCATATACCATCCTGCCATCCGACTTCGACAACACAAAGGTCTGTCTCATCAGCAAGGACAGAGGGGAGACCTCGACAGCGGTATCCAGGGATCACCTTAAGGTCTGCCCCGATAAGTTGAAAGAGAGGGGCACGGCCCCAGAAATCTCCCCGCCGGTGGAAAAGGAGAAGATGTTCCATACCGTCCTTGGTGACTTTCCCCAATCCTGGACTCAGATAAACCAAGCCATCGCGGTGCCTGTTCTAATGTTTCAACAGCCGGACCCACCAGAACCAATGGTGGTACCAGATCATCTGGCCCCGCTACCTCAACAAGCCTTACCTGATGAAGCCATGCCAACCATTGAGCCGGCAAATCCTCCCTCTGCTGTCAGTGAATCTGCTGTACCCACTGTTGATAACCGCAGCTCTGAGAGCCCCAACCTGCCAGTGCTACCCAGACTCACTAGAAGTGTAGTTAGAAGACAGTGCACTACACCAGCGGTAGCAAGCATAGCGGGCCCTGTTAGGCCAATAGCAACCCCTGCGCTGCGAAGGTCCACACGCAGCACTCAAAATCAAACTCCCCTCCGCTACAAAACTTGGAGGTATTGATAAGGGCTGCTATTTAATTGAAAATGTTTGTATGCATATCTTTTTGTTACAGGTTTTTAAATGGACACTAGAGTAATGGACGGTGAATTGCTCAAAAACTTTCATAAGGGGGACCCCTTTGTTTACCCGGGGTCCCCGCTGTTTCAACCACTGAACTGAGAGTCATAAACTGTGCATGACCTAACTTTTGCAACGTTCAAGAATCCTCACCTCCCGTAAAGGGAAGCATAGTTATGTTCAATTGTTATGCTATTTCAAAAATTTGTGTGTTTCCTGTTAACATGTATTATTGTTCTTGTTTTCCCAGTTCCGGAGTACTGGATTTAACCGGGGGGGAGTGCAGCACCCCAGAGTCCTGGTTGTTGCAGTACTGTGGCTCCGCCACTATGGGGAGCTATGGTACGTCTGATTGCACTAAGGAGTTTCTCTGACCAGGTACACTCACACCACACTTCACACTCCGGCCACCAGGGGGGTGGTCCTATTTAGTAGGCCACTCCTCACAACTCTGGTAAAACTGGGGGTTGGACAGGAAGAGAGGGAGAAGTAGCTGGGAAGAGCTAGTGAGAGGACCTGTCAGGGATGGGATCCTGGCAGACTCCTCAGAGCAGAACAAACCAGTGAACAACGGGAATACAGCAAAGAGGAATTAATACCAGAAGGAGTCGTGCTGTTAGACCGAGGCAACATCCTTCTGAGGCGCAAACAGTCGGTGGCCGGAACGCCGAGCAAGTAAGAGACTTTAAGTACACTGCAAACCACGGCCGGACAGCCAATTATAGGTTGGCTGTCTCACTTAACACCTAAGCAGACAACGGAGGCAGCTGTGGGAGAGGGGCGACTCTAGGGTCCCAGAAGAACTCCAGGCCTACCCCGTCATACGGGTGCGTCCTACCATATCATCTGGAGGACGGAGAAAACAAACATCAGAGACAGACAGAAACAGTTGTGAGGACTATCCCGGGAGCTCAGCAGGGAAGAACTACAACACGCAGCGCTAGAAGGTAGACACTGATTCCCACCTGTAAAGAGAACTCCTGATGTGCCTTTGAACCGGCCGGTCTCTGACAACCCAGTTAACAGCGCTCTGGACTGAGGTCTCCAACACCTTCAGTAAAGAGGTAAAGAGACTGCAACCTGGTGTCCTCGTTATTTATTGCGACCGGCACTTCACAACTGCACCATTATCATCATTTATTGCACTGGACGTTCCCCCACTGACAGACAGGGCCACGGACCGGGTCTAGCCACCGTGACAACCCCAGAACGGAGATCCCAGAGGCCCGGCTCCGGGTACCCCTCGGCCCTGTGGCGGTGTGGGGGCGCTCCATAAACACCTGAAAAAATGCAAGAGGTGTCTTTTCTTATATGCCCTCTATGCAATAAACAGAACACATCCAATCCCGGGGAATAATCATTGATTGCTACTGATAATAAGAACAATCTCACCCAAGATGGAAGTAGCTTCACAGGATATCGTGGTCTGGAAACCCATGTAAATACGAGGTGGCACTCTATGTACCCATTTCAAACCTCACTCATGCGGATTTCGTCCCACCAGATATCTATTCCTCCTTCATTCAAAATTTCTCCCAAAAGAAAGGGAGAAATTTTGAATGAAGGAGGAATAGATATCTGGTGGGACGAAATCCGCATGAGTGAGGTTTGAAATGGGTACATAGAGTGCCACCTCGTATTTACATGGGTTTCCAGACCACGATATCCTGAGAAGCTACTTCCATCTTGGGTGAGATTGTTCTTATTATCAGTAGCAATCAATGATTATTCCCCGGGATTGGATGTGTTCTGTTTATTGCATAGAGGGCATATAAGAAAAGACACCTCTTGCATTTTTTCAGGTGTTTATATTAATCACCGTGCTGTTTTGGAGCTTGTATAGAGCTCACTGATAATATCAGCCAGTATATGTACGTTGTGTCTCATGTCGTTTTATGAGTCAAATGGGCTCTTTTAGTGGTATTTATTAAAAGTTACTTTTTATTGTATCTAATTACAGTCCTACCTTGCTGACCCAATAGAAACAATATCTTTTTTTGCATAAATCCAATGAGCCAGTCATGAGAAATCTAGCGTAAAAACCATATGCACATTAGGCTGGAAGCATCTTCTGTGTTTTACAGATGAAAAGGTATAATAGTTACATGTGGCAGCACATTTCTTGTAACTAACACTCGAGTTATATGGCATAATTTAACGCTCTATCTTTCTCTTCCTGAGCCCACTTCCATGCAGTACCCATGCCTTAGCTTGGCAAGTCCAGTATTTCCTCACAGACCTCCAGGTCCAATCTACTCCAAACTGCGCCTTTACTGTCTCAGGGTCCCCAGAAACCCACAGCTGAACCTTCATGGCCTCCTGGCCATACCCACTACAGCTCAGTTCTCCTTTCTTTCTGCTTCACTTTCCAGGGCATAAAGGATGTTCCAGCAGTGTTTAGGATCTAACCGGTCTTGCGTTTAATCCATCTTACAGGCTTGCCTACTTTTCACACGTGCCCAACATGCAGCTCAAACCATGAATGTTGGACTTGTAGAGCATGCACATACTCATACTTTCTCCACAACAGTTCTTGTGTGATCGTGGACCAGAATGAACAGAGCCGTAGCTCTCATCCAGACAAGAGAGTGGGGTCTAGGAAATACTATTGTGCATTTTTCTGTACTGCCATGTTCTGATAAATCCACTGATGATGCCTTATGATTGCTATGCTCTGACCGTCCCCATCTTCATCCCTGCTAGTTTTTAAGGGAGCTCTCAGAATATCAACACGGCTGAGTATGTAGCGCCAGCGCCAGCATGATGGGCATATTCATCATTCACAATCGATGCCAGAAGTGTAATCAGTCAACGTCTTTTTCTGGTCTCTAATTGAGAATTCCTCTTGCGATTCACCCAATATGGGATTCCTGAAGAAAGAATTTCCTAAATTGATAACGTCAGTCTTAATTATGATGCATTACTCAAGATTTTACAAATACAAAAATGTTGACACTTACAATGGTGCGTTTGATTTTGTTTTTTGTATTTGGGGCTTTTCTTATACCATTTTCGTACATGGGGAATTTTTATTTCTGCTTCATTTGACACAAAATCAAATTTGGAACCTTTTATTTTTCATATAGAAACAACTCAAGAATTGACATGGTGCTTCTTTTCCTACAAGCGTTATGTGTATATATGTGTATGCTCCAAAATCCACATAACTAAAACTCAGTGTGAACTTGTCTTAATGATTTATGTGGTCTAGTCTTGAATCAGGAGGCTCTGTATGAACATTTCTATTGCTCATGTTAAGAGAAAAGTATTTAAAAAAGGGTTATTGCATAATAAACATTAGGGTGAAGTAAAAAGAGTTGCAGGACCCTGTGGACCTCCGACTACCAGCAACACTGCCGACACCTCTTCTGATTACTGGGCTGCTACAACACCATTACAGTGTGGCATGATGCATGCATGATGTCATATAGGCCTGATAATCACAAAAGGCTCCTGGCATGTCACATGTAGTAGGTGGACTACGGGGCTCTAAACCAGGGTCCTACGAGTGTTTTTGCTCATAGGATTGATGATAAATGTATAAGACCCTCACTAATCCTAATAACGGAGGATCCTAAAGTTCTCTGTATGAATGGACTGTTAAGGCAGGTGTAGTGCAGTGGTGTCCATGCTGTGCAGTGATGAGGCAGTGACCCAGAAAAGTTCAAAGCAAAACGTCTCTAATGTTCAACTCACAAAGTACACAGCACACGATATCCTCCGGATCACAGCCGCGAACCATATCCTACAGATTGCAGCCAATAAACATGCCAGTCCACCTCCATGACTTGTTTCCGTGGGTGACTGCACCGCCGTGTACACTGTGGGTGCCAGACCTTCCAGCTCTGCTTGCCTGTGTTGCCTCACACAGGTGGAGCTCTGCAGAGCCTTTTTCTCTGCACTCCTGCAAACACCAAATTGACACTGTACTTGACACACCAAAACCCTTTACTGCAGGGTTTTTAACTGGAATCACTGGCCTTCGGCCTCACAGAAAACCCAGCCAGGAAGCAGGGATGGATTGCCCCACAGCGATCCTGTTTCAAAAATAAAAACTCTGCAGGTTTTCATAAATCTGCCCTGGAAAATTAGCTGGTCCAAGACCTTTACTCACTTTTATTCTGCATTGCAATCACAGCTACGCCTGTGACTGCAATGCACTCCCATGGCCTCAATACGCCTCGGTGCGCATCCTGAGGGGAACACACAGCAATCCTCACCTGTGACACCGGTCACTGCCTAACACAGGGTTCACACTATGGGTTAAAATAGTGCAGCCAAAACTGATGTATTGTATGCCCGCCATCTCACTCCATAGTGAAAGATGTAAAAGAAAACCTTAATTAAAAAGGTGTTATAATGGGATTGTTCGCGTAGAGGAAAAATGCATAAGAAAAATGTGATTGTAGTACAACCACTGGGACTCCAGTGAGCATAAAAACGAGGGTCCAAAAGTCCCCTGTGTGAATTTAGCAGTGCTGAGCATGCACGACCACCAATTTTGTAGACTGAGTAAAGCAGTGGTTGCACATGCCCAGTCCTGCTCCATTCAAAAAAGGGCACTTTGTGACCCCTATTCTCATGATCAGTGGGGATCCCAACAATCAGATTATCAGTGAATGTTGTTTTTGAGATACTCCTTTAAATACTGAGCATGCAGTATTGGAAATCCTAAATCCTAGGATTTTTTTCCGTTCCTTATGAAGTGGGGAGAGAGGGTCTAAAATACATTTTTTTTTTACTAGACTATTTTACCCACAGTATGAACCCAGTCTCAAAGCAAATAGAGAGTGGCTCCCTGCGCCATTTTAATTACACGTCTTCAACAGGATTTAGAGAGAGACAGAATCGGGCCAACATTTAGTGGCGAACACTTGAGTGAGTTTTATGCTTGCTTATGGCAGCGGCCATGATGTAGTACTCTGGGTAATTAGCATGCGTCTGGGGTACAGCTGCTTAGAATTGATTATGTTTGTATAAGTAATTGAAAAACAAAAATACAGTCACCAAGCGCAGCGGGAAACGGGATTAATCATGGAGTAAATGTGTGACCTCTCGTTCTGTCCAACCATAAAAGCTCCTTGTACTGCTGCTCCATATTAATTTCCCGCATGGTTTATATGTAGAGCGCTCCAGCACAGCCCAAATGAAGCATTGGATGTGCGGCCCCGTGCCAAGCTGCATGGACTATTGGAATGGAAAATGATGAGAACCAGGAGAAGCATATTACAGCTGCAGCATGGTACGATACAATATAAGTAATGTACGTATAATACATTCTCCTAGCATGGAAGGATTTATGGTCTCTTTCATTCAGGGCTTCTTGGTAATAGAAGAGAATGGGACTAGACAGATAACATTCCAAGGACCGATCGGTCTCTAGAGCGTCATCGGACTCTAGAATCAAGAATGTTAATGGTCCTTAGAATCAGGAATGTTAACACTCCAAAGACCGATAGCACTCCAAAGGCCGATAACACTCCAAAGATCGATAATAGTCTTTGGAATGTTATTGGTAGCGTTGAGCGATACCTTCCGATATCGGAAAGTATCGGTATCGGAAAGTATCGTCCGATACCGGCAAAATATCGGATCTCGCCGATACCGTTACCCGATACCAATGCAAGTCAATGGGACGAAAATATCGGAATTAAAATAAACCCTTTCTTTCTACATGAATGAAAACAACTAAGAATAATGTAGGATGTATTGGGGGAGGTGGCGGAGACATTAAAGGCACAGAGGTTTAGCCCAATCAAAGAGAATAGCAGGAATTTAAAAAAATTTTTAGGACGTTCGGAGTTACAAAGATATTGACTATGTTAAGATTTTTTTTATTTTGTCAGATATTGATGTTTCACTACTTCCACGCCCTTCACCCTCTTTTTTACTTCTCCCACACTTTCTTCTTCATCATCATCAGCATCTTTGACATCAAGTTCTTCTTCACCTTATTCATCTTCTTCTTCATCTTCTACCTATAATTTTTTTTTGTTACATTGTTCATATTCTTTTTATTTAACTATTATTCTTCTTCATATTCAAGTTCTTCATCATATTCTTATTTGTGACAGGCATTCCCGTAGTTGTTATCTATAAAAGTTTGAAGATTACACCTTTCTTTCTGCCTGTCACAAAAGAGTTAGATTTGTCCGCGTTCAGTTTAGCCTGCAGCATCAGGCTTTATCCAGGGGCACCACGAGGAGGAACGGACTCACCCCCATACACTGCTTAGTCTTCTTCTGCTTATAATTTAGATAATATCTTTTGCTCTGATATTTAGTGTTATGCTTAATGTTCTTCTGCTCTTTGTTCTGCAGCCTCTTGTTCTTCTGCTTCTCGGTCTCCCATGTCGTCGTCGTCTCCAGGGTCGTCGTCATCTCAGTGGTTGTCGTCTCTGGTGTCGTCGTCATCTTAGGGGTGGTCTTCCGGGTCATCGTCTTTAGGGTCTTGAACTTGGAAATGTAGCAGAAGGTACAAGAAGGCTGAGAAAATGCCGAGAAACAGCTGATGGAACTGGAACTCGCATGGCTACCCGAAGGTCCAAGAACCAATGGAACTACCGAGGACCAGCTGACGTTACTGGAAAAGGGTTACTAAGCAGGAGGTACCTGTGCCTGAAAGCACTACCAAGGACCACCTGACGTTGGTGGAACTCGGATACCCAGAGGGAGGCACCTAAGCCAAAGTGTCATGAATCCCCAATGGCTAGGGATAGCACAGGATAAGCAAAGAAATAATAAATATCGGACGAGCTCTAGGGTGATGGAACCTGGGCTGACCGCTGCCCTACGCCTGACAAACGCAACTAGAGATAGCCAGGGAGCGTGCCTACGTTGGTTCTAGACGCCACGCACCAGCCTAAGAGCTAACTAGTACTGCAGAGAAAACAAAGACCTCACTTGCCTCCAGAGGAATTAACCCCAAAGGTATAGTTGCCCCCCACATGTATTGATGGTGAAATGAGAGGAAGGCACACACATAGAGATGATGTATATAGTTTTAGCAAATAGAGGCCCGCTGAAAACTAGAAAGCAGAATGACACAAAAGGGGACTGAGCGGTCAGCAAAAAACCCTAATCAAAAAAACCATCCTGAGATTTACAAGAACCCATGTGCCAACTCATGGCACATGGGGAGAACCTCAGTCCACTAGAGCAACCAGCTAACAAAGAGACATTCTAAGCAAGCTGGACAAAAAACCAAACAACTGAAAATCAGCACTTAGCTTATCCTGAAAGATCTGGGAGCAGGTAGGCAGGAACCAAACAGAGCACATCTGAACACATTGATAGCCGGCAAGGGAAATGACAGAAAGGCCAGGTAAAATAGGAAACACCCAGCCTCTGATGGACAGATGGAAACCAAAGGCCGCAACCCACCAAAGTCACCCAGTACCAGCAGTAACCACCAGAGGGAGCCCGCAAACAGAATCCACAACAGTACCCCCCCCTTGAGGAGGGGTCACCGAACCCTCACGAGAACCCCCAGGGCGATCAGGGTGAGCTCTATGGAAGGCGCGGACCAAATCAGTCGCATGAACATCGGAGGCGACCACCCAGGAATTGTCCTCCTGACCATAACCCTTCCACTTAACCAAATACTGGAGTTTGCGTCTGGAAACGCGAGAATCCAAGATCTTTTCAACAACATACTCCAATTCTCCCTCCACCAGCACCGGAGCAGGAGGCTCGACCGAAGGAACAACAGGCACCTCATACCTCCGCAACAACGACCGATGGAACACATTATGAATAGCGAACGATGCTGGGAGATCCAAACGGAAAGATACAGGGTTAAGAATCTCCGAGATCCTATAAGGACCGATGAACCGAGGCTTGAACTTAGGAGAAGAGACCTTCATAGGGACAAAACGAGAAGACAACCACACCAAGTCCCCAACAAGAAGTCGGGGACCCACGCGGCGACGGCGATTAGCAAACTGCTGAGTCTTCTCCTGAGATAACTTCAAATTGTCCACCACCTGATTCCAAATGTGATGTAGCCTGTCCACCACCACGTCCACTCCAGGACAATCCGAAGACTCCACCTGACCAGAGGAAAAACGAGGATGAAACCCCGAATTACAAAAAAAAGGAGAGACCAACGTGGCCGAACTAGCCCGATTATTAAGAGCAAATTCGGCCAGTGGCAAAAAAGCAACCCAGTCATCCTGATCAGCAGAAACAAAACACCTCAAATAAGTTTCCAAGGTCTGATTAGTTCGCTCCGTCTGGCCATTCGTCTGAGGATGGAATGCAGACGAGAAAGACAAATCAATGCCCATCTTGGCACAAAACGTCCGCCAAAATCTAGACACAAACTGGGATCCCCTGTCAGAAACGATATTCTCCGGAATCCCATGCAAACGAACCACGTTCTGAAAAAACAAAGGAACCAACTCAGAGGAGGAGGGCAACTTAGGCAAGGGCACCAAATGAACCATCTTAGAAAAGCGGTCACACACAACCCAGATAACGGACATTTTCTGTGAAACCGGGAGATCAGAAATAAAATCCATGGAAATGTGCGTCCAAGGCCTCTTCGGGATGGGCAAGGATAACAACAACCCACTAGCCCGTGAACAGCAAGGCTTAGCTCGAGCACACACTTCACAAGACTGCACAAAGGTACGCACATCCCTAGACAAGGAAGGCCACCAAAAAGACCTGGCCACCAAGTCTCTTGTACCAAATATTCCAGGATGACCAGCCAACACAGAAGAATGGACCTCGGAGATGACTCTACTGGTCCAATCATCCGGAACAAACAGTCTTTCTGGTGGACATCGATCCGGTTTATCCACCTGAAACTCCTGCAATGCGCGTCGCAAGTCTGGGGATACAGCGGACAATATTACCCCATCCCTAAGGATACCAGCAGGCCCAGTGTCTCCAGGAGAGTCAGGCACAAAACTCCTGGAAAGAGCAGCTGCCTTCACATTCTTTGAACCTGGCAGGTATGAAACCACGAAATTGAAACGAGAAAAAAATAACGACCAACGAGCCTGTCTAGGATTCAAACGTCTGGCAGACTCAAGGTAAATGAGATTCTTGTGATCAGTTAAGACCACCACGCGATGTTTAGCACCCTCAAGCCAATGACGCCACTCCTCAAATGCCCACTTCATGGCCAAAAGCTCCCGATTACCCACATCATAATTGCGCTCGGCGGGCGAGAATTTTCTAGAGAAGAAAGCACATGGCTTCATCACCGAACCATTAGAACTTCTCTGTGACAAAACCGCCCCCGCTCCAATCTCGGAAGCATCAACCTCCACCTGAAAAGGAAGTGAAACATCTGGTTGACACAACACAGGAGCAGAAGAAAACCGGCGCTTAAGTTCCCGAAAGGCCTCCACGGCCGCAGGAGACCAATCAGCAACATCAGCACCCTTTTTAGTCAAATCAGTCAAAGGTTTAACAATACTGGAAAAATTAGCAATGAACCGACGATAAAAATTAGCAAACCCCAAGAACTTCTGAAGGCTCTTAACAGATGTAGGTTGTGTCCAGTCACAAATAGCCTGAACCTTAACGGGATCCATCTCAATAGTAGAAGGAGAAAAAATGTACCCCAAAAAAGAAATCTTCTGGACTCCGAAGAGACACTTTGAGCCCTTCACAAACAGAGAATTGGCCCGCAAAACCTGAAACACCTTCCTGACCTGTAGAACATGAGACTCCCAGTCATCAGAAAACACCAATATATCATCCAAATACACAATCATAAACTTATCCAGATATTCACGGAAAATATTGTGCATAAAGGACTGAAAGACTGACGGAGCATTGGAGAGTCCAAAAGGCATTACCAAATACTCAAAATGGCCCTCAGGCGTATTAAATGCGGTTTTCCACTCATCACCCTGTTTTATCCGCACCAGATTATACGCACCACGAAGATCTATTTTAGTGAACCACCTAGCCCCCTTAATGCGAGCAAACAAATCAGTAAATAATGGCAATGGATACTGGTATTTGACTGTAATCTTATTCAGAAGGCGATAATCTATACAAGGCCTCAGGGAACCATCTTTTTTTGCCACGAAAAAAAAACCTGCTCCCAGAGGGGACGAAGATGGACGAATATGTCCCTTTTCCAAGGACTCCTTAATATAATTCCGCATAGCAGTATGCTCTGGCAGTGACAGATTAAATAAACGACCCTTAGGGAACTTACTGCCAGGAATCAATTCTATAGCACAGTCACACTCTCTATGAGGAGGGAGCGAATTGAGCTTAGGCTCCTCAAAAACATCTCTATAATCCGACAAAAACGCAGGGATCTCTGAAGGAGTGGATGAAGCGATAGAAATCGGAGGTGCATCATTATGAACCCCCTGACATCCCCAACTTAGCACAGACATTGTTTTCCAGTCCAGGACAGGATTATGAGTTTGTAACCATGGCAGACCAAGCACTAGTACATCATGTAAATTATACAGTACAAGGAAGCGAATCACCTCCTGATGAACGGGAGTCATGCGCATGGTCACTTGTGTCCAATACTGCGGTTTATTCATAGCCAATGGTGTAGAATCAATTCCCTTCAGAGGAATAGGAACTTCCAGAGGCTCTAGACTAAAACCGCAGCGTTTAGCAAATGACCAATCCATAAGACTCAGGGCAGCGCCTGAATCCACATAGGCATCGACGGAAATGGAAGACAGTGAAAAAATCAAGTCACAGACAAAATGAACTTAGACTGCAGAGTATCAATGGCAAAAGATTTATCAACCCTTTTTGTGCGTTTAGAGCATGCTGATATAACATGAGCTGAATCACCACAATAAAAACACAAACCATTCTTCCGCCTATAATTTTGCCGTTCACTTCTGGACTGAATTCTATCACATTGCATAGTCTCAGGTGCCTGTTCAGAAGACACCGCCAACTGGTGCATGGGTTTGCGCTCCCGTAAACGCCGATCAATCTGAATGGCCATAGCCATAGACTCATTCAGACCTGTAGGCGCAGGGAACCCCACCATAATATCCTTAATGGCCTCAGAAAGACCATTTCTGAAGTTTGCAGCCAGGGCGCACTCATTCCACTGAGTAAGCACCGACCATTTCCGAAATTTCTGACAATATATTTCCGCTTCATCATGCCCCTGAGAGAGGGCTAATAAAGCCTTTTCAGCCTGAATCTCTAGGTTAGGTTCCTCATAGAGCAATCCCAATGCCAGAAAAAACGCATCCACACTGAGCAATGCAGGATCCCCTGGTGCCAATGCAAATGCCCAATTCTGAGGGTCGCCCCGTAGGAACGATATAACAATCTTGACCTGTTGAGCAGGGTCTCCAGAGGAGCGAGATTTCAAAGAGAGAAACAATTTACAATTGTTCCTGAAATTCAGGAAGGTAGATCTATCTCCAGAAAAAAACTCTGGAATAGGAATTCTAGGTTCAGACATGGGAGTGTGAACAACGAAATCCTGTATGTTTTGAACCTTTGCCGCGAGATTACTCAGGCTGGAAGCCAAACTCTGGACATCCATGATAAACAGCTAAGATCAGAGCCATTCAAGGGTTAAGAGGAGGTAAGAAGCAGCTAGACAGCAATTAAGGGCTAGGCAGCAAAACTCTGAAGGAAAAAAAAAAAAAAAAATTTTCCTTGAACACTTCTTTTTCTCCTGCTTCAGCCCAAACAATTAACACTTTGTGGGCCGGCTATACTGTCATGAATCCCCAATGGCTAGGGATAGCACAGGATAAGCAAAGAAATAATAAATATCGGACGAGCTCTAGGGTGATGGAACCTGGGCTGACCGCTGCCCTACGCCTGACAAACGCAACTAGAGATAGCCAGGGAGCGTGCCTACGTTGGTTCTAGACGCCACGCACCAGCCTAAGAGCTAACTAGTACTGCAGAGAAAACAAAGACCTCACTTGCCTCCAGAGGAATTAACCCCAAAGGTATAGTTGCCCCCCACATGTATTGACGGTGAAATGAGAGGAAGGCACACACATAGAGATGATGTATATAGTTTTAGCAAATAGAGGCCCGCTGAAAACTAGAAAGCAGAATGACACAAAAGGGGACTGAGCGGTCAGCAAAAAACCCTAATCAAAAAAACCATCCTGAGATTTACAAGAACCCATGTGCCAACTCATGGCACATGGGGAGAACCTCAGTCCACTAGAGCAACCAGCTAACAAAGAGACATTCTAAGCAAGCTGGACAAAAAACCAAACAACTGAAAATCAGCACTTAGCTTATCCTGAAAGATCTGGGAGCAGGTAGGCAGGAACCAAACAGAGCACATCTGAACACATTGATAGCCGGCAAGGGAAATGACAGAAAGGCCAGGTAAAATAGGAAACACCCAGCCTCTGATGGACAGATGGAAACCAAAGGCCGCAACCCACCAAAGTCACCCAGTACCAGCAGTAACCACCAGAGGGAGCCTGCAAACAGAATCCACAACACCAAAGGCTCTGCCCGGAACCAGCTGACGGTACTGGAACCTGGATGGGGACCTATTCAAGCTTGTCTTCTTAGAGCCCCAACTAGTGGGGTTGGAGCAAAGGGTCAGCAGGGGGAGCAGAGTGTAGGCCGAAGCCTGCACTGGAGGCATTTGGAGGTCTGTTGTGTCTGCATGGCATTTGCAGGACACGATGCCGGCTACACAGCAGGGGAACAGCTGGCGTTGCTGAACCCCACTGACACATTGGCGGGTGTTTTTCTCTGTGCAGCTAGCACTTCCGGGCGCCAACTGGCGGTGTTAGAGCCCAGGGTCAGCAGGAGGAGAGGGAGCAGAGTGTAGGCCGAAGCCTGCACTGGAGTCAGCTTTGTGTCTGTGTGGCGTTTGCAGGACACGTTGCCGGCTACACAGCAGGGGAACAGCTGGCGTTGCTGAACCCCACTGACACATTGGCGGGTGTTTTTCTCTTTGCAGCTAGCACTTCCGGGCGCGAACTGGCAGTGTTAGAGCCCAGGGACAGCAGGAAGAGAGGGAGCAGAGTGTAGGCCGAAGCCTAATTGAACCAATTTTAACCCCTTCATGACCCAGCCTATTTTGGCCTTAATGACCTTGCCGTTTTTTGCAATTCTGACCAGTGTCCCTTTATGAGGTAATAACTCAGGAACGCTTCAACGGATCCTAGCGATTCTGAGACTGTTTTTTCGTGACATATTGGGCTTCATGATAGTGGTAAATTTAGGTCGATAATTTCTGAGTTTATTTGTGAAAAAAACAGAAATTTGGCGAAAATTTTGAAAATTTCGCAATTTTCACATTTTTAATTTTTATTCTGTTAAACCAGAGAGTTATGTGACACAAAATAGTTAATAAATAACGTTTCCCACATGTCTACTTTACATCAGCACAATTTTGGAAACAAATTTTTTTTTTGCTAGGAAGTTATAAGGGTTAAAATTTGACCAGTGATTTCTCATTTTTACAACAAAATTTACAAAACCATTTTTTTTAGGGACCACCTCACATTTGAAGTCATTTTGAGGGTTCTATATAGCTGAAAATACCCAAAAGTGACACCATTCTAAAAACTGCACCCCTCAAGGTGCTCAAAACCACATTCAAGAAGTTTATTAACCCTTCAGGTGTTTCACAGCAGCAGAAGTAACATGGAAGTAAAAAATGAACATTTAACTTTTTAGTCACAAAAATGATCTTTTAGCAACAATTTTTTTATTTTCCCAAGGGTAAAAGGAGAAACTGGACCACGGACGTTGTTGTCCAATTTGTCCTGAGTACGCTGATACCTCATATGTTGGGGTAAACCACTGTTTGGGCGCACGGCAGGGCTCGGAAGGGAAGGAGCGCCATTTGACTTTTTGAATGAAAAATTGGCTCCAATCTTTAGCGGACACCATGTCGCGTTTGGAGAGCCCCCGTGTGCCTAAACATTGGAGCTCCCCCACAAGTGACCCCATTTTGGAAACTAGACCCCCAAAGGAACTTATCTAGAAGCATAGTGAGCACTTTAAACCCCCAGGTGCTTCACAAATTGATCCGTAAAAATGAAAAAGTACTTTTTTTTCACAAAAAAATTATTTTAGCCTCAATTTTTTCATTTTCACATGGGCAACAGGATAAAATGGATCCTAAAATTTGTTGGGCAATTTCTCCTGAGTACACCGATAACTCACATGTGGGGGTAAACCACTGTTTGGGCACATGGTAAGGCTCGGAAGGGAAGGAGCGCCATTTGACTTTTTGAATGAAAAATTATCTCCATTGTTAGCGGACACCATGTCGCGTTTGGAAAGCCCCTGTGTGCCTAAACATTGGAGCTCCTCCACAAGTGACCCCATTTTGGAAACTAGACCCCCCCAAGGAACTTATCTAGAGGCATAGTGAGCACTTTAAACCCTCAGGTGCTTCACAAATTGATCTGCAAAAATGAAAAAGTACTTTTTTTTCACACAAAATTTCTTTTAGCTTCAATTCTTTCAAATTGACATGGGCAACAGGATAAAAATGGATCCGAAAATTTGTTGGGCAATTTCTCCTGAGTACGCCGATGCCTCATATGTGGGGGTAAACCACTGTTTGGGTGCACGGCAAGGCTCGGAAGGGAAGGAGCGCCATTTGACTTTTTGAATGGAAAATTAGCTCCAATCGTTAGCGGACACCATGTCGCGTTTGGAGAGCCCCTGTGTGCCTAAACATTGGAGCTCCCCCACAAATGACCCCATTTTTGAAACTAGACCTCCCAAGGAACTAATCTAGATGTGTGGTGAGCACTTTGAACCCCCAAGTGCTTCACAGAAGTTTATAACGCAGAGCCATGAAAATAAAAAATAATTTTTCTTTTCTCAAAAATGATTTTTTAGCCCACAATTTTTTATTTTCCCAAGGGTAGCAGGAGAAATTGGACCCCAAAAGTTGTTGTCCAGTTTCTCCTGAGTACGCTGATACCCCATATGTGGGGATAAACCACTGTTTGGGCACAAGTCGGGGCTCGGAAGGGAGGTAGCGACGTTTTGAAATACAGGCTTTGATGGAGTGTTCTGCGTGCGTCACATTCCATTTGCAGAGCCCCTGATGTGCCTAAACAGTAGAAACCCCCCACAAGTGACCCCATTTTGGAAACTAGACCCCGCAAGAAACTTATCTAGATATGTGGTGAGCACTTTGAAACCCAAGTGCTTCACAGAAGTTTACAACGCAGAGCCGTGAAAATAAAAAATAATTTTTCTTTCCTTAAAAATTATGTTTTAGCAAGCAATTTTTTATTTTCACAAGGGTAACAGGAGAAATTGGACCCCAATAGTTGTTGCCCAGTTTGTCCTGAGTACACTGATACCCCATATGTGGGGGTAAACCACTGTTTGGGCACAAGTCGGGGCTCGGAAGGGAGGTAGTGACGTTTTGAAATGCAGGCTTTGATGGAGTGGTCTGCGTGCGTCACATTCCATTTCCAGAGCCCCTGATGTGCCTAAACAGTAGAAACCCCCACAAGTGACCCCATTTTGGAAACTAGACCCCCAAAGGAACTTATCTAGATGTATAGTGAGCACTTTGAACCCCCAAGTGCTTCACAGAAGTTTATAACGCAGAGCCGTGAAAATAAAAATTTTTTTTTCATTTCTCTAAAATTATGTTTTAGCAAGCAATGTTTTATTTTCGCAAGGGTAACAGGAGAAATTGGACCCCGATAATTGTTGCCCAGTTTGTCCTGAGTATGCTGGTACCCCATATGTGGGGGTAAACCACTGTTTGGGCACACGTCGGGGCTCGGAAGGGAGGGAGCACCATTTGACTTTTTGAACGCAAGATTGGCTGGAATCAATGGTGGCGCCACGTTGCGTTTGGAGACCCCTGATGTGCCTAAACAGTGGAAACCCCTCAATTCTAACTCCAACACTAACCCCAACACACCCCTAATCCTAATCCCAACCCTAACCCCAACACACCCCTAACCCTAATCCCAACTCTAGCCATAACCCTAATCACAACCCAACCCCAACACACCCCTAACCACAACCCTAACCCTAATCCCAACCCTAACCCTAATCACAACCCCAAGCACAACTTTAACCCCAACACACCCCTAACCCTAACCATAACCCTAACCACAAGCCTATTCTTAATCCTATTTCCAACCCTAGCCCTAATTCCAACCCTAACTCTAATTCCAACCCTAACCCTAAGGCTATGTGCCTACGTTGCGGTTTCGTGTGAGATTTTTCCGCACCATTTTTGAAAAATCCGCAGGTAAAAGGCACTGTGTTTTACCTGCGGATTTACCGCGGATTTCCAGTGTTTTTTATGCGGATTTCACCTGCGGATTCCTATTGAGGAACAGCTGTAAAACGCTGTGAAATCCGCACAAAGAATTGACATACTGCGGAAAATACAGCGCAGCATTTCCGCGCGGTATTTTCCGCACCATGGGCACAGCGGATTTGGTTTTCCATAGGTTTACATGGTACTGTAAACCTGATGGAACACTGCTATGAATCCGCAGCGGCCAATCCGCTGCGGATCCGCAGCCAAATCCGCACAGTGTGCACATAGCCTAATTCTAACTCTAACCCTAGTTCTAACCCTAACCCTACCCCTACCCCTACCCCTAACCCTAACCCTAACCCTACCCCTAACCCTAACCCTAACCCTAGTTCTAACTCTAACCCTAGTTCTAACCCTAGTGGAAAAAAAATATTTTCTTTATTTTATTATTGTCCCTACCTATGGGGGTGATAAAGGGGGGGGGTCATTTACTATTTTTTTATTTTGATCACTGTGATAAGTTTACCACAGTGATCAAAATGTACATGGAACGCATCTGCCTGCTGGCAGATTCGGCGGGCGCACTGAGCATGCGCCCGCCATTTTGGAAGATGGCGGCGCCCAGGGAGAAGACGGACTGACTTCGGGAGGCTCGGTAAGTATGAGGGGGTGGTGGGGGGTGTGGATCGGAGCACAGGGGGGGGATCGGAGGACGGGGGGAGCAGACAGGAGCACGGGGGAGCGGACAGGGGGACGGAGGGGGGTACCGGACAGAACGGAGGACTGGGGAGGAGATCGGGGGCGGTGGGGGGGGGGGGCAGAACATGATTTCCCCCCTGGGCTGAAGTACAACTCCCCCTCTCCCTGCAGATCGGGTGAAATAGGAGTTAACCTTTTCACCCGATCTGCAGGGACGCGATCATTCTGTGACACAGCATATGCGTCACAGGTCGGATTGGCACCGACTTTCATGACGCATACGCTGTGTCACAGGTCGGGAAGGGGTTAAAGGTAACCTTTAACCCCCCCTCAGGTGTTACAAACTAGAAGAGCCACACCTTGTGCAGCTGTAATGCTGCACAAGTCAAAGGTTGCTCTTTAAGTTTTGAATCTTGCAGACGCTGAATGAAACACGTATAACATTTAGGCCCTTATACAGTCAAACTGTCTTTGAGTCGGACTCGTGACTTTCCTTCTTAATGAGACGCAGCACAGCTGTCAAAAATCCCACTTGGTGCTGGGCGCAGCCTCCTGAGTGTCGTTATTAGCTGTACAGGAGTCTGCGCTGTCGTGTTATCCCTTGGCCATGCGCTGTTAGCGCTGCCCGTCTTCTGACATCATTTCATGTCGGCCGGTGCGGTTTGCGTTGACCATGAATCCCAGCCCTGCAGTGTCTTTTCCTTAATTCACACTGTGGGGCTGGGATTCATGGCCTTGCGCAGTAAATATGTTCGCCTCTCACTCGTGTCCTTACACCTGCTACAGACGGCGTCAGCTGATCCCTTATCGCATGCCACGGCCATGAAGCCGTACAGTCTGAAGAAGGCGGAAGGAGATGAGTGACAGGCGAAGATATGCACTGCTCATGCCCGTCAATCACACCCTCGCAGTCAAAATAAATAAGACAACGAGGGGCGTTGTGTCGGGCAGGGTGGCCGCAGAGGCGCAGCCAGCCAAACAATGATGTCAGAAGACGGGCAGCGCTACCAAGGGGGTTGCAGCGTGTCATTACAAAGGAAAGTCACACCTCAGGGATGGTTTAATGGTCTCAGGAGACACATTTTAGACGTGTTGCGTTTGGCGTGTGCAAGGAGAGTAACTTAGTGAGCCACCTTGTACAAATGCAGCATTACTGCAGTACAAGGTGGCTGTTATACATGCCAACGCCTGGGGGGGGTGCAGGTTCCCTTCAATTTCAGTTCTTGTGTCTGCGTGGCGTTTGCAGGACACGATGCCGGCTACACAGCAGGGGAACAGCTGGCGTTGCTGAACCCCACTGACACATTGGCTGGTGTTTTTCTCTGTGCAGCCAGCACTTCCAGGCACCAACTAACGGTGTTAGAGCCCAGGGACAGCAGGAGGAGAGGGAGCAGAGTGTAGGCCGAAGTCTAATTGAACCAATTTTAAAGGTAACCTTTAACCCCCCCTCAGGTGTTACAAACTAGAAGAGCCACCTTGTGCAGCAGTAATGCTGCACAAGTCAAAGGTTGCTCTTTTAATTTTGTTCCTTGCACACGCTGAATGAAACACGTATAAAATTTAGCCCCTTATACAGTCAAAACTGTCTTGGAGGCGTGAGT
Organism: Ranitomeya variabilis; assembly: GCF_051348905.1. Classification (NCBI taxonomy): domain Eukaryota; kingdom Metazoa; phylum Chordata; class Amphibia; order Anura; family Dendrobatidae; genus Ranitomeya; species Ranitomeya variabilis. The sequence continues at coordinate 433,720,807 of NC_135233.1, forward strand.
TCCCTTCTTAATGAGACGCAGCACAGCTGTCAAAAAAACCACCTTGGTGCTTGGCGCGGCCTCCTGAGCGTCGCATTTTGCTGTACAGTAGTCTGCGCTGTTGTGTTATCCCTTGACCCTGCGCTGTTAGCGCTGCCCGTCTTCTGACATCATTTCATGTCGGCCGGTGCGGTTCGCGATGCCTATGAATCCCAGCCCCGTAGTGTATTTTCCTTAATTCACACTGTGGGGCTGGGATTCATGGCCTTGCGCAGTACATATGTTCGCCTCTCGCTCGGGTCCTTACACCTGCTTCAGACTGTGCGGTGTCAGCTGATCCCTTATCGCATGCCACGGCCATGAAGAAGCACAGTCTGAAGAAGGCGGAAGGAGATGAGTGAGAGGCGAACATATGCACTGCTTATGCCCATCAATCACACCCTCGCAGTCAAAATAAATAAGACACCGTGGGGCGTTGTGTCGGACAGGGAGGCCGCAGAGGCGCAGCCAGCCAACCAATGATGTCAGAAGATGGGCAGCGCTACCAAGGGGGCTGCTGCGTGTCATTACAAAGGAAAGTCACACCACAGGGACGGTTTAATGGTCTCAAAGGACACATTTTATACGTGTTGAGTTCGACGTGTGCAAGGACAATAACTGAATGAGCCACCTTATACAAATGCAGCATTACTGCTGTACACGGTGGCTGTTATACATACAAACACCTGGGGGGGGACAGGTTCCCTTCAATTTCAGTTCTTGTGTCTGCGTGGCGTTTGCAGGACACATTGCCTGCTACACAGCAGGGGAGCAGCTGGCGTTGCTGAACCCCACTGACACATTGGCTGGTGTTTTTCTCTGTACAGCTAGCACTTCCGGGCGCCAACTGGCGGTGTTAGAGCCCAGGGTCAGCAGGAGGAGCAGAGGGAGCAGAGTGTAGGCCGAAGCCTGCACTGGAGGCAGTTTTAGGTCTGTTGTGTCTGCGTGGCGTTTGCAGGACACGATGCTGGCTACACAGCAGGGGAACAGCTGGCGTTGCTGAACCCCACTGACACATTGGCTGGTGTTTTTCTCTGTGCAGCTAGCACTTCCGGGCGCCAACTGGCGGTGTTAGAGCCCAGGGTCAGCAGGAGGAGCAGAGGGAGCAGAGTGTAGGCCGATGCCTGCACTGGAGGCAGTTTTAGGTCTGTTGTGTCTGCGTGGCGTTTGCAGGACACGATGCCGGCTACACAGCAGGGGAACAGCTGGCGTTGCTGAACCCCACTGACACCTTGTCGGGTGTTTTTCTCTGTGTAGCTAGCACTTCCGGGCGCCAACTGGCGGTGTTATAGCCCGGGGTCAGCAGGAGGAGCAGAGTGTAGTCCGAAGCCTGCACTGGAGCAAGTTGAAAGGGAACCTTTAACCCCCACTCCAGGCGTTTGTTGCTGAAAGAGCCATCTTGTACAGCACTAATGATGCAAAAGGAAAAGGTGGCTCTTTTAATTATGCTCCTTTCAAAGGCTGAACCCCAATAACAGAGGAGTGACTGTTGACTGTGCGGACAGCACTTCCAGGCACCAACTAGCGGTGTTAGAGCCCAGGGACAGCAGGAGGATCAGATAGGAGGTATTGCAGCACACACAGCAGGGGAGCAGCTGACGTTACTGAACCCTAATAACAGAGGAGCGACTGTTGACTGTGCGGACAGCACTTCCAGGCACCAACTAGCGGTGTTAGAGCCCAGGGACAGCAGGAGGATCAGATAGGAGGTATTGCAGCACATACAGCAGGGGAGCAGCTGACGTTACTGAACCCCAATAACACGGCAGCAAGTGTTAACTGTGCATCCAGCACTTCCAGGCACCAACTAGCGGTGTTGGAGCCCAGGGACAGCAGGAGGATCAGATAGGAGGTATTGCAGCACACACAGCAGGGGAGCAGCTGACGTTAATGAACCCCAATAACAGAGGAGCGACTGTTGACTGTGCGGACAGCACTTCCAGGCACCAACTAGCGGTGTTAGAGCTCAGGGACAGCAGGAGGATCAGATAGGAGGTATTGCAGCACACACAGCAGGGGAGCAGCTGACGTTACTGAACCCCAATAACACGGCAGCAAGTGTTAACTGTGCATCCAGCACTTCCAGGCACCAACTAGCGGTGTTGGAGCCCAGGGACAGCAGGAGGATCAGATAGGAGGTATTGCAGCACACACAGCAGGGGAGCAGCTGACGTTACTGAACCCCAATAACAGAGGAGGGACTGTTGACTGTGCGGACAGCACTTCCAGGCACCAACTAGCGGTGTTAGAGCCCAGGGACAGCAGGAAGATCAGATAGGAGGTATTGCAGCACACACAGCAGGGGAGCAGCTGACGTTACTGAACCCCAATAACACGGCAGCAAGTGTTAACTGTGCATCCAGCACTTCCAGGCACCAACTAGCAGTGTTGGAGCCCAGGGACAGCAGGAGGATCAGATAGGAGGTATTGCAGCACACACAGCAGGGGAGCAGCTGACGTTACTGAACCCCAATAGCAGAGGAGCGACTGTTGACTGTGCGGACAGCACTTCCAGGCACCAACTAGCGGTGTTAGAGCCCAGGGACAGCAGGAGGATCAGATAGGAGGTATTGCAGCACACACAGCAGGGGAGCAGCTGACGTTACTGAACCCCAATAACAGAGGAGCGACTGTTGACTGTGCGGACAGCACTTCCAGGCACCAACTAGCGGTGTTGGAGCCCAGGGACAGCAGGAGGAGCAGAGGAACACCGTTTAGGCCGAAGCCTGATTGGAGCAAGTCGAAAGGGAACCTTTAACCCCCCCCCCAAAAGGCGTTTGTAGCTGAAAGAGCCAGCTTTTGCATCACAAAGGATGCCAAAGGAAAAGGTGTCTCTTTTCATTATGCTCCTTGCAAAGACAGAACTAAACACTAATAAAATGTGTCCCCTCACACCGTTCAATCGTCCCGGAGGTGGGACTTTCCTTTGTAATGTGACGCAGCACAGCCATCATTCCTACCCCCTTGGCGCCGTGCGCCGCCTCCTCAGCGTTGTTTGATTCTGTCCCGGAGCCTGCGCTGTTATGTTATCCCTTGGCCAGGCACACTTAGCGCTGCCCATCTTCTGACATCATTTGGTGTCAGGCTGGCTGCGCCTGTGCGGCCGCGCTGGCCTAGATCCCGCCTCACAGTGTCGTCTAATGTAATCCCACCGCGGGCCTGGGATCCGTGGCCATGCGCAGTGCATATCCTCGCCTCTCACTCCCCTCCCTCCGGCTTCTTCAGACTGTGCGGTGTCACGGCCGTGGCATGCTACTAGGGATCAGCTGACGGCGCACAGTCTGAAGAAGGCGGAGGGAGATGAGTGACAGCCTGAGGTGAAGATATGCACTGCGCATGCCCATGGATCCCAGGCCCGCAGTGTGATTAAATCAGAAGACACTGCGAGGCGGGATCTCGGCCAGCGCGGCCGCACAGGCGCAGCCAGCCTGACACCAAATGATGTCAGAAGACGGGCACCGCAAAGTGTGCCTGGCCAAGGGATAACATAACAGCACTGGCTCTGGGACAGAATTAAACAACACGGAGGAGGCGGCGCACGGCGCTAAGGGGGTAGGAATGACGGGTGTGCTGCATCACATTGCAAAGGAAAGTCCCACCTCCGGGATGGTTTTACGGTATCAGTGGACACACTTTAAAAGTGTTAAGTTCTGCGTGTGCAAGGAGCTAAACAAAAATAGTTACCTTTTCCTTGTGCAGCATTACTGCTGCACAAGGTGGCTATTTCAGTAACAAACACCTGGGGGGGACAGGTTCCCTCACATTTCAGTTGTTGTGTCAGCGTGGCGGTCGCAGGACACATTGCCGGCTACGCAGCTGGGGATCAGCTGACGTTACTGACACCCAATAACACTGGGTTGTATGTTTTGACTGTGCAGACGGCACTTCTGAGCCTCTATGGCGGTGTTGGAGCCCAGGAATTACAGTTCAGGTGGTAGAAAGATGAACACAACAGGAGACCTGGATACTGTAGACAGTCACCCAATTATTTAATCAGGAAGAGGAGTGGCAAATTCCTGCGAGATCCAGGCCTGGTTCATTTTCAGGAAAGTAAGCCGGTCAACATTATCGGAGGATAGTCGCGACGGTCTGTTAGTACCCTACCTGCAGCACTAAAGACGCGTTCCGATAATACACTAGCCGCAGGGCAAGCCAGCACCTCCAATGCATACTGGCTTAGCTCTGGCCATGTATCCAGCTTAGAGACCCAAAACTTGAAAGGGGAAGAGCCGCCTGGGAGTACAGCAAGAGGGCAAGACATGTAGTCTGTCACCATCTGACGGAATCGTTGCCTCCTGCTGACTGGAGCCTTCTGTGATGGTGTAGACATTTGTGGCGGGCACAAAAAACTGTGCCACAGTTGGGCCATAATGGTCTTGCCTTGGGCAGAGGCACTGCTTCTGCTCCCTCTTTGTGCAGAGCCTCCTCCACTGCCTGGATGCTCTGAGCTGCTTTGTAAAGCACTAGCAGCACTTCTCTCAGTTGGACTGGAGAAGATGATGGAATTCACCAGTGTGTCTTGGTACTCCCGCATTTTACGCTCCCGGTTCAACGGTGTGATGAGGCTTTGTACGTTGTCCCGGTAGCGAGGATCAAGGAGGGTGAACACCCAATAATCAGACATGTTGAGAATGTGGGCGATGCGGCGGTCGTTTCTCAGGCACTGCAACATGTAATCAACCATGTGCTGCAGACTGCCAACTGGCCAAGAAACGCTCTCCCCTGCTTGAGGCGTGATCTCTGCCCGCTCGTCATCACCCCACCCTCGCTGTACACACTGACTACTGGACAATTGTGTAACTCCCTCCTCTGGAACGATGTCTTCCTCCTCCATTGACTCCTCATCCTCCTCACAAAGTGTCCCCTGCCTACGCGTTTGTGAGGAACCACGTGGCGCTGACTGTCCAGAAGATGATGGAAATGGTGAATCCTCATCCTCCACCTCTTCCACAACATCATCCCTTAGCGCTTGCAGTGATTTTTCAAGCAGGCAGATAAGGGGGACAGTCTTGCTGACTAGTGCATCATCTGCACTCACCATCCGCGTGGAATAATCGAAGGGACGCAAAACCTGGCAGACGTCCTTCATAGTGGCCCACTCTGTGGTTGTGAAGTCTGAACGGCGCGGAGTGCGACTTCTTTGCGCCTGATGCAGCTGGTACTCCATTACTGCTTGCTGCTGCTCACACAACCGCTCCAACATATGTAACGTGGAATTCCACCTGGTAGGTAGGTCACATATGATGCGATGTTCCGGAAGGTGGAATCGGCGCTGCAGAGCCTCAATGCGCGATTTTGCCGTGCTGGAACGCCGCAAGTGAGCACACTCTAGGCGGACCTTGTGCAGCAGTGCATCAAGATCCGGATAGTCCCTCAAAAAACTCTGCATGACCAAGTTGAGCAGATGTGCCAGACATGGGATGTGAGTGAGGTTGCAGAGGCCCAGAGCTGCCACCAGATTTCGGCCATTATCACACACTACCATGCCTGGCTGGAGATTCGCTGCCACAAACCACACATCGCTCTCCTGCTTGATGGCATTCCAGAGCTCCTGCGCTGTGTGGCTTCGACTCCCCAAAGAAATTAATTTCAAGACGGCCTGTTGACGTTTGGCCACGGCTGTGCTCATGTCGGTCGTAACAGGTAAACGTTCACGGGTCCATGTGGAGGTGGACTGTGACGGCTCCTGCAGTGATGATTCTGAGGAACTTGTGTAAGAGGAGGAGTCTATGCGTACAGACTGGATTCCTGCAATCCTTGGAGTGGGCAGGACACGTCCTGCGCCACTCGCACGATCTGTACCCGGCTCAACAACATTAACCCAATGGGCAGTGAGGGAAAGGTATCGCCCCTGTCCATGGTGACTGGTCCATGCATCGGTGGTGAGGTGGACCTTGCTACTGACGGCGTTCAGTAGCGCGTGTTTTATGTGTCCCTCCACATGCTTGTGCAGGGCAGGGACGGCTTGCCTGCTGAAATAAAAGCGGCTGGGCACATTGTACTGTGGGACTGCCAATGACATCAAGTCACGGAAGCTGTCAGTCTCCACCAGCCTGAATGACAGCATTTCCAGTGACAGAAGTTTGGCAATGCCTGCAGTCAGAGCCTGTGCTCGTGGGTGGTTTGCCGAGAAAGGCCGCCTTTTCTCCCATGCCTGTACTACCGATGGCTGTAGACTGGGCTGGGAGTGTGAGGATGACTGGGAACGTGGTGCTGCGGGTGGAATTACAGTGGGTCTCTGGACAACAGTGCCAGAGGTTCTTCCATGGCGATCCTGGGAGGAAGCCGAAGCAGCTGTGTGTGAGCTGGAGGAAGAGGCAACACGAGCTGAAGTGGTGGTAGCTGCCGCTGTTGGTTGGCCTAGGTCTTCAGTGTGTTTTTGTAACTCCGCCGCGTGCCTGGTCCGCACATGTTTCCACATGTTGGAGGTGTTGAGGTTGCTGACATTTTTCCCTCTTTTGATTTTATGATGACACACCTTGCATTTGACATAGCAAATGTCATCTGCAACTGTGTCAAAAAAGGACCAGGCACTGCAAGTCTTGGGAGCGCCCTTTTTGGCTTTTGGAAGAGACATGTGCAGCACCCCAGAGTCCTGGTTGTTGCAGTACTGTGGCTCCGCCACTATGGGGAGCTATGGTACGTCTGATTGCACTAAGGAGTTTCTCTGACCAGGTACACTCACACCACACTTCACACTCCGGCCACCAGGGGGGGTGGTCCTATCTAGTAGGCCACTCCTCACAACTCTGGTAAAACTGGGGGTTGGACAGGAAGACAGAGAGAAGTAGCTGGGAAGAGCTAGTGAGAGGACCTGTCAGGGATGGTGTTATGACCCCAATGGCGAGGGTCTCAGAGATATCAGCAAGTCTGCGAAGTACAAAAATCCAGCTCATAGGGCAGTGGTAACTGGGTTGACCATATATCTACTCCTAACGCCAACACTAGAAGTAGCCGGGGAACATGCCTACGTTGGTCGCTAGATGTCTCGCGCCAGCCGGAGGACTAACTACCCCTAGAAGAGGAAAACAAAGACCTCTCTTGCCTCCAGAGAATAGACCCCAAAAGCAGGATACAAGCCCCCCACAAATAATAACGGTGAGGTAAGAGGAAATGACAAACACAGAGATGAACTAGGTTTAGCAAAGAGAGGCCCACTTACTAATAGCAGAATGTAGTAAGATAACTTATATGGTCAACGAAAACCCTAACAAAAATCCACACTGGAGATTCAAGAACCCCCGAACCGTCTAACGGCCCGGGGGGAGAACTCCAGCCTCCCTAGAGCTTCCAGCAAGGATAGGATACAGATTAAGTACAAGCTGGACAAAAATGCAAACAAAAACAAATAGCAAAAAAAAGCAAGAAAGCAGACTTAGCTTAATCAAGCAGGAACCAGGATCAGTAGACAAGAGCACTACAGATTAGCTCTGATATCAACGTTGCCAGGCATTGAACTGAAGGTCCAGGGAGCTTATATAGCAACACCCCTGACCTAACGACCCAGGTGAACATACAAGGGATGATAGACATACCCAGAGTAAAATCACTAGTAGCCACTAGAGGGAGCCACAAGGTAAATTCACAACAGTACCCCCCCCTTAGTGAGGGGTCACCGAACCCTCACCAAGACCACCAGGGCGATCAGGATGAGCGGCGTGAAAGGCACGAACTAAATCGGCCGCATGCACATCAGAGGCGACCACCCAGGAATTATCTTCCTGACCATAGCCCTTCCACTTGACCAGGTACTGAAGCCTCCGCCTGGAGAGATGAGAATCTAAGATCTTCTCCACCACGTACTCCAACTCGCCCTCAACCAACACCGGAGCAGGAGGCTCAGCAGAAGGAACCACAGGCACAACGTACCGCCGCAACAAGGACCTATGAAATACGTTGTGAATGGCAAACGACACCGGAAGATCCAGGCGAAAGGATACAGGATTAAGGATCTCCAATATCTTGTAAGGACCAATGAATTGAGGCTTAAATTTGGGAGAGGAGACCTTCATAGGAACAAATCGAGAAGACAGCCATACCAAATCCCCAACACGAAGTCGGGGACCCACACCGCGGCGGCGGTTGGCAAAACGCTGAGCATTCTCCTGTGACAACTTCAAGTTGTCCACCACATGATTCCAGATCCGCTGCAACCTATCCACCACAGAATCCACTCCAGGACAGTCAGAAGGCTCCACATGTCCCGAGGAAAAACGAGGATGGAAACCGGAGTTGCAGAAAAATGGCGAAACCAAGGTGGCAGAACTAGCCCGATTATTAAGGGCAAATTCAGCCAACGGCAAGAAGGTCACCCAATCATCCTGATCAGAAGAGACAAAACACCTCAAATACGCCTCCAGAGTCTGATTAGTTCGTTCCGTTTGTCCGTTAGTCTGTGGATGAAAAGCGGACGAAAACGACAAATCAATGCCCATCCTACCACAAAAGGATCGCCAGAACCTGGAAACAAACTGGGATCCTCTGTCCGACACAATATTCTCAGGAATGCCGTGTAAACGGACCACGTTCTGGAAGAACACAGGAACCAGATCAGAAGAGGAAGGCAGCTTAGGCAAAGGAACCAGATGGACCATCTTGGAGAAATGATCACATATCACCCAGATGACAGACATGCCCTTAGACACCGGAAGATCCGAAATGAAATCCATAGAGATGTGTGTCCAAGGTCTCTTCGGGACAGGCAAGGGCAAGAGCAACCCGCTGGCACGAGAACAGCAAGGCTTAGCTCGAGCACAAGTACCACAGGACTGCACAAATGACCACACATCCCTTGACAAGGAAGGCCACCAAAAGGACCTGGCCACCAGATCTCTGGTGCCAAAAATTCCCGGGTGCCCTGCCAACACTGAGGAATGAACCTCGGAAATGACTCTGCTGGTCCATTTAGCAGGCACAAACAATCTGTCAGGTGGACAAGAGTCAGGCCTACCAGCCTGAAATCTCTGCAACACACGTCGCAGATCTGGAGAAATAGCTGACAAGATAACTCCTTCCTTAAGAATACCCTCAGGTTCAGCGACTCCAGGAGCATCAGGCACAAAGCTCCTAGACAGAGCATCGGCCTTCACATTCTTAGAACCTGGTAAATACGAGACCACAAAGTCAAAACGGGAGAAAAACAATGACCAGCGGGCCTGTCTAGGATTCAGGCGTTTAGCAGACTCGAGATACATCAAATTTTTGTGATCAGTCAAGACCACCACACGATGCTTAGCACCCTCGAGCCAATGACGCCACTCCTCAAATGCCCACTTCATGGCCAACAACTCCCGATTGCCCACATCATAATTTCGCTCTGCCGGCGAAAACTTCCTAGAGAAAAAGGCACAAGGTCTCATAGTAGAGCAACCAGGGCCTCTCTGCGACAAAACGGCCCCTGCCCCAATCTCCGAAGCATCCACCTCAACCTGAAAGGGAAATGAGACGTCAGGCTGGCACAAAACAGGCGCCGAAGTAAACCGGCGTTTCAACTCCTGGAAAGCCTCCACGGCAGCAGGAGCCCAGTTAGCTACATCAGAGCCTTTCTTGGTCATATCCGTCAGCGGTTTAACAACGCTAGAGAAATTTGCGATAAAACGACGGTAGAAGTTAGCAAAACCCAAGAACTTCTGAAGACTCTTAACTGACGAGGGTTGAGTCCAATCATGAATAGCTCGGACCTTGACTGGATCCATCTCCACAGCAGAAGGGGAAAAAATTAACCCCAAAAAGGGAACCTTCTGTACACCAAAGAGACACTTTGAGCCTTTTACAAACAAAGAATTTTCACGCAGAATCTCAAAAACCATCCTGACCTGCTCCACATGCGAGTCCCAATCATCAGAAAAAACCAGAATATCATCCAGATAAACAATCAAAAATTTATCCAGATACTTCCGGAAAATGTCATGCATGAAGGACTGAAAAACTGAAGGTGCATTAGAGAGCCCAAATGGCATCACCAAGTACTCAAAATGACCTTCGGGCGTATTGAATGTGGTTTTCCATTCATCGCCCTGCCTAATGCGCACAAGGTTGTACGCACCACGAAGGTCTATCTTGGTGAACCACTTGGCACCTTTAATCCGGGCAAACAAATCTGACAACAGCGGCAAAGGATACTGAAATTTGACAGTGATCTTATTTAAAAGCCGATAGTCAATACAAGGCCTCAAAGATCTGTCCTTTTTGGCCACAAAAAAGAATCCCGCACCAAGAGGGGAAGAAGAAGGACGGATATGCCCCTTCTCAAGAGACTCCTTGATATATGAACGCATCGCGGTATGTTCAGGTACCGACAGATTAAACAGTCTCCCCTTAGGAAACTTACTGCCAGGAATCAAATCTATTGCACAGTCACATTCCCTATGAGGAGGCAGTGCACTGGACTTAGACTCGCTGAAGACATCCTGATAATCAGACAAATACGCCGGAACTTCCGAAGGCGTAGAAGAAGCAATAGACAAGGGCAGGGAATCTCCATGAATTCCATGGCAGCCCCAACTTGACACTGACATAGCCTTCCAGTCCAAGACTGGATTATGGGTCTGTAACCATGGCAAACCCAAAACAACCAAATCATGCATTTTATGCAGAACAAGAAAACGTATTACCTCCCGATGTTCGGGAGTCATGCACATGGTAACCTGTGTCCAAAACTGCGGTTTATTTTTTGCCAATGGCGTAGAATCAATACCCCTAAGAGGGATAGGATTTTCCAATGGCTCAAGAACAAATCTGCAGCGCTTGGCAAATGACAGATCCATAAGGCTCAGGGCCGCACCTGAGTCCACAAACGCCATAACAGGATATGATGACAGTGAGCAAATCAAAGTTACAGATAGAATAAATTTAGGTTGCAAATTACCAATGGCGACCGGACTAACAACCTTAGTAAGACGTTTAGAGCATGCTGAGATAACATGTGTAGAATCACCACAGTAGTAACACAAGCCATTCTGGCGTCTATGAATTTTCCGCTCATTTCTAGTCAGGATTCTATCACATTGCATTAAATCAGGTGCCTGTTCAGACAACACCATGAGGGAATTTGCGGTTTTGCGCTCCCGCAACCGCCGGTCGATTTGAATAGCCAGGGCCATAGAATCATTCAGACCTGTGGGAATGGGAAAACCCACCATCACATTCTTAATGGCTTCAGAAAGGCCATTTCTAAAATTTGCAGCCAATGCACACTCGTTCCATTGGGTTAGCACGGACCATTTCCGAAATTTTTGGCAATACACTTCAGCCTCGTCCTGGCCCTGAGACATCACCAGCAAGGCTTTTTCTGCCTGAATCTCAAGATTGGGTTCCTCATAAAGCAAACCGAGCGCCAGAAAAAACGCATCAATGTCAGCCAATGCCGGATCTCCTGGCGCCAGCGAGAAAGCCCAATCCTGAGGGTCGCCCCGTAAAAAAGAAATAACAATTTTTACTTGCTGAGCGGAGTCTCCAGATGAACAGGGTCTCAGGGACAAAAACAATTTACAATTATTCCTGAAATTTCTAAATTTAAATCGGTCTCCGGAAAACGGTTCAGGAATCGGTATCTTAGGTTCTGACATAGGATTTCTGATAACATAATCTTGTATGCCCTGCACACGAGCAGCAAGCTGGTCCACACTTGTAATCAAGGTCTGGACATTCATGTCTGCAGCAAACACAAGCCACTCAGAGGTAAAGGGGAAAAGAAAAAAAAATGAGAGAGAGAAAAAAAACCTCAGAACTTTCTTTCTTATAATCCCGCTTCTGCAATGCATTTAACATTTAATACTGGCCTGGCAAACTGTTATGACCCCAATGGCGAGGGTCTCAGAGATATCAGCAAGTCTGCGAAGTACAAAAATCCAGCTCATAGGGCAGTGGTAACTGGGTTGACCATATATCTACTCCTAACGCCAACACTAGAAGTAGCCGGGGAACATGCCTACGTTGGTCGCTAGATGTCTCGCGCCAGCCGGAGGACTAACTACCCCTAGAAGAGGAAAACAAAGACCTCTCTTGCCTCCAGAGAATAGACCCCAAAAGCAGGATACAAGCCCCCCACAAATAATAACGGTGAGGTAAGAGGAAATGACAAACACAGAGATGAACTAGGTTTAGCAAAGAGAGGCCCACTTACTAATAGCAGAATGTAGTAAGATAACTTATATGGTCAACGAAAACCCTAACAAAAATCCACACTGGGGATTCAAGAACCCCCGAACCGTCTAACGGCCCGGGGGGAGAACTCCAGCCTCCCTAGAGCTTCCAGCAAGGATAGGATACAGATTAAGTACAAGCTGGACAAAAATGCAAACAAAAACAAATAGCAAAAAAAAGCAAGAAAGCAGACTTAGCTTAATCAAGCAGGAACCAGGATCAGTAGACAAGAGCACTACAGATTAGCTCTGATATCAACGTTGCCAGGCATTGAACTGAAGGTCCAGGGAGCTTATATAGCAACACCCCTGACCTAACGACCCAGGTGAGCATACAAGGGATGATAGACATACCCAGAGTAAAATCACTAGTAGCCACTAGAGGGAGCCAAAAGGTAAATTCACAACAGGATGGGATCCTGGCAGACTCCTCAGAGCAGAACAAACCAGTGAACAACGGGATCCTGGCAGACTCCTCAAAGCAGAACAAACCAGTGAACAACGGGAATACAGTAAAGAGGAATTAGAACCAGAAGGAGTCGTGCTGTTAGACCGAGGCAACATCCTTCTGAGGCGCAAACAGTCGGTGGCCGGAACGCCGAGCAAGTAAGAGACTTTAAGTACTACTGCAAACCACGGCCGGACAGCTAATTACAGGTTGGCTGTCTCACTTAACACCTAAGCAGACAACGGAGGCAGCTGTGGGAGAGGGGCGACTCTAGGGTCCCGGAAGAACTCCAGGCCTACCCCGTCATACGGGTGCGTCCTACCATATCATCTGGGGGACGGAGAAAGCGAACATCAGAGACAGACAGAAACAGTTGTGAGGACTATCCCGGGAACTCAGCAGGGAAGAACTACAACACATAGTGCTAGAAGGTAGACACTGATTCCCACCTGTAAAGAGAACTCCTGATGTGCCTTTGGACCGGCCGGTCTCTGACAACCCAGTTAACAGCGCTCTGGACTGAGGTCTCCAAAACCTTCAGTAAAGAGGTAAAGAGACTGCAACCTGGTGTCCTCATTATTTACCGCGACCTGCACCCCACAACTGCACCGTTACAACACCACTTATTGCACCGGACGTCCCCCACTGACAGACAGGGCCACGGACCGGGTCTAGCCACCGTGACAACCCCAGAACTGAGACTCAGAGGCCCGGCTCCGGGTACCCCTCGGCCCTGCGGCGGTGTGGGGGCGTTCCAACTTGGCGTCACGAACAGGATCTACTTAAGCCTGAGGAATCAGGTCATGTGTGCCTTGGAACTGTGATTTATTGCGCTTGAATTGTACTTTATTGAAAAGACTGTGTATTGCCATTTACCGCCAAAATTCGCCATTGCCGCGCACGGAGGGAGGAGCCTTAGCTACGTGGGCGGAATCAGCCAAAAGAAGCGCGGAACGGAAAGCGCGGTAAGGCGCCAATCCCGGAAGAGGAACTCCGACCTCCAGCAGGTTCGTGGGAGGAAGGGACAGCCATGTCTGAGTCGGGAGGAGAGGAGGTGGCGGTCGCAGCCGCGGACGCAGGGGCAGCTCCGGTCCCCGCAGCGGACGGAGCCGCGGCCCTAATACCACCACCGGTAGCCGCAGAACCCGCTGTTCCTCCCAACCAGCCGGACGCTGCCGCTAACACAAAAGCCATAATGCCCTTCTCTATGCCGTACCTGCCCGGAGCGGCTTGGCTTCCGCAATACTCTGGGGAGTCGCATACGTTCACTGACTTTAAAGAGGGGCTCTGCAGCCTGCTCGAGTTCTATCCCCTAACCGAGCCTCAGAAGGTCCATATGATAACCGGCCAACTCTTTGGGGCGGCTCTGAGAGAATTGAAATCCTGGCCCGCTGAGGATAAAGAAACTGCACAACAGATTTTTGCCAAGCTTAAAGCCACCTTTGATACTCGCACTGCTACAGAAATTAAACTGACTTTTTATGGATGCAAACAAAGGCCACAGGATAGCTTACGGGACTATGCCCTTAATCTCCAGGAAGCGATGCGGGCCATTAAGCAGAGTGACCCCGGCAGCATGCAGGATGAGGATAAAATCCTGAAGGAGCGGTTCATTGAGGGGCTCCTGTGCAGTCACCAGCGGGGCCAATTGCACTTCCTGGCCATGCAAAATCCAGACTTGACTTTTGCGCAGTTTAAAGATAAAGCTATCCAGGCATTGCAGGAGCGACAGCCCAGCCGCGCAGTACCACCCAGGCGCCCCGCTCTCACATACCACCAGGAGGTGGCATCGGATACCCCAGTTGCCGCGGAGGCCGACGCCCAGAGCTTCGAGGACGACTCCCCTGCAGGACTCCGTCTCCAGATGCAAGAGCTAACCAAGAGCGTTGCTGCCCTGGCCCGGACGGTGCAGTCCCTACAGGAGGCCCCCAAAGAGAAGATCCAGTTGGCTTCCAGCCCGGAGGATGTCCCTTGGATGCAACAGAGGAGGACTCCGCCGACCAGGAGCCGGCCCGACGATCGCTTCCACCAGGATGGACGACCCATCTGCCGCCGCTGTCACCAGGTGGGCCATCTTGCAAGGTACTGTCCTTTAAACGAGCAACCCCTGGGGCAAAGGGCCAACCCCCAGGAGTAGGACGGTCAGGCCCGCAGCATTGGAGAACCAAGTATATTGGAGGACGACCAGTTCTCCCTGTAGTGATTGATGGAATCCCCTTGAATGCTTTGCTGGACACCGGTTCTCAGGTGACGACTATACCTTACGTGCTCTACAAACGGTATTGGGAGGACGCTGATATTACTCGTGGCCCTGACGATGATTTCACCATAATCGCCAGTAATGGTCAGCCGTTGCCACAAGTGGGGTATAAGGAGGTCACCATCAAAGTGGGGCGGGTGGAATTGAAAGCCCAAGGGATTGTGATTGTAGATATTGATCGTCGAGAATGTAATCCCATGATGACTCTTGGTACTAATGTTATAGAAAATTGTCTTGCAGAAGTGATTGTTTTGTTGCAACAGGTGGCAGAAACCGCTGGCCACAGTGAGCAACGTGCCCTGCAGAAGGAAATCAGAGCTCTGATGCAGAGACAGCAGGTAGAGCTGACTGGTGGTGAGATTGGTCGTGTCACTGTGAGTGATTCAAACCCCATCGCGATACCCCCCAAGAGTGAAATGTTAATATGGTGTCGAGCAGCCATAGGCCTCAGGGGTAAGGACTACCAGGCCTTGGTAGAACCCGTATATTCAGACAATAGGCCTACTGTTCTGACAGCCCGGGGGGTGGTCGATGTCCGACAGGGGAGAGTGCCCGTACGTGTCCCCAATTGTGGGGAGGAAGAGGTCCACCTAACCAAGTATACCACGCTCGCCAAACTGTTCACTGTCAATAATAGTGTAATACAGACACCTGAACCCTTGGTCCCGTCAAACGTGGCGGAGAACAAAGGTTCTGCAGAGCACTCGAAAGACTGGTGTCGGGAATTGCATGTGGGCACTGACTCTACCCCATCTCATCAAATACAGGGGGCTTACAGGGTGGTACACGAGTACGAGCAGGTATTCAGCAAACACCCCTCAGATTTTGGGCAGGTGAAAGGGATCCAACATCACATCCCCACTGGAGATCACCGACCCATAAAAGAGAGATATCGCCCTGTACCCCCAGCTCATTACCAGTGTGCCAAGGACATGTTACGGGAAATGAAGGAGGCTGGGGTGGTGAGAGACAGCTGTAGCCCCTGGGCAGCTCCGTTAGTCCTTGTTAAAAAGAAAGATGGTACAATGAGGATGTGTGTTGATTACAGGCAGTTGAATCGCATTACACATAAGGACGCATACCCACTGCCCAGGATAGAGGAGTCTCTGGCTGCCTTAAAATCTGCTAACTACTTCTCTACCTTAGATCTCACCAGTGGGTACTGGCAGGTTCCTGTAGCGGAGGCGGACAAAGAGAAGACGGCCTTCACGACGCCAATGGGTCTCTGTGAGTTCAACTACATGCCCTTCGGATTGTGCAATGCTCCCGGAAGGTTCCAGAGGATGATGGAGTGCTGCCTGGGACACCTGAACTTTGAAACCGTGCTGCTATATCTGGATGATGTCATAGTCTTCTCTAAAACCTACGAAGACCATCTGAAGCACCTGGCCGAGGTGTTTGAAGCCTTGTCCAACTTCGGCCTAAAAGTGAAACCGTCCAAGTGTCATCTGCTGAAACCTAAAGTGCAGTACCTGGGCCATGTGGTGAGCGCTGAAGGAGTGGCCCCAGACCCCGACAAGGTCACAGTGATCAAGGACTGGCCAAAGCCCAGTGACCTCCACGAAGTCCGGCAGTTCCTCGGGCTGGTAGGCTATTACCGGAGGTTCATTAAAGACTTCACCAAGAAGGCCGCACCCTTGCAAAACCTGTTGGTGGGCCAACCAAAGAAGACCAAGGGGAAGAACACCCCCTTTGACTGGAACGGGGAGCTGGAGGAATCCTTCACCTGCTTGAAGTCGGCGCTGACGGGAGAAGAGGTACTGGCTTACCCCGAATACGACCAACCGTTTGTGCTGTACACAGATGCCAGTAATGTGGGACTAGGAGCCGTGCTGTCTCAAGTCCAGAAAGGCAAAGAAAGAGTGATCGCTTACGCCAGCAGGAAACTCCGTCCCACGGAAAGGAACCCTGACAACTACAGTTCCTTCAAACTGGAATTCCTTGCCCTTGTCTGGGCAGTGACAGAGAGGTTTAAGCACTACCTGGCCTCCGCGAAATTCAACGTCTTCACGGACAACAATCCGCTAACGCATCTGGATACTGCCAAACTCGGGGCTTTGGAACAGCGGTGGATGGCCCGGCTGTCCAACTATGATTTCACCATCAAATATCGGGCAGGACACCAGAATGCCAATGCCGATGCTCTGTCCCGAATGCCCAATTTACCAGAAGTGGGAGAAGACCCGGAGGCACTTGAAGAGGTGGAGCTGCCTGCCTTCCATCGCCCCAAAGCCACTCAGAACTCTCACCATGTGAAGAACAGGCACAAGAACCAACCGGATGCCATGCTGAATCCCCTGCCCCACCACGGATGGGCAGAAACCCAGGATAGTGACCCCGCGGTCCGTCAGGTGAAGGAACTCTTGACCCTTCTGTCAGGTGAAGGAACTCTTGGGTTGCACCCTGGCCCAGATGATCCACAAGAAACCCAACAGCTGTGGAAGGGGAGAAGCAAACTGTTTATCCATGATGGCAAGTTGTGCAGGAGGAGCATCGACCCACGTACTCATGAATTGGTGTGGCAGATAGTGGTGCCAAGGCGAGATGCGCCCATGGTTCTGGGAGCCTACCATGATGGAGCCGGACACTTCGGATGGAGGAAGCTGGAGAAGCTGCTCCGAGGGAGGTTCTATTGGATTGGCATGAAGAGAACCATTGAGAAGTGGTGTCGGGAGTGTGGTCCATGTAGTCTGCGCAGGAAGGACCGTGACAGTCAACGGGCTCCCCTGCGGCCTATCATCACCAAACGGCCGCTCGAACTGGTCGCGCTGGATCATGTGAAGCTGACACCTAGCCGGTCGGGCTATATCTACGCCCTTACCATCGTGGACCACTACTCCAGGTTTTTGGTGGTTGTGCCTGTCAAGGATCTAACAGCTAGGACTGCCGCCAGGGCCTTCCAGCAGCACTTTTGTAGGCCCCATGGCTACCCAGAGAAAGTACTGACCGATCAGGGGCCTGCATTCGAAGCGGAAGTGTTCCAAGAATTCTGCCAGTTGTACGGGTGTAAGAAGATCAGAACTACACCGTACCACCCTCAAACCAACGGGATGTGCGAGAAGATGAACCAGGTAGTAATCGATTTATTGAAGACCTTGCCTGTGGAGGAACGGAACCTGTGGCCGACAAAGTTGCCTGACTTGGTGGATATGTACAACCACATCCCAGTAAGTTCCACCAACTGTACTCCAGCGTACCTGATGCGAGGAAGGTCTAGTCGGTTACCCGTTGATCTGGACATGGTGGTCCTAGTACCCGAAGATACCTCGCCGGATGCAGATTGGGATGCAGAAAGGCAGCGAAGGTACCGCGAAGTACAGGAGTGTGTAGAGAGAAGTCTCGCCCAGGCTAGGCAGAAGCAAGAAAGGGACTACAACCAACACGCTCCTGCGATTCCCCTGTCACCTGGTGAGCAAGTACTTAAACGAAAGAGGAGATTACACAAGCTCGATGACCAATGGGAAGCAGAACCGTATACCATCCTGCCATCCGACTTCGACAACACAAAGGTCTGTCTCATCAGCAAGGACAGAGGGGAGACCTCGACAGCGGTATCCAGGGATCACCTTAAGGTCTGCCCCGATAAGTTAAAAGAGAGGGGCACGGCCCCAGAAATCTCCCCGCCGGTGGAAAAGGAGAAGATGTTCCATACTGTCCTTGGTGACTTTCCCCAGTCCTGGACTCAGATAAACCAAGCCGTCGTGGTACCTGTCATAATGTTTCAACAGCCGGACCCGCCAGAAACGATGGTGGTACCAGATCATCTGGCCCCGCTACCTCAACAAGCCTTACCTGATGAAGCCATGCCAACCATTGAGCCGGCAAATCCTCCCTCTGCTATCAGTGAATCTGCTGTACCCACTGTTGATAACCGCAGCTCTGAGAGCCCCAACCTGCCAGTGCTACCCAGACTCACTAGAAGTGTAGTTAGAAGACAGTGCACTACACCAGCGGTAGCAAGCATAGCGGGCCCTGTTAGGCCAATAGCAACCCCTGCGCTGCGAAGGTCCACACGCAGCACTCAAAATCAAACTCCCCTCCGCTACAAAACTTGGAGGTATTGATAAGGGCTGCTATTTAATTGAAAATGTTTGTATGCATATCTTTTTGTTACAGGTTTTTAAATGGACACTAGAGTAATGGCCTGTGAATTGCTCAAAAACTTTCATAAGGGGGACCCCTTTGTTTACCCGGGGTCCCCGCTGTTTCAACCACTGAACTGAGAGTCATAAACTGTGCATGACCTAACTTTTGCAACGTTCAAGAATCCTCACCTCCCGTAAAGGGAAGCATAGTTACGTTCAATTGTTATGCTATTTCAAAAATTTGTGTGTTTCCTGTTAACATGTATTATTGTTCTTGTTTTCCCAGTCCCGGAGTACTGGATTTAACCGGGGGGGAGTGCAGCACCCCAGAGTCCTGGTTGTTGCAGTACTGTGGCTCCGCCACTATGGGGAGCTATGGTACGTCTGATTGCACTAAGGAGTTTCTCTGACCAGGTACACTCACACCACACTTCACACTCCGGCCACCAGGGGGGGTGGTCCTAACTAGTAGGCCACTCCTCACAACTCTGGTAAAACTGGGGGTTGGACAGGAAGACAGAGAGAAGTAGCTGGGAAGAGCTAGTGAGAGGACCTGTCAGGGATGGGATCCTGGCAGACTCCTCAGAGCAGAACAAACCAGTGAACAACGGGAATACAGTAAAGAGGAATTAGAACCAGAAGGAGTCGTGCTGTTAGACCGAGGCAGCATCCTTCTGAGGCGCAAACAGTCGGTGGCCGGAACGCCGAGCAAGTAAGAGACTTTAAGTACTACTGCAAACCACGGCCGGACAGCTAATTACAGGTTGGCTGTCTCACTTAACACCTAAGCAGACAACGGAGGCAGCTGTGGGAGAGGGGCGACTCTAGGGTCCCGGAAGAACTCCAGGCCTACCCCGTCATACGGGTGCGTCCTACCATATCATCTGGGGGACGGAGAAAGCGAACATCAGAGACAGACAGAAACAGTTGTGAGGACTATCCCGGGAGCTCAGCAGGGAAGAACTACAACACATAGCGCTAGAAGGTAGACACTGATTCCCACCTGTAAAGAGAACTCCTGATGTGCCTTTGGACCGGCCGGTCTCTGACAACCCAGTTAACAGCGCTCTGGACTGAGGTCTCCAAAACCTTCAGTAAAGAGGTAAAGAGACTGCAACCTGGTGTCCTCATTATTTACCGCGACCTGCACCCCACAACTGCACCGTTACAACACCACTTACTGCACCGGACGTCCCCCACTGACAGACAGGGCCACGGACCGGGTCTAGCCACCGTGACAACCCCAGAACTGAGACTCAGAGGCCCGGCTCCGGGTACCCCTTGGCCCTGCGGCGGTGTGGGGGCGTTCCACATGCTTCTAACGGGTGCCAAAGTGGAGGCTACAGGATCTGCAGTCTTCCCCCTCCCTCTCCCTCTTTGGCCCGTTCAGGGAATCTCTTCCTCCCACCACCTTCTTGTCCCTCACGCCACGATGGGTCAAGGACCTCATCATCTACACTACCCTCTGCCACCAACTGCTCCTCCTGGGTAGTCTCAGCAGCACAGCACGCACCAGAAAGTGGCACCTGAGTGTCATCAGCGGATGCATTCTGCGGTGTGGTGACCGGAGGCACTGGCCCACCCGCCTCTTCAGACTCAGAGAGAAAAAGCTGTTGGGCATCACTGCACACTGCCTCTTCTTCCATTTCTCCAATGCTGCTTGGCTGGCCCCCTGTTTCCAAGCCAAGAGATTCAGAGAACAGAAGTAGAGACGGCTCCTGTCCTGGGCTCTCTGTCTGCCTGGGCAATTTGGCAGGTGGCGAAGAGACAGATGGGTGCTCTCCAGTGCTCTGTGTCTGACAGGATGTGGCACTAATTGAAGTCGATGCGTTAGCTGCCATCCATCCGACAACGGCTTCAATTTGGTCTTCACGCAGCAGCGGTGTACGTCGCTCTCCGACAAAGCTGCGCATGAAGGACTGTTCCCTGCTGAAACTGGGTGGTGATGAGTCACCGGGGCCCGCAGCAGGCACAGAATCCCCACGTCCTCTCCCTGCTCCGTGCCCATGCCCACGTGCCTTACTCCCTGCCTTCTTCATCTTGGTTGACTGATAAAGATAAGCAGAAAAGTACTAACGGCTTAGTGTGCTTATTCCTGAACAGCTCCTAACAGGTATAAGAAACACTAATTTTCTAAAGTGTGGACTAGACTTTAATATGAGCTAATGTGGCCTACACAACTGTAAAGTGGTGTGTTTGGTGAACTTTATTATTTATTTATTTTTTTGGGGCTGAACTGACAACAGGGCGAGCTGCACTCACACGGAGACCGTGCAGACAGCCGTAAACGGCGCTGCAAGGCCCCAAAAACCTCCTCTACGTTATCCTATGTAGTGTTTTTCCACAATTTAGCTGGATACGGGTGGAAAGCCACTAATAGGAATTATTTGAAAAAATGTGCAGCGGGCTGCACTATTTGCAAAAAAAGGACAATGTAATGGATAGAACTGTATAAGTCAGTGAACCACCCTGAGCTGGATACAACCGGCTGTGGCTGCACACAGACTACAGGGCGAGCTGCACTCACACGGAGACCGTGCAGACAGCCGTAAACGGCGCTGCAAGGCCCCAAAAACCTCCTATACGTTATCCTATGTAGTGTTTTTCCACAATTTAGCTGGATACAGGTGGAAAGCCACTAATAGGAATTATTTGAAAAAATGTGCAGCGGGCTGCACTATTTGCAAAAAAGGACAATGGAATGGATAGAACTGTATGAGTCAGTGAACCACCCTGAGCTGGATACAGCCGGCTGTGGCGGCACACAGACTACAGGGCGAGCTGCACTCACACGGAGACCGTGCAGACAGCCGTAAACGGCGCTGCAAGGCCCCAAAAACCTCCTCTACGTTATCCTATGTAGTGTTTTTCCACAATTTAGCTGGATACGGGTGGAAAGCCACTAATAGGAATTATTTGAAAAAATGTGCAGCGGGCTGCACTATTTGCAAAAAAGGACAATGGAATGGATAGAACTGTATGAGTCAGTGAACCACCCTGAGCTGGATACAACCGGCTGTGGCTGCACACAGACTACAGGGCGAGCTGCACTCACACGGAGACCGTGCAGACAGCCGTAAACGGCGCTACAAGGCCCCAAAAACCTCCTCTACGTTTATCCTATGTAGTGTTTTTCCACAATTTAGCTGGATACGGGGGGAAAGCCACTAATAGGAATTATTAGAAAAAATGTGCAGCAGCCTGCACTATTTGCAAAAAAGGACAATGGAATGGATAGAACTGTATGAGTCAGTGAACCACCCTGAGCTGGATACAACCAGCTATGGCTGCACACAGACTACAGAGTGGGCTGCACTCACTCACACACACACACACACACACACACAGAGACCTTGCAGATCGCTGTGAAAACAGCGCTGCAAGGCAAAAGCAAGGTGAACACACAGCGGTTGCTAAATTAGCCTGGGAAAAGCACAAAGAAGCAAATCGCTATCTCAACTGGCCCTCAGTCAGAACACAGTGTCCTATGCCTAACTGAATTCACAGCAGAGTGAGCCCAAAATGGCGCCAGCGGCATGACATCATTTCAGCAGCCAATCACAGCCTTGCCAGTAGTTTCATGCCCACCATGCTGAACAGGATGTGCCCACACTTGTAATCAGTCCTCATTGGCTGAATTTGTGCTGTTTGAATTGAGAACTTCCGATTCCGGTATCCGATATGAAGCAAGTACCGGATCTCGGTATCGGAATTCCGATACCGCAAATATCGGCCGATACCCGATACTTGCGGTATCGGAATGCTCATCACTAGTTATTGGTCCTTGGAATATTATCGGTCCTTGGTATGTTATCTGGCCTTGGTATGTTATCGGACCTTAGAATCGGGAATGTTAAAATTTCAAAGACCGATAACACTCCAAAGACCGATAATGATCTTTGGAATGTTATCGGTCTTTGGAATGTTATCATTCCCGATTCTAAGGACCAATAATATTCCCAATTCAAAAGACAGGGATAGCATTTCAAATTCTAAAGACTGAGAGATAACATTCTAAAGACCAATAACATTCCCAAAACATTCTAAAGACTGACAACTTTCCCGATTCTAAAAACCGATAACATTCCTGATTCTAAAAACTGATAACATTCCGAATACATTCTAAAGCCCAGTAACTTTCTAAAGCCCAACACTTTCTAAACATTGATACAACTTAAAAGATGGATTGGACATGTTGAATTTAAATAATCCCATCCTGATTGGGTACTCCTTGTGGTTGGATGAGTAAAAAAAAAAAAAAGTTAATAATTCCCCTATGTTTTCTACAAGTCTTATGAGATTTCTTTATTTACTGCATGATATCAATTTATGTTTTTTTTGTTTAAGGTTTTAGTTATTCAGAGGGATTGGACATCATCTTCCTTCCTTCTACACATGTACACTTGACTGAACATGTGTCAATGTTCCAATACTAAGGCTGGAGTCACACTAGCGAGTTTTACGGATGTAAGAGCGCAGAAAATACGTCCGTAAAACTCGCCAAACAAACGGCACAATTATTCTCAATGGGTCTGGTCCTATCAGCCGTATATTACGGATCTGTATTATACAGCTTTCTACGGCCGTACAAAATCGCAGCATGCTGCGTTTGTCAGCGTATTGCGCAAAAAATACGCCAATGAAAGTCTATGGGGGCGAGAAAAATACAGATTCCACACGGACCAGCAGTGTGACTTGCGAGAAATACGCAGCGGTGTTAGTGAAAAGCCGGTAATTCAATTGCCGGCTTTTCATTTCTCCTTCCCAAACCCGACATGATATGAGACATGGTTTACATACAGTAAACCATCTCATATCCCCCTTTTTTTTGCATATTCCACACTACTAATGTTAGTAGTGTGTATGTGCAAAATTTGGTTGCTGTAGCTGCTAAAATAAAGGGTTAAATGGCGGAAAAAATTGGCGCGGGCTCCCGCGCAATTTTCTCCGCCAGAATGGTAAAGCCAGTGACTGAGGGCAGATATTAATAGCTTAGAGAGGGTCCATGGTTATTGGCCCCCCCTGGCTACAAACATCTGCCCCCAGCCACCCCAGAAAAGGCATATCTGGAAGATGCGCCTATTCTGGCACTTGGCCACTCTCTTCCACTCCCGTGTAGCGGTGGGATATAGGGTAATGAAGGGTTAATGCCACCTTGCTACTGTAAGGTGACATTAAGCCAGATTAATAATGGAGAGTCGTCAATTATGACACCTATCCATTATTAATCCAATTGTCTGAAAGGGTTAAAAAACACACACACGTTATTAAAAATTAATTTAATGAAATAAACAAACAGGTTGTTTTAATATTTTATTGCTCTCTCAATCCATCCGGAAGACCCTCGCTTGGCAAAATAATAAACCCACAATATACATACCATCCGAGGATCTGTCAGGTCCCACGATGTAAATCCTTCTGAAGGGGTTAAATCAATTTACAGGCAGGAGCTGTGCTAAAGCACTCGCTCGTGCCTGTAATCCCCGGGTGCTGAAAGGAAAGCTGGGTGATCTGTACTTACATTGAGTCGCGGTGAGGCGCCCTCTGGTGGATGAACTCATATGAACTCGAGCATGGGAACTTTTCCAAGGCTCCAGTTCATGAGGACATCCAGCAGAGGGCGCCTCACCGCGACTCAATGTAAGTACAGATCACCCAGCTTTCCTTTCAGCACCCGGGGATTACAGGCACGAGCGAGTGCTTTAGCGCAGCTCCTGCCTGTAAATTGATTTAACCCCTTCAGAAGGATTTACATCGTGGGACCTGACAGATCCTTGGATGGTATGTATATTGTGGGTTTATTATTTTGCCAAGCGAGGGTCTTCAGGTGGATTGAGAGAGCAATAAAATACTAAAACAACCTGTGTGTTTATTTCATTAAATTAATTTTTAATAATGTGTGTGTGTTTTTTAACCCTTTCACACAATTGGATTAATAATGGATAGGTGTCATAATTGACGCCTCTCCATTATTAACCTGGCTTAATGTCACCTTACAATAGCAAGGTGGCATTAACCCTTCATTACCCCATATCCCACCGCTACACGGGAGTGGGAAGAGAGTGGCCAAGTGCCAGAATAGGCGCATCTTCCAGATGTGCCTTTTCTGGGGTGGCTGGGGGCAGATGTTTGTAGCCGGGGGGGGGGGGCCAATAACCATGGACCCTCTCCTGGCTATTAATATCTGCCCTCAGTCACTGGCTTTACCATTCTGGCGGAGAAAATTGCGCGGGAGCCCACGCCAATTTTTTCCGCCATTTAACCCTTTATTTTAGCAGCTACAGCAAACAAATTTTGCACATACACACTACCAGGGCCGGCTCCAGGTTTTTGAGGGCCCCGGGCGAAAGAGTTTCAGTGGGCTCCCCCCCTTTAACACATACCACGATTCATGATCGCATATATCACAGCCATGTAGTATATAACACAGTCACTTAGCATATAACACAGCCATGTAGTATATAACAGTCCACGTAGCATATAACACAGCCACGTAGTATTTAGCACAGCCCACGTAGCATATAACAGCCCATTGTTGTGAATTCTGCTCTTGGGTGCCCTCCGGTGGTTGTTGGTGGTAGTGCAGTTGTCTTGGGGTTGTAATCCGGGCAGGTGTTTCTGCTGATTGCAGCTCTATTAGGTATTTAGGTGTGCAGGCTCCATGAGTCAGTGCCAGTTGTCCATTGTACTTGGAGGGATTGCATCTCTCTCTGGCTCCTCATGTCATGCTGCCAATTCAGGTAAGATAAGTGTCTGTTTTTTGTCTCTGTGCACACATGCAGTGTGCTTTGCAATTCAGTGCAATTTATTGTGTTTTTTGTCCAGCTTAGACTTTGTTTGGATTTTTCAGTCATGCTGGATTCTCAGGAGATGCAGATATACTTTCTATGTCTTTAGTTAGATGTGGAATATTTGTATTATCTGCTGTGGATATTTTTAGGATTTTAATACTGACCGCTTAGAATTCTGTCCTATCCTTTTCTATTTAGCTAGAAGTCCCTCTTTTGCTAAATCCTGTTTTTCTGCCTGCGTGTGTCTTTCCTCTTATACTCACAGTCAATATTTGTGGGGGGCTGCCTATCCTTTGGGGTTCTGCTCTGAGGCAAGATAGAATTCCCATTTCTATCTATAGGGGTATTTAGTTCTCCGGCTGTGTCGAGGTGTCTAGGACGTGTTAGGTACATCCCACGGCTACTTCTAGTTGCGGTGTTAGTTTAGGGTTTGCGGTCAGTACAGGTACCACCTTCTCCTGAGAAAGTCTTTCATGCGGCTCCAAGGTTACCAGATCATAACAGCCCATATAGTATATAGCACAGCCACATATTATATAACACAGCCCACTTAGTATATAACACGGCCCACGTAGTATATAGAACAGCACACGTAGCATATAACAGCCCTCGTAGTATATAACATGGCCCACGTAGTATATAGAACAGCCATGTAGTTTATAGCACAGCCCACGTAGCATATAACAGCCCATATAGTATATAGCACAGCCACATAGTATACAGTATAACACGGCCCATGTAATGTATAGAACAGTCATGCAGTATATAGCACAGCCCACGTAGCATATAGCAGCCCATATAGTATATAACACAGCCCACGTAGTATATAACACAGCCATGTAGTATATAGCACAGACATGTAGTATACAGCACAGCCCCCCCTCCCCCCAAGAATGGCCCCATAGTCCAGTACTCACTGTTATAGTTACAAAAAAAAAACATTCCTCACCTCTCAACGTGCCCGCGCTGCTCCTTGCTCCGGTCTCTGCCGACTGCCTGACACGCAGCGAGTGTGCAATGACGTCATCGCGCACCCACAGCGGCAGTGTCAAAGGCACTGTGGGGAATGATGGGAGAGGGAGCGTCAGATGACGCTCCCTCCTCCATCATTTGCTTGAACTTTACCGGCACACGCCGGTATAGTTCAATGCGGCAGCGGGGGAGTTGGCGCTGGCGACAGGCGGGCCCCCCTGCCTCACAAAGGCCCCATAGTGGCTGTGCGATGTGCTGCTAGCTGAGGGCCCCTGGGGGAGCGGGGGCCATAGGCAGCTGCCTGCCCCTAACGCCGGCCCTGAATGGGCCCCCCTGTCTCGCCAGGGCCCCGGCACTTGCCCGGGTACGCCGGGTGCTGACGCCGGCCCTGCACACTACTAACATTAGTAGTGTGGAATATGAAAAAAAAAGGGGGATATGAGACGGTTTACTGTATGTAAACCATGTCTCATATCCTGTCGGGTTTGGGAAGGAGAAATGAGAAGCCGGCAATTGATTTACCGGCTTTTCACATATATCGCGCTGAATTAAATATAAATACAGAATATATATATATGTGTCTCAATGACATATATATATATATATATATATATATATATATACTGTATATATGTTTTAACGGACATTTGAGCACATAAATCCATTAGATGTCGGTTTTGCAAGCCTGCGAGAAAATATCGCAGTACGGATGCCATACGGATTACATACGGAGGATGCCATGCGCAAAATACGCTGACACACCCTGCCTACGGAGGACATACGGATCACTATTTTGGGAACATTTCTCCGTATTACGGCCGTATTACGGCCGTAAAAAACGGACCGTATTGTCTTACGCTGAGTGTGACTCCAGCCTAAGGGTGGGAAACAATGATAAAAAGTTAAAAAAGTGAGAGAACAAGAAAAAAAAAGAAATTATGAAAGAACAAGAGACAGAGGAAGAAAGGAAGAACGACGGAAGGTGAGAGCAAGAAAGACAGTAGGAGGGAAGATATAAGACAAGCAGACTACAAAAGAAAAAAGGAATGAGAGAGATGTAAAAATAATGAGCTAAAGAGGGAAAGAGGTGCAAGAGAAAATAAAGCAAAAATGAGACTGAAAGAAAAAAAGTGCTAGAAAGAGAAGGTGAGAATGAGAGTGGGGGCTTAAAAGGGATCGAGATAGAGAGAGAAAAAGAATGAAAGCAAGAGAAAACAAGGCAGAATGGCAAAGAGACCGTGAGTAAAAATAAAAAAAAAAATAAAAAAGAGCAAAAAGAAAGAAGAGAGTGAGGGAACCTCAAAAAGACAGTAAGAGTGAGAAAATAACAGCTATGAGGGGGAAAAAAAAGAACATATTTACAAAGAAAAAAAGCGAGAAAGAAAGTGAGAGAAATGACTGAGCAAAAGAGAGAGCGAGAGAAAACAAAAGGGAAAGTGTGATACAGAATAAGAGAAAAAATGAGAATATGACTGAGAGTGAAGGAAAAGAGACAGAAGGAGAGAATGAAATCCATAAAAAACAAGCAGGAATGAGAGAATATGATAAAAATTGGGAGGTAGGAGAGAGCAATAGAGTTAGCGCGATTTAGAGATGGAAGGAGTGACAGTGACAGGCAGAGAGAAAGCTAGAGAGATAGTCGCCAACGTGGAAAGAACAGAAAACAGTTGCGAGCATTATGGAGGGCGAGACTTGGTAGATCCCTGATACATAGACTCAATGATGGTCTATACCGGTCAGCCTTGCAATACTCTGGCTTAACTGTGTTTTTATCTATAAAAAACCAGGTTCAGGATGAGAAACTGTTTCTGGACTATGAAAATTGGGGGATCGTCAGGATAACGGCCATTGGTCAGTCTTCACTTTATTTTTTTCTATATTCTTTTCTTGTATCCCCTCATCCAGAGCTATTAAACAGGGAATATAATCTGTAACATCACATGCCTAATGCATTCTATGCCAAATTAGATAACCAATGATCTGCAACTTCAAGAAGTAATTGAGTAACGCCAGGAACAATCCGTAATGTATTGAGAGGTAAATCAATTGGTTCTCCTCTGTACAAGTGTCATGAAGTGGTTTGCAAGCAGCAATTCTACTGATAGATAAGGAACTTCATAGGCAGCTGCGTTACTGAAGAAAGGATTTTTTCCTTACAATGCCGTTTAGTGAAGATTCCCAAAAAATACAAAACTTGCAACGTTACCAATAACTTTCTGAACTTTTCAAGCGATCTGCAAGTATAAAGTCCTGATACAGTCAAGTATTTATTAAATAAATCGCACTACACAATGGGCAAATACCACCTCCACACCATGACCACGTAGACCAATATTACCAAGTATACCACCATACAGTAACCATGTAATGGTCACATACCAGTGCTGCACATGTGCTCTTTAGAGTATAATATGGCGCAGTTAAGTCAAATAACACATTCCCTGATAAGTCATTAAGCTTCCCTTTGATTCTCTATCCAGCCCAGACCATAATAACAATGCATTCCACCAATGCTGATCTCTACAGAGCTTGTGCTTAATACCCCCTTATTGCCCTACACAGAAATTGTGACTTTGTTGTGCTCCTTTGTCTCAAACAGTAGTAGTGACCCATGTGAGCCCCTCACACAGTAATGGTGCCTTCTTTTCTTTTCTCCACTCTCAAAGTGTCTACTATCAATAAAATTGCCTCCGTAATGTTGGAGCCAACTCAATGCCCTGACTACAGCAATTTTGCTCCTAACCACCACCTCAATTGAGCTTCTCACTGTGCAACTTAGTGCCCCCTCTAAATAATGATATCCCCTAATAATGCCCCTTCTTGACCTCATTTATTGAGTAATATTGATTCTCTTCAGTGCGCCTACTCAGTATTGGTTTGATAAAGAAAATAGTGCAGCTATTATAATCCATATTTGGTCGATACATTTTATTACATGCTACCTGCCCGCATTCTCCACCATATATGAAAAATCCAGCAGAGACCCGGTTTCTATAGGCGATTTGAAGAAAAGGAAAATGTTTTTAGAATAAAATTTTCAACTAAAGGGATAAAGATATAAAAGAAACCCAGCTACTCGATCCTTCTCTCATTCATATTGATGTTGTATGTGTATTTATATTCAAAAAGACATACTGATAGGGAATTTAGATTGTGAGCCCCATCGGGGACAGTGATGATAATGTGTGCAAACTGTAAAGCGCTGCGGAATATGTTAGCGCTATATAAAAATAAAGATTATTATTATTCTATCTTTAGCTGTAATTTATTGAAATCACTTGTGATGACTGTGTCTGATGGATTTTCCACATCAGGTTCTCCCACTCATTATTGGTACTCCATTCAGTAATGGTGTCCACCACTTGGAAATATTTTCCCTTAATGCTCATACTTGGGTATTGGGACTCGCACTCACCAGTGATTTCATGTATCATTTTACAGAAGAAGAGGAAGGGCTATGAATGTCTCTTGACGTCTGTGGTCTTGATTGTTGTTTATTGCATTAAATTCTGCTCCATCTGTAGCTTTAGAAAGTCCACACTTCTTCGGCACCATTACAATAACTGCATATTACATTACCAATTACTGCAGTCTCATAAGGAAAGTCAAGTATCTGCTTCTATAAAGTCCATTAGAGAATTTCCAGCCGGCACTGCCGCACTCCATGGTAATATAAGGACGTGTTACGAGTCCGGTAATAATAGCGGCAGCCAAGTATTTACCCCACTCTGGAGAAAAATCATGAAATTGATTTGTTTTGTCCTACGGAATACATAACCCGAGATAAGCGACTCTCGTCTGCATTTCAATTTTCACCTTCCAGATGGCAGAATAATCTCTTGATATGAGAGGCCTTTGAAGGTTTAGAAGGAAAGTCACATCCTCCTGTGATAAGACGAGATCTCGGCTCAGACCTGCGTCTTGCTCCTTCGCACCGCAAGTAAAAGTTTAATGAATGCAGAACATTTGATCCTAATACCTGCTCGTATGGGCCGTGAATGTGAACGAGGAGATGCCCTCCTGTACTCTGCTGTCCGGGAAGGAACGGTATTAATGGAATTTGCAAAATGATGATTTTCATTTTAAATGGCTAGAAAATGAGTGGATCTAATTTTTCTGATGAGAAGGTGGAATTTGCAGCTTTGAACATCGTAATGTGCTCTGATGAGTCAGACATTAGACCTGATTGCATATTACACTGGAGCTTGATGTGGTTATGCAGAATAATGTGTAGGAAACATGAAATAGTCATTGCATTGTTTGGAGAATTGGGACAACGCTCCTGTAAAGAGACCCACATGAAAATGGAGCAAGTGGGAGAAGAGCGACTAGGGTGGTGAGCGAACTGCAAAGTATGTTCTACCAGGAACGGTTAAAGGATCTGGGAACGTTTAGCTGCCAAAAGGAAGGCTAAAAGGAGACGTAAGGTCTGTCTACAAATATCTGAAGGGTTGTCACAATGTAGAGGGATCATCATTATTCTCATTTACACATGGAAACAGGAGAAGCAATGGGATGAAACTGAAAGGGAGAAGATACAGATTAGATATTAGAAAAAACTTTAGGGGTGATCAATCAGTGGAACAAGCGGCCACGAGAGGTGGTGAGTTCTCCTTCAATGGAAGTCTTCAAACATCTGTCTGAGAAGGTTTAATGACTCCTGCATTGAGCAGGGGGTTGGACACGATGACCCTGGAGGTCCCTTCCAACTCTAACATTCTAGGATTATATGACTAAGCCCATATTACAGAGCTCTATAGACAGTTCTCTTACAGCTGTATTCTGCATACTAGAGACCAGGCAACCATTGTGAATGACTGATAGATACAGCACCTGATACACCTACCCACATAAAAAATGCAGCAGCCACTGTGTGCCAAGATATGTGCAAACATTGAAAATATGATTTTTAACCTGTATTGCTATACTTATAAAATGACGATTCCTAGTGCATAAATTGGCCAATCTGGTGTGTGCTCAATAGTGATGACAAGGCATGCCCCATCGATAAGGACCCGATCAGGAATCTCTCTCCAGGAACAAAGCCTACAAATTTAACGGGGAGGTAGGATTCGGGAATATCCGCTTGATTGGATGAGTGTTCAGATGTCAATAGAGGTCGTCATTACCTTCAAATTCTATAAATAAACCAAAAACCTGACCAGCACCTCCTAACAGAATGAAGCAAATGTGAACAGGTGCAAGCTGCTGTGACAAAATATGCAAAGTAAAGAATACAGCAGACATCATGTGCACCGAGATATATTGCCGGTGTGTGCTAGTGGGGACCGGGAGAACGATTGCCCTACAAGAGTTTTACAAAGGCTCATGCCTGTGCCGTTATAGAGGAGTAGGGACCTTGTGAGTTGATGCCGCTCATGAATTCACCCCAATATTATCTTACTAGAAATAGGCCCGATGCTATAGCATTGGGAGTGCAGAGAAATTAACATACTGCGCTGGTAGAGTGCGCAATTGAGGCTGTTACTGTACCTGCGTGGGAATAGCGGTGACTTGTATGTCACTTGCGCAAGCGCAGTTCATGGCCTTTGTGGCCACGAACTGCACCTGCGCAAGTAACACTGCCGCGGTGCCTTATGGGATTCGGGGACAGCGGCCGGAAGTCCCAACTGACGATTATTATATTAGATGAATTACCGTATATACTCAAGTATAAGTTGACCCGAGCATAAGCCGAGGCACCTACTTTTGCCACGGAAAACTGGGTAAACTTATTGATTCTAGTATAAACCGGGTATGTATTGTCCCCTCATCCCTGTCCTGCTATGTGTGGCTCCCCCGTCCTGTTCTGCTATGTGTGGCTCTCCCATCCTATCCTGTTATATGTGGCTCCCCCATCCTGTCCTGCTATGCGTGGCTCCCCATCCTGTCCTGCTATACGTGGCTCCCCCATCCTGTCCTGCTGTGCATGGCTCCCCTGTCCTGTCCTGCTGTGCGTGGCTCCCTCATCCTGTCCTGGTATGTGGCTCCCCCACCCTGTCCTGCTATGCATGGCTCCCCCATCCTGTCCTGTTATATGTGGCTCCCCCATCCTGTCCTGCTGTGCATGGCTCCCACTTCCTGTCCTGCTGTGCGTGGCGCCCCCGTCCTGTCCTGGTATGTGGTTCCCCCATCCTGTCCTGGTATGTGGCTCCCCCGTCCTGTCCTGGTATGTGGCTCCTGGAGCGCCCCCACTGTCGCAGGGCTGAGGGGTACCCGGTACCGGGCCTCTCTGTCTCAGTTCTGGGAGTGTCACGGTGGCTAGACCCGGTCCGTGACCCTGCTGAGGGGCGTCCAGTAGAAGTTGAGAGTGATGATGTGTGGTGCAGGGTGCGATGAATAATGAGGACACAAGGTTGCAGTCTCTTTACCTCTTTACTGAAGGCTTCAGGATTCTCAATCCGGAGTACGGTTAACAAGGCTGTCTGAGACCGGCCGGTCCGATGGCACCTCCAGAGTTCCCTTTGCAGGTGGAAAGCTGTGCCTTCCTTCTAGCGCTTGTGTGTTGTAGTCCTTCCCTGCTGAGCACCACGGGATAGTCCTCACAACTGTTGTGTCTGTTTCTGATGTTCCCTCACAACTGATTCTGATGTTCTTCTCCGTCCCCCAGATGATATGGCTAGGACGCACCCGTATCACGGGTAGGCCTGGAGTTCTTCCGGGACCCTAGAGTCGCCCCTCTCCCACTGTTGCCCCCTATGTCTGCTTAGGTGATTTAGGTGAGACAGCCCACCTATAACTGACTGTCCTGCCGTTGGTTTGAAGTAAGGCTTGGAGCTCAATACTTCCTCGGCGTTCCGGCCACCGGCTATGCGCCTCAGTAGGATGTTGCCTCGGTCTTACAGCATGACTCCTACTGGCGTTATCTCCTTGTTGCATTGATCTCGTTTCTCACTCTTCACAATAAACCTCGCTTCTTGTCCTTTCTTGGGGTACCGCCGCAATGAAGTGCAGGGGCGGTCCCGTAACGTTCTTTCTGTTCGCTAGGCCTCTATCAGGATCCCACCCCTGACAGGGACCCCCCTGAATCTTCCCCTGCAACACCCCCTGCCACAGGATGTTGCCTGGTTCCAACCCAGTCAGCTTTCTGTCTAACTTCCTATCTAACCCCCAGTTTTACCAGATTGTGAGGAGTGGCCTAATACATAGCACCCTTAGCTCCCCCTGGAGGCCAGACTGTGAAGTGTATTGGTGTCTGTGATACCTGGTCAGGTGAACTCCTTCAGTGCCATCAGACGTACCAACACCCCCCTTAGCGGCGGAGCATCAGCACTGCAACGACCAGGACTCTGGGGCGCTGCAGCTCCCCTGTCCTGTCCTGCTATGCGTTGCTCTCCATCCTGTCCTGGTATGTGGCTCCCCCACCCTGTCCTGCTATGTGTGGCTCCCCATCCTGTCCTGCTATGCGTGGTTCCCCCATCCTGTCCTGGTATGTGGCTCCCCCGTCCTGTCCTGGTATGTGGCTCCCCCTGTTGTATGCATGGCTCCCTCAGTCCTGAATTGCTCAAATCCCCTGGTTCCACATGGCTCGGCTCCCCCCTTTCCCCTGGTTGTATGAATAGCTCATATTGCCCCCCTCCCTGTCATACTCACCCTCCTCACGCCTGCATCTCCTTTGTCCCAGTGGCTCTCCTCTCCTCTGTTCAGCAGTCACGTGGTACTGCTCATTAAGGTAATGAATATGCGCTCCATGCCTATGGGAGTGGAGACGCATCCATATTCATGACCGTAATGAGCGGTACCACGTGACTGCTCAGCACAGGAGAGGAGAGCCGCCAGCACCGGGACAACGGAGATGCAGCGATGGAGGGTAAGTATGATGGGGGGGCAATGTGAGCCATGCATACTACCTGGGAAAGTGGGGGGAGCCGAGCCATGCGGAACAGGGGGAGCTGAACCTTGTGGCCACGAACTGCGCCTGCGTAAGTGACACTGCTGCGGTGCCCTATGGGATTCGGGAACAGCGGCCGGAAGTCCCAACTGGTGATTATTATATACGATAGTGTTGTTGCATGTAAGTGAGCAGTCATTATACAGGACGTATTCCTTTCTGTAAAGCCCTAAAATGTGGCTGTGTCAGCTACCCCGTGGCCCAGAAAATTCTGCTTCAATGTGCACATTGTATATTTGCAGCTAATCATGGTCTGGAAATCCCCATAAAGCTTTGGTCTTGAACTCACAAGGAACCTGAGAGGCAGACCAGTGTAAAGTAATAGGTGCAACCCAATGCAAGTGCTTAGGAAGGGCCAGGTGTGGAAGGAACTCCCGTCACAGTGCGTAGGGGAGGATAAAACTGGCAGTCACTTTTAGCAAATCCTCACTGCGGTTGACCTTTCATAGGCTCCCTGGATTCCACTCAGAAATCTGTCCTGTATTTAAAGAATAGAGCAATTTTGAAAAGGTTGTCAGCAACCATCAAGCATTCAATGCCTTTAAAAGGAGTCATCCAACTAAGAAATACTTTTGAAAACTGCTCAAAATAATAAAGGAAGTCATACTATGCTTACAGAAAAAGTCACACTTGCTGGTGGTAATGAGCAGGCTTGGACTGGCCCACCGGTGAATCCGGAAATCCTCCGGTAGGCCCCTATTTAAGTCCAGCACTGTTAAGAGATGGAAGGCTTCTCCCCCTCCTACTTTAGCACAGCTATTCATTGCACGGCTAATCCGCATCCATAGCAGCACACTCCCTCTTTTCCCTGCTGTGCTCATGCTACGTTACAAACTGGGTCACCAGTGATTGTCTGCAGCAGTCAAATATCTGTGTTGGCACTTCATCTCTGCAGCTGAAAGAATAGCTAGAAACTGTTGGGGGACTGCCAAGTATAGGAAGGGTAGTGAAAGGGGATATGTAAGGGGAGGAGATCTTATTTTAACTCTACGAGCCACTGTAAAAAAATATATTTCACTCCAGCAACCATTAAGCATATTACCTTTCAAGGTATGGATGTAACCACCAAGCGTATGCCACTGTAGGGAAGAAAAAAATAATTTTCTTCCTATTTCCGTATTGCAGATTTCATTTTCTTTTTGTCAGCTGGGCGATGCTATTTTCAGTTATCCTTTTTGTCATATTGTCTGGTCATTTCTTTGGTGCATGATTAAAGCATTTTATTTAGGCAGCGGGGTTCAGTCTTGGCATTCCCTTGGCATCCAGCATGAAATCTGAAAACAATTAAGCTCATGTCATGCACAAAATTGCTTGTAGCTACTGTGAACGCATAGCTTTTGTGTATGGTTTAGTAATTGTTGTAAACTAAGCCAAATGATCTGTTATGCACCTGTTCTGTAAGCATTAAATGCATCGTGAACCTTCAGGAGCCAGGTGAACACCATGAGAAAGAAGGTGGGGAGGACTGAGGGTTTTATCCATTAACTTGGCATATGCAAGCAGAAAACGCAGAGTTAATGAGCTGTAGAGATACCTGAATGTTTGTGCCAACCAAGAGATCGCTACAAAGCTGCACAAAACCTGGAGGAACGTGAGCCAACACAAACCGAGGACTGGGCAGAACATTAATTTTTAGACCCTTTTGTGTTATCCACAGATCTAATCAAGTGTTTGTCATATCAGTCTATGTGGCTATGAAGGGGCATACACTGCAAATACAACCATGATCTTTTAAACCCTTTAAAAGGAGAGGAGATATCACTTTTAGGCACAACATCATGGTAGTGGAACGGTTGAAGGCTCTCATGGCAATGATCTCAGTCTAGTGGATCCGTTGAAGGCTCTCATGGTCCATGGCCACAATCAGGGACTTCTTTTGGTTCCTCATGGACACCTTAGATCCAGAGAATGCAGGGTCTCAGCAATGATTTAGCATTGGGTCCCTTCACCATTTTTTTCCCCATCTGAAGATACTACTCCAATCCAATTTAAGGGAATAGTGTAAACTCTCCTGCCCTAGTGGCCAGTTGCGTGAAAGTGCAAGAAAAACTTTGAAGGAGGACACACTGCTACCCATGTGCTTTGAGCTAAATTTTTCTCTCAATTTTTTTTTTATTAAACCTTGCCAAGTCACAGCTAAGACACCTGATGTAGAAAAAGCATTTTTTTGGTATCTGTTTAGAGAATTGTGTGTTAATAGATTGATGTCCCTTGTTGAACACAAAATCTCTCTCTCACCAGAGGACCTGGCATGCCAAATGCCTTACACAGGGAACCCATTGGTTTCCATATAAACTATGTAATTCTTTATTTGCTCAGTGGTGGCGCTCCTAAAGACTAAAATGCTTGATCGATCTTCTAGTTGAAGCAAAAGCGTTTGCTAAACACTCCTTTCTATGGAGCACCCAAATGTTCATTTGAATTAATTAGATCATTGTAATTCTTCACTTCTCAAAGTTCCCCTTATGATTAGGAGTAAAGAGAATCCCAGCAGTCATGTATGTTTTTTTAATCTTGATTCTTTAATAGTCAAAACTGAACTAATCTCAGCTCATCCAGAACTTTCAACCACTGTTGAGCTCTGTATGTGGTGAAACACGTCCAGTTTTGACCATTAAAGAGTTGAAATACAAAACATACGCAAGTGTCGGAATTCTACTTGATTCCATATTATCAGCTCTCCATGTGCACCACTACCCAGAGTGGATTACTTATATTACAACGGATCTTAGGATCTACAATTTGACATCCTTGTTGTCATTGAAGCTTTTTAGCAAAAGGGATTGTCTAAAGCTGATGACATCTGAGCCTGATCCTTCAGATTTTCCATTTTCAAGGTGGAAGTATCTATTGGCAAAATCTGGCCCCCAGTTTTTTTTTGTAGTTTGGGGCTCTCTCTCTTCTATATACACCATTTAAGTATGAGAATATTACAGAAAAATGGTCCGGAAACATAAGTAGGAGCTCAGCCCAGGGGATTTCTGATCTCAGTGTATTCCATCTTCTGATTGTCATTAAGAGCCCTTTAGTGACCAGAAATCGCTGAGGCAGCATGCCACATAATGCTCATTACACGAATTAACATTGTTTCACACCCAATTTATTGTGCATATGTTATTCCCTTCCATGCCAATTAGATTGCACAATACCTCAGTGAGCAGAGCGAAGGGGTAAATGAATTTATAAGGAGTCTAATTGATGCATATGGTAATGCCAGATTTACATTTCAAACTACAATGGATGTGAAATCAAAATGAATGAGATGAGATTGACTCTTAACCCGTTTGTGTTCTCCGGCTGGAATTCATTGGCCTGGATGATATGTCCTCTCGGCAAGGTTGTTCGCCAACTCAACACTATTATACGACACATCACAACAATTATTGACTTATTGAGGAGAATCAATAGACAATATCATCTTACCTTGACATCATGCGGTGTTTAATGGGCCAAGCCACAGGGGTCACTAAGTGTAGGTACAATAGCTGGGTAAAATACCCGGTGGTTCATACAGAAGAGCTCAATCTGCTCCATCGATGAAGAACTTTAGACAACTGCACCATAATGGTGTCTATGATAGAGCTTTAGTTCTTCGCCCATGTCTTGAATATTTGCCTACCTTTATTATGGACTTTATGGTGAAGCCTGATGAGATGCTGATTGGGCATTGGAGAAGACCATTATATTGGGAACAGTGATGAAAAGGCACACCGAATACTTTCTTACTTTCTTGCAGAGAAAATTCACACTGTTAAAGCAACATTGTAGTGTGAACAGCACCAGAGAATAGTTTGTTATGCTTACAGCAGACTAAGGGTGAACTGC
Source organism: Ranitomeya variabilis (assembly GCF_051348905.1). Taxonomy (NCBI): domain Eukaryota; kingdom Metazoa; phylum Chordata; class Amphibia; order Anura; family Dendrobatidae; genus Ranitomeya; species Ranitomeya variabilis. The sequence continues at coordinate 433,759,240 of NC_135233.1, forward strand.
AGGTCTTAGCCAGGACCAAAGCAATACCACAAGGACCAAAAGAAGAAGAATTTATACAAAGCGTAGGAATATTAAAATATGGCTTTATTAAAAGAAATGCCAATGATTACATAATCAAGAAGAACATTTTTTTTTTTTTAAACATAAACACATCCGCGCAACAACAGGGTTACAGGGCTGTATATATTCACCAGCGATATGACCTCACCCCCTGACGAAGGATAATTCCGAAACGCGCGTCGGGTACGAGCTGGTACAGGAGAGAACCCCCCAGGTATAGGTAACATTTTAATTGTGGCTGTACAGTTGCACACTGAGATATGCAGATCCGGGTGGACGCCATCACTCTTTACCTGTGGTAGCTGTTGTGAATTTGCTTTTTGGCTCCCTCTAGTGGTTACTAGTGATTTGACTCTGGGTATGTCAGTCATCCCTTGTATGCTCACCTGGGCCGTTAGTTCAGGGGTGTTGCTATATAAGCTCCCTGGACCTTCAGTTCAATGCCTGGCAACGTTGTAATCAGAGCTAATCTGTTGTGCTCTTGTCTACTGATCCTGGTTCCTGCTAGATTAAGCTAAGTCTGCTTTCTTGCTTTTTGCTATTTGTTTTTCTTTGCATTTTTGTCCAGCTTGTACTTAATCTGTATCCTGTCCTTGCTGGAAGCTCTAGGGAGCTGGTGTTCTCCCCCCGGGTCGTTAGACGGTTCGGGGGTTCTTGAATTTCCAGCGTGGATGTTTGATAGGGTTTTTGTTGACCATATAAGTTATCTTACTACATTCTGCTATTAGTAAGCGGGCCTCTCTTTGCTAAACCTAGTTCATTTCTATGTTTGTCATTTCCTCTTACCTCACCGTTATTATTTGTGGGGGGCTTGTATCCTACTTTTGGGGTCCTTTCTCTGGAGGCAAGAGAGGTCTTTGTTTTCCTCTTCTAGGGGTAGTTAGTTCTCCGGCTGGCGCGAGACATCTAGCGACCAACGTAGGCATGTTCCCCGGCTACTTCTAGTGTTGGCGTTAGGAGTAGATATATGGTCAACCCAGTTACCACTGCCCTATGAGCTGGATTTTTGTACTTCGCAGACTTACCTATTTCTCTGAGACCCTCGCCATTGGGGTCATAACAGTTTGCCAGGCCAGTATTAAATGTTAAATGCATTGCAGAAGCGGGATTATAAGAAAGAAAATTCTGAGTTTTTTTTTTTCCTCTCTCTCATTTTTTTTTTTCTTTTCCCCTTTACCTCTGAGTGGCTCAAGCTTGCTGTAGACATGAATGTCCAGACCTTGATTACAAGTGTGGACCAGCTTGCTGCTCGTGTGCAGGGCATACAAGATTATGTTACCAGAAATCCTATGTCAGAACCTAAGATACCGATTCCTGAATTGTTTTTCGGAGACCGATTTAAGTTTAGAAATTTCAGGAATAATTGTAAATTATTTTTGTCCCTGAGACCCTGTTCATCTGGAGACTCCGCTCAGCAAGTGAAAATTGTTATTTCTTTTTTACGTGGCGACCCTCAGGATTGGGCCTTCTCGCTGGCGCCAGGAGAACCGGCATTGGCGGATATTGATGCGTTTTTTCTGGCGCTCGGTTTACTTTATGAGGAACCCAATCTTGAGATTCAGGCAGAAAAAGCCTTGCTGGCTATGTCTCAGGGCCAGGACGAGGCTGAAGTGTATTGCCAAAAATTTCGGAAATGGTCCGTGCTGACTCAGTGGAACGAGTGTGCACTGGCCGCAAATTTTAGAAATGGCCTTTCTGAAGCCATTAAGAATGTGATGGTGGGTTTCCCTATTCCCACAGGTCTAAATGATTCCATGGCCCTGGCTATTCAAATTGACCGGCGGTTGCGGGAGCGCAAAACCGCAAATTCCCTTATGGTGTTGTCTGAACAGGCACCTGATTTAAGGCAATGTGATAGAAAAACCGCAAATTCACCTATGGTGCTGTCTGAACAAACACCTGATTTAATGCAATGTGATAGAATCCTGACTAGAAATGAGCGGAAAATTCATAGACGCCAGAATGGCTTGTGTTACTACTGTGGTGATTCTACACATGTTATCTCAGCATGCTCTAAACGTCTAACTAAGGTTGTTAGTCCTGTCACCGTTGGTAATTTGCAACCTAAATTTATTCTATCTGTAACTTTGATTTGTTCACTGTCATCTTATCCTGCCATGGCGTTTGTAGATTCAGGTGCTGCCCTGAGTCTTATGGATCTGTCATTTGCCAAGCGCTGTGGTTTTGTTCTTGAGCCATTAGAAAATCCTATCCCTCTTAGGGGTATTGATGCTACGCCGTTGGCAGAAAATAAACCGCAGTTTTGGACACAGGTTACCATGTGTATGACTCCTGAACATCGGGAGGTTATACGTTTTCTTGTTTTGCATAAAATGCATGATTTGGTTGTTTTGGGGTTGCCATGGTTGCAGACCCATAATCCAGTCTTGGATTGGAAGGCCATGTCAGTGTCAAGTTGGGGATGCCGTGGAAATCATGGGGATTCCCTGCCCGTGTCTATTGCTTCTTCTACGCCTTCGGAAGTTCCGGAGTATTTGTCTGATTATCAGGATGTCTTCAGCGAGTCCAGGTCCAGTGCACTGCCTCCTCATAGGGAGTGTGACTGCGCAATAGAGTTGATTCCAGGCAGTAAGTTTCCTAAGGGAAGATTATTTAACCTGTCGGTACCTGAACATACCGCTATGCGTTCATATATTAGAGAGTCTCTGGAGAAGGGGCATATCCGTCCTTCTTCTTCCCCTCTTGGTGCGGGATTCTTTTTTGTGGCCAAAAAGGACGGATCTTAGAGGCCTTGTATTGACTATCGGCTCTTAAATAAGATCACTGTCAAATTTCAGTATCCTTTGCCGCTGTTGTCAGACTTGTTTGCCCGGATTAAAGGTGCCAAGTGGTTCACCAAGATAGATCTTCGTGGTGCGTACAACCTTGTGCGCATTAAGCAAGGAGATGAATGGAAAACCGCATTCAATACGCCCGAAGGTCATTTTGAGTACTTGGTGATGCCTTTTGGGCTCTCTAATGCGCCTTCAGTTTTTCAGTCCTTTATGCATGACATTTTCCGGAAGTATCTGGATAAATTTTTGATCGTTTATCTGGACGATATTCTGGTTTTTTCTGATGATTGGGACTCGCATGTAGAACAGGTCAGGATGGTTTTCAAGATTTTGCGTGAAAATTCTTTGTTTGTTAAAGGCTCAAAGTGTCTCTTTGGTGTACAGAAGGTTCCTTTTTTAGGGTTCATTTTTTCCCCTTCTGCTGTGGAGATGGACCCAGTCAAGGTCCGAGCTATTCATGATTGGACTCAGCCCTCGTCAGTTAAGAGTCTTCAGAAGTTCTTGGGTTTTGCTAACTTTTACCGTCGTTTTATCGCTAATTTTTCTAGCGTTGTTAAACCTTTGACGGATATGACCAAGAAAGGCTCTGATGTAGCTAACTGGGCTCCTGCTGCCGTGGAGGCTTTCCAGGAGTTGAAACGCCGGTTTACTTCGGCGCCTGTTTTGTGCCAGCCTGATGTCTCACTGCCCTTTCAGGTTGAGGTGGATGCTTCGGAGATTGGGGCAGGGGCCGTTTTGTCTCAGAGGTCCTGGTTGCTCTACTATGAGACCTTGTGCCTTTTTCTCTAGGAAGTTTTCGCCTGCAGAGCGAAATTATGATGTGGGCAATCGGGAGTTGTTGGCCATGAAGTGGGCATTTGAGGAGTGGCGTCATTGGCTCGAGGGTGCTAAGCATCGTGTGGTGGTTTTGACTGATCACAAAAATCTGATGTATCTCGAGTCTGCTAAACGCCTGAATCCTAGACAGGCCCGCTGGTCATTGTTTTTCTCCCGTTTTGACTTTGTGGTCTCGTATTTACCAGGTTCGAAGAATGTGAAGGCCGATGCTCTGTCTAGGAGCTTTGTGCCTGATGCTCCTGGAGTCGCTGAACCTGTGGGTATTCTTAAGGAAGGAGTTATCTTGTCAGCTATTTCTCCGGATCTGCGACGTGTGTTGCAGAGATTTCAGGCTGGTAGGCCTGACTCTTGTCCACCTGACAGATTGTTTGTGCCTGCTAGGTGGACCAGTAGAGTCATTTCCGAGGTTCATTCCTCGGTGTTGGCAGGGCACCCGGGAATTTTTGGCACCAGGGATCTGGTGGCCAGGTCCTTTTGGTGGCCGTCCTTGTCAAGGGATGTGCGGTCTTTTGTGCAGTCCTGTGGGACTTGTGCTCGAGCTAAGCCTTGCTGTTCTCGTGCCAGCGGGTTGCTCTTGCCCTTGCCTGTCCCGAAGAGACCTTGGACACACATCTCTATGGATTTCATTTCTGATCTTCCGGTGTCTCGGGGCATGTCTGTCATCTGGGTGATATGTGATCGTTTCTCCAAGATGGTCCATTTGGTTCCTTTGCCTAAGTTGCCTTCCTCTTCCGATCTGGTTCCTGTGTTCCTCCAGAACGTGGTCCGTTTACACGGCATTCCTGAGAATATTGTGTCGGACAGAGGATCCCAGTTTGTTTCCAGGTTCTGGCGATCCTTTTGTGGTAGGATGGGCATTGATTTGTCGTTTTCGTCTGCTTTTCATCCACAGACTAATGGACAAACGGAGCGAACTAATCAGACTCTGGAGGCTTATTTGAGGTGTTTTGTCTCTTCTGATCAGGATGATTGGGTGACCTTCTTGCCGTTGGCTGAATTTGCCCTTAATAATCGGGCTAGTTCCGCCACCTTGGTTTCGCCATTTTTCTGCAACTCTGGTTTCCATCCTCGTTTTTCCTCGGGACATGTGGAGCCTTCTGACTGTCCTGGGGTGGATTCTGTGGTAGATAGGTTGCAGCAGATCTGGAATCATGTGGTGGACAACTTGAAGTTGTCACAGGAGAAGGCTCAGCGTTTTGCCAACCGCCGCCGCGGTGTGGGTCCCCGACTTCGTGTTGGGGATTTGGTATGGCTGTCTTCTCGATTTGTTCCTATGAAGGTCTCCTCTCCCAAATTTAAGCCTCGCTTCATTGGTCCGTACAAGATATTGGAAATCCTTAATCCTGTGTCCTTTCGCCTGGATCTTCCGGTGTCGTTTGCCATTCACAACGTATTTCATAGGTCCTTGTTGCGGCGGTACGTTGTGCCTGTGGTTCCTTCTGCTGAGCCTCCTGCTCCGGTGTTGGTTGAGGGCGAGTTGGAGTACGTGGTGGAGAAGATCTTAGATTCTCGTCTCTCCAGGCGGAGGCTTCAGTACCTGGTCAAGTGGAAGGGCTATGGTCAGGAGGATAATTCCTGGGTGGTCGCCTCTGATGTGCATGCGGCCGATTTAGTTCGGGCCTTTCACGCCGCTCATCCTGATCGCCCTGGTGGTCTTGGTGAGGGTTCGGTGACCCCTCACTAAGGGGGGGGTACTGTTGTGAATTTGCTTTTTGGCTCCCTCTAGTGGTTACTAGTGATTTGACTCTGGGTATGTCAGTCATCCCTTGTATGCTCACCTGGGCCGTTAGTTCAGGGGTGTTGCTATATAAGCTCCCTGGACCTTCAGTTCAATGCCTGGCAACGTTGTAATCAGAGCTAATCTGTTGTGCTCTTGTCTACTGATCCTGGTTCCTGCTAGATTAAGCTAAGTCTGCTTTCTTGCTTTTTGCTATTTGTTTTTGTTTGCATTTTTGTCCAGCTTGTACTTAATCTGTATCCTGTCCTTGCTGGAAGCTCTAGGGAGCTGGTGTTCTCCCCCCGGGCCGTTAGACGGTTCGGGGGTTCTTGAATTTCCAGCGTGGATGTTTGATAGGGTTTTTGTTGACCATATAAGTTATCTTACTACATTCTGCTATTAGTAAGCGGGCCTCTCTTTGCTAAACCTAGTTCATTTCTATGTTTGTCATTTCCTCTTACCTCACCGTTATTATTTGTGGGGGGCTTGTATCCTACTTTTGGGGTCCTTTCTCTGGAGGCAAGAGAGGTCTTTGTTTTCCTCTTCTAGGGGTAGTTAGTTCTCCGGCTGGCGCGAGACATCTAGCGACCAACGTAGGCATGTTCCCCGGCTACTTCTAGTGTTGGCGTTAGGAGTAGATATATGGTCAACCCAGTTACCACTGCCCTATGAGCTGGATTTTTGTACTTCGCAGACTTACCTATTTCTCTGAGACCCTCGCCATTGGGGTCATAACAGGTAGCTGTCTGCAAGGATGCACTTTACTTGATTATAGTTAGGTTTTGCACGTTGTCACTTTTCCTCTTATTGCACTTTAATTAAATATTTGAGGTTTACATTATAGGGTTATAATAACCCCTCCCACTCTTTTTTTACACATTGGTTGATGTTTTATGGCTTCACCTGTGCAGTATATATTTTATTATAATCGGTATATATGCTAATTTTATTAGTTTTGGAAACACTAACTCACACTATATTACTATGTGAGCAAATTTGCGCATCATTATTTTTATATATATTTCCCATATAAAGATATTTTTTGTATTTTTGTCTTCCCCTTCTTTTGCACTTTATAGTGTTTATTGTACAGCCTTTTTAAATCCTGGTATTGTGGAGGTCATATCGCTGGTGAATATATACAGCCCTGTAACCCTGTTGTTGCGCGGATGTGTTTATGTTTTAAAAAAAAAAAAAATTTTCTTCTTGATTATGTAATCATTGGCATTTCTTTTAATAAAGCCATATTTTAATATTCCTACGCTTTGTATAAATTCTTCTTCTTTTGGTCCTTGTGGTATTGCTTTGGTCTTGGTATCTCTTATGCAGTGGTTTTTCCACTGCAATCGGGCACAGCGCACCCTGGTGGTTGATTATATTTCTAGTCTTATTAATTACCTCTTTTATATCGAGAGACAATATGATGAAAAAATTTCCTTAAACCAACTGTGGGTACACTGTGTGTTATTTATCTAAGGTCTTAGCCAGGAAGTACTTTTAGATCGTTGATAAACAAGAGATCACTGAAGAGACGATTGCTACTTGTAAGGAATTGATGGTGACTCAAACTGTAGGACATGATAACTCAATACGAAGCTCACTGAATACTCAGGTAGTACACAGCTATCTGAATCGGCCTTAAAATGCCTTGGGTTAGTATGTCACAGGCGTTTTCTAGGTACTTGAAAAACTTGTATCACAGCAAAGGAACATGGCCATAGAAGGCATCAAGGCCTGGCACTGGAGCCAAGACAGGCAAGTAACAGATTGCCTGGAGTGCTGAGACAGCTTGCTGAATGATAAAATGAAGCAAGACCAGACTGGAGAGTGAACCAACTCTGCAACTGCTAATTAGTCTGGGGGCTAAGTAGACAAACTATTGGCTTACTGCACATACTGTTACTGACGTGGTGTAGACAGAGCACGAGTGGAAGCATCTCTGGTGGGAATGTCTGCTTTGATGGCTCCAGACTCTAATACGTTTGGGAATTATGTATCCAAACACTAATTTGCAAGCCATTAACATTGATAGGCTAGCAAAAAAACTGGGATCGATTTCATCCAAATTTTCAGTATCTTCAGCTTAGCGAGCTGCTCATGGGTGGGGTTTGGCTGAAAGTAGTAGGCATGACTTGCCTGGTCTGTATGGCAGATAGAATAGTGGAAGTAGGTGTTTCTGTTACATCAAGAAGCCTCCCAACCAGATACTTCTCGTAACTGAGGCCAGCAGAGAGGACAAGGAGCAAGAAAGAAAGAAAGAAAGAAATTGGATGTCAGATTGGGAACATTCAGATCTATTGTTGGGCCCTCTGGATTGTTGTAGCAGATAGCGCATAATCTTGGCATAGTAATGCCATCATTCCTTTGAAACATCCAACCCCTCAGAGAATAGTGAATCCTGCAGCAATTTATCCACTCTCTGGAAAGTGGTAACTGTTTCTTTACGCCTATACAAAGCCACCCTCCAGTAATGAGCAGCACGAGATTATATATGATGAGTCGTCCATTCATATATGGGCTGTCGTATATCTATTGATAGGTTTTCAGTGTAATTAAAGTCATCGAGATGCAGTTAGTGGTGCAATTAGAGATTGGAACGGCTCTGTATATCCATGCAAATAAAAAGGCAGAGGATTTAGTATCTGCCTGAAATGTATATTGATTTAGATGATGATAAGATAAATGCGTATAGACATATTAGTAATTACCTGCCGTAAATCATTGGAAGAGGGGGAGGAAATCTCACAAATAAGAAATCCTGCCATATGCAATCTGTAATTAAGCAAAGATCAAAAATATCTGTGTGTCTGCATTTTGGATAGATGTAGTGAAACACTATTATCGGGTGACTTTACTGTAATCATAAGCGAGTTTTGAAGATATATTTCTCCTGTAATGTTATTGTAAAAATAAAAATCTGATTTATAATGCTGGAGGAACATAAAAATCTTATTAATAATGCTGGACAAAAATAAAAATCTGATTAATAATATGGCACAAAATAAAAATCTGATTAATAATACTGGCAGAAAATAAAATTCTGATTAATAATACTGGACTAAAATAAAAATCTGATAATTAATGCTGGAGGAAAATACAAATCTGAATAATAATAATGGCACAAAATAAAAATCTGATTTATAATGCTGGAGGAAAATAAAAATCTGATTAATAATAATGGCACAAAATAAAAATCTGATTAATAATACTGGCAGAAAATAAAAATCTGATTAATAATACTGGCAGAAAATAAAAATCTGATTAATAATACTGGACTAAAATAAAAATCTGATAATTAATGCTGGAGGAAAGTAAAAATCTGAATAATAATAATGGCACAAAATAAAAATCTGATTAATAATGCTGGAGGAAAATAAAAACCTGATTAATAATAGTGACAGAAAATAAAAATCTGATTGATTAATACTGGCAGAAAAATAAAAATCTAATTAATAATGCGGGCTGACGATGGCTAGGTTTCCTAAAGCACCAGATGAAGTTGGTACATGGTGATCTCCTTTCATGTGCCACCAATCGGGATTGTCCAGGATTGAAATACTGCATTTTGTAGAAAAAAAAAGAAAAAAAGAAAAGAGCGCCACACATGTCTGTCTCTGGTGTCTGGAAGAGGGTGCATTGACTCACGTGACTGCGCTCCATCTGCCTGGTCAGTGTTCTGTGACTGCTGGATGGGAGCGTCATCAATCTCTTATCTTCTGGGATCCCTTGCGGAACTGTTAATTAGCCGGGTTGGCGCTATGTCAAAATTGTGGTGAGATGCACAAATAATTTAGCGCCAGCCCAGCTAGTGAAACCCCACAAAGGGGATGCGGGAAGGTAAGAGATTGGTGAAGCTTCCATCCAGCGGGCACAGACCTCTGATCTGTCCAATGGACTGGAGACCTGCAAATCTTTCCACCTATAGTCTGGCATTACTGTCAACTCCACTGAGATAATAAAAAATTCTACTTTAATTGCACAAAAACATTTGTATTCTACAAAATCTGAATTTATTGCAATTCACTTTGCGCAAATCCAGCTGAATTTGCTCCAACCGGCCACTATTTTGCTGGATTCCACGCGTTTCAAAGTTTTACAACTTCTTCAAGACTTTCTTCTTCGTGGATTTCCTGAAGAAGTTGTAATACTGCGAAACGCGTCGAGATTAAACCGCACTTCAATATCCTCAATTGTTTCCTTATTGATTGCATACCAGCTGCGCAAAACACACACTATGAATAAGGAATTAATCGAAGATACTGAAGTGCGGTTTAATCTTGACGCGTTTCAAAGTATTACAACTTCTTCAGGAGAACCACATAGAAGTTGTAATACTTCAGAAGTCCGTGAAGAAGATGTAAAACTTCGAAACGCGTCGAGATTAAACCACACTTCAATACCTTTGATTGATTCCTTATTGATTGCGCTGCTGGTGCCCACTCTCCTTTCCTATAATGGTTTCTTTTTTATCACTTAATACATTGGAAACGTGAATGAACAAAAGAGAAATGTAAACTCGTATCAATATTTGATGTCACCGCCATATTTCTTCAAAACTGAATCGAGTCTTTTCTTCTGGGGTCCTCAATGCTGAGAAATATAACTAGATATTTATCTGCCATGTAATACCATCAGGGAGGCGTCTGATTGCCTCCAAATTTATTCTGCAACGACTCCCAACATCCAGCCAATGTCATCAAGTATGAGGATTCCTGGAGGTGATGATCCGGCCAACGCAGAGCTCTGATCTCACCTCATCCAACCTGTCTGGGATCACACAGAAGATCTGAGGTCGGTTCTCCAAGATGTTTGGAACAACCTCCCTAATCAGTTTCCTGAAAGGACCATAAAAATTAGAACTTAATAAAAAGGGCCAGATCTCTGCGACCTTATGGCAGATTTACAAAAAAAAAAAAGAAATAGTAGAGCAGCGGACATAAAATAAGTAAAAACTAGTCACTTTTGACCTGGCATGAGGTCTTTTTAAAATACTTTTATGTTCTTTAGCCTTTTTTTTTTTATTTTTTTTTTTTTAACTACAAACGTTTTCTTTTAGGACACAGAAATAATGATTTGGTTTTCCCCATTAACACTTCCTTTCCTAATACTTTACTTTGTCTGTGAAATTCTGCCTGGAAAGATTGATGGTTTCCCGGACTGACACCTGCTTAGGGAATCAATAAAGATTTGCTTTGTTTAAACGACAAGTGAAAGAACTTTCAACGCCCCAATCAGATCGCTTTGCTGCTGTCACGGAGAAACAAATTGTCCCTGGTGAGAAATAGATCATGTGATCATTTTTGCTCTCCATGCAGAGAATTTATAATGCATCCTGTGGTTTGTCTTCTATCTGTAAAACTGACATCTTGCCTGCTGTCACCGCTGCTCTTCTATTGCCGGTGGGATAATCTATACAGATCCTAGAATTTGTGCTGAACTTGCACTGAAAAAAAAAAAAAATTAAATGGCGCCACCCTTATCCTTGTGGTTGAATGTGGTATTGCAGCTCAAACAAACTGAACTGCTTATACTATACCATAGTCCCATCATTCTCCATCCTGTTGGCCTCCAGTCTACGAGACATCAGCGCCACAACGCAATCACATCAGTGCATTGTGCCGCCTTCACTGCCCTGTTCAGGGCGCAGGGAAAGAGTAGATTCCATTACTTGGACTACGTGTATGTACTTTTGGACATGGAGAACAGTCAACTTCTTTAATTAGGCACTTTGGGGCCACTTTTTAAATGGGGCACCCAGAGGGCATACATTTATTTTAAGGGGACCCAAAGGGGCCATTAATATTTTCCAACAGGAGGCATTATTTGTTTTAAGGGGACACTCAAGAGGCATTGTTTTAATGGGGTCATTAATATCCACTAAAGGGGTACAAAGGATCCATTAATACCAATGGGGGCATAATTTGTTTTAATGGGGCACAAAGGGGCCATTAATATCCTCTAAAGAGAACTCAGGGGGCACAAAGGGTCCATTAACACTTTCTAAAGGTGGGCATTAATTGTTTTAAGGGTGCAAATTGTCTCTTCAGAGGGGAAGAGGACTAGGACTCTAGCACCATCTAATGGAAGCAGCAACCCTAAAGGTCAACATTGACTTTTTACTTTTTAACAAGCCTTGCAATATGACTTAGGATAAAAGCCAAACCAGAATCTCAATTTACAGGCATGGTGTTTCGGGGACATTGCCCCTCATCAGTGCAAAGTATGAGATGTAATTTGGCTATGTCAGAGGCTCTGGAATTGGGTCTAATGGGTAATATTTTTCTAGGCTTGTCACTCTTCACAAGGAGAAACATTACCCATTAGATACTTAAGCCTCTCACCTAGCCAAATCAGATTTCATACTTTGCACTGATGAGGGAAAATGCCCAGAAACACTGTCTGCAAATTAAGGTTCTGGTTTGGGTTTTATCTCAAGTCATATTTAAAGGCTCATATTGTCGATATTGACTTTTAGGATCTCTGCTTCCAATAGAAGGCACTATAGAGTTCTAGTCGTTTTCCTCACTGAAGAGACAATTTGCATATTTATTTTCCCATAGGAGGAGAATGCATGGCTTATAAGTCTCCTCACTCTGACATGTCAAGCTTGGCTTGTCACTGTCCACGGGCTGTAAATTAACACAGTGCATTAAATGGGGTCCGACTCCCGGCAACTATAAATCTACGGATTTTTTGCTGTTTGTTTTTCATACATTGAAGGGTTACTAAATGTCTAACTACATTCTGCGCACCTAATTTAGCGCGTACATTATGAAGAAGCGCGGGGTTAATTGAACATTAATTAAAAAAGATGGTTAATGAGGTGAAGTTCACATAGAAATAATCATCCCCCTTTGCCTTTTTTTCCTCCCTGTACTCGCAGATGAGCTTTGAATCCGGCATCCGCTAATTAACACGGTTTCTGGGACGAGCGCGCCATTGTGCAGTGCACATACAATAATGGAAACATTTACAATGGGAGCAATAATTGATTTTGTATTAATGCAGGGATGACATTTTTATTGCCGTCTCCAGCACTAAGGAAGCAAATGGAAGAAAAGGGAGACTAATTGTTTTGACAATTTGCTACGGCATAAAAATTAGAAGCGGCTTATTACACCGGAGCTCGAGGACGGGACACAGGTTTGTGAATCCTTAAAGACGACCTCCCATCTTTGGTTTAATAAATATTTAGACCTCCAGGTCCACTTATAACATTGCTGACATCTTGTGTCAACTGCTATCCCTGTACCTCTATTGATACACCCCAAAATGCGGACCGGAAAGTGTTCCCATATAATGTGCACAGCGCCAACCGGAAAGCGATCCCAGACTGTAGACTATGAATGGATCGGTATTAGTGATGAATGAGCCTGCCAAGGTGTTATCTGAGCATGCTCAGGTGCTAACTGAGTGTCTTTGACATGCTCGAAAAGTAGGTTTGAGTCCTCGTGGCTGTATGTCCCATGTGTCACACTACTGCAATATAGGTAGGTGCAGGCTTCACTAGATGGCAGTAGAGAGGAAGCAGGTCTGTACCTAAACAGAGCTGACCTGCAGTGCAGCAGAGAGGCTAGCACAGGTGGCAGCAGAATAGTCAAAACAAGCTGGGTCAAATCCTAGACTGTAGCGCAGTACCAAAGGAATAAGCAAACTCGCGGTCAGAGACAAGCCAGGGGGTCAGTAACGGTCAAGAGCGGATAAGCCAAAAGACAAAGGACAGAAACAGGTCAGGATCCAAGCCAAGTCAAAACCAGGGAGTCTGCACACAAACGGGAAACACTGAGTCAAGACGGGAACAGGGGAAAACAGGAACACAGGTTCTGACAGCAAACGCAGCAGGACAAATCGGAGCAATCAGAGTCAGCTACAGCAGCACTAGGCAGAAACTATAATTGACATGATCTGCAGGACACAGCGGGGATAAATAGCAAACCTGAGACCAGACTGAGGCTGAGAAAAGTTAACCCCTGATATGATCAGACCGGGAAAGGGAAGACAGGACTCAAAACTCGGTCTGGATCATGACATCATGGCTGTTCGACAGGTGCAAGACATTCATGGATTGCCTAACAAACATTTTTTTTTCTTTTTGTAAATTACCCCTTAATCCCTTCCCATTGTAGCCAATTTTCTTCTTTGAAAGTTTTTTTTTTTTTTTTTTTTTCCCCCTGAAACATTTTATTCTTCCATCTACACGGCTTTATGAAGGTTTCTTTTTTTTTGCGGGATGAGTTGTAATTTTTATATACATCCACTAGGCGGCAGCACTCTGCGATTATTCAGCACATAAGCTCCGCCATCGCTGTAAATTATAAAAACGTAGCGTATGTGATTAACATTTTTTGGATCAAAAAGTGCAAAAGCCGAAAAAAGCATCAAGATTAGCCTAAATATTAAATCCTGTGTTCATGAATCACAGGGTGCGGGCGCATTGTGCATGTATTTGTCTTTTGTGTATCTCTGTATTCACTTAACACTATAGTTTGTTTTTTTTAGTTTTATTTTTGATTTACCATTAATTTTAGCATAGAATATACTTGACAATGGAAAACAAAAAATTCCAAGTAGAGTGACTGGTGAAAAAACAGAATTAGGGTATGTTTCCACGTTCAGGAAACGCTGCGTTTTTGACGCTGCGTTTTTCTGCTGCGTCAAAAACGCAGCGTCCAGATGTTACAGCATAGTGGATGGGATTTTATGAAATCCAGACTCCACTATGCGTTTAAAAACGCATGCGTTTTTGCCGCGAAAACGCATGCGTTGTGCGTTTTTTCAAAACGCTGCATGTTGCTACTATGAGCAAAACACGCAGGTACATCACAGGTGACCTGCCAGTGACCTCAGGTGCAGTTTTGGTCAGGATTTTACTTGCATAAAATCCTGACCAAAGACTGATGCAATCCTGAACGTGGAGACATACCCTTAGACTCACCGGTAATTCGGTTTCTAGGAACCTTCCACGACAGCACTATTTCCTATGCTGTTGTGGAAGGTGACTGGAGAAAGATGCAATTCTGCAATAGATTTTTTTTTGGGGGGGGGTTTGCTTTATAAAATGTTTATTTTACGGTAACAAAAATGAACTGGCAACACAATTTTATAGTTTGATACAATTATTTGCAATATTTTAGTGGTTAAAAAAAATTTCATCTTTTTTTAATTTGATTCGTCATTTTTTGATACCTGCAACTAGAGTTGAGCGACTTTTACTTTTTTGGTATCGAGTCGGGTTGGTATCGAATCGGCCGATTATTGCGAAAAGTCGGGGGCCGACTGAAACATGAAACCCAATGCAAGTCAATGGGGAATCAAAGTCGGCAGTGAGTGGAGGACAGGAAAACACCTACAGTGCCCATTTTAATGCCAAAAACATCAATTCTTATTACTGAAGCTTGTCAATCTTAATTTACTTTATAATAATAGTTAGGCATTGAAAGCTGGGGGTCATTTGGCTAAAGTTGTGGGGGGTAGGGCTTGCTCAAGATTTTTGTGGGCCCAGGAAACGTCAAAACGTCACGGCGGTGGAGCAGGGAGAGGTAAGTATTTCAACTTTGCAAGTGCTGTGATCCTGAGCAAGCAGGGGGGGGCACTCGTTGGCATTGGCACTGGCACAGGGCCCCTCATAGTACGGCGGTGTGTTTGATGGCGGGTGGCGCCTCCCACTGGCAGAGACTCTTTTGCGTACTATGAGGGGCCCTGTGCCAGTGATGTTGCCAACGAGTATGCTCCCCCCACCTGATGAAGAAACCTGCACTTTCATCTGCACCTTCCTCTTTGTCCCTGTGTAAGGTGATATAGTATGCGGGAAGGGGAACCTGACTTTCAGCAGGGTCAGATTCTGGCTGTGTAGAGTGCAAGGGGAATGTAGTGGTCTGGGTCAATGTACCAGCAGACTCATCTAGCAGTGGCTGGGCAATGGGCAGGATGAGGAGGAAACACAGATATAGGCCCAAATAATAAAGTGGGCTAAATGCAGTTCAAAATTGGTAACAGGACTAAACTGGCGGCATTGCTTTGTTCAGCTGAGGACAACTGTAAGGAGTGGCAGACACAGTTAGTAGGCCCAAATAATAAAGTGGGCCAAATGCAGTTCACAATTGGTAACAGGACTAAACTGGCGGCATTGCTTTGTTCAGCGGAGGACAACTGTAAGGAGTGGCAGACACAGTTAGTAGGCCCAAATAATAAAGTGGGCTAAATGCAGTTCAAAATTGGTAACAGGACTAAACTGGTGGCATTGCTTTGTTCAGCGGAGGACAACTGTAAGGAGTGGCAGACACAGTTAGTAGGCCCAAATAATAAAGTGGGCTAAATGCAGTTCAAAATTGGTAACAGGACTAAACTGGCAGCATTGCTTTGTTCAGCGGAGGACAACTGTAAGGAGTGGCAGACACAGTTAGTAGGCCCTAATAATAAAGTGGGCTAAATGCAGTTCAAAATTGGTAACAGGACTAAACAGGCGGCATTGCTTTGTTCAGCGGAGGACAACTATAAGGAGTGGCAGACACAGTTAGTAGGCCCAAATAATAAAGTGGGCTAAATGCAGTTCAAAATTGGTAACAGGACTAAACTGGTGGCATTGCTTTGTTCAGTGGAGGACAACTGTAATGAGTAGCAGACTAAGTTAGTAGGCTCAAATAATAAAGTGGGCTAAATGTCTGCCAAAAAATTGTTCATAAATAAACAGGTGGCATAGCTAGGTACAGGGGTGGGCTCAGTGGTAGTAGGCGCAAAGTATTAACTGGTCTAAATGGAGGCCAGGGCCCCTGTATATTTTAACTATCATCTATCATTTCAACAAATTTTTATTGGCAGTGCCATTGAAGGATTTAACAGCACAGACTACACAGTGGTGGAGCAGGGAGAGGTAAGTATTGCAAGTGGTAGAGCACTGTTCGAGCTGGGGGGAACACTCTCTCGTGGGCGGCGGTACTGCCACAGGGCCTGTCAGGACTCTGAACATTTTTTACCTTTTGTGCATTACTGCCCTTTTCCAAGATGGCGTCTTTGGTCTCATGTGCACTGTGTCTTCCTGCTATAAAACTCCACCCCAGCCTTCAGTCAGAGTATTCTGCCTTGCATCCAGCTCCTGACCTCTGATTACTCCCTGGCTATATACCTGCTCCTGTGAACCTGTGTGGTGATCCTGCTACTCTGCTCTGAGTTCCTGCTGCATACACCAGTTTCCAGTAATCCTCCTTCATCTGCTGCTCGTGTTTACTTCCATCTCATTTGCTGGACATGTAAGCTGTTTCTGCTCTGCAAAAACCTGAGACTATTAACCAGGCCTCCCTGGTTGAGCTAAGATATGATTTGAACTGCCTTATAAGCTTATCTATCTGTGCTTGGATTAAAGGTACCGTCACACTCGGCGACACTGCGGCGATATAGACGAGCCGACCTAAACTAGATCGCTGGAGCGTCGCTGTTTAGGTCGCTGTAGAGACGTCAAACACAGCAACTCCAGAACGATGCAGGAGCGATCCAGTGACGTAACGGCGACTCACTTCTCGTTCTCACTTGTTGTTAGCTCCACGTCAAACAGCCAGAGTGTACCGACTGGCTAGAAGGAGACGCTGCGATGCCCCTATGCCCATTGCTGGCGTAGTTGCTTTTGATGTCAAACATGACGATACACGACGACCTGGCGACGAAATAAAGTTCTGGACTTCCAGCTCCGACCAGCGATGGCACAGCGGGATCCAGATCGCTGCTGCGTGTCAAACACAACGAGATCGCTATCCAGGACGCTGCAACGTCACGGATTGTTGTCGTTCTGTTTGCAAAGTTGCGGAGTGTGACGGTACCTTAAGACAAGGATTTATTCGTGTCAAGTATCCTCAAGAATAACTGTGCTTCATAGACTTTCTGCTTGATTGCATTTTCCTCTGAAGCTTCCTATAGACTGCTAAGCTGCGTTTAATATTTACACCAAGTGTTGTGGACTTGAGTTTCTCTCTGCACCTGTTTGAATCACCGTGTGATAATATAGACTTTACCACTTATAAAACTGTGTCCTGTAGTTGTCTTGTTCCACGCAAAGAGTCTCTTGAGTTATCCCCTATAATTATTACAGGGCCCCTTATATTACGACGGTGTGTCTGACGTTGGTTGTGCACCACCACCGTCAGAGACACTTCATTGTACTATGAGGGACCCTGTGCCAGTGCCGTCGCCCAAGAGTGGGCACACCCACCTGTCCAGGCAAACGGCACTCGCACGGGTGCTTGAGCCAGGTGGTGACCACGGCCCTGTGGGGGGAGTCAGCCCATTTAGGGAGGTATAAAAATGGCCTATGGTGGACATTCAGCAGCTGCAAATGGAGGAATTGGAGAAGTCAGTAAGAGGACGCCAAAAGAAAGACTTTTTCAGGCAAGCTACGTGTCAGCAGGGGAAGGTGGGGCCTAGTAATTTGAAATCCATGATTGGTTAATTTTAATGAAGGTTAGATCATCAACATTTCGGGTAGCCAGACGTGTCCTTTTTTCGGTCAGTATTGAATCAGCAGCACTGAAGACTCTTTCTGATCGCACACTAGCAGCAGGGCAAGTGAGCTCCTGTAATGCATATTCTGCCAATTCAGGCCAGGTGTCTATTTTAGATGCCCAGTAATCAAAGGGGAATGACCTGTGAGGGAGAACATCGAAAAGGGAGGAAAAGTAGTTCGCAACCATACTGGACAAATGCTGTCTCCTGTCACTTTGAATCGATGCAGCAGTACCTGTCGTGTCAGCGGTCATTGCGAAATCACTCCACAACCTGGTCATAAAACCCCTCTGTCCAACGACACTTCGGATTTGTGAACCTCTAACACCTCTACCATGTTGCCCCCTACGGCTCGTGTGAGAACCATCACCACCGCTGTGTGCTGGGAATGACTGAACCAAACGGTCTACAAGAGTTGCTTGTTTGGTAGCCAATATTTGCTCAAGGTTCTCATGTGGCATGATATTTTGTAATTTTCCTTTATATTGTGGATCCAGGAGGCAGGCCAACCAGTAATCGTCATCAGTAATCATTTTGATAATGCAGGGGTCCCTTTTTAGGATATGCAAAGCATACTCAGCCATGTGAGCCAATGTTCCAGGTGTCAATTCACTGCTTGTGCTGGGTTGAGGAGCAGTTTCTTGCAAATCAACATCACTTGTGTCCCGCAAAAACCCTGTACCTGACCTTGCAACGCCACCAGTTTCTACTGCCCCAAGAGAAGCATCCTCCTCCCATAAATATTCATCCCCATCATCCTCCTCCTCCTCCTCTTCGTCCGCCACCTCGTCCAGGAGAGTTCCCTGAGCAGACAATGGCTGACTGTCAGCAATGCTTCCCTCCTCCTCTTCTGCAGACGCCTGCTCCTTAATGTGCGTCAAACTTTGCATCAGCAGACGCATTAGTGGGATGCTCATGCTTATGATGGCGTCGTCTGCACTTACCAGCCATGTGCATTCCTCAAAACACTGAAGGACTTGACAGAGGTCTTGTAGCTTCGACCACTGCATACCAGACAACTCCATGTCTGCCATCCAAGTGCCTGCCCGTGTATGTGTATCCTCCCACAAATTAATTACAGCACGCCTCTGTTCGCACAGCCTCTGAACCATGTGCAGTGTGGAGTTCCACCTTGTTGCAACGTCGATTATTAGGCGGTGCTGGAGAAGATTCGGCGATCGCTGATTGTTCAGCATACGGCTGGAGTGTACGGGCGACCGGCGGATGTGTGAGCAAAGTCTTCGCACCTTCAGGAGCAGGGCTGGTAACTCCGGATAATTTTTGAGGAAGCACTGCACCACCAGGTTCAAGGTGTGAGCCAGGCAAGGTATGTGTTTTAGTTCTGAAAGGGCTATGGCAGCCATAAAATTCCTTCCGTTATCACTGACTACCTTGCCTGCCTCAAGATGTACACTGCCCAGCCATGACTGCGTTTGTTGCTGCCAGTACTCAGCCAGTACTTCCGCGGTGTGTCTGTTGTCGCCCAAACACTTAATTTGTAACACAGCCTGCTGACGCTTACCACTAGCTGTTTGATAATGGGACACCTCGTGTGCAACACTGGCAGCTGCGGATGGAGTGGTCGTGCTACTGCGCTCTGTGGACGAGCTTTTGCTTCTGTAGGAGGAGGAGGAGGAGGGGTGGCGAACACCTACAGCCAACTGTTTCCTAGACCGTGGGCTAGGCAGAACTGTACCACTATGGCTGTCCCCTGTGGACCCTGCATCCACATTAACCTAGTGCGCCGTGATGGACACGTAACATCCCTGGCCATGCCTACTGGTCCATGCATCTGTTGTGAGGTGCACCTTTCCACTGACTGATTGCCTCAGTGCATGGACAATGCAGTCCTTGACATGCTGGTGGAGGGCTGGGATGGCTTTTGTCATAGCGTGGTACTGCGTAGGCCATCAGATCTTTGAACGCTTCGCTTTCAACCAACCAATAGGGCATCATCTCTAACGAGATTAGTCTAGCAATGTGGGCGTTCAAACCCTGTGTACGCGGATGAGAGGATGAGTACTTTCTTTTCCTAACGAGAGTGTCTTGTAGGGTGAGATAGACTGGAAAGCTGCATATGGTGGAACTAGCGGTGGGGGTGGTGGACATGGCGGATTGAGAGAGGGTTGGTGATGGTATTCTTGATGTTGGCCTACATACAGTGTTTCCTACCAAGAACCTTCTGATTCCCTGACTGCTTTGGCCTTGCGACGATACCTCCACATTTGCTGCTGGTGGTGTCCTAACCGGTGGGCTTACAGTGAGGGAAGCAATGTAGCGTTGCTGACTACCTTCATTCTGAGCAGGTGCACCAACGGTACGGGATGTTTGGTAGTTAGTCCAGGCTTGCAAGTGCATGCTGGTTAAATGTCTAAGCATGCGCGTTTTATTTAAATTTTGAAGATTCTTCCCTCTGCTAAAGGTCTTTGAGCATTTCTTACTAATAACTTTTGACTGATCATTCGGATCTTGGTTAAAAAATTGCCACACTGCACTCTTCCTACTATGGAATACCTTTTCAGGCATTGCACGCTGTGCTACTTTCACCGGATGGCCACGCTGTCCTAAAACTGTTTTTGTTTTTGACACACGTTTATGGCCTGATACGGGCCTGCCAGATGACAGCTGTTGCAATGTAGATGGCTGCTGCGGATGATCCTCCTCCGCTTCTGAGCTACTGGCAGCGGCACCCTCTTCCCCCAATGGCTGCCAATATGGGTCGACAACTGGGTAATCTATCACCTCCTCTTCAATGTCATGTGCACCTTCCTCTGTATCACCGTGTAAGGTGCTACAGCATTCGGGATGGGGCACCATAGTCTCATCAGGGTCAGATTCAGGCTCAGTACACTGCGAGGGCAATGTAGTGATCTGAGTCAATGGAACAGCATAATAATCTAGCTGTGGGTGTGCATCAGTGCACTCCATGTCCGATTCATCTTGTAATGGGCTGTTAACTATTTCCCTTTCTAACCCTGGCACGGTATGAGTAAAGAGCTCCATGGAGTAACCTGTAGTGTCGCCTGATGCATCCTTCACTTTTGGTTTGGGTTAAGGACGCAAGGAAACATCTTGTTCCTGACCGGGAGCATCCACTGACGACTCGCTGCTTTTATATTTTGAACTTTCTGAAGAGGAGGCGAAAGAGCTAGAGGCTGAGTCAGCAAGGAAAGCCAAAACTTTTTCCTGCTGCTCCGTCTTTAAAAGATGTTTTCCTACTCCCAGATAAGGGAGCCTTCGAGGCCTTGTGTAGCCAGACGATGACGCTGGCTCAACACCTCCAGCTTTAGGTGCTATTGTGCTTTTCCCACTACCACCAGATGCATCACCACCACCATCAGTACCAGCTGGCAACCTACGCCCACGGCCTCTTCCATCAGACTTCCTCATTTTTTATAACTGTGCAGAAAGGAGTAACAGGATTTTTGCTTTTAAAAAAGCAGTTGGTTTGCACAGCAGCGTGCAAACAGCAATGCAGCTATCAGGGAGCCTTATAAGGCAGCCCAATAAGCTACAGAGCTGATGCACAAAAATATAGCCTCCACTGTCCCTGCAAAACAAAGGTGGTGTTGGACAGTGAAAATCACAAGCACAAGCGGTTTGGGGGTTAATCTTCCCTCCCTAACTATATCCCTTCTTCTGATGAAGCTGCAGCAACCTCTCCCTATGCTAAGATCAGCAGAAGTAAGATGGCGGTCGGCGTGCACGCCCCTTTATAGCCCCTGTGACGCCGCAGAAAGCAAGCCAATCACTGTCATGCCCTTCTCTAAGATGGTGGGGACCGAGACCTATGTCATCACGCTGCCCACACTCTGCATCCTCCTTCATTTGCTGAAAAATGGCGCTGAACGTGTCATACGAAACGCGACTTTGGCGCGAAGATCGCAGACCGCATGGCCGATCCCACACTAGGGGATGAAACCCGACTTTGCCGAGAGTCGGCGATTTTTTAATTTGTCCGATCCGTTTCGCTCAACACTACCTGCAACGTTTTAATTTTTCAGTAATTTTTCAGTCATTTAATTATAGTATGTTTCTATAGAAACACATAGGTTTGCGTTGGTGCTGCAGACACAAAACGGTAGATATTTTAAATTAAAAAAAAAGCGCAGAGAATGGTTACAAAAGTATACATACCCACTAAGCAAGTATGTGTGTGGGGAGGAGTGTGTGGAAATCTCTACCTTAGCACCAAAAGAGCCAACAGTAGATATGTTTAAGGGTGTTAATATTTATGCAATTGCCTGATAAGCTGGATTAAACATATCAAGAGGCCACTGCATGAGCTGTGCAATATGGCAAGCGAACATTTACAAGAGAGTCTGAAAATAGCCCTGGAAGCCAATCCCAAGGCTGCACACACTGTCCCCACAATCAATAATTTAATCAGTTTGTTACTAATTTTTGCTGCCCGGTCTGATCCTGAAATATCTGCAGGTCTCAGTACAAGCACTGACAACAGATAACACAATTCCTCCCAATGTAATTCCTTTTGCCAAAATGCATCTATGGATATATTCTGCACTATATGGCGGTTATTTTCATCATATCACATATATCACATATAAAAGTAACAAAAAAAATAAATAAATCGGTTTACACTCTGACTAATGTTATTCAGTGATTCAGTATTGTTCAAAGAATTGTCATCTGGATTCTGGATGAGGGAAAAAAAAAAACAAAACCACATGCTGTGAGTGTCCGCGTATATTGGACAAGACCACCAATCAAAGACAATGGGTGGAAAAAAATAAATTAATTAAAAATCACACTGCACATGGACCATGCATATGGCATCTGATTTTTACGCACACATTTCAAAAGGAAACCCAACATTTCATCAGCCAAGTACATTAAATTCATAGCCCGAACCATCAGAATAGATAGAAATGTTGGTGAGATATATACCAGTAATCAGCGCTTTGAGTGTAGTTTACTGTGCAAGTACTTAGCTAAGAAATCAATAGGAAAAAAATAGAGTGGGGTCCCCGTTATTTTTTAATAACCAGTTAAGGGAAAGGAGATACCTGAGAGCTGGTTCTAGTAGTCTGGGAAGGGACCAATAAACATGGAGCTTCCCAACCTATTAATATCAGCGCCCAGCTGGCTGCTTAGCCTTTACTAGTTGTTAAAAAGGGGGGACCCCCCAAAAAATGTGGGATCTCCCTTTATTTTTAATAACCAGTAAAGGCTATGCAGACAGCTGCGGGCTGATATTAATAAGCTGGGAAGGTACATGGATATTGGTCCCTTCCCGCCATAACAACACCAACTGACAGCTTTCCCTCAGCTGGTTAGTAAAAATAGAGGGGACCCCACGCCATTTTTTGAAAAAATGTATTTATTTTTAAAAGGTTAAATAAGGCTAAACACCCTTTAGTGCCACATGAAAGAGGTGCTAGTTTATTATTTGTAGGGGACTTGTGACATTAAATTTCTTCAGGACATCTATCCTATTATTCTATGATCCCTCTATTTTATTTTTAGATATACATCTCTATGCAAGATTGCTTTATTAGTTTGTAAAGTAGCTTTAAATTACAGAGATTTATAGCACGTAAAAGATGATGTTCAAAAAGCATTTCATATGGATGTAATGCAGATGCTAAATGAGAAAACTCGCATGACACTTGCTCTACTTTTCTGGATCAACAGATCTGAGCGATTTTTTCACCTCATATGAAAGAGAGCCCTAATTTTCACATTTCATTCACAACGGTTGATCAGCCCCATGATCACGTGATTTCAGAGTAACAGAATGGGATTGGTCGGACTTTACACTCATTCATAGGTGGGCACAACCCTGAGACTGGTTCACTTTTAAAAAAATTGTTGAACTAAAAAATTAAAAAATCCATAACAGAGAAAATGTTTTAACTTCATCGGTCTCTACATTGTAGACATCTTGCTTTGATTATGAATTGATAGTTTACGTGATAAATCATAAATCTGCAAATAACTTATTTGTTATAAATTATCTCTCTGAACCCCCCAAAAAATCCATCCAAAATGCTGCTCACTAGTAGGTTTTTTTCTAAAAAGCTGTGCACTGCTGGTTGTCAAGTGTAATCCATCACAAGCATCAACAGAAAGTGGCGGCCAGTGTCTCTATCCCTTTCCAGGAAGTGCCGGCCGGTGTTTATTCCCTTACAGGAAGTGGCAGCCGGTGTCTCTATCCGTTTCCAGGAAGGGGCGGCCGGTGTCTATTCCTTTACAAGAAGTGGCAGCCGATGTCTCTATCTCCTTACAGGAAGTGGCAGCCGGTGTCTGTCCCCTTACAGGAAGTGGCAGCCGGTGTCTGTCCCCCTACAGGAAGTGGCAGCCGGTGTCTCTATCCCCTTACAGAAAGTGGCAGCCGGTGTCTATCCCTTTTCAGGAAGTGGCGGCCGGTATTTATTCCTTTACAGGAAGTGGCAGCCAGTGTCTCTATCCCTTTCCAGGAAGTGGCGTACGGTGTCTGTCCCTTTACAGAAAGTGGCGGACAGTGTCTCTATCACTTTACAGGATGTGGCAGCCGGTGTCTATTCCTTTACAAGAAGTGGCAGCCGATGTCTCTATCTCCTTACAGGAAGTGGCAGCCGGTGTCTCTATCCCCTTACAGGAAGTGGCAGCCAGTGTCTCTATCCCCTTACAGGAAGTGACAGCTGGTGTCTCTATCCCTTTGCAGGATGTGGCAGCCGGTGTCTATTCCTTTACAAGAAGTGGCAGCCGGTGTCTCTATCTCCTTACAGGAAGTGGCAGCCGGTGTCTGTCCCCTTACAGGAAGTGGCAGCTGGTGTCTCTATCCCTTTACAGGAAGTGGCAGCCGGTGTCTCTATCCCCTTACAGGAAGTGGCAGCCGGTGTCTCTGTCCCCTTACAGGAAGTGGCAGCCGGTGTCTCTATCCCCTTACAGGAAGTGGCAGCCGGTGTCTCTGTCCCCTTACAGGAAGTGGCAGCCGGTGTCTCTATTCCCTTACAGGAAGTGGTAGATGGTGTCTGTGTCCCCTTACAGGAAGTGTTGGTGGGTTTCTGTCTCCCTGCAGGAAGTGGCAGACAGTCTCCGTCCCCCTACAGGAAGTGGCGGCGGGTCTTTGTCTCTTCTCCTGGTCAGCTGTATAATACAGACGGACTTTCAGTTCAGAGCAGTCAAGACATTTTACAATGATAAAATGCAAGCTGGAACCTGAGGGCAAAAAAGTTTCAGCACCTATTGTGCCGGCAGAATTCTTTTGAAGATGAACAGCCCAATTGAATAAAAAATGTGGATGGCAGGTTACAGCGCATGAGAATATAGACACTTCTTGGACATATTACATAGGTTTGTGCACCAGAAGCAATTTTACCTTGTTGTGGAAAATTAGAACAGTGAGACCAAGCATCTTTACAAGTCTGGTGTGGAATAAAGATTACGTCTTACGTTTATACAGCAGTTTTGTGTGAGCAGCTAATGACTTCTTCATTGGTGGTCTCGTGATTTTCTGCTGAAATAGAGAGAATTGGCCCCATACACAAAGTCCACTTGTCTTTAAAATATAAACATTGACCAAAATATTTAAAGGCATCTTCCAGCTGTGATCGATGTCCTTCTACAATGAGCCCAATGGAGCGTGCGGCGCCCCTTTAATAAGTCGGTTTAGTTTTCTGTAGCAGAGTGAAGTGAACCGCCTCCGCATACGTTATCACCAGGCTACATACACACATTGTTAATGAGCCTGAATCCATTTTATTTATAATTTTCTGCACAAAAAATTAAAATAATTCAGCCCAATCTGTGACGGGTGATTAATTAATCAATGTTCTGTACGCTCCTCTCAAAGAGAAATTGCTTTGGAGACGCCAAGTGTTTGTGTCACGTTATTTTAGGTCTCTCTGGGAAATGCAAATTGTAACAATTCCTAATGTTATCAATGCGCGATACAAAACAATAAGATGCGGAGCAGGAACGAAAAGACGAATACATTTTTTTTTTTTTTTTTTACACTTTTACAACACCAAATTATTACATTATGTTGTATACTTTTTTTTTGCTGCAGGTTCATATTATGGGCATTAATTGGGAAAAGTTTTGACCAAATTAAAAAAAAATAAAGAAAAATTTGGAAAAAAACTGAGCACAAACTACAAATTCAGTGAAACAATAGAATAATCTAAAACCCATAAAAAGTAAAATTGGAGGCTACAGTTTATCATTCTGATCTGTACTTTTATCTGTCCAATTCCACGTAAATGTCATGAGCGTAAACTAAATCTCATCCACATTCGATCTTTATTATTGCTGTGGAATCCACAAGGAAATTGTAGATTTTTCTTTCCTTACATTGTTTTATATCTGCCACATGTTGATTTCTGTTGTTGATTTGCACCTTTTTGGTGTAGATCTTACCCATTTATTTCAATGGGGAACCTTAGATCCTCCGGCTAAACCGTTTGGCTGTCACTTTTGTTGCATGTTTTATTTGCTTTTCCACAAAAAAATAAAATAAACAAAAAAACCCCCACATAATTGATACAGAAACAGAGTGGAGTTTAGTTTCGAAATCTACAATAGTACAATGTAATAATTAAATAACATATTTCTAAAATAATCTATAATTTTTACAAGTTCTCTTTGCTTCCACCAGGGGGCGAACCATTATATGAAAGCAGCAGATTCACAGTCTCACTTTATGGCTGTTGCAATTCTCACATCGCATAATTTGCTTTATGGTTAGAAAGTGAATAACGGTTGTGTTGGTGATGAAGCTCTGAATGTAACAGTTGAACATTTTTAATATGATGAATTGGAAAACCAAAATATCCAAAATTGTGACTTTTTGTACAAAGTATGTTCTGCTTCGTTGCACATTACCGTCAGCGTCAATTGTCAATATTTGCTCTCTTCACATCCGTCATGATCTCACGTCTAATACTTTCCCCTCCTCATTAGAACCAGATAACATTTTTATCCCTAGTTATAAAGCAGGGCTGTCCGGCCCGACCATGATTCTGCCAGAGTTTTAGTATTTCTGTAATTAAGTAGGAATCATTTAATTAATCACTACATAAACATTTCCACATAAGCGTTCCAACGTGGGCTGGAATCCTGGCCTGTTACTGGCCCCAGAGGACGCTCCTGGAAAGGCCATTACAAAATGTTGTTTTTATGTCCAATTTCTCTGTACGGCTGCCGAGGCCGAGCGAGCCTCATAGCTGAGTGTTCTCGGATTTTACTGAGAATGCTCAAATATATACATCAAAATTAAATTTATTTTTTATTCCAGGGGATAAACAATTTTTTTAGTAAGCCCTGACTGATACAAAAAAAATGGAAGCAATACCCTTACTGATCCCCGCAGTTCTGACATACGTCTCTACTTCTTTGTCTCAACACTCATGCTCACTGTCTGTGACCAGTGGTTGGTTAAAGAGGACCCATCACCAGGGCAAAAGTATCTCTTTGTTGCTCGTATTTTATTCCCCCCTTCTTCCCCGAGTATGCCATTTTTTGTATTTTTAAAATCTGCCTTGCGGTTCCAAAGATATGGGTATTTT
This sequence comes from Ranitomeya variabilis, assembly GCF_051348905.1. NCBI lineage: Eukaryota > Metazoa > Chordata > Amphibia > Anura > Dendrobatidae > Ranitomeya > Ranitomeya variabilis. Next base: position 433,786,650 of record NC_135233.1, read on the forward strand.
TTATTTAGCGCTATTTTTATTGGTCTTTAAAGGGGGCGTGGCTCATATGATCCTCAGGGGCGTGTCTTTACAATGTACATCATTAACCTGCGAGCAATATCCCCATGGTAAAGACCATAAAAATTTATCTAAAATAGAAAGGCCCATAAAAATGGAAAAATCAGGTGAGGGGAGGGAATAAAATAAGAGCAGAAACTGGAAGCTTTAGATCTGCTGACAAGTCCTCTGTAAGTGCGCATTTCTAGATCTTTTTAACCTTAACAGGTTGTTCCCCTTCCCCATTATTTAGTTGACAGTATCAGATTCTGCTGAGATGCACCCTACTGACAATGAAAATGGTATCACCCAGTTCTCAATATTTTCATGCATTTCCAAGAGGATCAACAGAGGAAAAGCCCAGCAAATCATTATTTATTATTTAATGGGGAATTTAAATATTTCGGAACACACCCTACTGACAAGGAGAACGAGAACTGATGAAGAACAAGGTTTTCCTTTAAAACGCAAAAAATAAACTGACCTGGATTCATCGTTGCCTTTGCACCTGTTTTTGTCTAGTTTTCTGCCTTTTTTATTTGCATCCAATTCATTATTCTATTTGCGTATTTTCTTTTGTCTACTTTATACTTTTTTCCTCCGCTTTTTATAACATTTCCTGATATTTTAGCCGGATTCATCAATTGGGACTTTTTTTTAAAAAAAAAGTCGCCAAATTTGGCGTAACCCAACTCCAGTCCAGTCTAGTCCAGTCCCCCTGGTTTATTTTTTGAGTATTTCAATATTTTTATTGCAATTTTTGCAACTCTTGACTCAAAAAAAAAAAAAAAAAAAAACTAGTTAAAGACAGTAAGAAAGCCCACTGGTGCAGCTGCAGAAGCCGCCTCTAACCTTATAAGAGACGGACCAGCTGCTCCTCGAGTGTTAAATAATGAATCCTGCAAAGGATTGTGGGTGTTTCCATGTGTATAAGGCCACGTTCTCACTTAACGTTAATACTGCAGATTTCCAGCTGCTTTTTATCCGCCTGTTTTCTGCACCAAACTACAAAATCACAATCTCCTCTGATTTTTGCTGTTTTTTTATGCCTTTTTCCCCCTATTTTGTGTTTTTGGTACAGCAGAGTTTTTGATGCATTTTTTTTTTTCATTGTAGAGGAAAGTTTTAATTCTGCACTTTTTTACACGTGTTTTTTTTCAGGCTTCCCATAAAAGCCAATGTAGAAAAAACTCCACCATACAGGCAAAGTTACAGTTTTCACACACTTTGCTTGCATGGTTAGGGCTGTCCCACACGTCCAGATAATTCCGGTACCGGAATAAATCGGTACCGGAGTTATCCGTGTCCGTGTGCCTGGGAACTCACGGAGGCCATACGTGCGGCACACGTGTGCCGCCCGTATGGCGAGTGGGTACCACATGGAGCGTGTGGTACCCACTCTGCATGGTGCTGAAGCTGCGATTCATATCTTCCCTGCAGCAGCGTTTGCTGCAGAGAAAATATGAAGAATAGTGTTTAAAATAAAGATCCATGTGTCCGCTGCCCCCCCACCCCCTGTGCGCCCCCCCGCTGGTCAGAAAATACTTACCCGCTCCCTCGCTGCTTCCTGGTCTGGCCGCAGCTTCTCCTGCATGCGGTCACGTGGGGCCGATCATTTACAGTCATGAATATGTGGCTCCACCTCCCATAGGGGCGGAGCCGACTATTCATGATTGTAAATGATCGGCCCCACGTGACCGCATACAGTAGGAGGCGCGGCCAGACCAGGAAGGAGCGAGGGAGCGGGTAAGTATTTTCTGACCAGCGGGGGGGCGCACAGGGGGTGGGGGGGCGGCGGAAACATGGATCTTTATTTTTAACACTATTCTTCATATTTTCCCAACAGCAAACGCTGCTGCAGGGAAGATATGAATACCGGCTTCAGCACCATGTGGGGGGGACAGCGCTTACTGTAGAGTAACGGAGACGGAGACGGAGACGGAGAATGTCCGTGTGAGGTCCGTGTTTTACGCGGACCCATTGACTCTATTGGGTCCGTGTAAAACGTACGCTCCCACGAACACTGACATGTCTCCGTGTTTGGCACACGGAGACACGGTCCGCAAAAAATCAATGACATCTGAACAGATGCCTTGATTTTTATGGGTCTACGTGTGTCAGTGTCTCCGGTACGTGAGGAAACTGTCACCTCACGTACCGGAATCACTGACGTGTGAAACCGGCCTTAAACGGAGCAGATTTTTGGTGAAAAAAAAAAAAATGCACCATTTATGTAATGTGTGAACACTGGTCCTAAATGATGACAATTAGCAGCAATCAGCGGTGGATAATTGTGAGGTCTTGTTCCATGAACATGATGTTATGTGGAACCACAGCCTCATATACAAGGTTAATGTTGCGCAAAATATTAGATTTTTTTTAAACCTGGATTTTATTTTATTTTTTTAAGGAAAATACTTTAAAATAAACTCTTTTGGAATTCTGTGTATTTATCAATAAAAATATTAATCTCTTACAGTATCACACAGTTTTCAATATTTTCCAGGAGGAGGAACAGGAGGAACAGCCCAACCTGAGTTCTAAAGATTTATTATCTCTAGGGTAACACAAATATTTTGGGACTCATCCATTGAAGATGAATCTTATCACGCAGATGTCAATATTTTCCAGGAGGAACAGCCCAATGTGAGTTTTAAAGACTTTTTTCATAGGGGAATCCAAATATTTTGGGTCACACACTACTAAGGAGGAGGATGGTAGCAATATTTTCACCTGTTTCCAAGAGGAGTAACGGAGGAACGGCACAATGTGAGTTGCTATTTTATGCAAATATTTTGGGACACATGCAGCTGAGAAAGAGAATGGAAGCATCCCAGCTCAGCTGTCAATCACGTGTTTGAGAATTATTTCCAGGAGGAATAAAGGAGGGACAACCCAAAGCCCGAGTTCTACAGAGCTGATGTTTCATGGGGACTCTTTGCCAGGAGTGGGGGAGAGGTTTCCTTTGAGGGTCCATGTTCCTGCACAGGCCATTAATTACGACTTTCATGCTGTAATTTTCTCCATCATCGGAAGACAAGTTCATTTCTCATCGGTTGCGGCTGAATGTGATCGTCTGTTATTATGTGCCAATCTGGAACTCAATAATTGGTTCTGTGTCGGAGGACATATTATTATAATAATTTATTTATAAGGGCAGCGAAAACATCCGGCAGCGGAGGAGAACGACGTATGGAATATAATGACACATCGGCCACCAAAAGGAAAATGCTCCTCTCATCGTTGATGCCATTGGGAATGCAAAAAAAGAGGAAAGTTTTTGATCAGATCTCTTAGAAACGAATTTGATACATTACTGCGACAAGCTGCAACTCACATCATAACCACTGGGTGGCGACACAGACACTTGTAGCATAAGCCTCTCTGTTCAGAGTTTCCCAGATAGCAGTTGATGCACTTCTCTTACTTTTTGACAGTTTCCAGGTAATAAGCGATGCACTTGTTCTGCTTCATGAGTCTCCAGGTAACAGGTTATGTACTTGTCCTGCTTTTTGACAGTTTCCAGGAAGTAGGTGATGGACTTCCTCTACTTCTTGACAGTTTCCAGATAGCAGATGATGGATATGTCCTGCTTTTTGACAGTTTATACTTGTAATGCTTTCTTTCCCCCTTTGGGGGCACTGCCAGGACATTAAACACTTGGGATAAAATGGGATTATTAGAAGTGGGTAACTCATTTAAATTAATGACATCATTGCCAATGGTGCCATCTGGTGGCAGGTACGGAAATGACACTCATAATAATATGTCTAATAATGAAATTGATAAATATTACTGTTAATGTTACCATCATTGTTGCTGGTTGTTATTCTTCTTATTTGATGCCATCTCTGTTTACGGCAGTTTTTATAGTTGGACATTATTCACACGTCTGCATTTCTCCCAGGGTTCCCCTCATTTCTCGACATGACATCTTAATCTGCCTCCATCTTTCCCTCTGTCTCGCTCATTCTGTTGCTGTCACTTTTTTCTCTGCATCCCTCATTGTCCCTCTCTCGCTCCCTCCTCCCACAGCGCTGACACTCAACGTCAGGTTATTCTAAACATGTCAATACTGCGCCGCTCTCCTGCTTCTCATTTTATTGCTGCATGCTGGGGATTGTGCCTGTTAGGCTGGGGTCACACATGCGTGTTTTACGTACGTAAGAGCGCAAAAACTACGTACGTAAAACTCGCATTACATACGGCACAATGCTTCTCAATGGGTCTAGTCCTATACGGCGTATATTACGGATCCGTAATTTACGGAGTTGTACGGGCGCAGAAAATCGCAGCATGCTGCGTTTGTCAGCGTATCGCGCAAAAAATACGCCAATGCAAGTCTATGGGAGAGCGTATAATACGGAATGCTTACGGACCATGCGTGTGCCTTGCGCGAAATACGGATTTACTGGCAGATGTCCTGAAAGGTCCAAAGGCCTCAATCAGGCAGGTGAGACATGCTAATTAGCTGAAAAAGCCAGACAGTGAACCCGGAAGTCTGCTGCACGCCTCCACGGAGTGATATTCAGCATGGCAAACATTGTCAACGCGGACATGCTGATCATTTTGGTCCAAGAGAGGCCTGTCCTCTGGGACCAAAGAGACCCTAATTATGCAAACAGGGCACAAAAAGAGGCAGCATGGAGGAGTGTGTGTGTGGCCCTCTTCCCACATTATGACCAGCAGCCACGTCAGGCACAGCGACAGATAAGTAAGTACACCCATGTTTTAAATGTAATGTTCTTGAGAATTATCAGGCCCTTACTACTTTGAATTTCTCTTCCCGAATTTAGTAAATAGTCATGAAGGAACTAGAAAGCCCACCAGTAGATACATGGTGTTGTACAAGAGAAACGGATTTCATTAATGTTTAGAATACGTGTCCCTTTTACTTACTAAACTAACAGTGTTTCCCATTATTTGGCCTTTCTGTGATAGAGGTTAGTGGACTATGTCCTTGTGGCTTTGCTTGCTAATTTTGTTTTTGGGGTAAATTTAAGATTAAATCTTCTCCACAAAGGCCTATTTGGATGCTACACTTAAATCTCTGTAGTCAGTTCCACCTTTTGTGAGCTCACTGATTAATGGCCTAAAGAATGTGTGTATTTTTTGTTGTTTCAGTGGGTGATGTTACAACAAGGTGGCGGAGTATCCGCGACCAGTACAGGAGGGAGAGGCAGCAGCGGGAGAGAAGTGGAGCCGGGGCACCTCCAAAAAAAAAAAAATACATATATTTTGACCGACTCAACTTTCTGAATCCCAGCATGGACCTCAGGCCGTAAGTAACATTGTTTTCTGTGTATTTTTGGGTTTTTGTCTTATTTGTGGCCCTAAAACATTTTTTCTTTTTCAGAACTCAGTCTAACCTCACTGACAGGGAGACAGGGTCTGACTCGGAACTTGTCATTGACCCAGTTGGTGAAGTTGAAGAGGTGGCTGGTCCATCTGATGCTCCCTCTGGCTCCATCCCTCCTGGATCCTCATCTGGTCAGGCTGCTCCATCTGCCTCCGTCCCACACCCTGAGGACCCACATTTTGCCTCTTCTGCAGCACCACCACCTAGCCAGGATGACCCTGGAAATAGCAGCAGCCCAACTGTTGCCCTGGCTCCATCCCCACAGGCTGCAGGCAGACCACAGCGTGCACGCCGCAGAAGAGAATTGCTCCAAAGGCGCCAAAACGTGGATGCTGGGGTCCTGAGCTACTTGGCCCGTGTTCGAGACGATGATGGGGAGGAGGGATTTACCAGGAGCATGGCCCATTACTTAAGGTCCCTAGAGCGTGAGTTAAGGCTTCGTGTGAGAGGGTGTTTTCAGATCCTTGTTGACGCATGCACCCCCCCAAATAACCCATACAATCTCATGCATATGATTGAACAGTGGCAGATGTCACCAGAAAATCTTCTGCGGCCTCAGAGATTACAAGGCCTGCCAGCTCAACAAGGATCTGAAGCACCCCCTCCACGACAGCCAACACCTCAGCCCCAACCCCCATCAAACACACAATGGCCACCTCAGCAACATATGGCGGGATATCTTCAACCATCCCAATATGGCCACTTGTCCACACCCAGTGCTGGAGGCTGGTCCCAACCTGGGTTTGGACAATATGGTCATTTTGGGTTGGGTTATGATTCCCGGCAATATGGTTATCACCAGCAGGGGTATCTACCAAATCCTCGCCCCACTCTTCCAAGTTCCCAGCATCATAGCTTGGCAAATGTCCCTCAGGCCACTACAACATCTGCACAGGGTGCTGGACAGTTGGCCGTACAAATGCCACCTGATGCAGATAATGAGCAAGCTACTTCTCCTGCCCCAACCTACCAGGACTTATAATTTGGTTTTTTTGTGTTTTAATGTTATTTTAACCTTTTTTTTTTGTTTTTAAAATATGATTTGGATACAATATTTAGGCTTGTATTGTCACTACAGAGCATGTTTTACTGTGGTTGTTTACGCTATTTTTGTTAAAAAAGAAAAATAGGCCTTTAGAAGGCCAAAAAAAGGTTTGGAAAAAAAACAAACAAAGAAAGTAAAAAAAGTTATTCAGTAAAACGTTTTCTTACTACCAGTCACCGTCTGTATGCGCTGGATTCATTCTTCCATCACACACACATGATATGCTGATAACCATATGTGAAATAAGAAAATAAAACACACACAGCTGGAAACTTGATTAACACATACTTTATAGAGCTAATTAATTACACATGCAAAAATGCATAGTCTTGCCAGGGAGTAGCACCTTGAGGAGACATAAAATAATTTGTAAAGATATCACGAACTCTCAGTCCAGAAAGTGGCCGACGCGGAGGAGGGACATATGGGGTAGGCCTAGGAACATTGGTCATGAGGTTATCTTCAAAATTTGTAGAGGAACAATCATGTATTCTTGTGAAATTATGGAGAATGACACAGGCTTTGATCACCTCATTGATTGTAGCCTCACTCAGCTGGATGGCAGACTGAAGAACACGCCATTTGGCCACAAGAATCCCAAAGGCGCACTCAACCAGTCTCCGTGCCCTGGCAAGTCTCAAATTAAACACCCTCCGCCGGTGGTCAAGGTTGCGCCTGGGGTAAGGCCTCATGACGTGGCTCGACAGTTGGAAGGCCTCATCTCCCACAAAAACAAAAGGCACTGCTTCCGCATTGGAGCCTGGGAGTTGTTGTGGTGGTGGGAGGTTCAACTGGTTGTCACGTAGCCGCCGACCCATTATGGACGAATTGAAGACCCTAGAGTCTCCAGTTCGCCCATAGGCCCCAATGTCTACAATTACAAACCTGTAGTTACTGTCAGCAACTGCTAACAGAACTACAGAGAAAAACTGCTTGTAATTGTAGAATTGGGAACCAGAGTTCGGCGGCTTACGCACCCTGATATGTTTCCCATCCACAGCTCCAATGCAATTAGGGAAGTCACAATTATTTCTGAAACCTGTGGCGATTTTAAGCCAATCGTCCTGTTTTGGCTCCGGCAACACAGCTTCATGTAGTTTCTGCCAGATTTGGGAACAGGTTGTCCTAACAATGCCTGAAATGGTCGACCGCCCAATCAGAAACTCCATGTGTAGACCCGCATAGGACAATCCTGTCGCCAGGAAGCTGCAATACAACAAAAAGGGAAAAAAAACAAAACATGAGGACGATGAACAAAGGAATAAGCCAAAGTGTATATTTCATTTACTATTAAATTATTTACAGTATACAAATTTACAATTGACAAAATAACTAGACTAGAAAATTGGCAAAAATCTTTGATATGTGCTTGTGGCTTCATGTCAAAGTGAAGTTAATTAAACCTAGTAGGACAACACACATTTGGAAAGAACCCCCCAAAAAAACCAGTATTGGAAAATGTGGAATACATACCGTAAGGTTAGGAGCAGACGCTCCTCAGCAGAGATGGCTTTTCTCATCCAGGTGTCCTGAAAGGTGAGCCCAGGACGTAAGATCTCCAACAACATGTCAAAAGTCCGGATGGACATTCGAGTATACTGGTAAAACTTCTCTGGATGTGCCCTCAAAGCTGAATATAGTCTCTGGAAATGGCCTTTACTCTGGCGTTGGGTCAATAGAGGATGTACCCACAATCTTCGTCTCCTCCTTCGCGGATCCACATTGACCGGATATGGCTGGCCAAAGCGCCGAGACAACACCCAGTGAAGCAACACCCGCTGAGTTGTGCTTAAATACACAGGGCCAGACATGTTTGTAATCTCAAAGCAACACAGCCAAAATATGCTAGACAACATATAGGGCAGATGGGAGGGCTCCACCTGTTGTAGAGGTCTTAAATAGTGTTGTTAATGATGGTTTAAATGATTTGCAGGCCTGAAAACCGTTAAATGTCCATTTTGTGATGGTGCGTGCTAAATACGCCATACGGATCACATACGGATTACACACGCACAAGCACATGCGCAAAATACGCGACCACACCTAAGCAACGCAGGAACTACGGAAGTCGCTTACGGAGACATTTTGGCGTATTGAACGCGTAGTACGGACGTATAATACGTGGCGTATTGTCTTACGCCATGTGTGACCCCAGCCTTAAAGGTATAGATTAAATAAGCCGTCCAGCAGTTCATAACCAGCCGCTGGGATTACTTTTTTTTGCAGAAATAATACTTGTGTAAATTAATTTTTGGTTTTCTATAGTTTAAAAAAAAGGTAAAAATATATTAAGGGCAAGGTTTCCTTCTACCAATATACCGGTGAATCCAGCGTGTTCTGTGGTCCGCTGTGAGTTGTTGTTTTGCAACAGTCGGCCGCCATACTAAGGTTTGTCAATAAGTCGCCCTCTGGTGGCTGAGGCATTGAATGCAATATGTCCAATACATCATTGAACACTAATAAGTCGCCCTCTGGTGGCTGAGGAACTAAATGCAATATGTTTGTCACCATCTATTGGCAGAGGTTTTAAATGCAATGCAGCAAGTAAAGGATCAAACTCTATTAAGTCGCCATCTGGTGGCTGAGGCAATAAATGCAATGCATTCAATGGGAGACTGAATACTAGTAAGTCGCAATCTGGTAGCGAAGGCATTTGTCTGCTTCAGAAGAGGATGCTCTGCGGGGGGCGAGCGCAATGAAAGGCGAGTAGATTCATTTTTTGCTATGCATTAAAGAACAGCAGCAGAACAGGGGACATATAACAGGATGGAGGATATATACCAGGATGAGGGATAAATATACCAGGATGGGACCCAGGATAAAGGACATATATACCAGGATGGGGGATATATACTATGATGAGGGACATATATACCAGGATGGGGCCAAGAAGGAGAACATATATACCAGGATGGGGGATATATATACCAGGATGGGGGATACACAGTGCCTTGCGAAAGTATTCGGCCCCCTGGAACTTTTCAACCGTTTCCCACATATCATGCTTCAAACATAAAGATACCAAATGTAAATTTTTGGTGAAGAATCAGCAATAAGTGGAACACAATTGTGAAGTTGAACAAAATTTATTGGTTATTTTAAATTTTTGTGGAAATTCAAAAACTGAAAAGTGGAGCGTGCAATATTATTCGGCCCCTTTACTTTCAGTGCAGCAAACTCACTCCAGGAGTTCATTGTGGATCTCTGAATGATCCAATGTTGTCCTAAATGCCTAATGATGATAAATATAATCCACCTGTGTGTAATCAAGTCTCCGTATACATGCACCTGCTCTGTGATAGTCTCAGGGTTCTCTTTGAAGCACAGACAGCATCATGAAGACCAAGGAACACAACAGGCAGGGCCGTGATACTGTTGTGGAGATGTTTAAAGCCGGATTTGGATACAAAATGATTTCCAAAACTTTAAACATCCCAAGGAGCACTGTGCAAGCGATCATATTGAAATGGAAGGAGTATCATACCCACTGCAAATCTACCAAGACCCGGCCGTCCCTCTAAACTTTCATCTCAAACAAGGAGAAGACTGATCAGAGATGCAGCCAAGAGGCCCATGATCACTCTGGATGAACTGCAGAGATCTACAGCTGAGGTGGGACAGTCTGTCCATAGGACAACAATCAGTCATACACTGCACAAATCTGGCCTTTATGGAAGAGTGTCAAGAAGAAAGCCATTTCTCAAAGATATTCATAGAAAGTGACGTTTAAAGTTTGCAACAAGCCACCTGGGAGACACACCAAACATGTGGAAGAAAGTGCTCTGGTGAGATGAAACCAAAATCGAACTGTTTGGCGTAAAGGCAACACAGCTCATCACCCTGAACACTCCATCCTCACTGTCAAACATGGTGGTGGCAGCATCATGGTTTGGGCCTGCCTTTCTCTTGCCAAAATCTGACCATTCTGTGTCCATTAACTGATCAATATTTCTGCATTGATGCCAATTTATTTTCTTAACCTAAACCACATTTCGGAGGGTTTGAGCTTTCAAAAGAATAATTTATAAAACCAATGGATGAATTTAACGTCAGGTTATAAGCCTTTATTTACATAACATGGATAAGCGACATAACTTCTGTCAGGGAGTGTATATGCCAGGTTGGAGGATATACCAGGATGGCACCAGGAAGGGGAACATATATACCAGGACAGAGGACATATGTGTTTACCAAGATGGGGGGCAGTCCAAATCTTGCACTGAGGCGCTGAAGATGGCCAGTGCTGGATGAAGATGGAGAAATGAAGACTCGTCCAAGAAAACTAAGAAGAAAAAAAGATTGGTGATACAAGACAAAAGATAGACAAGAAGATTGGAGGATCGCCTGCTGCGGTGGGACAGGTACTGTTGGGCAGAGGAGCGGTCAGTATCAGATTTTGGTAACAGTTGACCACCATTTCTGAGGATTCGCTCAAAGCAAAAAGCAAAATATTCAGATTTGGGCACATCCAAATTTTTGATAAATTTCATGTCCAATCAATTCGCTCCTCTCCAGTCAGAACCAAATAACTAATTTGGCTGTGCTGCAGCAGTATAAGATATCCCATATTCTACAAGTAACTGATGCAATAATTTGATTGGCGTCTGCACAATATAAACCAAAGACCGAAACATGATGATTAAATACCCTGCAGTAAATAAATAAACAACACAGTGCATGAAAATAATAGACGGTACTTAGTTAACATGTTTGTTGATAAAAAAAAATGCAAAATCCATCCCACCTCATCACGGTGACCATAGTTGGGAGAGTCCTAACTCCAATATTAAAAACCTTACTGTTTGTCAGGTGACATGCATGTGGATAAGGACTGAGATGGACTGAGCCCTACTAGTGGACACACAGCCATAGGAGACAACATCAATATTATGCCCAGCTCAAAGGAAAGGCAGCCACAGCTTTATATGCACATGATGCAAACAGACCCAAATGTAACAACTGGGATATAAACTGGTGTACATGCAGCGTGTAAGCGCACGTTCACACTAGGCACTAAACACACTGAGCTGGGCATTATTGATGTGGTCTCCCATGGTTGTGTGTCCACTAGTTGGGCTCAGTCCCTATCTACATACATGTTACTTGACAAACGGTAAGGCTAGGTTCACACTGCGTTACAGCAGCCCGTTCAACACATACGTTAAACGGGCTGCTGTAACGCAAGTGCCGACTTTGGCACAGCGCTAGCGCAGATAGAGCATCTGCTAGGGCTATCTGCGCTAGCAGTGACGGACCCGGAAACGCTGCAGCCCGCGTCCCAGGGTCTGTCACTCAATGACGGCACATCGCTAGCGCACGCCCAATGTGGGTGTGCGCTAGCGATGCGTCCGACATTGCAGTCAATGGCGGCCGTAACGGACTACGTTACACCGCGTTTATGCCGCGGTGTAACGTAGTCAGTCTAACGGACGCCACTAACGCAATGTGAACCCAGCCTAAGGTTTTTAATATTAGAGTTAGGACTATCCCAACTATGGTCACCGTGACGAGGTGGGATAGATTTCACATTTTAAAACAAACAAACAAACATGTTAATTAAGTATTATTTTCATGCACTATGCTATTTATTTATTTACTGCAGGGTATTTAATCATTATATTTCTGTCTTTGTTTTTTTTTTCTGTTCAGTGGCCAGTGTGAACGTGCGCTTACACGCTGCACGCACACCAGTTTATATCCCTGTTCATTCCTTTGTGTTTTTTTCTGTCCGCACAATATAACATGGGTTTTGCACACTTGTTTCCAGCCAATTAAGTAGTATCTATGTCACAGGCGCCCTGATAAAGCGAGCAATAGATATCCAGACGGATGGTCCCTGGAAGGTTTGAGTGGGGCGAGTTCAGCTCAATAATATCCTTCATAAACATCTCAAGCAGCGACACAATGTACAGTATTGAATGGTGAGTTATGTCCCTATTACAAGATTATTCCAGGTGGTAAAGTAGAAGAGAAAAGCCAGAGCCCCAGACGCGCGTCCGCTAAAGCAACACAGCGCGGACGGAAAAAGCCAGATAGCGAGATATTTATCCCGAGGGCTTCCATTAATTGACTCTGCGGAATCTGCACTGCAGAAGGTCACTCCTTTATAAAGCAGCAGGATTTATAGGTGGTGAAATAATCAATAGGAGCAACAATTCATAAATCCTGTAATAATTAAAGGAGCCGGCTGGACGAGAGCGAGGCAAGATTTGGAAATGCAACCTTCATAAAGCTGCCAGCGCTGACACCTGGCCACCCAGACATGATGAACCTGCTGTCAGCAGATGGGTGGGGGATGGGACTCGGCTTTAGGAAGTGCTATTATTTGGATTTCATATTTTTGAATTATGTATTTCATTATTGTTTATGATAGTACATGATGTTCTCAGCTGGTGGAGATGAGATAACAGGGTCTGACTAGAGTTGAGCGACTTTTACTTTTTTAGGATCGAGTCGGGTTTTGCAAAACCCGACTTTCTCAAAAGTCGGGTCGGGTGAAATCGGCCGATTATTGCGAAAAGTCGGGGGCCGACTGAAACACGAAACCCAATGCAAGTCAATGGGGAATCAAAGTCGGCAGAGATTGGAGGACAGGAAAACACCTACAGTGCCCATTTTAATGCCAAAAGCATCAATTGTTATTACTGAAGCTTGTCAATCTTAATTAACTTTATAATAATAGGCATTGAAAACTGTCGGCCATTTGGCTAAATTTGTGGGGGGTAGGGCTGTCTCAAGTTTTTCGTTGGCCCAGGAAACACGGAATACGTCATGGCGGTGGAGCAGGGAGAGGTAAGCATTTAAACTTTGCAAGTGCTGTGATCCTGAGCAAGCAGGGGGCCCCACTCATTGGCATTGGCACTGGCACAGGGCCCCTCAAAGTGTGGCGGTGTATTTGACGGCGGGGGTGCCTCCCACCGGCAGAGACACTTTTGCGTACTATGAGGGGCCCTGTGCCAGTGACGTCGCCAACGAGTATGCCCCCCCACCTGATGAAGGAACCTGCACTTTCATCTGCACCTTCCTCTTTGTCCCCGTGTAAGGTGGTATAGTATGCGGGAAGGGGAACCAGACTTTCAGCAGGGTCAGATACTGGCTGTGTAGAGTGCAAGGGGAATGTAGCGGTCTGGGTCAATGTACCAGCAGACTCATCTAGCAGTGGCTGGGCAATGGGCAGGATGAGGAGGAAACACATATATAGGCCCAAATAATAAAGTGGGCTAAATGCAGTTCAAAATTGGTAACAGGACTAAACAGGCGGCATTGCTTTGTTCAGTGGAGGAAAACTGTAATGAGTGGCAGACACAGTTAGTAGGCCCAAGTAATAAAGTGGGCCATATGAAGTTCAAAATTGGTAACAGGAGTAAACAGGCGGCACTGCTTTGTTCAGGGGAGGACAATTGAAAGGAGTGGCAGACACAGTGAGTAGGCCCAAATAATAAAGTAGGCTAAATGCAGTTCAAAATAGGTAACAGGACTAAACTGGCGGCATAGCTTTGTTCAGCGGAGGACAACTGTAATGAGAGGCTGGCAGTTAGTAGGCCCAATAAAGTAAGTAGGCTAAATGCAGTTCAAAATAGGTAACAGGAGTAAACTGGCGGCATAGCTTTGTTCAGCGGAGGAAAGCTGTAAGGAGTGGCGCAGACAGACTTAGTAGGCCTAAAATAAAAAAGTAGGCTAAATGCAGTTCAAAATTGGTAACAGGAGTACACAGGCAGCATACCTTTGTTCAATGGAGGACAGCTGTAATGAGTGGCGCACACACAGTTTGTAGGACCCAAAAAGTAAGTAGGCTAAATGCAGTTCAAAATAGGTAACAGGAGTAAACTGGCGGCTCAGCTTTGTTCAGTGGAGGAGAACAACAAGCAGCGACAGACACCTTTGGTAGGCCCAACCAAACAAGTAGGCCAAATGCAGTTTAATATTTGAAACAGGAGTAAACTGGCGGCTCAGCTTTGTTCAGTGGAGGAGAAAAGCAAGGAGCGGCAGACACCGTTAGTAGGCCCAACCAAACAAGTAGGCTAAATGCAGTTTAATATTCGAAACAGGAGTAAACTGGCGGCTCAGCTTTGTTCAGTGGAGGACAACTGTAAGGAATGTTGCAGACAGACTTAGTAGGCCTAAAATAAAAAAGTAGGCTACATGCAGTTCAAAATTGGTTACAGGAGTACACAGGCGGCATAGCTTTGTTCAATGGAGGACAGCTGTAATGAGTGGCAGACACAGTTAGTAGGCCCAAAAAAGTAAGTAGGCTAAATGCACTTCAAAACTGGTAACAGGAGTAAACTGGCGGCATAGCTTTGTTCAGTGGAGGACAACTGTAAGGAGTGGCTGACACAGTTAGTAGGCCAAAATAATAAAGTGAGGTAAATGTCTGCCCAAAAAATGTTCATAAATAAACAGGTGGCATAGCTAGGTACAGGGGTGGGCTCCTCTGCTGAGTAGCAGACAGTGGTAGTTGGCGCAAAGTATTAACTGGTCTAAATGGAGGCCAGGGCCCCTGTATATTTTTGCTATCATCTATCATTTCAACAAATTTGTATTGGCAGTGCCATTGAAGGATTTAACAGCACAGACTATACAGTGGTGGAGCAGGGAGAGGTAAGTTTTGCAAGTGGTAGAGCACTGTTCGACCTGGGGGGGGAACACTCTCTCGTGGGCGGCAGTACTGGCACAGGGCCCCTCATATTACAGCGGTGTGTCTGACATGATTGTGCACCACCACCGTCAGAGGCACTTCATTGTACTATGAGGGACCCTGTGCCAGTGCCGTCGCCCAAGAGTGGGCACACCCACCTGTCCAGGCAAACAGCACTCGCACGGGTGCTTGCGCTATGTGGTGACCACGGCCCTGTGGGGGGAGTCAGCCCATTTAGGGAGGTAAAAAAATGGCCTATGGTGGACATTCAGCAGCTGCAAATGGAGGAATTGGGTGAGTCAGTCAGAGGAGGCGAAAAGCAAGACATTTTTCAGGCAAGCTATGTGTCAGCAGGGGAAAGTGGGGCAAAATAATTTGAAATCCATGATTGGTTCATTTTAATGAAGGTTAGATCATCAACATTTTGGGTAGCCGGACGAGGCCTTTTTTTCGGTCAGTATTGAACCAGCAGCACTGAAGACTCTTTCTGATAGCACACTAGCATATTCTGCCAATTCAGGCCAAGTGTCTATTTTAGATGCCCAGTAATCAAAGGGGAATAACCTGTGAGGGAGAACATCGATAAGGGAGGAAAAATAGTTCGTAACCACACTGGACAAATGCAGTCTCCTGTCACTTTGAATCGATGCAGCAGTACCTGTCGTGTCTGCGGTCATTGCGAAATCACTCCACAACCTGGTCATAAAACCCCTCTGTCCAACGCCATTTCTGATTTGTGCACCTTTAACACCTCTGCCATGTTGCCCCCTACAGCTCGTGTGAGAACCATCACCGCCGCTGTATGCTGGGAATGCCTGAACCAAACGGTCTACAAGAGTTGCTTGTTTGGTAGCCAATATTTGCTCAAGGTTCTCATGTGGCATGATATTTTGTAATTTTCCTTTATATCGTGGATCGAGGAGGCAGGCCAACCAGTAATCGTCATCGGTCATCATTTTGATAATGCGGGGGTCCCTTTTTAGGATACGCAAGGCATACTCAGCCATATAGGCCAATGTTCCAGGTGTCAATTCACTGCTTGTGCTGGGTTGAGGAGCACTTTCTTGCAAATCAACATCACTTGTCTCCCGCAAAAACCCTGTACCTGACCTTGCAACACCACCAGTCTCTATTGCCCCCTGAGAAGCATCCTCCTCCCATAAATATTCATCCCCATCATCCTCCTCCTCCTCTTCGTCCACCACCTCGTCCAGGAGAGTTCCCTGAGCAGACAATGGCTGACTGTCATCAAGGCTTCCCTCCTCCTCGGCTGCAGATGCCTGCTCCTTAATGTGCGTCAAACTTTGCATCAGCAAACGCATTAGTGGGATGCTCATGCTTATGATGGCGTCGTCTGCACTTACCAGTCATGTGTATTCCTCAAAAGACTGAAGGACTTGACAGAGGTCTTGTAGCTTTGACCACTGCACACCTGACAACTCCATGTCTGCCATCCAACTGCCTGCCCGTGTATGTGTATCCTCCCACAAATACATTACAGCACGCCTCTGTTCGCACAGCCTCTGAAGCATGTGCAGTGTGGAGTTCCACCTTGTTGCAACGTCGATTATTAGGCGGTGCTGGGGAAGCCTCAGCGATCGCTGATGGTCCAGCATACGGCTGGAGTGTACAGGTGTCCGGCGGATGTGCGAGCAAAGTCTTCGCACCTTCAGGAGCAGGGCTGGTAACCCCGGATAATTTTTCAGGAAGCACTGCACCACCAGGTTCAAGGTGTGAGCCAGGCAAGGTATGTGTTTCAGTTCTGAAAGGGCTATGGCAGCCATAAAATTCCTTCTGTTATCACTGACTACCTTGCCAGCCTCAAGATGTACACTGCCCAGCCATGACTGAGTTTCTTGCTGCAAGTACTCGGCCAGATCTTCCGCGGTGTGTCTGTTGTCGCCCAAACACTTCATTTCCAACACAGCCTGCTGACGCTTACCACTAGCTGTTCCATAATGGGACACCTCATGTGCAACACTGGCAGCTGCGGATGGAGTGGTCGTGCGACCGCGCTCTGTGGACGAGCTCTCGCTTCTGGAGGAGGAGGAGGGGCAAAGGCCTACAGCCAACTGTTTCCTAGACCGTGGGCTAGGCAGAACTGTCCCACTATGGCTGTCCCCTGTGGACCCTGCATCCACCACATTAACCCAGTGTGCCGTGATGGACACGTAACGTCCCTGGCCATGCCTACTGGTCCATGCATCTGTTGTGAGGTGCACCTTTCCATTGACTGATTGCCTCAGTGCATGGACAATGCTGTCTTTGACATGCTGGTGGAGGACTGGGATGGCTTTTCTCGCAAAGAAGTGCTGACTGGGTAGGTCATAGTGTGGTACTGTGTAGGCCATCAGGTCTTTGAAAGCTTCGCTTTCAACCAACCGGTAGGGCATCATCTCTAACGAGATTAGTCTAGCAATGTGGGCGTTCAAACCCTGTGTACGCGGATGAGTAGTTTCTTTTCCTAATGAGTGTCTCTTGTAGGGTGAGCTGGACTGGAGAGGTGCATATGGTGGAACTAGCGGTGGTGGTGGTAGTGGACATGGAGGATTGAGAGGGGGTTGGTGATGGTATTCTTGATGTTGACCTACATACAGTGTTTCCTACCAAAAACCTTGTGATTCCCTGACTGCTTTGGCCTTGCGACGATAACTCCACATTTGCTGCTGGTGGTGTCCTAACTGGTGGGATTACAGTGAGGGAGGCAATGTAGCGTTGCTGACTACCTTCATTCTGAGCAGGTGCACCAACGGTACAGGATGTTTTGTAGTTAGTCCAGGCTTGCAAGTGCATGCTGGTTTAATGTCTACGCATGCACGTTGTATTTAAATTTAGGGGATTCTTCCCTCTGCTGAAGGTCTTTGAGCATTTCTTACAGATAACTTTGCACTGATCATTCGGATCTTGGTTAAAAAATTGCCACACTCCACTCGTCCTACTATGCAATACATTTTCAGGCATTGCACGCTGTGCTACGTTCACCGGATGGCCACGCTGTCCTAAAACTGTTTTTTTGGTTGACAAACTTTTTTGGCCTGATACGGGCCTGCCAGATGAAAGCTGTTGTGATGTTGATGGCTGCTGCGGATCATCCTCCTCCGCTTCTGAGCTACTGGCAGCGGCACCCTCTTCCCCCAATGGCTGCCAATCTGGGTCAACAACTGGGTCATCTATCACCTCCTCTTCAATGTAATGTGCACCTTTCTCTGTGTCACCGTGTAAGGTGCTATAGCATTCGGGACAGGGCACCATAGTCTCATCAAGGTCAGTTTCTGGCTCAGTACACTGCGAGGACAATGTAGTGATCTGAGTCAATGGAACAGCATAATAATCTAGCCGTGGCTGTACATCAGTGCACTCCATGTCCGATTCATCTTGTAATGGGCTGTTAACAATTTCCCCTTCTAACCCAGGCACGGTATGTGTAAAGAGCTCCATGGAGTAACCTGTAGTGTTGTCTGACGCATCCTTCACTTTTGGTTTGGGTGAAGGACACAAGGAAGCGATTTGTTCCTGACCGGGAGCATCCACTGACAACTCGCTGCTTTTATATTTGGAACTTTCTGAAGAGGAGGCGAAAGAGCTACAGGCTGAGTCAGCAAGGAAAGCCAAAACTTTTTCCTGCTGCTCCGGCTTTAAAAGTGGTTTTCCTACTCCCAGATAAGGGAACCTTCGAGGCCTTATGTAGCCAGACGATGACGCTGGCTCAACAACTCGAGCCTTAGGTGCTATTTTGCTTTTCCCACTACTACTAGATGCTCCACCACCACCACCTCCATCATTACCAGCTGGCAATGACCACCCACGGCCTCTTCCACCAGACTTCCTCATTTTTGTGAAAATGTAACCAAAATAACAACCGTTATATGGTATTGTAAAACAAGGCAGAAGGTGTATCTAAACTTGTTGAGAATTTAAATCTTCCTTTTTTTTGGGGGGGGAGACTGCAGCAAAACTCAGGCCCTGTGTATTACACTACACAATGTAAGTGGCAGAACGTGGCAGGCAGATATACGACAAACAGAACTGACGTAGATCAACTTAGTGGCAATTTAAATCTCCCTTTTTTGGGGGGGAGACTGCACCGAAACTCAGGCCCAGTGTATTACACTACACAATGTAAGTGGCAGAACGTGGCTGGCAGATATACGACAAACAGAACTGACGTAGATCCACTTAGTGGCAATTTAAATCTCCCTTTTTTTGGGGGGAAGACTGCACCCAAACTCAGGCCCAGTGTATTACACTACACAATGTAAGTGTAGCGCCCCCACTGCCGCAGGACCGAGGGGTACCCGGTACCGGGCCTCTGAGTCTCTGTTCTGGGGTTGTCACGGTGGCTAGACCCGGCCCGTGACCCTGCTGAGGGCGTACAATGAAGGTGGAGGTATGGTGATGATGTTATGATGTGGTGCAGGTCGCAGTAAATAACGAGGACACCAGGTTACAGTCTCTTTACCTCTTTACTGAAGGCTTCAGGATCCTCAGTCCGGAATACGGTTAACCAGGCTGCGCAAGTCCGGCCGGTCCGATGGCACCTCCAGAGTTCCCTTTGCAGGTGGAAATCTGTGCCTACCTTCTAGCGCTTGTGTGTTGTGGTCCTCCCCTGCTGTGCTTACGGGATAGTCCCCACAACTGTTGTGTCTGTTTATGAAGTTCCCTCACAACTCGATTATGATGTTCTGATTCGTCCCCCCAGATGATATGGCTAGGACGCACCCGTATGACGGATAGGCTCGGAGCTCTTCCGGGACCCTAGAGTCGCCCCGCTCCAAATGTTGCCCCCTATGTCTTCTTAGGTGATTTGAGTGAGACAGCCCGCCTGTAACTGACTGTCCTGCCGTAGGTTTGAAGTAAGGCCAGGAGCTCAATACTTCCTCGGCGTTCCGGCCACCGGCTACGCGCCTCAGTAGGATGTTGCCTCGTCTTACAGCACGACTCCTACTGGTAATTCTCCTTGTTGCGTTGATCTCGTTTCTCACTCAGCACAATAAACCTCGCTTCTTGTCCTTTCTTGGGGTACCGCCGCATGATGTGCAGGCACGGTCCCGTAACGTTATTTTCTGTTCGCTAGGCCTCTGTCAGGATCCCACCCCTGACAGGGACCCCCCTGAATCTTCCCCTGCAACACCCTCTGCCACAGGATGTTGCCTGGTTCCAACCCAGTCAGCTTCTAACTAACTTCCTATCCAACCCCCAGTTTTACCAGATTGTGAGGAGTGGCCTAATACATAGCACCCTTAGCTCCCCCTGGAGGCCAGACTGTGAAGTGTATTGGTGTCTGTGATACCTGGTCAGGTGAACTCCTTCAGTGCCATCAGACGTACCATAGCCCCCCTTAGTGGCGGAGCATCAGTACTGCAACGACCAGGACTCTGGGGTGCTGCATAAGTGGCAGAACGTGGCTGGCAGATATACGACAAACAGAACTGACGTAGATCCACTTAGTGGCAATTTAAATCTCCCTTTTTTGGGGGGAGACTGCAGCAAAAATCAGGCCCAGTGTATTACAGTGCACAATGTAAGTGGCAGAACGTAGCTGGCAGATATACGACAAACAGAACTGACGTAGATCCTCTTAGTGGCAATTTATATCTCCCTTTTTTGGGGGGGAGACTGCACCCAAACTCAGGCCCAGTGTATTACACTACACAATGTAAGTTGCAGAAAGTGGCAGGCAGATATACGACAAACAGAACTGACGTAGATCCACTTAGTGGCAATTTAAATCTCCCTTTTTTGTGGGGGAGACTGCAGCAAAAATCAGGCCCAGTGTATTACACTACACAATGTAAGTGGCAGAACGTGGCTGGCAGATACTGTATATCAAAAAATACAAGGACTTTACTACAATTTCAATCTCCCTACAATGATCTCAGGACAAGTATGGCAGCTGGGGCTATCGTTAGGCCACTCTACACAGGAGATTGCACTCATGGGTAAGCATCACGCATAGTTTGGGGTTGTAGTCTTACTACAATATATTGTTTGTTTGGGGCGCGTGTGTGCGCGCGTGGATCTCAGCATGGGTAAGACTATCAATTGGGAACACCGTTCTTGTGGGATACAATAGCTCTCTTGATTTTGGGAGCTAGATGGGCTGTTACTATCATTGTATTTATGCAATAGACACTGAATAACAGGCAACTATTGATGACATGCATTAGCACTTTATTATTACCTATAGTAGTTGTTATTTGCCCTGTACCTTCCAATTTTAAGTCCCATGCGGTCTCCACTGTGCCACACATTTTAGTGAGTGCATTTCTGCACCTCATACAAATTCTCTCTGGTTGCATTGACTTACATGTAATATACTGTTTTGGTTGGCACTATTTTATTAATGTAATGTATTGTTAATAAAAGATAAATTTATTGCATATCTATTTCTGTGGTTATTTGCTTCAATGCTGTGTGTTATAATATATTGTTTGGGCAGGTTGCAATAATGGTGGATGGTAGTATGGACAGGGTTTATTCCTACTATAGGGTTTTTGTTTTTATTTAAACCTCTGGCCTCTTCCTCTACCTTGTATGTGTGCATATGCAGCGCCCCAGAGTCCTGGTCGTTGCAGTACTGTGGCTCTGCCACTAAGGGGAGCTATGGTACGTCTGATGGCACTGAGGGAGTTCATCTGACCAGGTATCACAGACACCAATACATTTCACAGTCGGGCCTCCAGGGGGAGCTAAGGGTTCTATTCACTAGGCCACTCCTCACATACTGGTAAAACTGGGGGTCAGGCAGGAAGTTAGATCAGAAAGCTGACTGGGTTGGAACCAGGCAACACCTTGTGGCAGAGGGTGTTGTGGGGGAAGATTCGGTAGGGCCCCTGTCGGGGGTGGGATCCTGACAGAGGCCTGGCAACTTGAGAGAACGTCACGGGACCGTGCCTGCTCAGCATAGCGGCGGTGCCCAAGGAAGGATTAGAAGCGAGATAGATTGTGCTGAGTGAGAAACGAGATCAAAGCAACAAGGAGAATACCAGTAGGAGTCGTGCTGTGAGACCGAGGCAACATCCTACTGAGGCGCACAACCGGCGGCCGGAACGCAGAGGAAGTATTCATAAATCTAGCTTCAAGCAATACTTCAAACCAACGGCAGGACAGTCAGTCATAGGCGGGCTGTCTCACCTAAATCACCTACGAAGACATAGGGGGCAACTTGTGGAGAGGGGCGACTCTAGGGTCCCGGAAGAGCTCCGAGCCTACCCGTCATACGGGTGCCGTCCTAACCGTAACATCAGGGAGGGACGGAAGATTAGCAGAACATCATCTAATCGAGTTGTGAGGGAACTTAAGAAACAGACACAACAGTTGTGGGGACTTTCCGTAAGCACAGCAGGGAAGGACCACAACACATAGCGCTAGCAGGAAGGCACAGATTTCCACCTGCAAAGAGAACTCTGGAGGTGCCATTGGACCGGCCGGACTTGCGCAGCCTGGTTAACCGTATCCCGGATTGAGGACCCAGAGATCTTCAGTAAAGAGGTAAAGAGACTGCAACCTGGTGTCCTCATTATTTACTGCGACCGGCATATCACAACTACACCATTATTCTCCACACTTTCTCCGGACGTCCCCCTGACAGGCAGGGCCGCGGACCGGGCCTAGCCACCATGACAACCCCAGAGCAGAGACTCAAAGGCCCGGTACCGGGTACCCCTCGGCCCTGCGGCAGTGGGGGCGCTCCATTTTGGCGTCACGAACAGGATCTACTTAAGCCTGAAGAATCAGGTCATGTGTGCCTTGGAACTGTGATTTATTGTGCTTGGACTGTACTTAATTGCAAAGACTGTGCTGTGCCACTTGCCGCCAAAATCCGCCGCCATTACAGCGCTGAGGAGAGCGCAGGAGAAGAAGAGGGGCGTGGAGTGGGCGTAGACAAGCTGGAGAGCGCGAAAAACAATGGCCGCCCAGTCTAAATATCTCTGCATCCTGAGGACGTGTCCGTCAGCAGTCGAGACCCGCCTTCTGATTTTCTATGCCGGGCGGAAACCAAAGAAACGAAACTATGACTCAGACGAGGTGGGACTGGAGACTAGAGAAGGCCTGCAGAGAAGGATGGCCCCGCATCGACCCCCGTCACCGGAGGATTATTCTGATATGCCCCCGCTGGAAGATTGGGGTCCGTGGGAGCTGTCGATGGGGCATCCTTTGCCTGCACGGTCCCCAGCCCGTGTGCCTCCCCCAGGGGAAAGGAGCGGCGCCGGAGGAACTACCGCGAGTGAAGGTACCCAATGCCGCAACCCCCGGGGAGGCCACCTCACCTCTGCACACGACCCGGCCACTGCTGCGACCAGTGGCGCCCCGATGTCCCCGCCGTCTGGCACCAATGCACCGGGGGGGCATGACCTCGGGCCCTTCCCCTGGGGGGAATATCGGAACCACCTGATCGCGGAGTTCCAGCGAGAAGTGGAGCGGGAGGCGCGAGGCGAACTGCTGGAGGGCTCCCTGCCGAAGTGGGGCGTTGTGATTGTTTACCTGCCCCAGACAGGAAAAGGCTTTGTGCAGGAGATTGGGACAGCCCTAAGAGTCCGCATCACTCGGGATGAAGTGGAACCCTGCTTGTGCGGAGATAGCGCCAAGTCCTTCCTGAAGCTAGGGGATGTGGTCACATACCGCCGGCACCTAAAGGGGAACAGCTGGTGGGCCCGGGATATGCAGCGCTGCACCGCCGTTCTGGCGGTATCCTGAACCGAGGGGGAGGAGCTTGCCGCTTAAGCCGCTGCTGCTGCCGCCGCCGCTGCCAGCATCATCCATCGGTCCACGCGGACCCTCATCGCAGCGCACGACCTGGTCGTGCAGAAGACCCGAACCCACGGGGTACACCTGGCCGCCGGAGTAAACTTGGAGTCCAGCTTATCCGGTCCGCAGAAAGCCACTTGCCAGGTAAAGCCTCGGTGGGGGCTGCCTCCTGAGTAAGATATTAAAACTCTGCAAATGTAAATAGTTACTGTTCTACTGTTTTGCTGCTAAACCCGTCTAGGGTTAACTCTTAAAGGGATCCCTTTGTTGACCCGGGATCCCTACTGCTTTTTAGTTATTTTCTATTTTCTTCTTCGTTATCAAGAACTGCCGCAATCATGAACAGTGCATGATACAAACTGCTTGTAAATAGTTTGCACCTTCTTAAAGGTGCTCCCTACTGGTTTTACTTAAAGAAGGACTCTTTGCAAAGATACCGCACCGGAGCCTTTGCTGAGTACGGACTGGTAGCTTGAGAAGATGTGCTACCTCATAAAGACTTGGTCCTCTCTTAAAGGGGATGTTCACTTGTTGCATTTAAAGAGTGGTATTGCTTTAAGACAGATAGATAGCAATAATGTCTTGACAAGAGAAAGTGATGATAATGCTTACATGTAGAAAATTAGTTTATTGTAAAGAAATGTTGACAATGTTGCTAGAAGACTGAGGACAGAAAGTGAACCCGTACAGGGTTAGTCAGCGAGTCCTCTTAGGAGTCATGAAGGGATGGCTCAGTGATTTCAAACTGAAAGTAATGTTATGTTCTATACTGTGTATAGTAGTTGAAAAGGCAGTAGGCCCGAGCTGAACGGGGTGGTCCTGTATAGAAAGGAGAGGCAGAAGGTCTGGTGCCGTTAGGACAGGCGGTCCTGCAGACTTAAAGTAGGAGAATAAAAGAGAAAAGTTAATTGGTATTATAGTGTTTTTTATAAGTAAGTCTTTAGTGGATAGGAAGTGTACGTCCTTAAAGACAATGTTAACTTATGATTCAAAAGTTTGCACTGAGTAGAATACCCGGTTGGGTAACAGGAGTTATTTATAGCCTGTAATTTATAATGTTTAACCATGTTTGTAACGTTCAAGTGTCCTCACCTCCCATAAAGGGAAGCTCTGTTCAAGCTTACTTATTGTTATTGCATTTTCAAAATTGTATGTCTTTTTGCTAACCTGTATTGTTGTTTTCTTCCCAGTCCAGGAGTACTGGATTTAACCGGGGGGGAGTGCAGCGCCCCAGAGTCCTGGTCGTTGCAGTACTGTGGCTCCGCCACTAAGGGGAGCTATGGTACGTCTGATGGCACTGAGGGAGTTCATCTGACCAGGTATCACAGACACCAATACATTTCACAGTCGGGCCTCCAGGGGGAGCTGTTGTGGATTCTGTTTGTGGGCTCCCTCTGGTGGTTACTGCTGGTACTGGGTGACTTTGGTGGGTTGCGGCCTTTGGTTTCCACCTGTCCATCAGAGGCTGGGTGTTTCCTATTTTACCTGGCCTTTCTGTCATTCCCTTGCCGGCTGTCAATGTATTCAGATGTGCTCTGTTTGGTTCCGCCTACCTGCTCCCAGATCTTTCAGGATAAGCTAAGTGCTGATTTTCAGTTGTTTGTTTTTTTGTCCAGCTTGCTTATTATGTCTCTATGCTAGCTGGTAGCTCTAGTGGACTGAGGTTCTCCCCATGTGCCATGAGTTGGCACATGGGTTCTTGTAATCTCAGGATGGTTTTTTTGATTAGGGTTTTTTGCTGACCGCTCAGTCCCCTTTTGTATCGTTCTGCTTTCTAGTTTACAGTGGGCCTCAATTTGCTAAAACTATATATATCATCTCTATGTGTGTGCCTTCCTCTCATTTCACCGTCAATACATGTGAGGGGGCATCTATATCTTTTGGGGTTCATTCCTCTGGAGGCAAGTGAGGTCTTTATTTTCTCTGCAGTACTAGTTAGCTCTTAGGCTGGTGCGTGGCGTCTAGAACCAACGTAGGCACGCTCCCTGGCTATCTCTAGTTGCGTTTGTCAGGCGTAGGGCAGCGGTCAGCCCAGGTTCCATCACCCTAGAGCTCGTCCGTTATCTCTTGGTACTTTGCTTGTCCTGTGCTATCCCTAGCCATTGGGGATTCATGACAGTATAGCCGGCCCACAAAGTGTTAATTGTTTGGGCTGAAGCAGGAGAAAGAGAAGTGTTTAAGGGAAATTTTTTTTTTTTTTTTCCCTTCAGAGTTTTGCTGCCTAGCCCTTAATTGCTGTCTAGCTGCTTCTTACCTCCTCTTAACCCTTGAATGGCTCTGATCTTAGCTGTTTAACATGGATGTCCAGAGTTTGGCTTCCAGACTGAGTAATCTCGCGGCAAAAGTTCAAAACATACAGGATTTTGTTGTTCACACTCCCATGTCTGAGCCTAGAATTCCTATTCCAGAGTTCTTTTCTGGAGATAGATCTACCTTCCTGAATTTCAGGAACAATTGTAAATTGTTTCTTTCTTTAAAATCTCGCTCCTCTGGAGACCCTGCTCAACAGGTCAAGATTGTAATATCTTTCCTGCGGGGCGACCCTCAGAATTGGGCATTTGCATTGGCACCAGGGGATCTTGCGTTGCTCAGTGTGGATGCGTTTTTTCTGGCATTGGGATTGCTCTATGAGGAACCTAACCTAGAGATTCAGGCTGAAAAGGCTTTATTAGCCCTCTCTCAGGGGCATGATGAAGCGGAAATATATTGTCAAAAATTTCGGAAATGGTCGGTGCTTACTCAGTGGAATGAGTGCGCCCTGGCTGCAAACTTCAGAAATGGTCTTTCTGAGGCCATTAAGGATATTATGGTGGGGTTCCCTACGTCTACAGGTCTGAATGAGTCTATGGCTATGGCCATTCAGATTGATCGGCGTTTACGGGAGCGCAAACCCGTGCACCAGTTGGCGGTGTCTTCTGAACAGGCACCTGAGACTATGCAATGTGATAGAATTCAGTCCAGAAGTGAACGGCAAAATTATAGGCGGAAAAATGGATTGTGTTTTTATTGTGGGGATTCGGCTCATGTTATATCAGCATGCTCTAAACGCACAAAAAGGGTTGATAAATCTTTTGCCATTGGTACTCTGCAGCCTAAGTTCATTTTGTCTGTGACTCTGATTTTTTCACTGTCTTCCATTTCCGTCGATGCCTATGTGGATTCGGGCGCTGCCCTGAGTCTTATGGATTGGTCATTTGCTAAACGCTGCGGTTTTAGTCTGGAGCCTCTGGAAGTTCCTATTCCTCTGAAGGGAATTGACTCTACACCATTGGCTATGAATAAACCGCAGTATTGGACACAAGTGACCATGCGCATGACTCCCGTTCACCAGGAGGTGATTCGCTTCCTTGTACTGTATAATTTACATGATGTACTAGTGCTTGGTCTGCCATGGTTACAAACTCATAATCCTGTCCTGGACTGGAAAACAATGTCTGTGTTAAGCTGGGGATGTCAGGGGGTTCATGATGATGCACCTCCGATTTCAATCGCTTCATCTACTCCTTCTGAGATCCCTGCGTTTTTGTCTGACTATAGGGATGTTTTTGAGGAGCCTAAGCTCAATTCGCTCCCTCCTCATAGAGAGTGTGACTGTGCTATAGAATTGATTCCTGGCAGTAAGTTCCCTAAGGGTCGTTTATTTAATCTGTCACTGCCAGAGCATACTGCTATGCGGAATTATATTAAGGAGTCCTTGGAAAAGGGACATATTCGTTCATCTTCGTCCCCTCTGGGAGCAGGTTTCTTTTTCGTGGCAAAAAAAGATGGTTCCCTGAGGCCTTGTATAGATTATCGCCTTCTGAATAAGATTACAGTCAAATACCAGTATCCATTGCCATTATTAACTGATTTGTTTG
Source organism: Ranitomeya variabilis (assembly GCF_051348905.1). Lineage (NCBI taxonomy): Eukaryota > Metazoa > Chordata > Amphibia > Anura > Dendrobatidae > Ranitomeya > Ranitomeya variabilis. The sequence continues at coordinate 433,814,333 of NC_135233.1, forward strand.
CTCGCATTAAGGGGGCTAGGTGGTTCACTAAGATAGATCTTCGCGGTGCGTATAATCTGGTGCGGATAAAACAGGGTGATGAGTGGAAAACCGCATTTAATACGCCTGAGGGCCATTTTGAGTATTTGGTAATGCCTTTTGGACTCTCCAATGCTCCGTCAGTCTTTCAGTCCTTTATGCACAATATTTTCCGTGAATATCTGGATAAGTTTATGATTGTGTATTTGGATGATATTTTGGTGTTTTCTGATGACTGGGAGTCTCATGTTCTACAGGTCAGGAAGGTGTTTCAGGTTCTGCGGGCCATTTCTTTGTTTGTGAAGGGTTCAAAGTGTCTCTTCGGAGTCCAGAAGATTTCTTTTTTGGGGTACATTTTTTCTCCTTCTACTATTGAGATGGATCCCGTCAAGGTTCAGGCTATTTGTGACTGGACACAACCTACATCTGTTAAGAGCCTTCAGAAGTTCTTGGGGTTTGCTAATTTTTATCGTCGGTTCATTGCTAATTTTTCCAGTATTGTCAAACCTTTGACTGATTTGACTAAAAAGGGTGCTGATGTTGCTGATTGGTCTCCTGCGGCCGTGGAGGCCTTTCAGGAACTTAAGCGCCGGTTTTCTTCTGCTCCTGTGTTGTGTCAACCAGATGTTTCACTTCCTTTTCAGGTTGAGGTTGATGCTTCCGAGATTGGAGCGGGGGCGGTTTTGTCACAGAGAAGTTCTAATGGCTCGGTGATGAAGCCATGTGCATTCTTCTCTAGAAAATTCTCGCCCGCCGAGCGCAATTATGATGTGGGTAATCGGGAGCTTTTGGCTATGAAGTGGGCATTTGAGGAGTGGCGTCATTGGCTTGAGGGTGCTAAACATCGTGTGGTGGTCTTGACTGATCACAAGAATCTCATTTACCTTGAGTCTGCCAGGCGTTTGAATCCTAGACAGGCTCGTTGGTCGTTGTTTTTTTCTCATTTCAATTTCGTGGTTTCATACCTGCCAGGTTCAAAGAATGTGAAGGCAGATGCTCTTTCCAGGAGTTTTGTGCCTGACTCTCCTGGAGACTCTGGGCCTACTGGTATCCTTAGGGATGGGGTAATATTGTCCGCCGTATCCCCAGACTTGCGACGTGCATTGCAGGAGTTTCAGGTGGATAAACCGGATCGTTGTCCACCAGAAAGACTGTTTGTTCCGGATGATTGGACCAGTAGAGTCATCTCCGAGGTCCATTCTTCTGTGTTGGCTGGTCATCCTGGAATATTTGGTACTAGAGACTTGGTGGCCAGGTCTTTTTGGTGGCCTTCCTTGTCTAGGGATGTGCGTACCTTTGTGCAGTCTTGTGAAGTGTGTGCTCGAGCTAAGCCTTGCTGTTCTCGGGCCAGTGGGTTGTTGTTATCCTTGCCCATCCCGAAGAGGCCTTGGACGCACATTTCCATGGATTTTATTTCTGATCTTCCGGTTTCACAGAAAATGTCCGTTATCTGGGTTGTGTGTGACCGCTTTTCTAAGATGGTTCATTTGGTGCCTTTGCCTAAGTTGCCCTCCTCCTCTGAGTTGGTCCCTTTGTTTTTTCAGAACGTGGTCCGTTTGCATGGGATTCCGGAGAATATCGTTTCTGACAGGGGATCCCAGTTTGTGTCTAGATTTTGGCGGACGTTTTGTGCCAAGATGGGCATTGATTTGTCTTTCTCGTCTGCATTCCATCCTCAGACGAATGGCCAGACGGAGCGAACTAATCAGACCTTGGAAACTTATTTGAGGTGTTTTGTTTCTGCTGATCAAGATGACTGGGTTGCTTTTTTGCCACTGGCCGAATTTGCTCTTAATAATCGGGCTAGTTCTGCCACGTTGGTCTCTCCTTTTTTTTGTAATTCGGGGTTTCATCCTCGTTTTTCCTCTGGTCAGGTGGAGTCTTCGGATTGTCCTGGAGTGGACGTGGTGGTGGACAGGCTACATCAGATTTGGAATCAGGTGGTGGACAATTTGAAGTTATCTCAGGAGAAGACTCAGCAGTTTGCTAATCGCCGTCGCCGCGTGGGTCCCCGACTTCTCGTTGGGGATTTGGTGTGGTTGTCTTCTCGTTTTGTCCCTATGAAGGTCTCTTCTCCTAAGTTCAAGCCTCGGTTCATCGGTCCTTATAGGATCTCGGAGATTCTTAACCCTGTATCTTTTCGTTTGGATCTCCCAGCATCGTTTGCTATTCATAATGTGTTCCATCGGTCATTGTTGCGGAGGTATGAGGTGCCCGTTGTTCCTTCGGTTGAGCCTCCTGCTCCGGTGCTGGTGGAGGGAGAATTGGAGTATGTTGTTGAGAAGATCTTGGATTCTCGTGTTTCCAGACGCAAACTCCAGTATTTGGTTAAGTGGAAGGGTTATGGTCAGGAGGATAATTCCTGGGTGGTCGCCTCCAATGTTCATGCGACTGATTTGGTCCGCGCCTTCCATAGAGCTCACCCTGATCGCCCTGGGGGTTCTCGTGAGGGTTCGGTGACCCCTCCTCAAGGGGGGGTACTGTTGTGGATTCTGTTTGTGGGCTCCCTCTGGTGGTTACTGCTGGTACTGGGTGACTTTGGTGGGTTGCGGCCTTTGGTTTCCACCTGTCCATCAGAGGCTGGGTGTTTCCTATTTTACCTGGCCTTTCTGTCATTCCCTTGCCGGCTATCAATGTATTCAGATGTGCTCTGTTTGGTTCCGCCTACCTGCTCCCAGATCTTTCAGGATAAGCTAAGTGCTGATTTTCAGTTGTTTGGTTTTTTGTCCAGCTTGCTTATTATGTCTCTATGCTAGCTGGTAGCTCTAGTGGACTGAGGTTCTCCCCATGTGCCATGAGTTGGCACATGGGTTCTTGTAATCTCAGGATGGTTTTTTTGATTAGGGTTTTTTGCTGACCGCTCAGTCCCCTTTTGTATCGTTCTGCTTTCTAGTTTACAGCGGGCCTCAATTTGCTAAAACTATATATATCATCTCTATGTGTGTGCCTTCCTCTCATTTCACCATCAATACATGTGAGGGGGCATCTATATCTTTTGGGGTTCATTCCTCTGGAGGCAAGTGAGGTCTTTATTTTCTTTATTTTCTCTGCAGTACTAGTTAGCTCTTTGGCTGGGGCGTGGCGTCTAGAACCAACGTAGGTACGCTCCCTGGCTATCTCTAGTTGCATTTGTCAGGCGTAGGGCAGCGGTCAGCCCAGGTTCCATCACCCTAGAGCTCGTCCGTTATCTCTTGGTACTTTGCTTGTCCTGTGCTATCCCTAGCCATTGGGGATTCATGACAGGGAGCTAAGGGTTCTATTCACTAGGCCACTCCTCACATACTGGTAAAACTGGGGGTCAGGCAGGAAGTTAGATCAGAAAGCTGACTGGGTTGGAAACAGGCAACACCTTGTGGCAGAGGGTGTTGTGGGGGAAGATTCGGTAGGGCCCCTGTCGGGGGTGGGATCCTGACAGAGGCCTGGCAACTTGAGAGAACGTCATGGGACCGTGCCTGCTCAGCATAGTGGCGGTGCCCAAGGAAGGATTAGAAGCGAGATAGATTGTGCTGAGTGAGAAACGAGATCAAAGCAACAAGGAGAATACCAGTAGGAGTCGTGCTGTGAGACCGAGGCAACATCCTACTGAGGCGCACAACCGGCAGGAACGCCGAGGAAGTATTCATAAATCTAGCTTCAAGCAATACTTCAAACCAACGGCAGGACAGTCAGTCATAGGCGGGCTGTCTCACCTAAATCACCTACGAAGACATAGGGGGCAAATTGTGGAGAGGGGCGACTCTAGGGTCCCGGAAGAGCTCCGAGCCTACCCGTCATACGGGTGCCGTCCTAACCGTAACATCAGGGAGGGACGGAAGATTAGCAGAACATCATCTAATCGAGTTGTGAGGGAACTTAAGAAACAGACACAACAGTTGTGGGGACTTTCCATAAGCACAGCAGGGAAGGACCACAACACATAGCGCTAGCAGGAAGGCACAGATTTCCACCTGCAAAGAGAACTCTGGAGGTGCCATTGGACCGGCTGGACTTGCACAGCCTGGTTAACCGTATCCCGGATTGAGGACCCAGAGATCTTCAGTAAAGAGGTAAAGAGACTGCAACCTGGTTATTTACTGCGACCGGCATATCACAACTACACCATTATTCTCCACACTTTCTCCGGACGTCCCCCTGACAGGCAGGGCCACGGACCGGGCCTAGCCACCGTGACAACCCCAGAGCAGAGACTCAAAGGCCCGGTACCGGGTACCCCTCGGCCCTGCGGCAGTGGGGGCGCTCCACATACATTGTTGTGCACTCTTACCAGCCCTATGTTTGTTATTTATTACGTGCCCTATACTGTGTTTTGTGCACCTGTACTCTGTTTTATGTGTGCATTCCTGTGTTGGTGTCCTTTATAGTCACACACCCTATCCTCAACATTTGCTGCTTTACCTGTTTGTATTTTGTTAATAAAATTTATTGGTTTTACATTTAAACTGATTATGTTACGTATTTTTTGGTATGGGGCATTATGCTCTTTGGAATTTATAGGTTTATAAGTATGGCAGCCAGCAATAAAAAGGACTGCTGCACACAAAAGTGTGGACAAATAAACAAGATAACTGTGCAGAAAGGAGCAACAGGATTTTTGCTTTTAAAAAAGCAGTTGGTTTACACAGCGGCGTACAAACAGCAATGCAGCTATGAGGGAGCGTTATAAAGCAGACTAATAAGCTACAGAGCTGATGCACAAAAATCTAGCCTCCACTGTCCCTGCAAAGAAAAGGTGGTGTTGGACAGTGGAAATCGCTACAGGACAAGCGGTTTGGGGGTTAATCTTCCCTCCCTAACTATATCCCTTCTTCTGATGAAGCTGCAGCAACCTCTCCCTATGCTGAGATCGGCAGAAGTAAGATGGCGGTCGGCGTGCACGCCCCTTTATAGCCCCTGTGACGCCGCAGAAAGCAAGCCAATCACTGTCATGCCCTTCTCTAAGATGGTGGGGACCGAGACCTATGTCATCACGCTGCCCACACTCTGCGTCCTCCTTCATTGGCTGAAAAATGGCGGTGAAAGCGTCATACGAAACGCGACTTTGGCGCGAAGATCGCCGACCGCATGGCCGATCCCACGCTGGGATCGGGTCGGGTTTCATGAAACCCGACTTTGCCGAAAGTCGGCGATTTTTTAATTTGTCCGATCCGTTTCGCTCAACCCTAGGTCTGACAATTGGCCAAGCTTAAAATTTAGAGTCTGGACTCTTTTGGGGACCCAAAAACCCCTCAGAGATTCTAGACTTTTTTTTTTAAATTTAACCATGCATTGTTATTATAATGCAACAAATTTTGGTTTAGGTATTAATTTTTTTTTAATTAAAAAGTCTTTGTAAAAAGGGCAGACACATTTTTTTAGAAAGTTATTCAAAACTTTTTAAAACTTGTATTCCCCCTTTTTTTGGCTTTTCTTGTTGTATCTCAGCCTATCATGCTTGCCCGAGTCAGACTGACAAGTAATCCTAGAGGTGGCCTCCAGTAGGATCTAATAGGCTTCTGTATATGGCAGACTTTAAAGAAGTTGTCCACTACTTGGACAACTTTTTGTCATACCCTACTCTTGGCCGCGATAAAATAATAAAGCCTATACTCATTTTCCATGCCGGTGCCATTACCACAATCTTGGCACTCGCTCTCCCCGGTGCTCTCGGGCTGTTGTTGTGACAGGTGACGCCGGTGCCCAAACAACGCTGGCGTTACTGTCTTAGTCTTCAGACAAATCGAATGTGAAGAAGACAACTCAGTCATCCAGTCTGGTATAGGGGTGTGCTGAGCTGTCAATGTGTTGATTGACAGCTTGGCCATCCAATTTGAGACTGGGAGGTGCTGGCTGTTTCCAAGTGTTCATTGTCCCAGGTGATTGCAAGGCTACTTAACTGAGCTGTTTCTCCCAGACCTCTGCCAGATCTACATTCAGCTACTGTGTGGCTTGTTTCTCTATGCCTTGCTTTCTATTTGTAGATCTTTGGTTGCCTGACCTTGGATCTTGTTCTGAATAACCATCTGATTAACCCCTTCTGTAGTGATTGGCTATCCTCCTGGTATTCTGACCTCGGAACTTTACACATTATCCATGAGATGCAAAAATAACTCAGTATGCAGTAATCCCCCCCTAGTGATTATGTCAGGCAGAATTTTATTGGAATGGTGGGTAAAAGGTGACAGTCGCAGCCTTTTTAAGAATGATCGTGAGATAAGAATAGTAACAAAATCATGTGTGCCATGATCAGTTACTATAACTATTTAGTAAAATCGGATGTCGATGTGATACCGATGACCTGTACAGATATTTCTAACTTCCTTCTCAGCAGAAAAGAACTAAGAGGAATGAAGAAGTATAATGCTGGAGTCGCATCTTCAGATATCCAGTACTTTTCAGTTGAACTTGCCCCATGAAACATTTCACGCCTATTAATTCCGAGCCCCGGAACAGTGGAGCAGAGTCTCCGAGGTTACCGTCAGGGCCGACCTTAACGCCAGGACACCTGACAGTCAGTCATATCACACTGGCGAGCTAATCCTGCAGCCCGTCATTTTGTCATTTTACCTTTTCCAGTAATTGCAGCTGTTCCTCGGGTCCTCGCTATCCGCAGGTAACTCAAAGTTATATTTTGCTGAAATGTAAGCGTGCGGCCATAACTGGAGGATTAGACGATGGGGGTGATTATTATCCTGGAAATATTTATAATCAAAACGGCAGGTAGAAATATCTGTCTGAAATTATTAGAGACTGTCATAAAGTGGAGGGACTTTACACGGAGAGCGCGAGTGGAGACTGATGTGGAGGCTGTGGATGTTATTCCGATGCACGGATTTCTCCACCAAATCTTAAAATTATTCACAGCATTGATTGAAACCTTCCATAATGGGCTCATGACATGACATAACACAAAGCTACGCAGCAACAGCGTGAAATCTACTTGGTCAGCGCTGCCGATAATGATGAAAAGTCAAGGTGTTCAAATAAACAAAAGTGGTATAATTCAATGCGTTTCAAGGTTCAAATGACCTCTTCCTCAAGACATAACCACCAGTTCCTCCTGCAGCGAAACAACCCCACAACATGATGCTGCCACCACTGTGTTTCACAGGTGGGATGGTGTTCTTAGGCTTCCAAGCTTCTCCCTTTTTACTCCAAACATAAAGATGGTCATTATGCCTAAAAAGTTCAATTTTAGTTTCATCAGACCACAGGACATGTCTCCAAAAATTAAGGCCTTTGTTCCTGTGTGCATTTGCAAACATTAATCTGGCTTTTTACATTTCTTTTGGAGTAATGGCTTCCTTCTGGCAGAGTGTTTCACTGTGGATATTGACACAATCTTACCAGCTTCTGCCATCATCTTCACAAGGTCTTTTGCTTTTGTCCTTGGGTTTATATGCGGTAGGATGACTGGACATTTGCACCTTGCTTGTACTTGTGTATAATTGTTTGTATAGATGAACGAGGCACGTTCATGTATCTGGAAATTGTACCCAAGGATAAACCAGACTTGTACAAGTGCACAATTCTCCTCATGATATCTTGGATGATTTCTTTAGACTTTCTCATGATGCTACACATAAAAGCAGTGTGTTTCAGGTGTGTATTAAAATACATCCACAGGTATGTCTGTAATTAACTCAGATGTTGCAAAAAGCCTATCTGAAGCTTCCAAACACATGACATCACCATATGGGCGGTCCAGAATTGTTTAAAGGCATAGTAATCTTATTGTATGGAAACTTTTGACTTTGCAGTAAGTAATAAAAATGCCAAAAAGCATTCTCTCTCTCCTCTCTCTCATTATTCTGGCACTTGGAAAATATTAATAATTATGGTAATCGTAATTGGCCTAAAACGAGAAAAGGTTTATTCTGATTTCTTGTCAGATATTGAGAAAAACCTGCAGATGTGTCTTTATATATATATAGTGGATGGAAACTTCTGGTTTCAACTGTATCTATCTATTATCTATCATCTATCTATTACACAGGTCAACAAAAAAATTTTTTTTTTCTGGTATCCAAAATATTTTAATGAATTTGGGGTATTTTTGGGGTGCTGATTCTGAATATGTCATCAGTTTTGCCAGATTGGCTCAAGTTTTTGAGATTTTTGGTATCTTATTTATAGCACTTGTTGGTAAATGCGACGCATCATCTCATTAATTTCTTTGGATTAGTACTTGAACTGAGCAGTTCTCAATATAGTTTTGTGTTAATTAGTGTTCTAAAAGTTTGTTCATAGCTTGATTTTTGCACTAACTTTATGTTGTTGTCTGTTTTCCAGTGAAAAGCATGAACTCATCAAGAAGAAGTTGTCTTAACGATCCAGACTCATTCTGTTACATTTGTGGTGAATACACACTGCCAAAACATAGAAGAAACATAACAGACTTCGTAAAAAAAAGTGTATTTTGCCTATTTTGGGGTTATGCTTGGGGACCAAGACAAGTTTTGGGCACCACACATAGTGTGCAAAGCATGTATCGAATTATTACGAAAATGGAGCAAAGGACAAAGAAAAAGCTTCAAATTTGGTGTTCCAATGGTGTGGAGAGAGCCAAAAAATCATCATGATGACTGTTATTTCTGTGCAGTGCAAGTGCAAGGATTCAATAAGCATAAGAAACGAAAATGGGAGTAACATGGAATCTGCAAGAAGGCCTGTCCCTCATTGTGAAGATGTGCCTGTACCTGTGTTTACCATAAATAACAGTCATCATGATGATTTTTTGGCTCTCTCCACACCATTGGAACACCAAATTTGAAGCTTTTTCTTTGTCCTTTGCTCCATTTTCGTAATAATTCGATACATGCTTTGCACACTATGTGTGGTGCCCAAAACTTGTCTTGGTCCCCAAGCATAACCCCAAAATAGGCAAAATACACTTTTTTTACGAAGTCTGTTATGTTTCTTCTATGTTTTGGCAGTGTGTATTCACCACAAATGTAACAGAATGAGTCTGGATCGTTAAGACAACTTCTTCTTGATGAGTTCATGCTTTTCACTGGAAAACAGACAACAACATAAAGTTAGTGCAAAAATCAAGCTATGAACAAACTTTTAGAACACTAATTAACACAAAACTATATTGAGAACTGCTCAGTTCAAGTACTAATCCAAAGAAATTAATGAGATGATGCGTCGCATTTACCAACAAGTGCTATAAATAAGATACCAAAAATCTCAAAAACTTGAGCCAATCTGGCAAAACTGATGACATATTCAGAATCAGCACCCCAAAAATACCCTAAATTCGATGAAATATCTTTGGCACCAAAAATGCTGTTGACCAGTGTTATCTTTCTATCTATTATCTATCTATTATCTATTATCTTTCTATCTATTATCTATCTATCAGCTATCGATCTATCTATCATCTATCTATTATTTATATATCTATCATCTATCTATTATCTTTCTATCTATTATCTATCTATCTATCTATCTATCTATCTATCTATCTATCTATCTATCTATTATCTATCATCTATCTATTATCTACCTATCATCTATCTATTATCTTTCTATCTATTATCTATCTATCTATCTATTATTATCTATCTATCTATCTATCTATCTATCTATCTATCTATCTATCTATCATCTGTCTATTATCTTTCTATCTATTATCTATCTATCTATCATCTATCTATCCATTGCCATATTTATCCCGTGTTTCCATAGCTTGCAGACATATGGACGTTTGGTAGAAATGTGTTTTCCCGTAGACTTTCTAAATGCTAATATAATGCGATCAATATCTGCAGTGACCCCAAACTGCGTCTGTTCGATTTCCTCTGGGACCACCTCCCATCACGCATGTTACATACTTCCAACCGGGGATTTCTCAGGACGGCTGGACTCCGCACAACCTCTGCGGCAATGATCCACAGATCACAGCATTAACAATTCCCTTGTGTCCTATTACTGCTGTTTCCATATGTGTTGCACGTCTGCAGATTATCTCACACATCAATGAGCGAACAGCTCACTACCATAATCCAGACACAAACGGCGTCACGTGATGGCTGGGAGAGAGAGAGAAGTACAAATTCAAAGCAATTTACATAGGACTGCAAGAACATTTGAGTCTGGGTACTCACATGTTGGACTCTGGCCCCTGTGACACTTTATCAAAAAGTTATTAGCCGCTTAACGACCAGAGGTATTTTTGGTTTTGCATTTTCATTTTTTGCTCCCCTTCTTCCCAGAGCCATATTTATTTTTCCATCAATATGGCCATGTGAAGGTTTGTTTCTTGCGGTACGAGTTTTTTTTGAACGACACCATGGGTTTTACCCTGTTGTGTACTCGAAAACAGGAAACAAATTCCAAGCGCTGTGAAATTCCAAAAAAAGTGCAATCCCATACTTGTTTTTTGGGTTTTTTTTTTCACCATGTTCACTAAATGTTAAAACTGAGCTACCATTATGATTCTCCAGGTCATTACGAGTTCATAGATACCAAACATGTCTAGGTTATTTTCTTATCTAAGTGGTGAAAAAGAATTCCAAACTTTGTTAAAAATAATAAATAAATTGCACCATTTTCCGATACTTATAGCATCTCCATTTCGGGATCTCGGGTCGGGTGAGGGCTTATTTTTTGCACGCCGAGCTAACCTTTTTAATGAGACCATTTTGCTGCAGATACGTTCTTTTGATCGCCCGTTATTACATTTTAATGCAATGTCGCTGCAACCAAAAAAACGTAATTCTGTCGGTTTGACTTTTTTTCTCGCTACGCCGTTGGGCGTTAATCCTTTTTTTAATGATAGATCAGGCGATTCTGAACGCGGCGATACCAAATATGTGTATGTTTGATTTTTTTTATTGTTTTATTTTGAATGGGACGAAAGGAGGGAGATTTGAACTTTTATAGTTTTTTAATTTTTTTTTATATTTTTAAAAACATTTTTTTTTACTTTTGGCATGCTTCAATAGTCTCCATAGGTGTCTAAAAGCTGTCATAACCTGATCGGCTCTGCTACAAACAGGCGATGATCAGATCACCTGTATGTAGCAGATTTGCTTACTTGCTATAAGTGTCGACCACAGCAATCCGGCAGTGACAACCATAGAGGTTTCCAGGAGACTTCTGCTTGTCATGCCAACATTTCGGTGACCCACGATCATGTTACAGGTAGTGTTGAGCATTCCGATACTGCAAGTATCGGGTATCGGCCGATATTTGCTGTATCGGAATTCCGATACCGAGTTCCGATATTTTAGCGATATCGGAAATTGGAATCGGAAGTGTGCGGTGCGTATGGTTCCCAGGGTCTGGAGGAGAGGAGACTCTCCTTCAGGCCCTGGGATCCATATTCATGTAAAAAATAAATAATAAAAATAAAAAATATTGATATACTCACCCCTCCAGGCGGACCCTGGCGCTTAGCGGTGCCTCCGTTCCTAAGAATGCAGGGAGTGAATGACCTTCGATGACGTCGCGGCTTGTGATTGGTCGTGTGAGCGGTCATATGAGCGGTCACGTGACCAATCACAAGCCGCGACGTCATCGAAGGTCCTTCACTCTGCATTCTTAGGAACGGAGGCAGACGCTTGGACCGGTAAGAGCCGGGGCCGTCAGAGGGGTGAGTATATCAATATTTTTTATTTTTATTCTTTATTTTATACATGAATATGGATCCCAGGGCCTGAAGGAGAGTTTCCTCTCCTTCAGACCCTGGGAAGCATTCCAATATTTTGTGTCCCATTGATATGCATTGGTATCGGGTATCGGTATCGGCGATATCCGATATTTTTTGGATATCGGCCGATCCAATCCGATACCGATACCTTTGCATATCGGAAGGTATCGCTCAACACTAGTTACAGGGGTCACTGATGGGCGGATTTCCGGCCCAATGGCAGGAAGCGCCTGTTAAATGCCACTGTCAGAGTTTGACAGCGGCATTTAACGGGTTAATAGCTGCAGGTGGATCATGATTGCATGAGCGGCTGTTCCGGTCACATGCAAAATAAGGGTTTTTGTCCTGAAGAATGGGTCCTGTGTGACCCTGAAATACGTTGATTGCTAAACCTGTTCAGAATAAATTATTTTAAACAATTAAGCCGACCCCCTAGATCTTTCCGCAGCACAGGTTTGCCACATATTTTCATCCACTTGTTGAATCTCTTCTTTGGTGTGTTGTGATTCGGTTCGTGGGCTCCCCCGGTGGTCTCTTGTGGTACTGGTGTCCTGCAAGCTTTGCCTTCTCAGTTCACCTGTTCCTATCAGGATGTGGGAGTATCCTATTTAACTTTGCTCCTTAGTCATTCTAATGCTGGCCATCAATGTATCCAGAGTGATTCTGTTGCATGTTCCTGCTCCCAGTTTTCTGCTCAGCTAAGTTGGACACTTTAGTCCTTAAGTCTATTTTTGTATGTTTTGTCCAGTTTGCACTTATGTGAATCTCTGCAGCTGGAAGCTCTTGTTGGGCTGAAATTACCACTCCAGTGGCATGAGTTGTCACATGAGTTAAGGTAATTTCAGGATGGTGTTTTGAAGGGTTTTGCAGCTGACCGCGAAGTCCTCTGTTGTATCTTTCTGCTATTTAGTTAGCGGGCCTCTCTGTGCTAAATCTGCTTTCATACTACGTGTGTCTTTTCATCTGCTCTCACCGTTATTATATGTGGGGGGCTGCTATCTCCTGTGGGGACATTCTCTGGAGGCAAGCCAGGACTGTGTTTTCTTCTACCAGGGGTAGTTAGTTCTCCGGCTGGCGCGCGGCATCTAGAGACAATGCAGGAATGCCCCCTGGCTACTTCTAGTGTGGTGTGTAGGTTTAGCATCGCGGTCAGCTCTAGTTTCCATCACCCGAGAGCTTGTCCGTTTATTCTATGCTTCTGATGTTTCCTTGCCATTGGAAACCATAACAGTATGGCCAGCCCAAATCTTTAATCTATAGGCTGAAGCAGGAGAGAAAAGGAACTGTGTGAAACCTTTTTTTTTTTTTTTTTTCCTTCCTCTGAAGTTGCACTCCAGCTCTAATTGCAGTCTCCTGTTTTCCTCTCCTCTTAACCCCTGAATGGCTCAGACTTTATCTGTTGAAATATGGATCCCCAGAGTCTGGCTACCAATTTGAATAATCTTGCCTCTAAAGTTCAGAATATACAAGATTTTTTGTTACATGCTCCTCGGTCTGAACCTAAAATTCCTATACCGGAGTTTTTTTCTGGAGATCGATCTTGTTTTCTAAATTTTAAATACAATTGTAAATTGTTTCTTTCGCTGAGATCTCATTCTGCTGGAGATCCTGCCCAGCAAGTAAAAATTGTTATTTCTTTACTGCGGGGTGACCCCCAAAATTGGGCATTTTCATTGGCACCAGGGGATCCTGCGTTGCTTAATGTGGATGCGTTTTTTCTGGCTTTGGGGTTGCTTTATGAGAAACCAAATTTGGAGATTCAGGCTGAGAAAGCCCTAATAGCCCTCTCTCAGGGGCAAGATGAAGCCGAAATATATTGCCAAAAATTTCGAAAGTGGTCTGTGCTTACTCAGTGGAATGAGTGCGCTCTGGCGGCAGTTTTCAGAGAGGGTCTCTCTGATGCTGTAAAAGACGTCATGGTGGGGTTTCCTGCGCCTGCTGGTCTGAATGAGTCCATGACAATGGCAATTCAGATTGATCGGCGTTTACGGGAACGCAAACCTGTGCACCAGTTGGCGGTGTCTTCTGAAGAGGCACCACAGAGTATGCAATGTGATAGCTTTCTGTCCAGAAGCGAACGACAGATTTATAGGCACAAAAATCATTTGTGCTTCTATTGTGGAAATTCTACTCATGTTATATCAGCATGCTCTAAACGAACAAAGAAAGTTGATAAATCCTCTGCTATTGGCACTTTGCAGTCCAAGTTTATTTTGTCTGTAACTCTAATTTGTTCGTTATCTTCTATTGTTGCGGATGCGTATGTGGATTCTGGCGCCGCTTTGAGTCTTATGGATTGGTCCTTTGCCAGGCGCTGTGGGTTTGATCTAGAGCCTCTGGAAGTTCCTATACCTTTAAAGGGTATTGATTCTACACCATTGGCTAGTAATAAACCACAATACTGGACACAAGTGACCATGCGTATGACTCCAGACCATCAAGAGGTGATTCGCTTCCTTGTACTGTATAATCTACATGATGTGTTGGTGCTGGGATTGCCATGGTTGCAAACTCATAACCCAGTCCTTGACTGGAAAACAATGTCTGTACTAAGCTGGGGATGTCAGGGAAATCATGGGGACACATCTTTGGTCTCCATTGCTTCATCTATTCCCTCTGAAATTCCTGAGTTTTTGTCTGATTATCGTGAGGTTTTTGAGGAATCTACTCTTAATTCTCTTCCTCCTCACAGAGATTGCGATTGCGCCATAGATTTGATCCCTGGCAGTACATTTCCTAAGGGTCGTCTATTCAATCTGTCTGTACCTGAACATGCTGCCATGCGAGAGTATATTAGGGAGTCCTTGGAAAAGGGACATATTCGTCCTTCTTCGTCTCCTCTTGGAGCGGGGTTCTTTTTCGTAGCTAAAAGCGATGGTTCTTTGAGACCTTGTATTGATTATAGACTCTTGAATAAGATCACAGTCAAGTATCAGTATCCTTTGCCATTGCTGACAGATTTATTTGCTCGCATTGAGGGGGCGAAGTGGTTCTCTAAGATTGATCTTCGCGGTGCGTATAATTTGGTGCGAATTAAGCAGGGGGATGAGTGGAAAACCGCATTTAATACGCCCGAGGGCCATTTTGAGTATTTGGTGATGCCTTTTGGTCTGTCAAATGCCCCTTCGGTCTTTCAGTCTTTTATGCACAATATTTTCCGTGAATATCTGGATAAATTTATGATTGTGTATTTGGACGATATCTTGATTTTTTCGGATGACTGGGAATCTCATGTTCAACAAGTTAGGAGGGTTTTTCAGGTTTTGCGGACCAATTCTCTGTTTGTTAAAGGTTCAAAGTGTGTTTTTGGGGTTCAGAAGATTTCTTTTTTGGGGTACATTTTTTCCCCCTCTTCTATTGAGATGGATCCTGTGAAGGTTCGGGCTATTTGTGACTGGACGCAACCGACTTCTCTTAAGGGCCTTCAGAAATTTTTGGGCTTTGCTAACTTTTATCGTCGATTCATAACTGGTTTTTCTAGCGTTGTCAGGCCTTTGACTGATTTGACTAAAAAGGGTGCTGATGTTGCAGATTGGTCTCCTGCTGCTGTGGAGGCCTTTCGGGAGCTTAAGCGCCGTTTTTCTTCGGCTCCGGTGTTGTGCCAGCCTGATGTTTCTCTTCCTTTTCAGGTGGAAGTTGATGCTTCCGAGATCGGAGCGGGGGCGGTTTTGTCGCAGAAAAGTTCAGATTGTTCAGTGATGAGACCTTGTGCGTTCTTTTCTCGAAAATTTTCGCCCGCCGAGCGAAATTATGACGTCGGTAATCGGGAGCTTTTGGCGATGAAGTGGGCATTCGAGGAGTGGCGTCATTGGCTTGAGGGTGCTAAACATCAGGTGGTGGTCTTGACTGATCACAAAAATTTGATTTATCTTGAGTCGGCCAGACGTCTGAATCCTAGACAGGCGCGCTGGTCGTTGTTTTTCTCCCGGTTTAATTTTGTGGTTTCGTATCTGCCAGGTACTAAGAATGTGAAGGCGGATGCCCTTTCTAGGAGTTTTGAACCTGATTCCCCTGGTGATTCTAAACCTACGGGTATACTTAAGGATGGGGTGATATTGTCTGCTGTCTTCCCAGACCTGCGACGTGCTTTACAAGAGTTTCAGGCGGATCGGCCTGATCGTTGTCCGCCTGGTAGATTGTTTGTGCCGGATGAGTGGACCAATAGAGTCATCTCGGAGGTTCATTCTTCTGCATTGGCAGGTCATCCGGGAATTTTTGGTACCAGAGATTTGGTGGCTAGGTCCTTCTGGTGGCCTTCCCTGTCTCGGGACGTGCGTACTTTTGTGCAGTCTTGCGATGTTTGTGCTCGGGCCAAGCCTTGTTGTTCTCGGGCTAGTGGGTTATTGTTGCCCTTGCCTGTTCCTAAGAGGCCTTGGACACACATCTCTATGGATTTTATTTCTGATCTCCCTGTTTCTCAGAAGATGTCCGTCATTTGGGTGGTGTGTGACCGCTTTTCTAAGATGGTTCATTTGGTGCCCTTGCCCAAGCTGCCTTCCTCATCTGAGTTGGTGCCCCTGTTTTTTCAGAATGTGGTTCGGCTGCATGGTATTCCGGAGAATATCGTTTCCGACAGGGGATCCCAGTTTGTGTCCAGATTTTGGCGGGCGTTTTGTGCCAGGATGGGCATTGATTTGTCTTTTTCGTCTGCATTTCATCCCCAGACAAATGGCCAGACGGAACCTACTAATCAGACCTTGGAGACTTATTTGAGGTGTTTCGTGTCTGCTGATCAGGATGACTGGGTCTCCTTTTTGCCGTTGGCTGAGTTTGCCCTTAATAATCGGGCCAGTTCTGCCACTTTGGTCTCCCCTTTCTTTTGCAATTCAGGGTTCCATCCTCGTTTTTCATCTGGTCAGGTGGAGTCTTCGGATTGTCCTGGAGTGGATACCATGGTGGATAGGTTGCATCGTATTTGGGGGCAGGTGGTGGACAATTTGGAGTTGTCCCAGGAGAAGACTCAACGTTTTGCTAATCGCCATCGTCGTGTTGGTCCTCGTCTTCGTGTTGGGGACTTGGTGTGGTTGTCCTCCCGTTTTGTCCCTATGAGGGTCTCTTCTCCTAAGTTTAAGCCTCGGTTCATCGGTCCTTATAAGATTTTGGAAATTCTTAACCCTGTGTCTTTTCGTTTGGACCTCCCAGCATCCTTTGCTATCCATAATGTCTTCCATCGGTCATTATTGCGGAGGTATGAGGTACCACTTGTGCCTTCTGTTAAGCCTCCTGCTCCTGTGCTGGTTGAGGGTGAATTGGAGTACGTGGTGGAGAAAATCTTGGACTCTCGTGTTTCCAGACGGAGACTTCAATATCTGGTGAAATGGAAGGGCTACGGTCAAGAGGATAATTCTTGGGTTACAGCTTCTGATGTTCATGCTTCTGATTTGGTCCGTGCCTTTCATAGGGCTCATCCAGATCGCCCTGGTGGTTCTTGTGAGGGTTCGGTGCCCCCTCCTTAAGGGGGGGGTACTGTTGTGATTCGGTTCGTGGGCTCCCCCGGTGGTCTCTTGTGGTACTGGTGTCCTGCAAGCTTTGCCTTCTCAGTTCACCTGTTCCTATCAGGATGTGGGAGTATCCTATTTAACCTTGCTCCTTAGTCATTCTAATGCTGGCCATCAATGTATCCAGAGTGATTCTGTTGCATGTTCCTGCTCCCAGTTTTCTGCTCAGCTAAGTTGGACACTTTAGTCCTTAAGTCTATTTTTGTATGTTTTGTCCAGTTTGCACTTATGTGAATCTCTGCAGCTGGAAGCTCTTGTTGGGCTGAAATTACCACTCCAGTGGCATGAGTTGTCACATGAGTTAAGGTAATTTCAGGATGGTGTTTTGAAGGGTTTTGCAGCTGACCACGAAGTCCTCTGTTGTATCTTTCTGCTATTTAGTTAGCGGGCCTCTCTGTGCTAAATCTGCTTTCATACTACGTGTGTCTTTTCATCTGCTCTCACCGTTATTATATGTGGGGGGCTGCTATCTCCTGTGGGGACATTCTCTGGAGGCAAGCCAGGACTGTGTTTTCTTCTACCAGGGGTAGTTAGTTCTCCGGCTGGCGCGCGGCATCTAGAGACAACGCAGGAATGCCCCCTGGCTACTTCTAGTGTGGTGTGTAGGTTTAGCATCGCGGTCAGCTCTAGTTTCCATCACCCGAGAGCTTGTCCGTTTATTCTATGCTTCTGATGTTTCCTTGCCATTGGAAACCATAACATTGGTGCCCGGACCCGTGTTCTGCTGCAGCTGATTTAGGCTATGTGCCAAGCAGAATTTTCTTCATCAAAACCGTACACCCTTGCCAGGAAATCCGCTTGCGTTTTTCTTCACTTTCCCGCAAAATTAATCAACATGCTGCATATTTTTCAGCGATGTGTTTCCGCTGTGGAAAAAAGCGCAGCATGGGCACAATGCCATTAAAAATAATGGGATGCGTTTTGTAAGCATTTTTTAAGCGTTTCCGCAGTGGAAAAATGAGGCAAAAACGATTAAAAATCGCAAAGTGGGCACATAGCCTTAAGTTGTTGTCCATGTTGCTATTTTGCAACCCCACCAGGAAAGTTAGCACCCCATTGGCTTCTCAACGTTTTTACCAGTTAAGACCCTATTGTGCTTGTTCGCTCCGCAGTTTTCTACGCTACTACTACAGCATGCACCATTCACAATAGGAGATATCATAGCTCACCTTCTCCCCCTCAATTACAATGACTGATAACACCTCTATATACAGTAAATAACAAAGGATCCACGATTCACAATAGGTGATGTCACAGCTCACCTCCTCCTCCTGTACAATGACTGATAACACCTCTATATATAGTAGATAACAGGATCCACCATTCACAATAGGTGATGTCACAGCTCGCCTCCTCCTGTACAATGACTGATAACACCTCTATATACAGTAGATAACACAGGATCCACCATTCACAATAGGTGATGTCACAGCTCACCTCTTCCTCCTGTACAATGACTGATAACACCTCTATATACAGTAGATTACACAGGATCCACCATTCACAATAGGTGATGTCACAGCTCACCTCCTCCTCCTGTACAATGACTGATAACACCTCTATATACAGTAGATAACACAGGATCCACCATTCACTATAGGTGATGTCACAGCTCACCTCTTCCTGTACAATGACTGATAATACGTCTATACACAGTAGATAACACAGGATACACCATTCACAATAGGTGATATCACAGCTCACCTTCTCTCCCTCTTTTACAATGACTGGTAACACCTCTATATACAGTAAACAACACAGGATCCACCATTCACAATAGGTGATATCACAGCTCACCTCCTCCTCCTGTACAATGACTGATTATACCTCTATATGCATTAGATAGCACAGGATCCACCATTCACAATAGGTGATGTCACAGCTCACCTCCTCCTGTACAATGACTGATAACACCTCTATATACAGTAGATAGCACAGGATAAATTATTCACAATAGGTGATGTCACAGCTCACCTCCTCCTCCTGTATAATGACTGATAACACCTCTATATACAGTAGATAACACAGGACTCACCATTCACAATAGGTGATGTCACAGCTCACCTCCTCCTCCTGTACAAAGACTGATAACACCTCTATATACAGTAGATAACACAGGATCCACCATTCACAATAGGTGATGTCACAGCACACCTCCTCCTCCTGTATAATGACTGATAACACCTCTATATACAGTAGATAACACAGGACTCACCATTCACAATAGGTGATGTAACATCTCACCTCCTCCTCCTGTACAGTGACTGATAACACCTCTATATACAGTAGATAATACAGGATCCACCATTCACAATAGGCGATGTCACAGCTCACCTCCTCCTGTACAATGACTGATAACACCTCTATATACAGTAGATAACACAGGATCCACCATTCACAATAGATGATGTCACAGCTCGCCTCCTCCTCCTGGACAATGACTGATAACTCCTCTATATACAGTAGATAACACAGGATCCACCATTCACAATAGATTATATCACAGCTCACCTCCTCCTCTTGTACAATGACTGATAACACCTCTATATACAGTAGATAACACAGGATTCACCATTCACAATAGGTGATGTCACAGCTCACCTTCTACTCCTGTAAAATGACTGATAACAACTCTATATATAGTAGATAACATAGGATCCACCATTCACAATAGGTAATGTCACAGCTCACCTCCTCCTCCTGTACAATGCCTGATAACACCTCTATATACAGTAGATAACACAGGATCCATCAATCACAATGGGTGATGTCACAACTCACCTCCTCCTGTGCAATGGCTGATAACACCTCTATATACAGTAGATAATAAAGGATCCACCATTCTCAATAGGTGATGTCACAGCTCACCTCCTCCTACTCCTGTACAATGACTGATAACACCTCTATATACAGTAGATATTACAGGTTCCATCATTCACAATGGGTGATGTCACAGCTCACCTCCTCCTGTACAATGACTGATTATACCTCTATATACAGTAGATAGCACAGGATCCAACATTCACAATGGGTGATGTCACAGCTCACCTCCTCCTCCTGTACAATGACTGATAACACCTCTATATACAGTAGATAACACAGGATCCACCATTCACAATAGATGATATCACAGCTCACCTCCTCTTGTACAATGACTGATAACACCTCTATATACAGTAGATAACACAGGATTAACCATTCACAATAGGTGATGTCACAGCTCACCTCCTCCTCCTGTACAATGACTGATAACAACTCTATATATAGTAGATAACACAGGATCCACCATTCACAATAGGTAATGTCACAGCTCACCTCCTCCTCCTGTACAATGCTTAATAACACCTCTATATACAGTAGATAACACAGGATCTATCGTTTACAATGGGTGATGTCACAACTCACCTCCTCCTGTACAAAGGCTGATAACACCTCTATATACAGTAGATAATAAAGGATCCACCATTCTCAATGGGTGATGTCACAGCTCACCTCCTCCTGTACAATGACTGATTATACCTCTATATACAGTAGATAGTACAGGATCCACCATTCACAATAGGTGATGTCACAGATCACCTCCTCCTGTATAATGACTGATAACACCTCTATATACAGTAGATAACACAGGATCCACCATTCACAATAGATGATATCACAGCTCACCTTCTCCTGCTGTACAATGACTGATAACACCTCTATATACAGTACATAACACAGGATTCACCATTCAGAATAGGTGATGTCACAGCTCACCTCCTCCTCCTGTACAATGGCTGATAACACCTCTATATACAGTAGATAATAAAGGATCCACCATTCTCAATAGGTGATGTCACAGCTCACCTCCTCCTACTCCTGTACAATTACTGATAACACCTCTATATACAGTAGATATTACAGGTTCCATCATTCACAATGGGTGATGTCACAGATCACCTCCTCCTGTACAATGACTGATAACACCTCTATATACAGAAGATTACACAGGATCCACCATTCACAATAGATGATATCACAGCTCATCTCCTTATCCTGTACAATGACTGATAACAACTCTATATACAGTAGATAACAAGGGATCCACCATTCACAATAGGTGATATCACAGCTCACCTCCTTCTCCTGTACAATGACTGCTGATAACACCTCTATATACAGCACATTACACAGGATCCACCATTCACAATAGGTGATATCACAGCTCACCTCCTGCTCCTGTACAATGACTGCTGATAACACCTCTATATACAGCACATTACACAGGATCCACCATTCACAATAGGTGATATCACAGCTCACCTCCTGCTCCTGTACAATGACTGATAACACCTCTATATACAGTAGATAACACAGGATTCACCATTTACAATAGGTGATGTCACAGCTCACCTCCTCCTGTACAATGACTGATAACACCTCTATATACAGTAGATAACACAGGATCCACCATTCACATTAGATGATGTCACAGCTCGCCTCCTCCTCCTGGAAAATGACTGATAACTCCACTATATACAGTAGATAACACAGGATCCACCATTCACAATAGGTGATATCACAGCTCATCTCCTCCTCCTCCTGTACAATGACTGATAACACCTCTATATACAGTAAATATTACAGGTTCCATCATTCACAATGGGTGATGTCACAGATCACCTCCTCCTGTATAATGACTGATAACACCTCTATATACAGTAGATTACACAGGATCCACCATTCACAATAGATTATATCACAGCTCATCTCCTTATCCTGTACAATGACTGATAACAACTCTGTATACAGTAGATAACAAGGGATCCACCATTCACAATAGGTGATATCACAGCTCACCTCCTCCTCCTCCTGTACAATGACTGATAACACCTCTATATACAGTACATTACACAGGATCCACCATTCACAATAGGTGATGTCACAGCTCACCTCCTCCTCCTGTACAATGACTGATAACACCTCTATATACAGTAGATAACACACGATCCACCATTCACAATAGATGATGTCACAGCTCACCTCCTCCTCTTCCTGTACAATGACTGCTAACTCCTCTATATACAGTAGATAACACAGGATACACCATTCACAATAGGTGATGTCACAGCTCACCTCCTCCTCCTGTACAATGACTGATAACTCCTCTATATACAGTGGATAACACAGCATCCACCATTCACAACAGGTGATGTCACAGCTCACCTCTTCCTCCTGTACAATGACTGATAACACCTCTATATACAGTAGATAACACAGGATACACGATTCACAATAGGTGA
Source organism: Ranitomeya variabilis (assembly GCF_051348905.1). NCBI lineage: Eukaryota > Metazoa > Chordata > Amphibia > Anura > Dendrobatidae > Ranitomeya > Ranitomeya variabilis. The sequence goes on from NC_135233.1 coordinate 433,836,766, forward strand.
TGTCACAGCTCACCTCCTCCTCCTGTGCAATGACTGATAACTCCTCTATATACAGTAGATAACACAGGATCCACCATTCAAAATAAGTGATGTCACAGCTCACCTCCTCCTCCAGTAAAATGACTGATACCACCTCTATATACAGTAAAAACCACAGAAATCATCATTCACAAAAGTTGATTGCTAATTTATATTTTTACAGCAAATAGTTTTAATGATTTACCAAATTAATGTTGGGGCAATTTGGATGTTATGTTTAGTCCCCAGCTCCATCAGGAAACAGTCCTATCCCTCCTGGGAATGTCTCTGACCTACCCTGACACACCCACTTCTGGACAGAGTTTACATCAACCCCACCCCTGCAGAACCGCGATGGCCACGACTGTATGTGAAAATTCATCTTAAGGTACCTTCACACGAAGCGACGCTGCAGCGATAGCGACAACGATGTCGATCGCTGCAGCGTCGCTGTTTGGTCGCTGGAGAGCTGTCACACAGACCGCTCTCCAGCGATCAACTATGCCGAGGTCCCCTGGTAACCAGGGTAAACATCGGGTAACTAAGCGCAGGGCCGCGCTTAGTAACCCGATGTTTACCCTGGTTACCAGCGTAAAATCTAAAAAAAACAAACAGCACATACTTACATTCACGTCCCCCTGCGTCCACTTCCTGACTGACTGAGCGCCGTACAGTGAGAGCAGAGCGGTGACGTCACCGCTGTGCTGCTTTCACTTTCACTTTGCGGCGCTGAGTCAGAGGAGGAAGCAGACTGCAGGGGACGCAATGTGAGTATGTGCTGTTTGTTTTTTTTACATTTTACGCTAGTAACCAGGGTAAACATCGGGTAACTAAGCGCGGCCCTGCGCTTAGTAACCCGATGTTTACCCTGGTTACCAGTGTAAAATATCGCTGGTATCGTTGCTTTTGCTTTCAAACACAACGATACACAGCGATCGGACGACCAAATAAAGTTCTGGACTTTATTCAGCGACCAGCGACATCACAGCAGGATCCTGATCGCTGCTGCGTGTCAAACGAAACGATATCGCTAGCGAGGACGCTGCAACGTCACGGATCGCTAGCGATATCGTTATAATGTCGTTTCGTGTGAAGGTACCTTTAGTCCCAGAAAATTTGTAACGAACGGCACATATGCTTTAGAGGGTCTTTATTTAGGGGTCTATTCTGGAGGGTCTGCATTCATTTTGGATGGAATGAAATGACTCCTGTGCTCTATTTGTTTTTGATATCTCATTGGTTGGGGCGTCGATTATATAAATGGATGACAGAAGAGTCGAGTCTAATGCATCGCTTTTCGGAATCTCTTTGATGTTTCTTCTTAAAAGTAGCAAAGTGGCATGTGCCTGACTACTGACGCTCGGCCATTTCGGTGCATCGCCCCCTAAGACCCCCGCAGAGTATAGGAACACGACGCTGCGGTAATTCATTTTCCGTCTTATCGGTGTACTATAACACAGCTTTTTCCGGACGACCGTTTCATATTTTACTGGACAGGAGGAGGGAAAACAAAATAACAGAAATTGGCGAAAAATCTCTTCTTTTTTTTTCGCAGGACACAAAAAGTAGCAATTTCCCCCCCGAAGGCAAATCAATAGTTTCACAGAGAAAAAGAAATTGAACAATATTATTGTGTCTGATGGAAGAAAAACGCTCAGCTTTTTCCCGCTAAACATCTGAAGAATGTAATTTAAAAATATTGCAGCCGTATCTATATTAAATCAGACAAAACAAGGCAGCGTGCTCCGTTTTCATGCTGCCATTTCTAACTAATGAGTAGGTTGATATGGAAAAGGTCAGAATTAGAGGCAACTGGCGTTAACGCACACGGGACCAATCAATTCACAATCTGGTGCTTTTACCGTTGTTCTTTTTAAAGGGGAAGTCCCGGGAGGCCAATTTAAGGCAGCTTTCACGCTGAGCATTCTTTGTGGCTTTTATTATTTTTATTTTGGGGACTAAATATCCAAATGTTACTGTTTAACCCCATCATGACCTTGCGATTTTCCGTTTTGACGTTTTCGATTTTTTTTTTCCTCCCCTTCTTCCAAAATCCCTAACTTTTTTATTTTTCCATCAATTTAGACACACGAGGACTTTTTTTTGTTGTACTTTTGAATAACACCATATAGTGCACTGCAAAATAGAAAAAGAATTCTAAGTGCGGTGAAATTGCAAAATTAAAGTGCAATTCCGGATTATTTTTTTTATGTACCATGTTCATTATATTGTAAAAGTGACCTGGTAATATGATTCTCCTGGTCAGTACGAGTTCACAGATACCAAACATGTATAGGTTTTTTGAAAAATTTAAGTTGCGAAATTTTTTGGGGAAATTTCTAAGAAAAAAAAATTGCTTATATCGGCATTTTCTGAGACCCGTTGCGTTTTTGCTTTTCCAAATCTGGAGCTGGGTATGGTCTTATTTTTTCGGCTTGAGCTGATGTTTTTATTGATACCATTTTTGGGTATGTCACGATAATGCAAAAACCATAGCTGAGGGATTTTTGCACATCTGACCATGGTCCTGAAAGCACATGGCAGCTGTAAACCCCCTCTCCCCCCCCTGAATACAACAAACCAGCCCTATGGCAGACACTGGGTAACTTGAAGCTAGTGTGTGAGCAGGGTGTGGCTTTAAACTGCAGGTGACCAATCCTGCAAAGCCACCTGTTGTCCCTCCCTTCTAAGTCAGGAATTTCTTTTGTCTCCAGGGTCTAAGAAGTTAAATATCTCTGACCTCAGTGAATATCATTAACCAGCCCTTTAGTGATGTCACGAGGCTGTAGTTTATAAGTTTTCTGCCAGGTACCCAGTAGTTAGTCTTGCCTGAGGAGCTGTACTATGCATTGGGACATCTGGGCTCTGCCTGCCAGCATGGTTTTGCCTGAAATGACCTGAGAACATGCGAATTTTACCTTTTCTCATTTAATCCCTATTATTTTTATAATTACCTTTGTACATATTTCAATTGTCTCTTATTGTAACATCCTTGTAATATTTTATAAACACTGCCTTATCTTTCGGAGTAAAATATTTAAAGTACTAGTTCGTTCTTCCTGCTCTAAAACGTACCCTAAGTGTTCTGAAGGGAATTACGCTACTGTTTTGGGTTAGCTTCGGACCCGTTTAATCGAAGCTGGTGGCAGCATACCTTGTTCTGTGTATTTGGGAGTCGTTGATAATTATTGTTCCTGCCTGAGCGGGAGTAGTTAAATCGCCATGTTGCAGCGTGCCCAATAGCCAGTACAGAGCAGGCAGCCTTTCTGGTGACTAATTACCCTAGGTGCAGTACCTAGTCTGACCTGAGGGTAAGGGGGCGCCAGAGAGCTGCAAGTTCTGAAGTGGAACTGTAAAGCGGGATATATATAAATCCCTGCAGGTCGTGGTATATTGTAGAGCAGTGGGATAACTAAAATAAGCCCCTGCTGTAAATCGATAGGTCAATAGCCTTGTGTGTGTTTTCATCACATTGTTAGCAGTGGAGGGATAACTAAGATAAGCCCCCTGCACATGTGATAGCCGTCTGTTGGCCTAAAGTCACCTCGATCCGTGACGTAGTGGTGACGGTCACGGTGTGAATCGTGACGGTACATACAATGTTTTGATCGCCTCTTATTGCATTTTATTGCAATATTGCGGAGGCCAAAAACCCGTAATCTTGACGTTTTTATTTTTCTTCTCGTTACACCATTTACCAATCAATTGAACTGTTTTCATATTTTGATAGATGGACTTTTATGAACGCGGTGATACCAAATATGTGTATTTTATTTTTTTTATTGTTTTATTTTCAATGGGGGCAAAAAAGGGATTTGAACTTTTTTCTGTGTTTTCTATTTTTCATATTTTTAAAAACTTTTTATTTTACTGTCTTCGATAGTCCCCTTAGGAGACTTGAAGCTGCGATTGTCCGATCACTTGTGCTGCACATAGCAGTGCATCATCTCTGCTGTGTATAGCAGAAATCACATTCTTCTATGAATGCCGGCCACAAGCCGACGTTCAAAGGAAATTCTTCTGTCATGACAACCCATCGGCACCGATGGGCAGGATCAGTAACGCGCTTCCATCTGTGATTGACAGCGAGATTTAACAGGTTAACAGCTGCAGGTGAAGCACCGCTCCAACTGTTGCCATAAAAGGCCCTTGATGGCTGATTAAATCAGCCATTAAATGTGAGAAAAGATGTTGGCTCATTAAAGGCAGGAACATGAACTTTGACGTAAATATACGTCAAAGGTCTTAAAGGGATTAAATTAAAATAAAAAAATAGATACAATACATTCTAACTTGTGCTGTTTTAGATAATTTTTTTATGGGATTTTTTTTTTAATTAACCATGTTCTGGGTATATACATGATGTTTTTTGGGCTTGGCTTAGAGCTGATTCCATTCATGATCCTCTTTCAAGAAGTGAGATTCCCTGTTTTCTTCCATCAGGCTTTCTTCACTACATCTTCAGGAACAAAACATACTAGAAAAACTCATCAGATGAACAGCAAAGTGGATTTCCCATAAAAATCACTAGGAAGAGGGTTTTTTAAGTGTTTTTGAGCTGGATTTTGGTGCTGAAAAACATCAAAAAAACTGTGTGACCATGGTCTTAGGGCTCGTTCACATGGCTCTATTTTCGGTCCAAATGTGATCCGCCAAAACATCGGACCAATGTTATTCTATTGGGCCGTGCACATGCCCGATGAAAAAAATAAGTCTGAGTTTGATCTGATATTCAGATCGCATTTGGCCATGCAAATCAGTAAGGGCATGGGAAACATCGGACTGCACTTGAATGACATCCAAGTGCAGTCTGATTTCCGCAAACTGACACAATGGAGACATTTTTTTTCTCCATCTTCTCCTCATCCGAGAAAATGTGATCACATAACGATCACACTCTAATCAAACTCTGCGCCTAGTCCAGGCTTCTTCTATTGGACTGTAGAAATGCAATAAAAGCATTTCAAAAAATAATATGAAAAACGGTTGAAATTCATGACTTTTTTTGTAGCAATTAAAAATGCTGAAAAAAAGCAAAGGACCGAATTTATCATTGAAGTTTCAGCAATTATTTTACATGAATACCTCTCAAATAGAAACTTATTGATTTCCGACAAATTCCTCTAACTTTTTTTAAAGTTGTCTTTTGTTTCGTTTTCTGATTTTTACATCTGTGATGTTTTAGACAAATTCATGAAATGTGACTGTAAATTTGTTCAAGTCGCCCTTTGGAGTGATTTTATGAACATCAGTTATTTTGGAGCAAATTTTGTACCAAACAAGCAAAAAGAGAAAAAAAACAACATATTTTAGTTTGCACAAAAATTCATGAAAAATAAACACCAAGAATTCAGGGCAAAAAACAGCAACGAAAACTACAAGACAAGAAAAAAAAAAAGTGACTTAAAAAAATGCAAATGATGAATCGGGGTCAAAATACGTAAAGGAAAAAAACATAATAATAATAATTTTATCTATATAGCGCCAACATATTTCGCAGCACTTTATAATTATAGTAATCATCATCATAATATATGTAAACCACATGAAATAAAGGAAGTAATAATTATAATAATAATTTATATTTACATAGCGCCAACATATTCCGCAGCACTTTACAATTAAGCGGGAACATGTACAGACAATAAATTCAGTACAAGTTAAGACAATTTAAACAGTGACATTAGGAGTGAGGTCCCTGCTCGCAAGCTTACAATCTACAAGGAAATGGGGGGACACAATAGGTGAAAAGTGCTTGTTATTTCAGGTCTGGCAATTATAATACATAGGGATTTTCATACAAAGCTGCATGATCCGGTCATCAGCCCGTGTGTTTAAGTGCAATAGTCAAGTATCAAGTGCAGTTATGTGCATGGAGGGTGTGGAGACAGATGAATAGTAGGGTGCAGATTTAGAATAATATTTGGAAGGAGGGAACAGGGCAAAGTTAATTTACTGAGTAGTTGATGTGGTAGGCTTGTTTGAAGAGATGGGTTTTTAAAGCGCGCTTGAATAGGTCGGGGCTAGGTATCAGTCTGATCGTCTGGGGAAGTGCATTCCAGAGAGCTGGCGCAGCACGAGAGAAGTCTTGTAGACGGAGGTGCGAGGTTCGGATTACGGGGGATGTTAGTCTTAGGTCGTTTGTAGAACGGAGGGCGCGTGTAGGGCGATAGACAGAGATGAGAGAGGAGATATAAGGCGGTGCAGAACTGTGGAGAGCTTTGTGGGTGAGAGAGATGAGTTTATACTGGACCCTGTAGCGAATGGGTAGGCAGTGTAATGACTGGCACAAGATGGAGGCATCGGTGAAGCGGCTGGACAGAAATATGACCCTGACTGCCGCATTCAAGATGGATTGGAGAGGAGAAAGTTTGGTAAGAGGGAGACCGATCAGAAGAGAGTTGCAGTAGTCCAGACGGGAATGAATAAGAGCGACGGTAAGAGTTTTAGCAGTTTCAAAGGTGAGAAAAGGTCGGATTTTGGAGATGCTTTTAAGATGCAGGTGACAAGAGCGAGTGAGTGATCGGATATAGGGAGTAAAGGAAAGATCGGTGTCGAATGTGACCCCAAGACAGCGGGCATGCTGCTTGGGAGTTATGGTTGAACCCTCCAGGGTAATTTCGATGTTGGGAAGAGTGAGGTTAGTAGAAGGGAGAAACACAAGAAGTTCTGTTTTGGAGAGATTTAGTTTCAGATAGAGGGAGAACATGATGTTAGAGACAGCAGACAGACAGTCCTTGGTATTTTTAATTAAGGTAGGGGTGATGTCAGGGGAAGAAGTGTTTAATTGGGTGTCATCAGCATAGAGATGATACTGGAACCCAAATCTGCTGATTGTTTGTCCAATAGGGGCTGTGTATAGAGAGAAGAGGAGGGGGCCTAGGACTGAGCCCTGCGGAACCCCGATAGTAAGGGGACGAGGAAAGGAGCCAGCAGAAGATACAGTGAAGGAGCGGTCAGAGAGGTAGGAGGAGAACCAGGAGAGGGCTGTGTCCTTGAGACCTATGGAGCGGAGCATAGTGAGGAGGAGCTGGTGATCCACAGTGTCAAATGCTGCAGAGAGATCCAGGAGAATCAGCAGAGAGCAATGACCTTTGGATTTAGCTGTTAGTAGGTCATTAGAGACTTTATTGAGGGCAGTTTCAGTGGAGTGTAAAGAGCGAAAACCAGATTGTAAGGGGTCGAGAAGAGAGTTATCCGAGAGATAGCGGATTAGACGGGAGTGGACCAAGCGTTCCAGGAGTTTAGAGATGAAGGAAAGGTTAGAGACAGGTCTGTAGTTAGCAGTGCAGTTCTGGTCCAGGGATGGCTTTTTAAGTAAAGGGGTTATGATTAGGGTTGAGCGAAACGGGTCGTTCATTTTCATAAGTCGCCGACTTTTGGCAAAGTCGGCGTCTCATGAAACCCGACCCGATCCCTGTGCGGGGTCGGCCATGCGGTACGCGATCATGGCGCGAAAGTCGCGTTTCGTATGACGCGATTAGCGCCATTTTTTCAGCCAATGAATGAGCGTGGGCAGAGTGATGACATAGGTGTTAGGGGAGTGAACGCGTATCGTCATGTTATCGCTTGTGCGCAGTAGGGATTTGGAATGTGCAATACGAAATTTTCTGTGCTGGGACGGAGGAGGAGGAGGAAAAAAAAAAAAAATTCCTTCATTGGGTTTCGTGTTTCGGCCGAAACCCGACTTTTAACGGTGGTCGGCCGATTTCACTCGACTTGACTTTTAAGACAGTCGGGTTTCACAAAACCCGACTCGACCCTAAAAAACTAAAGGTCGCTCAACCCTAGTTATGATGGCATGTTTAAATGAGGAGGGAAAAATACCTGAAGAAAGAGAGAGGTTAAATATTTTAGTCAGGTGAGTGGTGACCACTGGTGAGAGAGACTGCAGGAGCGGTGAAGGAATGGGGTCACTGTTGCAGGTTGTAGGCCGAGCAGAAGCGAGGAGCTTGGAAACTTCTTCTGAAACAGGCTCAAAGATGTCTAGTGAGCTTGAGGTGCGGCAGGGAAGGGGATCCAGGCACTGAGGAGATTGTTCTGAGATATCCTGATGGATGTGGTTGATTTTTTCTAAGAAATAAGTGGCCAGATCCTCAGCCCTGAGAATGGTGATGGGGGCCTGTACTTTAGGTTTCAGGAGGGAGTTTAAGGTTTCAAAAAGTCGTTTTGGGTTGTTGGATAGAGAGGTGATGAGGGTGGTGAAGTAGGATTGTTTGGCCAGATAAAGGGAAGAGTTATAGGTTTTGAGCATGAACTTATAGTGGATGAAGTCTTCTGCTAAGGGAGATTTTCTCCACTGCCGCTCTGCACACCTTGAGCAATGCTGAAGAAAGCGTGTTTGCATAGTGTGCCAGGGCTGCCGTTGTCTGTGTCGGGTCTATCTGTGTGTAGAAGGTGCTGCTTCATCTAGGGCATTCTTCAGTGTATTATTGAAGTGTGACAATGCTAAGTCTGGACAGGAGAGGGAGGAGATGGGGCTAGAGATGTGTGGAGATTGTCCACCAGCTGCTGGGTATTAATGGCACGTGTAGTCCATCAATAATTACTAACATATTTTTATTAAGATGACCAGTTTTGAAAATAAAAATGATTTAGTGATACTCTGTTGGGAGACGTTTATGCTATATATGTCTATATATGAGGCCACCCAGCCAAAATGACATCCTGTTGAGGGTTGGAATTGAGATTGGAGTCCTTAAAGGGGTTGTCCATGACTCTGATATGGAACAAGTCATCAATATAGGATCATGGGGGTCCGAAACAAGTGAGCTATGCCTTGACTAGGCTTTTAGACCCAGAGCTGCAATACCAAGCCCTACCTATGGACAAGAGTGGCGTTGTGTCTATCATAAAACTTTTTATTTCTTCTCTTTATTATGGATCTTTATGGGATACTTCTCTATAAAGTGATACATAATTTACGCCGTACAAACATCGTCTATTTTGCTTAGAGAAAAGGGAGAAAAACAAGGCGATTAATTCCGATGATTTTCCTTTCGGGCTGTTCCTTGAGACAGTGAAAAACAATCAGGAAACGCTATGGATAGAATTATAAGCACACATTAGAATGCAGTTATTCATTTTTTAATCATGAACTTAAACTTTATGACTTGCTTCCTTCATGTTTATGGCTATTATCCGCAATAAATTCTGCAAATGTTTCCTCATTTTACGTATGCTCCCAGATTAACAATTGTTTCTCTTAGTCTGCAATTATACAAGAGGCGGGTTCTGGATCCAAACGATGAAATTGCTGAAGTATTATTTTTACTATCAGACTGTGTTGTATTAAAGGGGATTTGTCATTTATACAGGGTGGGCCATTTATATGGATAGACCTGGGTGACCCATGTATATGGATACACCTAAATAAAATGAGAATGGTTGGTGATATCAACTTCCTGTTTGTGGCACATTAGTATATGGGAGGGGGAAAACTTTTCAAGATGGGTGGTGACCATGGCGGACATTTTGAAGTCGGCCATTTTGGATCCAACTTTATAAATGGCCCACCCAGGTGTATCCATATAAATGCCCCACCCTGTAGAGACGCATGAAACGGGTTCTCTAGGAATGTTAATGGTCGTAAATCTTTGATGGAGTCCTGAAATGTACAACATGCAGTTAGATCTTCCCCTTTGCTGATTGGCGGAGCACCAGTCAGCTGACAAGCTTTTCAACCAATTAACGCAAAGGAGCCCCGCATTCTAAGAATACATTTACCATCTACCTTTTGGATAGGTTATACATTTATTTAGTGGGGAAATGTAACTGGGACTTCAGAATTTTCTCTCTTGATATTGATACAGAACATTCTGTTCATCTGATAAAGGAGAATCCTAACATGTGATACAGAATTGTTACTTACATCCCTCATCACTCGTGTTCTAGCTCCAGCTTTGCTTCCTTCGTCTATTACCGGCTTCCATTTAGTTTACACCAGTTCAGGCAGCTATTCGCTGCCTGAGTATTCAGGAATTACAGCATCCCGTTACCCCAAGCTTTGCCTTCTGCTCTAATGAAATATCTAATTATCTTCTCTGAAAACCAGCTACTACTTCCAAGCTCAATCAGTCCTGTTAATCATGGTTTTATAGCCCTCTTGGCTCTGCTCTGTCAATTTACAAGTTAGCAAATTCTTCCCGACCATCTAGTTAGAAGATAACCATCTATTCCCAGATATTACTGTTTGTTATCCAGCAACCACCTTCTACTAATCAGCTATGTCCAACTAATTCAGGTGATATTGCATTCTCTACTCTGCTATGCTATCAAGGTCATTGATAATGAATTATTTTTTTGCTATTCTGGTACTATCACCTGGTTACAACTATTCTGTTTCTGAGCTCAGTTACACCCCTGCTGTTCTGGTCCTCATAGATCCTTGTGCAAGTATGACAAGTCCAGCAGCACTGCATCATCGCCTCCAGTACGTGCTGATCACTCTAACGTATGGTTTAGAGAATCCACCTCACCAGATGATCCCATAATAAGAAAATTTTGAGCATCAGATTCAGGAACATTGCATCATCGGATCCACAACAATCGAATCGTCAGATACAGAACATTTCAATCATCAGATACAGAACATTTCAATCAATAGATACAGAACATTCCGATCATTGGAAACAGAACATTCCAATCATCTGATACAGAACGTTCCGATCATCGGATACACAACATTCCAATCTTCGGGTATAGAATATTCTAATCACTGGATACACAACATTCTGATCATCGGATCCAGAACATTCTAATCACTGGATACACAACATTCTGATCATCGGATCCACAACATTCCAATCATCAGATACAGAACATTTCAATCATTGGATACACAACATTCCAATCATTGGATACATAACATTTCAATTATTGGATACCCAACATTCCGATCATTGGATACACAACATTCCGATCATTGGATACAGAACATTTTGTGGATCCGATACAAATCGTCTGGGCACCTAATACAGAACAATCGATAAAGGACAATGCTAACACGTCATACAGAACATTTCTATTACTCCAAACAGAACATTTTGAGAATCTGATACATAAAACTCCGGGTATATAACGCACATTTCGAGCATGCGATGCGGAACCTTCGGGGTATCGGATACATCACATTCCGTGCATCAGTCATTCACAGTACAACAGAATATGATCGTCTTCTGGATACAAAATGGCTAGGAGAGATGTGGTTTCCAAAACCCCCAACTAATGTGAGAAATAAGCAAAACAAAGGGAATGGGGGCACCATGCAGGGAATAAAAGCCAAGTATTCCGCCCTTTGTTCTTGCTTTGGATGTGAGACAGTGTAAATGATGACAATAATTTGCTGCTCGGGGCTTAATTATCACCAAAGTAATGGGTTCACAAAGTAAAGTTAATTAGAAGGCAGACATTGTTTGACCACAAAAGACAGATCAGCTTGGCATTTTATCTGGGTTACGGTGTCTTATACCGAGAATCCGCGGGGTAATTAGAGCTTTACTAATGATATCATTCAGCTACAACTTAACTCTGACTTATTTAACGCCAGAGTTTTGCTTACATCTATTAACTGGATTGTACAGAAAAGGTGCGTGATCTCTGATCTCCGCTATAAGCGAGATCTAAATTATTTACCACGGCAAAAAAAGAAGGTAACACATAAGCAAACATCAACAATATCCTCTTACCATGGTGGTGGACTATGAAAGGCACATTTAAAAGAAAACTCTGTTTAAAAGGAGTTGTCCTTAGAAAGGGTCATCAATATCAGAACGATGGAGGATCGATGTGATCAGCTGATACCTTAAAGATCCCAATTTATATAGTCAGAACACCACAGCGCCATACAGTTTGTAGTGGACATTGTCAGTACTGCAGCTCATTCACTTTACTATGCTCTGAGCTGCAGTACCCAAGAATGGCCACTACATAGCACACCGTGCTGTGGTTTTTCAGCTCTGTATACTGTGGATTTTTGGCTGCTGCAGGTACAGGTATGGTTTTAAAATAGGTCCTGTAATATTTGTATGTATATTTCTTATATGTATTTATTAAAACTTTAAAAAAAATTGCAATGTAGCTACTTGGAAACCATCAACAAGCAGGTTATCTATGATTTCTTTTTAAAGAAGCGCTCTCATCACCGTTTTTATCCTCTTAATATATTGCAATCATCATGTTATACAGCACTGTGCACTTACAATTGCTCATTTTGCCTTTCTACCATTCTAATTCTTCTTTTTTCCTTTAGGGCTATGACATCACATGATTAAAAACTGAGAAGCTGAATCCTTCTAAACCCTATGTAGAAACAGGAGGTCAATTTTTCCTGCATGAGTCATCACTGCAAAAGTCAGGCAGGGGGAGGAGGGAGCAGCTGGATCAGAAGTTGAATAGGGGGATGATTCACGTAGAAAAAGACTTCCTGTTTCTACATAGAGCAGAGAAAAGAGAAGAATTAGCTGGGTAGAAAGGCAAAATGAGCAATTGTAACTACACAGTGTTATATAATATGATGATTATAATATATTAAGAATATGAAACTTTGGGAGGAGGAGAAGGAAGAGGAAGAGAAGGAGGAGAAGGAAGAGAAGGAGGAGGAGGAAGAGGAGGAGTAGGAGGAGGAGTTCTACCTTATTTCCATTCCTACTCATGTCTGAAGGTATATGATGTAGGTGCAGCCTGGTACAGATATTTCTTTTTACTGCACTATTTTTCATCCCCGTTCTGGTGGGATTGTCTCAGCAAAGAAAGCCCCCTTTTTTGTTGATTCAGATGGTTTTGTCAAGAAGGGGCTGAAAGTAATTTAGCTTGCCCAAATTTATCTGCACAGACTGTTAAAGTAGTATTCCGATCTCGCAATATGAAAGCTGATCTGGTCCTGTCTTTTATCCCTGTGAATAGAGAATCGAGTGCGCATGCACAACTTTATTAATTCTCTTCTGTTTGAGTTATGGGAGTTTCTAAAATAACCAAGCAGGAGTGCGAATTCTTCCCATATCCCGTACAGTCGTGTAGTGTTCAAATAACCTTGACATATAGCATCTGATCAGTGCCAAACAATGTGGGGACCACATAACAGTACCGTGCATTGACCAAATAACACTTCAATACTGTTTTCTAAGTTCTGTATTATTATTATTATTTATTATTATAGCGCCATTTATTCCATGGTGCTTTACATGTGAGGAGGGGTATACATAATAAAAACAAGTACAACAATCTTAAACAATACAAGTCATAACTGGTACAGGAGGAGAGAGGACCCTGCCCGCGAGGGCTCACAATCTACATGGGATGGGTGAGGATACAGTAGGCGAGGGCAGAGCTGGTTGTGCAGCGGTTTGGTCTATCGGTGGTTACTGCCTGCAGGTTGTAGGCTTGTCGGAAGAGGTGGGTCTTCAGGTTCTTTTTGAAGGTTTCAATGGTAGGCAAGAGTCTGATATGTTGGGGTAGAGAGTTCCAGAGTAGGGGTAATGCGCAAGAGAAATCTTGTATGCGATTGTGGCAAGAGGAGATAAGGGGGAGTAGAGAAGGAGATCTTGTGAGGATCGGAGGTTGCCTGCAGGTAAGTACCGGGAGACGAGGTCACAGATGTATGGAGGAGACAGGTTGTGGATGGCTTTGTAGGGTTTTGTACTGGAGTCTCTGGGCAATGGGGAGCCAGTGAAGGGATTGACAGAGGAAAGGGGCCAGGGAATAGCGGGGGGACAGGTGGATTTGGCTACGTTCACATTTGCGTTGTGTGCCGCAGCGTCGGCGCCGCAACGCACAACGCAAACAAAAACGCAGCAAAACGCATGCACAACGCTGCGTTTTGCGCCGCATGCGTCCTTTTTTTGATTGATTTTGGACGCAGCAAAAATGCAACTTGCTGCGTCCTCTGCGCCCGGACGCGGGCGCCGCAGGGACGCATGCGGCACAAAACGCAAGTGCGACGCATGTCCATGTGCCCCCATGTTAAATATAGGGGTGCATGACGCATGCGGCGACGCTGCGGCGCCCGATGCTGCGGTGCAGACCGCAAATGTGAACGTAGACTTAGTCGGGCAGCAGAGTTTAGAATAGATTGGAGGGGTGCGAGAGTGTTCAAGGGGAGGCCACAGAGCAGGAGGTTTCAGTAGTCGAGGGGGGAGATGATGAGGGCATGGACTAGGGGTTTTGCAGATTCTTGGTTTAGGAATGTACGTGTCAGGACTCTGAACATTTTGATTACCTTTTGTGCATTACTGCCCTTTTCCAAAATGGCGTCTTTGGTCTCATGTGCACTGTGTCTTCCTGCTATATAACTCCACCCCAGCCTTTAGTCTGTGCTAGAGTATTCAGCCTTGCATCCAGCTCCTGATGACTCCCTGGCTTTGCACCTGCACCTGCACCTGCTCCTGTGAACTTGTGTGGAGATCCTGCTACTCAGCTCTGAGTTTCTGCTGCATACATCGGTTTCCAGTAATCCTCCATCTGGCTGCTTGTGTTTGTTTCCATCTGCATTTGCTGGACATGTAAGCTCTTGCTGCTCTGCTTAAACCTTAGACTTTTACCCAGGCCTCCCTGGTTCTGCTAAGATATTATTTGAACTGCCTTATAAGCATATCTATCTGTGTTTGGCCTACCAAGGACTTATTCGTATCAAGTATCCTCAAGAATAATTGTGCTTCATAGACTTTCTGCGTAATTGCATTTTCCTCTGAAGTTTCCTATAGACTGTTAAGCTGCGTTTAGTATTTACACCAAGTGTTGTGGACTTGAGTTTCTCTCTGCACCTGTTTGAATCACCGTGTGATAATATAGACTTTACCACTTATAAAACTGTGTCCTGTAGTTGTCTTCTTCCATGCAAAGAGTCTCCTGAGTTATCCCTTATAATCATTACAGGATACTCTAGCCTTAAAAAAGGAGACTGCTGGAACAATGACTGCAGAAAGCAGACTAGAGCAGGTGTTCTCCATAATTAGATCACTGCAGAAAGATGTGGAAGGTCTGGAAAAGAAGTTTGGAAGCTTTGAACACAATCAACAAGTGTTTGGACAAACTTTGCAGGACTTAAGCACCCACATGGCAGCACAGGAAAACAAACTTGCTGGCATAGTCCCAGTATGGACGGGCTTTTCAGGACATAAGCACGCAAATGGCTGCACAAGCGACTTTACCATCTGGGCAACCCCCACCAGCTAGCCCACCTAAGTTGCCCCCATTCAGACTTAATGGTGATCGCAACAAATTTTGTGGCTTTGTGAATCAATGTATGCTATACACTGTGTTCCAAATTATTATGCAAATAACATTTCCTCATATTTTCTCTAAATTACCTATCTGAATTGCAGTCATTGTTATTTTCCAGTCATCTACTATTCTAGTATAATTGAAATGCTTTGGAACAAACTGCCTATGAAAACAGTATCTTTTTAAAAAAAAATAAACACTGAAAATGCATGTTCCAAATTATTATGCACAGCAGAGTTTTCAACCTTTTTTATTTTATTTTGAACAAAAAAATGGTCAATTGTGAAGTTGTAAGCATTATCAGCTTATTAAAAAATTAAATCAAACAGTTTTCAAGTGAAAACTTTATTCTAGGTGATGTTACATTTGCACATAGGACCCTTTGTTTGAAAGAAGCTTCTGAACTCTCTCGTCCATTGAATTTGTCAGTTTTTGGATGGTTTCTGCTTCAATTGTTTTGCATGTGGACAGAATACCCTCCCAGAGCTGTTGCTTAGATGTGAACTGCCTCCCGCCATCATAGACACTCCTTTTGATGATGCTCCAGAGGTTCTCAATGGGGTTGAGGTCAGGGGAAGATGGTGGCCACACCATAAGTTTGTCCTCTTTTACGCCCATAGCAGCCAGAGATGCAGATGTGTTTTTTGCAGCATGAGATGGTGCATTATCATGCATGAAAATGATCTTGCTGTGGAAAGCACGGTTCTTCCTCTTGAACCATGGCAGGAAGTGATGTTTTAGAAACTCCACGTAGATTATGGAGTTCATCTTTACCCCTTCAGGGATCATAAAGGGGCCGACAATCTCTCTCCCCATGATTCCAGCCCAAAACATTACTCCACCTCCTCCGTGTTGGCGCCTTAGTCGTGTTTTCATGGGGTGTCCATCAACCAGACATCCTCCACTCCATCCATCTGGACCATCGAGCTTTGCACGGCACTCATCGGTGAACAAACAGTTTGGAAGTCAGTCTTCATGTATCGTTTGGCCCACTGGAGCCGTTTCTACTTGTGTGCAGTGGATAGAGGTGGTCGACAGGATGGCTTACGCACCTCTGAAGGACCCTGCATCTTGTTCTGGGGACGTTGGAGGCACCAGCAGCTTCAAAAACTTGTCTGCTGCTATGACAAGGCATTTTTGCAGCTGCTCTTTAAACCTTACGCAATTGCCTGTTGGAAAGAGTCCTCAATTTTTCCTTATCAGCACACACACGTGTGTGCTGAGAATCAGCTACATACTTCTTGATTGTGCGATGATCACGATGAAATGTCTTGGCAATGTTGATTGTAGTCATGCCTTGACCTAAATACTCCACAATTTGTTGCTTCTCAGCAGCCGACACATCCTTTTTCTTTCCCATTTTGGCCAAAAATGTAGGCTGCTTAATAATGTGGAACAGCCTTCTTAAGTAGTCTTGCCTTTATTTGGACACATCTGCCAAACTAATTTGCACAGGTATCTGCAATTGCTTTCAGTGATTTAAAGAGCCCTGACACACATCATCATCAATGAGTTTAAATGACAAACAAAAAAATTCTAACCTTATCACTCCTAAACTCTTTGTGCATAATAATTTGGAACACAGTGTATTTTGATGTGCATGCTGACCGTTTTCCTAATGATAGATCCAAAGTATTGTGTGTAATAATGCTGCTGTCCGCACGAGCGCTCGCCTGGGCGAATCCGATGATTGAGTCTCGTGACCCGCGGTTAAATAATTTGGACGATTTTTTGGATGCTATGGCAGTAATGTTTGATTACCCTAATCGCCGTGCAACCGCTGAATCTGCTTTATTGTCTTTACGCCAGGCTAAACGTTCTGTTATTGAGTATGCTACTGAATTCAGGAGATTAGCGGTAGATACTAATTGGGACAGTTATGCACAATTACCTATTTTTAAAAGGGGTCTGTCAAGAATTGTAAAGGATGAATTAGCTCGCTCTGAATCACCACAAGAGCTAGAAACATTTATACAGCATTGTGTGCGCATTGACATTCGCCTTACTAAGCGTAGGCAGGATAAGTTTGCTGCATATAACCGTATTTCTAACTTTTCCCTTCCTTCCAAAGAGCCTGCAGGTAAAACATCTCGAGAGGTAGAGGAGGTGCCCATGCAAATTGATTCTGTTCAGAGGTGTGAGAGTAATGAGCACTGGGAGCATCGCCTTCGAGAAAGTCTATGTTTCTACTGCGGCCAGTCTGACCACTTTCTAATCAACTGTCCCAAGCGGCCTAACAAGGTGCTAGCAGCAGTAGGGGAGTATGACAACTGTGATGATGAATCTGACATCTCTGAATGTAGCCTGCCTTTAAACGCTGTATTCCATTCACTTTCTATGACTTCACCAGCCAAGGAGCTAAATGAAAAGAACTCTCACTGTTCTCTCCCAATTAAGATCCTGTGTACAGGACAGTGGATTTCCAGTGCAGCTATGATTGACTCTGGTGCAGGTGGCAATTTTATGGATGTTATTGAGTATGCTACTGAATTCAGGAGATTAGCGGTAAATACTAATTGGGACAGTTATGCACAATTACCTATTTTTAAAAGGGGTCTGTCTAGCATTGTAAAGGATGAAATAGCTCGCTCTGAATCTGAATCACCACAAGAGCTAGAAACATTTATACAGCATTGTGTGCGCATTGACATTCACCTTACTGAGCGTAGGCAGGAGAAGTTTGCTGCATATAACCGTATTTCTAACTTTTCCCTTCCTTCCAAAGAGCCTGCAGGTAAAACATCTCGAGAGGTAGAGGAGGTGCCCATGCAAATTGATTCTGTTCAGAGGCGCGAGAGTAATGAGCGCCGGGAGCATCGCCTTCGAGAAAGTCTATGTTTCTACTGCGGCCAGTCTGACCACTTTCTAATCAAGTGTCCCAAGTGGCCTAGCAAGGTGCTAGCAGGGTCCCTGAGACCCTGTGTGGACTATCGAGAGCTCAATAAGGTAACCGTACGGAATCGTTACCCTTTGCCTCTGATTCCCGAATTACTGGAAAGAGTCCGCTATGCTAGGGTGTTCTCTAAACTAGATCTTCGTGGGGCTTATAAGTTGGTGCGTATTCGTCCAGGGGATGAGTGGAAGACAGCATTCCGATGCCGGTATGGACACTTTGAATATCCCGTGATGCCCTTCGGGCTTTGTAATGCCCCTGCAACGTTTCAACACCTTGCTAATGACATTTTCAGAGATTTGATGGACCAGTTTGTGGTGATCTATTTGGACGATATCCTAATCTTTTCTGACTCTCTACAGGAACCTGAAGAACATGTCAAAGCTGTTTTAAGACGTCTGAAAGAGAACCATCTGTATATCAAGCCGGAGAAATGCGAGTTCCATCATTCTGAGATACAGTTCTTAGGTTATATCATCTCTCCCCAGGGGCTAAACATGGTATCTGGTAAGATTCAGGCTATCCTTGACTGGCCGGTACCCAAGAACGTTAAGGAGGTGGAACGTTTTATTGGTTTTGCAAATTTCTACAGACGCTTCAGTCAAAATTTTTCTGATATTGTCCGTCCCATTACTTCCTTGACAAAGAAGGAAAAGCCCTTTAAGTGGTCATCACTGGCTCAAGAAGCTTTTGATCAGGTTAATATCTGTTTCACCTCAGCACCGCTGTTGATACACCCAGACCCAACACTTTCATTCATTGTGGAGGTGGACGCTTCTGATAATGCCTTGGGGGCTATTCTCTCCCAAAGAACTGGAGAGAAGGGTCTGCTACATCCTTGTGCTTTCTTTTCCCGTAGACTAACCTCAGCAGAGAAGAATTGCGATGTGGGAGACAGGGAATTGCCGGCTATTATTGTGGCTTTCAAGGAATGGAGGCATCATCTGCAAGGAGCTGCACAACAGATCGTAGTGCTTACTGACCATCGCAATTTAGAGTTCCTCAGATCCGCTAGATGTCTTTCTCCTCGTCAGGCTTGTTGGAATTTATTTTTAAATCAATTTAATTTTGTTATCTCGTACCGTCCAGGTTCTCGTAATGGGAAGGCTGATGCTTTATCCCAAATCCATGCTGCGGATTCCATACCTGGAGCCCCGTCCAAGACCATTCTATCTGATGCCAATTTCATCGGAGTTATCCACGATCAGGACTTGTGGAACAAGTGCAGGGAGGCTTATGACGGTGATGTATTTCTGGCCAACCCACCTGTTGATATTAATCTTGTCTTTAAGGGTGGCCTGTGGTTCAGAGATCTACATATCTACGTCCCTGAGGTCATCCGTCTGCAGATCCTCAAGTTGGTACATGACTCCAAGTTGGCTGGTCACAGGGGGGTACAGAAGACACAAGAGTTCCTAAGCCGATTTTTCTGGTGGCCAACTTGCCTGAAGGATACTAAGGACTATGTTCTCTCTTAAGAGGTATGTGCTCGTTGCAAGACTCCTACGGGTCTCCTGCAACCATTACCTGTTCCGTCCCGACCTTGGGGGTCTATATCAATGGACTTTATTGTGGAGCTGCCTACATCGGGGGCATGAATATGATCATGGTAGTAGTTGATCGCCTGACTAAAGCTGCTCATTTTGTTCCATGCACGGGCCTCCCCTCAGCTAAGGATACAGTGGATACTTGGTTATTCAGAATGTCTTCCGGCTGCATGGGGTCCCAGATGAGATCATCTCTGACCGTGGCGTACAGTTCACTTCAAGATTCTGGAAGGGGTTTTGCTCAGCACTCAATATTAATGTCTGTCTCTCTTCCGCTTACCATCCCCAGACAAATGGTCAGACTGAGCGTACCAACCAGACGTTGGAACAATATCTAAGATGCTATGTTAGCCATCTCCAAGATGATTGGTTAGAATTACTGCCATTAGCCAAATTTTCATACAACAATTCTCAGAGCGCCTCCACTAAGTTCACTCCTTTCTTTGCCAATCTGGGTTATCATCCATGTATCTTACTTAGGTCTCTGATTAATTCTCCGGTTCCAGCAGTTGAGGAAAGGCTGACTGAGATGAGGCAAAATCTGGAGGTTCTGAAGGAATCCCTGACCACGGCTCAAGAACGTTATAAGAGATCAGCTGATAGATTCCGTAAACCTGCACCCATGTTCAAGGTAGGAGATTCCGTGTGGTTATCAACTAAGAATCTGAAGTTAAACATTCCTTCACAAAAACTTGGACAGAAATTCATTGGCCCTTTCAAGATCAACGGTATTGTGAGCTCTGTGGCCTGCCGTCTGAAGCTGCCTAGGACTATGAAGGTACACCCAGTTTTTCATGTATCTTTACTAAAGCCTGTATCTCCTAATACC
Organism: Ranitomeya variabilis; assembly: GCF_051348905.1. Taxonomy (NCBI): domain Eukaryota; kingdom Metazoa; phylum Chordata; class Amphibia; order Anura; family Dendrobatidae; genus Ranitomeya; species Ranitomeya variabilis. The sequence continues at coordinate 433,857,272 of NC_135233.1, forward strand.
TTCCAGGGACGTGTTGTGCCACCTCCGCAGCCTGTGGTGATTGATGGGCAAGAACAATTTGTGGTGGAGGAAATTATTGATTCCAGGATTCGCAGGAATCGGCTCCAATATCTTATAAGATGGCAGGGATATCCCCCTGAGGAAGACTCTTGGGAACCTGTGGAAAACATCAATGCCCAACAGAAGATCTCTCGTTTTCATCAAAGATTCCCTGAGAAACCAGGTCCAGGATCGTCCTGAGGCCGCTTCTAAGGAGGGAGTAATGTCAGGACTCTGAACATTTTGATTACCTTTTGTGCATTACTGCCCTTTTCCAAGTCGGTGTTTTTGGTCTCATGTGCACTGTGTCTTCCTGCTATATAACTCCACCCCAGCCTTTAGTCTGTGCTAGAGTATTCTGCCTTGCATCCAGCTCGTGATGACTCCCTGGCTTTGCACCTGCACCTCCCCCTTCTCCTGTGAACCTGTGTGGAGATCCTGCTACTCAGCTCTGAGTTCCTGCTGCATACATCGGTTTCCAGTAATCCGCCATCTGGCTGCTTGTATTTGTTGCCATCTGCATTTGCTGGACATGTAAGCTGTTGCTGCTCTGATTAAACCTGAGACTTTTACCCAGGTCTCCCTGGTTGTGCTAAGATATTATTTGAACTGCCTTATAAGCATATCTCTCTGTGTTTGGCCTACCAAGGACTTATTCGTGTCAAGTATCCTCAAGAATAATTGTGCTTCATAGACTTTCTGCGTGATTGCATTTTCCTCTGAATTTTCCTATAGACTGTTAAGCTGTGTTTAATATTTACACCAAGTGTTGTGGACTTGAGTTTCTCTCTGCACCTTTTTGAATCACCGTGTGATAATATAGACTTTACCACTTATAAAACTGTGTCCTGTAGTTGTCTTGTTCCATGCAAAGAGTCTCCTGAGTTATCCCTTATAATCATTACAGTACGGATCCGTGAAATATTTTTGAGTTGAAGGCGGCAGGAAGTGGAAAGGGCTTGGATATGTGGTTTGAAGGAGAGATCAGTGTCAAGGATTACCCCTAGGCAGCGAGCTTGTGGGACTAGGGAGAGTGGGCAGCCATTTACTGTAATGGATAAGTTCGTTGGGGGGGGGGGTCGCATGAGATGGGGGAAAGATGATGAATTCTGTTTTGTCCATGTTAAGTTTTAGAAATCTAGTGGAGAGGAAGGATGAAATAGCGGACAGACATTGAGGGATTCTGGTTAGTAGGCTGGTAATATCTGGTCCAGAGATGTAGATCTGTGTGTCATCAGCATAGAGGTCAGTTTTAGCATTTAGTGAACCTAGCAAAATAGGCAAGCAAAAAACAAGTGTGGGATTGCACTTTTTTTGCAATTTCACTGCACTTGGAATTTTTTTCCCGTTTTCTAGTACACGACTTGCTAAAACCAATGATGTCGTTCAAAAGTACAACTTGTCCCGCAAAAAATAAGCCCTCACATGGCCAAATTGACGGAAAAATAAAAAAGTTATGGCTCTGGGAAGGAGGGGAGCGAAAAACGAAAACGGAAAAACGGAAAAAGCTCCGGGGGTGAAGGGGTTAATATTTACACCAAGTGTTGTGGACTTGAGTTTCTCTCTGCACCTTTTTGAATCACCGTGTGATAATATAGACTTTACCACTTATAAAACTGTGTCCTGTAGTTGTCTTGTTCCATGCAAAGAGTCTCCTGAGTTATCCCTTATAATCATTACAGTACGGATCCGGGAAATATTTTTGAGTTGAAGGCGGCAGGAAGTGGAAAGGGCTTGGATATGTGGTTTGAAGGAGAGATCAGTGTCAAGGATTACCCCTAGGCAGCGAGCTTGTGGGACTGGGGAGAGTGGGCAGCCATTTACTGTAATGGATAAGTTCGTTGGGGGGGGGGTTGCATGAGATGGGGGAAAGATGATGAATTCTGTTTTGTCCATGTTAAGTATTAGAAATCTAGTGGAGAGGAAGGATGAAATAGCGGACAGACATTGAGGGATTCTGGTTAGTAGGCTGGTAATATCTGGTCCAGAGATGTAGATCTGTGTGTCATCAGCATAGAGGTGATACTGAAAGCCGTGAGATTCTAGGAGCTGTCCCAGTCCGAAGGTGTAAATGGAGAAGAGCAGTAGCCCTAGGACTGAACCTTGCGGGACTCTGACAGATAGGGGGCGAGGTGAGGAGGTGGTGTGTGAGTGGGAGACGCTGAATGTCCGGTCTGTTAAGTATGACGAGATACAGGATAGGGCCAAGCCTGTGATGCCAAGGGATGAGAGGGTCTTACAAATAGGGAATTGTCCACTGTGTCAAAGGCAGATGACAGGTCCAGGAGGAGGAGGACAGAGTAGTGTCGCTTGCTCATGGTGGTTAGTCGGTCATTGGTGACCTTAGTTAGGCAGTTTCAGTGGCATGGTGTGACCGGAAGCCAGATTGTAAGCGGTTGAAGAGGAAGCAGGAAGAGAGATGGGAGGACAGTTCAAGATGGACGTGTTGTTCCAGTTTTGAGGCATAGGGGAGAAGTGATATAGGGCGATAGCTAGATACAGAGGATGGGTCAGGAGAGGGCTTTTTGAGGATAGGTGTGATTGAGGCATGTATAAAGCTTGAGGGGAAAACACCAGTTGTTAGTGATAGGTTGAAGAGATGGGTTAGGGTTGGGATGAAGACTGTGGCGAGGTTTGGGATGAAGTGGGAAGGGATCAGGTCAAGTGCACTGGTGGTGAGATGCGATCTTGAAAGTAGAGTGGAGAGTTTATCTTCTGTAATGGTGGAGAAGTTGGTTTTGGAGGAGGGCTGGGCAGTTGGAAGGAAGGGCTCGGGGGGTTGTTGACCAAAACTGTCTCTGATGTTATCAATCTTCTGCTTGAAAAATGAGGCAAAGTCTTCAGCTGAGATGAGTGGGGAGGGAGGAGGTGCTGGGGATGGAGGAGAGAATTGAAGGTGTTGAATAACTGTTTAGGGTTGTGAGACAGGGAGGATATGAGAGAGGAGAAGTAGGTTTGTTTAGCTGTGGCGAGTGTGGCCTTGAAAGTAGTGAGGGACTGTTTGAATGCGATGAAGTGCTCATTGGAGTGGGATCTTTTCCATCTCCGCTCAGCAGCCCTGGAAGCTCGCCTCAGTTCTTTGGTCAGACTGGTGTGCCAGGGCTGTCTGTTGATTTTGCGAGCTCTCGTATGTGTAAGTGGGGCAGCAGATTCCAAAGCTACAGCTATTGTGGTATTATACAAACTGGCAGCATCATCCACATTGTGTAGGGAACTTATTTCTGTAAGAGGGAGAAGGGATTCAGAGAGTGAGTGTAGATCGAGGTGTTTAAGATTTCTGCGAGGGTGTGCAAGTTTGTGGGTTGGGGGTTGTAGACAAGGAGTTGAGAGGGAAGAGAATGTGAGTAGGTTGTGGTCTGAAAGAGAAAGAGGTGAGTTAGAGAGGTTACATAGGGAGCAGAGGTGGGTGAAGATGAGGTCCAGTGTGTGGTCATCTTTGTGGGTGGCTGTAGAAGACCATTGAGTGAGGCCGAAGGAGAAAGTGAGAGATAGGAGCTTAGTGGCAGCTGAGAGGGAAGTGTCAATGGGAATGTTGAAGTCACCCTTGATGATAGTGGGGATGTCAGCTGAGAGGAAATGAAGTAGCCAGGTCGTAAAGTGGTCAAAGAAGGTGGTGACTAGCCCTGGGGGGCGGTAAATGACAGCCAGTTGGAGGTTTGAGGGGGAGTAGATGCGCACAGAGTGCACCTCAAAGGAAGTGAGGGTAACAGAGGGTGGTAATTGGATTGGGGTGAAGGAGCAGTTATCTGACAGGAGAAAACCAACTCTGGTAGTGACCGGTCTGCAAACAATGTCCTATTGGGAATGGCTGCAGGATTTGCGAATGTTTAGCTTGCAGAAAAGAAAACTGAGAGGAAACTTAATAGCTGTCTACAAATATCTCAAGGTCTGTCACATTGTAGAAGGATCATCTTTATTCTCATTTGCACAAGGAAAGACTAGAAGCAATGGGATGAAACTGAATGGGAGGAGACACAGATTAGATATTAGAAAAAACTTTTTGAGAGTTAGGGTGATCAATGAGTGGAACAGGCGGCCACAAGAGGTGGCGAGTTCTCCTTCAATGGAAGTCTGGATAGACATCTGTCTGGGATGATTACTAAATCCTGCTTTGAGCAGGGGGTTGGACCAGATGACCCAGGAGGTCCCTTCCAACTCTATCATTCTATGATTCTATGATTACTCCACCATGCTGGTGGGAATCCACCATACTCCATGTAAATTGTTCCTTTATTCTATAAACTTCTGACAACATGTCTCCGAAGTTCCAAGTAATACATTTTATATTTTTTTCTGACAAAGAAAATAGGTCAAAATTAAAAAAATAAACTCAGTGCTTTCAAACCTCAAATAATGCAAAAAAAAAAAAAGTTTGTAATCATTTAGAAACAACAATACTAATGTTTTAACTCAGGAAGAGTTCAGAAATCAATATTTTGTAGAATAACCATGATTTTTAATCACAGCTTTCATGAGTCTTGGCATGCTTTCTACCAGTCTTTCACACTGCTTCTGGCGCATAAATTTAAGCAGTTCTTTTTTGTTTGATGGCTTGAGACTATCCATCATCCTCTTAATTGCGTTCCAGAGTTTTTCAGTGGGGTTCAGGTCTGGAGATAGGGCTGCCCATGACAGGGTTTTGATGTGCTGGTCTCTTAATTTTTGCCAGAGCTGTGTAGGGAGACATACTGAACCCGTTGGAGTGCATTGTAGTCACAGCCACGGCTGTCGTTACTACGAAAAATAAAAGTAAGTGTGGACTGGGTCAAAATATTTGACATGGGCTTTTATTTTTGGAGAGATCTGTAGGATGGTAGTTCGACGGATCTCTCCCTCTGGTCCAGGTCTTACAAGTGGCCCATGGCCACAGTTTACATTTAAACCTGCAGTAAAGATTTGGGTGTCTCAGATTTGTGTTTGTTTCACATGCAGCAGAGCTGAAGGTGCTATGGTTGTATGCCTGGTTGTGTAAAAGTAACACATGCCAGAACTTGCAACGTGGATGTACATAGTAGCACCCGAGAACCTTACGGCTGTGCATGTGCTAGCGGCACAGAACTTTATCTTCATATTCCCAGCTGCGATCTGGAGGTGAGTGATTGCAAGTATACATTTGGATAAATAAAGGACATTTACTTAACTCTATATTACATAATGAATATATGTGAGGGTCACCGCTGTCAGATGCCCGGATATCTGGGGTGCCCCCTTTAGCACAGGAGGCTGACGTCAACACCAATTTATGTTATAGTCATCTAAAAGTTGAGTAAATCGTTGGGTTACTTTCATAAAGAAGAGTTAATGATGTGACTCCTACTGATACTAGGACTCTAAAATGATCCATTAGACTATGGAGTGCACCACTGCCCCATACATTTCCTAGACCGTGAATGCAGTAGCATTGCGCATGCGCAGCCATAACTCCATCCCAACTGGGCATGTCAGGGGGAGTCCCAGTGGTCGTACCCTCAACCAATCTGCAAGTACTCACCTATTCTTTGGAGAAGTGATAACTTTTAATAATGGGAAAAGCTGTATCAGGGTTCAGGAGGATAAACCGAAAAGTGGACCCTCTGGGTCGCGGCTTCAGAGCCCCGAGGACGAGCGGACCAGATGGATCCACCCCCTATACAGGGAGTGTTTGGAACAGGCCCAAGGGGGATGAAAGCCACAACTTCCGGAGCCAAAGGGGCGATTAAGGGCTGGACAAAGAAGAAAAGAAGACAGGGTATGGACGAAGAGAAAGGGCTGGCAGGAATGGCAGAGACACAGGGCTGGCGGAACGGCAGAGACACAGGACTGGCAGGACAGCAGAGACACAGGACTGGTAGAATGGCAGGAACACAGGACTGGTGGTATGGTAGAAGCGTCGCGAGCCTCAGAACCCGGGCGGAAGAGAGCGATAGACACTGTCGGGAGCACGCCGGCTGGACAGGTAAGTATCCGACGAAGTGACAGACGTGACAGTACCCCCTCTCTTACTTCCCCTCCTTTTAATGCTGGAGAGGAATCTTCTTAAGATATGAGGAGCATTGATGTTCTCTAGGGGCTCCCAAGATCTTTCCTCAGGACCGAATCCTTTCCAGTCAGTTAAAAATAAAGTCCTGCCCCTAACCGATTTTCTGGTTAGAATATCCTTAACCTCAAATATACCATCAGAAGTACTAGGTTGAGGGGAGTGAGATGGAGCAGAGTGAAAGTGATTGAAGACTGCAGGTTTGAGGAGCGACACATGAAAAGCATTGGGAATACGCAATGAAGCAGGCAACTTTAACTAGTAGGCTACGTCATTGATACGACTAGAAATCTCGAAGGGACCAATGTAGCCTGGACCTAACTTCTGAGAGGGAACTTTAAGTCTGATGTAGCGTGAGGATAGCCAGACTTTATCACCTGGATGGTACGGAGGAGCATCCAGACGCCTCTTGTTAGCGTATCTTTTCATTCTGCAACTAGTTCTCTCAAGTGCCCCTTTAGTCTCCTGCCAAATTTTAGAAAATTCTAAGGAAGGGGAATCCGCCGCCGGTACACCTGAGGTGGGGAGAACAGGAAGAGGAATGCCGGGATGTTGCCCAAAGACTATGAAAAAAGGAGACTTAGATGAGGATTCACTAGGGTGGTTGTTGTAGGTGAATTCTGCCCATGGGAGGAGAGAGACCCACTCACTCTGGTGAGAATTGGAGAGATGCCGAAGGTAAGGCGTGAGAACTTGATTTACACGTTCTACCTGACCATTGGACTGAGGATGATAGGCAGAGGAGAAATCCAGAGACACTTTCAATAATCCGCAAAGAGCTCTCCAGAAATGAGAGGTAAATTGGACTCCTCGATCGGACACGATATGCTAAGGAAAGCCGTGAAGTCGGAAGACTTGATGTAAAAAGATCTTGGCCAAGTCAGGAGCAGAAGGCAATGCAGGCAAGGAAATGAAGTGGGCCATCTTGGAAAATTATCCACAAGTACCAAGATGACGGTGCAGTTCGAGGAGTGTGGTAAATCGGTGACAAAATCCATACATATATGGCTCCAGGGAACAGAAGGCACAGGGAGCGGATGCAGGAGTCCCGAACATAGCTGCCGAGGAACTTTGTTTCTGGCACAAGAAGAGCAGGAAGCGATAAAATCAAGGACATCTTGGCGAAGTGATGGCCACCAATAATGGCGAGAAATAAGGGAGAGAGTCTTCTTGCCCCCAACGTGTCCAGCAAACCTGGAGGGATGACCCCAACGCAAGACTTTCATCTTGTCATGACTTGACACGAAGATTTTTCCAGGAGGAGGGATGATCACGTTCAAGGGAGCCGCGGAAATGATCCTAGCTGGATCAACAATATGCGCCAGTCTCTCCACTTCATCCAGTGGTTGAAAAGACCTAGATAGGGCATCGGCTTTGATGTTCTTATTACCAAGTCGAAAGTAGAGATCAAAGTCAAAATGTCCTAAGAACAATGACCATCTGGCTTGCCGAGGTTTTAGTCTTTGGGCAGACTGAACGCAGGCCAAATTTTTGTGATCCGTGAAAGTGATGAAGGGATGAACGGCCCCTTCGAGGAGATAACGCCACTCCTCCAAGGCTAGTTTGATGGCCAACAGTTCCTTATCACCAATGGAATAATTTTGTTCGGAAGAGGAGAATGCTTTAGAGAAAAAACCACAGGAGACTAAATGACCAGAGTTAGACTTTTGCAAAAGAACAGCTCCAGCTCCAATAGAAGATGCATCAACCTCGAGGATAAATGGTCTATTGGCATCCTGTCGATGGAGCACCAGGGCTGTAGCAAATTTTTGCTTCAGGGTTTGGAAAGTGACCTCAGCCTCCGGGGGCCAGTGATTCGGGTCGACACACTTGCGAACAAGAGCAGAAATTGGTCTAGTTAAGGAGGAGAAATTAGAGATAAATTGCCTATAATAATTGGCAAAGTCAAGAAAACGCTGGATAGCCTTCACTCCTAAAGGACGTGGCCAGTTTAGAACGGCAGATACCTTCTCAGGATACATCTTCAGACCATCCTTAGAGACGACATAACCCAGGAAGGGTACGGAAGACTGCTCAAAGACACACTTCTCTATATTCGCGAAGAGATAATTCTCCCTTAATCGTTGTAAAACTAGACGAACATCTCGTCAGTGAGAAGATAAATCAGGAGAGAAGACGAGGATGTCATCTAGGTAGACTACGACACTGGAATAGAGACAATTTCGAAAGACATCGTTTACAAATTCTTGGAATACCACAGGAGCATTGCAGAGGCCAAATGGCATAACTAAATACTCATAGTGACCATCACATGTGTTGAATGCGGTCTTCCACTCATCCTCAGCGCGGATTCGGACTAGGTTATAGGCTCCTCGAAGATCAAGTTTGGTAAATATTTGAGCTCCCCTCAGGCAGTCAAAGAGTTCAGAAATAAGAGGAAATGGGTATTTGTTCTTCACTGTAATTTTGTTTAAGTCTCTGTAGTCAATGCATGGGCGAAGAGTGCCATCCTTTTTCTTCACAAAAAAGAAACCGACCCCAGCAGGAGAAGAAGATTTTCGAATGAAGCCTTTGGCGAGATTCTCCTGAACATACTCCGACATGGCTTGAGTCTCTGCAGGAGAGAGTGAATAGATTCTTCCTCTAGGAGGAGTGGTACCAGGAACAAGATCAATAGGGCAGTCGTAGGGACGATGTGGAGGAAGATTCTCAGCCTCCTTGTTGTCGAATCCGAGTAGGAGCTATAAACAGAGGGCAACCCGGAAGGGATAGAGAGGGAACAAGGAACACCAACAGGATGCACCGGCAGCAGACACCGAGTCCAAGCGAGCCTGAGAGCACGGGTGGAAAAGAGCAAGGGACACTGTTGGGAGCGCGCCGGCAGATAAGTATCCGACGACGTGACAGACGTGACAAGCTGCATATTTCGTTGCACCAAAAACCCTACTTATCCCTTTATCTGTCTGAACATAAGTTCTCCTCTGAAGACCTTGCTCTTGTGCACGTCTCTATGTGGTTCCAGAGAGATACGGAGGGAGAAAAGCTGACAGTGCAATTATTATGATGAATATTTACTTGCTAATTACATGTAATTTTTCACAACTGAAAGATAATTAGCACCTTATCAGCTTTCCCAGCAGGGACTGGCAACATTACCTGGTTATCAAAAAGTGCCACCACAAGCTCATGAGGAAATATACAACTCCGAGAGGGACTTTCAATTAAAGACGGGCTCGTGTGACGCTTGTTTTCTATGTTGATTTCTGATTCAAGATGCCATATGCGGTGCCTTAGCGTGAGTTGCCAACGCTTAGGGCACAGTCTCCTAAACCGTCAACCATTAGCAAAAATTATAAAAACTTGATTCCAGCTCACCCAGTTGCTCTATGCTCATCCACCTGGGGCTCAGACACCGGCCTCGCCCTGGCCTCACATCAAGGAAAATAGAAAAAATTGGAGTCCGGCTCAACAGGACTGGATTTTCCTTTTCTTTTTCTTTTTCAAAAGAAAATATAGTGCATACAAAAGGAAAATTTACATGGTTGACATGACCTAGTCAATGCATTTCAACTGCACTAAGCAGTCTTACTCATGACCAACACTGCCTAGTGTAGTCAAAACGCGTCGACTGGGTCATGTCGACCATGTAAATCCAGTCCTGTTGAGCCGGACTCCAATTTTTTCTGTTAGCAAATCTTGCATCCCTTTCACCAGTCCGGTATTGAGACTCTTATCACCCAAGCACATGGTCTGTATTGTAGGGAAATACTTATGTCATTATATTTTACCTTTGACCCTCTAGCTTTTCTTGGTTTGTTGCTGAAATGATACATAATTAAAAAAAATAAATAAAGTTGCACATTCTATATACAGTACAGACCAAAAGTTTGGACAATCCTTCTCATTTGAAGATTTGTATGTATTTTCACAACTATGAAAATTGTACATTCACACTGAAGGCATCAAAACTATGAATTAACACATGTGGAATTATATACTTAACAAAAAAGTGTGAAACAACTGAAATTATGTCTTATATTCTAGGTTCTTCAAAGTAGCCACCTTTTGCTTTGATGACTGCTTTGCACACTCTTGGCATTCTCTTGATGAGCTTCAAGAGGTAGTCACCAGGAATGGTCTTCCAACAATCTTGAAGGAGTTCCCAGAGATGCTTAGCACTTGTTGGCCCTTTGGCCTTCACTCTGCAGTCCAGCTCATCCCAAACCATCTCGATTGGGTTCAGGTCTGGTGACTGTGGAGGCCAGGTTATCTGGCGTAGCACCCCATCACTCTCCTTCTTGGTCAAATAGCCCTTACACAGCCTGGAGGTGTGTTTGGGGTCATTGTCCTGTTGAAAAATAAATGATGGTCCAACTAAACGCAAACCGGATGGAATAGCATGCTGCTGCAAGATGCTATGGTAGCCATGCTGGTTCAGTATGCCTTCAATTTTGAATAAATCCCCAACAGTGTCACCAGCAAAGCACCCCCACACCATCACACCTCCTCCTCCGTGCTTCACGGTGGGAACCAGGCATGTAGAGTCTATCCGTTCACCTTTTCTGTGTCGCACGAAGACACGGTGGTTGGAACCAAAGATCTCAAATTTGGACTCATCAGACCAAAGCACAGATTTCCACTGGTCTAATGTCCATTCCTTGTGTTCTTTAGCCCAAACAAGTCTCTTCTGCTTGTTGCCTGACCTTAGCAGTGGTTTCCTAGCAGCTATTTTACCATGAAGGCCTGCTGCACAAAGTCTCCTCTTAACAGTTGTTGTAGAGAGGTGTCTGCTGCTAGAACTCTGTGTGGCATTGACCTGGTCTCTAATCTGAGCTGCTGTTAACCTGCAATTTCTGAGGCTGGTGACTCGGATAAACATCCTCAGAAGCAGAGGTGACTCTTGGTCTTCCTTTCCTGGGGCGGTCCTCATGTGAGCCAGTTTCTTTGTAGCGCTTGATGGTTTTTGCCACTGCACTTGGGGACACTTTCAAAGTTTTCCAAATTTTTTGGACTGACTGACCTTAATTTCTTAAAGTAATGATGGCCACTTGTTTTTCTTTACTTAGCTGCTTTTTTCTTGCCATAATACAAAATCCAACAGTCTATTCAGTAGGACTGTCAGCTGTGTATCCACCAGACTTCTGCACAACACAGCTGATGGTCCCAACCCCTTTTATAAGGCATGAAATCCCACTTATTAAACCTGACAGGGCACACCTGTGAAGTGAAAACCATTCCCGGTGACTACCTCTTGAAGCTCATCAAGAGAATGCCAAGAGTGTGCAAAGCAGTCATCAAAGCAAAAGGTGGCTACTTTGAAGAACCTAGAATATAAGACATAATTTCAGTTGTTTCACACTATTTTGTTAAGTATATAATTCCACATGTGTTAATTCATAGTTTTGATGCCTTCAGTGTGAATGTACAATTTTCCTAGTCATGAAAATACCGAAAAATCTTTAAATGAGAAGGTGAGTCCAAACTTTTGGTCTGTACTGTACATATATATATTTAAATGTTTTTCCTTTGTGCAATTATCCTAGCTTTATCCCTATACTTAACCCCGTGCAAAACCTAACACTTATCCACAACTCTATCTCAAACCATTTTCCTAATCAGATATATTTTTTTTATAAAAAAAGATATATTTCTATATGTTTTTCTGCTTTTTATTTGACATTTTAATGTAATTATTGTATTACCCTAACCCTATCCCTAATCTATCCCTAAACCTAACCCTATTCTTAACACTAACAACAACCCTAAAGAGTACAAAAACGTAAAAGCAGCTCCTAGAAGTAAATGAAGGCAGTATGGAATCATGTGCAACGCATGCAAATCACGTGGAACAATAAACGTGGTCCGTGCTGGAGTGAAGGGACTCCGCTTGCCGCTAGCACTACTTTCAGCTCCAGTTTAAATGTATTGTGGAGCAGAGATCCGCTGACTCCCTGCCCCACAATATCTACGCAAGCCAATGCTTTATCCAAGGCCAGTGGAAGCAGGAGACGTCAGGCTAAGGCGCTGCTCGTTGTCAGAGCTGAACAGGTGAGGGTCAAGGTTTATTTTTTAATTACTATGTGAAAAGAACCACCATGATTAGTATATGGAGTCCAGAATGGGGGACATTATTACTGCATTGGGGTTAATTGGGGGAAAATACAAAAACAGAATAACAGGTTCCAAGTAAACAAAAACACTATAAAATACTGTATAGAATAACTTATTGAAAAATGTTTTTTTTCTTTATAATATAGCAGGGATATGTCACATATATGAGCAGTAAGGATACTGGCCCTAGTATTTGGCCTAGCCGCGGAGATTGGCACTCTGCAGAACAATATGGCGCCTCCGCTGCATGTCGGCTTGCCCTCACTTATATCTCATCATGCAAATAGTGAACGTCAGGGACGTTGTTGAGAAAAAATAAACAGGAACAATGTCTACTATGTTAAATACAGACAGACTGGAAAAAATTACACCAAGGGACACTGACCCTATTTCAGGCCTGATAGTGTCCCTGCATTGCAACGGAGGTTGGTACACTAAGGATCGACATGGCGCCCCACCTGACGTCCGCTCACCCTGATAGACCCTATTCAAAAGGGGCACCACCAGGAATGAGAAATACGTGATTTCTTATATTCAAATGAATAGCCTGAGGTTGATGAAAACGTCATAGACAAGACGGGATGTTCAACGTCAAAGGACAGATGTATCTATGCCAATCATCCGCCAGTATCAATAAGTAGTTCACATACACCTCAACTGAACAAATTAGTCTGGGTTGTGAGCAATTAAATAAAAAAAAAACAGATCTAAATGATATCCGGACTATGATCCTGTGTAATCCCCTTGATAATATACAGGTAGTATCTGGCACAAGCCCCAGTTGGCCTCTGTGTGTAATGTCAATAATACCTTTGAATATATAATTAATCCAGTTAGGTTGTTCAAAAGCCATTAGGCGATTCATCAGCCTAATCAACCCGCCATATGTAAAGGTACCGTATATTGCACAAGCCCAACCCGTCTGAAACCGACAACCTCCTATAACAATGTGTTGTAGTGTGTACTTTACCCAATTAGATCCTAATAGCCCATAGCCAACGGGAACACACAGGGACATAACCACCCATAACAGCTGATGGCCCATAAGAGACATAGAAATAATGTCTTATAATTTCATATCCACCGGATGCGTTTCACCCCTCTTATGTCCAGGGATCATCAGGGGGCAGTGTATCAAGAGTACTTTCCACGTAGGCACTCTCAGAGGCTGAATAAAATGGTGCAATTATGTATTTTTCAATTAAAGTTGTATATAATAGGTGGATTAATTGGGGGACATTATTACTGTACGGGGGCCACAACAGGGAAAATTATTAATGCTTTTAGCCACAATGGGAAACATTATGGATCACAACAGGGAGCATTATTAATGTATGGAGCCACAATAGGGGACATTATTATTGTATGGGGGACACAATGGGGACATTATTACTGTATGGGGGTCACAAAGGGATATATTGTCACTGTATAGGGCCACAATGGGGTACATTATTACTGTATGGGGGCCACTTACTATGTAGGGGACACAATAGGGGACACCATTACTGTATGGGGGCCACAATGGGGTACATTATTACTGTATGGGGGCCACTATTACTGTATAGGGGACACAATAGGGGACATTATTACTGTATAAGGCTACAATGGAAGACATTATTACTGTATGGGGGTCACAATGGGGACATTATTACTGTATGGGGGCCACAATGGGGACAGTATTACTGTGGGGTCCACAATGGGGACATTATTACTGAATGGGGGACACAATGCGGACAATGTTACTGTATGGGGGTCACAAAGATATATTGTCACTGTATGGGGGCCTCAATGGGGTACATTATTACTGTATGGGGATCACTTACTATATAGGGGACACAATAAGGGACACTATTACTGTATGGGGGCTACAATGGGATACATTATTACTGTATGGGGGCCACTATTACTGTATGGGGGACACAATAGGGGACATTATTACTGTATAAGGCTACAATGGAAGACATTATTACTGTATGGGGGCCACAATGGGGACATTATTACTGTATGGGGGCCACAATGGGGACATTACTGTGGGGGCCACAATGGGGACATTATTACTGTATAGGGGCCACAATGGGGACATTATTACTGTGGGGGCCACAATGAGGACATTATTACTGTATGGGGGCCACAATGGGGTACATTATTACTGTATGGGTGCCACTATTACTGTATGGGGACACAATAGGATACATTATTACTGTATAGGGGCCACTATTACTGTATGGGGGACACAATAGGGGACATAATTATTGTATAAGGCTACAATGGAAGACATTATTACTGTATGGGGGCCACAATGGGGACATTATTACTGTATGGGGGCCACAATGGGCACATTACTGTGGGGGCCACAATGGGGACATTATTACTGTATAGGGGCCACAATGGGGACATTATTACTGTGGGGGCCACAATGAGGACATTATTACTGTATGGGGGCCACAATGGGGACATTATTACTGTGGGGGCCACAATGGGGACATTATTACTGTATGGGGGACATTATTACTGTATGGGGGACACAATAGGGGACATTATTACTGTATGTGCTACATTGGAAGACATTATTACTGTATGGGGGCCACAATGGGATACATTATTACTGTATGGGGGACATTATTACTATATGAGGCCACAATGGGGACATTATTGCTGTATGGAGGGTACAATGGGTACATTATTACTGTATGGGTGCCACTATTACTGTATGGGGACACAATAGGAGACATTATTACTGTATTGGGGGTACAATGGGGACATTATTACTGTATGGGGGTACAATGGGGACATTATTACTGTATGGGGGCCACAATGGGGGACATTATTACTGTATGGAGGCCACAATGGAGGATATTATTATTCTTCATGTGGGCCACAATGGGGGACATTATTACTGTACAGGGTCCACAATGGGGATATTTTTAATGTATGGGTTCACAATGGGGGACATTAGTGTATGGAGTCAGTACAAGGGATCCCAGTTGTATATTAGACCCCATTGTTAGTGTGTGGGACCTCAGTTTGGGACATTATGACTGTATTCAGCCATGAAAGTTGAACGTTATTGATGTATGGGCAAGAAAAGTGTAAGTTACTACTGTGTGGGTGACCTTTGTGACATCGCTGTGTGCATTATACTTTTATTACTACATCACTTTTTACATTGGGATGTCTGAACGCTGTTTTTTTTGTTGTTATTTATCGCTGGTACACCATTAGATACTGCAGCACATTTATCTGCATCGCTATGTACAAATGGAGTTAACACATTTACCTTCATCCCTACGTACAGCCAGGCGCTGTGTAAACCGTGCCGCACATTATGATTCTCATCAAAAGATTGAAACACAGATTTGTATTGTGTTACCCAGAATGCTGCATTGTTTTCATTGTAGATTTATAGCTGTTTCTGACTATCTGGTAAATTATCCATTCCATCTCTGTTTGCCCTTACCATAAATGCCGGGGATCGTTCCTCTTGGTTGGTAGGAAATGAGTTTAGAATTGTATCACAGAACAATATAATAAGGATGAATATGCATCACTCAGATAAATAACCTATAATGTCACCACACATTTTCTGTAAAATCTTATATATAGAGTTTCCTATTCAGAACTTGCAACATGGAGCGTAGGAGAAAAAGGGGAAAACCTCGTATTCTAATCTAATTGTCCCATAGGGAGTGCTATTTAATTTTTTTCTAAAAAAATGTATCTGTCATTCCAGGTGTTTTTTCAGAATAATCTGTTCTGTGCTTGTGCATAAGTAATAACACTATTTCTGGCCATTCTGTAACTTGTATCCTGTATTTTTCACCAGTTTTTCCCTCTGCGGGCCCTATCTCTATCTGTAATTGTCAGTTGTCTCCGAGCTAGTGGGTGGAAACTACCTGCTACAAAGTTTATCATTCACAGCACATCTCCTATTTGTATGTAACACTTGTTCAGAAACAGGATTGAGGACATCATACCGCAGTACTGAGCAGTGTAGCTGTGAATCCAGCTACTGGGTGAAACTAACACTTACTAGAAAGCTGCACTATTTGTCTTTTTGCCTCTCTTTGATTCTTTTTTTTTAATTTGCTTCCCTAAGAGCCCTTTTTGAGCACACTCATATGCACGAGCTGAGCTGTTCCACCTCCTAAAGTGAGTGATCTGGGGTGATATTTTGAGGGATCAGTAGGGGTATGAGGATCTAGACTGCTACCAATGTGGAAGACGTTTATGGACATGCACTATATTAAAAAGTTGTAACTGGAATTTATACTTTAAAGGGGTTTTCAGGGCTTCCGCTAAAAGTCTGCAGTCACTCTATGTGACTGCAGATTGCTGAATCCTGACAGTGTGACGTGAGAACACTGTCAAGATTTAGCTCTCTTGCTTGCTCAAACTGTTGTCACATGGCTCCAAGTATACAAATTGGAAACTTATGTTCATATACCGACTAGCAACCTTTCCTTTTTCCTTCAATGCACTGTTAAGAAAAGTGGATGAGAAGCTAGTCGGTGCGCAACCTCGAGTATGGAACCGCGAGGGTTTCTGCATATTTACCCTATAAAGGCCACCAAAAGGCAAATTTAGTACAGCATGGTGTCCATTCAATCAAGAGTTTCGCATCCTGATTAATACTTCCTCCTGAGCCTGGGCAATGGACTATGGACATGAATAGTCTACGTGAAAGTTACCTTCAAAGGAGATTCCAATCCCTTTAAATTGTAGAATGCTACAAAGTAACAAACTGAAAAATACTCACCTTATCAATCCTTTATGCTCCCATGCCACATTCTTGACTGTATCCTGCTGCAGCCAATCAGTGGCTTCAGCTGACACCCTGAGGTCCTACCTTCAATCAGTGATTGGCTGTAGCTGGACAGAGACAGGAATGTTGCAGCATGGGAGCGGAAAGGATCGGTAATATGAATGTCACTGTCTATTTTTACAGCTTTTAGCAATTAGTGGATAGATATCCCCCTTCAATTTGGGGCAAATATTCCCTATTTCTAATTATTTTTGCATCTATTATTTTTGCTCCTGTGGTTATTACTTTTTTTTATTACTTGTACAGTTTTTTTGTTCAGTAAATTTTTGAGTTATGTAAAAACCCATTAAAAACAAACAAAACAAAACAAGCCAACAAGTCTTTGCAAAAAAAATTAAAAATCAGAGTAGAAAAATGTAAAACCACTTTTAATTATTAGTATGTCCCTGGGGCCAGTAATTTGAGAGTTAAACACTTCGCCAGCGGGAAGGGAATATATCTGCATGTACATATTCAATGCCAAGGACAGACTCCGCGTCTCGGTAAACAGAATATTTAATGCGCTGGCTTCACTTTGATTTTTTCAAGCTTTATTTAGATTGCTGATTACACTGACAGTCTGCTCCTGCCATGTAAAACCCTGGCAAGGTCACTCAAGTCGGAGCAGACGAGAAGAGAGAAATTCCCAGAAGACTTTATATTTACATTAGTGATTTCTGAAGACCCAACTTAATCATCATTATTAATAATAATAATAATAATAATAATAATAATAATATTATAACATGTGTTATAATGATAACAGTCCAGCCTTAATTCTCGACATTGCTTTAATTGCGATGCTGACGTTAAAGAGGTATCCAAGTCAAAAACCTTCCATTACCTATTTTTGGACCTGTGAAAGGGGTCTTCCAATTTTAAGCTGGTCTAAGCTGGTCTTTGGGTGCGCCTGTAGCTCCAGCTATCTGTCAGAAAACCTTACATTAAGTGTTCAATATCCCTACAGCACTCCCGCTGTCAGGACTTTGAACATTTTTTTTACCTTTTGTGCATTACTGCCCTTTTCCAAGATGGCGTCTTTGGTCTCATGTGCACTGTGTCTTCCTGCTATAAAACTCCACCTCAGCCTTCAGTCTGTGCTAGAGTATTCTGCCTTGCATCCAGCTCCTGACCTCTGATTACTCCCTGGCTATACACCTGCTCCTGCGAAACTGTGTGGTGATGCTGCTACTCTGCTCTGAGTTCCTGCTGCATACACAAGTTTCCAGTAATCCTCCTTCATCTGCTACTCGTGTTCACTTCATCTGCATTTGCTGGACATGTAAGCTTCTGCTGCTCTGCAATAACCTGAGACTATTAAGCAGGCCTCCCTGGTTGAGCTAAGATATGATTTGAACTGCCTTATAAGCATATCTATCTGTGTTTGGACTAAGACAAGGATTTATTCATGTCAAGTTTCCTCAAGAATAACTGCGCTTCATAGACTTTCTGCTTGATTGCATTTCCCTCTGAAGTTTCCTATAGACTGCTAAGCTGCGTTTATTATTTGCAGCAAGTGTTGTGGACTTGAGTTTCTCTCTGCACCTGTTTGAATCACCGTGTGATAATATAGACTTTACCACTTATAAAACTGTGTCCTGTAGTTGTCTTGTTCCACGCAAAGAGTCTCCTGAGTTATCCCCTATAAGTATTACAGGATACTCTAGCCATAAAAAAGGGAGACGGCTGGAACTATGACTGCAGAAAGCAGAATAGAGCAGGTGTTTTCCATAATTAGATCACTGCAGAAAGATGTGGAAGGTCTGCAAAAGAAGTTTGGAAGCTTTGAAAACAATCAACAAGTGTTTGGACAAATTTTGCAGGACTTAAGCAACTGCATGGCAGCCCAGGAAAACAAACTTGCTGGCATAGAGTCCCAGTATGGATGGGCTTTTCAGGACATAAGCACGCAAATAGCTGCAAAAGTGACTTTACCCTCTGGGCAACCGCCACCAGCTAGCCCACCTAAGTTGCCCCCATTCAGATTTAATGGTGATCGCGACAAATTTCATGGCTTTGTGAATCAATGTATGCTATATTTTGATGTGCATGCTGATCGTTTTCCTAATGATAGATCCAAAGTATTGTGTGTAATAATGCTGCTGACCGCACGAGTGCTCGCCTGGGCGAATCCAATGATTGAGTCTCGTGACCCACGGTTAAATAACTTGGATGATTTCTTGGATGCTATGGCACTAATGTTTGATGACCCTAATCGCCGTGCAACCGCTGAATCTGCTTTGTTGTCTTTACGCCAGGCTAAATGTTCTGTTGAGTATGCCACTGAATTCAGGAGATTAGCGGTAGATACCAATTGGGACAGTTATGCACAAATGCCTATTTTTAAAAGGGGTCTGTCTAGTATTGTAAAAGATGAACTAGCCGCTCTGAGTAACCACAAGAGCTAGAGACATTTATACAGCATTGTGTTCGCATAGACATTCGCCTTACTGAGCGTAGGCAGGAGAAATTTGCTGCATATAACCATGTTTCTAACTTTTCCCTTCCTTCCAAAGAGCCTGCAGGTAAAACCTCTCGGGAGGTGGAGGAGGTGCCCATGCAAATTGATTCCATTCAGAGGCACGAGATCAATGAGCGCCGGGAGCATCGCCTTCGTGAGAGTCTATGTTTCTACTGTGGTCAGTCTGACCACTTCTTGATCAATTGTCCTAAGTGTCCTAGACGGCCTAACAAGGTGTTAGCAGCAATAGGGGAGTATTACAACTGTGATGATGAATCTGACATCTCTGAATGTAGCCTGCCTTTAAACGCTGTATTCCATTCACTTTCTATGACTTCACCCCCCAAGGAGCTGAAGGAAAAGAACTCTCACTTTTCTCTCCCTATTAAGATCCTGTGTTCAGGACAGTGGATTTCCAGTGCAGCTATGATTGACTGGTGCAGGTGGCAATTTCATGGATATCGCATTTGCCAAGGAACATGGTATTGAAATTCAGCAAAGAGCCTCTCCAATTACCATGGAAACAGTGGATGGGTCACCTTTAATCTCTGGGCCTGTGGATCAGGAGACGTACCCCTTGAAATTTTGTTGGAGCCTAATCACCAGGAGCAACTTTCTTTCTTGCTAATTTCTTCTCATTTTCCTGTGATTTTAGGCATTCCTTGGTTGCGTTCTCAGAACCCAATTATCGACTGGGAGATCAAGGAGATTATCTTCCCAACAAGGAGCAACTCAGCGCTAACAGAAGCTGTCCCTGAGTCCACGGCTTCGGAACCACATGTACAGGTATTTTCTTTACCTCCAGCATATAAAGAGTTCTCTGACATCTGTGACAAGAAGAATGCAGATCAGCTTCCTCCACACATTATGACTGTCCCATTGAGTTGCTTCCTGGGGCAGCTATTCCTTTTGGTAACGTATACCCTTTTGCGGGACCTGAGCTTCAAGCCTTAAAGGAGTATATTGATGAAAATCTGGCCAAAGGCTTCATACATCCTTCTTCCTCACCAGCAGGGGCACCTATCTTTTTTGTAAAGAAGAAGGATGGGACCCTGAGACCCTGTGTTGACTATCGGGAACTCAATAAGGTAACCGTACGAAACCATTACCCTTTGCCTCTGATTCCCGAATTACTGGAAAGAGTCCGCCATGCTAAGGTGTTCTCTAAACTGGATCTTCGTGGGGCTTATAATTTGGTGCGTATTCATCCAGGGGATGAGTGGAAGACAGCATTCAGATGCCGGTATGGACACTTTGAATCTCTTGTGATGCCCTTCGGGCTTTGTAACGCCCCTGCAATGTTTCAGCACCTTACTAATGACATTTTCAGAGATTTGTTGGACCAGTTTGTAGTGATCTATTTGGACGATATACTAATCTTTTCTGACTCTCTACAGAAACATGAAGAACATGTCAAAACTGTTTTAAGACATCTGAAAGAGAACCATCTGTATATTAAGCCGGAGAAATGCGAGTTCCATCATTCTGAGATACAGTTCTTAGGTTGTATCATCTCTCCCCAGCGGCTGAACATGGAATCTGGTAAGATTCAGGCTATCCTTGACTGGCCGGTACCCAAGAACATTAAGGAGGTCCAACGTTTTATTGGTTTTGCAAATTTCTACAGACGCTTCATTCAAAATTTTTCAGATATTGTCCGTCCCATTACTTCCCTGACAAAGAAGGAAAAGCCCTTTAAGTGGTCATCACAGGCTCAAGAAGCTTTTGATCGGCTTAAGATCTGTTTCACATCAGCACCGCTGTTGATACACCCAGACCCAACACATCCTTTCATTGTGGAGGTGGACGCTTCTGATAATGCTTTGGGGGCTATTCTCTCCCAAAGAACTGGAGAGAAGGGTCTGCTACATCCTTGTGCTTTCTTTTCCCATAGACTAACCTCAGCAGAGAAGAATTACGATGTGGGAGACAAGGAATTGCTGGCTATTATTGGGGCTTTCAAAGAATGGAGGCATCATCTGCAAGGAGCTGCACAACAGATCATAGTGCTAACTGACCATCGCAATTTAGAGTTCCTTAGATCCGCTAGATGTCTTTCTCCTCGTCAGGCTCATTGGAACTTATTTTTAAATCAATTTAACTTTGTTATCTCGTACCGTCCAGGTTCTCGTAATGGGAAGGCTGATGCTTTATCCCGAATCCATGCTGCGGATTCCGTACCTGGAGCCCCGTCCAAGACCATTCTATCTGATTCCAATTTCATCAGAGTTATCCACGATCAGGACTTGTGGAAGGAGTGCAGGGAGGCCTATGAAGGTGATGTATTTGTGGCCAACCCACCTGTGGATATTAATCTTGTCTTTAAGGGTGGCATGTGGTTCAGAGATCGACGTATCTACGTCCCTGAGGTCATCCGTCTGTAGATCCTCAAGTTGGTACATGACTCCAAGCTGGCTGGTCACAGGGGGGTACAGAAGACACAAGAGTTCCTGAGCCGATTCTTCTGGTGGCCAACTTGCCTGAAGGATACCAAGGACTATGTTCTCTCTTGCGAGGTATGTGCCCGTTACAAGACTCCTCATGTGGCACCTACGGGTCTTCTACAACCATTACCTGTTCTGTCCCGCCCTTGGGGGTCTATATCAATGGACTTTATTGTGGAGCTGCCTACCTCGGAGGGCATGAATACAATCATGGTGGTAGTTGATTGCCTGACTAAAGCTGCTCATTTCGTTCCGTGCACTGGCCTCCCCTCAGCTAAAGATACAGTGAACTTGGTTATACAAAATGTCTTTCGGTTGCATGGGGTTCCGGATGAGATCATCTCTGACCGTGGAGTACAGTTCACTTCAAGATTCTGGAAGGTGTTTTGCTCTGTACTCAATATTAATGTCTGTCTCTCTTCTGCTTACCATCCCCAGACAAATGGTCAGACTGAGCGTACCAACCAGACGCTGGAACAATATCTAAGATGCTATGTCAGCCCACTCCAGGATGATTGGTTGGAGTTGCTGCCGTTAGCCGAATTTTCATATACTAATTCTCAGTGCGCCTCCACTAAATTTACACCTTTCTTTGCCAATCTGGGTTATCATCCTTGTATCTTACCTAGGTCTTCAATTAATTTTCCGGTTCCGGCAGTGGAGGAAAGGCTGACTGCGATGAGGCAAAATCTGGAGGTTCTGAAGGAATCCCTGACCACAGCTCAAGAACGTTATAAGAGATCGGCTGACAGATTCCGTAAACCTGCACCCATGTTCAAGGTAGGAGATTCCGTGTGGTTAGCAACTAAGAATCTGAAGTTAAACATTCCTTCACAAAAACTTGGACAGAAATTCATTGGCCCTTTCAAGATCAACGGTATTGTGAGCTCTGTGGCCTGCCGGCTGAAGCTGCCTAGGACAATGAAGGTACACCCAGTTTTTCATGTATCTTTACTAAAGCCTGTATCTCCTAATACCTTCCAGGGACGTGTTGTGCCACCTCCGCAGCCTGTGGTGATTGATGGGCAAGAACAATTTGTGGTGGAGGAAATTATTGATTCCAGGATTCGCAGGAATCGGCTACAATATCTGATAAGATGGCTGGGATATTGTCATGTCGGACGCTGTTCAGACCAGGTCGTTCGACAGACAGCGGTAATTCCACTTTTGACCACTATTTGCTCATTGGCGTCGGCTAGATTTTATCTAGCTGTTCCGGGGTTAATTTACCTGATCCTCGGACTGGAAGCTGGGCCATGCCCATTGCCTTTAAATAGTTCTCCTGATCATTGGGCGTCGCTGATTATAGCTTCTGTCTTGTGCGTTGTTATCTCGGTCTGGAGTGGAGAGCTGGTTGTTGGAGGTTCATTGCTGGTGGTGTATTTTCCTTAGTCTTATTTACTCCTTCCTATATTTGTATTTATTTTGCCCTGCACATTTATAATGTATTCCTGAGTGACTGCGGCGTGGTGTATATTTTCCTTTATCCTTGTATGTGCTAACTGTGGGTATTGGTGTATTACCTCTTCACTGGGTGGTGGGCGAAGGTTTCAGGCTAGGGTTGAAACAGGAGACAGGGTGAGGTTCGAGGCCTGGACATGCACACCATCAGTGTAAACTCCAGGTAGAGGGTCAGTCAGGATTTCCCTAGTCTGAGGGAAATTGCAGGGGCCCGGGTTATTAGCTCTCGCTCACCTAGTTCCCCCGTGACAGATATCCCCCTGAGGAAGACTCTTGGGAACCTGTGGAAAACATCAATGCCCAACAGAACATTTCTCGTTTTCATCAGAGATTCCCTGAGAAACCAGGTCCAGGATCGTCCTGAGGCCGCTTCTAAGGAGGGAGTAATGTCAGGACTCCGAACATTTTTTACCTTTTGTGCATTACTGCCCTTTTCCAAGATGGCGTCTTTGGTCTCATGTGCACTGTGTCTTCCTGCTATAAAACTCCACCCCAGCCTTCAGTCTGTGCTAGAGTATTCTGCCTTGCATCCAGCTCCTGACCTCTGATGACTCCCTGGCTATACACCTGCTCCTGTGAACCTGTGTGGTGATCCTGCTACTCTGCTCTGAGTTCCTGCTGTATACACAAGTTTCCAGTAATCCTCCTTCATCTGCTGCTCGTGTTCACTTCATCTGCATTTGCTGGACATGTAAGCTTCTGCTGCTCTGCAATAACATGAGACTATTAACCAGGCCTCCCTGGTTGAGCTAAAAGATGATTTGAACTGCCTTATAAGCATATCTATCTGTGTTTGGACTAAGACAAGGATTTATTCGTGTCAAGTTTCCTCAAGAATAACTGTGCTTCATAGACTTTCTGCTTGATTGCATTTCCCTCTGAAGTTTCCTATAGACTGCTAAGCTGCGTTTATTATTTGCACCAAGTGTTGTGGACTTGAGTTTCTCTCTGCACCTGTTTGAATCACCGTGTGATAATATAGACTTTACCACTTATAAAACTGTGTCCTGTAGTTGTCTTGTTCCACGCAAAGAGTCTCCTGAGTTATCCCCTATAATTTATTACACCCGCAGGAAAAAAGAAGAATTACACCTTTTCCAATGAAATCTATGAGTTGTCCATGTAGCCCAGAGTGAGAGAGCGAGAGAGAGAGAGAGAGTGACTTTGTGTAGCCACCTTCTATGTCTCCAATTTTGCATGGAAAATTGTCCTAAATATTCCCAAGTTGTGAGCTCTTTGTAGGAAGGAGGGTAAAAAAAACATTCCTTCTAGGTAACTGAGTCATTTCTGGAGGAACCAATGAATGTAAGTTCTGACCTGAACTTTTTATACAGAGTTAGAAAAACATGGCTGTTTCCTTTCAAAAATGCGCCACCCCTACCTATGGGTCATATGTGGTATTGCAGTCAATCCAGTTCAGCCCGGTGTCCTGCAAAGTGAAGCAATACCAGACACATCCCATAGACAGGGGTGCCGCTGTTTCTAGAAGGAGGCTTTCTTATCCTGTACAATCTCTTTAACCCCTTACTGACATAAGACGTACAGTTACATCATATGCCGGCTCCCTTACTTTTGCAATCTTGAGCCCACATTTTTCCCAGCAGATGATGGTTGAATTATTCAGCCATAATCTGCTTCTAACTGCTGCGGGCAGAGCAGAACTGTTAACCGGTTAAATGCGCTGGCAGGAGGGGGTGGTATCTGCAGAATCGTACTGACCTGGACAATCATAATACCAGGTTAGTTTTACTGTAAAGTTAAGATGGTAAATAAAAACAAACCAAAGCGACTGCAAAATTGCGTTTTTTTTTAATTTTTTTGCCATTTTGCTCATTTGGATTTTTTTTTTTAAGCTTTCTAGTACATCACATAATAAAATGAATGGTGTCATTCAAAAGTACTATTGGTCCTGCACAAAAGCAAGCCCTCATTTGGTTATTTCGACAGAAAAATAAAAAAGTTATCGGTCTTAGACAAAGGGGAGGAAAAAGCGAAAGTGGCAAAATAGAAAATCGCCTCGTCGGGAAGGGGTTAAACTTTTATTAGCACTAGAGCTGTAAATCAGTCCATTGGCTGTGGGCCCCAAGGGGCCATGGGCTCCAATAGTCTGGATGCATAAGTAATTTGTCGGTTTGGTCTTTGTTTTTCCATGTTATGTACATTCGCCAGGTCCCTATCACTGGCACTGTACATAATATACACAGAGAAGCTCGGACCTTGTAAACGGATCTAATCTTCCCGCACAATTATCGCTTATATAAGGCGCCTTAAAAAAAAAATAGAATAGAGACATAAATTTCCAATGTTGTCAGGAGCATGTCATATTCATCAATTGGGAGATACACAAGGCATGACAGGACATAGTAAATCAAAGCAATAGAGGGAGACCGGAGGAGCGCGTGCTGTTTATAAGGGGGGGGGATTATAGATAAATCATGCATATCTTTATTAAATGTCGGCCTGAGCGACTCTCTGCTGCTCCAGACGTCTATTATTCCCTTTTTATACATAAAGACGAAAATATTAAAATCTGGTTTTGCTAATATTTCTGCTGCCAACGTTTTTCACATATTAGGAAATGAAAAAGAGATAGGATGCAAAATCACTTTGGGGATCCCAAATCAGCCAGGACTGACCTCAGTATTGGAAATAATCCAGCAAAATTCACATAGATTTCATGTCAAAGGGGAAGGGTTTAATGTAAGCCTGTCCTAAAATGTGGGCGTATCAGTAGATAAAATCCAAAGCGGAAGGGTTTATGTAAGCCCGTCCTAAAAAGTGGGCGTATCAGTGGGTAAAATCCAAAGCGGAAGGGTTTATGTAAGCCCGTCCTAAAAAGTGGGCATATTAGTTGGTAAAATTCAAAGTGGAAGGGTTTATGTAAGTCCATCCTAAAAAGTGGGCGTATTAGTTGATAAAATTCAAAGCACTTCCTTCCTGTGTGGATTTTGGTTTTCCCATAAACAACATTTTTCACCTAATTGCAACATAGATTATAAATGTATGATTACTGGGGGTTCACGAATTTTTAGAGCCCCACTGATCCTGAATACAAGAGATTTAAAATTCATCTTGCGAATTAAGTGTTAGTGAGCATGTGCAGCCGTGCTTCCAAATATGGGCGGCTAATAGAGCAATGTTTGCACATGCTCATTAACACTTAATTCACTCAGAACTATAGTACACTACAAGGCACAAATCCGTATGTATTTATCAGAAAAATCTGTTTATTTGCATATCATATTAACCCCTTCCCAATAAGGCGATTTTCTCTTTTTTGTTTTTCTTAATTTTTCACCCCTTCCTCCATGAAAATAGTTATATAAGGGCTCGTATTCTGCAGGAGGAGTTTTCAATTACATCATCCAGTTTACCGTATAATTTGTTGAAAAAATGGAAAAAAAAAATCCAAGTGTGTTGAAAAAGTAAAAATAGCCCTCAACTCCACCATTGTATTTTTAACTTTTACTTACACAGCCTCCATTTTGCCATAAAAATGACCCGGTAACCTGATTTATCAGGTCAGTGTGATTTGGCAATAACAAATTTGTATAGTTTTTTTTTTTTTTTTTTTTTTAATATAATGGTGAATTAATTTCTGAACGTTTTAAAGAAAGTTTTCGGGTTTGAGTCTCCATTTCTTGAGATTTGTAACATTTAGTATTTTTTTTTAGCAAGTTTATTTTTTGCATCCCAAGCGATAGTTTTTTTTTTATTGGTAGTATTTTTTGGTATGTGCAGTATGTTGAACCTTTTGCATTTTGTGTTGGAAGATATGGCAAACAAAAAAATGGTAATTTTAGCATTTCGATATTTTATCTTTATACATTGGACTTTTACAGACAAATGTTTGCTTTTTTCCTGAATTTATTTTTGAACTAGCAAAAGTAGAGAGATTGCTGTTTTTCTTTTTTCTTTTACTGTTGTTATTTTTTTATATTTTTAAGTAAATTTTTCTTCTCTTTTATTTTATTTTTTTGCCTCCTTAGGGGACTGAAACCTGTGACTGTTCAATCACATCTTCTACATACTGCAATGCTGCAGTGTCTCAGTATATAGAAGAAACGAGAAACTATTTTAAGAAGCCTTCACCCCGCATTTATGTCAGGGGGTTGATGGGTGCCGAAATGGCTCCATTTAAGGCTACTTTCACACTAGTGTCGTACGACGCATGTCGCAATGCGACGTGCCGACGTACCGACGCATACTGTGAAAAAAAAAACAACGGGGGCAGCAGATGCAGTTTTACAACGCATCCGCTGCCCCATTGTGAGGTGCGGGGAGGCGGGGGCGGAGATCCGGCTGCGCATGCGCGGTCGGAAATGGCGGACACGACGCACAAAAAAACGTTACATGTAACTTTTTTTGTGCCGACGGTCCGACGCAACATGACACATCCGTCGCACGACGGATGCAACGTGTGGCAATGCGTCGCAATGCATCGCTAATACAAGTGTATGGAGAAAAAACGCATCCTGCAGGCAATTTTGCAGGATGTGTTTTTTCTCCAAAATGACGCATTGCGACATGCGTCGTATGACGCTAGTGTGAAAGCACCCTAAGTGCCGTTGTCAAAACTTCCAGAAGAGCAACACTTCCACAGATAGCTATACATTTTGCAGACACTTCTACTATGCAACTTTTGCTTTGCTTTTAGAGTCTTTTATATGCAGATTTTTGAAGCTCTCACATTAAAAATGTATGGAGGACCCTTAGGCTATGTTCACACATTGCATTTTTGATGCATTTTTTATGCCAACTTTAAGTTGTGTTTAAGCTGCTTACAAACAGCAGATTTTGCTTAATTTTTGCTGTATTTTACTTAATTTTTTCTTATTTTTTGCTGTCTTTCTTAGTTTTTTCTTAGTTTTTGCTGTGTTTTTGCTGTGTTTTTCTTAGTTTTTGCTGTGTTTTTGCTGTGTTTTTCTTAGTTTTTTCTTAGTTTTTGCTGTGTTTTTGCTGAGTTTTTGCTGTGTTTTCTTAGCGTTTTCTTAGTTTTTGCTGTGTTTTTGCTTAGTTTTTGCTGTGTTTTTCTTAGTTTTTCCAGCATTTTTGCTTAGTTTTTGCTGTGTTTTTTGTTTAATTTTGATACTGCATCTTTGCCACTACATTTGTCTCTTGTGCATGCTGATAAAGTTTAGCGCAAAAAAAAAATCTGATTCAACTTCATCAGGTTTTGGCACCAAAAAATGCAGTAAAACCTGACACCTGCGTTTTTCTGCAGCGTTTTTGCAGCATTTTTGCAATACCCACTGCTTTTAATAGGTGAAAAACTGCAAAAATGCTTAAAAAAAAACACTGAAAGAAGTGACATGCTGCATTTTGCAAAAGCCAAGCTCTACTGACAAAACAGTCAAGAAAAAAAAAACAAGCTGCGTGCAGGAGATTTCTGAAATCTCATAGACTTTGCTGGTACTGTGAAAAGCATAAAAAAAAACTGCAAAAAAAAAAAAAGAAACGCAATGTGTGAACACAGCCTTACTGTATCTCCATAATCCTCTGATTTCTTCCCATATTTTTTTTTTTTTTGCAGTCCTCCATTGGATACCTGATGAGCTGATCTGCTCCCTTCCTAGGAGCATTGTTAGTGCAGGAGAATAGCACCATCCATACGGCACATAGTGCAGCACAATATGGCGGCACCTGGAGGTTGTTCTGGTGCCTTATCCTGAAAGGCCTTCAGAAAACATATTGTCTAATAATAACCCATCTGTTCCTAATTATTTTCCAAGACTTTTATTTAATAAAGTCGTAATACTCTCCAGAATATTTTATTCCTTCTCTTCGCCGAGTAAGGTAACTCTACTATAACTCAACGGAGGGGGGAAAAAAAAAGTTATTATACAATTACATTGTATTCATTCCCTGGAAATTCACATTGCGGCAAAAGTTTTCAATATATTTGTGTTTCCGTAATGCCCCTAGAAGAAAATATACAAAAAAAAAATAAAAATAAAAAATCCGCAACAATTCATCTCCGAGTCGGCATTTCTATTCTTTTTTCGAATCCCGGGGAAGACAATTCTCGACAGTGTTATTAAATCAACACTTCTGCAAAAAGATAATTTTTATGCCACAACACCCAAAAGGCCAAAAGTAGGAAATAAGTTTGCGATAGGCGGCTGCTGATGAGAAATGGAATAAATACGAATAAAACTCAATGGAGCAGAGAGTGAAGTCTCAACAGAAACAGCAACCTGTGTAATCAGACCCAGCGGGCAGCCATTCCCGTACAGTGCGCGCCGCATTGTGCCGTGCATTGTTCTAGAATCAACAATGCACCCGCTGCTCCAAGACAAAGCTTCCCGGGACTGGAAAATGCAGGTATTAGAATGAAGGTGCCGCTCACATCTCCTGTATTTGTCATTCTTATCATGCAATTGCAGAAGTTGTTACAAACTACAAGACTAATGACACTTTCATTCCACTCTTTACAATTCCGCTCTGTGGCTGAAAGTTTCTAACAAAAGAAACATTGTTTCGAAGGGAGATTAGAAAGCCGACAGGCTCCCTCCTAATTAAGTTATTGCAGATTTTATTTTTTTATTATTATTATTTATTTTTTTTTTTTTGCATTCATTGATAAGAAAAAAATCAATCTAGAGACAATAGTTGGTTAATTGAGTGCAAAACTATTTAAGAAGTGACGGTGTGCAAAATATGGTTCAGACTGGGAGTAATCTGGAACTTGTGCATTATTACATGCCGTACACCTATCCACATTTTTGTATTGTTCATTTGCTTCCTAATGAAAAGTTAAGAAACTTTTCAAAATAATCTTCATTAAAAAATAAATGAATAAATACAAAAATCTACAATTTTCTGTTGCAGAGTGTCTTTAAGTTCTTATCTAAAGAGTGTTCTGCAAAAGTGATATAAATCCATCAAACCTCCTGCTCCTGATAGCTCTCTGCTCCTCCCTCTATTTTCTCAGTGATAAATACCACAGCAGAGTAGTAAAGGGGGTTCTACATAGATCACCAACATTTAGAGAGGGAAAAGTATTTGCACTCTCAGGGAAGGCAGAGAAAAAAGACATTAGTTAGGAAGAAAGCAATTGAAGAGGAGATAAGTGCAGGATAGAAGCTGTGCAATATATGAGCTAATGAAGACACCAGCCTCCTGGATGCACGTGCACACAGACCTTACATCTGCCTATATTATTGGGAGGGGCACAGAGACCTCACATCTTGCCTGTGTTACTGGAAAATACACTCAGATCTAATGTACAGCCTATATTACCGGAAGGGATACACAGTCCTCACATACAGTCTATATTATTGGTAGAGAGACATAGAGCTCACATCCAGCCTATATTACTGGGAGAGACACACAGACCTCACATCCAGCCTATATTACTGGGGGAGACACACACACCTCACATCCAGCCTATATTACTGGGAGAGACACACAGCGCTCACATCCATCCTATATTACTGGGAGAGACACACAGAGCTCTGCCCAGCCTATATTACTAGGATACACACAGAGCTCACATCCAGCCTATATTACTAGGAGAGACATACAGAGCTCACATCCAGCCTATATTACTGGGAGAGACACACTGACCTCACATCCAGCCTTTATTACTAGGAGAGACACACTGACCTCACATCCAGCCTATATTACTGGGAGAGACACACAGAGCTCACATCCATCCTATATTACTGGGAGAGACACAAAGAGCTCTGCCCAGCCTATATTACTAGGATACACACAGAGCTCACATCCAGCCTTTATTACTGGGAGAGACACACAGACCTCACATCCATCCTATATTATTGAGAGACACACAGACCTCACATCCAGCCTATATTATTGGGAGAGACACACAGACCTCACATCCAACCTATATTACTGGGAGAGACACACAGACCTCACATCCATCATATATTACTGGGAGAGACACACAGAACTCTGCCCAGCCTATATTACTAGGATACACACAGAGCTCACATCCAGTCTATATCACTGGGAGAGACACACAGACCTCACATCCAGCCTATATTACTGGGAGAGACACACAGAGCTCACATCCAGCCTATATTACTGGGAGATACACACTGACCTCACATGCAGCCTATATTACTGGTAGAGACACACAGAGCTCACATCCAGCCTATATTACTGGGAGAGACACACTGACCCCACATCCAGCCTATATATATATAGGGAGACACAGAGAGCTCATATACACCCTATAATACTGAGAGAGACACACAGAGCTCACATCCAGCCTATATTACTGGGAGAGACACACAGAGCTCTGCCCAGCCTATATTACTAGGATACACACAGAGCTCACATCCAGCCTTTATTACTGGGAGAGACACACAGACCTCACATCCATCCTATATTACTGAGAGACACACAGACCTCACATCCAGCCTATATTATTGGGAGAGACACACAGACCTCACATCCAACCTATATTACTGGGAGAGACACACAGACCTCACATCCATCATATATTACTGGGAGAGACACACAGAACTCTGCCCAGCCTATATTACTAGGATACACACAGAGCTCACATCCAGTCTATATCACTGGGAGAGACACACAGACCTCACATCCAGCCTATATTACTGGGAGAGACACACAGAGCTCACATCCAGCCTATATTACTGGGAGATACACACTGACCTCACATCCAGCCTATATTACTGGTAGAGACACACAGAGCTCACATCCAGCCTATATTACTGGGAGAGACACAAAGAGCTCACATCCATCCTATATTACTGGGATAGACACACAGAGCTCTGCCCAGCCTATATTACTAGGATACACACAGAGCTCACATCCAGCCTATATTATTGGGAGAGACACACTGACCTCACATCCAGCCTATATTATTGGGAGAGACACACTGACCTCACATCCAGCCTATATATATATAGGGAGACACAGAGAGCTCATATACACCCTATAATACTGAGAGAGACACACAGAGCTCTCATCCAGCCTATATTACTGAGAGAGATTCACAGATCTCACGTCCAGCCTGTATTACTTGGAGAGATGTTCCTACAAAAGAAAAATCTGAGACTTGGATTTTTTAGCAAACTGAACATGAGAGGGTTTGAAACTAAATGAAGGAATGCAGACCGAAACCTACTGCAATTGTATTAACAATAGATAACCACTATCATTTGTAAATGTGTCCAATAGATATGAACGAATCTGTCAAGATTTGAGTATGGCATATCGCTTGAATCTAGCAATAAAATTCATTTTGCATCAAAGTTGTTTGAAACAAAATTGAATGTTCTGGGGTCTCTACAAATAATCAAAGTATAATAACCGCATGCTATAAAAAATGCTAATCTCACCAAACACCTTTACCATGGCCACTCACCATCTGGTTATCTGTGTGGTCCAGCCTTCTTCATGCTTATTCCTCTGACATCCTCTTCAGCCATCTTGACTCTGAGGTGGAGCTTTCAGTGCCTACAAAACCTCATGACATTGGAACTACATTATTACATCACGTTTAACATCATGACATATGCCACCGTGACTAAGGCCTGGATAGTTCTAGAGGGATGACGGTCAAAGAGAATGTCAGAGAGAAGAGGATGGAGGATAAAATAGACCCGAGCAAGTGTACAACCAGATGGCAGAACATGTGAACGGTACGGGGATTATTATTATTGTTTGTTTTCCGGTACGGACAGTATTATTGTTGCTTGCATTCTTTAACCTATCCCCAGTCCACCCAGCTGGCTCACTATTTTTCTGAATTCGCATAAAGCAAATAAAGAAAATTAAATAAAGAAAATATTTGTTTTCAGGCAAATATAAGCTTTCATATACCACAATTAAATTTGCTCATCTCTAGTGTCCATTGCCAACGTGCCCATAGCCTTCAATTATCACTGGATGTCTGACCTTTGGGACTGTACGGCATGCCACAGAAGAGTTGGATCTGCTCTATGGCATGTGGAACAGCAGGGTTGGCAGGTTGGCACACAAAGAAACATGGAACTGCAGAGCTGGACTTTCTCGATGGCATCTGTAAAAATTGAGCTTTGATATGGTGGAACAGTTGAGCTTTGATATGGTGGAACAGTTGAGCTGGATATGGTGGAATAGTTGAGCTGGATATGGTGGAACAGTTGAGCTGGATATGGTGGAACAGTTGAGCTGGATATGGTGGAATAGTTGAGCTGGATATAGTGGAATAGTTGAGCTGGATATGGTGGAACAGTTGAGCTTTGATATGGTGGAACAGTTAAGCTTTGATATGGTGGAATTGTTGAGCTGGATATGGTGGAACAGTTGAGCTGGATATGGTGGAACAGTTGAGCTGGATATGGTGGAACAGTTGAGCTGGATATGGTGGAACAGTTGAGCTTTGAGAGCCAGTGCTGTGGAAAGGAGGAATCAGAACCCGGACTGGAGCTGGGACATGTGAGTAACAAATTAGAATGTAATAGTATGTCCTTTGCTGGGAGAGGGTCAAAGGGATTACATGATTTATGCAGCATCCATAGTATACCCTCTGTGTAGTATCACAAATGTGGGGCCAATTTTATTGAAAATGGGTCTCTAAGCAAAGGAATGGCTTTTGCTTTCTGTTTTAGACAGTATTTTTGTCAATGAAGTGGTTCTAAAAGGGAGTTTGCAACTTTTATCATTTTCGGAACTCCTCTCTGCTAATATATGACCACATCAGAGTTCTTTAGCATTCAGCAAAACTTTGATGTGGTCTGTGGTCATAAATCAGCACAAAGGAGCTTATAAAGGGAAATATAAAAGAGTTACAAACATCCCTGCCAGAACAAAGCTTGAAACAGATTATCAGTTAACCCAGCAATATGCAGGGAAACAGTCAGTAAAACTCTGACATTTTTAATAAATCCCTTTTTCAAGAAAAACATTTTTTTGACCAAATTATATAAAAAGTGCCCAGGGTCGATACAACGCAGATCTATAATACGGCTTTGTGCAATAGTTCTTTTCTTTTCCTCGGTAGTAATGACTCTGACAATAAAATATTGAGCGTATAAATATTTTTAGCCAAAATACAGAGGGAACGTATTTGCCGAGAGCTGCCGTCTGTGCAAAATACAGTTCATTATGGATCCGAAAGACAAAGCAATTCCTAAAAATAAAGAAAAGAAAGAGATAAGAATTAAACATAAGAAAATCAGCTTGTTTCATCACAATTTTATCAAATGGCTTTTTGTCTTTTTAATATTGCACTTGTTTGTAGAAAATGACTTTTTCACCTGCGCGCTCAGGATTAATCACATTCTGCGGTAACCGCTGGGTAATTACTTTACAGAAGAGAACCCTAAACACACAGAAGACGCCGCGGCTCCCGGATTACCGAGTCTGTGCTGCTTTCCCAATTAAATGCTCCCTATTAATTTGCAGCTTTACTTCCATTAAAAAGATGAACACAATTATCTGCGCGGTATTATCATTTCATTACGGGATAAGGAACTATTTTTTTTTCCTTGGGAAGAATTTATGGATCTAAGAAGGAATTTCTGCTAACAGTTGATAGAATATTATTATCAAATCTGACAATAATAATTTTTCGGCCAGCTTACGGATTTATTTTGAGCAGTGTCAGAGGTTATTGGTTGCTACAAAAATACTTTTTTCCCCAAACAATCACAGTCATTTTAAACATCATACACACATTGTATTCACCATCCCCAGGTCCAGAGCAGCTGTGCTCAATGAATGGCTGCAGTGCTGATGTGTGATATAGTCATGACGTCACCGCTGCCACTAATACATAAAACCAGAGCAGAAGTGAAGAGATGACGATCACAGATCTTGGATTTTAAGATTTGTAAAAAAAGATATAAAATCCTATGTTGTTGACATGTTCCTACAGATCTTAGATGCACCTTATGGCAGCACACAGTGACGATGTCTCTCGGCACCTTGGTCATGGTTCCAGATTCTATCAGGTTGTGAAGTTCGGCATAGTCATTCACTGAAAGGAGGATTCTCATTTTGTACACCATGCCATTAGTGTATGATAGATGGGGGTCTTACACTTGCTCTTCTCTGATAGAGGCACACAATGGGCACCATTCTCGAAATAGACCTTTTTATTCCCCAATGTTGCCGAACCTTCCCAACTGATCACTATTGTTCCTATTTATCATACAAACTTCTTATACGCATCATTCTCAGTGAATCCAGGCGGGTGAAGTGGAAGCCATCAGCCGTTGCCCCTGGAATATTTTCTCTATACTATTATATTCTTTTGAAAGATACTGTAATGATTATAAGGGATATCTCAGGAGACTCTTTGCGTGGAACAAGACAACTACAGGACACAGTTTTATAAGTGGTAAAGTCTATATTATCACACGGTGATTCAAACTGGTGCAGAGAGAAACTCAAGTCAACAACACTTGGTGTAAATATAAACGCAGCTTAACAGTCTATAGGAAACTTCAGAGGAAAATGCAATCACGCAGAAAGTCTATGAAGCACAATTATTCTTGAGGATACTTGACACGAATAAGTCCTTGGTAGTCCAAACACAGATAGATATGCTTATAAGGCAGTTCAAATAATGTCTTAGCACAACCAGGGAGGCCTGGGTAAAAGTCTCAGGTTTAAGCAGAGCAGCAACAGCTTACATGTCCAGCAAATGCAGATGGAAACAAACACAAGCAGCCAGATGGAGGATTACTGGAAAACCATGTATGCAGCAGAAACTCAGAGCTGAGTAGCAGGATCTCCACACAGGTTCACAGGAGCAGGTGCAGGTGCAGGTGCAAAGCCAGGGAGTCGTCAGGAGCTGGATGCAAGGCAAAATACTCTAGCACAGACTAAAGGCTGGGGTGGAGTTATATAGCAGGAAGACACAGTGCACATGAGACCAAAGACGCCATCTTGGAAAAGGGCAGTAATGCACAAAAGGTAATCAAAATGTTCATAGTCCTGACAGATACTATCAGGACCCTGTCAGCACCGGCGCGCTGCCGCGGCTGAGCAGGGTGACTAACCCACACTGCAGGAGTGCCCGGGGAAAGCTCAGGCAGACGGGACCTGCGCAGCATGCTGAAGGTAGCAGAAAACAGAAGGACCTACGATCATGTGACCACAGGGGGCGGGGCTTAGCGTCCTGCTACTGGAGATAAGTGCAGGATTTTACAGGCACCGTGAAATAGAGGAAGGGAAAACTCAAGTCATACAATTGGGGGTCATACACGGAGAGGGCGAATCGGTACAGAAGGGGCGAGCAGAGAATAGTCAGAACGTAAGCAAGTAGTCATACACAGAGATAGCAACGCAGTACAAAAGGGACAGACAGAACTCTAAACGGAGACAGAACCAGATCAGAACCAGACAAGCATGAAGTACAGGCACAACAGGGTCACACACACTCGGCCAAGGGTCTGAGTATAAGCGACAGAGGATGGCTCCACAATGAGGCTATAAAAAGCCTTCCAGAATCCCAGAGTGAGGCCATATAGGAGGCTGACTCAGGCACTGGAATGCCACCAAAGTATTCTGGTGGTTGGTGTTTCATGCTGTTCCCATGGATTGTCTTAATGCTCTTCCTAGAACATTAGGACAAACTCTGTTCTTTCCACATCACTAGGTAACTCTGCTGCACCACTGATCAGCTCTGTCTTGGATTCTGTGGCAAACCCAGCTCTGCTACATCTCTGGGTACCCCGGCTACACTACTGGCCTGCTCTGCTTTGCCCTCTATGATAAACCAAGCTCTCCTAACTTGCTGAGTAACTCTACTACACCACTAGCCAGCTCTGCCTTGCAATCTGTGACAAGCCAAGCACTGCAACATTACTGGATAACTCGGCTACACCACAGGCCTGCTTTACTTTGGATGCTGTGGCAAAGTCAGCTCTGCTACATAGCTGGATAACTCTTATACCACTGGTCAGCTCTGCCTTGGACACTGTCACAAACCCAGCTGAGCTACATTTCTGGTTAACTCTGCTTTACCACTAACCAGCTCTATTTTGGACTCAGTGACAAAGCATGCTCTTCTACATTTCTTGGAAACTCTGCTATATATCACTTGGGAACGCTGGTACACCACTGGATAGCTTAGTCTTGGACTCTGTGACAAACTTAGCTCTGTTATATAACTTGTTAACCCTGCCTTACAGTTATGACATCAACATTTTGGACTCTGTTGCAAACTCACCTCTGTGACATCACTGGGATATGACTGCTATACTACAGGTCCAGTTTTGCTGGTAAACTTCCTGTATCAGTACACCAAATGCCATATTTCTACTGCTGAAGTAACTTCTAAGGTTCCAATGGTTTCATTTACTGTTCTGCCACATCATCCTCGATTGTTCCAAGTGGATTATTCTGCAGCACCAATGCATCTGTCCAGGCTGCATAAGAACTGCTCTTCCAGACCAAAGGCTTCAAGGATTAAGGGAGACATAACCATTTCCTTGAAGTGATCCAGCTATTAAGGAGTCTTTAGGGAAATGCTAGCTAGGAAATTGACCGAAAAAATAAATCCCCTACAGAAGGAAGATCGTCTCAGTCTCTCCAGTGCCCCCAACAATTGGCTTAGATTGACTTATAGGTGGTTTCCCATAGATGGCACCATAGAGTCAACTCTACTCCTCATAAATTATTCCTAAATTTGCTCTTTAATATTAAGAAGGAAAAATAACAAAAATGTTCATTAAATTAGGTTAGTTTTGTTATTCTTAATTAAATAAAACCTTGATGTCTATGTGCGCTCGACAGAGGCGTATCGGTAGATGACTGATAAACAGTGGGAGGATGAAACACGATGATTTTAATTGTTTTCAGCTGAGGAGTTTATCTCTCATTAGAAAATGTATAAAAGACAATTCAGCCCGGCACAAAACACTCCAAACTAGAGAAATTTACACTCGGCATTTGGTGCGGCTTACACTGTGTTAAACAGAGAACAGGTGCTAAAAAGCCTCCGAACAATGGAAAAGAGAAATAAAACAGACATCTGCAGTTAATTAGACCTCACTCATGTATTAAAGTCTGAAAAAGCGCATTAAAGCGCATCATCACATCAACAAACGCTGACTCTTCATGTGCAGATCTCAATATTGCAATCTGAAAGGACAAGTCCAATTTGACAATATCCATGGAGATCAATAGCACCGGGAAATATAGGAAAGGGTTTAGTTACTGTGGACATTCCCTTAAAATCCTGTAAGGCATGCAAGGTCCCCCTGCTAATTCCAGGACATATCCAGGCCCATTTGAAGTTTGCCAATGACCATCTGGATGATCCAGAGGAGGAATAGGAGAAAGTCATGTGGTCAGAGAAGACAAAAGTAGAACTTTTTGATATCAACTCTACTCACCGTGTTTTGAGGAAGAACAAGGATGAGCACAACCCTAAGAACACTGTCCCAACCGTAAAGCATAGTGGAGGAAACATAATACTTTGGGGATGCTTTTCTGCAAAGGGGACAAAGATGACTGCACCTTATTTAAGGAAGGATGGATGGGGTCATGTATGGTGAGATTTTGGCCAAGAGCCTCTTTCTCTCAGTAAGATGACTGAAGATGGGTCATGGCTGGGTCTTCCATCATGACATTGACCTGAAACACACAGCCAGGGCAACTAAGGAGCAGCTCCGTAAGAAGCCAATCTCCAGACCTCAGCTCAATAGAAAATCTTTGGAGGAGCTGAAACTCAATGTTGCCCAGTGACAGCCCCAATACCTGAAATATCTGGAGAAGATCTGTATGGAGGAGGGGGCCAAAATCCCTGCTGCAGTGTGTGAAAACCTGGTCAGGAACTACTGGAAACGTCTGACCTAAGTAATTGCAAACAAAAGTTTCTGCACCAAATATTAAGTTTTTCTATTGTATGAAATAGAATTCTGGTTCAGTAAAAGTTAATACGCACCATAGTACAGAGCAGAATACATTAATCTAAATCCCGCTTGACGGATACTAGTAGTGTGAAATTCACACTACCCACATATGTGGATACAGCAGTAAAATCTGTAGAAATAGATCAAATCCTCATCTGATATTTTTAATTCCTAACACCGATGTTTGAAGCTCCATATTTTATATGTTTGGCTTTCTGCTCTGGAGATCTGCCCAGTGGTATCAAGGGATGTGCAAGAAATATCAGGATTGATGTTCTGGTACCCGAGTGATAATCTAGTCTGAACGTGGTATTAATTTTGAGGATTCATCATATTATCAGATTTATCACTTCCTTATATTGTGATTGTGGACCAAAATGACCTGACTTCATTGTTGACTTGTCAAGTAGCCATCTCGAAATATCTAGCACTGGCTCTCTGGATCTTTTAGTTCTACAATAGCAATAGATGATACAAAATGCCATTCAGTGATATGAAATGTTACAAAATAGAATTCTGTACTACAAAATAGCCTTATATGTTACTAAATACTAGTCTGTGTTACAAAGTAACCTTCCGCGTCCTAAAATAGTGAGATTACAAGATGGAATTTGATGCTACAAAATAGTGTTCTGCATTACGATGTAGCGTAACAGGACCAGGACAAGGTCATTTGGTGTCCCAGTCAGATGAAGCTAACGGTGCACCCCCACCCCGATGAACCCTCAGCATCCAAGTGGAGGAATAGGTTAGAGACTAAGGTAAAAGGATCCCTAAAGTACCACCTTTTTTCACCAAAAAAATAGTGATGTACTTTCGGGGTGAGGCTCAACAGGGAGTGGGGCCATTTGGTTTCAATTAATGTATCCATGATTTTCATCAGACTGCGGACCGTACAGGAACCACAGTACTGATGAGACTAGTCAGTACCAACAAGTAAACATTTACATCCAGGTACCTTATGGGTGACCTCTTCTCTGAGTCTTTTCTTTTTAGTCATCTCCATCTTGTGACATGGTGACTTTTCTCATCCCCATCTCGTCTCTGCAGACTTCCCTCTTTTCCACGCTTCTGCAGCACATCCCAACACGGCGTCCTTTAAAAATAAGAGTGGTATTAAAATACCCTCTGCATAAAAATATCTGTCCATATTATGACATAAATAAGCCTCCTATGGTATATGGCCTCCACATTGTCCTCTTTAATGAGCTACACTCGCAATACTGCCATCATCTGCTATAACCGCCACACCGTTCGCCCTTTAGAACCACGGCCTATATCATGGCTGTCCCCGTTATTATCCTTAGTGGTTGAGGATCACAAATTACTCCAGCTAAGTAACAAACATAGGACAAGCTCTAGGGAGGTGGCAAACTGGACTGACCGCAAATCTGAACCTATCCAAACACACTAGAAGTAGCCGGTGAACGTGCCTAAAATTCCTAGACGTCTCGAGCCAGCCTGAGGAACTAACTACCCCTAGAGAGAAAGAAAAGACCTCTCTTGCCTCCAGAGAAATAATTCCCAAAGATATAGAAGCCCCCAACAGATAATAACGGTGAGGTAAGAGGAAGGCACATACACAGGGGTGAAAGCAGATTCAGCAAATGAGGCCCACTAATACTAGATAGCAGAAAATAGAAAAGGGAATCTATGCGGTCAGTAAAAAACCCTTACAAAATATCCACTCTGAGATTTCAAGAACCCCCACACCAACTAACGGTGTGTGGGGAGAAACTCAGTCCCCTAGAGCAACCAGCAAGCAAGGAAATCACATTTTAGCGAGCTGGACTAAAAACATAACGAACACTGATAATCAAAAAATGATCAAACAAAAACTTAGCTTGTCTTGGAGAGACTGGGAGCAAGGTAGACACAAGGAATCTGAAGAGCACTGAATACATTGATAGCAGGCAAGGAACTGAGTCTCCAGGTGAGCTAAATAGGAAACCAACCAAGGATAACGAACCAGCTGATGCAGCCAACCTGCAGAAAGACAACACTACACAGTACCGCTTGTGACCACTAGAGGGAGCCCAAAAATAGAATTCACAACAGTACCCCCCCTTGAGGAGGGGTCACCTGTTATGGTTCTCAATGGCAAGAGAACATAGCCCAGCATACATAGGAACTAGCTCTTGGAAGGATGGAAACTTAAACTGACCATGAACTAAACCTGCCGCACAACTAACAGTAGCCGGGTAGCGTAGCCTGCGTTTTATCCCTAGACGCCCAGCGCCGGCCGGAGGACTAACTAATCCTGGCAGAGGAAAATATAGTCCTGGCTCACCTCTAGAGAAATTTCCCCGAAAGGCAGACAGAGGCCCCCACATATATTGGCGGTGATTTAAGATGAAAATAACAAACGTAGTATGAAAATAGGTTTAGCAAAATCGAGGTCCGCTTACTAGATAGCAGGAAGACAGAAAGGGTACTTTCATGGTCAGCTGAAAACCCTATCAATACACCATCCTGAAATTACTTTAAGACTCTAGTATTAACTCATAACATCAGAGTGGCAATTTCAGATCACAAGAGCTTTCCAGACACAGAAACGAAACTGCAGCTGTGAACTGGAACAAAATGCAAAAAACAAACAAGGACAAAAGTCCGACTTAGCTGGAAGTTGTCTGGTAGCAGGAACATGCACAGAAAGGCTTCTGATTACAATGTTGACCGGCATGGAAGTGACAGAGGAGCAAGGTTAAATAGCGACTCCCACATCCTGATGGGAACAGGTGAACAGAGGGGATGATGCACACAAGCTCAATTCCACCAGTGGCCACCGGGGGAGCCCAAAATCCAATTTCACAACAGTACCCCCCCCTCAAGGAGGGGGCACCGAACCCTCACCAGAACCACCAGGGCGATCAGGATGAGCCCTATGAAAGGCACGGACCAGATCGGAGGCATGAACATCAGAGGCAGTCACCCAAGAATTATCCTCCTGACCGTATCCCTTCCATTTGACCAGATACTGGAGTCTCCGTCTGGAAACACGGGAGTCCAAGATTTTTTCCACAACGTACTCCAACTCGCCTTCAACCAACACCGGAGCAGGAGGCTCAACGGAAGGCACAACCGGTACCTCATACCTGCGCAACAATGACCGATGAAAAACATTATGAATAGAAAAAGATGCAGGGAGGTCCAAACGGAAGGACACAGGGTTAAGAATCTCCAATATCTTGTACGGGCCGATGAACCGAGGCTTAAACTTAGGAGAAGAAACCCTCATAGGGACAAAACGAGAAGACAACCACACCAAGTCCCCGACACAAAGCCGAGGACCAACCCGACGCCGGCGGTTGGCAAAAAGCTGAGTCTTCTCCTGGGACAACTTCAAATTGTCCACCACCTGCCCCCAAATCTGATGCAACCTCTCCACCACAGCATCCACTCCAGGACAATCCGAAGATTCCACCTGACCAGAAGAAAATCGAGGATGAAACCCCGAATTACAGAAAAAAGGAGACACCAAGGTGGCAGAGCTGGCCCGATTATTGAGGGCAAACTCCGCTAAAGGCAAAAAAGCAACCCAATCATCCTGATCTGCAGACACAAAACACCTCAAATATGTCTCCAAAGTCTGATTCGTCCGCTCGGTCTGGCCATTAGTCTGAGGATGGAAAGCAGACGAGAAAGACAAATCTATGCCCATCCTAGCACAGAATGCCCGCCAAAATCTAGACACGAATTGGGTTCCTCTGTCAGAAACGATATTCTCCGGAATACCATGCAAACGAACCACATTTTGAAAAAACAGAGGAACCAACTCGGAAGAAGAAGGCAACTTAGGCAGGGGAACCAAATGGACCATCTTAGAGAAACGGTCACACACCACCCAGATGACAGACATCTTCTGAGAAACAGGAAGATCCGAAATAAAATCCATCGAGATGTGCGTCCAAGGCCTCTTCGGGATAGGCAAGGGCAACAACAATCCACTAGCCCGAGAACAACAAGGCTTGGCCCGAGCACAAACGTCACAAGACTGCACAAAGCCTCGTACATCTCGTGACAGGGAAGGCCA
The DNA here is from genome assembly GCF_051348905.1 of Ranitomeya variabilis. NCBI lineage: Eukaryota > Metazoa > Chordata > Amphibia > Anura > Dendrobatidae > Ranitomeya > Ranitomeya variabilis. The sequence continues at coordinate 433,900,444 of NC_135233.1, forward strand.
CCAGAAGGACCTTGCCACCAAATCCCTGGTACCAAAGATTCCAGGATGACCTGCCAATGCAGAAGAATGAACCTCAGAAATGACTTTACTGGTCCAATCATCAGGAACAAACAGTCTACCAGGTGGGCAATGATCAGGTCTATCCGCCTGAAAATCCTGCAAGGCCCGCCGCAGGTCTGGAGAAACGGCAGACAATATCACTCCATCCTTAAGGATACCTGTAGGTTCAGAATTACCAGGGGAGTCAGGCTCAAAACTCCTAGAAAGAGCATCCGCCTTAACATTCTTAGAACCCGGTAGGTATGACACCACAAAATTAAACCGAGAGAAAAACAACGACCAGCGCGCCTGTCTAGGATTCAGGCGTCTGGCGGACTCAAGATAAATCAAATTCTTGTGGTCGGTCAATACCACCACCTGATGTCTAGCCCCCTCAAGCCAATGACGCCACTCCTCAAAAGCCCACTTCATGGCCAAAAGCTCCCGATTCCCAATATCATAATTCCGCTCGGCGGGCGAAAATTTACGAGAAAAAAAAGCACAAGGTTTCATCACGGAGCAGTCGGAACTTCTTTGCGACAAAACCACCCCAGCTCCGATTTCAGAAGCGTCGACCTCAACCTGAAAAGGAAGAGCAACATCAGGCTGACGCAACACAGGGGCGGAAGAAAAGCGGCGCTTAAGCTCCCGAAAGGCCTCCACAGCAGCAGGGGACCAATCAGCAACATCAGCACCCTTCTTAGTCAAATCAGTCAATGGTTTAACAACATCAGAAAAACCAGCAATAAATCGACGATAAAAGTTAGCAAAGCCCAAAAATTTCTGAAGACTCTTAAGAGAAGAGGGTTGCGTCCAATCACAAATAGCCCGAACCTTGACAGGATCCATCTCGATGGAAGAGGGGGAAAAAATGTATCCCAAGAAGGAAATCTTTTGAACCCCAAAAACGTACTTAGAACCCTTCACACACAAGGAATTAGACCGCAAAACCTGAAAAACCCTCCTGACCTGCTGGACATGAGAGTCCCAGTCATCCGAAAAAATCAGAATATCATCCAGATACACGATCATAAATTTATCCAAATAATCACGGAAAATGTCATGCATAAAGGACTGAAAGACTGAAGGGGCATTTGAAAGGCCAAAAGGCATCACCAAATACTCAAAGTGGCCCTCGGGCGTATTAAATGCGGTTTTCCACTCATCCCCCTGCTTAATTCGCACCAAATTATACGCCCCACGGAGATCTATCTTAGAGATCCACTTGGCCCCCTTTATGCGAGCAAACAAATCAGTCAGCAGTGGCAACGGATATTGATATATTGATATTTAACCGTGATTTTATTCAAAAGCCGATAATCAATACACGGCCTCAAAGAGCCATCTTTCTTAGACACAAAGAAAAAACCGGCTCCTAAGGGAGATGACGAAGGACGAATATGTCCCTTTTCCAAGGACTCCTTTATATATTCTCGCATAGCAGCATGTTCAGGCACAGACAGATTAAATAAACGACCCTTAGGGTATTTACTACCCGGAATCAAATCTATGGCACAATCGCACTCCCGGTGCGGAGGTAATGAACCAAGCTTAGGTTCTTCAAAAACGTCACGATAGTCAGACAAGAATTCAGGAATCTCAGAGGGAATAGATGACGAAATGGAAACCAAAGGTACGTCCCCATGCATCCCCTTACATCCCCAGCTTAACACAGACATAGCGTTCCAGTCGAGGACTGGGTTATGAGATTGCAGCCATGGCAATCCAAGCACCAACACATCATGTAGATTATACAGCACAAGAAAGCGAATAATCTCCTGATGATCCGGATTAATTCGCATAGTTACTTGTGTCCAGTATTGTGGTTTATTACTAGCCAATGGGGTGGAGTCAATCCCCTTCAGAGGTATAGGAGTTTCAAGAGGCTCTAAATCATACCCACAGCGTTTGGCAAAGGACCAATCCATAAGACTCAAAGCGGCGCCAGAGTCGACATAGGCATCCGCGGTAATAGATGATAAAGAACAAATCAGGGTCACAGATAGAATAAACTTAGACTGAAAAGTGCCAATTGAAACTGACTTATCAAGCTTCTTAGTACGCTTAGAGCATGCTGATATAACATGAGTTGAATCACCACAATAAAAGCACAACCCATTTTTTCGTCTAAAATTCTGCCGTTCACTTCTGGACAGAATTCTATCACATTGCATATTCTCTGGCGTCTTCTCAGTAGACACCGCCAAATGGTGCACAGGTTTGCGCTCCCGCAGACGTCTATCGATCTGGATAGCCATTGTCATGGACTCATTCAGACCCGCAGGCACAGGGAACCCCACCATAACATCCTTAACGGCATCAGAGAGACCCTCTCTGAAATTCGCCGCCAGGGCGCACTCATTCCACTGAGTAAGCACAGACCATTTACGGAATTTTTGGCAGTATATTTCAACTTCATCTTGCCCCTGAGATAGGGACATCAAGGCTTTTTCCGCCTGAAGCTCTAAATGAGGTTCCTCATAAAGCAACCCCAAGGCCAGAAAAAACGCATCCACATTGAGCAACGCAGGATCCCCTGGAGCCAATGCAAAAGCCCAATCTTGAGGGTCGCCCCGGAGCAAGGAAATCACAATCCTGACCTGCTGAGCAGGATCTCCAGCAGAGCGAGATTTCAGGGACAAAAACAACTTGCAATTATTTTTGAAATTTTGAAAGCAAGATCTATTCCCCGAGAAAAATTCAGGCAAAGGAATTCTAGGTTCAGATATAGGAACATGAACAACAAAATCTTGTAAATTTTGAACTTTCGTGGTGAGATTATTCAAACCTGCAGCTAAACTCTGAATATCCATTTTAAACAGGTGAACACAGAGCCATTCCAGGATTAGAAGGAGAGAGAGAGAGGAAGGCTGCAATATAGGCAGACTTGCAAGTGATTCAATTGAAAGCACACTCAGAACTGAAGGAAAAAAAAAAAAAAAAAAAAAAAAAATTTTCAGCAGACTTCTTTTTTCTCTCCTTTCTCTGCCAATTAATTTAACCCTTTGTGGGCCGGTCAAACTGTTATGGTTCTCAATGGCAAGAGAACATAGCCCAGCATACATAGGAACTAGCTCTTGGAAGGATGGAAACTTAAACTGACCATGAACTAAACCTGCCGCACAACTAACAGTAGCCGGGTAGCGTAGCCTGCGTTTTATCCCTAGACGCCCAGCGCCGGCCGGAGGACTAACTAATCCTGGCAGAGGAAAATATAGTCCTGGCTCACCTCTAGAGAAATTTCCCCGAAAGGCAGACAGAGGCCCCCACATATATTGGCGGTGATTTAAGATGAAAATAACAAACGTAGTATGAAAATAGGTTTAGCAAAATCGAGGTCCGCTTACTAGATAGCAGGAAGACAGAAAGGGTACTTTCATGGTCAGCTGAAAACCCTATCAATACACCATCCTGAAATTACTTTAAGACTCTAGTATTAACTCATAACATCAGAGTGGCAATTTCAGATCACAAGAGCTTTCCAGACACAGAAACGAAACTGCAGCTGTGAACTGGAACAAAATGCAAAAAACAAACAAGGACAAAAGTCCGACTTAGCTGGAAGTTGTCTGGTAGCAGGAACATGCACAGAAAGGCTTCTGATTACAATGTTGACCGGCATGGAAGTGACAGAGGAGCAAGGTTAAATAGCGACTCCCACATCCTGATGGGAACAGGTGAACAGAGGGGATGATGCACACAAGCTCAATTCCACCAGTGGCCACCGGGGGAGCCCAAAATCCAATTTCACAACAGTCACCGAACCCTCATCAAGACCCCCAGGGCGATCAGGATGAGCCGTGTGGAAGGCACGAACCAAATCGGCCGCATGAACATCAGAGGCGACAACCCAGGAATTATCCTCCTGACCATAGCCCTTCCACTTAACCAAATACTGAAGCCTCCGTCTAGAGATACGAGAATCCAAAATCTTCTCCACCACATACTCCAATTCGCCCTCGACCAGCACCGGAGCAGGAGGCTCAACAGAAGGAACCACAGGTACCACATACCTCCGCAACAAAGACCTATGGAACACATTATGAATGGCAAACGATGCTGGGAGATCCAAACGAAAAGACACCGGGTTAAGGATTTCCAAGCTCTTATAAGGACCGATGAAGCGAGGCTTGAATTTAGGAGAGGAGACCTTCATAGGAACATACCGAGAAGACAGCCACACCAAATCCCCAACACGAAGTCGGGGACCCACACCGCGGCGGCGGTTGGCAAAGCGCTGAGCCTTCTCCTGTGACAACCTCAAATTGTCCACCACATGGTTCCAAATCTGCTGCAACCTATCCACCACAGAATCCACCCTGAGTTCAAGGGGATGAAAGAAGCTAAACAGACTGCAGCAAAGGAAAAGCGGGAGGAAAAAAAAAAAAATGTACTCAGGTCTTCTTTTTATCCCACTTCTGCGATGCATTAAACACTTTTCGGCCTGCTATACTGTTATGATCCTTAGTGGTTGAGGATCACAAATTACTCCAGCTAAGTAACAAACATAGGACAAGCTCTAGGGAGGTGGCAAACTGGACTGACCGCAAATCTGAACCTATCCAAACACACTAGAAGTAGCCGGTGAACGTGCCTAAAATTCCTAGACGTCTCGAGCCAGCCTGAGGAACTAACTACCCCTAGAGAGAAAGAAAAGACCTCTCTTGCCTCCAGAGAAATAATTCCCAAAGATATAGAAGCCCCCAACAGATAATAACGGTGAGGTAAGAGGAAGGCACATACACAGGGGTGAAAGCAGATTCAGCAAATGAGGCCCACTAATACTAGATAGCAGAAAATAGAAAAGGGAATCTATGCGGTCAGTAAAAAACCCTTACAAAATATCCACTTTGAGATTTCAAGAACCCCCACACCAACTAACGGTGTGTGGGGAGAAACTCAGTCCCCTAGAGCAACCAGCAAGCAAGGAAATCACATTTTAGCGAGCTGGACTAAAAACATAACGAACACTGATAATCAAAAAATGATCAAACAAAAACTTAGCTTGTCTTGGAGAGACTGGGAGCAAGGTAGACACAAGGAATCTGAAGAGCACTGAATACATTGATAGCAGGCAGGCAAGGAACTGAGTCTCCAGGTGAGCTAAATAGGAAACCAACCAAGGATAACGAACCAGCTGATGCAGCCAACCTGCAGAAAGACAACACTAGACAGTACCGCTTGTGACCACTAGAGGGAGCCCAAAAATAGAATTCACAACAGTACCCCCCCCTTGAGGAGGGGTCACCGAACCCTCATCAAGACCCCCAGGGCGATCAGGATGAGCCGTGTGGAAGGCACGAACCAAATCGGCCGCATGAACATCAGAGGTGACAACCCAGGAATTATCCTCCTGACCATAGCCCTTCCACTTAACCAAATACTGAAGCCTCCGTCTAGAGATACGAGAATCCAAAATCTTCTCCACCACGTACTCCAATTCGCCCTCGACCAGCACCGGAGCAGGAGGCTCAACAGAAGGAACCACAGGTACCACATACCTCCGCAACAAAGACCTATGGAACACATTATGAATGGCAAACGATGCTGGGAGATCCAAACGAAAAGACACCGGGTTAAGGATTTCCAAGATCTTATAAGGACCGATGAAGCGAGGCTTGAATTTAGGAGAGGAGACCTTCATAGGAACATACCAAGAAGACAGCCACACCAAATCCCCAACACGAAGTCGGGGACCCACACCGCGGCGGCGGTTGGCAAAGCGCTGAGCCTTCTCCTGTGACAACCTCAAATTGTCCACCACATGGTTCCAAATCTGCTGCAACCTATCCACCACAGAATCCACCCTGAGTTCAAGGGGATGAAAGAAGCTAAACAGACTGCAGCAAAGGAAAAGCGGGAGGAAAAAAAAAAAAAATGTACTCAGGTCTTCTTTTTATCCCACTTCTGCGATGCATTAAACACTTTTCGGCCTGCTATACTGTTATGATCCTTAGTGGTTGAGGATCACAAATTACTCCAGCTAAGTAACAAACATAGGACAAGCTCTAGGGAGGTGGCAAACTGGACTGACCGCAAATCTGAACCTATCCAAACACACTAGAAGTAGCCGGTGAACGTGCCTAAAATTCCTAGACGTCTCGAGCCAGCCTGAGGAACTAACTACCCCTAGAGAGAAAGAAAAGACCTCTCTTGCCTCCAGAGAAATAATTCCCAAAGATATAGAAGCCCCCAACAGATAATAACGGTGAGGTAAGAGGAAGGCACATACACAGGGGTGAAAGCAGATTCAGCAAATGAGGCCCACTAATACTAGATAGCAGAAAATAGAAAAGGGAATCTATGCGGTCAGTAAAAAACCCTTACAAAATATCCACTCTGAGATTTCAAGAACCCCCACACCAACTAACGGTGTGGGGGGAGAAACTCAGTCCCCTAGAGCAACCAGCAAGCGAGGAAATCACATTTTAGCGAGCTGGACTAAAAACATAACGAACACTGATAATTAGTGTTGAGCATTCCGATACCGCAAGTATCGGGTATCGGCCGATACTTGCGGTATCGGAATTCCGATACCGGGATTCCGATACTTGCCGCGTATCGGATACCGGAATCGGAAGTTCTAAGATTCAAAAAGCAGAAATTCAGCCAATGAGATTGATTCCAAGTGTGGGCACATCCTGTTTAGCATGGAGGGCATGAAACTACTGGCAAGGCTGTGATTGGCTGGTGTAATGATGTCATGATGCAGTTTAAAAGTCGCTGGCGCCATTTTGCGATCACTCTGCTGTGAATTCAGTTAGTGACAGGACGCTGTTTGCTGACTGAGGGACAGTTTAGAGATAGCGATTTGCTTCTTTGTGCTTTCCAAAGGCTAATTTAGCAACCGCTGTGTTCACCTACTATTCACCTTGCTTTTGCCTTGTAGCGCTGTTTTCACAGCGATCTGCAGGGTCTGTGTGTGTGTGTGTGTGAGTGCAGCCCAGTCTCCAGTCTGAGTGCAGCCACATAGGCCATCCATAGTTGGTTGTATTCAGTTCAGGGAGGGTGGTTCATTGCCTCATACTGTTCCTTTTTTTTTTTTTTTTCCCAAGTAGTGTAGTCTGCTGCTAATTTATTCAAAAAAATCCTATTAGTGTCTTTCCACCCGTCTCCAGCTAATTTGTGGAAAAACACTACATAGGATAAAGTAGAGGAGGGTTTTTGGGCCTTGCAGCGCCGTTTACGGCTGTCTGCACGGTCTCCGTGTGACTGCAGCTCGCCCTGTAATCTGTGAGCAGCTGTAGCCTGGTTGTCTCCAGCTCAGGGTTTTTCACTGCGTCATACCGCCAAATCAATTTTCTTTTTTTTCAAAGTAGTGTAGTCTGCTGCTAATTAATTTAAAAAAATCCTATTAGTGTCTTTCCACCCGTCTCCAGCTAATTTGTGGAAAAACACTACATAGGATAAAGTAGAGGAGGGTTTTTGGGCCTTGCAGCGCCGTTTACGGCTGTCTGCACGGTCTCCGTGTGACTGCAGCTCGCCCTGTAATCTGTGAGCAGCTGTAGCCTGGTTGTCTCCAGCTCAGGGTTTTTCACTGCGTCATACCGCCAAATCAATTTTCTTTTTTTTCAAAGTAGTGTAGTCTGCTGCTAATTAATTTAAAAAAATCCTATTAGTGTCTTTCCACCCGTCTCCAGCTAATTTGTGGAAAAACACTACATAGGATAAAGTAGAGGAGGGTTTTTGGGCCTTGCAGCGCCGTTTACGGCTGTCTGCACGGTCTCCGTGTGACTGCAGCTCGCCCTGTAATCTGTGAGCAGCTATAGCCTGGTTGTCTCCAGCTCAGGGTTTTTCACTGCGTCATACCGCCAAATCAATTTTCTTTTTTTTCAAAGTAGTGTAGTCTGCTGCTAATTAATTTAAAAAAATCCTATTAGTGTCTTTCCACCCGTCTCCAGCTAATTTGTGGAAAAACACTACATAGGATAAAGTAGAGGAGGGTTTTTGGGCCTTGCAGCGCCGTTTACGGCTGTCTGCACGGTCTCCGTGTGACTGCAGCTCGCCCTGTAATCTGTGAGCAGCTATAGCCTGGTTGTCTCCAGCTCAGGGTTTTTCACTGCGTCATACCGCCAAATCAATTTTCTTTTTTTTCCAAATAGTGTAGTCTGCTGCTAATTTATTCAAAAAAATCCTATTAGTGTCTTTCCACCCGTCTCCAGCTAATTTGTGGAAAAACACTACATAGGATAAAGTAGAGGAGGGTTTTTGGGCCTTGTAGCGCCGTTTACGTCTGTCTGCACGGTCTCCGTGTGACTGCAGCTCTATCTGTTGTCAGTTCAGCCCCCAAAAAATAAATAAATAATAAAGTTCACCAAACACACCAGTTACACCACTTTACATTTCTGTAGGCCACATTAGCTCATATTAAAGTCTAGTCCACACAGATAATTAGTGCTTCTTATACCTGTTAGGAGGAGTTGCTCAGGAATAAGCACACAAATCCGTTAGTACTTTTCTGCTTATCTTTATCAGTCAACCAAGATGAAGAAGGCAGTGAGTAAGGCACGGGGGCGTGGGAGCCGTCGCGGAGCAGGGAGGGGACGTGGGGATTCTGTGCCTGCTGCGGGCACCGGTGACTCATCAGCACCCACTTTCACCAGGCAACAGTCGTTCATGCGAAGCTTTGTGTCCGAGCGCCGTACACCGCTGCTGCGTGAAGAACAAATTGAAGCTGTTGTCGGATGGATGGCAGCTAATGCATCAACTTCCATTAGTGCCACATCCTCTCAGACACAGAGCACTGGAGAGCAGCCATCTGTCTCTTCACCACCTGCCAAATTGCCCAGGCAGACAGAGAGCCCAGGACAGGAGCCGTCTCTACTTCTGTTCTCTGAATCTCTTGGCTTGGAAACAGGGGGCCAGCCAAGCAGCATTGGAGAAATGGAAGAAGAGGCAGGGTGCAGTGATGCCCAACAGCTTTTTCTGTCTTCCTCTGAAGAGGCGGGTGGGCCAGTGGCTCCGGTCACCACATCGCAGGCCGCATCAGCTGATGATGACACTCAGGTGCCACTTACTGGTGCGTGCTCTGCTGCTGAGACTACCCAGGAGGAGCAGTTGGGGGCAGAGGGTAGTGTAGATGATGAGGTCCTCGACCCATCTTGGCGTGAGGGACAGGAAGGTGGTGGGAGCAGCTCTGAGGAAGAGATTCCCCGTACGGCCCAAAGAGGGAGAGGGAGGGGGAAGACTGCGGATCCTGCAGCCTCCGCTTTGGCACCCGTTAGGAGCATGTCTCTTCCAAAAGCCAAAAAGGGCGCCCCCAAGACTTGCAGTGCCTGGTCCTTTTTTGACACAGTTGCAGATGACATTTGCTATGTCAGATGCAACGTGTGTCATCAAAAAGTCAAAAGAGGGAAAAATGTCAGCAACCTCAATACCTCCAACATGTGGAAACATGTGCGCAACAGGCACCCGGCGGAGTTAGAAAAACACACTGAAGAGGTAGGCCAACCAACAGCGGCAGCTACCACCTCTTCAGCTCGTGTTGCCTCTTCCTCTACCTCACACGCAGCTGGTTCGGCGTCCTCCCAGGATCGCCGTGGAAGAACCTCTGCCCCTGTTGTCCAGAGACCCGCTGTAATTCCACCCGCAGCGCCACTTTCCCAGTCATCCACACACTCCCAGCCCAGTCTACAGCCATCGGTAGTACAGGCATGGGAGAAAAGGCGGCCTTTCTCGTCAAACCACCCACGAGCACAGGCTCTGACTGCAGGCATTGCCAAACTTCTGTCACTGGAAATGCTGTCATTCAGGCTGGTGGAGACTGACAGCTTCCGTGACTTGATGTCATTGGCAGTCCCACAGTACAATGTGCCCAGCCGCTTTTACTTCAGCAGGCAAGCCGTCCCTGCCCTGCAGAAGCATGTGGAGGGACACATAAAACACGCGCTACTGAACGCCGTCAGTAGCAAGGTCCACCTCACCACCGATGCGTGGACCAGTCAACATGGACAGGGGCGATACCTTTCCCTCACTGCCCATTGGGTTAATGTCGTTGAGCCGGGTACAGACCGTGCGAGTGGCGCAGGACGTGTCCTGCCCACTCCAAGGATTGCAGGAATCCATTCTGTACGCATTGACTCCTCCTCTTACACCAGTTCCTCAGAATCATCGCTGCAGGAGCCGTCACAGTCCACCTCCACATGGACCCGTGATGAACGTGTACCTGTTACGACCGACATGAGCACAGCCGTGGCCAAACGTCAACAGGCCGTCTTGAAATTAATTTTCTTGGGGAATCGTAGCCACACAGCGCAGGAGCTCTGGAATGCCATCAAGCAGGAGAGCGATGTGTGGTTTGTGCCAGCGAATCTCCAGCCAGGCATGGTAGTGTGTGATAATGGCCGAAATCTGGTGGCAGCTCTGGGCCTCGGCAACCTCACTCACATCCCATGTCTGGCACATGTGCTCAATTTGGTCGTGCAGAGCTTTTTGAGGGACTATCCGGATCTTGATGCACTGCTGCTCCCTAACAGCATGCCACGGCCGTGACACCGCACAGTCTGAAGAAGCCATAGGGAGATGAGTGAGAGGTGGAGGTTCAGATATGCACTGCGCATGTCCATGGATCCCAGGCCCCCAGTGGGATTAAATCAGAAGACACTGCGAGGCGGGCTCTCTGCCAGCGCGGCCGCACAGGCGCAGCCATCCAGACACCAAATGATGCCAGAAGACGGGCAGCGCTAAGTGTGCCTGGCCACGGGATAACATAACAGCGCAGGCTCCTGGACGGAATAAAACAACGCTGAGGAGCCGGTGCGCGGCGCCGGGGGGGTAGGAATGACGGCTGGGCTGCGTCACATTACGAAGGAAAGTCCCACCTCCGGGACGGTTTTACGGTTGCAGGGGACACATTTTATAAGTGTTTAGTTCTGTGTTTGCAAGGAGCATGATGAAAAGAGCCACCTTTTCCTTTTGCATCTTTTGTGCTGCACAAGCTGGCTCTTTCAGCTACAAACGCCTTGGGGGGGGGTTAAAGGTTCCCTTTCGACTTTCTCAGGCTTCGGCCTACATTGTGTTCCTCTGCTTTTCCACCTGTCCCTGGGCTCCAACACCGCTAGTTGTTGCCTGGTAGTGCTGTACGCACAGTCCCAACAGTCGCTCCTCTGTTATTGGGGTTCAGTAACGTCAGCTGTTCCCCTGCTGTGTGTGTGGCAATCCCTCCTACCTCCTCCAACCTCCTCCTCCTCCACCTGTCCCTGGGCTCCAACACCGCCAGTTGCCGTCCAGAAGTGCTGTACGCACAGTCCCAACAGTCGCTCCTCTGTTATTGGGGTTCAGTAACGTCAGCTGTTCCCCTGCTGTGTGTGTGGCAATCCCTCCTACCTCCTCCAACCTCCTCCTCCTCCACCTGTCCCTGGGCTCCAACACCGCCAGTTGCCGTCCAGAAGTGCTGTACGCACAGTCAACAGTCGCTCCTCTGTTATTGGGGTTCAGTAACGTCAGCTGTTCCCCTGCTGTGTGTGTGGCAATCCCTCCTACCTCCTCCAACCTCCTCCTCCTCCACCTGTCCCTGGGCTCCAACACCGCCAGTTGCCGTCCAGAAGTGCTGTACGCACAGTCAACAGTCCCTCCTCTGTTATTGGGGTTCAGTAACGTCAGCTGTTCCCCTGCTGTGTGTGTGGCAATCCCTCCTACCTCCTCCTACCTCCTCCTCCTCCACCTGTCCCTGGGCTCCAACACCGCCAGTTGCCGTCCAGAAGTGCTGTACGCACAGTCAACAGTCCCTCCTCTGTTATTGGGGTTCAGTAACGTCAGCTGTTCCCCTGCTGTGTGTGTGGCAATCCCTCCTACCTCCTCCAACCTCCTCCTCCTCCACCTGTCCCTGGGCTCCAACACCGCCAGTTGCCGTCCAGAAGTGCTGTACGCACAGTCAACAGTCGCTCCTCTGTTATTGGGGTTCAGTAACGTCAGCTGTTCCCCTGCTGTGTGTGTGGCAATCCCTCCTACCTCCTCCAACCTCCTCCTCCTCCACCTGTCCCTGGGCTCCAACACCGCCAGTTGCCGTCCAGAAGTGCTGTACGCACAGTCAACAGTCCCTCCTCTGTTATTGGGGTTCAGTAACGTCAGCTGTTCCCCTGCTGTGTGTGTGGCAATCCCTCCTACCTCCTCCAACCTCCTCCAACCTCCTCCTCCTCCACCTGTCCCTGGGCTCCAACACCGCCAGTTGCCGTCCAGAAGTGCTGTATGCACAGTCAACAGTCGCTCCTCTGTTATTGGGGTTCAGTAACGTCAGCTGTTCCCCTGCTGTGTGTGTGGCAATCCCTCCTACCTCCTCCAACCTCCTCCTCCTCCACCTGTCCCTGGGCTCCAACACCGCCAGTTGCCGTCCAGAAGTGCTGTACGCACAGTCAACAGTCCCTCCTCTGTTATTGGGGTTCAGTAACGTCAGCTGTTCCCCTGCTGTGTGTGTGGCAATCCCTCCTACCTCCTCCTACCTCCTCCTCCTCCACCTGTCCCTGGGCTCCAACACCGCCAGTTGCCGTCCAGAAGTGCTGTACGCACAGTCAACAGTCCCTCCTCTGTTATTGGGGTTCAGTAACGTCAGCTGTTCCCCTGCTGTGTGTGTGGCAATCCCTCCTACCTCCTCCAACCTCCTCCTCCTCCACCTGTCCCTGGGCTCCAACACCGCCAGTTGCCGTCCAGAAGTGCTGTACGCACAGTCAACAGTCGCTCCTCTGTTATTGGGGTTCAGTAACGTCAGCTGTTCCCCTGCTGTGTGTGTGGCAATCCCTCCTACCTCCTCCAACCTCCTCCTCCTCCACCTGTCCCTGGGCTCCAACACCGCCAGTTGCCGTCCAGAAGTGCTGTACGCACAGTCAACAGTCCCTCCTCTGTTATTGGGGTTCAGTAACGTCAGCTGTTCCCCTGCTGTGTGTGTGGCAATCCCTCCTACCTCCTCCAACCTCCTCCAACCTCCTCCTCCTCCACCTGTCCCTGGGCTCCAACACCGCTAGTTGCCGTCCAGAAGTGCTGTACGCACAGAGCCAAACACCTCGCCAATGTGTTAGTGGGGTTCAGCACCGCCAGCTGTTCCCCTGCTGTGTATACGGCAACGTGTACTGCGACCGCCACGCAGACACAACAAGTTAAATGTAAGGGAACCTGACCCCCCCCCCCCCCAGGCGTTTGTTACTGAAGGAGCCACCTTGTGCAGCAGTAATAATGCAAAGGGAAAAAGTGCCTCTTTTCGTGATGCTCCTTGCACATGCTGAACCTAACACTTATGAAATGTGTCCCCACACAGCGTTAAACCGTCCGGTAGGTGGAACTTTCCTTTGTCGTGTGACGCAGCACAGCCATCATTTTTACCCCCTTGGCGCCGTGCGCCCCCTCCTCAGCGTTGTTTGAATCTGTCCCGGAGCCTGCGCTGTTAGGTTAGCCCTTGGCCATGCACACATGTTGCGCTGCCCGTCTTCTGACCTCATTTGGTGTCAGGCTGGCTGCGCCTGTGCGGGTGCGCTGGCCGAGATCCCGCCTCGCAGTGTCGTCTAATGTAATCCCACCGCGGGCCTGTGATCCGTGCCCGTGCGCAGTGCATATCCTCTCCTCTCACTCCCCTCCCTACGGCTTCTTCAGACTGTGCGATGTCAGCTGGTCCCTAATAGCATGCCACGGCCGTGACACCGCACAGTCTGAAAAAGCCGTAGGGAGGGGAGTGAGAGGAGAGGATATGCACTGCGCACGGGCACGGATCACAGGCCCGCGGTGGGATTACATTAGACGACACTGCGAGGCGGGATCTCGGCCAGCGCACCCGCACAGGCGCAGCCAGCCTGACACCAAATGAGGTCAGAAGACGGGCAGCGCAACATGTGTGCATGGCCAAGGGCTAACCTAACAGCGCAGGCTCCGGAACAGATTCAAACAACGCTGAGGAGGGGGCGCACGGCGCCAAGGGGGTAAAAATGATGGCTGTGCTGCGTCACACGACAAAGGAAAGTTCCACCTACCGGACGGTTTAACGCTGTGAGGAGACACATTTCATAAATGTTTGGTTCCGCATGTACAAGGACCATAATTAAAAGAGCTAAGTTTACCTTTTCCAGCATTAGTGCTGTACACAATGGCTCTTTCAGCTACAAACGCCTGGGGGGGGGGGGGGTTAAAGGTTTCCTTTCAACTTGCTCGAGTGCAGGCTTCGGCCTACACTCCGCTCCCCCTGCTCCTCCTGCTGACCCTGGGCTCTAACACCGCCAGTTTTTGCCCAGATGTGCTAGCTGCACAGAGAAAAACACCAGCCAATGTGTCAGTGGGGTTCAGCACCGCCAGCTGTTCCCCTGCTGTGTAGCCGGCAACGTGTCCTGCGACCGCCACGCAGACACAAGAACTGAAATTGAAGGGAACCTGTCCCCCCTCCCCCAGGTGTTTCTATGTTTTACAGCTACCTTGAACAGCAGTAATGCTGCATGTGTTCAAGGTGGCTCAGAAACTTATTCTCCTTGCCCATGTTGAAGTGAACACGTCTAAAATGTGTCCTCTGTGACCATTAAAACGTCCCTCAGGTGTGATTTGACTTTGTATTGACACACGCAACAAGCTCCTTGGTAACGCTGCCCGTCTTCTGGCATCATTGTTTGGCTGGCTGCGCCTCTGCGGCCGCCCTGACCCACACAACGCCCCTCGTTGTCTTATTTATTGGGACTGCGAGGGTGTGATTGATGGGCAGGATCAGTGCATCAGTTCGCCTGTCCCTCCTCTCCTTCCGCCTTCTTCGGACTGTGCGGCTTCATGGCCGTGGCATGCGATAAGGGATCAGATGACGCCGCACAGTCTGAAGCGGGTGTAAGGACCCGAGTGTGAGAGGCCAACATATGTGCTGCGCCAGGCCCTGAATCCCAGCCCCGCAGTGTTTTAACAATGTTAAGACACTGCGGGGCTGGGATTCATGGTCATCACGAACCGCACCGGCCGACATTACATGATGCCAGAAGATGGGCAGCGCTAACGGCGCTAGGCCAGGGGATAACACGACAGCGCAGACTCCTGTACAGCAAATAACAACGCTCGGGAGGCTGCACCCAGCACCAAGGTGGGATTCTTGACACCTGTGCTGCGTCTCATTACAAAGGGAACTCTCGCCTCCATTACACAGTTTGACTGTATAAAGGGCTAAATGTTATACGTGTTCCATTCAGCGTGTGCAAGGAGAAAAATTACAAGAGCAACCTTTGACTTGCGCAGCACTGCTGCTGCATAAGCTGTGGCTCTTCTACTTTGTAACCCCTGAGGGGGGGTTAAAGGTGACTTTTGAAATCGGTTCAATTAGGCTTCGGCCTACACTCTGCTCCACCTGCAGAGCCCGGGCTCCAACAACGCTAGTTGCTGTCCGGAAGTGCTGGCTGCACAGAGCCAAACACCTCGCCAATGTGTCAGTGGGGTCCAGCACCGCCAGCTGTTCCCCTGCTGTGTAGCCGGCAACGTGTCCTGCAAAAGCCACGCAGACACAACACACCCAAAGCTGCCGCCTGTGCAGGCTTCGGCCTACACTCCCCTCCCCCTGCTCCTCCTCCTCCTGCTCCTCCTCCTGCTGTCCCTGGGCTCTAACACACCGCCAGTTTTTGCCCAGATGTGCTAGCTGCACAGAGAAAAACACCAGCCAATGTGTCAGTGGGGTCCAGCACCGCCAGCTGTTCCCCTGCTGTGCAGCCGGCAACGTGTCCTGCAAAAGCCACGCAGACACAAGAACTGAAATTGAAGGGAACCTGTCCCCCCTCCCCCAGGCGTTTTTACGTTATCCAGCCACCTTGTACAGCGGTAATGCTGCATGTGTGCAAGGTGGCTCAGAAACGTATTCTCCTCGCACATGTGGAACTGAAAACACGTCTGAAATGTGTCCTCTGTGTGACTGACCATTTAACCGTCCCGGTGGTGTGACTTTCCTTTGTAATGACACGCTGCAACCCCCTTGGTAGCGCTGCCCGTCTTCTGGCATCATTGTTTGGCTGGCTGCGCCTCTGCGGCCGCCCTGACCCACACAACGCCCCTCGGTGTCTTATTTATTGGGACTGCGAGGGTGTGATTCATGGGCAGGATCAGTGCATCAGTTCGCCTGTCCCTCCTCTCCTTCCGCCTTCTTCGGACTGTGCGGCTTCATGGCCGTGGCATGCGATAAGGGATCAGATGACGCCGCACAGTCTGAAGCGGGTGTAAGGACCCGAGTGTGAGAGGCCAACATATGTGCTGCGCCAGGCCCTGAATCCCAGCCCCGCAGTGTTTTAACAATGTTAAGACACTGTGGGGCTGGGATTCATGGTCATCACGAACCGCACCGGCCGACATTACATGATGCCAGAAGATGGGCAGCGCTAACGGCGCTAGGCCAGGGGATAACACGACAGCGCAGACTCCTGTACAGCAAATAACAACGCTCGGGAGGCTGCACCCAGCACCAAGGTGGGATTCTTGACACCTGTGCTGCGTCTCATTACAAAGGGAACTCTCGCCTCCATTACACAGTTTGACTGTATAAAGGGCTAAATGTTATACGTGTTCCATTCAGCGTGTGCAAGGAGAAAAATTACAAGAGCAACCTTTGACTTGCGCAGCACTGCTGCTGCATAAGCTGTGGCTCTTCTACTTTGTAACCCCTGAGGGGGGGTTAAAGGTGACTTTTGAAATCGGTTCAATTAGGCTTCGGCCTACACTCTGCTCCACCTGCAGAGCCCGGGCTCCAACAACGCTAGTTGCTGTCCGGAAGTGCTGGCTGCACAGAGCCAAACACCTCGCCAATGTGTCAGTGGGGTCCAGCACCGCCAGCTGTTCCCCTGCTGTGTAGCCGGCAACGTGTCCTGCAAAAGCCACGCAGACACAACACACCCAAAGCTGCCGCCTGTGCAGGCTTCGGCCTACACTCCCCTCCCCCTGCTCCTCCTCCTCCTGCTCCTCCTCCTGCTGTCCCTGGGCTCTAACACACCGCCAGTTTTTGCCCAGATGTGCTAGCTGCACAGAGAAAAACACCAGCCAATGTGTCAGTGGGGTCCAGCACCGCCAGCTGTTCCCCTGCTGTGCAGCCGGCAACGTGTCCTGCAAAAGCCACGCAGACACAAGAACTGAAATTGAAGGGAACCTGTCCCCCCTCCCCCAGGCGTTTTTACGTTATCCAGCCACCTTGTACAGCGGTAATGCTGCATGTGTGCAAGGTGGCTCAGAAACGTATTCTCCTCGCACATGTGGAACTGAAAACACGTCTGCAATGTGTCCTCTGTGTGACCATTTAACCGTCCCGGTGGTGTGACTTTCCTTTGTAATGACACGCTGCAACCCCCTTGGTAGCGCTGCCCGTCTTCTGGCATCATTGTTTGGCTGCCTGCGCCTCTGCGGCCGCCCTGACCCACACAACGCCCCTCGTTGTCTTATTTATTGGGACTGCGAGGGTGTGATTGATGGGCAGGATCAGTGCATCAGTTCGCCTGTCCCTCCTCTCCTTCCGCCTTCTTCGGACTGTGCGGCTTCATGGCCGTGGCATGCGATAAGGGATCAGATGACGCCGCACAGTCTGAAGCGGGTGTAAGGACCCGAGTGTGAGAGGCGAACATATGTGCTGCGCCAGGCCCTGAATCCCAGCCCCGCAGTGTTTTAACAATGTTAAGACACTGCGGGGCTGGGATTCATGGTCATCGCGAACCGCACCGGCCGACATTACATGATGCCAGAAGATGGGCAGCGCTAACGGCGCTAGGCCAGGGGATAACACGACAGCGCAGACTCCTGTACAGCAAATAACAACGCTCGGGAGGCTGCACCCAGCACCAAGGTGGGATTCTTGACACCTGTGCTGCGTCTCATTACAAAGGGAACTCTCGCCTCCATTACACAGTTTGACTGTATAAAGGGCTAAATGTTATACGTGTTCCATTCAGCGTGTGCAAGGAGAAAAATTACAAGAGCAACCTTTGACTTGCGCAGCACTGCTGCTGCATAAGCTGTGGCTCTTCTACTTTGTAACCCCTGAGGGGGGGTTAAAGGTGACTTTTGAAATCGGTTCAATTAGGCTTCGGCCTACACTCTGCTCCACCTGCAGAGCCCGGGCTCCAACAACGCTAGTTGCTGTCCGGAAGTGCTGGCTGCACAGAGCCAAACACCTCGCCAATGTGTCAGTGGGGTCCAGCACCGCCAGCTGTTCCCCTGCTGTGTAGCCGGCAACGTGTCCTGCAAAAGCCACGCAGACACAACACACCCAAAGCTGCCGCCTGTGCAGGCTTCGGCCTACACTCCCCTCCCCCTGCTCCTCCTCCTCCTGCTCCTCCTCCTGCTGTCCCTGGGCTCTAACACACCGCCAGTTTTTGCCCAGATGTGCTAGCTGCACAGAGAAAAACACCAGCCAATGTGTCAGTGGGGTCCAGCACCGCCAGCTGTTCCCCTGCTGTGCAGCCGGCAACGTGTCCTGCAAAAGCCACGCAGACACAAGAACTGAAATTGAAGGGAACCTGTCCCCCCTCCCCCAGGCGTTTTTACGTTATCCAGCCACCTTGTACAGCGGTAATGCTGCATGTGTGCAAGGTGGCTCAGAAACGTATTCTCCTCGCACATGTGGAACTGAAAACACGTCTGAAATGTGTCCTCTGTGTGACTGACCATTTAACCGTCCCGGTGGTGTGACTTTCCTTTGTAATGACACGCTGCAACCCCCTTGGTAGCGCTGCCCGTCTTCTGGCATCATTGTTTGGCTGGCTGCGCCTCTGCGGCCGCCCTGACCCACACAACGCCCCTCGGTGTCTTATTTATTGGGACTGCGAGGGTGTGATTCATGGGCAGGATCAGTGCATCAGTTCGCCTGTCCCTCCTCTCCTTCCGCCTTCTTCGGACTGTGCGGCTTCATGGCCGTGGCATGCGATAAGGGATCAGATGACGCCGCACAGTCTGAAGCGGGTGTAAGGACCCGAGTGTGAGAGGCCAACATATGTGCTGCGCCAGGCCCTGAATCCCAGCCCCGCAGTGTTTTAACAATGTTAAGACACTGTGGGGCTGGGATTCATGGTCATCGCGAACCGCACCGGCCGACATTACATGATGCCAGAAGATGGGCAGCGCTAACGGCGCTAGGCCAGGGGATAACACGACAGCGCAGACTCCTGTACAGCAAATAACAACGCTCGGGAGGCTGCACCCAGCACCAAGGTGGGATTCTTGACACCTGTGCTGCGTCTCATTACAAAGGGAACTCGCGCCTCCAACACAGTTTGACTGTATAAAGGGCTAAATGTTATACGTGTTTCATTCAGCGTGTGCAAGGAGAAAAATTAAAAGAGCAACCTTTGACTTGTGCAGCACTACTGCTGCATAAGCTGTGGCTCTTCTACTTTCTAACCCCTGAGGGGGGGTTAAAGGTGACCTTTGAAATCGGTTCAAGTAGGCTTCGGCCTACACTCTGCTCCACCTGCAGAGCCCGGGCTCCAACAACGCTAGTTGCTGTCCGGAAGTGCTGGCTGCACAGAGCCAAACACCTCACCAATGTGTCAGTGGGGTCCAGCACCGCCAGCTGTTCCCCTGCTGTGTAGCCGGCAACGTGTCCTGCAAAAGCCACGCAGACACAACAGACCCAAAGCTGCCGCCAGTGCAGGCTTCGGCCTACACTCCCCTCCCCCTGCTCCTCCTCCTCCTGCTCCTCCTCCTGCTGACCCTGGGCTCTAACAAACCGCCAGTTGGGGCCCAGATGTGCTAGCTGCACAGAGAAAAACACCTCGCCAATGTGTCAGTGGGGTCCAGCACCGCCAGCTGTTCCCCTGCTGTGCAGCCGGCATCGTGTCCTGCAAAAGCCACGCAGACACTTGCTCTTGTACCTTCTGCTCCCCATCCTGGTTCCAGTACCGTCAGCTGGTTCCGGGCAGAGCCTTTGGCTTAGGTGCCTCCCTCTGGGTATCCGAGTTCCACCAACGTCAGGTGGTCCTTGGTAGTGCTTTCAGGCACGGGTACCTCCTGCTTAGTAACCGGGTTCCAGTAACGTCAGCTGGTCCTCGGTAGTTCCATTGGCTCTTGGACCTTCGGCTACCCATCCGGGTTCCAGCACCGTCAGCTGGTTCTCGGCAGTGTCTTTTGCTCTTGTACCTTCTGCTCCCCATCCTGGTTCCAGTACCGTCAGCTGGTTCCGGGCAGAGCCTTTGGCTTAGGTGCCTCCCTCTGGGTATCCGAGTTCCACCAACGTCAGGTGGTCCTTGGTAGTGCTTTCAGGCACGGGTACCTCCTGCTTAGTAACCGGGTTCCAGTAACGTCAGCTGGTCCTCGGTAGTTCCATTGGCTCTTGGACCTTCGGGTAGCCATCCGAGTTCCAGTTCCATCAGCTGGTTCTCGGCATTTTCTCAGCCTTCTTGTACCTTCTGCTACATTTCCAAGTTCAAGAGACTAAACACGATGACCCGGAAGAACACCCCTAAGATGACGACGACACCAGAGACGACAACCACCGTGATGACGACGACCCTGGAGACGATGACCCTGAAGACCACCCCGATGACGACGACCCCGGAGACCACCCCGATGACGACGACCCCGGAGACGACGACCCTGGAGACGACGACGACCTGGAAGACCGAGAAGCAGAAGAACAAGAGGCTGCAGAACAAAGAGCAGAAGGACATTAAGCATAACACAAAATATCAGAGCAAAAAAATATTATGTAAATTATAAGCAGAAGAAGACTAAGCAGTGTATGGGGGTGAGTCCGTTCCTCCTCGTGGTGCCCCTGGATAAAGCCTGATGCTGCAGGCCAAACTGAACGCGGACAAATGTAACTGGTTTGTGACAGGCAGAACGGAAGGTGTAATCTTCAAACTTTTATAGATAACAACTACGGGAATGCCTGTCACAAATAAGAATATGATGAAGAAGTTGAATATGATGAAGATAATAGTAAAATAAAAAGAATATGAACAATGTAACCCAAAAAATAATAGGTAGAAGATGAAGAAGAAGATGAATAAGGTGAAGAAGTTGATGTCAAAGAAGCTGATGATGAGGATAATTAAGAAGAAAGCGTGGGAGAAGTAAAAAAGAAGGTGAAGGGCGTGGAAGTAGTGAAACATCAATATCTGACATAAAAAAAAAAAAAAATAACATAGTCAAATTCTTTCTAACGCCGAACTTCATAAAAAAAAATTAAAAATCCTGCTATTCTATTACATTGGGCTAAACCTCTGTCCCTTTAATATCTCCGCCACGTCCCCCAATACATCCTACATTATTCTTAGTTGTTTTCCTTCATGTAGAATGAACCTACAAGTTTATAAAGGGTTTATTTTAATTCCGATATTTTCGTCCCATTGACTTGCATTGGGATCGGGTATCGGTATCGGATTGGATCCGATATTTTGACGGTATCGGCCGATACTTTCCGATACCGATACTTTCCGATATCGGAAAGTATCGCTCAACACTACTGATAATCAAAAAATGATCAAACAAAAACTTAGCTTGTCTTGGAGAGACTGGGAGCAAGGTAGACACAAGGAATCTGAAGAGCACTGAATACATTGATAGCAGGCAAGGAACTGAGTCTCCAGGTGAGCTAAATAGGAAACCAACCAAGGATAACGAACCAGCTGATGCAGCCAACCTGCAGAAAGACAACACTACACAGTACCGCTTGTGACCACTAGAGGGAGCCCAAAAATAGAATTCACAACAGTCCCCCCTCTAGGCTCTAGTTTTCCCTTACACTCTCTCTATATCTCCACGTTGTCTCCCCGTCAAGCTAACCTGTCTCCATACTGTGCTCCATTTCACGCTGCCCCTCTCCCTATCCATGCTTTGCCTCTTTTCACATTATGCCCTCATACTGCCCACCACGCTGTCCTCTCCGAACTGTCCTCTCCTTCCACACTGTTCTCCTACATGGTATGATGGTGACCACAGCCATCCATACAGTGTTATATCCACAACATCCCTCAATATACCATATGATGTCCACCCCAGCACCACAATATACAGTATGATGTCCCTCACAGCCCCTATACAGTCTGATTCTCACCCACAGCCCCCTACACAATGATGTCCCCCACATATTCTACATAGTACGATGTCCCCACAGCCTAGGAATAACATCCTCCACAGCTCCCAGTATAATGTTCCCCACAGTCTCTGATATAATACGATGCCCCAATGGCCCAGGTATAACGTCCCCCACAGCTCCAAGAATAATATTCCCCATAGTCTCTGCTATAATATGATGTCCTCTACAGCCCCTTTTGTGATAGCTCCCATAACCAGCCCCTCATATGTCCCCCACAGCCAGACCATCATATGTTCCCCAAAACCAGCCCTTCATGTTCCCCACAGCCAGCCCCTCATGTTCCCAACAGCCAGCCCCTCATGTCCCCATAGCCATTCCCTCTTTTTTCCCCACATAGCCAGCCTCTCTTATGTCCCCATAGCCATCCTCTGATATGTCCACTATAGCCAACCCCTCTTATGTCCCACATATGTCCCCAAATAGCCAGCCCCTCATATGACCCAGTAGCCAGCCCCAGATATGCCCCCCATAGTCAGCCCCACATATGTCCCTCAATAGCCAGCCCCTCGTATGACCCAGTAGCCAGCCCCACATATGTCCCCCATAGCCAACCCCACATATGTCCCCCAATAGCCAGCCCCACATGTTTCCCAATAGCCAACCTCACATATGTCTCCCATAGCCAGCCCCACATGTTCCCCATAGCCAGCCCCACATATATCCCCCAATACACAGCCCCTCATAAGTTCCATTTCCTCTTCCCTGACTGGTCTCTTCCTCTTAGGAAAATGAGACATGAACTCCAATGCCTTTACCGGCCCATAGGCCCCAGACAATCCAGGGATCTACGCTAGACTCTCGGTGCACCCTCTTGCTGCTTGGAAGCTTGGTACTATAAGGGCCCATCGCAGCTTCTATGTGCACTTGCACCTTGTACTAACACCATCTGAGACTTTGACTACTCTTCAGGAAGTGCTTCCCCTTTTTGTTTGCGTAACCCCTCTCAGTATATGGGCTATTCCGAAAGCTCTAACTGTATCTTACCCAGTGTGTACTAACTGTATCCCTACAGTCCTCAAATAATTCCCCTATTGGACTGCCCTCCCCAATCCCTGGGGATGGCCTTGAGGTTAGACCTCCAGGAAACCAAACACAAACCGACCATAAGGGTAAAATACGTTTTATATATAAATAACATAGGCAAAACAAAGAACACTTTCATCAAAATTAACCCACTTGCCACATCTACTTGAACACTGTTCACCCTCTAATACAAATACAGCAAAAAGTCTGCCGCAAGACTGACGTTTACCTTGATTCTAGAAGGTCAGGAAAGGGGCTAAAAAATAAAAAAAAAATACTCATCTCACCGATCAACTGTCCCACCGCCACAGTTTCCCACCTGGTTGTTCACTGTCTCTCTTTGTCCCCAGTCTCTTCTGGTCTTCACGGCAGGAAATGTATTGAGCGCCAACCTGAATCGGCACAATATAACGCACGTCATGACATTGATGTGCTCCTGTTGACGTCATGGCCTTGTGATGTCAAGACTTCATGACATGTGTTGGCCAAGACCTTCTCAGCTCGATGCAGAATGAAGGAGGACACAAAAGAAGACATCACCTGCCATGAAGACCTTGTCGAGACTGGAGCTAGAGAGATCCTGAAGAAGACTGGGCACAAAGCTGTGGCAGTGAGAGAGGTGAGTGGCGTGGAGAGCTGCTATATTTTTTTTTAATGCCTGTACTTATGCTTTGGGCTCTGGTAAAACCCCCAAACCTCATGAGGCACGTTCGAATTGCATTGAATAATTTGGACTCTCGGGAAATTCACTCGTCAATAGTCCCAAGTATTGTGACACCACATTAAAGTACCTACACCTGCCGCAGGTTTTTCATGTGTGTTCTTCTAACCACAATAAACCAAGTGAAAAAGTATCTCAACTCATACAAAACTGTCTGCAACTCAACTGAAAAAGCCTCGAGAACATTTACCCTTTTGTCTTCTGAGCTGAAATAATTTCTCCATCTCCAAATTGCACACATCTTCCTCCAATCCTCCGCGCAGACGATTACTGCCTCTTGCAGTGAAACCATTTTTACATCATTAAAGTTATTGCTTGACGGGGTCTTCTGTTCTTCTAAAACCTTTTTATGACTAATGCTAAAGAACAGACATTTATGTTCCCATCAATATGTTTTGTTCTCTGGCTCAGACCGTATAACACTGCCTATCCCCCAGGAAGCGTTAAAATGAAGCCGTGGCGTACACAGCTCTATCGTTTGTGAGTTAAGCAAAGTTCTTGCAAAAATGATTTTATTTTTTCTAATGAGGAATAAATCTAAAATAATCATAAATTCACAGTATACAAAATGCATGAAAAATAAATCAGTCTCTAGAAAAACTTCTCTCTGATTAAGGGAGGATGAGCTAACGAGACTGGCCAAATAATTGCCCTCTCTTAACGACCTTCCAAATGGCAACGTAGGTCAAGGACATAGTAAGGGAGAGGCAATTGCACTGTAAAATGGGTGCCATGGGGCTTGGGGGGGGGGGCACCAATACTACTCTGCTTTGGTCAATGTATTTAGATACAAGCAAATTATTATTGCCCAGGGGGTAAGGAAAGGAAAAAACAGGGAGCCATGCAAATTAAAGGGAACTTTTCATCAGTTTCCACTGGTGCCACTTGTTTTTTTTATGCATTGCGACAAATTTCTAACAACCCTTCTATTGCATATCTTGCAAAAAAAACTCTTTGATGTTGTCCCACAATGTATGATGACTTGTATCGAACAGTTCTCTAGACCATGCCCGATGCCTCCTCTGTGCCCGTTAATGCCACCCCTCTGACCCTGATTGACACAAAGAACCCCCATAGTGCAAGCGATAGATGCCACCATAAAACTAGCAGCAAAGAACCCCCATTGTGCAAGTGACAGACGCCACCATAATACAAGCAACAAAGAACCCCACAGTGCCAACCACAGATGCCACCATAATACTAGCAGCAAATAACCCTCATACTGCCAACCACAGATACCACCATAATATTAGCAACAAAGAACCCCACAGTGCCAACCACAGATGCCACCATAATACTAGCAGCAAAGAACCCCCATAGTGCCAACCACAGATGCCACCATAATACTAGCAACAAAGAACCCTCATAGTGCTAACCACAGATGCCACCATAATACTAGCAACAAAGAACCCCCATAGTGCCAACCACAGATGCCACCATAATACTAGCAACAAAGAACCCTCATAGTGCTAACCACAGATGCCACCATAATACTAGCAGCAAAGAACCCCCATAGTGCCAAACACAGATGCCACCATAACACTAGCAGCAAAGAACCCCCATAGTGCCAACCACAGATGCCACCATAATACTAGCAGCAAAGAACACCCATAGTGCCAACCACAGATGCCACCATAATACTAGCAACAAAGAACCCTCATAGTGCTAACCACAGATGCCACCATAATACTAGCAACAAAGAACCCTCATACTGCCAACCACAGATGCCACCATAATATTAGCAACAAAGAACCCCACAGTGCCAACCACAGATGCCACCATAATACTAGCAGCAAAGAACCCCCATACTGCCAACCACAGATGCCACCATAATACTAGCAGCAAAGAACCCTCATAGTGCTAACCACAGATGCCACCATAATACTAGCAGCAAAGAACCCCCATAGTGCCAACCACAGATTCCACCATAATACTAGCAGCAAAGAACGCCATAGTGCCAACCACAGATGCCACCATAATACTAGCAACAAAGAACCCTCATAGTGCTAACCACAGATGCCACCATAATACTAGCAACAAAGAACCCTCATACTGCCAACCACAGATGCCACCATAATACTAGCAGCAAATAACCCTCATACTGCCAACCACAGATGCCACCATAATATTAGCAACAAAGAACCCCACAGTGCCAACCACAGATGCCACCATAATACTAGCAGCAAAGAACCCCCATACTGCCAACCACAGATGCCACCATAATACTAGCAACAAAGAACCCTCATAGTGCTAACCACAGATGCCACCATAATACTAGCAACAAAGAACCCCCATACTGCCAACCACAGATGCCACCATAATACTAGCAACAAAGAACCCTCATAGTGCTAACCACAGATGTCACCATAATACTAGCAGCAAAGAACCCCCATAGTGCCAAACACAGATGCCACCATGATACTAGCAGCAAAGAACCCCCATACTGCCAACCACAGATGCCACCATAATACTAGCAACAAAGAACCCTCATAGTGCTAACCACAGATTCCACCATAATACTAGCAGCAAAGAACCGCCATAGTGCCAACCACAGATGCCACCATAATACTAGCAACAAAGAACCCTCATAGTGCTAACCACAGATGCCACCATAATACTAGCAGCAAAGAACCCCCATACTGCCAACCACAGATGCCACCATAATACTAGCAACAAAGAACCCTCATAGTGCTAACCACAGATGCCACCATAATACTAGCAGCAAAGAACCCCCATAGTGCCAAACACAGATGCCACCATAATACTAGCAGCAAAGAACCCCCATAGTGCCAACCACAGATTCCACCATAATACTAGCAGCAAAGAACCGCCATAGTACCAACCACAGATGCCACCATAATATTAGCAACAAAGAACCCCACAGTGCCAACCACAGATGCCACCATAATACTAGCAGCAAAGAACCCCCATAGTGCCAAACACAGATGCCACCATAATACTAGCAGCAAAGAACCCTCATAGTGCTAACCACAGATGCCACCATAATACTAGCAACAAAGAACCCTCATAGTGCTAACCACAGATGCCACCATAATACTAGCAACAAAGAACCCTCATAGTGCTAACCACAGATGCCACCATAATACTAGCAGCAAAGAACCCCCATAGTGCCAAACACAGATGCCACCATAATACTAGCAGCAAAGAACACCCATAGTGCCAAACACAGATGCCACCATAATACTAGCAGCAAAGAACACCCATAGTGCCAAACACAGATGCCTGCATAATACTAGCAGCAAAGAACCCCCATAGTGCCAACCACAGATGCCACCATAATACTAGCAGCAAAGAACACCCATAGTGCCAACCACAGATGCCACCATAACACTAGCAGAAAAGAACCCCCATAGTGCTAACCACAGATGCCACCATAATACTTGCATCAAAGAACCCCAACGTGCCAAACCACAGATGCCACCATAATACTAGCAGCAAAGCACCCGCATAGTGCCAACCACAGATGCCACCTTATCATTAGAAACGGTTAAAAAAGCAAAAAGGTGTGTATTTTACATGTTTTGAGATATTTATCCCTATATTGGTGGGAGGCCCCCACTTGGTGGGTGGCCCAGGGCCCAGGCCCCTCGGGTCCCCCCTAAATCCGAGCCTGCACTTCAGAGAGTCAGGCAGTGATGCCATGTAGAGCGTTAGGCAAGAAAGCCAAGCTACTGCCAGACACAGAGGTCTCATGGTGCTAGCAGCAGAGACCCCCCAGTCACAGATGCCCTCAAAGTCTTAAGGTACCGTTACACTAAACAACTTACCAACGATCACGACCAGCGATATGACCTGGCCGTGATCGTTGGTAAGTCGTTGTGTGGTCGCTGGGGAGCTGTCACACAGACAGCTCTCTCCAGCGACCAACGATCAGGGGAACGACTTCGGCATGGTTGAAACTGTCTTCAATTATGCCGAAGTCCCCATGCAGCACCAGGGTAACCAGGGTAAACATCGGGTTACTAAGTGCAGGGCCGCATACAAGCTATAAACATGAGGATGAATGACCTCAGGGAGATCAAAACATCTTTCACCGGGAAGGAACAACCACGGGAAGGGCAGCATCCAGTAAAGGAAAACCACCTATGCCAAAGCATGGTATCCATCCACAGACAGCTGTTTTGGGGTATTTGCCCCTCATCAGTGTGGAGTAGGAAACTGGCTATTAGGAGCAGTGCCTAGTGCTGCCCTTCCCGTGGTTCCTTCCTGGTGAAAGACCTGGCTATTCATTGCTTGCGTTGAGAAACATGTGATGGTGTCTCCGCAGCTTCTCTACCCACAGTACAAGCAACAGAGGCTTCATACAGTGCCAGTCACAGATGCCCCCACAGTACAAGCAGCAGAGGTTCCACACAGTGCCAGGAACAGATGCCCCCACAGTACAAGTAGCAGAGGTTCCACACAGTGCCAGTCACAGATGCCCCCACAGTACAAGCAGCAGAGGTGCCACACAGTGCCAGGAACAGGTGCCCCCACAGTACAAGCAACAGAGGCTTCACACAGTGCCAGTCACATATGCCCCCACAGTACAAGTAGCAGAGGTTCCACACAGTGCCAGTCACAGATGCCCCCACAGTACAAGCAGCAGAGGTTCCACACAGTGCCAGTCATAGATGCCCCCACAGTACAAGCAGCAGAGGTTCCACACAGTGCCAGTAACAGATGCCCCCACAGTACAAGCAGCAGAGGTGCCACACAGTACCAGGAACAGATGCCCCCACAGTACAAGTGCAGCGCCCCAGAGTCCTGGTCGTTGCAGTAACGTCGCTCTGCCACTAAGGAGGGTGATGTTACGTCTGATTGCACTAAAGGAGTTCACCTGACCAGGTATCACAGTCACACATTACACTTCACATTCTGGCCACCAGGGGGAGCAAAGGGTTCTATGTATTAGGCCACTCCTCACAATCTGGTAAAACTGGGGGTTGGATAGGAAGTTAGGGAGAAGCTGACTGGGTTTTGCCCAGGCAACACCTAGTGAGAGAAGAGGTTGCTTGGGAAGATTCAGGGGGGTCCCTGTCAGGGGTGGGATCCTGGCAGTGGCCTAGCGAAAAGGACAGATCGTTACGGAGCCGCGCCTGCACTTCATTGCGGCGGCATCTTAAGAAAGGACACGAAGCGAAGTATATTGTGGAGAAGTGAGAAACGAGATCACAGTACAAAGGAGAATAGAACCAGCAGGAGTCGTGCCCCAAGATCGGCAACATCCTACTGAGGCGCATAGCCGGTGGCCGGAACGCCGAGGAAGTATTGGGCTCCAAGCATTACTTCAAACAGCGGCAGGACAGTTAACTTTAGGTTGGCTGTCTCACCTAAAACACCTAAGCAGACAACGGAGGCAATTGTGGGAGAGGGGCTAAGTTCCCACCTGCTAAGGGAACTCTGGATGTGCCTTCGGACCGGCCGGTCTCAGCCAGCCCTGTTAGCAGTGCTCTGGATTGCGGATCCCGAAGCCTTCAGTAAAGAGGTAAAGAGACTGCAACCCTGTGTCCTCGTTATTCATCGCACCTTGCACCGCGCACCCTCATCACACCTTTCATTGGACGCCCCTTAGCAGGGTCACGGACCGGGTCTAGCCACCGTGACAACCCCAGGACTGAGACAGAGAGGCCCGGTACCGAGTACCCCGCGGCTCTGCGTTTGGGGGCGCTCCACAAGCAGCAGAGGCTTCACACAGTGCCAGTCACAGATGCACACACAGTACAAGCAGCAGAAGCTCCACAAAGTGCCAGCCACAGATGCCCCCACAGAAGCCCCTCACAATTTCAGTCACAGATGCCCCATTAGTGCTAGCAGCAGAGACCACATTGTGCTGGAAACAGAAACCCCCCCATAGTCCCAGTCATAGATTCCCCAGTAATACTAGCAGCAGAGACCACCATGGTGCCAGCCACAGATGCCACAGCCTTCGTAGCAATCTATTAACATGCAGCAAAGGTGCATACAGCGATGTTTGTCCTCCAGTCGTAGATTTATCGGCATGTATGACTGCAGAGGTCAAACCTCTTCTCCTTAATTGGCAGACATATTTCCTATAATATATAAGTCATAAAATGCTATTTCCATATTAATTGTTTGACATCATAAGGAAAGTCATTTTCTATATTATTTTCTCATCAGCTATACGGCTGCCCATTTAGGTTTATAGTTCTTGAAATGATGGCAGTTTATTTCTCCTTTGGCAATAAACACCAGGAATGGATGAAGGGATCATAAAGAGCAGCTCCAGACACTGATAATACAGGGGTTATTACAGGACTTTAACATTACTTTAGTATAGGTCATCAATGTCAGATTATTGGGTTCCTCACTCCCGGTACACTCGCCTATGATCTGAGTGAAAGGGGCTGGTGCTGCAATCACTTCATTGTCACCAGGCACAGCGCCATACATTTGCAGTGGCTGTGGCTGGTACTGCAGCTGTCTGCAGCCACGTCCCATTCAAGTTAATGGGACTCAGCTACAGTACCTGCAATTCAATGCACGGCCATGACAACATTTACAGAGCTGAACCTGGAGCCGCCACAGCACTCGCAAAAGTGCAATCAGCCCTTTAATCTGGGTGTTATGCTGTAAGAATCAGGCTGCACTCAGATGTCACCCGAGTGCAGTCCTATTTAAGTGTGACGATTCAAAGAGGGAAAACGGAGAATGGACCCTATAGACCGCGACGACGAACCCCTCACAGACGAGCTGACCAGATAGACCGCCCCCTATACAGGGAGAGTTAGGGGCAGGCCCGTGAGGGACTATCGCCACGGAAGCTGGAGGACCAGGATGGGAGAAGACCAAATAGAGGCGGAGATAGTAGGACCACAGGATAGGTGAGTACTGCAGAGAAACAGGACTGATGGGTAAAACAGGACTGATGGGTAAAACAGGACTGATGGGTAAACTGCAGCAGTACAGGGACTGGCGGAGGAACTGAGGAAACGCAGAGGCTAGCAGGATACAGGAAAGACAGGATAAACCCAAAGTCAGAGGGAAAACGAACTTCACAGAGACTAAGAGCGGCCAGGAACACCTGAAGGAATAAATGATAACCAGGCACAGAGGGACGGCAGAAAGCAGTTTAAATACCCAAAGGCAGGGTAGCACTTCCGGGTAACAGACCTCCAGAACCATAGAGAGGACAATAAGGAGGACCGACTTCCAAGTACTAGTCCTCCAGGACCATAGAGGAGACAAAAGAGGAGCGCCAACAGAAGATCGGAAGTGCACACGCGCAGCACTGAACCTGGTATGCATGCGCGCACGAGAAGCAGAGGCTGGGAGTGAGCGAGGAGGCGGCAGCAGCGGTATGATACTGGGCTGTTGAAGAACCTTTTACCAATCCAATATCCTAAGGATAGGTCATCAATATTTCAATTCCAGAAAATCCTTGTAATATCCAATGACTGATAACACCTCTATATACAGTAGATAACACAGGATCCACCATTCACAATAGGTGATGTCACAGCTCACCTCCCCTCCTGTACAATGACTGATAACACATCTATATACAGTAAATAACACAAGATCCACTATACACAATAGGTGATGTCACAGCTCACCTCCTCCTGTACAATGACTGATAACACCTCTATATACAGTAGATAACACAGGATCCACCATTCACAATAGGTGATGTCACAGCTCACCTCCTCCTCCTGTACAATGACTGATAACACCTCTATATACAGTAGATAACACAGAATCCACCATTCACAATAGGTGATGTCACAGCTCACCTCCTCCTCCTGTACAATGACTGATAACACCTCTATATACAGTAGATAACACAGGATCCACCATGCACAATAGGTGATGTCACAGCTTACCTCCTCCTCCTGTACAATGACTGATAACACCTCTATGTACAGTAGATAACACAGGATCCACCATTCACAATAGGTGATGTCACAGCTCACCTCCTCTCCTGTACAATGACTGATAACACCTCTATATACAGTAGATAACACAGGATCCACCAATCACAATAGGTGATGTCACAGCTCACCTCCTACTTCTGTACAATGACTGATAACACCTCTATATACAGTAGATAACACAGGATCAACCATTCACAAAAGGTGATGTCACAGTGCGGCGCCCCAGGGTCCTGGTCGTCACAGTGGTATTGCTGTCCTCTTGGGGAGAGTGATGCTACGTTTGGAGGCAAAGAAGGATAACTGCATCCAGGTATCACAAACATGCAACACACATTCACACTCCAGGCCACCAGGGGGAGCTCCTGCTCCTATTTATTAGGACACTCCCTATATATATATATATATATATATATATATATATATATATATATATATATATAACTGGTAGTCTGTAGGGATAGTTAGTCAGTTCCAGACAGGAGTTAGTTCCTGACAGAGCTCCTGTAAGGAGTTCTGTTAGGGAGTTCCAGACTAGAGTCTGAGGAGGACAGAAGGTCAAAGGAGCTGTGCATGCCCTCAGAGCTGCAGCTCCCAGAAAAAGACATTGAAAGGCAGAATTGTATTGCAGCAAGCGTGAAGGAAGTCGAAGCAAAGGAGAGGATACCAGAAGGGGACCAGCCCTGCTCTGGCTGCCTCCTTCTGAGGTGCAAAATCCCGGTAGCCGGAACACCGAGGGAGTAAGAACCTCTATGCCTTATTTCTGAGACCGGCAGGACAGCTAATTGCAGGTTACCTGTCTGCACCTACACCCAGGAGGCACGGTGACACCTACAGAGCCGCGTTATCTAAGAGACCCTATAAACAGGCTTAAGTCACCAGTCATATGGGTTTTGTCCTATCCTGTACGGGGGACAGAGAGCACGAAACACCACATCTGTGAGACCCTTATGTGAAGCCATAGGCAGTAAGGGACTACACCACCACAGCGCAAGGCAAGGCTACTGATTTCCACCTGGACAAGGGAACTCTGGACTTGCCTCCAAACCGGCCGGACTCTGCCTGCCCTGTGATCTGGTGTCCTGGACTGTGGATGCTGAAGTCTTCAGTAACGGTAAAGAGATTGCAATCTTGTGTCCTCGTTCTTCTCTGCACCTCCCACCATCTACACACCGGGAAGCCCTGGGGACATACTTCACCTGTGGGAAGGTATAGCATCTAGCTGCCATAAAATCACGCCAGCGGACCCCTTAAAGCGTCGGTCACCCTGACCGAAAACCACAGGTGGTGTCACGAACATAAACTTTATCCCTTTAAAGACCTTTCCCTTTTTACGGACGTCCCAGGGCCATGGACCGGGTCAGCCACGGTGACATCCCCCTGTGAACCGAAGGACCCGAAACCGAGCACCCCACGGCCCTTGGGGGGCGATCCAACTGCTCACCTCCTCCTCCTGTCCAATGACTGATAACACCTCTATATACAGTAGAAAACATAGGATCCAACATTCACTATAGATGATGTCACAGCTCACCTCCTCCTCCTGTACAATGACTGATAACACCTCTATATACAGTAGAAAACACAGGATCCACCTTTCAAAATAGGTGATATCACAGCTCACCTCCTCCTCCTGTAGAATGACTGATAATAACACCTCTATATACAGTAGTGTAATAGAGTGCAGGGTTGCGTATGTCACCACGGAACAGACAGACCAACTGTTGAAGGGGATTTATTAACAGGGGTAAAATTCTCCTCGCAGGGAGTAAACAGGGGGTTAACGAGTGTTCTTGTAACTTATCAGCCCAGGGAGATCCTGACTGGAGGGTCCTTTTACCAACGTGGATACAGTCACCAGCAGGGCTTGAGATTCTGGTCTTTTCTGTGTCTCCTGGAAAATCCGGGGTTAAGTCTCTGCAGCCTGTTCTTCTAAAAGTGAAACTGGAACCAGGAAATAACAGTCTCTCCGTCACTGCTGCAGGAGTCTCCTTTAGCCTGGCAGCTTCTCTGTAATAACGATTGTCACACACACACACTGGGCAGTTACTTATCACACTCAGTGATCTTTGCTTGTGACTGCGGTCACCAGGGCTGCACTGAGTCACTGTCTCTGCACTGTCAGGGGAAGAGTCTTCTCAGATTATGGAGGCTTCCAAGTCCCCACTCTCACTCCAGCCTTAGTGCCCTCACGGGGAGCACTCTGTCATGGGGAGCACGGCGCTGCAGCCTGCTTTCTCTCTGGCACGCTGTCCCCTCTCTGGTGTGCTCTCTCTCCCGCACTTTTCTGACCACTCCCCTCTCTTTTCCCAGCAGTCACCACGTCCCCTCTGTCCAGGGCAGAAAGTCTTCCCCCCAGCAACCCAGCTGTCTGGCTAAGTGGTTCCAGGCAAGGAGCAGGGAAAGCAACCTCCTTACAGTAGATAACACAGGATCCACCATTCACAATAGGTGATGTCACAGCTCACCTCCTCCTCCTGTACAATGTCTGATAACACCTCTATATACAGTAGATAACACAGGATCCACCATTCACAATAGGTGATGTCACAGCTCACCTCCTCCTCCTGTACAATGTCTGATAACACCTCTATATACAGTAGATAACACAGGATCCACCATTCACAATAGGTGATGTCACAGCTCACCTCCCCTCCTGTACAATGACTGATAACACCTCTATATACAGTAGATAACACAGGATCCACCATTCACAATAGGTTATGTCACAGCTCACCTCCTCCTGTACAATGACTGATAACACCTCTATATACAGTAGAAAACACAGGATCCACCTTTCAAAATAGGTGATATCACAGCTCACCTCCTCCTCCTGTAGAATGACTGATAATAACACCTCTATATACAGTAGATAACACAGGATCCACCATTCACAATAGGTGATGTCACAGCTCACCTCCTCCTGTACAATGACTGATAACACCTCTACATTCAGTAGATAACACAGGATCCAACATTCACAATAGATGATGTCACAGCTCACCTACTTCTCCTCCTGTACAATGATGGATAACACCTCTATATACAGTAGATAACACAGGATCCGCCAATCTCATTAGGTGATGTCACAGCTCACCTCCTCCTCCTGTACAATGACTGATCACACCTCTATATACAGTAGATAACACAGGATCCACCATTCACAATAGGTCACAGCTCACTTCCTCCTCCTGTACAATGACTGATAACACCTCTATATACAGTAGATAACAAAGGATCCACCATTCACAATAGGTGATGTCACAGCTCACCTCCTCTTCCTCCTGTACAATGACTGATAACACCTCTATATACAGTAGATAACACATGATCCACCATTCACAATAGGTGATGTCACAGCTCACCTCCTCCTCCTGAACAATGACTGATAACGCTTCTATATACAGTAGATAACACAGGATCCACCATTCATAATAAGTGATGTCACAGCTCACCTCCTCTTCCTGTACAATGACTGATGACACCTCTATATACAGTAGATAACACAGGATCCACCATTCACAATAGGTGATGTCACAGCTCCCCTCCTCCTCCTGTACAATGACTGATAACACCTCTATATACAGTAGATAACACAGGATCCACCGTTCACAATAAGTGATGTCACAGCTCACCTCCTCCTTCTGTACAATGACTGATAACACATCTATATACAGTAGATATCACAGGACCCACCATTCACAATAAGTGATGTCACAGCTCACCTCCTCCTTCTGTACAATGACTGATAACACCTCTATATACAGTAGATAACACAGGATCCACCATTCACAATACGTGATGTCACAGCTCACCTCCTCCTCCTGTACAATGACTGATAACACCTCTATATACAGTAGATAACACAGGATCCACCATTCATAATAGGTGATATTACAGCTCACTTCCTCCCCCTTTCTTCAGAATGACCTTTGCCCACAATCATTAGACACTTCAATACAAATGACAGATACAGAGTCTGCTCATTTCTGCTAATGTACATGTGGATTTCCTGAAACAACAGGAAGTTAGAGTCTAATAAAGCCCCAGTGGCTGGTGCAGAAACTGTGAGATGGAAAAATGACAAAATGTTTTAAAAATACACTTAACACAAAACCTCATATAGACAATAGACCATTTTTCTAGGCCAAATTTTGTTTACAGATCAGGACTTTTATTTTTGCCCCCTCCCCTCTTTAATTCCCTTTTTTGAATGAAAATTGCAGAGTGTTTGTTAGAGTTTATCCGCTCAAGATGTTACCAGAAATATTGTGCGACTCCGCCGTAAATCCAAAGATGCCTAAATGAAATCCATTTCCACTTTCCGTATCCGCTCTCAAATGTTGATGACTCAGCCACAAACTGAGCACTCGGCTCCCTCTAAATTCTGAATAATACTCATCCTAACAAGAGGAATAAAATATAAGAAGAAGTAAAAAAAAAAAAAAGAAGCTTCTATTTGCAGAGAGATTGCTACTTTCACAGATTTAAGTCCCTTACACAGGCGGCAGTCATGGCCAATGATTTTATGACGTTTGTAAATGGAAGCGAGGTATAAAAACATGATGTGTGCACAATCCCGCGTCTTTCTCCTGGCAATCGGCAAACCGGTTGGAATCTTAAATTCCAGAAGACTCGGGCGCTTAACTAATTTAGTCACAGCCATTGACGGAGAAGCCGTCTCAGGACCTCCTTTAAATCTCGCACTGTACCGGTAGTTTCAGGTCTGAAATGAGCAATAAACTTTGAACACTTTATCCATTTTCAAAAGTAACCGTGAGGCCGCGGAGATCGGAAAAACGGTTTATCTTCTGCCGATAAGTCCCCATAACAAACATTCATTTCAGCTTTAAGGACGTCTCCTCTTTTCCGCGGGAGCAGAAGTTTCTACAGATAGTTTTATATGGCGTCCAAACACAAGGCTGCAACAATATCTCCTCTATGAGGCTGGGGTCACACATGCGTGTTTTACGTACGTAAGAGCGCAAAAACTACGTACGTAAAACTCGCATTACATACGGCACAATGCTTCTCAATGGGGCTGCTCCTATTAGCCGTATATTACGGTTCAGTATTATACGGCGTTCTACGGCCGTACAAAATCGCAGCATGCTGCGTTTGTCAGCGTATTGCGCAAATAATACGCCAATGAAAGTCTATGGGGGCGAGAAAAATACGGATTCCACACGGACCAGCAGTGTGACTTGCGAGAAATACGCAGCGCTGTTAGTGAAAAGTCGGTAATTCAATTGCCGGCTTTTCATTTCTCCTGCACAAACCCGACAGGATATGAGACATGGTTTACATACAGTAAACCATCTCATATCCCTTTTTTTTTTGCATATTCCACACTACTAATGTTAGTAGTGTGTATGTGCAAAATTTCAGCGCTGTAGCTGCTGAAATAAAGGGTTAAATGGCGGAAAAAATTGGCGTGGGCTCCCGCGCAATTTTCTCCGCCAGAGCGGTAAAGCCAGTGACTGAGGGCAGATATTAATAGCCAGGAGAGGGTCCATGGTTATTGGCCCCCCCGTGGCTAAAAACATCTGCCCCCAGCCACCCCAGAAAAGGCACATCTGGAAGATGCGCCTATTCTGGCACTTGGCCACTCTCTTCCCACTCCCTGTAGCGGTGGGATATGGGGTAATGAAGGGTTAATGCCACCTTGCTATTGGAAGGTGACATTAAGCCAGATTAATGATGGAGAGGCGTCAATTATGACACCTATCCATTATTAATCCAATTGTAGGAAAGGGTTAAAAAACACACACACACACATGATTGAAAAGTATTTTAATGAAATAAACACAGCGGTTGTTGTAATAATTTATTGTTCTCTCAAATCCATTTGCAGTCCCTCGCTTGGCAACATAATAAACGCACAAGATACATACCTTCTGATGTACTGTCAGGTCCAACGATGTAATCCATCTGAAGGGGTTAACTAATATTACAGGCAGGAGCCCTGCTAATGCAGCTGTGCTCCGTGCCTGTAATCCCCGGCGAATGAATGAAATGTAGGTCATTGACCTACATTTCATTCATTCGCGGTGATGCGCCCCCTGGTGGATGTCCTCATATGACCTGGAGCGTGGGAAAAAGTTCCCAGGCTGCAGTTCATGAGAACATCCACCAGAGGGCGCCTCACCGCGAATGAATGAAATGTAGGTCAATGACCTACATTTCATTCATTCGCCGGGGATTACAGGCACGGAGCACCGCTGCATTTAGCAGGGCTCCTGCCTGTAATATTAGTTAACCCCTTCAGATGGATTACATCGTTGGACCTGACAGTACATCAGAAGGTATGTATCTTGTGCGTTTATTATGTTGCCAAGCGAGGGACTGCAAATGGATTTGAGAGAACAATAAATTATTACAACAACCGCTGTGTTTATTTCATTAAAATACTTTTCAATCATGTGTGTGTGTTTTTTAACCCTTTCCTACAATTGGATTAATAATGGAGAGGTGTCATAATTGACGCCTCTCCATTATTAATCTGGCTTAATGTCACCTTTCAATAGCAAGGTGGCATTAACCCTTCATTACCCCATATCCCACAGCTACAGGGAGTGGGAAGAGAGTGGCCAAGTGCCAGAATAGGCGCATCTTCCAGATGTGCCTTTTCTGGGGTGGCTGGGGGCAGATGTTTGTAGCCAGGGGGGGCCAATAACCATGGACCCTCTCCTGGCTATTAATATCTGCCCTCAGTCACTGGCTTTACCGCTCTGGCGGAGAAAATTGCGCGGGAGCCCACGCCAATTTTTTCCGCCATTTAACCCTTTATTTTAGCAGCTACAGCGCAGAAATTTTGCACATACACACTACTAACATTAGTAGTGTGGAATATGCAAAAAAAAGGGGGATATGAGATGGTTTACTGTATGTAAACCATGTCTCATATCCTGTCGGGTTTGTGCAGGAGAAATGAAAAGCCGGCAATTGAATTACCGGCTGTTCACAGATATCGCGCTGATTGAAATCTAAATACAGAATATATATATATGTGTCACAATGACATATATATATATATATACTGTATATATGTTTTCCCCGAACATTTGAGCACATAAATCCATTAGATGTCGGTTTTGCAAGCCTGCGCGAAAATCTCGCAGTACGGATGCCATACGGATTACATACGGAGGATGCCATGCGCAAAATACGCTGACACACCCTGACTACGGATCACTATTTTGGGAACATTTCTCCGTATTACGGCCGTAGTACGGACGTATAATACGTGGCGTATTGTCTTACGCCATGTGTGACCCCAGCCTAACTGTCTGCCCCCCCCCAAAAAAAAAGTAGCCAAAATTGGTACCATGAAAACAATGTGAAAGGGGTTTCCCTTTTATTTCTATCCTGTCCCTTACCTGACCAGCTGCCTCAACTCCCTGCTCATTCCTCCGCTCGCCTCCTCCCGTCACTCTTCACCCTTCAGATCTTCCACCGTGAGTTTCGCTCACATGGCCAACGATGGACTGGAGCACCTTGGGCCCACCAGAGAAAATCATTCTTGGGGCCCACTCTGTAGCTACATAGAAATAAATACAAGACCACCAACTGTGCGATAAAACGTGCTAATATCAGGGTTTAATATAAGGTAGTACATGTCTTAATGATATAGCAGGGGATGGGGCATCCTCCCTCATAGCATATAATGTAGCCCCCTCATAGAATATAATGCTGCCATCATATAGTATAATGCAGCCCCCCATAGAATATAATGTAGCACCCCTCATGGTGTATAATGCAGCCCCCCATAGGGTATAATTCAACCCCTCCATAGAATATAATATAGCCCCCCTCATAGGGTATAATGTAGTCCCCCATAGAGTATAATGCAGCCCCCTATAGAATATAATGTAGCTCCCTCATATGGTATAATGCAGCCCCCTATAGAATATAATGTAGCCCAATCAGAGTATAATGCAGCCCCCTCATAGGGTATAATGAAGCCCCCTCATAGAGTATAATCAAGCCCC
Organism: Ranitomeya variabilis; assembly: GCF_051348905.1. Classification (NCBI taxonomy): domain Eukaryota; kingdom Metazoa; phylum Chordata; class Amphibia; order Anura; family Dendrobatidae; genus Ranitomeya; species Ranitomeya variabilis. The sequence continues at coordinate 433,940,116 of NC_135233.1, forward strand.
CTCATAGGGTATAATGCAGCCCCTCATAGAGTATAATGAAGCCCCCTTATAGGGTATAATGCAGACCCCCATAGAATATAATGTAGCTCCCTCATAGAGTATAATGCAGCTCCCCCATAGAATATAATGTAGCTCCCTCAAAGTATAATACAGCCGCCTCATAGAATATAACGAAGCCCCCTCATAGGGTATAATGCAGCCCCCCATAGAACAGCACGGACTAGGGTTAGGACTGGGGAAACAGTACGGACTAGGGTTAGGACTTGGGAAACAGCACGGACTAGGGTTAGGGCTGGGGAAACAGCATGGACTAAGGTAAGGACTGGGAAAACAGCATGGACTAGGGTTAGGACTGAGGAAACAGCTCATACTAGGGTTAGGACTGGGGAAACAGCACGGACTAGGGTTAGGACTGGGGAAACAGCATGGACTAGGGTAAGGACTGGAGAAACAGCACATACTAGGGTCAGGACTGGGGAAACAGCATGGACTAGGGTAAAAACTGGGGAAACAGCATGGACTAGGGTTAGGACTGGGGAAACAGCACATACTAGGGTTAGGACTGGGGAAACAGCACGGACTAGGGTTAGGACTGGGGAAACAGCACGGACTAGGGTTAGGACTGGGAAACAGCATGGACTAGGGTAAGGACTGGGGAAACTGCACAGACTAAGGTTAGGACTGGGGAAACAGCACGGACTAGGGTTAGGACTGGGGAAACAGCACGGACTAGGATTAAGACTGGGTAAACAGCACAGACTGGGGTAAGGACTGGGGAAACAGCATGTACTAGGGTTAGGACTGGGGAAACAGCACATACTAGGGTTAGGACTGGGGAAACAGCACGGACTAGGGTTAGGACTGGGGAAACAGCATGGACTAGGGTAAGGACTGGGGAAACAGCACAGACTAGGTTAGGACTAGGGTAATGGCTCTGAATAGGGTTAGGGCTAGTACTTGGGTAACAGCTTGTACTAGGGTAAAGGCTAGGGACCAGGGTAACAATTCAGACTAGGGAAAGGGCAAGGATTAGGATAATGGCTTGGACTAGCTTTGGGGCTAGTAATAGGGTAACAGCTTGGATTCAAGTTGTGGCTAGGACTAGGGTAACAGCTCGAACTAGGCATAGGGCTAGGAATAGGCTATGGGCTCAGACTAGGGTTACGGCTAATATAACCTATAAAGGACCATGAAGGAACATACGATTAAATAGATAAAATAGAATAATAAATGTTATTGAAATATTAAAGATATAGTAATATAGAACGTAAAAACCTGTTCATTTATCAAAAGAAAAAGTGGTAACAGAAACTATTCAGCAGGTAAATTATTGCTTATTTCAAATTAATTGCTGGGCTTAATGAATATAGGTACCTCTATTTATCCATAAAGTCAACCAATGGCATGACTTACACATATGTACAGTAACTGCAGGGTCATAATATGAAGTCAGAAATTAAAAGTGCACACATGTACCATTAAAAATAGGGCCTAAACAATAATAAATGCGAGATAAATTATCTATTACCTGTGGCCATGATGGAGGGAAGTGATGCACTGCTGCTGGCACCTCGACCCGCGTTTCACCGAGTCTGCAGTTTCAGCTTATGACTAGGATTAGTGTAATAGCTTGAACTAGGGATAGGGCTAGGATTAGGGTAACTGCTTGAACTAGGGATATTAGAACTAGGTGTCATGATCCAGACCGGGTTTTGAGTCCTGTCTTCACTGTTCCCGGTCTGATCATGTCAGGGGTTAACTTTTCTCAGCCTCAGTCTGGTTTCAGGTTTTGCTATTTGTCTCTGTTACATCCTTCAGGCAATGTCAGTTATAGTTCTGCCTACGGCGTGTGTAGCTGACTCTGGTATATCTTGACCTGTCCTGCTGCGTTAGCTGCCTGAACCTGTGTCTCTGTTTTCCCCAATCTTTGTCTTGACTCAGTGTTTCCCTTTTACATGTTTACTCCCTGGTTTTGACTTGGCTTGTATCCTGACCTGCTTCTGCCTTTGGCTAATCCACTCCTGACTGTTACTGACCTTTTGGCTTGTCTCTGACTCTGTGTTTTGTCTATTCCTTTGGTACTGCCCTATCTACCTGGCTTGTTTGACTTTCCTGCTGCCACCTAGTGATAGCCTCGCTGTTGCATGACAGGCCTGCTTTGCCTAGGTGCAACCCTTCTTCCACTCTATAGCCATCTAGTGGAGCTTGTGGATTGCCCCCAGAGTAGGGCAATGGGGTACTCGGTACCGGGTCCTGCGATTCGGGGGGTATCATGGTGGCTGACCCAGTCCGTGGCCCTCAGGGGCGTCCAGTAAAAGAGTTTATGTATGGGCAAGGTGCAGTAAAGAACGAGGAGACAGGTTTGCAGTCTTTTACCTTGTTTACTGAAGACTTCAGATGGCATCCTCAGCCCGGAGCACCAGATGACAGGGCAGGCAGAGTCCAGTCGGTCTGAAGGCAATTCCAGAGTCCCCCTATCCAGGTGGAAATCAGCAGCCTTCCTACTAGCGCCTGGGTGTTGTAGTACCTCCCTGCTGAGCTTCCCGGTAAGGTTCTCACAACTCTTGTAGATGTTCTTAGTGGTATGTCTTCCTCTCTCTGTCCCCCAGATGGTGTGGATAGGACAAACCCGTATGACTGATGGCCTGAGGCTTTTTGTAGGGACCCTAGAGACGCCCCGGCCCCCACAGTTGCCACCGAGTCTTCTTAGGTATTAAGGTCGGACAGCCAACTTGGAATTGACTGTCCTGCCGGTCTCTGGAGCAAGGCTTAGAGACAGTTGCTCCCTCGGTGTTCCTGGCTACCGGCTTCTGCGCCTCAGAAAGGAGCAGCTTGTTTCTGGCTGATCTCCCTCTGATATTCCTCTCCTGCGCTCTGCTTTCCTGCACACTCTCCGCTGTACGTCCACCTTTTAGTGTCTTTTCCCAGGAGTTGCAGCACGTCATGCCAGCAGAGCTCCTCTCCTTCTCTCTGTCTGACAGGAACTGAACTCCTTTCCCTCCAAATCAGGATGTAATTAGGAGAGCTCACCCTAAACAGGCTTAGAGCTCCCCCTTCTGGTTTTGGAGTGTGAACATGTTGCATGTGTGTGATACCTGAATGTGGTTGTCGTTCATTGCCTTCAGACATGACATCACTTCTCCCCTGAAAGGATAATGACATCACTGCGACAACCAGGACACTGGAGCGCCACACTCCCCCCTGTTAAATCCAGTACTCCGGGACTGGGAAAAGAAGAACAACAATACATATTAGCAAAAGACATACAATTTTAAAATGCTATGAACAACTTATACAAAAGTAGTGCTTCCCTTTATGGGAGGTGAGGACACTTGAACGTTGCGAAAGTCTCGGTCATGCACAGTTCATGACTCCCAGTTCAGTGAGTGCAAACTTGAAACAGCAGGGATCCCGGGTAAACAAAGGGATCCCTTTTAAAAGTATAATTAAAGTTTTGGAGCAATTCACTGTCCATTAGGCTAGTTTCACATTTGCGTTTAAAAACACAGCGTTTTTAATGCAAACGCATGTGAAAAAACGCATGTAAACGCGTGCAAACGCTATGTTTTTTAGACGCATGCGTTTTTGCATGCAGAAAAAAAATGCGGCGTTTTGCCGCGTTTACATGCGTTTTTTTCCTGCGTTTGCGTTTTTAAAACGCATGCTGAGAAGTGTGTGACAGCTGCCAATCATCAAAATCAACAAGAAAACCCACTATAAATAGAAATAGCTAGGGTTAGGGTTAGGGGTAGGGTTAGGATCCCTAGGGTTAGGGTTAGGGTTAGGGGTAGGGTTAGGATCCCTAGGGTTAGGGGTAGGGTTAGGGGCAGGGTTAGGGGTAGGGTTAGGATACCTAGGGTTAGGGGTAGGGTTAGGGTTTGGATCCCTTTATCACCTTGATGGTGGGGGTGGCTTATAAGTGTGTATTCTTGTTTTTTCTATAAAAACGCATGCGTTTTTAACGCAAACAAACGCATGTGCTTAAAAACGCATGCGTTTACATAGACAGCAATACGTTTTTCTGCGGCAAAAAAACGCCTCTAGAAATTACTACATGTTGCATTTCTGCAACCAAACTCAAGCATGGAAAAAACGCATGCGTTGTCAAACGCGGCAAAACGCATGCAAAAAAACTCATGCGTTTTTAATGTTAAACATAGGAAAAAAAACGCATGCGTTTTTTTGCAGAAAAACGCAGCGGCAAAAAAATGCAAATGTGAAACCAGCCTTTCTCCATTGTCCATTTTAAATCTGTAACAAATATATATATATACAAACATTTCCAACCAAACAGCAGCACCCGTTAATATTTCCACGTTTTGTAGAGAATTGGGGTCTGATTTTTAGTGTTACGTGTAGACCTCCGCAATGCAGGGGTTGCTAGTGACCTAAAAGGGTCCGCTGTGCTCGCTATCGCTGGTGTGGTGCACTGTCTTCTGGCTACACTTCTAGTGAGTCTAGGTAGCACTGGCATGCTGGAACTCACAGGACTGCTGCTACTAATTGTGGGCATGGCAGATTCACCGACAGCAGAGGGAGGACTTGCCAATTCAACTGTTGGCATAGCATCCTCTGTTGGAGTCTGCTGTGGTTGAGTTACAGCCGGGATCACGTCGGCTATGGGAGTCTGTTGGTGCAGAGTCTCTTTTGGCTCCAGATGATCTGGCATCACATTTGGTTCCAGCGGCTTCGGCTAAACGAAACGTTAAAACAAGTACCACGATGGCCTGATTTATTTGAGTCCAAGACTTGGGAAAATCGCCAAGAACAGTGTGTATCATCTTCTCTTCTACGGGTGGAGATGTTCCTGGATCTGTTTCCCTATCTCTCAACTTATCAGGGCATATTTTGAGGTGGTCTCTGGATACGGCTGTCGAAGTTTCTCCTCCATCTTTGCTGGTGATGAGACAGACCTTTGTATTGTCAAAGTTGGATGGCAGGATGGTATATGGTTCCGCTTCCCATTGGTCGTCAAGTTTGTGTAGTCTCCTCTTCCGTTTGAGTACTTGTTCACCTGGCGACAAGGGAATTGCAGGAGCATGCTGGTTGTAGTCCCTTTCTTGTTTTTGTCTGGCTTGGGCTAGACTTCTTTCCACGCATTCCTGTACTTTGCGGTATCTTTGCTGCCTTTCTGTATCCCAATCTGCATCTGGCGAAGTATCTTCTGGGGTTAGGACCCCCATGTCTAGATCAACAGGTAACTTGCTGGATCTTCCTCTCATCAGGTATGCTGAGGTACAGTTGGTGGAATTCACTGGGATGTGGTTGTACATATCTACCAAGTCGGACAACTTTGCTGGCCATAAGTTTCGTTTCTCCACAGGCAAAGTCTTCAATAAGTCAATTACCACTTGGTTCATCTTTTCACACATCCCGTTGGTTTGGGGATGATACGGTGTCGTTCTGATCTTTTTACACCCGTATAAGTTGCAGAATTCCTGGAACACTTCTGCTTCAAAGGCTGGCCCTTGATCAGTCAGTACCTTTTCCGGGTACCCGTGCGGTCTGCAGAAGTACTGCTGGAAGGCTTTGGCTGCTGTCCTCGCTGTCAGATCTTTGACAGGCACAACGACCAGAAACCTAGAGTAGTGATCTATAGGGTTGAGCGAAAAGGATCGTTCATTTTCATAAGTCGCCGACTTTTGGCAAAGTCGACGTCTCATGAAACCGACCCGATCCCTGTGTGGGGTCTGCCATGCGGTACGCGACTTTCGCGCCAAAGTCGCGTTTCAATGACGCTAAAAGCGCCATTTCTCAGCCAATGAAGGTGGACGCAGAGTGTGGGCAGCGTGATGACATAGATCTCAGTCCCCACCATCTTAGAGAAGGGCATTGCAGTGATTAGCTTGCTTTCTGCCGCGACACAGGGGCTATAAAGGGGCGTTCCCGCCGACCGCCATCTTACTGCTGATCTGAGCGTAGGGAGAGGTGCCGCTTCGTCAGAAGCAGGGATAGTGATAGGCAGGGTACATAAAGCCACAAACCGCTTGTGCTGTAGCGATTTCCACTGTCCAACACCACCTTTTGTTTGCAGGGCAGTGGAAGCTACATTTTTTTTTCCTCAGCGCTGTAGCTCATTGGGCTGCCCTAGAAGGCTCCCTGATAGCTGCGTTGCTTTGTGTGTACGCCGCTGTGCAAACCAACTGCTTTTTTCAAAGCACAAATCCTGTTGTTCCTTCCTTTCTGCACAGCTATCTTGTGTGTTTGTCCCCACTTTTGTGTGCAGCAGTCCTTTTTATAGCTGCCTGACATACTTTCCTGAGATTACTGCAGGGAGATAAAGATTGGCAAGTCTGCCTCTGTGCCAGTCCTGTGTGTGGCATCTGTCTCTCATTGTGTGCCACCGAAAACCACTGTGTAATACTGGGCCTTTTTTTTTTTTTTTTTTTCTAAATTCTCCCTTTAAAAAAAAAAAAAAATTAGTGTGAGATAAAGATTGGCAAATCTGCCTCTGTGCCAGTCCTGTGTGTGGCATCTGTCTCTCATTGTGTGCCACCGAAAACCACTGTGTAATACTTGGCCATTTATTTTTTTGGGTAAATTCTCCCTTTAAAAAAAAAAAAAATTAGTGTGAGATAAAGATTGGCAAATCTGCCTCTGTGCCAGTCCTGTGTGTGGCATCTGTCTCTCATTGTGTGCCACCGAAAACCACTGTGTAATACTTGGCCATTTATTTTTTTGGGTAAATTCTCCCTGTAAAAAAAAAAATAATTAGTGGGAGATAAAGATGGGCAAGTCTGCCTCTGTGCCATTGCTGTGTGTGGCATCTGTCTCTCATTGTGTGCCACCGAAAACCACTGTGTAATGCTTGGCCATTTATTTTTTTTGGGTAAATTCTCCCTGTAAAAAAATAAATAAATAGTGGGAGATAAATATTGGCAAGTCTGCCTCTGTGCCAGTCCTGTGTGTGGCATCTGTCTCTCATTGTGTGCCACCGAAAACCACTGTGTAATACTTGGGCATTTTTTTTTTTGGGGGGGGGTAAATTCTCCCTGTAAAAAAAAAATAATTAGTGGGAGATAAAGATTGGCAAGTCTGCCTCTGTGCCATTGCTGTGTGTGGCATCTGTCTCTCATTGTGTGCCACAGAAAACCACTGTGCAATACTAGGCCATTTTTTTGGGGGGTAAATTCTCCCTGTAAAAAAAAAAAAAATTAGTGGGAGATAAAGATTGGCAAGTCTGCCTCTGTGCCAGTCCTGTGTGTGGCATCTGTCTCTCATTGTGTGCCACCGAAAACCACTGTGTAATACTTGGCCATTTATTTTTTTGGGTAAATTCTCCCTGTAAAAAAAAAAATATTAGTGGGAGATAAAGATTGGCAAGTCTGCCTCTGTGCCAGTCCTGTGTGGCATCTGTCTCTCATTGTGTGCCACCGAAAACCACTGTGTAATACTTGGCCATTTATTTTTTTGGGTAAATTCTCCCTGTAAAAAAAAAAAATATTAGTGGGAGATAAAGATTGGCAAGTCTGCCTCTGTGACAGTCCTGTGTGTGGCATTTGTCTCTCATTGTGTGCCACCGAAAACCACTGTGTAATACTTGGCCATTTATTTTCTGGGGGTAAATTCTCCCTGTAAAAAAAAAAATAATTGGTGGGAGATAAAGATTGGCAAGTCTGCCTCTGTGCAATTGCTTTGTGTGGCATCTGTCTCTCATTGTGTGCCACCGAAAACCACTGTGTAATACTGGGCCATTTTTTTGGGGGGAGGGGTAAATTCTCCCTGTAAAAAAAAAAAATATTAGTGGGAGATAAAGATTGGCAAGTCTGCCTCTGTGCCAGTCCTGTGTGTGGCATCTGTCTCTCATTGTGTGCCACCGAAAACCATTGTGTAATACTTGGCCATTTATTTTTTGGGGTAAATTCTCCCTGTAAAAAAAAAATATTAGTGGGAGATAAAGATTGGCAAGTTTGCCTCTGTGCCAGTCCTGTGTGTGGCATCTGTCTCTCATTGTGTGCCACCGAAAACCACTGTGTAATACTTGGCCATTTGTTTTTTTGGGTAAATTCTCCCTGTAAAAAAAAAAATATTAGTGGGAGATAAAGATTGGCAAGTCTGCCTCTGTGCCAGTCCTGTGTGTGGCATCTGTCTCTCATTGTGTGCCACCGAAAACCACTGTGTAATACTTGGCCATTTATTTTTTTGGGGAAATTCTCCCTGTAAAAAAAAAAAATAGTGGGAGACAAAGATTGGCAAGTCTGCCTCTGTGCCAGTCCTGTGTGTGGCATCTGTCTCTCATTGTGTGCCACCGAAAACCACTGTGTAATACTTGGGCATTTTTTTTGGGGGGGGGGTAAATTCTCCCTGTAAAAAAAAAAATAATTAGTGGGAGATAAAGATTGGCAAGTCTGCCTCTGTGCCATTGCTGTGTGTGGCATCTGTCTCTCATTGTGTGCCACCGAAAACCACTGTGTAATACTGGGCCATTTTTTTGGGGGGTAAATTCTCCCTGTAAAAAAAAAAATATTAGTGGGAGATAAAGATTGGCAAGTCTGCCTCTGTGCCAGTCCTGTGTGTGGCATCTGTCTCTCATTGTGTGCCACCGAAAACCACTGTGTAATACTTGGCCATTTATTTTTTTGGGTAAATTCTCCCTGTAAAAAAAAAAATATTAGTGGGAGATAAAGATTGGCAAGTCTGCCTCTGTGCCAGTCCTGTGTGGCATCTGTCTCTCATTGTGTGCCACCGAAAACCACTGTGTAATACTTGGCCATTTATTTTTTGGGGTAAATTCTCCCTGTAAAAAAAAAAAATATTAGTGGGAGATAAAGATTGGCAAGTCTGCCTCTGTGACAGTCCTGTGTGTGGCATCTGTCTCTCATTGTGTGCCACCGAAAACCACTGTGTAATACTTGGCCATTTATTTTTTGGGGGTAAATTCTCCCTGTAAAAAAAAAATAATTAGTGGGAGATAAAGATTGGCAAGTCTGCCTCTGTGCCATTGCTTTGTGTGGCATCTGTCTCTCATTGTGTGCCACCGAAAACTACTGTGTAATACTAGGCCATTTTTTGGGGGGGGTAAATTCTCCCTGTAAAAAAAAAAATAATTAGTGGGAGATAAAGATTGGCAAGTCTGCCTCTGTGCCAATCCTGTGTGGCATCTGTCTCTCATTGTGTGCCACCGAAAACCACTGTGTAATACTTGGCCATTTATTTTTTGGGGTAAATTCTCCCTGTAAAAAAAAAAAATATTAGTGGGAGATAAAGATTGGCAAGTCTGCCTCTGTGACAGTCCTGTGTGTGGCATCTGTCTCTCATTGTGTGCCACCGAAAACCACTGTGTAATACTTGGCCATTTATTTTTTGGGGGTAAATTCTCCCTGTAAAAAAAAAAATAATTAGTGGGAGATAAAGATTGGCAAGTCTGCCTCTGTGCCATTGCTTTGTGTGGCATCTGTCTCTCATTGTGTGCCACCGAAAACCACTGTGTAATACTAGGCCATTTTTTTGGGGGGGGTAAATTCTCCCTGTAAAAAACAAAAATATTAGTGGGAGATAAAGATTGGCAAGTCTGCCTCTGTGCCAGTCCTGTGTGTGGCATCTGTCTCTCATTGTGTGCCACCGAAAACCACTGTGTAATACTTGGCCATTTATTTTTTTGGGTAAATTCTCCCTGTAAAAAAAAAAATATTAATGGGAGATAAAGATTGGCAAGTCTGCCTCTGTGCCAGTCCTGTGTGTGGCATCTGTCTCTCATTGTGTGCCACCGAAAACCACTGTGTAATCTTTGGCCATTTATTTTTTTGGGGTAAATTCTCCCTGTAAAAAAAAAAAAAAATTAGTGGGAGATAAAGATTGGCAAGTCTGCCTATGTGCCATTGCTTTGTGTGGCATCTGTCTCTCATTGTGTGCCACCGAAAACCACTGTGTAATACTGGGCCATTTTTTTGGGGGGGGTAATTCTCCCTGTAAAAAAAAAAATAATTAGTGGGAGATAAAGATTGGCAAGTCTGCCTCTGTGCCATTGCTGTGTGTGGCATCTGTCTCTCATTGTGTGCCACAGAAAACCATTGTGTAATACTGGGCCATTTTTTTTGGGGGGGGGTAAATTCTCCCTGTAAAAAAAAAAATTATTAGTGGGAGATAAAGATTGGCAAGTCTGCCTCTGTGCCAGTCCTGTGTGTGGCATCTGTCTCTCATTGTGTGCCACCGAAAACCACTGTGTAATACTTGGCCATTTATTTTTTTGGGTAAATTCTCCCTGTAAAAAAAAAAAATATTAGTGGGAGATAAAGATTGGCAAGTCTGCCTCTGTGACAGTCCTGTGTGTGGCATCTGTCTCTCATTGTGTGCCACCGAAAACCACTGTGTAATACTAGGCCATTTTTTTTGGGGGGGTAAATTCTCCCTGTAAAAAAAAAAATAATTAGTGGGAGATAAAGATTGGCAAGTCTGCCTCTGTGCCATTGCTGTGTGTGGCATCTGTCTCTCATTGTGTGCCACCGAAAACCACTGTGTAATACTGGGCCATTTTTTTGGGGGGGGTAAATTCTCCCTGTAAAAAAAAAAAATATTAGTGGGAGATAAAGATTGGCAAGTCTGCCTCTGTGCCAGTCCTGTGTGTGGCATCTGTCTCTCATTGTGTGCCACCGAAAACCACTGTGTAATACTTGGCCATTTATTTTTTTGGGTAAATTCTCCCTGTAAAAAAAAAAATATTAATGGGAGATAAAGATTGGCAAGTCTGCCTCTGTGCCAGTCCTGTGTGTGGCATCTGTCTCTCATTGTGTGCCACCAAAAACCACTGTGTAATCTTTGGCCATTTATTTTTTTGGGGTAAATTCTCCCTGTAAAAAAAAAAAAAAAATTAGTGGGAGATAAAGATTGGCAAGTCTGCCTATGTGCCATTGCTTTGTGTGGCATCTGTCTCTCATTGTGTGCCACCGAAAACCACTGTGTAATACTGGGCCATTTTTTTTGGGGGGGGTAATTCTCCCTGTAAAAAAAAAAATAATTAGTGGGAGATAAAGATTGGCAAGTCTGCCTCTGTGCCATTGCTGTGTGTGGCATCTGTCTCTCATTGTGTGCCACAGAAAACCACTGTGTAATACTGGCCAATTTTTTTTTTGGGGGGGTAAATTCTCCCTGTAAAAAAAAAAATTATTAGTGGGAGATAAAGATTGGCAAGTCTGCCTCTGTGCCAGTCCTGTGTGGCATCTGTGTTGTGAATTTGGATTCTGGGCTCCCCCGGTGGCCGCTTGTGGAATTGGACTTGTCATCCTCTTTCCTGTTTCACCTGGTTCCATCAGTAGTGGGTGTCGCTATTTAAGCTCATTTCTCTGGTGGTTTCTTGCCGGTCAACAATGTTATCTGATGCCTCTCAGTGCTTGTTCCTGCTTCTAGACTACTACTAGATAAGTTGGACTTTTGTCCATGTTTTGTTTTGCCTATTTGTTCCAGTTCACAGCTGAAGTTTTGTTACTGTGTCTGGAAAGCTCTCGTTGATCAGGGATTGCTACTCTGGCGTTATGAGTTAATGCCAGAGTTTAAGGTAATCTCTGGATGGTGTTTTGTTAGTGTTTTTCTGCTGACCATGAAAGTATACTATCTGTCTTCTGCTATCTAGTAAGCGGACCTCAAATTTGCTAAGACTATTTTCCTGCTGCGTTTGTTGTTTCATCTGAACTCACCGTCATTATATGTGGGGGGCTACTGTCTTCTTTGGAATATTTCTCTAGAGGTGAGCCAGGTCTTATATTTCCCTCTGCTAGCTATTTAGGTCTTAGGCCAGAGCTGGGCATCTAGCGATAAATAGGAAATGCTACCTGGCTATTTCTAGTTGCGCGGCAGGCTTAGTTCATGGTCAGTATAGTTCCATCTTCCGAGAGCTTGTCCCTCTATAGGCTTGCTATGATCTCTGCCTGCAGAGATCATGACAGTTTGACCGGCCGATAAAGTGTTAAAGACCCAGGTTGAGAAAGGAGAGTTATAAGAAGTCTGCTGGAATTTTTTTTTTTTTTTTTTTCCTCCAGTCTGCCTTGCTGCAGTCTTTTTTCTCTCTCTCCTCCTAATCTCTGTATGGCTCTGTGTGCACCTGACAATAATGGATCTCCAGAGTGTAACTGCGGGTTTGAATAATCTCATCACGAAAGTACAAAATTTACAAGATTTTGTGGTACATGCTCCGGTATCTGAGCCGAGAATTCCTTTGCCGGAGTTCTTCACAGGGAATAGAGCTAGCTTCCAGAATTTCCGAAATAATTGTAAGCTTTATTTGTCCCTGAAGTCTCGTTCAGCTGGAGACCCTGCTCAGCAGGTTAGGATTGTGATTTCCTTGCTCAGGGGTGACCCTCAAGATTGGGCCTTCTCATTGCCAGCAGGGGATCCTGCGTTACGCGATGTGGATGCGTTTTTTCTGGCCTTGGGCTTGCTTTATGAGGAACCTCATTTGGAACTTCAGGCAGAAAAAACTTTGATGGCACTATCTCAGGGGCAAGACGAAGCTGAAGTTTTCTGCCAAAAATTCCGTAAATGGTCTGTGCTTACTCAGTGGAATGAGTGCGCCTTGGCGGCAACTTTCAGAGGTCTCTCTGATGCCGTTAAGGATGTTATGGTGGGGTTCCCTGTGCCTGCAGGTCTGAATGAGTCCATGACAATGGCTATTCAGATTGATAGGCGTCTGCGGGAGCGCAAACCGGTGCACCATCTGGCGGTGTCTATGGAAAAGACGCCAGAAAGTATGCAGTGTGATAGAATTCTGTCCAGGAGCGAGCGACAGAATTTTAGACGGAAGAATGGATTGTGTTTCTATTGTGGGGATTCTACTCATGTTATATCAGCATGCTCTAGGCGTACAAAGAAGCTTGATAAGTCTGTTTCCATTGGCACCATTCAGTCTAAGTTTATTTTGTCTGTAACCCTGATTTGCTCTTTGTCATCCATTGCCACGGACGCCTATGTTGACTCTGGCGCCGCTCTGAGTCTTATGGATTGGTCCTTTGCCAATCGTTGTGGTTTTGATTTAGAGCCTTTGGAGACTCTTATTCCTCTGAAGGGGATTGACTCCACCCCATTGGCTAATAATAAACCACAATACTGGACACAAGTAACCATGCGTATCAATCCGGATCACCAGGAGATTATTCGTTTCCTGGTGCTGTATAATTTACATGACGATTTGGTACTGGGATTGCCATGGTTGCAGTCTCACAACCCAGTCTTGGACTGGAGAGCAATGTCTGTGTTGAGCTGGGGATGTAAGGGTATTCATGGGGACTTACCTTTGGTTTCTATTTCGTCGTCCATTCCCTCTGAAGTCCCTGAGTTCCTCTCTGATTATCAAGACGTCTTTGACGAACCCAAGCTTGGGTCGTTACCTCCGCACCGTGAGTGCGATTGTGCCATAGATTTGATACCGGGTTGTAAATATCCAAAGGGTCGTTTGTTTAATTTGTCTGTGCCGGAACATGCTGCTATGCGGGAATATATAAAGGAGTCTTTGGAAAAGGGACATATTCGTCCATCTTCTTCTCCCTTGGGAGCTGGGTTTTTCTTTGTCTCAAAAAAAGACGGCTCTTTGAGACCATGTATTGATTATCGGCTTCTGAATAAGATCACTGTTAAGTATCAATACCCATTGCCATTGCTTACTGATTTGTTTGCTCGTATAGAGGGTGCTAAGTGGTTCTCTAAAATTGATCTTCGTGGGGCGTATAATTTGGTGCGGATCAGGCAGGGGGATGAGTGGAAGACCGCATTTAATACGCCCGAGGGCCACTTTGAGTATTTGGTCATGCCTTTTGGTCTTTCTAATGCCCCTTCAGTTTTCCAGTCTTTTATGCATGATATTTTCCGCGATTTTCTGGATAAATTTATGATAATATATCTGGATGATATTCTGATTTTTTCTGATGACTGGGACTCTCATGTCCAGCAGGTCAGGAGAGTTTTTCAGGTTCTGCGGTCTAATTCTTTATGTGTGAAGGGGTCTAAGTGCGTTTTTGGGGTCCAGAAAATTTCCTTTTTGGGGTATATTTTTTCTCCCTCTTCCATTGAGATGGATCCCGTCAAGGTGCAAGCTATTTGTGACTGGACTCAGCCCTCCTCTCTTAAGGGTCTTCAGAGATTTTTGGGCTTTGCCAACTTTTACCGCCGATTTATTGCTGGTTTTTCGGATGTCGTTAAACCACTGACTGATTTGACCAGACAGGGCGCTGATGTTGCTAATTGGTCCCCTCATGCTGTAGAGGCCTTTCAGGAGCTTAAGCGCCGTTTTGCCTCTGCCCCTGTGTTGCGTCAGCCTGATGTGAATCTGCCTTTTCAGGTTGAGGTTGACGCTTCGGAGATCGGAGCTGGGGCAGTGTTGTCGCAGAAAGGTTCCGACTGCTCCGTCATTAGGCCTTGTGCCTTCTTTTCTCGCAAATTTTCGCCCGCAGAGCGGAATTATGATGTTGGGAATCGGGAGCTTTTGGCCATGAAGTGGGCGTTTGAGGAGTGGCGCCATTGGCTCGAGGGGGCTAGGCATCAGGTGGTGGTATTGACTGACCACAAAAATTTGATTTATCTTGAGACTGCCAGACGCCTGAATCCTAGACAGGCGCGCTGGTCTTTATTTTTTTCTCGCTTTAATTTTGTGGTGTCATACCTACCGGGTTCTAAGAATGTTAAGGCAGATGCCCTTTCTAGGAGTTTTGACCCGGACTCTCCTGGTAATTCTGAACCCACAGGTATCCTTAGGGAGGGAGTAATTTTGTCGGCCGTTTCTCCTGATCTGCGGCGGTCCTTGCAAGAGTTTCAGGCGGATAGACCGGATCGTTGTCCGCCTGATAGACTGTTTGTTCCGGATGATTGGACCAGCAGAGTCATCTCTGAGGTACATTCTTCTGCATTGGCAGGTCATCCCGGAATTTTTGGTACCAGGGATTTGGTGGCAAGATCCTTCTGGTGGCCTTCCCTGTCACGAGATGTGCGAGTCTTTGTGCAGTCATGTGACGTTTGTGCTCGGGCCAAGTCTTGTAGTTCTCGGGCTAGCGGACTGCTGTTGCCCTTGCCTATTCCTAAGAGGCCTTGGACACACATCTCGATGGATTTTATTTCAGATCTGCCTGTTTCCCAGAAGATGTCTGTCATCTGGGTGGTCTGTGACCGTTTCTCTAAAATGGTCCATTTGGTTCCTCTGCCCAAGTTGCCTTCTTCTTCTGAGTTGGTTCCTCTGTTTTTTCAGAATGTTGTCCGATTGCACGGTATTCCTGAGAATATTGTTTCTGACAGAGGTACCCAATTTGTGTCTAGATTTTGGCGGGCATTCTGTGCTAGGATGGGCATAGATTTGTCTTTTTCATCTGCTTTTCACCCTCAGACTAATGGCCAGACCGAGCGGACTAATCAGACCCTTGAGACATATCTGAGGTGTTTTGTCTCTGCTGACCAGGATGATTGGGTTGCTTTTTTGCCATTGGCAGAGTTCGCCCTCAATAATCGGGCCAGCTCTTCCACCTTGGTGTCCCCGTTTTTCTGTAATTCGGGGTTTCACCCTCGATTTTCCTCCGGTCAGGTGGAATCCTCGGATTGTCCTGGAGTGGATGCGGTGGTGGAGAGATTGCATCACATCTGGGGGCAGGTTATGGACAATTTGAAGTTGTCCCAGGAGAAGACTCAGCGTTTTGCCAACCGTCATCGTCGTGTTGGTTCTCGGCTTTGTGTTGGAGATTTAGTGTGGTTGTCTTCTCGTTTTGTCCCTATGAGGGTCTCTTCTCCTAAGTTTAAACCTCGGTTCATCGGCCCTTATAGAATATTGGAGATTCTTAATCCTGTTTCTTTCCGTTTGGACCTCCCTGCGTCCTTTTCCATTCATAACGTTTTTCATCGGTCGTTATTGCGCAGGTATGAGGTACCTGTTGTACCTTCAGTTGAGCCTCCTGCTCCGGTGTTGGTTGAGGGTGAGTTGGAGTACGTTGTGGAGAAAATTTTGGACTCTCGTGTTTCCAGACGGAAACTCCAGTATCTGGTCAACTGGAAGGGTTACGGCCAGGAGGATAATTCTTGGGTCAATGCATCTGATGTTCATGCTTCTGATCTTGTTCGTGCCTTCCATAGGGCTCATCCTGGTCGCCCTGGTGGATCTGGTGAGGGTTCGGTGCCCCCTCCTTGAGGGGGGGGTACTGTTGTGAATTTGGATTCTGGGCTCCCCCGGTGGCCGCTTGTGGAATTGGACTTGTCATCCTCTTTCCTGTTTCACCTGGTTCCATCAGTAGTGGGTGTCGCTATTTAAGCTCATTTCTCTGGTGGTTTCTTGCCGGTCAACAATGTTATCTGATGCCTCTCAGTGCTTGTTCCTGCTTCTAGACTACTACTAGATAAGTTGGACTTTTGTCCATGTTTTGTTTTGCCTATTTGTTCCAGTTCACAGCTGAAGTTTTGTTACTGTGTCTGGAAAGCTCTCGTTGATCAGGGATTGCTACTCTGGCGTTATGAGTTAATGCCAGAGTTTAAGGTAATCTCTGGATGGTGTTTTGTTAGTGTTTTTCTGCTGACCATGAAAGTATACTATCTGTCTTCTGCTATCTAGTAAGCGGACCTCAAATTTGCTAAGACTATTTTCCTGCTGCGTTTGTTGTTTCATCTGAACTCACCGTCATTATATGTGGGGGGCTACTGTCTTCTTTGGAATATTTCTCTAGAGGTGAGCCAGGTCTTATATTTCCCTCTGCTAGCTATTTAGGTCTTAGGCCAGAGCTGGGCATCTAGCGATAAATAGGAAATGCTACCTGGCTATTTCTAGTTGCGCGGCAGGCTTAGTTCATGGTCAGTATAGTTCCATCTTCCGAGAGCTTGTCCCTCTATAGGCTTGCTATGATCTCTGCCTGCAGAGATCATGACACATCTGTCTCTCATTGTGTGCCACCGAAAACCACTGTGTAATACTTGGCCATTTATTTTTTTGGGTAAATTCTCCCTGTAAAAAATAAAAATATTAGTGGGAGATAAAGATTGGCAAGTCTGCCTCTGTGACAGTCCTGTGTGTGGCATCTGTCTCTCATTGTGTGCCACCGAAAACCACTGTGTAATACTAGGCCATTTTTTTGGGGGGGGTAAATTCTCCCTGTAAAAAAAAAAATAATTAGTGGGAGATAAAGATTGGCAAGTCTGCCTCTGTGCCATTGCTGTGTGTGGCATCTGTCTCTCATTGTGTGCCACCGAAAACCACTGTGTAATACTGGGCCATTTTTTTTGGGGGGGTAAATTCTCCCTGTAAAAAAAAAAAATATTAGTGGGAGATAAAGATTGGCAAGTCTGCCTCTGTGCCAGTCCTGTGTGTGGCATCTGTCTCTCATTGTGTGCCACCGAAAACCACTGTGTAATACTTGGCCATTTATTTTTTTGGGTAAATTCTCCCTGTAAAAAAAAAAATATTAATGGGAGATAAAGATTGGCAAGTCTGCCTCTGTGCCAGTCCTGTGTGTGGCATCTGTCTCTCATTGTGTGCCACCGAAAACCACTGTGTAATACTTGGCCATTTATTTTTTTGGGGTAAATTCTCCCTGTAAAAAAAAAAAAAAAATTAGTGGGAGATAAAGATTGGCAAGTCTGCCTATGTGCCATTGCTTTGTGTGGCATCTGTCTCTCATTGTGTGCCACCGAAAACCACTGTGTAATACTGGGCCATTTTTTTGGGGGGAGGTAATTCTCCCTGTAAAAAAAAAAATAATTAGTGGGAGATAAAGCTTGGCAAGTCTGCCTCTGTGCCATTGCTGTGTGTGGCATCTGTCTCTCATTGTGTGCCACAGAAAACCACTGTGTAATACTGGGCCATTTTTTTTTTTGGGGGGGGGGGTAAATTCTCCCTGTAAAAAAAAAATTATTAGTGGGAGATAAAGATTGGCAAGTCTGCCTCTGTGCCAGTCCTGTGTGTGGCATATGTCTCCCATTGTGTGCCACCGAAAACCACTGTGTAATACTTGGCCATTTATTTTTTTGGGTAAATTCTCCCTGTAAAAAAAAAAATATTAGTGGGAGATAAAGATTGGCAAGTCTGCCTCTGTGACAGTCCTGTGTGTGGCATCTGTCTCTCATTGTGTGCCACCGAAAACCACTGTGTAATACTTGGCCATTTATTTTTTGGGGGTAAATTCTCCCTGTAAAAAAAAAAATAATTAGTGGGAGATAAAGATTGGCAAGTCTGCCTCTGTGCCATTGCTTTGTGTGGCATCTGTCTCTCATTGTGTGCCACCGAAAACCACTGTGTAATACTAGGCCATTTTTTGGGGGGGGGTAAATTCTCCCTGTAAAAAAAAAAATAATTAGTGGGAGATAAAGATTGGCAAGTCTGCCTCTGTGCCATTGCTGTGTGTGGCATCTGTCTCTCATTGTGTGCCACCGAAAACCACTGTGTAATACTGGGCCATTTTTTTTGGAGGGGTAAATTCTCCCTGTAAAAAAAAAAAAATATTAGTGGGAGATAAAGATTGGCAAGTCTGCCTCTGTGCCAGTCCTGTGTGTGGCATCTGTCTCTCATTGTGTGCCACCGAAAACCACTGTGTAATACTTGGCCATTTATTTTTTTGGGTAAATTCTCCCTGTAAAAAAAAAAATATTAATGGGAGATAAAGATTGGCAAGTCTGCCTCTGTGCCAGTCCTGTGTGTGGCATCTGTCTCTCATTGTGTGCCACCGAAAACCACTGTGTAATCTTTGGCCATTTATTTTTTTGGGGTAAATTCTCCCTGTAAAAAAAAAAAAAATTAGTGGGAGATAAAGATTGGCAAGTCTGCCTATGTGCCATTGCTTTGTGTGGCATCTGTCTCTCATTGTGTGCCACCGAAAACCACTGTGTAATACTGGGCCATTTTTTTGGGGGGGTAATTCTCCCTGTAAAAAAAAAAATAATTAGTGGGAGATAAAGATTGGCAAGTCTGCCTCTGTGCCATTGCTGTGTGTGGCATCTGTCTCTCATTGTGTGCCACAGAAAACCACTGTGTAATACTGGGCCATTTTTTTTGGGGGGGGGGTAAATTCTCCCTGTAAAAAAAAAAATAATTAGTGGGAGATAAAGATTGGCAAGTCTGCCTCTGTGCCAGTCCTGTGTGTGGCATCTGTCTCTCATTGTGTGCCACCGAAAACCACTGTGTAATACTTGGCCATTTATTTTTTTGGGTAAATTCTCCCTGTAAAAAAAAAAAATATTAGTGGGAGATAAAGATTGGCAAGTCTGCCTCTGTGACAGTCCTGTGTGTGGCATCTGTCTCTCATTGTGTGCCACCGAAAACCACTGTGTAATACTAGGCCATTTTTTTGGGGGGGGTAAATTCTTCCTGTAAAAAAAAAATAATTAGTGGGAGATAAAGATTGGCAAGTCTGCCTCTGTGCCATTGCTGTGTGTGGCATCTGTCTCTCATTGTGTGCCACCGAAAACCACTGTGTAATACTGGGCCATTTTTTTTTGGGGGGGTAAATTCTCCCTGTAAAAAAAAAATATTAGTGGGAGATAAAGATTGGCAAGTCTGCCTCTGTGCCAGTCCTGTGTGTGGCATCTGTCTCTCATTGTGTGCCACCGAAAACCACTGTGTAATACTTGGCCATTTATTTTTTTGGGTAAATTCTCCC
Organism: Ranitomeya variabilis; assembly: GCF_051348905.1. Classification (NCBI taxonomy): domain Eukaryota; kingdom Metazoa; phylum Chordata; class Amphibia; order Anura; family Dendrobatidae; genus Ranitomeya; species Ranitomeya variabilis. The sequence continues at coordinate 433,959,657 of NC_135233.1, forward strand.
TGTAAAAAAAAAAATATTATTGGGAGATAAAGATTGGCAAGTCTGCCTCTGTGCCAGTCCTGTGTGTGGCATCTGTCTCTCATTGTGTGCCACCAAAAACCACTGTGTAATCTTTGGCCATTTATTTTTTTGGGGTAAATTCTCCCTGTAAAAAAAAAAAAAATTAGTGGGAGATAAAGATTGGCAAGTCTGCCTATGTGCCATTGCTTTGTGTGGCATCTGTCTCTCATTGTGTGCCACAGAAAACCACTGTGTAATACTGGGCCATTTTTTTTTGGGGGGGGGTAAATTCTCCCTGTAAAAAAAAAAATTATTAGTGGGAGATAAAGATTGGCAAGTCTGCCTCTGTGCCAGTCCTGTGTGTGGCATCTGTCTCTCATTGTGTGCCACCAAAAACCACTGTGTAATACTTGGCCATTTATTTTTTTGGGTAAATTCTCCCTGTAAAAAAAAAATATTAGTGGGAGATAAAGATTGGCAAGTCTGCCTCTGTGCCAGTCCTGTGTGTGGCATCTGTCTCTCATTGTGTGCCACCGAAAACCACTGTGTAATACTTGGCCATTTATTTTTTGGGGTAAATTCTCCCTGTAAAAAAAAAAAAAAATTAGTGGGAGATAAAGATTGGCAAGTCTGCCTCTGTGCCATTGCTTTGTGTGGCATCTGTCTCTCATTGTGTGCCACAGAAAACCACTGTGTAATACTGGGCCATTTTTTTTTGGGGGGGGGGTAAATTCTCCCTGTAAAAAAAAAATATTAGTGGGAGATAAAGATTGGCAAGTCTGCCTCTGTGCCAGTCCTGTGTGTGGCATCTGTCTCTCATTGTGTGCCACCGAAAACCACTGTGTAATACTTGGCCATTTATTTTTTGGGGGTAAATTCTCCCTGTAAAAAAAAAAAATTAGTGGGAGATAAAGATTGGCAAGTCTGCCTCTGTGCCATTGCTGTGTGTGGCATCTGTCTCTCATTGTGTGCCACCGAAAACCACTGTGTAATACTTGGCCATTTATTTTTTTGGGTAAATTCTCCCTGTAAAAAAAAAAAAATTAGTGGGAGATAAAGATTGGCAAGTCTGCCTCTGTGCCAGTTCTGTGTGTGGCATCTGTCTCTCATTGTGTGCCACCGAAAACCTAGTGTGTAATATTGTTTTTGTTTTTTTTTAAATTCTCCCATAAAAAAAAAAATTGTGGGAGATTAAGATTGGCATTTCTGCTTGAGTGCTGGTCCTGTGTGTGCCATGTGTCTCAAATTATTGGGGCACAGAAAACCTAGTGTGTAACATTGGGCCTGATTTTCCTTTCAGTGTCAGGCACCTATAAAGGTATATATAAATCCAACAGAAGTTTGAGTTCACCTTATAAGTTGTTTTACAGTAACAAATACCGTTACTTTGGTTACGTTTTGCAAACAATGAGGAAGTCTAGTGGAAGAGGTCGTGGCCGTGGGCGGTCATTGTCAGCTGGTAATGATGGTCATGGTAGTGGAGCATCAGGTGGTCGTGGTAAAAGCAGTACAGCACCTAAGTCTCGAGTTGTTGAGCCAGGTTCGTTGTCTGGCTACACAAGGCCTCAAACGCTCTCTTTTCTGGGAGTAGGAAAACCACTTTTGACGCCGGAGCAGGAGGAACAAGTATTGGCTTTCATTGCTGACTCTGCCTCTAGCTCTTTCGCCTCCTCCTCGGAAAGTGCCAAATGTCAGAGCAGTGCATCGTCAGTGGATGCTCCCAGACAGGAACAAGTCGCTTCCTTGTGTCCTTCACCCAGAACAACAGTGAAGGATGCGTCAGTCGACAGAACAGGTTACTCCATGGAGCTCTTTACACATGCCGTTCCTGGGTTAGACAGTGAAACAGTTAACAGGCCATGCCCATTCGAAGTTGAATCGGACATGGAGTGCACAGATGCACAGCCACAGCCAGATTACTATGCTGTTCCTTTGACTCAGACCAGAACATTGCCCTCGCAGTGTACTGAGGCAGAATCAAACCCAGACTATGGTGCCCCGTCACGAACGCAACACCACCGGCTTACACGGTGACACAGACGAAGTTGCACACGACATAGAAGAGGAGGTCATAGATGACCCAGTTGTTGACCCCGATTGGCAGCCATTGGGGGAACAGGGTGCAGGCGGCAGTAGTTCTGAAGCGGAGGAGGAGGAGCCGCAGCAGGCATCAACATCACAACAGGTTCCATCTGCCGGGCCCGTATCTGGCCAAAAATGCGTGGCAAAACCAAAACCAGTTGGAGGACAGCGTGGCCATCCGGTTAAAGAAGCTCAGTCTGCAATGCCTGAAAAGGTATCCGATAGTAGAATGTGTGCAGTCTGGCATTTTTTTAAACAACATCCAAATGATCAGCGCAAAGTCATCTGTCAAAAATGTTCAACTACCTTAAGCAGAGGTAAGAAACTAAAAAGTCTAAATACAAGTTGCATGCATAGACACTTATCCACCATGCATTTGCAAGCCTGGACTAACTACCAAACGTCCCTAAAGGTTGCAGCACCCTCGGCCAATGAAGCTAGTCAGCAACGCTACATCCCTTCCCTCACTGTAAACCCACCATTTCCCGCACCACCTGCAGTATCTGTGCAGCTTTCGTCGCCAGGCCAAAGCAGTCAGGGAATCACCAGGTTTGCAGTAGGAAACACTGCATGTAGGGCACCGGCAAGAATACCATCTCCAACCCTCTCTCAGTCACCCATGTCCACCGGCACCACCGCTAGTTCCACGATCTCCAGCTCTCCAGTCCAGCTCACCCTACATGAGACTCTTGTTAGGAAAAGGAAGTACTCATCCTCGCATCCGCATACACAGGGTTTGAACGCCCACATTGCTAGACTAATCTCATTAGAGATGATGCCCTACCGGTTAGTTGAAAGCGAAGCTTTTAAAGCGCTGATGGACTAAGCTGTACCACGCTACGAGCTACCCAGTCGACACTTCTTTTCTAGAAAAGCCATCCCAGCCCTCTAACAGCATGTTAAAGACCGCATCGTCCATGCACTCAGGCAGTCTGTGACTACAAAGGTGCACCTGACAACAGATGCATGGACCAGTAGGCATGGCCAGGGACGTTACGTGTCCATCACGGCACACTGGGTGAATGTGGTGGATGCAGGGTCCACAGGGGACAGCAATATTGGGACAGTTCTGCCTAGCCCACGGTCAAGGAAAGAGTTGGCTGTAGGCGTTTGCCCCCCCTCCTCCTCTTCCTCCTCCTCCTGCAGAAGCGAGAGCTCGTCCACAGACCGCAGTCGCACATCCACTCCATCCGCAGCTGCCACTGTTGCACACCAGGTGTGCCATTATGGGACAGCTAGTGGCAAGCGTCAGCAGGCTGTATTGGCAATGAAGTGTTTGGGCGACAACAGACACACCGCGGAAGTTCTGTCCGAGTTCTTGCAGAAAGAAACTCAGTCATGGCTGGGCACTGTACATCTTGAGGCAGGCAAGGTAGTGAGTGATAACGGAAGGAATTTCATGGCTGCCATAGCCCTTTCCCAACTGAAACACATTCCTTGCCTGGCTCACACCTTAAACCTGGTGGTGCAGTGCTTCCTGAAAAGTTATTCGGGCTTACCCGACCTGCTCCTCAAAGTGCGCAGACTTTGCTCGCATATCCGCCGTTCGCCCGTACACTCCAGCCGTATGCAGAACTATCAGCGTTCTTTGAACATTCCTCAGCATCGCCTAATCATCGACGTTGCAACAAGGTGGAACTCCACACTGCACATGCTTCAGAGAGTGTGCGAACAGAGGCGTGCTGTTATGTATTTGTGGGAGGATACACGGGCAGGCAGTTGGATGGCAGACATGGAGTTGTCAGGTGTGCAGTGGTCGAAGCTACAAGACCTGTGTCAAGTCCTTCAGTGTTTTGAGGAATGCACACGGCTGGTTAGTGCAGACAACGCCATAATAAGCATGAGCATCCCCCTAATGCGTTTGCTGATGCAAAGTTTGACGCACATAAAGGAGCAGGCATCTGCAGCCGAGGAAGAGGAAAGCCTTGATGACAGTCAGCCATTGTCTGGTCAGGGCCGTGTAGAGGACGCTGTAGCGGGCGAAGAGGAGGAGGAGGACGAGGAGGATGATGGGGATGAGTACTTTTTTAATGAGGAAGCTTCTCCTGGGCCAACAGAAATTAGTGGCGTTGCAAGGCCGGGTTCTGTTTTTTTAAGGGAGACAAGTGACGTAGATTTGCCTGTAACTGCCCCTCAAACCAGCACAACCGCAGATTTGACAACTGGAACTTTGTCCCACATGGCAGATTATGCCTTACGTATCCTCAAAAGGGACCCACGCATTATTAAAATGATGAGCGATGACGATTACTGGTTGGCCTGCATCCTTGACCCTCGCTATAAAGGCAAATTGCAAAATATAATGCCACATGAGAACCTAGAACAAATATTAGCAACCAAACAAGCAACTCTTGTAGACCGTTTGATTCAGGCATTCCCAGCACACAGCGCCGGTGATGGTTCTCACACGAGCTGCAGGGGGCTACAGGGCAGAGGTGTTAGAGGTGCACTAATCAGAAGTGGCGTTGGACAGAGGGGTTTTCTGACCAGGTTGTGGAGTGATTTCGCAATGACCGCAGACAGGACAGGTACTGCAGCATCTATTCAAAGTGACAGGAGGCAACATTTGTCCAGTATGGTTACTAACTATTTTTCATCCCTTATCGATGTTCTCCCTCAACCGTCATTCCCATTTGATTGCTGGGTATCCAAATTAGACACCTGGTCTGAATTGGCAGAATATGCATTGCAGGAGCTTGCTTGCCCAGCAGCTAGTGTGCTATCAGAAAGAGTATTCAGTGCTGCTGGTTCAATATTAACCGAAAAAAGGACTCGTCTGGCTACCCAAAATGTGGATGATCTCACCTTCATTAAAATGAACCACTCCTGGATTTCAAATTATTTTGCCCCACCTTTCCCGGCTGACACCTAGCTTTCCTATAAAAAGGTCTTGCTTGTGGACTGGTCTTACTGAGTGTTCCAATCTCTTAATTTGCAGCAGCTGTTTGTCCAGCATACGACATGTTTACACCTCCCTCAATGGGAAAATTCCCCCCACGGGGCCGTGGTCTCGCCACTTGGCGCAAGCACCCGTTACAGTGCTGTTTGTCTGAAGAGGTGGGTGTGCCCGCTTTTGGTCGACGGCACTGCCACTGGGTCCCTCATAGTACAATGAAGTGTCTCTGGCGGTGGTGGTGCGCACCCAACGTCAGACACACCGTTGTAACATGAGGGGCCCTGGGACGGTACCGCCGGCCACAAGAGAGTTCCCCCCCCAGCTCAAACTGTGCTCTACCACGTGCAAAATTATCTCGCACAGCTCCACCAATGTTTAGTCTATGCGCTGACATCATTCAATGCCTGGCACTGACAATACCAATTTGTTGACATCTATGATGCTAGTTAAAGTAGTCTGGGTCAGTGTCCTATATTGACACCAGTAAATACTTACTGCCAAATTACTTTGTCAGAAACTCAGCAGATGAGCCCACCCCTGTACCTAAGTATGCCACACTTTTTTTTTGTTGTTTTGCGAGACATTAACATCTATTTATTTTTTGTGAGTGAGTACTAACTGTGTCAGACACTCCTTGCAATCCTCCTCCGCTGACCACAATGCTGGCTGTATATCCATGTAACCGATTTAAAACTGCCATGAGCCTATCTTTTTTTATTTTAGGCCTTCGTTAGCCTGTCTGCGGGCCTTCGTTAGCCTGTCTGCGGTCCCTCCTTGCAATACTCCTCCACTGACCACAATGCTGCCTGTGTATCCATGTAACCGATTTAAAACTGCCATGAGCCTATCTTTTGTTATTTTAGGCCTACGTTAGCCTGTCTGCGGGCCTTCGTTAGCCTGTCTGCGGTCCCTCCTTGCAATACTCCTCCACTGACCACAATGCTGCCTGTGTATCCATGTAACCGATTTAAAACTGCCATGAGCCTATCTTTTGTTATTTTAGGCCTTCGTTAGCCTGTCTGCGGGCCCTCCTTGCAATACTCCTCCACTGACCACAATGCTGCCTGTGTATCCATGTAACCGATTTAAAACTGCCATGAGCCTATCTTTTGTTAATTTAGGCCTTCGTTAGCCTGTCTGCGGTCCCTCCTTGCAATACTCCTCCACTGACCACAATGCTGCCTGTGTATCCATGTAACCGATTTAAAACTGCCATGAGCCTATCTTTTGTTATTTTAGGCCTTCATTAGCCTGTCTGCGGGCCTTCGTTAGCCTGTCTGCGGTCCCTCCTTGCAATACTCCTCCACTGACCACAATGCTGCCTGTGTATCCATGTAACCGATTTAAAACTGCCATGAGCCTATCTTTTGTTATTTTAGGCCTTTGTTAGCCTGTCTGCGGTCCCTCCTTGCAATACTCCTCCACTGACCACAATGCTGCCTGTGTATCCATGTAACCGATTTAAAACTGCCATGAGCCTATCTTTTGTTATTTTAGGCCTTCATTAGCCTGTCTGCGGGCCTTCGTTAGCCTGTCTGCAGTCCATCCTTGCAATACTCCTCCACTGACCACAATGCTGCCTGTGTATCCATGTAACCAATTTAAAACTGCCATGAGCCTATCTTTTGTTATTTTAGGCCTTCATTAGCCTGTCTGCGGGCCTTCGTTAGCCTGTCTGCGGTCCCTCCTTGCAATACTCCTCCACTGACCACAATGCTGCCTGTGTATCCATGTAACCGATTTAAAACTGCCATGAGCCTATCTTTTGTTATTTTAGGCCTTCGTTAGCCTGTCTGCGGTCCCTCCTTGCAATACTCCTCCACTGACCACAATGCTGCCTGTGTATCCAAGTAACCGATTTAAAACTGCCATGAGCCTATCTTTTGTTATTTTAGGCCTTCGTTAGCCTGTCTGCGGTCCCTCCTTGCAATACTCCTCCACTGACCACAATGCTGCCTGTGTATCCATGTAACCGATTTAAAACTGCCATGAGCCTATCTTTTGTTATTTTAGGCCTTCATTAGCCTGTCTGCGGGCCTTCCTTAGCCTGTCTGCGGTCCCTCCTTGCAATACTCCTCCGCTGACCACACCAATGCTGCCCTTGTACCCCTGGAACCTATTTAAAAGTTCATAGAGCCTATTTATATATTTTATTTAATATTAATAAAGCCATGATGGACTACGCTGTACCACGCTACAAGCTAACCAGTCGACACTTCTTTTGCGAGAAAAGCCATCCCAAACCCTCCACCAGCATGTAAAAGACCGCATTGTCCATGCACTCTGGCAATCTGTGAGTACAAAGGTGCACCTGACAACAGACGCATGGACCTGTAGGCATGGCCACGGAAGGTTACGTGTCCATTACGGCGCAATGGGTTAATGTGGTGGATGCATGGTCCACAGGGGACAGCCTACTAAGTCTGTCTGCAGTCCCTAATTCAAATTGTCCTCCACTGTCTAAATCTGAGCTTCAACCTTCTGGCTCTCCTTAAGTGCCTTTTTAAAAAAAATTGGTGTTTGTGGCCTAATACCTCTGTTTGCCACTCCCTGGTGTTTGTCCTCAACTGTATAAAGCTGAGCTTCAACCTTCTGGCTTTCAGCCTATAGTATCAGATATTAAACTGCATTTGGCTTTCAACTTTGGTTACGGCCTACTAACGGTGTCTGCCGCTCCCTGGTATTTGTCCTCAACTGTATAAAGCTGAGCTTCAACCTTCTGGCTCTCCTTAAGTGCTTTTTTAAAAAAAATTGGTGGTTGGGGCCTAATAACTCTGTTTGCCGCTCCCTGGTGTTCTCCTCAACTGAATAAATCTGAGCTTCAACCTTCTGGCTCTCATTTTTTTTTTTTATTTTTTTTTTTTAAATTGGTGGTTGAGGCCTAATACCTCTGTTTGCCGCTCCCTGGTGTTCTCCTCAACTGAATAAATCTGAGCTTCAACCTTCTGGCTCTCATTTTTTTTTTTTTTTTAATAAAATTGGTGGTTAGGGCCTACTAACGGTGTCTGCCCCTCCCTGGTGTTTGTCCTCAACTGTATAAAGCTGAGCTTCAACCTTCTGGCTCTCATTAAGTGCTGTTTTTTAAAAAATTGGTGGTTAGGGCTTACTAACGGTGTCTGCCGCTCCCAGGTGTTTGTCCTCAACTGTATAAAGCTGAGCTTCAACCTTCTGGCTTTCGGCCTATAGTATCAGATATTAAACTGCATTTGGCCTTCAACTTTGGTTACGGCCTACTAACGGTGTCTGCCGCTCCCAGGTGTTTGTCCTCAACTGTATAAAGCTGAGCTTCAACCTTCTGGCTCTCCTTAAGTGCTTTTTTTTAAAAAATTGGTGCTTGGGGCCTAATAACTCTGTCTGCCGCTCCCTGGTGTTTGTCCTCAACTGTATAAAGCTGAGCTTCAACCTTCTGGCTTTCGGCCTATAGTATCAGATATTAAACTGCATTTGGCCTTCAACTTTGGTTACGGCCTACTAACGGTGTCTGCCGCTCCCAGGTGTTTGTCCTCAATTGTATAAAGCTGAGCTTCAACCTTCTGGCTCTCCTTAAGTGCTTTTTTAAAAAAAATTGGTGGTTGGTACCTAATAACTCTGTCTGCCGCTCCCTGGTGTTCTCCTCAACTGTATAAAGCTGAGCTTCAGTCTTTAGGCTTTTGGCCTATAGTAGCAGATATTAAACTGATTTGGCCTACTAGTGTGGTTGGGCCCTTAAAACAGTGTCCGCTGCTCCTGGGTTTGCTACTCCACTGAACAAAGCAATGCCGCCTGTTTAGTCCTGTTACCAATTTTGAACTGCATTTAGCCTACTTTATTCTTTGGCCCTATATCTGTGTTTCCTCCTCATCCTGCCCATTGCCCAGCCACTGCTAGATGAGTCTGCTGGTACATTGACCTAGACCACTACATTCCCCTTGCACTATACACAGCCAGAATCTGACCCTGCTGAAAGTAAGGTTCCCCTTCCCGCATGGTATGCCACCTTACACAGGGACAAAGAGGAAGGTGCAGATGAAAGTGCAGGTTCCTTCATCAGGTGGGGGGGGCATACTCGTTGGCGACGTCACAGGCACAGGGCCCCTCAGAGTACGCAAAAGTGTCGCTGCCGGTGGGAGGCGCCCCCGCCGTGCAAACACACCGCTGTACTTTGAGGGGCCCTGTGCCAGTGCCAATGCCAATGAGTGGGCCCCCCCTGCTTGCTTAGGATCACAGCACTTGCAAACTTGACATACTTACCTCTCACTGCTCCACCGCCGTGACGTAGTCCACATTTCCTGGGCCCACTAAAACCTTGAACCAGCCCTACCCCCCACAACTTTTGCCAAATGACCCCCAATTTCCAATGCCCAACTATTATTATAAAGTTAATTAAGATTGACAAGCTTCAGAAACAAGAATGGATGTTTTTGGCATTAAAATGGGCACTGTAGGTGTTTTCCTGGCCTCCACTCACTGCCGACTATGCTTCCCCATTGACTTGCATTGGGTTTCGTGTTTCGGTCGACCCCCGACTTTTAGCGATAATCGGCCGACTGCACTCGACTCGACTCGACTCTGGACAAAGTCGGGTTTCGCAAAACCCGACTCGATCTTAAAAAAATGAAAGTCGCTCAACCCTAGTGATCTACGATAGTGAGGGCGTAGACATAGCCCGACCGGCTGGGTGTTAGCTTCACATGATCTAGCGCGACCAGTTAGAGCAGTCGTCTGGTGATGATGGGCTGTAGTGGAGACCTTTGGTTGTCACAGTCCTTCCTGCGTAGGCTACATGGGCCACGCTCTCGGCACCACTTTTCGATGGCTTTCTTCATGCCAATCCAGTAGAACCTTCCACAAAGCAGACTCTCCAACTTCCTCCATCCGAAGTGTCCTGCTCCATCGTGGTATGTTTCCAGAACCATTGGCGCATCCTGCTTTGGGACTACGATCTGCCATACCAACTCATGGGTGCGTGGGTCGATGCTTCTTCGGCACAGCTTACCATCGTAAATAAACAGCTTGCCTCTCACCTTCCACAGCTGTTCGACTCCTGTGGATCCTCCGGGCCAGTGTGTGATCCTGCCTGCGTCAGGACTCAGGAGCTCTTTCACCCGACGGACCGCGGGGTCACTGTCCGGAGTCTCTGCCCATCCATGGTGAGGCAGGGGGTTCAGTGTGGTGTCCTGCTTGTTCCTGCGCCCGTTCCTCACATGATGGGAATACTGAGTGGCCTTGGGGCGATGGAAAGCTGGCAACTCTATTTCTTCGGAGTCCTCTCCCATTTCTGGCAAGTTGGGCATCCTGGACAACGCATCGGCATTCGCATTCTTGTGCCCTGCCTGGTACTTGATGGTGAAATCATAATTAGACAACCGGGCTATCCACTGCTGCTCCAGGGCACCAAGTTTCGCTGTGTCCAAGTGTGTCAGTGGATTGTTGTCCGTGAAGACGGTGAATTTTGCTGAGGCCAGATAGTGCTTGAACCTCTCCGTCACCGCCCAAACGATGGCGAGGAACTCCAGCTTAAAGGAACTGTAGTTATCAGGGTTCCTTTCAGTGGGACGAAGTTTCCTGCTGGCGTAGGCAATTACCCTCTCTTTGCCTTTCTGGACCTGGGACAATACGGCTCCCAGTCCCATGTTACTGGCATCCGTATACAGCACAAATGGTTGGTCATATTCAGGGTAGGCCAGCACCTCTTCTCCCATCAGCACCAACTTCAAACAAGTGAAGGATCCTTCCAGTCCGTCATTCCAGTCAAAAGAAGTATTCTTACCCTTGGTTTTCTTGGATTGTCCCACCAACAGGTCTTGCAATGGCGCGGCTTTCTTGGTGAAGTCTTTGATAAACCTCCTGTAGTAGCCTACCAACCCGAGGAACTGCCGGACTTCATGGAGGTTGCTGGGCTTCGGCCAGTCTCTGATCACAGTGACCTTGTCAGGGTCTGGGGCCACCCCTTCAGCACTCACTACATGGCCCAGGTACTGCACTTTGGGCTTTAACAGATGGTATTTGGACGGTTTTACCTTTAGGCCAAAGTTGGACAGGGCTTCGAACACCTCGGCCAGGTGCTTCAGATGGTCCTCATAAGTCTTGGAGAAGACAATGACATCATCCAGGTATAGCAACACGGTTTCAAAGTTCTTGTGTCCAAGACAACACTCCATCATCCTCTGGAACGTTCCTGGGGCGTTGCACAGTCCGAACGGCATGTAGTTGAATTCACAAAGACCCATCGGTGTGGTGAAGGCCGTCTTTTCCTTGTTCGCCTCTGCTGCAGGAACCTGCCAGTACCCACTAGTGAGATCCAAGGTAGAGAAGTAGTTAGCAGATTTTAAAGCAGCCAAAGACTCTTCTATTCTGGACAGTGGGTATGCATCTTTATGTGTAATGCGGTTTATCTGCCTATAATCAACACACATCCTCATCGTGCCATCCTTCTTCCTGATGAGGACTAATGGAGCTGACCAGGGGCTACAACTGTCTCTCACTACCCCAGCCTCCTTCATATGTCTTTGGCACACTGATAATGAGCTGGGAGTACAGGACGGTATCTCTCTTTAATGGGTGGATGATCTACCGTGGGGATATGATGTTGAATCCCTTTTACCTGCCCAAAATCTAGGGGGTGCTTGCTGAATACCCGCTCATACTCATGAACCACTCTGTAAGCCTCTTGTTTCTGGTGTGATGGGGTAGAGTCAGTGCCCACGTGTAATTTCTGACACCAATCTTCCGTTTGCCCTGCAGAGCCATTGTCCTCCGCCTGGTTGGACAGGACCAAGGGTTCTGGTGCCTGTATCACATTATTATCAACAGTAAACAGTTTGGCAAGTGTGGCATATTTGGTTAAGTGGACCTCTTCCTCCCCACAGTTAAGGACACGTACTGGCACCCTCCCCTTGCGGACTTCAACCACCCCTCTGGCCATCAGGAGGGTGGGCCTACTATCTGAATACACAGATTCTACCAGGGCCTGGTAGTCTTTACCTCTGAGGCCTATTACTGCCCGACACCAGATTAACATTTCACTCCTGGGGGGTATTGCAATGGGGATTGAATCACTCACTGTGACACGGCCAATTTCACCACCAGTCAGTTCTACCGGCTGTCTCTGCATCAGAGCTCTGATTTCTTTCTGCAGGGCACGCTGTTCACTGTAACCAGCGGTTTCTGCCACCTGCTGTAACAAGACAATAGCCTCTGCAAGACAATGTTCTATGACATTAGTACCAATGGTCATCATGGGGTTACATTCACATCGGTCAATATCAACAATTACAATTCCTTGGGCCTTCAATTCTACCCGCCCCACTTTAATGGTGACCTCTTTGTACCCCACTTGTGGCAATGGCTGACCATTACTGGCTATTATGGTGAAATCATCATCAGGGCCACGAGTAATGTCGGTGTCCTCCCAATAACGTTTATAAAGGATGTAAGGCATAGTTGTCACCTGAGAACCGGTGTCCAACAGAGCGTTCATGGGAATACCGTCGATCACAATGGGGAGAACAGGTCGTCCTCCAATGTACTTGGCTCTCCAGTTTTGCGGGCCTGGTCGTCCTACTCCTGGGGGTTGGCCCTTTGCCCCAGGGGTTGCTCGTTTAAATGACAGTACCTTGCAATGTGGCCTACCTGGTTGCAGCGGCAGCAGATGGGTCATCCGTCCTGATGGAAGCGATCGTCGTCTCTGCCTCTGGTCGGTGGAATCCTTCTCTGTCGTCGCCAGGGAACATCCTCTGGTCTGGAAGCCAGCTTGATCTTCTCCTTGGGGGCCTCCTGTAGGGACTGCACAGTCCAAGCTAAGGCAACAACGCTCTTGGTCAGTTCCTGCATCTGGAGGCAAAGTCCTGCAGGGGAATCGTCTTCCAGGATCTGGGCATCGGCCTCGGCAGAAACTTGAGCATCTGGCGCCACCTCCTGGTGGTACGTGAGGGCTTGACGCCTGGGAGGTACTGCACAGCGGGGCTGTCTCTCCTGTAGCACTTGGATGGCCTTGTCTTTAAATTGCGCAAAGGTCAGGTCAGGATTCTGCATGGCCAGGAGGTGCAGTTGGGCCCTTTGGTGACTGCACAGGAGCCCCTCGATGAACCACTCCTTTAAGAGTTTATCCTCATCTTGCATGCTGTTTGAATCATCCTGCTTGATTGCCCGCAGTGCCTCCTGGAGATTAAGGGCATAGTCATGTAAGCTATCCTGCGGCCTCTGCTTGCACTCATAGAACGTCAATTTAATTTCTGTAGCAGTGCGGGTGTCAAAGGTGGTTTTAAGCTTTTTCAAAGACCTGCTGCGCAGTTCTCTTATCCGCAGCGGGCCAGGACTTCACTTCTCTCAGAGCCGCTCCAAACAGTTGGCCCGTTACCATGTGAACTTTCTGAGGCTCTGTCAAGGGATAAAACTCGAGCAGGCTGCAGATCCCTTCTTTAAAGTCAGTTAATGTATGCGATTCTCCAGAGTATCGCGGGAGCCAGGCTGCTCCAGGTGTGTATGGCATGGAGAAGGGCATTATAGCCGCTGTAGCCGTGGCGGTGTCCGGCTGGCTGATGGAAGCGGTAAGTTCTGCGGAACCCGGCGGCGGTACAAGGCCTGCGGCTGTGCCTATTGCGGGGTCTGGAGACGCTTCCAGGTCTGCGGCTGCGACCGCCGCTACTTCCCTCCCTGGATCGGACATGGCTGCTCCTCCCCTCTGCTAACCTGGTAGAAGTTGGGGCTCCTCTCCGGAATCGGCACTTTGCAGCGTCTCTTTTGGCGGCTCTGCTGCACGGCGTCTCCACTTCTGGCTTTCCCAGGCAGCAGCACGGTATCCGTCTTCTTGCTTCGTGCCCCTTTCGGCTGGCTCCGCCCCACGAGGCTATGGCTCCTCCCCTCGCGCTCCACACGGCGTGGCAATGGCGGATTTTGGCGGCAATTTGCAACACACAGTCTTTAAGCAAAGCGCAGTTCACATACAGTTCTGGCACAGTTCTTAGTCGCACATGACCTGATTTTTCAGGCTTAAGTACATCCTGTTCGTGACGCCAAAATGGATCGCCCCCAGAGTAGGGCAATGGGGTACTCGGTACCGGGTCCTGCGATTCGGGGGGTATCACGGTGGCTGACCCGGTCAGTGGCCCTCAGGGGCATCCAGTAAAAGAGTTTATGTATGGGCAAGGTGCAGTAAAGAATGAGGAGACAGGTTTGCAGTCTTTTACCTTGTTTACTGAAGACTTCAGATGGTATCCTCAGCCCGGAGTGCCAGATGACAGGGCAGGCAGAGTCCGGTCGGTCTGAAGGCAATTCCAGAGTCCCCCTATCCAGTTGGAAATCAGCAGCCTTCCTACTAGCGCCTGGGTGTTGTAGTACCTCCCTGCTGAGCTTCCCGGTAAGGTCCTCACAACTCTTGTAGATGTTCTTAGTGGTATGTCTTCCTCTCTCTGTCCCCCAGATGGTGTGGATAGGACAAACCCGTATGACTGATGGCCTGAGGCTTTTTGTAGGGACCCTAGAGACTCCCCGGCCCCCACAGTTGCCACTGAGTCTTCTTAGGTATTAAGGTCGGACAGCCAACTTGGAATTGACTGTCCTGCCGGTCTCTGGAGCAAGGCTTAGAGACAGTTGCTCCCTCGGTGTTCCTGGCTACCAGCTTCTGCGCCTCAGAAAGGAGCAGCTTGTTCCTGGCTGATCTCCCTCTGATATTCCTCTCCTGCGCTCTGCTTTCCTGCACACTCTCCGCTGTACATCCACCTTTTAGTGTCTTTTCCCAGGAGTTGCAGCACGTCATGCCAGCAGAGCTCCTCTCCTTCTCTCTGCCTGACAGGAACTGAACTCCTTTCCCTCCAAATCAGGATGTAATTAGGGGAGCTCACCCTAAACAGGCTTAGAGCTCCCCCTTCTGGTCTGGAGTGTGAACATGTTGCATGTGTGTGATACCTGAATGTGGTTGTTGTTCATTGCCTTCAGACATGACATCCCTTCTCCCTTGAAAGGATAATGACATCACTGCGACGACCAGGACACTGGGGCGCCGCACTTGCACCTACCTGCTTTGCAGCAGCGTGACACAAGGGTAATGGCTCAACTATGGTTAGGACTGGAATTAGCGTAACAGCTTGAACTAGGGTGAGGGCTGGAATTAGGGTAATGGCTCGAACTAGGGAAAGGGCTAGGACTAGGATAATGGCTCAGACTAGTGTTAAGGCTAGGACTATGGCAATGGCTTGGACTAGGGTTAGGGCTAGGAGTAGAGTAGCATCTCAGACTCTGGTTAGGGCTAGGGCTACAGTGTCGAAAGGCAAACTATCATTATCAGTAATTTGTTAAAATACTGTAGTGCTGTGTCTGGTGCACCCCACATAGGGCCCTCTTCTCCCCACATGCAGGGACGCTGGCTTACTCACCACCCCGGACCTCAGCGTGTTTCCTGGCGTACTCCTGCTTACTTCCTGGTGTGTGCGCCGCAATTCCCCGGCGGCGCACCTAGTGCTCATGTGCTCTCATTCCCCTGTTCTTAAAGGGGTAGTGTACACATATAGTAAATGTCCTC
The DNA here is from genome assembly GCF_051348905.1 of Ranitomeya variabilis. Taxonomy (NCBI): domain Eukaryota; kingdom Metazoa; phylum Chordata; class Amphibia; order Anura; family Dendrobatidae; genus Ranitomeya; species Ranitomeya variabilis. The sequence goes on from NC_135233.1 coordinate 433,975,133, forward strand.
AGGTTGTAACTGAGAGGCATTTAGTATAATGTAGTGCACCTGCAAGATGACTCCCAGGAGATTGGAACAATTTTTTTTTTTGTTGAGAAAACGCCATCTTTTTTTAATTTGAAATGCCTCCAGTCCTGATGCTCGGCTGTCCATAAATCACAATCTGACCTTTAGCTGTTTCTCTTAATGCAGCTATATTGAATTGTATCAGTGGGAAAACAGTTAAACCCTATGACAACCCTTATAGCTTATTTATAGTTGTCCCTATGATAGATGATAAATCCGGAGGATCTATTGTTCCGGGGCAGATACCGGATAATATTGATTTGCTGTTAATTGTCCATTATTACATAGAAACATGTGCACAGATTAACCGGCTATGAAGTGAATCTGTCTGCATTAGGAGGAGCAAAGAGTCCCCATGCCACATCATAGATAAAAATGTTACCTCTCCCGGCGTGACATTTAAGATAAATCTCTTTGTGACAACCAAGTCTCCCCACAATGCTGAATAATACAATACGAATCAATCATCGGGGGTTTATTATTTATTAAGCCGGAGAGATGTGTGGTGCAGGGGCTGGGGAGCGGCTTTGTTTTATGTCACTTATCATTCTCCGCTATGACTAAGAAGGAGAATAATTTAGGGTTATTTTTTTTTTAAAAGACTAAGACTTGAAATAAAATCTTAAAGGAGAATAAGGAAAACGCCAAGATTTTCAGAGTTTGAAGTCTGCCTGAGAGAAGAGTTCTGCGCCTCTGCTCCCGAGATAACACTTACTGACACTTTGCACTGACAGCTCAGTGTTGTCACAGGGTCCCGGAGCTTCTCAGCAGCCAATCTGGAATCGTATATTAATCTTCTCTGATAACAGTACACTGAATTCATCTACAAAATGGCTACTACAAAGGCATGGGGAGCGCTGCAGAAAGTGCCATCCGCACCTCGGAAGCTGGCATATTGAGGTGGGATCATGGACCAGAACCTCTGGAAATGCTGCTGCCATCCTGCATCAGAGAGTAGTACTCTCCTATCCTTCCTTTTCCTCTCATCTTTTTCCTTTCCCTCTCATCCCCTCTCCTCCCTTATCCTGTCATTTCTTCTCCTCTGCTCTGTCTTCTTGTTGCCTATATTTTCTACTCTCTTCTCATCTCTTCTCCTCTCTTTTCCTCTCCTCTCCTCTCACCCCCTTTAATTTACTCTTTTCTCATCTTCTACCTTTTCCTTTCCTCGTTTCTCCTCTCTTTTCTTCCCTTCTCCTCTCCTCTTCTCTCCTTTCACCTTCTATAAGCTACTCTTTTCTCACCTCCACCTTTTTCCTCTCCCCTCCTACCCTTTCCTTTCCGCTTTTCTCCTCTCCTCCCTTTTTCCTCTCCTCTCCTACCTTTTCCTTTCCTCTTTTCTCCTGTTCTCTCCTCCCCTCTTCCCTTCTCCTCCCCTTTTCCGCTCCTCTCCTACCTTTTCCTTTCCTGTTTTCTCCTCTTCTCTCCTCCCCTCTTCCCTTCCCTTCTCCTTTCTCCTCCCATTTTCTCTCCTCCCCTCTTCTCTCCTCCTCCCTTTTTCCTCTTCTCTCCTCTCATCCCTTTTCCTTCCCTGGTTTCTCCTCTTCTCTCCTCTCTCCTCCCTTCTCCTCCCCTCTTCCCTTCTCCTCTCCTCCACTTTTCCTCTCCTCTCCTACCTTTTCCTTTCCTCTTTTCTCCTCTTCTCTCCTCTCTCCTCCCCTCTTCCCTTCTCTTCTCCTTTCTCCTCCCCTTTTCTCTCCTCCCCTCTTCTCTCCTCCTCCCTTTTTCCTCTTCTCTCCTCTCATTCCTTTTCCTTCCCTGGTTTCTCCTCTTCTCTCCTCCCTTCTCCTCCCCTCTTGCCTTCCCTCCTCTTCACTTTTCTCCTGTCTATCATTTACTGTTTCACGTTAGACTGAGGACATCTTGAACATTTACATAGATCCATTAGGGAGGAAGATGTGAAGTCTACTGGAGGATTAGGAATAAGGCCGCTTTCACACATCAGTTTTTTGCCATCAGTCAGAATCCATTGGCTCGACGGATCCATCACAGATTGTGAAAAACTGATATGACGGATTTGTTTTTTCGACGGGTCCGACTAGCAGATCTGGCTAATTGGATCCTAAATAAATCGGAGCATGCTCAATTAAAAAAAAAATGGAATCCGGCACCCATAGACTTCCATTCTAGCAAACAACAGACGGCGATGGATCCGTCACTGTCCGATTTTTCGATGTGCACAAAAAAGTTACTATGTCCGTTTTCTCCCGCCGCCGGACAAACAATTTTTAAGGGATCCGGCGAACAACGGATAAAACGTGAGGCCAGCCGTCGCAATCTGTTGCTAATACAAGTCTATGAGAAAAAACGAATCCGATGGCATCAGTTGTCGGAACTATTTTTTTTCAAAATTCGATGAATTGCGACTGATGGCAAAAAACTGATGTGTGAAAGGGGCCTAAGATATATAATAAAGTGTTACACTATTCACATGCAAAACTAATTTTCGCAAAAAAATATGTAGGCGCATCACACATATAACCTAAAGGATTGTGTAATGTCACAGCTGTCGGTTCTTAAGGAGGATATCCAGGACAGAGCTGGAGCACCACAGCGCCATACTCTGTGCAGTGGCTGTTCTAGGGAACTGCAGCTCAGAACACATTCACTTCTATGGAATCTTAGTTGATAAGTTCTGAGCAAGAACATGTACAGTTTGCGTTTATTTTCTGCCAGTCCATTATCATCTTGGGATCAGTAACAGCCTTGATCATCTGATAGGGGGTAGCCATTGATTAGCACTCACTTCACTTACCCAATATTGAACAATTAGTCTTCTGGTGATTAAATATTTTCCAGAAACAGCGCCACTCTTGTCCATAGGCTGTATCTGGTATTGCAGCTCATGCTTATATCAAGCTTTAAAATGAGAAACATAAAAAAATGGAAGTAAAGCTATGAATTCAGGGAAAGTAACTTTAGCAATTAATAATTTTTCTGTAATAACTAAAGCTCTTCTCCTTGCACAGCCACGTCAACGGCCTCATCTCTCCGGAGATCTGTGAAATTATTTAAATTCAAGCTATGTGGCATCATTGTACAATATGTCTGTCTGGGATATGGCGATGTTCCCGTGTCCATTGTGGGAATATATTCTTAATATCAATCATTTTTCTGTCTGACAAGCAAATTAGTAGCCAGCCATGCATGTTAAATACAGTGTCAATCAAGATCTAGGGAGGCACCGCAGACAAGGGTTCTGGGGCAGTAAGATCTGTACGTGAAGCAGCAGTAATTCAGATTTTCTATGATGACTCACTGTGTATAATATACTGAACATAAAAATGTCCGAAAAGTATCCTATATTCATATAAATAGTGATGTCACCATAGTTTAGTGATGTCACCTGTAACAATGTTGCCATTGCTGTCACTTGCTAATTATTATTCAATGAGTGTTCAGCAAAAAAAACCAAAATTATTTTGTTGCATTATTTTTTTTTTTGAACCTCCGAATAGAGTAACAAATGTCTGCAAACACTGAAGATGCTTAGTGCACAAATTGGTGGATTCATGAGAGCCCATCAGCCACGACAAGGTGACCTTTCTTAGATGGAATCCTAAACCTAGTATTTATCAAACATGTTTCTCCTGATCTAAAATATGCACATTTAAAGGGCAGGTAGGATCCAGTGTTAATTAAAAACATCCTTAAGTCACATATTCAGTATTTGGTCAGTATTGTACATCATTATTTATAATAATGTTATTTGTTCATAGGAGAGTGTGATTTTCTCTATACATAACAGTGCTGAAGCCCCGCTATTTGTAGCACAGGAGATCAGATGATCGCAGCTTCAAGTCTCCTAACGGAACTATTCAATACAATAAAAGTTGAGAAGAAAATGATTTAAAAAAAACACAAGTTCAAATCACCCACCCTTTTGCCCTATCAAAATAAAAGCAATAATAAAAACAAAAATACACATATTTGGTATTGATGCTGTCATGATCCAGGTCGAGGTTTGCTTTTTGCTATCCACTTCCCGGCCTGATCATGCGGGGGTTAACTTTTTCTGCCTCTCGTTGGGATCTGTTAGGCTATTTCTGACCTCGGCTGCTGGCAGGCTTTGTCAGTTATAGTTCCTGCCTCCGACTTAAGTGGATGACCCCGATACACCTTGATTTGTCTTCTGCCCGTTGCTTAGGTTCGGGGTTTGCCCGCTCATCTTAGTGTTCGCTCCCCGTGCTTTGACCCCTTGGTATCCGACCCGGCTTGTCCTCTGACCTGTCTGACTTGACTGTCCTCCGTCTCAGGCGTTCTTGCTCCCGACTAGCTCTGACTTGTTTGGCTTGTTTCTGACCACGAGTATTGCTTCTCCCTCTGGTGAAGCGATGGCCGGGGGACAACCACGGTGCAGGAAGACTACTGTACACAAAATGAGGTGCAAACAACAAAGGGTAGATTTATTGGGAGGCAAGGAATGAAGTAAATGAGGAAGATGCAAACAGGGGTATACAATGGCAAAAGACAATTTACAAGAGCTATAAACGTTATCTTTCCCGTAAAATAGCACGGTGCTCCAACTATTACAGACTCCAAATATGTCTAACAAGCAAATGTAAACAATAAACAAGTGATGATGCTACTCTACATATAACCTCCCTGGCCTTTACTAAGCAGGCCACACGGCTCCCGTGTACTGACTATTGAAGCCTACACTAGGCCCTAACAGGTGCACCAAACAGGAACAGACTCACAGTGATGTTGGAGAATCAGCTCCAGTCCCAGGAGGGTCCCCAGCAGTCTATACGGTGGTGCGCACGGCTGTTATGACCCCAATGGCGAGGGTCTCAGAGGAACGTGGAAGTCTGCAGAATACAAAAATCCAGCTCATAGGGCAGTGGTAGCTGGGTTGACCATATATCTACTCCTAACGCCAACACTAGAAGTAGCCGGGGATCATTCCTACGTTGATTCTAGATGACACGCTCCAGCCGGAGAATCTAGCTACCCCTAGTAGAGGAAAACAAAAGACCTTTCTTGCCTCCAGAGAAGGGGACCCCAAAGCTGGATAGAAGCCCCCCACAAATAATAACGGTGAGGTAAGAGGAAATGACAAACACAGAAATGAACCAGGTTTAGCACAGAGAGGCCCGCTTACTGATAGCAGAATAAAGAAAGGTAACTTATATGGTCAACAAAAACCCTATCAAAATCCACACTGGAAATTCAAGAACCCCCGAACCGTCTAACGGTCCGGGGGGAGAACACCAGCCCCCTAGAGCTTCCAGCAAAGGTCAGGATATATATTTGGAACAAGCTGGACAAAAATACAAAACCAAAACAAAATAGCAAAAAGCAAAAAGCGGACTTAGCTGATATAACTGGAACCAGGATCAGTAGACAAGAGCACAGCAGACTAGCTCTGATAACTACGTAGCCAGGCATTGAACATTTAATACTGGCCTGGCAAACTGTTATGACCCCAATGGCGAGGGTCTCAGAGGAACGTGGAAGTGCTATGGTCAGGAGGATAATTCCTGGGTGGTCGCCTCTGATGTTCATGCGGCCGATTTAGTTCGTGCCTTTCATGCCGCTCATCCTGATCGCCCTGGTGGTCGTGGTGAGGGTTCGGTGACCCCTCACTAAGGGGGGGGTACTGTTGTGAATTTACTTTTTGGCCTCTCTGTGCTAAACCTGGTTCATTTCTGTGTTTGTCATTTCCTCTTACCTCACCGTTATTATTTGTGGGGGGCTTCTATCCAGCTTTGGGGTCCTGTTGTGAATTTGGATTCTGGGCTCCCCCGGTGGCCGCTTGTGGAATTGGACTTGTCATCCTCTTTCCTGTTTCACCTGGTTCCATCAGTAGTGGGTGTCGCTATTTAAGCTCATTTCTCTGGTGGTTTCTTGCCGGTCAACAATGTTATCTGATGCCTCTCAGTGCTTGTTCCTGCTTCTGACAACTACTAGATAAGTTGGACTTTTGTCCATGTTTCGTTTTGCCTATTTGTTCCAGTTCACAGCTGAAGTTTTGTTACTGTGTCTGGAAAGCTCTCGTTGATCAGGGATTGCTACTCTGGCGTTATGAGTTAATGCCAGAGTTTAAGGTAATCTCTGGATGGTGTTTTGTTAGTGTTTTTCTGCTGACCATGAAAGTATACTATCTGTCTTCTGCTATCTAGTAAGCGGACCTCAAATTTGCTAAGACTATTTTCCTGCTGCGTTTGTTGTTTCATCTGAACTCACCGTCATTATATGTGGGGGGCTACTGTCTTCTTTGGTATATTTCTCTAGAGGTGAGCCAGGTCTTATATTTCCCTCTGCTAGCTATTTAGGTCTTAGGCCAGAGCTGGGCATCTAGCGATAAATAGGAAATGCTACCTGGCTATTTCTAGTTGCGCGGCAGGCTTAGTTCATGGTCAGTATAGTTCCATCTTCCGAGAGCTTGTCCCTCTATAGGCTTGCTATGATCTCTGCCTGCAGAGATCATGACAGTTTGACCGGCCAATAAAGTGTTAAAAACCCAGGTTGAGAAAGGAGAGTTATAAGAAGTCTGCTGGAATTTTTTTTTTTTTTTTTTTTTTTTTTTTGCCTCCAGTTTGCCTTGCTGCAGTCTTTTTTCTCTCTCTCCTCCTAATCTCTGTATGGCTCTGTGTGCACCTGACAATAATGGATCTTCAGAGTGTAACTGCGGGTTTGAATAACCTCATCACGAAAGTACAAAATTTACAAGATTTTGTGGTACATGCTCCAGTATCTGAGCCGAGAATTCCTTTGCCGGAGTTCTTCACAGGGAATAGAGCTAGCTTCCAGAATTTCCGAAATAATTGTAAGCTTTATTTGTCCCTGAAGTCTCGTTCAGCTGGAGACCCTGCTCAGCAGGTTAGGATTGTGATTTCCTTGCTCAGGGGTGACCCTCAAGATTGGGCCTTCTCATTGCCAGCAGGGGATCCTGCGTTGCGCGATGTGGATGCGTTTTTTCTGGCCTTGGGCTTGCTTTATGAGGAACCTCATTTGGAACTTCAGGCAGAAAAAACTTTGATGGCACTATCTCAGGGGCAAGACGAAGCTGAGGTTTACTGCCAAAAATTCCGTAAATGGTCTGTGCTTACTCAGTGGAATGAGTGCGCCTTGGCGGCAACTTTCAGAGAAGGTCTCTCTGATGCCGTTAAGGATGTTTTGGTGGGGTTCCCTGTGCCTGCAGGTCTGAATGAGTCCATGACAATGGCTATTCAGATTGATAGGCGTCTGCGGGAGCGCAAACCGGTGCACCATCTGGCGGTGTCTATGGAAAAGACGCCAGAAAGTATGCAGTGTGATAGAATTCTGTCCAGGAGCGAGCGACAGAATTTTAGACGGAAGAATGGATTGTGCTTCTATTGTGGGGATTCTACTCATGTTATATCAGCATGCTCTAGGCGTACAAAGAAGCTTGATAAGTCTGTTTCCATTGGCACCATTCAGTCTAAGTTTATTTTGTCTGTAACCCTGATTTGCTCTTTGTCATCCATTGCCACGGACGCCTATGTTGACTCTGGCGCCGCTTTGAGTCTTATGGATTGGTCCTTTGCCAATCGTTGTGGTTTTGATTTAGAGCCTTTGGAGACTCTTATTCCTCTGAAGGGGATTGACTCCACCCCATTGGCTAATAATAAACCACAATACTGGACACAAGTAACCATGCGTATCAATCCGGATCACCAGGAGATTATTCGTTTCCTGGTGCTATATAATTTACATGACGATTTGGTACTGGGATTGCCATGGTTGCAGTCTCACAATCCAGTCTTGGACTGGAGAGCAATGTCTGTGTTGAGCTGGGGATGTAAGGGTATTCATGGGGACTTACCTTTGGTTTCTATTTCGTCGTCCATTCCCTCTGAAGTCCCTGAGTTCCTCTCTGATTATCAAGACGTCTTTGACGAACCCAAGCTTGGGTCGTTACCTCCGCACCGTGAGTGCGATTGTGCCATAGATTTGATACCGGGTTGCAAATATCCAAAGGGTCGTTTGTTTAATCTGTCTGTGCCGGAACATGCTGCTATGCGGGAATATATAAAGGAGTCTTTGGAAAAGGGACATATTCGTCCATCTTCTTCTCCCTTGGGAGCTGGGTTTTTCTTTGTCTCAAAAAAGGACGGCTCTTTGAGACCATGTATTGATTATCGGCTTCTGAATAAGATCACTGTTAAGTACCAATACCCATTGCCATTGCTTACTGATTTGTTTGCTCGTATAGAGGGTGCTAAGTGGTTCTCTAAAATTGATCTTCGTGGGGCGTATAATTTGGTGCGGATCAGGCAGGGGGATGAGTGGAAGACCGCATTTAATACGCCCGAGGGCCACTTTGAGTATTTGGTCATGCCTTTTGGTCTTTCTAATGCCCCTTCAGTTTTCCAGTCTTTTATGCATGATATTTTCCGCGATTTTCTGGATAAATTTATGATAATATATCTGGATGATATTCTGATTTTTTCTGATGACTGGGACTCTCATGTCCAGCAGGTCAGGAGAGTTTTTCAGGTTCTGCGGTCTAATTCTTTATGTGTGAAGGGGTCTAAGTGCGTTTTTGGGGTCCAGAAAATTTCCTTTTTGGGGTATATTTTTTCTCCCTCTTCCATTGAGATGGATCCCGTCAAGGTGCAAGCTATTTGTGACTGGACTCAGCCCTCCTCTCTTAAGGGTCTTCAGAGATTTTTGGGCTTTGCCAACTTTTACCGCCGATTTATTGCTGGTTTTTCGGATGTCGTTAAACCACTGACTGATTTGACCAGACATGGCGCTGATGTTGCTAATTGGTCCCCTCATGCTGTAGAGGCCTTTCAGGAGCTTAAGCACCGTTTTGCCTCTGCCCCTGTGTTACGTCAGCCTGATGTGAATCTGCCTTTTCAGGTTGAGGTTGACGCTTCGGAGATCGGAGCTGGGGCAGTGTTGTCGCAGAAAGGTTCCGACTGCTCCGTCATTAGGCCTTGTGCCTTCTTTTCTCGCAAATTTTCGCCCGCAGAGCGGAATTATGATGTTGGGAATAGGGAGCTTTTGGCCATGAAGTGGGCGTTTGAGGAGTGGCGCCATTGGCTAGAGGGGGCTAAGCATCAGGTGGTGGTATTGACTGACCACAAAAATTTGATTTATCTTGAGACTGCCAGGCGCCTGAATCCTAGACAGGCGCGCTGGTCTTTATTTTTTTCTCGCTTTAATTTTGTGGTGTCATACCTACCGGGTTCTAAGAATGTTAAGGCAGATGCCCTTTCTAGGAGTTTTGACCCGGACTCTCCTGGTAATGCTGAACCCACAGGTATCCTTAGGGAGGGAGTAATTTTGTCGGCCGTTTCTCCTGATCTGCGGCGGTCCTTGCAAGAGTTTCAGGCGGATAGACCGGATCGTTGTCCGCCTGATAGACTGTTTGTTCCGGATGATTGGACCAGTAGAGTCATCTCTGAGGTACATTCTTCTGCATTGGCAGGTCATCCCGGAATTTTTGGTACCAGGGATTTGGTGGCAAGATCCTTCTGGTGGCCTTCCCTGTCACGAGATGTGCGAGTCTTTGTGCAGTCATGTGACATTTGTGCTCGGGCCAAGTCTTGTAGTTCTCGGGCTAGCGGACTGCTGTTGCCCTTGCCTATTCCTAAGAGGCCTTGGACACACATCTCGATGGATTTTATTTCAGATCTGCCTGTTTCCCAGAAGATGTCTGTCATCTGGGTGGTCTGTGACCGTTTCTCTAAAATGGTCCATTTGGTTCCTCTGCCCAAGTTGCCTTCTTCTTCTGAGTTGGTTCCTCTGTTTTTTCAGAATGTTGTCCGATTGCACGGTATTCCTGAGAATATTGTTTCTGACAGAGGTACCCAATTTGTGTCTAGATTTTGGCGGGCATTCTGTGCTAGGATGGGCATAGATTTGTCTTTTTCATCTGCTTTTCACCCTCAGACTAATGGCCAGACCGAGCGGACTAATCAGACCCTGGAGACATATCTGAGGTGTTTTGTCTCTGCTGACCAGGATGATTGGGTTGCTTTTTTGCCATTGGCAGAGTTCGCCCTCAATAATCGGGCCAGCTCTTCCACCTTGGTGTCCCCGTTTTTCTGTAATTCGGGGTTTCACCCTCGATTTTCCTCCGGTCAGGTGGAATCCTCGGATTGTCCTGGAGTGGATGCGGTGGTGGAGAGATTGCATCACATCTGGGGGCAGGTTATGGACAATTTGAAGTTGTCCCAGGAGAAGACTCAGCGTTTTGCCAACCGTCGTCGTCGTGTTGGTTCTCGGCTTTGTGTTGGAGATTTGGTGTGGTTGTCTTCTCGTTTTGTCCCTATGAGGGTCTCTTCTCCTAAGTTTAAACCTCGGTTCATCGGCCCTTATAGAATATTGGAGATTCTTAATCCTGTTTCTTTCCGTTTGGACCTCCCTGCGTCCTTTTCCATTCATAACGTTTTTCATCGGTCGTTATTGCGCAGGTATGAGGTACCTGTTGTACCTTCAGTTGAGCCTCCTGCTCCGGTGTTGGTTGAGGGTGAGTTGGAGTACGTTGTGGAGAAAGTTTTGGACTCTCGTGTTTCCAGACGGAGACTCCAGTATCTGGTCAACTGGAAGGGTTACGGCCAGGAGGATAATTCTTGGGTCAATGCATCTGATGTTCATGCTTCTGATCTTGTTCGTGCCTTCCATAGGGCTCATCCTGGTCGCCCTGGTGGATCTGGTGAGGGTTCGGTGCCCCCTCCTTGAGGGGGGGGTACTGTTGTGAATTTGGATTCTGGGCTCCCCCGGTGGCCGCTTGTGGAATTGGACTTGTCATCCTCTTTCCTGTTTCACCTGGTTCCATCAGTAGTGGGTGTCGCTATTTAAGCTCATTTCTCTGGTGGTTTCTTGCCGGTCAACAATGTTATCTGATGCCTCTCAGTGCTTGTTCCTGCTTCTGACAACTACTAGATAAGTTGGACTTTTGTCCATGTTTCGTTTTGCCTATTTGTTCCAGTTCACAGCTGAAGTTTTGTTACTGTGTCTGGAAAGCTCTCGTTGATCAGGGATTGCTACTCTGGCGTTATGAGTTAATGCCAGAGTTTAAGGTAATCTCTGGATGGTGTTTTGTTAGTGTTTTTCTGCTGACCATGAAAGTATACTATCTGTCTTCTGCTATCTAGTAAGCGGACCTCAAATTTGCTAAGACTATTTTCCTGCTGCGTTTGTTGTTTCATCTGAACTCACCGTCATTATATGTGGGGGGCTACTGTCTTCTTTGGTATATTTCTCTAGAGGTGAGCCAGGTCTTATATTTCCCTCTGCTAGCTATTTAGGTCTTAGGCCAGAGCTGGGCATCTAGCGATAAATAGGAAATGCTACCTGGCTATTTCTAGTTGCGCGGCAGGCTTAGTTCATGGTCAGTATAGTTCCATCTTCCGAGAGCTTGTCCCTCTATAGGCTTGCTATGATCTCTGCCTGCAGAGATCATGACAGGGTCCCCTTCTCTGGAGGCAAGAAAGGTCTTTTGTTTTCCTCTACTAGGGGTAGCTAGATTCTCCGGCTGGAGCGTGTCATCTAGAATCAACGTAGGAATGATCCCCGGCTACTTCTAGTGTTGGCGTTAGGAGTAGATATATGGTCAACCCAGCTACCACTGCCCTATGAGCTGGATTTTTGTATTCTGCAGACTTCCACGTTCCTCTGAGACCCTCGCCATTGGGGTCATAACAGTTACTTCCACGTTCCTCTGAGACCCTCGCCATTGGGGTCATAACAGTTTGCCAGGCCTTGAACTGAAGGTCCAGGGAGCTTAAATAGCAACACCCTTAACTAACGACCCAGGTGCGGATAAAAGGAATGACAGAAAAACCAGAGTCAAAAAACTAGTAACCACTAGAGGGAGCAAAAAGTAAATTCACAACACACGGCTTTCTGTCAGCTCTGTGAAGCATGGCCTTCTCCTTGCTTCTGGATCCTAGGGATGCTCCTGGAAACTGTAAATCCCTTTCTCTGTATCTTCGTGGCTCTCTTGCAGCTATATCAGGACACAGTTCTTCTCTTTTTCAGCTCACAAACGCTGCTCCAGCTCCACACCTGCACTCTGCACCGACTAGTTCATTACACCGAATATTGCAGGGGAGAAGCAGAACATTCCATCATGCCAGACAAGGGGGTGCAGCCTCTTAAAGTGACAGCGTGTTCCTTACTGTCCATAACAGCACCACCCTCTTACATGCCTCCCTTCTTAATGATGGTCGTCCTCGGCCATCACAGCATCAGGGTCAAAGTGTAATGGAAGAACGTGCAATGCGGAAACAGCACCTATAGAGGAGGCAACAAAGGTGTAAAAACAGACAGAGCACACTGTTCTACATATTGGTCTGGTGGAACCCCTGTATTAGACCTCTGGGATCTCCGAAGCACTTGGCTGTCAGGCAAGGCTTGACTATCTTCCAGAGGAACACTTGTTGCAGGAGACATTGTGAGCTCTTGTCTGGTCTCGTCCTCGCATGGTGGTACTGGTACATCCATGGGATTACTGTCTCTGTGCAGCTGAGGACCCCCTACTGTGTCAGGGACGGTCCACCACTCCTCACCGATTTCACCATCAGGCATGACAGATTCAGGAAGTGGAGTCGCGCCTTCAGGCGACAATGGTGTAGAAAAAACCTCAGACCGGCAAGGCCGCAGCATATTCCTGTGAAGTACTCTAGGGGCGGATGCTCCATTCTCAATCTGTACCTTGTAGACAGGGCCATTAGCATACACTCGCTCGATAACCTTGTATGGCTGTACTTCCCATCTCTCACTTAGATTTCCCTTGGGGTGTTTCTCTCTGACTAATACTCGGTCTCCAGGTTGGAGCGGTAACTCTTGAATCAGTTTGCGGCCCGTATGTTCTTTTTCTTGCAGCTGCTGACCCGCCAACCGCCGTATCGCTTGCAATTGTTGCCGATGCTCTTTCACCCATGAGGTGACAGTTTGCTCCATTAGTTCCTCTGGCTGTTCCAAATTCAGCTCAATGATCTCTCGACCAGCTCTTCCAAACAACAGTAGATAGGGGTATAATCCGTGGTGGAGTGGACCCGATTGTTGTAGGTCCAGACCAATTCTGGCAGATAGTCTGGCCAACACACCTTCTTATCCTCCTCCAACGTTCTCAGCATTTGAAGTAAGGTTCGGTTGAAGCGTTCACAAGCTCCGTTGCCTTGAGGGTGGTAAGGGGTGGTCCGGGACCGCTCGATGCCATACATGCGATACAATTCTTCCATCACCTTGCCTTGGAAACATGCGCCTTGGTCGGAGTGGATGCGCTTTGGGTACCCATACACCCGGATGAAGTCTTGACAGATGGCTCGCGCCGCCGATTCCGCAGTCTGATCTCTATTCGGAGTGACTACTGCGAACTTAGAGAAATGATCGGTCATCACCAAACAGTATTGCAGCCCCCGGGCCAAGTGTCCCACGAGGAGATAGTCAATCATTAAGACTTCTAGCAGTTCCTTAGTTTGTATGGTCTGGATGGGTGCCCTCTGTTCGGTACTCTTAATGAGGTCACATACTCAACATTGCCAGCAAACCTCTTCCACCACAAGCTCCAACCAGGGACAATACACATACCGCTGTAACCATTGGTAGGTCTTTGTGGGGCTGAAGTGCGCTCCAAATTCGTGGGCTTCTTTAGCTACTTCTTGAGCCATTTTTCCTGGGATGACCACTTGCCACCTTACTTCCATATCTTTTGGCTGTTGCCTCTTACGATATAGCACTGACTCTCGCACTTCCAGTCTATCCCACTGGTGTAACACACTCTTCATTTCAGAGTCCAGATCATCTCTCTCTTGTTTGCCAGGCTTCCGCTTTTGAGTTACCCACCATTTTATCTGTCTCAGCCCTTCGTCTTCATCCTGAACAGGTCCCCAGTCCTCATTGGTTCTCCCCAGGGACCGGGTTAATGCGCAGGCCTCCCTTCTTGACTGGGCCACAACCATTGGGGGCTTAAACTTACGAAAGTCTGGGGTTTCTTCCTCTTCGAGTTGTTCATCAAGATCTCCCACTGGAGTCTCCACAGTCACTCTTGACAGCCCATCACCATTTGCGTTTTCGGTAGCAGAGCGATAACGGATGGTAAAGTCGAACTTGGCTAGGCGAGCCACCCACCGTTGTTCCAAGGCCCCCAATTTAGCATTCTCAAGGTGGGCCAGGGGATTATTGTCTGTTCGAACTTGAACCTTGATACCTGTCAGGAAGCCTGCAAACTTTTCTGTCATGGCCCACACCAGGGCCAGGAGCTCTAACCGGAAGGAGCTGTAATTGTGAGGGTTTCTTTCGCTGTCTCGCAGGGACCTGCTAGCATACCCGATGACTCTCTCATGTCCATCCTGTATCTGAGAAAGTACTGCACAGAGTCCATGAAGGCTACCATCTGTGTACAACAGGAATGGTTGATCGAAGTCTGCGTAGGCCAAAATCGGGGCTGAGGTAAGGGCATTCTTTATAGCCTGGAAGGCCTCGTCTTGTCCCTGTGCCCAGAGGATGCGCTGGGTCTTTGGCACTCCAGCGGTCCCCCTCAACAACTCATAAAGAGGACCCGCCACCTTCGCGAAGTCTTTAACAAACCGGTGGTAGTACCCAGGGCTCTGACTACTCTGCACCACTCCTGAATCCAGCATCTGCCTCAGTAATGTTTTCACCTCTTGATACATCTTGGGCGGGATCTGTCGGTATCGTTCTCAAATTGGACGAGCTTCCCCAGTCGGTATCTCATGTGTGATGGCTTCAGTACAGCCGAAATGTTCGGCGTGGCGGGCGATTGCAGCATGATTTTCCCACAGCGTAGTTTTCTATTGCTTTCACACGCTCAGGGCCCAGAGCCTTCACATCCACTTTCATTTGATCAAGGATGACCTGTCCACTCCACTCCGGGGATGGCATCTCTTCGTCCCCTGCAGCAACTGCTAGGGTCCACCCCACACCTTCTTTCGGTGATAAAGACATCTCCTTCTGACTCACCACTTCACCCTTATGTAGGTACACCAGGGCCAGATCTGTCCCTCATGGCAAGGTGACCTCCCCGGGGCCCACATTTAAAGCTCTTATGGGGACATGTCCTCGCTGGACCACAGCTATAGTACGAGCTATCATGAATTCTTGGTCCATTCCTCCGCCTACCACAGGCTGAACAACCACTTCCAACCCGTCAAGGTTGCGGTGAGTTGCCACTGGAAGGTATACTATAGTTTCTCGCTCGGGAGGTAGGATTACAGGTTCTTTGCCAGGGGCCCTGATGACCCCTACCGTCTGATAAGATGGCACACTCTTCTGCGTCCCACAGACGCGGATCAGTCATTGAAGGGCTTCTTGAGCAGGTTTATGTGTAGTAGCCTTCTTCCAATATCCAGGTCCCCGTTTGGTAAACATAATCTGACCGAGTTCACATAGGATATTCATTCCCAGTACTACAGGCACATCTTCCTTTATAGGCTCAGGGACTGGCAGGATCCCTTTTCTCCCAACTTCTTGCCCACAGATTCGAATATTCATCCACACAACCCCTGTGACCGGGATCGGTTGTTGGTTGGCAGCAAACAACTGGATCAATGTCTCTTTTTCTGGCTTGGCCAGGTCCTGGAAATGCTGCTTGAAATACGCTTCTAGCATCGTTGTCACTTGTGACCCGGTATCTATCAGGCAATCCACTAGAACTCCTTCGAATTCAGAACATAGGATGGGGCTCCCAGCAATCAAGTGTTCGTTATGATATGGAGCGGCCTCTCTTCTTTACTTCGGGCCACTGTTTCCGCCTGGATTTGACGAAACGTAAGAGCCGGATCTGCCCGGATCCGTTCTGACAGTGCTCGCTTCAAGGATGTGCTGTGCAATCCCAGAATGAATTGCTCCCGGAGTATCCGGTCTTTAGAGCCCATGCCGCCAAATCCATCTCTCTGCACCTCTGCTAACACTTCTTGCAGTGCTGTTGCATACTGAGAAATTCCTTCTTCTTCCCGCTGCAGCCTAGAGAAAAATTTGCCGCGAAGGTGTCCGGCGCTAGCAGTCTCGCCGTAGATCTCTTCCAGGAACTTCACTAGCTCCTCCAGGGTACTGCGGGTGAGTTCTGGTTGTAGGCAGACGTTTCTACGGGCTTCTCCCTCTAGGGCAGTTAACGCAATGTCCACTTCCAGGTCTGGGCTAATGTTATATATCTTCAGGGTGCCTTGCAGCCGGGACACCCAGTCGGACAGTGGCATATTCTTGCCAACAAACTTTGGTAGCACAGTAAATATGGTGCCCATAGGGAGTGTCCTTGCAGGAGTTCCACCAATGCCCACAGCATCTCCATTAACATTAGCATTCCCGCCATTGCTGTCTGCTGCCTCCATCTTAGTGACAGTACCCTGCTCGCAGCGCCACTTGAAGCGATGGCCGGGGGACCACCACGGTCCAGGAAGACTACTGTACACAAGATGAGGTGCAAACAACAAAGGGTAGATTTATTGGAAGGCAAGGAATGAAGTAAATGAGGAAGATGCAAACAGGGGTATACAAAGGCAAAAGACAATTTACAAGAGTTATAAACGTTATCTTTCCCATAAAATAGCACGGTGCTCCAACTATTACAGACTCCAAATATGTCTATCAAGCAAATGTAAACAATAAACAAGTGATGATGCTACTCTACATATAACCTCCCTGGCCTTTATTAAGCAGGCCACACGGCTCATGTGTACTGACTATTGAAGCCTACACTAGGTCCTGACAGGTGCACCACACAGGAACAGACTCACGGTGATGTTGGAGAATCAGCTCCAGTCCCAGGGGGGCCCCCAGCAGTCTATACGGTGGTGCGCACGGCTTTCTGTCAGCTCTGTGAAGCGTGGTCTTCTCCTTGCTACTGGATCCTAGGGATGCTTGTTGTGAATTTGGATTCTGGGCTCCCCCGGTGGCTACTGGTGGAATTGAACTGGTGTCTTCATCTTCTCTGTTCACCTGTTCCCATCAAGATGTGGGAGTCGCTATATAACCTTGCTGCTTTGTTAGTTGCTTGCCGGTCAACAATGTTATCAGAAGCCTCTCTGTGCTTGTTCCTGCTCCTAGACAACTACTAGATAAGTTGGACTCTTGTCCATGTTTGTTTTTGCATTTTTGTTCCAGTTCACAGCTGTAGTTTCGTTACTGTGTCTGGAAAGCTCTTGTGAACAGGAATTGCCACTCTGGTGTTATGAGTTAATGCCAGAGTTTTAAAGTAATTTCTGGATGGTGTTTTGATAGGGTTTTTAGCTGACCATGAAAGTGTTCTTTCTGTCTTCTGCTATGTAGTAAGTGGACCTCAAATTTGCTAAACCTATTTTCATACTACGTTTTGTTATTTCATCTTAATTCACCGCCAATACATGTGGGGGGCCTCTGTCTCCTTTCGGGGTATTTCTCTAGAGGTGAGCTAGGACTTATTTTCCTCTGCTAGCATTATTTAGTCCTCCGGCTGGTGCTGGGCATCTAGAATCAACGTAGGCATGCTACCCGGCCACTGCTAGTTGTGTGTTAGGTTTAGTTCATGGTCAGCTCAGTTCCCATCTTCCAAGAGCTAGTTCCTATATATGCTGATGCTATGTTCTCTTGCCATTGAGATCATGACAGTTTGACCGGCCTACAAAGTGTTAATTGTTTGGGCTGAAGCAGGAGATAGAGAAGTGTTTAAGGGAAATTTTTTTTTTTTTTTTTTTTTTTTTCCCTTCTTCCATTGAAATGGATCCTGTCAAGGTTCAAGCTATTTGTGATTGGACGCAGCCCTCTTCTCTTAAGAGTCTTCAGAAATTTTTGGGCTTTGCTAACTTTTATCGTCGATTTATTGCTGGTTTTTCGGATATTGCTAAGCCATTGACCGATTTGACTAAGAAGGGTGCTGATGTTGCTGATTGGTCCCCTGATGCTGTGGAGGCCTTTCGGGAGCTTAAGCGCCGTTTTTCCTCTGCCCCTGTGTTGCGTCAGCCTGATGTTGCTCTACCTTTTCAGGTTGAGGTCGACGCTTCTGAGATCGGAGCTGGGGCAGTGTTGTCGCAGAAAAGTTCTGACTGCTCCGTGATGAGGCCTTGTGCCTTCTTTTCCCGTAAATTTTCGCCCGCTGAGCGGAATTATGATGTTGGGAATCGGGAGCTTTTGGCCATGAAGTGGGCTTTTGAGGAGTGGCGCCATTGGCTTGAGGGGGCCAGACATCAGGTGGTGGTATTGACGGACCACAAAAATTTGATTTATCTTGAGACCGCCAGGCGCCTGAATCCTAGACAGGCGCGCTGGTCATTATTTTTCTCTCGGTTTAATTTTGTGGTGTCATACCTACCGGGTTCTAAGAATGTTAAGGCGGATGCCCTTTCTAGGAGTTTTGAGCCTGACTCGCCTGGTAACTCTGAGCCCACAGGTATCCTTAAGGATGGAGTGGTATTGTCAGCCGTTTCTCCAGACCTGCGGCGGGCCTTGCAGGAGTTTCAGGCGGATAGACCTGATCGTTGCCCACCTGATAAACTGTTTGTTCCTGATGATTGGACCAGTAGAGTAATCTCTGAGGTTCATTCTTCTGCGTTGGCAGGTCATCCTGGCATTTTTGGTACCAGGGATTTGGTGGCAAGGTCCTTCTGGTGGCCTTCCCTGTCACGAGATGTGCGAGGCTTTGTGCAGTCTTGTGACGTTTGTGCTCGGGCCAAGCCTTGTTGTTCTCGGGCTAGTGGATTATTGTTGCCCTTGCCTATTCCTAAGAGGCCTTGGACGCACATCTCGATGGATTTTATTTCAGATCTGCCTGTTTCTCAGAAGATGTCTGTCATCTGGGTGGTGTGTGACCGTTTCTCTAAGATGGTCCATTTGGTTCCTCTGCCCAAGTTGCCTTCTTCTTCCGAGTTGGTTCCTCTGTTTTTTCAAAATGTTGTTCGTTTGCATGGTATTCCTGAGAATATCGTTTCTGACAGAGGGACTCAATTCGTGTCTAGATTTTGGCGGGCATTCTGTGCTAGGATGGGCATAGATTTATCTTTTTCGTCCGCTTTCCATCCTCAGACGAATGGCCAGACCGAGCGGATTAATCAGACCCTGGAGACATATCTGAGGTGTTTTGTGTCTGCTGACCAGGATGATTGGGTTGCTTTTTTGCCATTGGCGGAGTTCGCTCTCAATAATCGGGCCAGCTCTGCCACTTTGGTGTCCCCGTTTTTCTGTAATTCGGGGTTTCATCCTCGATTTTCCTCTGGTCAGGTGGAATCTTCGGATTGTCCTGGAGTGGATGCTGTGGTGGAGAGATTGCATCAGATCTGGGGGCAGGTGGTGGACAATTTGAGGTTGTCCCAGGAGAAGACTCAGCTTTTTGCCAACCGCCACCGTCGTGTTGGTCCTCGGCTTTGTGTTGGGGATTTGGTGTGGTTGTCTTCTCGTTTTGTCCCTATGAGGGTCTCTTCTCCTAAGTTTAAGCCTCGGTTCATCGGCCCGTATAAGATATTGGAGATTCTTAACCCTGTTTCCTTCCGTTTGGACCTCCCTGCATCCTTTTCTATTCATAACGTTTTTCATCGGTCATTATTGCGCAGGTATGAGGTACCGGTTGTGCCTTCCGTTGAGCCTCCTGCTCCGGTGTTGGTTGAGGGTGAGTTGGAGTACGTTGTGGAGAAAATCTTAGACTCTCGTGTTTCCAGACGGAGACTCCAGTATCTGGTCAAGTGGAAGGGATACGGCCAGGAGGATAATTCTTGGGTGAATGCATCTGATGTTCATGCCTCTGATCTGGTTCGTGCCTTTCATAGGGCCCATCCTGATCGCCCTGGTGGTTCTGGTGAGGGTTCGGTGCCCCCTCCTTGAGGGGGGGGTACTGTTGTGAATTTGGATTCTGGGCTCCCCCGGTGGCTACTGGTGGAATTGAACTGGTGTCTTCATCTTCTCTGTTCACCTGTTCCCATCAAGATGTGGGAGTCGCTATATAACCTTGCTGCTTTGTTAGTTGCTTGCCGGTCAACAATGTTATCAGAAGCCTCTCTGTGCTTGTTCCTGCTCCTAGACAACTACTAGATAAGTTGGACTCTTGTCCATGTTTGTTTTTGCATTTTTGTTCCAGTTCACAGCTGTAGTTTCGTTACTGTGTCTGGAAAGCTCTTGTGAACAGGAATTGCCACTCTGGTGTTATGAGTTAATGCCAGAGTTTTAAAGTAATTTCTGGATGGTGTTTTGATAGGGTTTTTAGCTGACCATGAAAGTGTTCTTTCTGTCTTCTGCTATGTAGTAAGTGGACCTCAAATTTGCTAAACCTATTTTCATACTACGTTTTGTTATTTCATCTTAATTCACCGCCAATACATGTGGGGGGCCTCTGTCTCCTTTCGGGGTATTTCTCTAGAGGTGAGCTAGGACTTATTTTCCTCTGCTAGCATTATTTAGTCCTCCGGCTGGTGCTGGGCATCTAGAATCAACGTAGGCATGCTACCCGGCCACTGCTAGTTGTGTGTTAGGTTTAGTTCATGGTCAGCTCAGTTCCCATCTTCCAAGAGCTAGTTCCTATATATGCTGATGCTATGTTCTCTTGCCATTGAGATCATGACAGATGCTCCTGGAAACAGTAAATCCCTTTCTCTGTATCTTCGTGGCTCTCTTGCAGCTATATGAGGACACAGTTCTTCTCTTTTTCAGCTATCAGCACAAAAGTCCTCTCTGCAGCAGCCTCAGCTCACAAACACTGCTCCAGCTCCACACCTGCACTCTGCACCGACTAGTTTATTACACCGAATATTGCAGGGGAGAAGAAGAACATTCCATCATGCCAGACAAGGGGGTGCAGCCTCTTAAAGTGACAGCGTGTTCCTTACTGTCCATAACAGCACCACCCTCTTACACTGGTACCGCGTTCCCCGTCTGCTACCGACCCGGTATGTCTGACTACTCCTCATCTGCACTTGTAGCGCCCCAACTGCCGCATGGCCGAGGGGTACCTGGTACCAGGCCTCTGAGTCTCTGCTCTGGGGTTGTCACGGTGGCTAGACCCGGTCCGTGACCCTGCTGAGGGGCGTACAATAATAGATGTGGATGGTGATGGAGGTGCGGTGCAGTAAATAACGAAGACACCAGGTTGCAGTCTCTTTACCTCTTTACTGAAGGCTTCTGAGTCCTCAATCCGGAATACGGTTAACAGGGCTGCGCAAGTCCGGCCGGTCCGATGGCACCTCCAGAGTTCCCTTTGCAGGTGGAAATCTGTGCCTACCTTCCTGCGCTTGTGTTGTGGTCCTCCCCTGCTGTGCTTACAGGATAGTACCCCACAACTGTTGTGTCTGTTTCTTGTGTTCCCTCACAACTCGATTCTGATGTTCTCCCTCTACGTCCCCCTGATCTTACGGTTAGGACGCACCCGTATGACGGGAGGCTCGGAGCTCTTCCGGGACTCTTGCGTCGCCCCACTCCTGTTGTTACCCCCCTGTGTCTTCCTGGGTCTGGGTGAGACAGCCCGCCTGTAACTGACTGTCCTGCCGTAGGTTTGAAGTTTGGCTTGGAGCACTATACTTCCTCGGCGTTCCGGCCACCGGTTATGCGCCTCAATAGGATGTTGCCTCGTCTTACAGCACGACTCCTACTGGTATTCTCCTTGTTGCGTTGATCTCGTTTCTCACTCAGCACAATAAACCTCGCTTCTTATCCTTTCTTGGGGTACCGCCGCTATATCGTGCAGGCGCGGTCCCGTAACGTTCTCTCTGTTCGCTAGGCCTCTGTCAGGATTCCACCCCTGACAGGGACCCCTCTGAATCTTCCCCTACAACACCCTCTGCGACAAGGTGTTGCCTGGTTCCAACCCAGTCAGCTTTCTATCTAACTTCCTGCCTAACCCCCAGTTTTACCAGACTGTGAGGAGTGGCCTAATAAATAGAACCCTTAGCTCCCCCTGGAGGCCAGACTGTGAAATGTATTGGTGTCTGTGATACCTGGTCAGATGAACTCCTTCAGTGCCATCAGACGTACCATAGCCCCCCTTAGTGGCGGAGCTACAGTACTGCAATGACCAGGACTCTGGGGCGCTGCACTCCCCCCCGGTTAAATCCAGTACTCCTGGACTGGGAAGAAAACAACAATACATGTCAGCAAAAAGACATACAATTTTGAAAATGCAAGTACAAGTAAACTTTTTAACAGAGCTTCCCTTTATGGGAGGTGAGGACACTTGAACGTTACAAACATGGTTAAATATTTTAAATAACTTTTCTTACCCAACCAGGTATTCTACTAAGTGCAAAATCTTTGAACAGTAATTTAACATTGCCTTTAAGGACGTACTCGCTAAATCCACTAAAGACCTTCTTATATCACATATAAGGCTAATTAACTTTTATGCATTCTTCTTCTTTACGTCTGCAGGACCGCCTGTCCTAACTGCTCCAGACCTACTGCCTCTCCTTTCTATACAGGACTGCCCCTTTCCGCCCGGGCCTACTGTCCTTCCACTACTATACACAGTATAGAACATATTATTTTTCTTTCAGTTCAAGATCACTGAGCCATCTCTATATGGCTCCTAAGAGGACTCACCACTAACCCTTACGGGTTTTAGCAGCAAAACAGTGAAAACAATTAACTATGTACAATCAATAAAGCATTCTTGCTTACTTAGTCTTCTTGCAGTGCAGGGGGTGGTCTCTGATCCGTGGCCGATGCGGTGTCAGTACCAGTGGTTGATCTCTCAGGTGCCGTCAGATCACTCGGTGTCTGGATCTGAAGGCTAACCCTGTTTGCAAGTTCGGTAGCCGCCACAAGGCGGATGGTGGTGAGAGTAACAAGATCTGTCAAGCCCGGATCAGTCATGGTCGGGGCAACAGGTGACACCCCTTCTGGCTCACAGCGTCGGACATTCCGAGCGCACCACCCTTGCGCACTCCGGTGGCGGGTGTAGGTCACCTGATCCCCCTTCTGCAATGGGTCACCATATTGGTTATAGCAGGGAGTTTTAACGTCGTAACTAGTAACGAAGATGTCAGTCGGTAGTCCCGGTTCCTGTATGGAGCCCCAACCCCGCTTTGGGTGAAAGGCCAGCACAGTTCCCCGCTTTACCGCGTCTTTCCTGCCGTGTGCAGGCTTTGGGCGTTGTACCGCTATTGGATCAGTCTGTTCGGTCTCTTCTCGGTTTTTCCAATGTAGGATCAGACATTGTTTATACTGTTCCCAAGTGAGCACAGCGAGGGTGAGGCCCTCCTCCCGGGCTCCATCCGGCCCGGTCCAGGTGGTGTCCCACCGGAGGACCACCCCATCTGGGCCCACGTCCATGGGTTCTCCCATCTTGGTCGGTAGTGGAGGTACCAGCTTCCCCATCGCGTGGGGGGTGAGGATCACCCGTTCCACCAAGAGGAAACAGTTATTGCTGGGGCGAGGAGCAGTCACAGGAGCGGGATCGGTCAGGGGAGCCGTATCGGTCGGGGGAACAAAATCGGCCGGGGGAGTAGGAGTGCCGTCCATACCTGCGCCTGATGTGATTTTACCGATGTCAATCTGTTCCGTTGACGAGGACACTGGAATCGGCTGCAGCCCGGACCGCGGCTCTTCCGGAGTGGCCTCTTGATGTGGCTCCGCCCTCCATGGTTCCGTGGCTGGGATAGGTAGGCTCAGCTCCTCCACTGGCGGCTCCAAGGAATTCAGGTCCTTCGCCGGCGGTGGACGCGAGTCCGCCCCTGATGGGTGTGGGTAAGCCGGGATCACTTCGCCGTTGCTCGGGCACTTGCTGCTCCTCGTCGCTGTCTGGCATTCGGTGGCAACGCATGCACCTGGCTCCGCCATTTCTCCGAGGTCGAGCTCCCTCTTCACCTTGTTCCCGCCGTTGCAAATCAGGGGGTGTTTCTCCTCTGCTGCTGGGCAAGTCGTCATCTCGCAGCAGAAGTCGGAGGGGGCGGTCGCTACTTCTGGCGCCGCTTTGGTAATCGCCCTCCTTCTCCCTCTGCGCTCCCTGTGGCGCTGCAATGGCGGCGGGTTTTGGCGGGAACTTTTGGCGGCCAGTAGCACTACACAGTCTTTGCAATAAATCACAGTCCAAGTATAATAAATCACAGTTCCAAGGCACACATGACCTGATTCTTCAGGCTTAAGTAGATCCTGTTCGTGACGCCAAGTTGTAGCGCCCCCAGTCAGCTTTCTATCTAACTTCCTGCCTAACCCCCAGTTTTACCAGACCGTGAGGAGTGGCCTAATAAATAGAACCCTTAGCTCTCCCTGGAGGCCAGGCTGTGAAATGTATTGGTGTCTGTGATACCTGGTCAGATGAACTCCTTCAGTGCCATCAGACGTACCATAGCCCCCCTTAGTGGCGGAGCTACAGTACTGCAACGACCAGGACTCTGGGGCGCTGCACACTAATGACACCGCTGTGTCACGTTGAGTGTATAACCTTTTTCCCCCATCTGCACCCCCTGGTGGAGGTTGCGCGTAACCGCACAGCAGTGCCCTGGCAGATGTGTTCGTAGATATCCAATCTATCAAAATATAAAATACTACTGAGCCCAGAATGGGAAACTAAGGATGTTGAGCGCTCAAGTGGGCACAAGGGCAAAAGTTTCTTGTTGACTAGTTTGTCATGCACCCCCCCTTTCATTTTCTATAGGACAAGTACAATATTAGGCCACCTCTGGATTTCGTACATTCAATAAATGGAGTGGTGGTCGCAAGGCATGGCCACCGCTCCATTCCAACATGGCATTTCATTGCTGTTTTCATAACTAATTGGGGTCAGAGTTGCACGGATCCAGAATTTATACCCTGTCCTTTGGATCAGTGGATGCCTTATGTTATATAAGATTCTTCCAACTTTCTGAGAATTTATTGTCATTTGCTACCAAGGAAGTGATTGACGATTATTGTAAGGTCCTACTTTTGCCAATCTCATGCACATTTCCCTCTCTTTTCGTGCTTTTTTACGGCATATCTCACCAAATTCCAGGAGCAAAGTCTGACATATCATGCTGGGGCAAATATACTCTGGGCTTGTGATGGCTTTTACACTGCAGTCATTGAAATGCAAATACTGGTCTATTTATTGCTCCTATGGAGCTTTGACTAGATTCTAACAGCAGCGGCGCAAGCAGAGAGAAGAATAAATGCATATGTGAGGCTACCCACGGGGTGATATCCCCACCATGGAGTCAAAGATGTAAAGTTCCTTCAATAAATGATTGAATTATTACAAATAATCTAAACTTTTAATAACGTGAAGTCCTTGGGCTATTTTCTAAAGTCTATAATTAACTGGAAATGAAAGCTTCAAGGATGTGGCTGGAGATAAAAAGTCACTTAGGAGGCCACTACAATTAGCCCTTGTGTTGCATCTGGGTGATTCACAAATCTTACAGCTAGCATCTTATATATACTATATACCGTATACATTCGAGTATAAGCCGAGATTTTCAGCCCATTTTTTAGGCTGAAAGTGCCCATCTCGGCTTATACTTGAGTCACCGCCACCGGTCTGTCTCCCGTCACTCCCACCGGTCTGTCTCCCGTCACCCCCACTGGTCTGTCTTCCCTCCCCCGGTCCGTCTCTCTTCCCCAGGGGTGTTTCTTACCCCCTCCTTCACAGCAGCAGCGGCGGAGCAGCACGATCCTGGCATGTATTGAGTCCCGGAGGTAGCGGCGTGCCGGTAACCTATGGAGCAAGCGGTAGCGGCGGAGCAGCGCCATCCTATCATGTATGGAGTCCCGGAGGTAGCAGCATGCCGGTAACGTATGGAGCAGCAGTAGCAGTCATGGAGGCAAGCGTGAGCCGTATGGCAGGTGGAGGTTGCAGGCGGCCAGTGTTTTCAGTGCCACACTCTTAACTTCCTGTGACGTCACAAATATTCATTAGCCATAATGAGCGGGACCGGAAGTGAAGTGTGCGCAGCGAAGATACAGGCCGCCCGCAACCTCCACCTGCCATACGGCTACCGTTTGCCTCCACGACTGCTACTGCTGCTCCATATGTTACCAGCACGCCGCTACCTTCGGGACTCCATACATGGCAGGATGGCGCTGCTCCGTCACCGCCACTATGTAGAAGTGGGTAGGAAACACCCCTGTGGGAGACTCACGGACCAACGGGGAGACGAGAGGAGAGACTCGCTGGGAGACTGGCGGACCCAGTACCTGCTGCATTTCTCCCCTCAGCGTATACTCGAGTCAATAAGTTCTCCTGGTTTTTGAGGTAAAATTAGGTACCTCGGCTTATACTCGGGTCAGCTTATACTCGAGTATATACGGTATATAGTACCTCGATAAGCTGTATAGATAAATAATTCTGCCATGTACTTTGCACATGCATAAATAATGCTGCTATAAACTATACACATATCACAATGCATTAAACTTAGCATTCATGCATAAATACTACCAAATGCCTTAATTAAAGAAAACAGTCATATAAAGATATTGTTAAACTTTGCGCCAAATTCTACTAAATGGAGAACAGGGTTTGATCAATTTGGCGTGAGAATGTGGCTGCCTGTGACCGGCGGTGAAGTCATTAAAGTTACCACTGGCCACAGGCAGCAGTTCACATGCTCAGCACAGAGTGTTTCGGCTCATGTGGTGAGAGGTTGCATCACTGATGTGACCAGTCACCAAACCATCCGGATCATCGTGGGACTTGGGTATTAATGCATTTTCGGCGGGAAGGTGAGTATAACTTTGATTTTTTTTTTTTTTAAATGGACATGAAAAACAGACGTGTGAAGGGGGCCTAAGATCCATCAGCTTCTATCATTTTGTCTCCAGAATTTTGATACTTGACCTTCACCGATGAAACCACCATAGACTATTATCCTCTCCTGATGACACGGTTTTCCTCCTTTCATTCTCGCTCTCAGACAACAGATATAACATTACTTTCCTTTGTTAACCAGCCCTGAGAGCCATTAATAATTAATAATTCCTTCAAAATTACCGCAGAGTCTTCAGATAAAATGCTGCGCTGAGGAAAAAAAAGCAAAAAAAAAACGGTTCAGAAACAATTAAACAAAATGTTCTCTAAAAACGGGTCCAATTAATTGCACAGTTCTGGGAAGAAAACAACATTGTGTGAATGATTTAATGAGTTAATTGAATTCCTTGAGGACGTATACTAATGTAGGAGTGAAATATTTCATTGTTAGTGTTTATGTATTGAGGGCGCGTTATGGGTTCTCACCGTTGGCTTCATTTAGACCATCGCGTCCTTGCAGGAAGATTTGCACGGTGAATAGAAATTTTGTACACAAGTAAACAGTGTATTATTATCTGTATTCCAAGATATAAGAGTTGTCCACCACATTATAAAAACATAAATAAAATTCTGTCCCGGCCGGGTCTAAGAATAAAAACTAATCTATTCTCACCTGCCACTGCCATCCTCCATAATGCCGCCCGGTGCACCGCCGATGACAATGACATGGCACCATTCCTGTGGGAAGGAAGCAAGGATTTCTAGTTGTATCAGAGTATAAACTTATTTTTAATTTTAAGTCCATAATGGTCCCATTGTTCTATTTATGTTTTCTAAAAAGGTGAACAATTCCTTTAGACCAATGACTGTTTGAAATAATAAAAAAAAAGGATCTACTTATTTTGGACAAATGGTGCCACTCTTGCCTGTAGACTGCGCAGGTACTCCACCCGATCAAGTGATTGCAATACCAAGGTTTATGGCAATCGAGCAGAACTTTTTTGTACTTTTTTATTCTCTAATCCCGTCCTGATCCTTTCCATTGCCACTGGTCTCATGGCTGAGATGATGAGGCTTATAGGAGGGGACGAAGCATGAAGGTATTGTCACACCAAAGATGGAGAACAATAAGACTTGTGTCTGGAAATAGCAGCTGGCCCTCAGATTGACAGGTCAATTAGCCCGATACAATGGGGCAAATATACATGTGGCTACTTACAGCGATTTTAATGAATTGTTCAGGTAAAGACTCAAAAAATGAAGAAAAAAAAAGAAAAAAAGTAAAAAGAAAGAAAGAAGGAGGGAAGAAAATAAAGGAAGGGAGAAAGGAAGGAAGGAAGGAAGCAAAGAAGGAAGGATGTAAGGAAGAAAGAAATTAAATGAAGAAAAAGAAAGAAAGAAGGAGGGAAGAAAACAAAGGAAGGGGGAAATAAAGGAATGCAGTAAGGAAGAAAGAAATGAAATGAATGAAGAATAATGAAATGAAATGAAAGAAAAAGAAAGAAAGGAAGGGAGGAAGGAAGGGAGGAAGGAAGGAAGAAAGAAAAAAAAGAGGAAAGAAAAAAAGAAAGGAATAGGAAGGAAGGATGACAGGAAGAAAAAGGAAGGAATCATGGAAGGAAGGAAGAAAGGAAGGAAGGAAAAGGAAGGAAAGAAGGAAGATAAGGAAAGGAAGGATGAAGGAAGGAAGAAAACAAAAGGAAGGATTGGAAGGAATAAAAAAGAAAGAAAGGATGGAAGGAATAAAAAGGAAAGAAAAAGAAAGAGAAAAAATGAAGAAAGGAAGAGTGCAATGAATAAAAAAGAAAGGAAGGAAAGAAGAAAGACAAAAAATAAGAAAAGGAAGGAATAATGAGAGTACGAAATAGAAAGAATGAAAAAAAGACAATGAAAGAAGGAAAGGAAGAAAAGAAGGAAGGAAGAAAGAATGGAAAAAAGAAGAAAAGAAAGGAAGGATGGAAAGAAAGAAAGAAGAAAAAAAGATAGAAAGGCAGATTGATGACTGATGTCTTTTGTCATACTTGGCAGCGCAGCTATTCTTGTAAATATCTCTTATTACAAAGGAAAATTAAACTTGATTTTCTTTGGCCACAAGGGATGAGTTTGCAGCCACTGCGGGGGCTTCACACATAAAAGATGGACAAATGGATGGTGAAATTAGAGTCTGATTATAGTCCACACTCAATATGACCATTATAATGTGAGTCAGTAAAGGCGACTCACCGTGAAAAGAATAGAAAAAATGTGTCCCTCTAAAAATTTCAGTAACCCTGAAAAAGTTCTACAATTTCTCTATGTTCGACATCTATCTGAAACCCACAGATGACAAAAGAGACTTCTGATTCACACTCTGCGGCGGGGGATTCCTAGAATAAAGCCATTTGTTATAACACAATAACTTGATAACAACATATAAAAAGTCGACTTAGAAAAAAAATGACAAAAGTTGCTTTAGTACTTCCACAAAAATTATCTTTATGGTAAGGACACAAGTACCAAGAAAAATCATACCACTGACATCCAAGGAATTTATTTCCTGATATCATAAATTAAAAATAATTTCCCACTAAAATGTAAAATACACATACTAGTAAACCAGAAGTCGAAGCAGAAGTCAAAAAATGGAAAAATTATTTATTTTTTACTTACTAATAATGTGTCATTTCTGTTATTCGGTTGTGGTAGTCATTTTGGAAAAGGGGCAGAAGGAAGTAAAGTTTTATTGCTTGTCACATTGGAACCTCAAAAACTATCGGTGACTTATTCTATCACCGTGTTCATTTACTAATAAGGACAACAGGCTACAGCCAAGGATGAAAGAGTTTTACCGACACATGAAAGCAAGAGAAGACAGCAGCACCCTGGACACCTAGACCTCACATCCAGCCTATATTACTGGGAGACACACAGACCTCACATCCTGCCTATATTACTGGGAGAGACACACACAGACCTCACATCCAGCCTATATTACTGGGAGAGACACACAGACCTAACATCCAGCCTATATTACTGGGAGAGACACACAGACCTCACATCCAGCCTATATTATTGGGAGAGACACACATACCTCACATCCAGCCTATATTACTGGGAGAGACACACAAACCTCACATCTAGCCTATATTACTGGAAGAGACACACAGACCTCACATCCAGCCTATATTACTGGGAGAGACACAGACCTCACATCCAGCCTATATTACTGGGAGAGACACACAGGCCTCACATCCAGCCTATATTACTGGGAGAGACACGCAGACCTCACATCCAGCCTATATTACTGGGAGAGACGCACAGAGCTCAAATCCAGCCTATATTACTGGAGAGACACAGATCTCACATCCAGCCTATATTACTGGGAGACACACAGACCTCACATCCAGCCTATATTACTGGGAGAGACGCACAGAGCTCATATCCAGCCTATATTACTGGGAGAGACATGCAGACCTCACATCCAGCCTATATTACTGGGAGACACAGAGAGTTCACATCCAGCCTATATTACTGGGAGAGACAAAGACCTCACATCCAGCCTATATTACTGGGAGAGAAAGATAAAGACCTCACATCAAGCCAATATTACTGGGAGAGAGACACAGACATCACATCCAGCCTATATTCCTGGGAGAGTCTCACAGAGGTCACATCCAGCCTATATTACTGGGAGAGACACACAGAGCTCACATCCAGCCTATATTACTGGGAGAGAGATACAGACCTCACATCCAGCCTATATTACTGGGAGAGAGACAAAGACCTCACATCCAGCCTATATTACTGGGGGAGAGATACAGACCTCACATCCAGCCTATATTACTGGGAGAGAGACAAAGACCTCACATCCAGCCTATATTACTGGGGAGAGATACAGACCTCACATCCAGCCTATATTACAGGGATAGAGATACAGACATCACATCCAGCCTATATTCCTGGGAGAGTCTCACAGAGGTCACATCCAGCCTATATTACTGGGAGAGACACACAGAGCTCACATCCAGCCTATATTACCGGGGGAGAGATACAGGCCTCACATCCAGCCTATATTACTGGGAGAGAGATGAAGACCTCACATCCAGCCTATATTACTGGGAGAGAGATACAGACCTCACATCCAGCCTACATTACTAGGATAGTCTCACAGAGCTCACATCCAGCCTATGTTACTGGGAGAGAAAGATACAGACCTCACATCAAGCCAATATTACTGGGAGAGACACAGACCTCACATCCAGCCTATATTACTGGGATAGAGACACAGACCTCACATCCAGCCTATATTACTGGGAGAGACACACAGAGCTCACATCCAGCCTATATTACTGGGAGAGACAAAGATCTCACATCCAGCCTATATTACTTGGAGAGAGATACAGACCTCACATCCAACCTATATTACTGGGAGAGAGACAAAGACCTCACATCCAGCCTATATTACTGGAGGAGAGATACAGACTCCACATCCAGCCTATATTACAGGGAGAGAGATACAGACCTCACATCCAACCTATATTACTGGGAGAGATACAAAGACCTCACATCCAGCCTATATTACTTGGAGAGAGATACAGACCTCACATCCAACCTATATTACTGGGAGAGATACAAAGACCTCACATCCAGCCTATATTACTGGGTAGAGATACAGACCTCACATCCAGCCTACATTACTGGGATAGTCTCACAGAGCTCACATCCAGCCTATGTTACTGGGAGAGAAAGATACAGACCTCACATCAAGCCAATATTACTGGGAGAGAGACACAGACCTCACATCCAGCCTATATTACTGGGAGAGACACACAGAGCTCACATCCAGCCTATATTACTGGGGGAGATATACAGACCTCACATCCAGCCTACATTACTGGGAGAGAGACAAAGACCTCACATCCATCCTATATTACTGGGAGAGACACACCGAGCTCAAATCCAGCCTATATTACTGGGAGAGACACACAGAGCTCACATCCAGCCTATATTACTGGGAGAGAGATACAGACCTCACATCCAGCCTATATTACTGGGAGAGAGACAAAGACCTCACATCCATCCTATATTACTGGGGGAGAGATACAGATCTCACATCCAGCCTATATTACAGGGAGAGAGATACAGACCTCACATCCAGCCTATATTACTGGGAGAGTCTCACAGAGCTAACATCCAGCCTATATTACTGGGAGAGACACACAGAGCTCACATCCAGCCTATATTACTGGGAGAGAGATACAGACCTCACATCCAGCCTATATTACTGGGAGAGAGATACAGACCTCACATCCAGCCTATATTACTGGGAGAGAGATACAGACCTCACATCCAGCCTACATTACTGGGAGAGTCTCACAGAGCTCACATCCAGCCTATATTACTGGGAGAGACACACAGAGCTCACATCCAGCCCGTATTACTGGGAGAGAGACAGAGCTCACATCCAGCTTATATTACTGGGAGAGACACACGACCTCACATCCAGCCTATATTAATGTGAGAGACACACAGAGCTGACATGCAGCCTATATTACTGGGAGAGACACACAGAGCTCACATCCAGCCTTTATTACTGGGAGAGATCCATAGACCTAACATTCAGCCTACATTACTGGGAGAGATACGCAGAGCTCACATCTAGCCTATATTACTGGAAGAAACACACAGACCTCACATCCAGCCTATATTACTGGGAGAGAGACACAGACCTCACATCCAGCCTATAATACTAGAACAGAGACATAGAGCTCACATCCAGCCTACATTACTGGGGGAGAAACACAGACCTCACATACAGTCTATATTACAGGGAGATACACGCAGAGCTCACCTCCAGCCTATATTTCTTGAGAAACACACAGAGCTCACATGTGGAGCCCATATTACTAGAAGGGACACGCAGACCTCACATCCAGCCTATATTAATGTGAGAGACACACAGACCTCACACCCAGCCTATATTACTGGGAGGGAAACACAGACCTCACATCCAGCCTATATTACTGAGAGAGTCACACAGAGCTCACATCCAGCCTATATTAATGTAAGAGACACACAATGCTCACATCCAGCCTATATTACTAGGAGAGACCCATAGACCTAACATCCAGCCTATATTACTGGGAGAGACACACAGCGCTCACATCCAGCCTATATTACTGGGAGGGACCCATAGACCTAACATCCAGCCTATATTACTGGGAGAGGCACGCAGAGCTCACATCCAGCCTATATTACTGGGAGAAACACACAGACCTCACATCCAGCCTTTATTACTGGGAGAGAGGCACAGACCTCACATCCAGCCTATAATACTAGAAGAGAGACATAGAGCTCACATCCAGCCTATATTACTGGGAGAGACACACAGACCTCACATACAGTCCATATTACAGGGAGATACACACAGACCTCACATCCAGCCTATATTACTTGAGAAACACACATAGCTCACAAATGCAGCCTAAATTACTAGAAGAGACACGCAGACCTCACATCCATCCTATATAACTGGGAGAGGCACACAGAGCTCACATCCAGCCTATATTACTGGGAGAGGCACACAGAGCTCACATCCAGCCTATATTACTGGGAGAGAAACACAGAGCTCACATCAAGCCTATATTAGTGGGAGAGACACACACAGACCTCACATCCAGCCTATATTACTGGGAGAGACACACAGACCTCACATCCATCCTATATTACTGGGAGAGACACACACAGACCTCACATCCAGCCTTTTATTACTGGGAGAGACACACAGACCTCACATCCAGCCTATATTACTGGGAGAGACACACAGACCTCACATCCAGATGAAATTACTGGGAGAGACACACAGACCTCACATCCAGCCTATATTACTGGGAGAGACACACATACCTCACATCCAGCATATATTAGTAGAAAATACATATAAACCTCATATCCAGTCTATATTACTGAGATAGAGAGACACAGACCTCATATCCAGCCTATATTACTGAGAGAGACACACAGATTTCACATAAAGCCTATATTATGGGAGAGACACACAGACCTTACATCCAGCCTATATTACTGATAGAAACTTACATACATCACATCCAGCCTGTATGCTACCTGCACCCCTACCTGTATCCTATATAACATATAGAGGATGGATAATATAATAGAGAGGCAGAGAGCTGAGATCCAGCCTATGTTACATGAATAGACACAAAAACTTAGATCCAGCCTATATTACTGGGAGAGAAGCTCTAGAGAAAAAAATCTGAAACCGAAATTAGGTTACAAACTGCTTATCAGAGGGGGTTTCAAGAGTGATTGAAAGAATGAAGTTTGCATTCTGACATCACAAACACATGCAAAAATCTTGTAGAACGACTAAGATGAATGAATGCTGTAGGGTGGACGCCTAATTTAAGACTCCCCCCTTATAAGGTAGAACAGAGATCAACACTGTAAGAATGACCTCTTCTTTGACAGACCCAACAGTGGGAATTTATTATTTTCTCTATTCCCGTTTTCTGGTATAAAAAAGATACAAATTATGGTGACCACCGTATTTGCGCCATAATTCGTGAGTCTTAGCGAAAGTGGGCAGGCCATATGTGGCTTAAAAAATGTACTGCAATGGGGTGTGATCTACATTTTGGATAAGTCTTGAAGATGATTGGGTGAGGAATGTATGAATGTAGAGGAGAGAGGGAGGTCCGGAGATGACGTGTTGGAATATATCAGGAGATTAGTTTGGAGATATTCGGAGGAGACAGATTATGGACGGCTTTGTAGGTCAATGCTTGTAGTGTGAACTGGATCCATTGGGGAATTGGGAGCCAATGAAGGGATTATAGAGGGGAGAAACGGAGGAGAAGTGAGGAGAGAGGTGGATTAATTGGGCAGAAGAGTTAAGAACTGGAGAGGTGCGAAAGTGTTAGCTGGGAGGCCACTGAGCAGGATATCAAAGTAAACATGGCGGGAGATGATGGGGGCATACACTAGCACTTTAATTGATTCAGAGTTAAGGAAAGGACTTCTTATCTCCCTTCCATTTATTATGTTTTGGTCCCAATTTTATTTGGGCTGAACCAAGTTTGTCAACCAATTCAAGAAAATCTGCTGAAAACGAATTTAGAGAGATTTCCTCATCTCTACACTCCATGTAATGGTCCATTTCTGTGTCCCCAGTTATGGCTCCAACCGGTAAAAACTTCTAATTGGCCAGGAAAAAGAAGCCGGACCTGCGGCAATCATCGGCATTCATGGTATGAACTCGTCTTTGCAAGTCTGCTCCTAACATAGCAGGAACGGCAGTCATGTTCTCCATAATTTAGTCAGCTATAATGTGACATGAGAATAAATATATTTTAACACGAGGAGACGCGATGTGAAGATTAAAGCTTATTAACATCGTAATGTCTCCAAATCAAGATTCTTGTCGCACAGATCGGCTCAGCTGTTTATCACGGTAAATTGTTGACTGTGATATCTTGTGTTCTGTACAACCTGAAGAACAGCGATATGTGGATGTTCTACACTAATGTCAGGATTCCGTCAGCTGTCGGTGTTACTGTATGGACCACCATAGCGCTCATCATGGAAGGAATGTTATAAAATCAAACGTTTCATTGGGGAAAATCGGAACCATAAAGATGTGAACTCTTCTATCAAGAAAGGTCAGAAGAAGGAAAATTGTCCCTGTTGTGTAATAACATCCTTTAAAGCTGCCACTTAGGAAAAATGGTACAAGATTTAATCTACTTTGCAGGAAATATCAATATTCTACTATACCTTTTACTTATTTTTATTTCTTCTTTCCTTATAAGATCCCTAATCCTTCTCCTTTCCATTGCCTATTCCTTTCTGCTGTCCTTCCCCTCCTCTGTTCCCTTACTCCTCCTTCCCATACTACTCCTTTTTCAATTTCTTTTTCCTTCTGCTCTTCTGTCTCCTGATATGCCTTCTCATTTTCTTTTTTCCCTTCTGCTCTTCTTTCTCATCCTTTTTCCTTTACTCTTTCTCATCCCTCCTCTCCTTTTCCTATTTTACTTCATTATCCTTTTACATTTCTTTATCCTTTTGTTTTCCTTTATCCTTCCTTCTTCCCATAATCCTTCTTTTCATACTATTTTTTCCTTCTACTTTCTATTTCCTCCTCTTGTTGCGCCTTTTTCTTCTTATATGCATTCTCCTTTTGTTTCCTTTCCCCTCTATTTTTCATTGCTCCTTTTACTTTATCTTACACTCTTTCTTCTTTCTCTGCTATTTTCTATTCTCCTTAATCCAGTGACTTTTATTTATCTCTTATTTCCCTTACTCCTCCTTCGTCCCTTACTCCTCCTTCCCAGACTGCTCATTTCCTGGCCTCCTCCTTTTCCTTCTGCTTCTCCTTCCCTAGCTCCATTCCCTCTCCATTTCCCTTTCCAATACTCCTTATATTTTTTTTATTCTCCTTTTCTACCTTACTCCTTTTAGACTGTGTGCACACGTAGCAGATTTTTCTTGTTTTTTTCACGGTTTTTCGCTATAAAAATGCTATAAAACCGCTCACATTCAGCATCCTATTTAATAGAATGCAATCTGCATTTTTTGTGCACATGCTGCATTGCTTTCCTGAGCGGAATCGCATTCCAGAAAAAAACGCAGCATGTTCATTAAATTTGCAGAATCGCGGGGATTCCGCACACCTAGGAATGCATTGATCTGCTTACTTCCCGCATGGGGATATGCCCACCATGCGGGAAGTAAGCAGATCATGTGCGGTTGGTACCCAGGGTGGAGGAGAGGAGACTCTCCTCCACGGACTGGGCACCATATAATTGTTAAAAAAAAAAAATATAAAAATAAAAAATCGTGATATACTCACCTTCTGATGGCCCCGGAGTCTTCCCACCTCTCAGCGCTGCACGTGGCCGCTTCCGTTCCTATAGATGCTTTGTGTGAAGGACCTGCGATTATGTCGCGATCACATGACTGCGATGACGTCGCGGTCACGTGACCATGATCTCATCGAAGGTCCTGCACACAAAGCATCTATAGGAACGGAAGCCGCTGAGGAGATCGGCTGTCTGTGGAAGGTGAGAATAACTATTTTTTTAAAATTTTTTAAATTATTTTTAACATTCTATCTTTTACTATTGATGCTGCATAGGCAGCATCAATAGTAAAAAGTTGGTCACACTTGTCAAGCACTATGTTTGACAAGTGTGACCAACCTGTCAATCAGTTTTCCAAGCGATGCTACAGATCGCTTGGAAAACGCTAGCATTCTGCAAGCTAATTATGCTTGCAAAACGCTAGTTTTTAGCGGGAATATGCATGCCAATTCCGCATGCGATATATCCGCGGCAGGAGTTGCAGAATTGCCGCGGAAATTTCCGCAGCAATTCTGCAACGTGTGCACTTAGCCTTATTCTTGCTGTTACATTTTCTTTTTCCTTTTGCTTTCCGTTATCCTCCTTTCTCATTTCCATTTGCATCCTTTCCCTTCTCTTTCCCCTTTTTCATGTTCCTTATTTATTCCTTACTCCTACTTTTAATACTCCTTTTCTTCTCCCCAACTTTTTCTTCTTCTTTTCACTTCCGTTAAAGGTGTTTTCTAGGCTGATTAGTTGCGGTATGGTTTCTAAACTTAAAAGGTAACCTGCCATGTTGTATGTGCAGTCCAAAGAGAAGCTCAACAGAGTGATTAGTGATGAGCGAATATACTCGTTACTCGAGATTTCTCGAGCATGCTCGGGGGTCCTCCGAGTATTTTTTAATGCTCGGAGTTTTAGTTTTTCTTGCCGCAGCTGAATGATTTACATCTGTTAGCCAGCATACGTAGATGTGGGGATTCCCTAGCAACCAGGCAACCCCCACATGTACTTATGCTGGCTAACAGATGTAAATCATTCAGCTGCGGCGCTAAAAACTAAAACTCCGAGCACTAAAAAATACTCGGGAGGACCCCCGAGCATGCTCGAGAAATCTTGAGTAACGAGTATATTCGCTCATCACTAAGAGTGATCTATGAGTTTCTGGGAAGATTCAGCAAAGCTTGTATTTTATCCATTGGAATCCATGCATAGGAGTCCAGTGGTCAGTCTTATCCAGTGATTGACAGCTATCTGTGTGGACAGTCATACAGAGAAGTCTGTCAGTCAAAAAGTAGGACCTCCCACTGGACTAACGTGCATACAAACACCAGGGATTTCAATGAATAAAATGCAAGGTTTACTGAACCTTTTCTTACAAAAATTCATATAAATCTTATCAGTTCTTCCTCCTCGTTAAAATCCTGCAGATCAGAAACCATTTTCAATGTCGTGTTCGATTTAAAGGAGGTACCTGGACTGGATATTAATATCTGCAATCACTTTATTTGACTGCAGAATGCTAAATCCTAACAGTGTGAATGATACTCAATGTGAGGATATCCTCTTTTTGCATTTTTTTTGTCAGCAGGTCATCACATGACCCCAAGTAGTGTTGAACTAGCCCACCAGTAACCAATTCCAGGGTCCCACTTTCCATGTTTCATACAAATATGACATTATCATCAATCAAAAAATGTATATAACAATGAACTGGGTAGATTTTTAAAGGAACAAGATGCTGCTTTTGCCGGTAGGTGATTCAAAAATATATGGTGCCAAATACTGTTCATATACCGTAAGTGGGTGGTGGCCCACTCCTGCACAGCGGCCCACCGGAGGATTCTCCTGTTCGCCTGTGGGCCAGTCTAAGCCTGACTCTAAGTATTCGATTGTCATATTTCCAGTAATGTACCATCTAATAACTTTTCTTGCTTCTCTCAAGGATCTATTATTTAGAGAAGTGGATGAGAATTGAGTCGGCTTGTGGCCATAAATATGCAAATTGTGTACTTGTGCTCATGTGACGACCGCTTATGTTTGCAAAAAATGGGGAATCCTCACAGTGTGCATATTGCACAGTCAGGATTCAGCAATCTGACTGTGACTGAGGACATTTATATTCAGCATTAAGTGTAGAAACCAGATTGTAGCCGTGAATTGTTATATAACTTTAGTATCTTTATAAAAATATAATTATTTTAGCTGAACAATGGCTTTATCTTGGTTTTATATATAAAATGAACATTTCTCTATTCTTAGAAATGTATCAGCTATGTAATTATTAATCCATGTACATGGGGTTTTTTTTTCCCGCTGGATCCTCTGTGCGCTAGCTACCGGGAAAAGTAAACACGTTAATAAAGCAAAAGTGAAGAAGAATTAACTTTCCCTCCACTTAGGAGCGCTTGCTTATTACTACGAGACTAGTGACAATTGGAGGCTGCTGTGCAATATTGGGTTTATAGGCAATAAGATAATGAAATAGATACAAGAAACATCTGGATAATGGAATGCCAGTCCTGTTCCAGCTTCTCAACAGTGGAGATAACTATATTAAGTATCCACGGTACTGTGTGAACGGAGCCAATGTGACAGTCCGGGGAAAAACGTAGGTGAGAGGTGTGGATTTAATTTTATAATTTAATCCTAGTAAATAAATGCAAAAATAAATGTAAAAAGCAGAAGATTGGGGCAACACAGTGGCTCAATGGTTAAAGCGTACCTGTCATTTGATGCAATTTTTCAGAATAAGCTGTCCTATGTGTGTATATAAGGAATAACATTATTCCTGATCATTATATGACTTGTATCCATTTTTCACCAGTTTTACCTTCTGCAAACTTTATTTCTCTTTTTCAGTTGTCTCTGAGCTAGTACGTGGATACTGGCTGATATGATGTCTCCCGTACACAGCACAGTCAGAAAGATAGATTTGTGCTCTACTGAATCTAAGAAACACATGTTTTCACTGAGCTGTGTAGCTGTGAAACCAGTACTGGGGTGAAAAAAAAGCACTGACTAGAAAGCAATAACACAGGTCTGTGTGTGTCTGTCCTTCTCTTTGTCACTCTTCTTCTCGTTTTGCTCTTCCCTTCTCCTTTCGATAAGCTGCTGGAATCTAATCCCTCAGTGCTTTTTGTTGTGATCAAAATGGATTTTTAGTAGTTTCATAGTGAAACATGAATTCCTAGATGCGGGAAATGGAGAAAAAGTGGCTCATAAGTGGAGAAAGATAGGGATATTAGATAGAGAGCTCCAATGAGATAAATAAATTGCAAAATCTTAGCATTGGAGTTGAAACTAATTCACTGGAAGTTAAAATCTGAATTTTTTACCGGTCTGGCTCTACAACACCTTTTATGTAAAAAATGGCCCACAAGGTTCAAAGGGCTTAGAGTCACCGAGCCTCAATTTTTCTGTTCTCCAGCTATTGTGAGACTACAACTCCCAATCACAACATTTAACCCCCCAAAATGGCTGCTGCATTTCCTGCCTCGGCTTTTATACAGGCTATGATAGTCACTCCTGATTGGCTGTGCTGTGTCATGTGATAGCTGTAAGAAATTATAGGGAAGCCTGCATGGCCGTGCTTGAAGCCATATGATCCGTCCATTTGATTTCCATTGAATCGATTTGCTCATCTCTTATTATTATTCCAAAGTAAAAAAAAAAAAAAAACTTACAAGTAAAATAAAATAAACAAACAAAAATGTTTGTCATTCTTCTCTGCTACATTGTCAAAACTAACGACATGAAAACATAAAGGTCAGGCTCAAGCTTCGCGGTATGAAGTGCATTTTGATTTTTTTGTTTTGCATTTATACAATACAACAATCCGTCCACAATTCACCATCATTAAATTATTTGCGGGACACTTACTGCTCCAATTATTTGAATTATAGTACACGGTGCTCAGGAAAATAAAAAGGATGTTTTTGTGAACAGTGTGTGCCATCTCCAGTCACACCTGTGGTCTGTTCCCTGTATAAGTGTGTGCTCAGTTCCACTGAAAACTAATTGGTTTCAGCCCACAGGAAACAAGCAATGGGGTTTAAAAAGTTTGAAAAAAAAAAATGAAATTTAAGAGTCAGGCATCAGCTGCATCATTTGCAAAGTGCCCCTACCAGCAAAATTGTTCTGTACCAAACATTACTTCACAATGAAAATAGTTGCGCAGTTTATTTCGTGTTCTTTTCTTTGCCGTTCTTATGACCGATTGTGGCTTGACTCTTTTAAGAAGAGACAATGAATAAAAAATAAAGAATATGTTATGAATTTAGAAAAATGAAAATAATAATAATAATAATCACGAAAACTGGAAAGTGTTTTTGAAAAGTGGCTTGTACTAACATGAACTTTCTGGGTTCTAATGCAAAATCTGCAATAGGTCCCAAACTATGAATTTCATTTATAAAACTAGTGCCTTTTTAAGCGGCAGGGGGTCTTTGGGCATCTTCTGGTGCCAGGTACTGAAAGCAATGGGAGAAGAATAGAGAAAGGCATTAGTCTTAAACGTGGCGCCTCTTCTGACGAAATAATGTGGCCTCTGAACCTGAGTATAGTAAGAATCAAGCTACAAATTCTTTACACAAATATAAGACCCCCCCATTATTTTCCAATAATTATTTATATTTTTAAGATCTCTTTTGTACTCCTCTAGGACCTGAATGAGCCAAATCTACATAGACTTGCTACCTACCAATATAATAATTGATAAAACAGAAACATTTAAATCCCACCTCCGAGGATCACCAAAGGAAAACACCCAAAATGTGAACAGGAAGGACTGACCACTTCTGTACAAGGGTTCATTAAACCTCTAATCTTTTTAGCACTAATTTGCAGAGATCGTTTTCAAGACCTGAAAATTAGACTCTGACGGACCATAATTTTCAAAGTAGTTTTCTTTCTAAATAACCCTTGATTTAGGATTCATTTTATGGGTGTGCGTTATTCTAAGCATGAGAATTAGAGGGGTTGGTCATGTTATAAGCAATTATTTTTAATATATAATTTTTCAAAGTTCTTCATTGTTCTGACTTTTTTGAAGCAATTTTCTCTAAAACTCCCTTCCCATCCTGAAAATACTCACTGGTGGAGACTCCACACCATGTGCCACAACTCCGTCCATGAGGAACTTCCTCTGATGCACACTGAGCCTGTCCTAGTTTCTTAGTTCAGAAGAGCAAATAAATGACGAAGGACGACAAGCTTTCATTTGTGCTTGCGCAGTAGAAAATTAGTATGTACGCAGTGCATTTCAACAGGATGGGGTCATGTTATGTATATTGTTACCAGTGACTGTTTCCAGGATGGGGCTGAAATGGGAGAAGACTTGGATGACTATGAGATGTGGCTTCAGAAGCAGTGGAAACACCACAGAACTTCTAAAGACTTTTTACTAGGCAAGTTGGCGTAAGGAGACTCATAGGTCATGCAATGCTCCTCTGGGAAATTAAATATGCAAATAGCTTCTTTAGACTTGATCTCTGGTA
This sequence comes from Ranitomeya variabilis, assembly GCF_051348905.1. Taxonomy (NCBI): domain Eukaryota; kingdom Metazoa; phylum Chordata; class Amphibia; order Anura; family Dendrobatidae; genus Ranitomeya; species Ranitomeya variabilis. The sequence continues at coordinate 434,017,087 of NC_135233.1, forward strand.
CATCATCTGAAGGGGACTTGATCTCTGGTATCTCCTATTGTTTGTAGCAATCCTAAAAGTCAATATCAACTCGTTAGTGAGCATTGCCACATGGCTTAGGATAAGATATATTTGCAGTCTTGCCCCTCCTCAGTGCAAAGCTGGAGATCTGATTTGGCTAGGTGAGAGACTTCTGACTGGGGATCCAAGACGGAATGTTTCTCCTTGTTGAGTGTGCCATGTTGGTGCAAGGAGACTTTTAGGCCATGCAATGCTCCTCTTGGAAATTAAATATGTGAATAATATCAATATCTTCAGAAGGAAGAGGACTTTGTCTCTGGTGCCACCTATTGGATGTAGCAATCATACAAGTCAATAACTACCTTTTAGCGAGTCTTTCCACATGAATTAGGATAAGAAGCTAAACCAGAAACTCACAGACTCGTGTTTCGAGGTGTTGCCCTTCTTCGGTGCAAAGCACGATATCTTATTTGGCTATGTGAGAGTTCTCTGACTGTTGTTCTAGGGGGGAACATTTCGTAAAAAAAGATACTCATCTCACCAACCCGCACCACTCCTCTTAACTCAGTGCCGCATTGTCTGCTGGTCAGCTGGGATCTTCAATTGGTAGGGCTGTCTCTTTAGTACTGCAACCAATCAGTAACTGCTCATCATCTGCATTATTCATACACTGATGAGCAAAAAGGTAACGATGCTTTGAACTTTTGACTTTCAGGCTCCATATCTCACCAACAACTACTGTTTTGAATGTGAGACTAACATTTTATAGACAATCATCTTGGCTATCTCATACATACATTTGTCTTGCAGTTATTTAGCATATGATTAGTTATACAGATTCTCGTTATGTCACTGCTTTGTTACTGTTTTGCTCTTGGTGGTGGATAAATCTTTTTCTTCCTATATACTACAAATTACAACCTGTTCTCACATTCATTAATAGCTCAGTGTGTTATTAGGTTGATTTCCAAGACAAAAGGTCACCGATTCGAATCAAGGATCAGCCATGAAGAAGATTTCCCAAGAAAAGAGAAACAGCATCATCCAGCTCATCGATAGCAGTCTCGGCCAAGAAAATTTCCAAACTGGATTATGTGAGCGCCATGCCAGTTGGACCAATATGATATGATAAGTCCATTCATCAAAAGCCACGAGGTGGATGTCCAGACAAAATACCGGACAACAAGTCGGCTCATCCCAAGGATTATCAATTCTGGTGCAACAAACTTTGTGACAGTGAGATCACAGATGTCCATGTAAGCACCATGTGATGCACAATTCACAAATCTGGAATTGTGGCCTCGACTTCAATACTGTCATGAGAAGCATCGGCTCGAGTTTGCAAAAGAGTACGAAAAGTGGACAGTAGAATGTTGGAAGTGGGCGACTTGGAGCAATGAGATGGGTCTGTAAGAAACAAGGGAAAAAGGGGCTAATGGATCGACAAATTGAAGGAACTGTCAAGTTTGGTAGAAAAACCCTTTTGACATGGGGTTGTTTCACAGCCAAAGGCATTGGATACTTGGCCAGGATCGATGATGGCCTCAATGCTGAGCTATCTGTGAGTATCCTACAAGATGAGTTACTTCCTATACTATATTACTATGGGTATGAAAAAGATGACACAGTGTTTCAGCAGAGATTGGCAAAGAAATAGTTACATGACAATGAAGTAGAGGTGGTGGATAGACCCCCATATTACCCAGACTTCACCTCAATTGAACACTTGTGGCGAGAGTTGAATAAAAAGCTGTATACAAACCCAAGTGAGGTGACCAGTATGCACCAAATTTGGGAACGTGTAGAAGAGAACTGGGATCAGTTTTCCCTCATAACATGCTTGAAAATGATCAAAAGATTCAAAAAGTGTTGAAAGCCAAAACTGGATTTACAAAATAGTGATAAAATAATACAAATTAAAATTTAGATTTTTAGGAGCAAAACATTAACAATGCAGTGACAAGAATCTGCATAACTAATCATATGCTAAATATGATGATATGAGATAGCCAAGATGATTGTCTATAAAATGATGGCAGTCTCAAACCAGTAGTGGATAGTGAGATATGGAGCCTGAAAGTCAGAAGTTCAAAGCATTGTTACCCTTTTGCTCATCAGTGTATCTAATTTAAGCAGAAGACACATGACCTCTGATTGTCTGCAGTGCTTACATGCTGTCCTGGCGGATATTGATCCCAGCTCACCAGTGGAGGCTGCAGCACTGAGCACGGAAGAGTGGCGCCAGTCCAGGAGGTATCATGTCTTTAAGAAAAAAAAAATTCTGATTTATCTGGTGTTGCACTTTAAAAACAAACGAAAAAACCCATAGATAAATAAAAGAGTAAGAAAGCAGTTGCATTTTCCTAAATTTGACTATGTTTCTTCCATCCAAGCTGGTAGCTGCGATTTTTACATCTTGTTTTGAGTAAATCAGATAGTTAATTAAAATGTTTGCAAATCTTCTCATCATTGCTGAGAGAACGAATCCAAACAAAAAAAAATTCTATGAAAGGTTGAGATTCGCCTCCAATCGATGACTTTTAATGAACAGAGCTTGTCCTTTTATACTTCGCCTGAAAGTGAGTTATTAGCAAATACCATTTCACAAGCATGCATTTCATCCTGTCTCCCACTGTGAAATTCACGTGGTTTTATTCTAAGCCTTCATCTATTCTGCATGTCGCATATTTCCACAGAGAGCCCGAAGAGCACCTGTGTAGCCGCGCACTTCACCAAACGAACACTTTAAAAGCTATTTTCAATATTGTGCCTGAAGACCGGGTCATTGGCAAGATGTTTCATTTTCCAAGGACACCCTTCAGGCACCTATTTCAACTCCCCGTCATCTGAGGCCGACAAAAACACAGGATTGAGAGGATGAATAATTCAATAAAATATTCCAGCAGAAAACACCCAACGAAAGAGCTAACGAGAGAACGGAGGAAAGGGGAAAACCAAGCCGAGGGGAATATTACGAGATGACCAGTGAGTTTCTAGGCTGGTGGAGACATTAAGCTAAGAAAGGAACAAGATGGTAGACATGACTGGTGGTCAATGATCTTACTCACATTTAAGTTGGTCATTAGGTTTTCCTTTTATAAATGGCTCTTGCTGTGTAGTGTTTTTAAAACATTTCCAAAATTTGTTTTTACTTTACTTTTTTCATACTTTTCTTTTGTCCTGCGCTACATGTAAATTGACTTCAAGCGTTCCGATGGGGAGATTCTGAGCATCCTTGCCACCTTCGAGAATCCTTTAGAATCTGGCCTTCTTGGCCTTGATTGATGTGGATGACATCCCTGACATGTTCCACATTGCCCTGTCCACTTCACACTTTTGTGTACACTCCAAGGCCAGAGCATGCACATTGGACCCAGTCCTGTTCATCTTGTTGGAATCACCTTAGAAATACTCATGTGATGGAACTTAGGTGTATGCAAGAGTATAGGATAGTGTTAGGCTCAGCTGGTGAGGTGGATCCTCCAAGCCTGAGATCCGGGTGGGGACATAGGCCACAGGCATCGATGCAGCAGGCAGGTGAAGCTCGCGGGAAACGGGTAGCATGAGTACTGCATACGGTAGGCAGATAGGAAGGATATAGCAGAGGTCCTTGAGACTGCAGTCAGGTAGCGTAGGTTCTGGAGACCACAGGCAGACAATTTACCTGGAACAAGTAGCAGAGGTCCTGAAGACCGCAAATAGGTAGCCGAAGTCCTGGAGACTTGGAACAGGTAACAGACAGGTAGCACAGGTCCTGGAGACCACAGACAAGCAGCAGAGGTCTTGGAGACCGAAGACAGGTAACAGAGGATATGGTTTTCACAAGCTGGTAGCAAAGGTCCTGGAGACTGCAGACAGGTAGCAGAAGTCCTGGAGGCCATAGACTGGTAGCAGAGGTCCTGGAAACTAGCGTCAGAAAGGACATAGGAAAACAGGTATGGAGAAGGTAGTGGTCCACTGTCAAACCAAGTGTGTCTTGGAAGGCCTTATATAGGCCTAGATAGATGATCACATGAAAACACACCAGGCTACTTGTAAAGCCTGAAGTGAAGCACAAGAGAGTTTAGAAGACCAGGGTGAAGGGAGCAGAGTCTATACCAGGAACCAGTGTGTAACAGATAGACAGCACAATGAGGATGATGTAGGGGATGTCATCCATATTGTTCTGTCCATCTTGCACTCTTTCATGCACCTAAGTTCCATGCGATCATGACAGTCCAGTTCTTGTTTGACATAAGGACATACTTAGAGGGCCTGTTCAACTTATATATTGATGACCTATACATAAGACAAGTCATCAATATCACATCTGTGAGGGTACAACACCTGACATCATCATCAATCAGTTCCCACTGCAGATAGACACCTGTGTACAGACCAGCGGCAGTTCAGTTCCGTACACTGTGTAGTGGCCGTGGTTGGTACTGTGTTGTGAATTTGGTTTCTGGGCTCCCCCGGTGGTTACTGGTGGTACTGAACTTGTGTGCTTCATCTCCTCTGTTCACCTGTTTCCATCAGGATGTGGGAGTTTCTATTTAGCCTTGCTCCTCAGTCATTTCTATGCCGGCCAACAATGTTACCAGAAGCCTTTCTGTTGCATGTTCCTGCTCCTAGACTACTATCAGCTAAGTTGGACTTGTAGTCCTAAGATTGTTTTGCATTTTTGTTCCAGTTCTCTGTTTTTGAATATTTCTGAGGCTGGAAGCTCTTGTGAGCTGAAATTGCCACTCTGGTGTCATGAGTTGATATTAGAGTCTTAAAGTAATTTCTGGATGGTGTTTTGAAAGGGTTTTCAGCTGACTGTGAAGTTCCCTTTTCTGTCTTCCTACTATCTAGTAAGCGGACCTCAATTTGCTAAACCTATCTTCATACTTCGTATGTCATTTTCCTCTAAAATCACCGACAATATATGTGGGGGCTACTGTCTGCCTTTTGGGGAAAATTTCTCTAGAGGTAAGCCAGGTCTGTATTTTCCTCTGCTAGGGTCAGTCAGTCCTCCGGCTGGCGCTGGGCGTCTAGGGATAAAACGTAGGCACGCTACCCGGCCACTGTTAGTTGTGCGGTAGGTTTAGCTCACAGTCAGCTCGAGTTCCCATCTTCCAAGAGCTAGTCCTTTTGTATGCTTTACTACGGTCTCTTGCCATTGAGAACCATGACAGTTTGGCCGGCCAAGAGTTAAAATAATTGGCAGAAGAAAGGAGAGAAAAGAAGTCTGCAGAGAATTTTTTTTTTTTTTTCTGAGTTTGCTCATTAGTTGATTCACTTGCATCTCTGCTTACTGCAGCCTTCGTCTCTCTCTCCTTCTAATCCTTGAATGGTTCTGATTTCACCTGATTAAAATGGATCCTCAGAGTTTAGCTATTGGTTTGGATAATCTTGCTATGAAGGTTCAAAGTTTACAGGATTTTGTAATTCATGCTCCTATATCTGAACCTAGAATTCCTTTACCTGAATTTTTCTCCGGGGATAGATCTCGCTTCCAGAATTTCAAACATAATTGTAAATTATTTTTGTCTCTGAGATCTCGCTCCGCTGGAGATCCTGCACAGCAAGTCAGGATTGTAATTTCCTTGCTCCGGGGCGACCCTCAGGATTGGGCATTTGCTTTGGCACCAGGGGATCCTGCGTTGCTCAATGTGGATGCGTTTTTCCTGGCTTTGGGGTTGCTTTATGAGGAACCTCATTTAGAGATTCAGGCTGAAAAAGCCTTGATGGCCCTGTCTCAAGGACAAGATGAGGTTGAAATATACTGCCAAAAATTTCGTAAGTGGTCTGTGCTTACTCAGTGGAATGAGTGCGCCCTGGCGGCGAATTTCAGAGAGGGTCTCTCTGATGCCATTAAAGATGTTATGGTGGGGTTCCCTGTGCCTACAGGTCTGAATGAGTCCATGACAATGGCTATTCAGATTGATCGGCGTTTGCGGGAGCGCAAACCTGTGCACCATTTGGCGGTGTCTACTGAGAAGGCGCCAGAGATTATGCAATGTGATAGAATTCTGTCCAGAAGCGAACGACAGAATTTTAGGCGAAAAAATGGGTTATGCTTCTATTGTGGTGATTCAACTCATGTTATATCAGCATGCTCTAAACGTACTAAGAAGGTTGATAAGTCTGTTTCAATTGGCACTTTACAGTCTAAGTTTATTCTATCTGTGACCCTGATTTGCTCTTTATCGTCTATTACCGCGGACGCCTATGTCGACTCTGGCGCCGCTTTGAGTCTTATGGATTGGTCCTTTGCCAAACGCTGTGGGTTTAATTTAGAGCCTCTGGAAGTTCCTATACCTCTGAAGGGTATTGACTCCACGCCATTGGCTAGTAATAAACCACAATACTGGACACAAGTAACTATGCGTATTAATCCGGATCACCAGGAGATTATTCGCTTCCTTGTGTTGTATAATCTACATGATGTGTTGGTGCTTGGATTGCCATGGCTGCAATCTCATAACCCAGTCCTCGACTGGAAAGCAATGTCTGTGTTAAGCTGGGGATGTCAGGGGACTCATGGGGACGTACCTTTGGTTTCCATTTCGTCATCTATTCCCTCTGAGATTCCGGAATTTTTATCTGATTATCGTGACGTTTTTGAGGAGCCTAAACTTGGTTCACTACCTCCGCACAGAGATTGCGATTGTACTATAGATCTGATTCCGGGCAGTAAGTTTCCAAAGGGTCGTTTATTTAATCTATCTGTGCCTGAACATGCTGCTATGCGGGAATATATTAAGGAGTCCTTGGAAAAGGGACATATTCGTCCTTCGTCATCTCCCTTAGGAGCCGGTTTTTTCTTTGTATCTAAAAAAGATGGCTCTTTGAGGCCGTGTATTGATTATCGGCTTTTGAATAAAATCACGGTTAAATATCAGTATCCTTTGCCACTGCTTACTGATTTGTTTGCTCGAATAAAGGGGGCCAAGTGGTTCTCTAAGATTGATCTTCGTGGGGCGTATAATTTAGTGCGAATTAAGCAGGGGGATGAGTGGAAAACCGCATTTAATACGCCTGAGGGCCATTTTGAGTATTTAGTAATGCCTTTTGGTCTTTCAAATGCCCCTTCAGTCTTTCAGTCTTTTATGCATGACATTTTCCGTGAATATTTGGATAAATTTATGATTGTGTATCTGGATGATATTTTGATTTTTTCGGATGACTGGGACTCTCATGTCCAACAGGTCAGGAGGGTTTTTCAGGTTTTGCGCTCTAATTCCTTGTGTGTAAAGGGTTCTAAGTGTGTTTTTGGGGTTCAAAAGATTTCGTTTTTGGGGTACATTTTTTCCCCCTCTTCCATTGAGATGGACCCTGTCAAGGTTCAGGCTATTTGTGATTGGACGCAACCCTCTTCTTTTAAGAGCCTTCAGAAGTTTTTGGGCTTTGCTAATTTTTATCGTCGATTTATAACTGGTTTTTCTGATGTTGCTAAGCCGTTGACTGATTTGACTAAGAAGGGTGATGATGTTGCTGATTGGTCCCCTGCTGCTGTGGAGGCCTTTCGGGAGCTTAAGCGCCGCTTTTCTTCCGCCCCTGTATTGCGTCAGCCTGATGTTACTCTTCCTTTTCAGGTTGAGGTCGACGCTTCAGAAATCGGAGCTGGGGCGGTTTTGTCGCAGAAAAGTTCCGACTGCTCCGTGATGAGACCTTGCGCGTTCTTTTCTCGTAAATTTTCGCCCGCTGAGCGAAATTATGATATTGGTAATCGGGAGCTCTTGGCTATGAAGTGGGCTTTTGAGGAGTGGCGTCATTGGCTTGAGGGGGCTAGACATCAGGTGGTGGTATTGACCGACCACAAGAATTTGATTTATCTTGAGTCTGCCAGGCGCCTGAATCCTAGACAGGCGCGCTGGTCGTTATTTTTCTCTCGGTTTAATTTTGTGGTTTCTTACCTACCGGGTTCTAAAAATGTCAAGGCGGATGCCCTTTCTAGGAGTTTTGAGCCTGATTCCCCTGGTAATTCTGAACCTACAGGTATCCTTAAGGATGGAGTGATATTATCTGCTGTTTCCCCAGACTTGCGACGGGTCTTGTAGGAGTTCCAGGCGGATAGACCTGATCGTTGCCCGCCTGGTAGACTGTTTGTTCCGGATGATTGGACCAGTAGAGTCATCTCGGAGGTCCATTCTTCTGCGTTAGCTGGTCATCCTGGAATCTTTGGTACCAGGGATTTGGTGGCTAGGTCCTTCTGGTGGCCTTCCCTGTCGCGAGATGTGCGAGGTTTTGTGCAGTCTTGTGATGTTTGTGCTCGGGCCAAGCCTTGTTGTTCTCGGGCTAGTGGATTGTTGTTATCTTTGCCTATTCCGAAGAGGCCTTGGACTCACATCTCCATGGATTTTATTTCTGATCTCCCTGTTTCTCAGAAGATGTCTGTCATCTGGGTGGTGTGTGACCGTTTCTCTAAGATGGTCCATTTGGTCCCCTTGCCTAAATTGCCTTCCTCATCCGAGCTGGTTCCTTTGTTTTTTCAAAATGTGGTTCGCTTGCATGGTATTCCGGAGAATATCGTTTCTGACAGGGGAACCCAATTCGTGTCTAGATTTTGGCGAGCGTTCTGTGCTAGGATGGGCATTGATTTGTCTTTTTCGTCTGCTTTCCATCCTCAGACTAATGGCCAGACTGAGCGAACTAATCAGACCTTGGAGACTTATTTGAGGTGTTTTGTGTCTGCGGATCAGGATGATTGGGTTGCCTTTTTGCCCTTGGCGGAGTTTGCCCTCAATAACCGGGCTAGTTCTGCCACCTTGGTTTCTCCTTTCTTCTGTAATTCGGGGTTTCATCCTCGTTTCTCTTCCGGTCAGGTGGAGTCTTCGGATTGTCCTGGAGTGGATGCTGTGGTGGGGAGGTTGCATCAGATTTGGGCATGTGGTGGACAATTTGAAGTTGTCCCAGGAGAAGACTCAGCAGTTTGCCAACCGCCGTCGTCGTGCTGGTCCTCGTCTTTGTGTTGGGGACTTGGTGTGGTTGTCTTCTCGTTTTGTCCCTATGAAGGTTTCTTCTCCTAAGTTTAAGCCTCGGTTCATCGGCCCGTACAAGATATTGGAGATTCTTAACCCTGTGTCCTTTCGTTTGGACCTCCCTGCATCTTTTTCTATTCATAATGTCTTCCATCGGTCATTGTTGCGCAGGTATGAGGTACCGGTTGTGCCTTCCGTTGAGCCTCCTGCTCCGGTGTTGGTTGAGGGTGAGTTGGAGTACGTTGTCGAGAAGATCTTGGACTCCCGTGTTTCCAGATGGAGACTTCAGTATTTGGTCAAGTGGAAGGGCTACGGTCAGGAGGATAATTCTTGGGTGACAGCCTCTGATGTTCATGCCTCCGATTTGGTCCGTGCCTTTCATAGGGCTCATCCTGATCGCCCTGGTGGTTCTGGTGAGGGTTCGGTGCCCCCTCCTTGAGGGGGGGGTACTGTTGTGAATTTGGTTTCTGGGCTCCCCCGGTGGTTACTGGTGGTACTGAACTTGTGTGCTTCATCTCCTCTGTTCACCTGTTTCCATCAGGATGTGGGAGTTTCTATTTAGCCTTGCTCCTCAGTCATTTCTATGCCGGCCAACAATGTTACCAGAAGCCTTTCTGTTGCATGTTCCTGCTCCTAGACTACTATCAGCTAAGTTGGACTTGTAGTCCTAAGATTGTTTTGCATTTTTGTTCCAGTTCTCTGTTTTTGAATATTTCTGAGGCTGGAAGCTCTTGTGAGCTGAAATTGCCACTCTGGTGTCATGAGTTGATATTAGAGTCTTAAAGTAATTTCTGGATGGTGTTTTGAAAGGGTTTTCAGCTGACTGTGAAGTTCCCTTTTCTGTCTTCCTACTATCTAGTAAGCGGACCTCAATTTGCTAAACCTATCTTCATACTTCGTATGTCATTTTCCTCTAAAATCACCAACAATATATGTGGGGGCTACTGTCTGCCTTTTGGGGAAAATTTCTCTAGAGGTAAGCCAGGTCTGTATTTTCCTCTGCTAGGGTCAGTCAGTCCTCCGGCTGGCGCTGGGCGTCTAGGGATAAAACGTAGGCACGCTACCCGGCCACTGTTAGTTGTGCGGTAGGTTTAGCTCACAGTCAGCTCGAGTTCCCATCTTCCAAGAGCTAGTCCTTTTGTATGCTTTACTACGGTCTCTTGCCATTGAGAACCATGACAGTACTGCAGATCGGTTCCTTTTGAAGTAAATGTGATCTGCAGTACCAGAGAAGGGCCCCGACATGGTATAAGAAGCTGTGCTCTTTCTTTCCACGTTCTTTTTATTAAAGAAATTGCACGATACAGGAAAGGAAAAAGAATATAAATAACAGGGACCATTAAGACAATAAGGTACATTCAAGAATGTGGTGTACGGAGTCACATGAGAAGATTAATTTATGCAAATCTACAAGGCCTAACCTTAACTTTTTATCAACAGGCCAACTCCAGTGAATCAAAAAAGGGTGAATAGTGACTCGAGTATAAACATTGATTAAGAGTACCAATAATATGGGGTTACAGAAAAGAGGAAGATAAAAGAGAAAGAGGGGAAGGAGAGGAAGAGGTTAAGAGGGAGGGAAGAGGGGGATGATCCAGAAGAGAGTGCTAACCCAGAACGAGCCATCCTATGAATGTTGTTTGTTGGAAATATGTATTGTCTAGTCTCTCGAAGCTGTCGAAATTTCTGAAAAAAATTCAGAGCTGGAACGATACACGGACCACGGCTTCCATATGCTCCGGAAAGAAGCGAGGGATTCTTGAGTGTTAGCCACCAACTCGACCGTATAGCATAATAAGTCTATATTGTCTAGAACTTGTTTTTTAGTGGGAATAAGAGTAGACTTCCACAAGGTGGGAATCACATATTTCTCGGCTGCTATAATATTGCAAGCCATTTTGGAGGTCAATGGTTCCTTGGGCCATAAAGGTAGGTTAAGTAGGACGGATTGAGGTTGCAGAGATGGGACTTGGCCCAACACTGAATATTATATCTGATATCATTTGCCAATAAGGCGCAATTTTGGGGCAAGACCACCAGATATGTAGATAGGAACCTAGATCCGTACAACATCTCCAACACTTCTCAGAAGTGGGAGGGTGCCACAGGTGTATTTGGGAAGGGGTACATTACCATCTTGATATCACTTTATAAGAATTCTCTTGTAACCTCACGCATTGGGAGGGTCCATGTGATTTATTGTAAATGGAGACGATTTGGTCTTGTGTGAAAAGGATATTGAGATCCCACTTCCAAAGCCCTATAAATGCTCTTTTGGCAATGTTTTTTTCCATAATCAGGATTTTGTAGAGTCTAGAAAGGACCTTTTTTGGAGGGTTATGGTGGGCACAGATTTGCTCAAAGGGTGTGATTGAATGGAGTAGGTTAAACTGATCTTTATTTTAATAGCAGTAGTCCCTCATTCTTTTATAGTGGAGAAAAGTAATGTTTAATTGGGGGTTAGAAGCTTGGAATTCCGAAAAGCTCATCATAGAGCTTTCAATAAAAAAAAATCAATTGGTAGCGGTGGCCTGGGCGTGTCCTCATGAGGTAATTTAAGGGGGTTAGGGCCCGTGACATCCTGTATCGTCAGGATCGGGGAGATAGGTGGGGTTAATCTAAGAAATTCAGATCTCCAAATTTTAAGTATGGCTTTTGTTATTTCATTAGAAAGTAATTGGTTCAAATTAGAGTAGTCATGCAACAGTGTCATGGTCCTTAAGGGGATGGGAGCAAGGTGTTCTTCGATAGGCAGCCATAATTTTTCTGGGGGTCTTCTGATCCAGTCTACTACCCTAGTGAGCATAGCGGCTCTGTAATATTTAAAGATATTGGGGATTCCCATACCCCCCTCCGATTTTGGCAAAGCAAGTGTAGTAGCATTGATTCGGGGGCGTTTATTGTTCCAAATAAAATTAACAAAGAAAGAATTGATTGTAGACAGGTAATGCTTTGGAATGTAGATAGGGAGCATCTGGAAGAGATACAGGAATTTGGGTAATATAATACTTTTCAGTAGATTTTTTTCTACCCATCCAGCACAGGAAGGCGGCTTTCCAGGAGTGAAGTGCAGCGCCCCAGAGTCCTGGTCGTTGCAGTACTGTGGCTCCGCCACTAAGGGGAGCTGTGGTACGTCTGATGGCACTGAAGGAGTTCATCTGATCAGGTATCACAGACACCAATACATTTCACAGTCGGGCCTCCGGGGGGAGCTAAGGGTTCTATTCACTAGGCCACTCCCCACCATAGTGGGTAAACTGGGGGTCAGGCAGGAAGTTAGATCAGAAAGCTGACTGGGTTGGAACCAGGCAACACCTTGTGGCAGAGGGTGTTGTGGGGGAAGATACAGTAGGGTCTCTGTCAGGGGTGGGATCCTGACAGAGGCTTGGCAACTTGAGCGAATGTAACGGGACCGTGCCTGCTCAGGATAGCGGCGGTGCCCAAGGAAGGACGAGAAGCGAGATAGATTGTGCTGAGTGAGAAACGAAATCAAGCAATAAGGAGAATACCAGTAGGGGTCGTGCCGTAAGACCGAGGCAACACCCTGCTGAGGCGCACTACCGGTGGCCGGAACGCCGAGGGAGTATTACAACATCCAGCTTCAAGCGATACTCCAAACAGCGGCAGGACAGTCAGTCTAAGGCGGGCTGTCTCACTTAAATCACCTATGCAGTCTTGGGGGGCAACTTGTGGAGAGGGGCGACTCTAGGGTCCCGGAAGAGCTCCGAGCCTACCCGTCAAACGGGTGCCGTCCTAACCGTAACATCAGGGAGGGACGGAGGATTAGCAGAACATCATCTAATCGAGTTGTGAGGGAACTTAAGAAACAGACACAACAGTTGTGGGGACTTTCCGTAAGCACAGCAGGGAAGGACCGCAACACATAGCGCTAGAAGGAAGGCACAGATTTCCACCTGCTAAGAGAACTCCGGAGGTGCCATTGGACCAGCCAGACTTGCGCAGCCTGGTGAACCGAATTCCGGACTGAGGACCCAGAGATCTTCAGTAAAGAGGTAAAGAGACTGCAACCTGGTGTCCTCGTTATTTACTGCACCGCACCACTACACCATTTACCATCCACCACCTTTCATTGGACGCCCCTCAGCAGGGTCACGGACCGGGTCTAGCCACCGTGACAACCCCAGAGCAGAGACTCAGAGGCCCGGTACCGGGTACCCCTCGGCCCTGCGGCAGTGGGGGCGCTCCATTTTGGCGTCACGAACAGGATCTACTTAAGCCTGAAGAATCAGGTCATGTGTGCCTTGGAACTGTAATTAATTGTGCTTGGACTGTGCTTTATTGAGAGGATTGCATATTGCCATTTGCCGCCAGAAGTTCCCGCCAAAACCCGCCGCCATTGCTACACCAAAGGAGAAGGAGGGCGTGCCATGGGAGGAGACTACCAAAGCGGCGCCAGAAGTAGCGACCGCCCCCTCCAACTCCTGCTGCGAGAGGACGATCTACCCAACAGCAGAGGAGAACCGCCCCCTGACTTACAACGGCGGGAACGAGGTGAAGGAGGAGCTCGACCTTGGAGAAATGGCGGAGCCAGGTGCATGCGTTGCCGCCGAATGCCCGACAACGACGATGAGCAGCAAGTGCCCGAACCACAGCGAGGTGATCCTGGCCTGCCCCTGTCCATGAGAGACGGACTTGCGTCCACCGCCGGTGAAGGACCTGAACTCCTCGGAGCCGCCGGTGGAGGAGCCAAGCTTACCTATCCCAACCACGGAGCCATGGAGGGCGGAGCCACATCCAGAGACGACTCCGGAAGAGCCGCGGCCCGGGCTGCAGCCGATTCCAGTGTCCTTGTCAACGGACCGGAGCGACATCGGTGGAATCACATCAGGCGCAGGTATGGACGGCACCCCTACTCCCCTGGCCGATTCTGCTCTCCTGACCGATCCCGCTCCTGTGATCGCTCCTCACCCCAGCAATAATCGTTCCTTCTTGGTGGAGCGGGTGATTCTCACCTCTAACGCGATGGGGAAGCTAGTGCCTCCGCTACCAACCAAGATGGGAGAACCCATAGATGTGGGCCTAGACGGGGTGATCCTCCGGTGGGACACCCCCTGGACCGGGCCAGATGGAACCCGGGAGGATGGCCTCACCCTTGCCGTGCTTACTTGGGAGCAATATAAGCAATGTCTAATCCACCACTGGAAGGGTCGAGACGAGGCCGAACAACATGATACACAACGTAGAAAGTCTGCGCACGGCAGGAAAGACGTGGTAAAATGGGGAACTGTGCTGGCCTACCACCCGAAGAGGGGATGGGGCTCCATACAGGAACCGGGACTACCAACTGATGTCTTTGTTACTAGTTATAACGTGAAGACCCCCTGTTGCAGTCGAGATGGTGACCCATTACAAAGGGGGGATCAGGTGACCTAAACCCGTCATCGGAATGCACAAGGATGGTGCGCCCGGAACGTTCGACGGTGTGAACCTGAGAGAGCGCCCCCTGTTGCCCCGATCATGACTGATCCCGATTTTCCAGACCTTGTTCCTATCACCACCGTACGCCTTGTAGCGGCTACTGAACTAGCAAGCAGGATTAGCCTTCAAATCCAGACACCGGCTGATCTGATGGCGCCTGAGAGACCAACTACCAGCATGGGTGCTGCCCCAGCCAGGGGTAGGGAACCACCTTCTGTACCGAAAAATGAGTAAGATAATACTACTCTTAAAAACGTAAATAGTTAACTGTTTCTCTGCTATTTTGCTGCTAAAACCCGTCCAGGGTTAACTCTTAAAGGGATCCCTTTGTTGACCCGGGATCCCTATTGTTTTGTTTGTTTTTCCAAGTTTTGCACAACGTTTCCAGAACTGCCGCAATCATGAACAGTGCATGATACAAACTTTTTGTAAATAGTTTGCACCTTATTAAAGGTGCTCCCTACTGGTTTTACTTCAAAAAGGACTCTTTGTGAAGATACCACACTGGAACCTTTGCTGAGTACGGACTGGTAGCTTGAGAAGATATGCTACCTCATAGAGACTTGGTCCCCTCTTAAAGGGGATGTTTATTTGTTGCACTTAAATGGTGATATTGCTTTAAGACAGGTAGCAATAATGTTTTGACGAAAAGAAAGTGATGATAATGTTTGTATGAGAAAGTTATATGTGTCCAACTAGTTAATTGTAAAGAAATGCTGATAATGTTTCCAGGAGTGAAGTGCAGCGCCCCAGAGTCCTGGTCATTGCAGTACTGTGGCTCCGCCACTAAGGGGAGCTGTGGTACGTCTGATGGCACTGAAGGAGTTCATCTGATCAGGTATCACAGACACCAATACATTTCACAGTCGGGCCTCCGGGGGGAGCTAAGGGTTCTATTCACTAGGCCACTCCCCACCATAGTGGGTAAACTGGGGGTCAGGCAGGAAGTTAGATCAGAAAGCTGACTGGGTTGGAACCAGGCAACACCTTGTGGCAGAGGGTGTTGTGGGGGAAGATACAGTAGGGTCTCTGTCAGGGGTGGGATCCTGACAGAGGCTTGGCAACTTGAGCGAATGTAACGGGACCGTGCCTGCTCAGGATAGCGGCGGTGCCCAAGGAAGGACGAGAAGCGAGATAGATTGTGCTGAGTGAGAAACGAGATCAAGCAATAAGGAGAATACCAGTAGGGGTCGTGCCGTAAGACCGAGGCAACACCCTGCTGAGGCGCACTACCGGTGGCCGGAACGCCGAGGGAGTATTACAACATCCAGCTTCAAGCGATACTCCAAACAGCGGCAGGACAGTCAGTCTAAGGCGGGCTGTCTCACTTAAATCACCTATGCAGTCTTGGGGGGCAACTTGTGGAGAGGGGCGACTCTAGGGTCCCGGAAGAGCTCCGAGCCTACCCGTCAAACGGGTGCCGTCCTAACCGTAACATCAGGGAGGGACGGAGGATTAGCAGAACATCATCTAATCGAGTTGTGAGGGAACTTAAGAAACAGACACAACAGTTGTGGGGACTTTCCGTAAGCACAGCAGGGAAGGACCGCAACACATAGCGCTAGAAGGAAGGCACAGATTTCCACCTGCTAAGAGAACTCCGGAGGTGCCATTGGACCGGCCGGACTTGCGCAGCCTGGTGAACCGTATTCTGGACTGAGGACCCAGAGATCTTCAGTAAAGAGGTAAAGAGACTGCAACCTGGTGTCCTCGTTATTTACTGCACCGCACCACTACACCATTTACCATCCACCACCTTTCATTGGACGCCCCTCAGCAGGGTCACAGACCGGGTCTAGCCACCATGACAACCCCAGAGCAGAGACTCAGAGGCCCGGTACCGGATACCCCTCGGCCCTGCGGCAGTGGGTGCGCTCCAGAACCATGGAAATAGCCTGCTTTAGTAAGGGTAAAATGTTGAGTTCTAAGAGCTCTCCCATCGACCTTCCAATTTTGATACCCAAATTTGTGATAAACTTGGTGGGCCATTTAAAAGGATAGAGTTTTATCAATTTATCTACCTTGGGTTTGGGAATATTAAGGCTCAATGCTTCCGACTTTGTGATGTTGATTTTATAGTTGGATAGTTCCCCGTATAGTTCTAAAGTGCGGACAAAGGCAGGGATACCTCTCTCAGGATCAGACAGAACCACCAAGAGATCATCTGCAAATGCTGCAGATTTGTGGTGAAAGCCACTTACTTGAATCCCCTTGATATCCGCATCTTGTTGGATGCTTTGGATGAGAGGCTCCATAGCCAGCACATATAAGATCGGGGAGAGAGGGCATCCCTGCCTCATACCATTTTGAATATAGAAGGGGTCCGATAATAAGTTATTAATTTTTAGCCGACCTGAAGGGATGGTATACATTTGAAAAATTGCATCGACCAATTGGGTGGGGATATGGAATGCAAGGAGAGTTTCATGTAAGAATGTCCAGTCCACCCTGTCAAAAGCCTTCTCAGCATCTGTCCCTAGCAATACAAGAGGGGTTTTGTGGATTTTTGCGTATTGAATCAGGTGAAGAATTCTGGATGTGTTGTCCTTCCCCTCTCGGCCTATCACAAAGCCCGTTTGGTTGAGGGAGACGAGTTGCGGCAATAGCTCCACAAGTCTTCTCGCAATAAGACGCGCTTAAATTTTTAGGTCGACGTTGAGCAAGGAAATAGGCCTGTAGCTTCCACAGCGTTCTGGGTCTTTCCCCTCCTTAAGGAGGGAAATATGAGCTTCCAGCGATTGAGAGGGGAAGGACCTTCCACCCAGAACTGCTTTGCATATATTTAATAAATGTGGGCCTAGAGTGTCAAAGAAGGATTTATAGTATATTTTAGGAAGCCCATCCGGGCCTGGGGATTTCCCTTTTGCCCTTCCAGACAGGGTGGACTGGAGTTCAGAGAGATCAAAAGGTTTGAGTAAGAATTCCTGTTGGAGAGCAGATAATTTGGGGAGGTGTAGGGAGGATAAGAAAGCTTGGGTTCTAGATTTTCTCTGAATTTTGTCATCTATTGAATCATTTTGGCTGAGTTGATATAGACCTTTAAAAAAGGTCATGAAGGCGTCGGTAATCTGATTATACTGTTGTAAAGTTTGGCCATCTTTAGATTTAATTTTATGGATAAATGTTCGGGTTTGGCGTTTTTTGATCAAGGAGATCACGAGTTTGGAAGCTTTGTCTCCATGGGCAAAGATCTTGTTCTTCCAAGATAAATAGCATTTAAAGGTACGAATATTTAAAAGATCTTTGAGAGACTGGCGTTTTTTTGTGAGTTGGGAGAGTGTGTCTTGTGATAATTCTTTTTTATGACAAACATCCAAAGCCATAATATCGCTATATAAAGCCAGGATTTCTGACTTCCTTTATTTATTCAGGAATGAGGCTAATGAGATGAATACTCCACGAATCGTGGCCTTATGTGCCTCCCATAATAGTGGAGGGTCAATGTCTGGAGTAGTATTAATTTTAAAAAATTCTTGGAGCAATTCGTGGATACGGTTTTTGATATCTTCTCGTTGTAATAGTGATTCATTGAGCCTCCATGTCCGAGAGCTAGAGTACGGTTTGTGGAATTCGAGGTTGATCAGAACTATAGAGTGATCAGAGTGAATAGCGGGAATTATATTTGTTTTTAGAGTAGAAGGGAGGATGGATCTAGAAATCAGGATGCAGTCGAGGTGGTGGTAGGAGTTGTGAGGATGTGAGTAATAAGTGTAATCAATGTCTGTTGGGTGCAAATATCGCCAGGCATCAACCAACTCAAGGGAGTGGATAAGTGATTTAAGATGGGTCAGATCTCTTAGGGAGATAGAATTTTTTTTGTTGATGTGTCTAGAGTGGGATCTAATGCAACGTTGAGGTCACCTCCCAGGATAACTACTCCCTCCTGGAATGATCGTAGTTTGGTTAAGGCTTTGCGTAGCCATTTCAGATGGTTTTTGTTGGGGGCGTATATGTTGCCTAAGGTTACCATGTTGCCAGCTATGAGGCCTTTGATAAAAATATATCGACCCTCGGGGTCTGATAAATATTCTAGGAGAAGGAAAGGGATATCTCTAGCAAATGCTATCGAAACGCCTCTCGATCCTTTCTGAGGGGAAGTAGCATGTTACCATCTGTCAAAGAAACATTTTTCAAAGGAAGGGGTTTTGTCGCTAGTAAAATGGGTCTCTTGTAAGAATAGAATGTCGTATTTTGATTTTTGAAGAAATTTAAGGTTTGCGACCTTGGGATTGGGGAATTTAGACCGTGTACGTTATGTGAAATAACCTGAAAAGACTTACAGTTTACCGCCATACAGGATGTAGTAGAAAGCGATTTAGGCAAGAGGATGGCTCATCCTGCGGATCATGTGGAGGAGAGAGGGGGGTAGGGATGAGGATAAATGAGAGAGAGAAATGGTTAGAGTGATAGAAACATGAAAAAACAGAATACACAAAACATAGTGTGCATGAGTGAGTAACTTTAAGAAGTATGGAACTCATCAGAACTTTGACATTTGAGGGGAGAAGGAGGGTCAAAAAAGGGAGTCAAATATAACAATAAGGCGTTGGAGGTTAATACTCCAATAGTTGCAGCCAGAGCACTGCACAGTTATAGATCTTTACAGGCCAAGAGGAACCACAGCAAATCTATAAACTCAAGGACAGGAAGCAAAAAGGTTCAAAAAACATATGAGAAAAATTATTTTTTCGTTTGTTTTCTTTTTTTCCTTCTTTTCCATTTTTTCCCTTTGGAGCTTCATCAGCCTGGGTCGTGGTCTCCAACTCTTGGTGGCGTGGTCTTGGAGGAGCGATGCTTTGATCGAGCAGATTTTGAGGCGGAAGAGTCTTGCCAAGGAGGGGGAACAGGGAGAGGTTTCAGCCTGTGGGCCTCATGAACTGTTTCCAAGACAGGTGGTTGATCGAGATGGATCTCCAGTTCTTTGCAAACATTTTTTATGTCAGCCGTAGATTTGATCAAGAATTTCCGATCTTTTGCTGATATAGAGATACCAAAAGGGAATAACCAGCGATATGGATAGTGTCTTTGATGGAGGACAGAGGTGAGGGGTCTTAAAAGACGTCTCTTGTAAAGTGTGGAGGCAGAGAGGTCTTGAAAGATATGATTTGGAGTGCCTCCATGGGTGATCGACTCCGCCTCTCTGGCTCTCTTTAATAGTGGATCTTTGGTTCTATAATCGAGAAAACGGCATAGAGCATCCCGTGGGGCTTCATCTTGTTTCGGTTTTGATCTCAATGCTCTATGGACTCTCACCAGGTCAATTTCAAGTGGATCTGATGGGGTGAGAATTGAGCGAAAGATTTCAATGGCAGTAGGGATCAGTGCTTCTGAAAGGATAGATTCTGGAACCCCTTTTAGTCTCAGGTTGTTTCTTCGTTCCCTGTTTTCGTGATCTTCTAGTATGTTATAGATCCGATTAATGTGTTCTTCCTGTTGTTTATGGCAATTTAGGGAGGAATTAGAGCACTGGACCAATTCCGAATGAGAAGCTTCTATCGCTTCGATTCTATGCCCCAGTTGGTTGAGGTCTTGTTTGATAGTTGAAAGGTCCCTGCCTATAGGGTCCAATGCTTTGCTTAAGATCCTTTTGATGAAGGACCTAGTAACCTAGTCACCTCTGTCCTGATCATCAGTGTCTCTATCACTTTCGCATTCGGATTCCGTGTGGGTCTCCATGTCCCTCTCCTGCGATTGAGAGGATTTGGTGATGATGGTTGAGTTGTCTTGTTTTTTTAAGAATTTTTCTATGTCAGCTTGAGGAGTAGAACTAATGGGTTTGGAGTTCAATCTTGTTGATTTTTGTGCGGATTTAACCATTGTGGGTAAATTGTGCTGCAGGAAAAAGAAAAAAGAAAACCCCCAGATCTCCTCCGGTTCCCCCTTAACAGTAGTTACATCTTATGTTAGGTGAGAAAAAGAAAACAGAAGAGAGAATACTGTTCAAGATGGGGATAGTATCTTGCTGAGGAGGGGGGGTCCTTTAAAAGAGCCTTAGGAGGATAAGGTATGATAAGAATACTAAGAGTTCAGGCAGCGTGAACCCAGATGAGAGGGTTGAGAGGTAATCACTGATGTTATAATTTCGATGGGTATTTCCGGCCTGATCTCCCGGTTGTCAGGCGTGTCTCAGGGGTTCACTGTGATAATAGTAAGTCTATTATGTTAGTTTTTGCAGTTTGGCATATGGGTAGCGCTAATGATGGCAGAAGGCGCTTATAATAGAAGAGAGGTCGTCTTATAGCCCCGGAGCCGGGGGCCGTCCTGTGGAGGTCTTTTTAGCCAGGCCAGGAAGGCAGGGGCTTTCAGAGTCAGCGAGCTTTACCACAGCCTCGCGGCACGACTCCACCACGACTGGGGCACTCCCGGCGTGAGCTCTGGACAGGCGGCCTGAGGAGTCGGAGGGCAACAGCCGCAGTGCTCCGCGGCAGTCACCTCAACTGCGCTCGTGTGACAGCACTCGCGACGAGCTAAGGAGCCGGATAAGCCAGAGGGCGTCAGGGGGGGACGAGAACCGGGCAGAGATAGGCGGCACCTACCCCGGTCTGGACGGCACCTGCAGCTCCCGGCCGAAGATCAGTGTCCAGCCCCCTCAGCGCAGGGCGACTCACCGCAGGTCCTCAAGCGGCTGCAGGTTCCTCACCGCTGTCAGCCCCCTGGCGGTGATCGCGGTACTGCAGCGGGTACCAGAAGGCGCAGCAGGAGCTCAGATGGCGTGGCTGGAGGGCTGCTCCGGAGCGTCTGGCCGGCAGGTGAGCGACGATGGGTCTCTCCCTCAGCGGGGCGCCTCTTCTTCACCTATGTCTGCAATGTACCGCAGTCCGCCGATGACCGTGGCGGAGATCCAGGCAGCAGACGATGCAGCGGAAGGGCAGGCACTGCTTCAGGGATGCTCCGGGGTGTCCAGCGAGCAGGTTATTAGTGTGGACGCTCTCTTTTCCAGGCGCCGCTCCCGTAGTCCACCAGCCGAGTTCGCGGCTCTCCTGCGGAGAAGGGGAGGGTGGACAGGAAACGCCACCTATGGTTATGTGGCCCACACATCCGCTGCAAGTCCCCTCACCTTCCCCAGGTAGCGGATCTCCCCTGATGGCCACTGTCGGGTTTTAGGTAGCCTTGATTGTCATGGTTTCCCGATTGTTGATGGGAGAGATGTGTCAGTTCCACAGGCCAGTGGCGGGCAGTGGTCTCCTCTGTCAGGCTTCAGGCCTGTTTGTAGGCCTCAGACTTTCCTTTGTGCCTAGAGTGCAAATATATAGCTCAATTGGTCTGGAAATGACTTTGGTACTTAAAGGTAGATGTATGTGCCTTTCTATAGCGAGGATGGGTCTGCAAAACCCTTGGATTAGTCAGATTATGAAAGCTAACAGAGGAGCTTAAAGAGAGTGCGTCCTGCTCTCTCGGCTGCCAGCCACGCCCCCAGAAGCTGTGCTCTTTCAGCTTTGTACTCTGTGTACATGAAACCACAGATTGATAGCTGATCAGTGTTTTTTTTTAATAGGATCTGATATTGATAGTGACCTATTAGTAGATTAATCCTGGACAACTCCTTTAAGAAATGTATAACCAGTTGATTACAGCCCCATAAGAACATATACATTGATATAAGATGGGGTGTTACATAAATGAGAGTTAAAACCAAAATTAGACAAGAATTTTGGATTTTGACCCCAGGACAAAAGAGCCAGATGTTTGCTCCATCTTCCTACTCATTACATGATCCTTGGACCAACTGCTTGATAGTAGCCCAGCTCTTCTGGAGAAGGGTCTCGTTCACAGTTTCCCTTTGTCCATGGGCCCCATGACAGTTGATTGCCCTGCCTCTATGGAATGTATGCCTTTCCCTATGCTATGATTTTAGCAATAAAGATTCAGCATGAAGAGTTAATTCTTCCAGACTCGGAGAGCCGGGGAGCAGATAGCTATTGTGCGGCTGACAGCTCCCGCTTGATGCCACACGCGGGTCTATTTGTTTGACTGTGACCAGAGGGAATTCATTCCAGCACATTACCTGACACTGCCGCTACGTTACAGTGGCAAAAGTGACGATCAACTTATCACACTGTACAGATGGCTGCAGAAAAATTCTGGTTTAATGCCGCCTTTGATATGAATTTAGCAGAAACCACAAAATATATTCTCGGCTCTAAAGTGACAACGTAAAATGGTAATTGATGGAAACCTTACGGTAAGTCAATCACGAAATTATGGCGGTACAGCCGATATCATCAAAGATGCTCCGCACTCACATGTCATTAATTACAATTTAATGGAATGACGATGTCTTAATGGACCTCCCTAACTACTCAGGCAGTGGTCACCACCATGTATCGTTGGAAAACTCGCTCAGTAAATAACTCCTGGTGGAAAATATAAGTAACATGTCTTAAAGTGGAGACCTTCAAACTGGGGTCCTCCATATTTCCCAAAACTAGTGTGCTAATCCGGCATTCTACATACCACTGGGGTATTGAAAACTGTGAACTATTGGAATTTTGGAGAAATGACTGTACAAAGACATGCAGCTACATACATAAATACACATAATTACATACAGCGGGTGAAATAAGTATTGAACACGTCCCCAATTTTCTAAATAAATAAATTTCAAAATGCGCTATTGACATGCAATTCTCACCAGATGCAGGTAACAACCCATCCAATCCACACAGGCAAATAAATCACCATTGATGTCCATACATTCATATGGGGAGCATCAGGTGGTGGGCAGTTTGTGGTGAAATTATGTTCTTTCCACTTTAGGCTGGGTTCACATTACGTTACAGGCATCCGTTAGACGGGCTACATTACACCGTGGCATAACGCGGTGTAACACAGTCCGTTAACACCGCCATTATATCCTATGTCGGATGCATCGCTAGCGCACGCCCACAATGGGCGTGCGCTAGCGATGTGTCGACATTGAGTGACGGACCCTGGGACGTGGACTGCAGCCCGTTTCCGGGTCTGTCACTGCAAGTGCAGATAGAGCATCTGCTAGCTCTATCTGCTCTATCGCGATGACACATCGGCACTTGCGTTAACAGCAGCCCGTTAACGTGTGGGTTGAACGGGATGTTAACGCATTGTGAACCTGGCCTTAGGATTATGGCCCCAACAGTGCCCACTGGAACATTCAGTAGTTTAGAAATTCTTCTGTAACCAATGTCATCCGAATGTTTTGCAACAATAAGGTTGTGAAGGTATTGAGACAGCTCACTAGTTTTACCCATCATGAGATGTTTCTTGTGTGGCAACTTGGTAATGAGACACCTTTTTATTCACCATAAGTTGAACCACTTGATATTATTTGTTACTAAATGGCAGGATTGCTTTTTAATTACTGATAGATTTCAGCTGGTGTCAGGACTTTCCTTGGCTTTTTGCACCTTTCTTCATATGTTAAATACTTTTCTCCTGCATCATTTCTCATTATTACTGATAACTTAATTTATGGATATCTATGAATTGATTTATTTGCCTGTGTTATTGGATGGGTTGTAACTGACATCTGGTGAGAATTTCCTGTCAATACTCAATAGCACCTTTAGAAATATATTTACTTGGAAAATGGGTGATGTGTTTAATACTTATTTCACTTGCTCTATATGTACACATAAACATACACACACATGAACGTTCTGCCACACTGAATGCGGATCATCAAGCTCCACTGCTGCCTACTCCGTTTGCAATTACCGACCAATGATGTCTCCGATGTGTTCGATTGGAGACAAGTCTGGAGACGCTGCAGCCATGACAGCACTTTTAAGCCATGCAAGCTGCTTACAGTAACACAAAAAACATGCGACCTGGAGTTGTTGTGTTGAAAGATGGCTCCTGGTATATTTTGGAGAAATGGTTCCACCATCAAATCAATGTAACGCCGGGCAGTTAGTGTACCCAGCATAAAGGCTAGAGGCGACCGACTACACCACCCTATGCACCATAATCCCAAGAGTAGGACCACGGTGACGTTCCCTTGTGAAGGCTTTTTGGTGGCATCGCTCATTTGGTCTCCAGACTGTGCCGAGGTCGTAAGCGTGAGGAATTCTGCACACGGCTCATACTCCAGACTAAAGAAGTCCAGGTGTTTTGAGAATTTTGTCCTAATTTTTCCCTCATATGCAGACTAATAACATCTCCATCCTGCGACTTCAACAATTCCATGACTTTTCCTTCTCGGTGACACAATTTCAATGTTGAGAATTGTGGATAAATTGAATTAGAAGCTTTTTTTAACAGCTGTCAATAGAGAAGCTTTACCTGTGTGGGACATTTCAAGTAAAACAGAATAAAAAATAGATTTTCTAAAAGGAATAAATGATACAAACACAACTGTGGGAGATACATTCGCACATAGAAGCCATTACTGACGGCAACTCTTCCATTCAACTTAACATGAGGCTTTTCCAGATCCAACGTCTCCTCCTGAATTATCCTTCATTATCTGGATGGAATATCTGAATGGAATGACAGGACCAGTCCTCTTGACCTTATGAAATAACATGCCTGCCTCCCAGCTGTCTACTCTGTGACTGCTCCACACCCTTGAAGTTGTCAGACCTTTTCTTATCTGTAGCATGTTGGTCTGTCGGAGAACAGAGAGTAATTTCACCTATTGTGGCAATGTCTGCGGCAACACAATGGGACTGACTGGGAATGACAGAGCAGCAAATGGTCTGTATGAGACTGACGTGTTTCCCATTAGCTTATCCTACATGGACATCAGAACATTAATGCATTCGCCCCGGCGGCGTTAGTTCATCTGTACATAAGGCCATCTAATTTAGAACATATCATTTATACTAAAACGTAACCTACAAGAAATCCCATATACTGCAGGTGGTAATTGTTTCACAGGTGACATCTTGTCTGACTGTAGTAGTTCACTTTCTCTTTTCTTCTCCTTCCGGCCCAGACCCTCATGATCGTTTCCACCATCGAAAACTCGTCTCTGCAGCGTGTGACACACAGACGTCTTTAGGTTAGGTTATGTTCACACGTTGCATTTTCGCTGCTTTTTTTATGCAAATTGTAAGCTGCCTTTTACAGGACCAGCCAAAGCGATGAGATTTCAGAAAACTCCTGCACACACGGAATTGGAAAACTGCTGCGTTTTTTAACACATTAACGTCTCACTTCTTTCAGCGCTTTTGCAGTGTTTTTTTTTTTTTTCACCATAGAAAGCAATGTGGCAATGATGCAGCAAAAAAAATGCAGGCATCAGGTTTTGCTGCGATTTTTGCATCTTCCTTGTGGCGTCATCTTGCTCGTGTGACCTCAATCCTGGGCTGCGATATAGCAGAGGCACACAGTGGCTTGGTATAGTACTCACTGAAATGGCACGTGCACACTTCTTTTTCAGGCAAATATGTTCCATAACCTGAAAAAGTGCTAAATTAATGAATGTATGTGCTGCAATATTAAACCACTTGCTGTGCACATCTTCAGACTTTTCAGCTTTGGGATTTCAAAGACGCCGAGCAGTTAAAAGAAGTGACCAGACCATTCTTCAGGTGGATTCTGTTTGGACGCCACTCACTAGCTCATTCAGTACAATTTGATTAAAAAAAAAAACAACAACAACAACAAAGACGTTAAAAAAAAACTGCAATGACACTTCAGGAAAAAAGAAACACTGCTGGTATTTCCTAAAGTGTCTTCTGTTTGAAAAACTCATTGGGGTCACACACACTTGTAAAATGTTGTTGTGTGCCCAAACCCAAAGCCTGGGAACATGGCTGTGTGTCACCTGTGATAGATAGATAGATAGATAGATAGATAGATAGATAGATAGATAGATAGATAGATAGATACTAGATAGATAGATAGATGTAGATAGATAATAGATAGGTAATAGATGTAGATAGATAGATAGATAGATAGATAGATAGATAGATAGATAGATAGATAGATAGATAGATAGATAGATAGATGATAGATAACACAGGTCAACAAAAAAAAAAATTTTTTCTGGTGTCCAAAATATTTCATCGAATTTAGGGTATTTTTGGGGTGCTGATTCTGAATATGTCATCAGTTTTGCCAGATTGGCTCAAGTTTTTGAGATTTTTGGTATCTTATTTATAGCACTTGTTGGTAAATGCGACGCATCATCTCATTAATTTCTTTGGATTAGTACTTGAACTGAGCAGTTCTCAATATAGTTTTGTGTTAATTAGTGTTCTAAAAGTTTGTTCATAGCTTGATTTTTGCACTAACTTTATGTTGTTGTCTGTTTTCCAGTGAAAAGCATGAACTCATCAAGAAGAAGTTGTCTTAACGATCCAGACTCATTCTGTTACATTTGTGGTGAATACACACTGCCAAAACATAGAAGAAACATAACAGACTTCGTAAAAAAAGTGTATTTTTCCTATTTTGGGGTTATGCTTGGGGACCAAGACAAGTTTTGGGCACCACACATAGTGTGCAAAGCATGTATCGAATTATTACGAAAATGGAGCAAAGGACAAAGAAAAAGCTTCAAATTTGGTGTTCCAATGGTGTGGAGAGAGCCAAAAAATCATCATGATGACTGTTATTTCTGTGCAGTGCAAGTGCAAGGATTCAATAAGCATAAGAAACGAAAATGGGAGTAACATGGAATCTGCAAGAAGGCCTGTCCCTCATTGTGAAGATGTGCCTGTACCTGTGTTTACCATAAATAACAGTCATCATGATGATTTTTTGGCTCTCTCCACACCATTGGAACACCAAATTTGAAGCTTTTTCTTTGTCCTTTGCTCCATTTTCGTAATAATTCGATACATGCTTTTGCACACTATGTGTGGTGCCCAAAACTTGTCTTGGTCCCCAAGCATAACCCCAAAATAGGCAAAATACACTTTTTTTACGAAGTCTGTTATGTTTCTTCTATGTTTTGGCAGTGTGTATTCACCACAAATGTAACAGAATGAGTCTGGATCGTTAAGACAACTTCTTCTTGATGAGTTCATGCTTTTCACTGGAAAACAGACAACAACATAAAGTTAGTGCAAAAATCAAGCTATGAACAAACTTTTAGAACACTAATTAACACAAAACTATATTGAGAACTGCTCAGTTCAAGTACTAATCCAAAGAAATTAATGAGATGATGCGTCGCATTTACCAACAAGTGCTATAAATAAGATACCAAAAATCTCAAAAACTTGAGCCAATCTGGCAAAACTGATGACATATTCAGAATCAGCACCCCAAAAGTACCCTAAATTCGATTAAATATCTTTGGCACCAAAAATGCTGTTGACCAGTGTAATATATAGATAATAAATTCATAGATAATAGATATAGATAGATAATAGATGTAGACAGATAGATAGATAGATAGATAGATAGATAGATAGATAGATAGATAGATAGAGAGATCGCTGCATGATTTCTGGCTGTTAGACAGCCTGGACATGTGGGGATTGATCACTAAGGCTAGCTTCACACTCGCGTTCAGCAGAGCTGCGGACGGCAGCCTGCTTCCTCCGTGAAGCCCCGCCCACTGCTGTGCCTCTATCTTCAGCTCCGCCTACATCTGCATGTGTCTTGCATACCCTATCTTTAACATTGGGTACACGGGCCATGCGGATGTATGCGGATGCCTCCGCATGCGTTGTCTTGACACTGTGCTGACCTGCATCAAACGCAACATGTTAGGATTTTGTTACGGTTGGCGCAGCTTCAAAACGACGCATTTGGAGGCATCCGCATGAAAACGTAGGCAGAGCTGAAGCAAGAGGTGCAGCAGAGGGCGGGGCTCCATGGAGGAAGCAGGCTGCCGTCTGCAGCTCTGCCGAACGCTAGTGTGAAACTAGCCTTACAAACAGGCAATCCCCACATGTGTTGAGTATGTTTAACAGCCGCAAATCATGGAGCCGCGGGGACTCGGACATAATATACGAGCACGCCCGAGATACATGGATATCACCTGAGCATGATCAGATAAGATGTGACCGAAGCACGTTAGCTCATCACTAGTGCCCACTCTTAAGGAGTCCGAAGCTGCTGCCTCGGCCCACAATGTCCTGAATGCATGGTAAATTATGTCAGATGAAAATCATTTCACAGGGTGGTCTGGCTACAGGAGTGGCCCACTGTAATCTGCCATGTAGGGCGGCTCATCAACCCAGGCCGGACCAGACGTGTACATACAAACACACACAGTATATCCACATGCACGCATGTACCTACAGGCAAAGAATTAAGGTTTACTGTACATACACACTAATGCCTGTGTAATACACTATGTACACAATATTACATGGTCTGTATACCATATGCACAGTCATGTACACTATATATAAACTGTATACCCACTTACACATTCTATATACCATATTCTTACAATTATAAACTCTATATACATTTACACACACTATAAAACCATATTCATACTATTATATACATTTACACACACTATATACTGTACACAGATATAATCACCTTCACTGTCGTTGGTCTTCGGGAGCAGTCGGGGTCCTCACACACCCGCCTGCCCGCCCCCAGTACAGCAGTCATGAGTGGTCAGCAGGATATCGGGGACACAGCAGAGCAGCTTCCTGTCACCGCCTCTGCACACAGCGGCCATGTCCGTCCTCCCCTCCCTCTCTACCGACTGCCTGTCTAGTGATGGCCGGAGAGGATGGGACATGGCTTATACACAGGCAGCTATGGGGCAGGGACACTGCTATCATGGAGGTGAGGGAGCCTGTGTACTCGGGAGCTGGGGCACCTTCCTGCGCAGCATCAATCTGTGATGGCGCCACCTGCTGGACAGAATGGTGTTTTCTCTCAGAGAAGACATGAGGTAATTACTGAGGCTTCCTGACACTGAGGCCAGACACAGAGTTTACCTCGCTTGGCCTGTACAGAGATGGCTCAGGAAGGCCACAAAATGAGCGTCCACCATGAACCTGTCCACTAGGGCCTGGTGTGAGTACATGGCAAGGCAGACACCTGTCCATCATCAAGTGTCAGCCAATCACAGGAGTGCACATAAAGGGGAGTCTGTGATTGGCTGAAGGGGTGAGTATAAGGGACCCCTCTCCAGTCTCCCCCTCTATAGTGGCTGTGGCTAATGTCTTCACTGAGCACAATTATCCGCCCCACTGGCCAGTCTCTTTACAGATGATCATGACAGGAGTCCAAAAAGTCCCCCCCACCTGGAGTATGTATGAAGGCTGATACTCAGAATGCAGGGCAGCCCTGACTCCAGGGACCCCAGCAGGAGGAGCAGAGGGGCTTAAACACCATATACTGCTCAGTGACCGCGGAGTCCCTGCAGTGCTCCTGTCAGCCACGGTGCCAAGACTAACATGAGATCAGGGGCCCTGGATGCTGTAATTGCAGAGTGAAGTAGAGAGGGCCCCTGCACCACCAAAGCAGGTAGAACTGTGCATTAGGATGAGCTATGGGACTGCAAAGGGCCCATATAATGTTCCTACACAGGGGCAATCCCGCATCCCTTACTTAAAGGGCAGCTGCAGGGAGAAAACAAATCTATTTCCTCCTGGAGCCGCCGGCTTTCATTCATGGTGATGTGCACATTGCGGCCACAGTAACCGTTGATTGTGTTGTGAGTGGCGGCTGTAAGCACTTTGATTGACAGCTCTGCACAGATGCATCACAGAGCCAGCTGTCAATACAGGTGCCGGGGTGTGCGTCCAGCCACTGATTCCAATATAGTGAGCGGTGCTGTGAGTGATGACTGTAGCAGCTCAGTGCACGCCCCATGACTGAAAGCCGGCAGCTCCTAGGAGGAAATAAGTCACTTTCTCCCTGTAACCTCCCTTTCTGTATTATGTCTGGGCAGCATTAACACTATTAACCCTATATCTGCAGGTGATGGGTGCACTTTTAAGGTGCATGTAAGGATAAGGTTTTTTTTGTTTAATGGAAAAGCTCTATTGCAATAGTTGTCTACTGGTCTGGTACTTGTAGTCCTCTAGCACAGCTTAACATAAAATTGCAATTTTGATCTCAATATTCCTGGGTTTGAACTAAAATTTAAGTGAACTACCAAAGTGCATCAGAATTCACACTTTGACAATCAGAAAGTTATTTATTCCTTTACTCACAGACAATAATACAAAATGCGGATTATATAAAAGTATAAAATCCTATTGTCATGCCAGGATTGCTGGTGAAATAAAAAATGAAATACTTCTTGCTTTTTTTTATTTTGTTTCATATTTACATCTTTTAATGTGTGATTTATATGATGTTAACGTCATTCCGTGGAACAAGTTCATGGAGTTTCTTCTGCTTTCAATATTAAAAAAATATGTAAAGCTTGTAAATTTGGATTACGTCAATTATTCTGAGACCGGTAACTTTTTGTAATTTTCTGCTGATGGAGATTTGTGGGAGCCTTTGGTACCATTTTTTGGGGCACATGCGAGTCTTTGAAACTTATTGAAAAAAAAATAGTGTGATAATATAAGATACTTGATAAAATATTTGTTTTTTGCTTATTTTATTTAAATTTTAGATTTATTTTAACTTTTAAACATTTTTGGAAAAACTTTTAAGTCTCGGTAGGGGGTTTGAAACATTGATTAATCACAGATGGAATACATTGCAAAACTTTTTGTACTGAAGTGACAGGGCTTGACTTGGCAGATGCAATAAGCACCTACTATGGCTGACAACTGCAATATATCAGGCAGTGATGGGCAATGGCGGCATGTGTGGTAGATCAAGAGTAATGATGCAGCAGAAGACTCACTTACTCTGTGATTACATTTGAGTGCAGAAAGTTTGATAATGAGAACAAAGATCGAGCCTGAAATCTGC
Source organism: Ranitomeya variabilis (assembly GCF_051348905.1). NCBI lineage: Eukaryota > Metazoa > Chordata > Amphibia > Anura > Dendrobatidae > Ranitomeya > Ranitomeya variabilis. Next base: position 434,048,259 of record NC_135233.1, read on the forward strand.
ATCATATTGAAGTTTAGCCCATGTGGTCCTGGTGAGAACGAGAGATGGTTGAGCCTTAGCTTGTTCATTACAGACCTCTGGTGATAATGAGGATCTGACCTTCTGCTGTTCTTCTCCAGGAGCAGTGACCACTAGATCCATACTTGTATCCATGGTACGTACAGTGACACTATCACTTGCTCTGTAGAGCAGAAGACAATGGCGGCGGATGCAGGCGATGTTCTTATCTTGATGCATTGCTGGGTCCAATATCAATGGAAAACACCAACAGAAAGATGAGAAATCATCAATATATTAATGTAGACACATTTAGTGTTTTTGTTGCTACACTTTTCTGGCTTAAAAAAGTTGAAATATATTGGACACATCCCATTTGCACAAAGTTTGTCATTTCTTTTCAACTTTTTCAGCTCCTTATTACACTGTTCTAAAAAAGTATCTAGATCCTTTAGAAAGGATAAAAAATGAGTGGAAATTAAAATGCAAATTTTTTCAAGCCATAAATTCTGGAATACAAAAACCTCTTAAGAAATTAGTAGCATCTTACTTTAGCTGGTCTATAAACCCCCCTCATTATTAGGCAAAAATACTTTGGGGCTGAATTATTACAAAGTAAGGTCTCCTTATAATATCGCTCACATCCCTACGTACAAGCCTCTGCCCCACGGACAATTATACCAAAAGTATAAATGAATATAAAACAATGATTTACATTATAGTAGTAATTTCCCTAATTGTCCCATGTAACGTTCTTCCTTGTCTTTATAGCACAGTCTTCATCAATGAGTTTTACATCAAAATCTAAAGCTGTTAATTGCTTTATAAATATGCAATGGGCAGTGTTCGCCAGCGTGAAATGATCATGGTCCTAATTTACTGTGTGGCTAAATGAGAAGAAAAATAAAATATTCATTGTGTAATTTCACACCAGACAGATACTAGGAGGAGAGATGTTCGCCGTTCACAATATTAATAATCTGAGAGATCGGTGGAAAAAAATACCTAGTTTTATGTATCGAGATTAAACTTTCTATTTATTGGTAGGTGGGGAGTCACTTCCTACCTGGTCTCTTTCTCAGTCAGCCATACACTTTAGATGGCTGTCGGCTGAAAGATGCTTAGGGTAGAACATCCGGCCAACAGCCTTCTTGGCTGTCTCTCCCATACACAAGAGTGCTCACTCAGCTGAATACTCCTGTCTTCTGTATGAGAAAGTTGACATTTCTGCCGGTGACTTATTTCTGCGATAACAAAGTATTCGATGGTGATGACATCCCCTTTGACCATCAGTTGGCCGTCGATCCTATACAAGTTAGAGTATTGGCCGAACCCATCGATATTGTCAAGTTTGTCCGACATTAGTCTAAAGCATGGGGCCCTTTAGTGTTTCCCATAGTTTGAAGACCTCTCAAGTTCTATAAAAATATTTGCTTTCATGGTGATGTCATCAGTTTTTCAAAAACAGTCATCTATCCTGCTGCCAGGAGACTTTATAAATGGTATTTGTGCCAACTACTGTTACTGGCAACTAGTGAATTCATACTATGTCCTTCACTCATATCTAAGCATATGAGTGGTGCATGGAGCTATCGTAAGGTACATTGTGCCAACTGATGTCACCGGCGCCTACTCATTCATATTATATGTTACAATCATATTTAGTAAAATTGGGGGTACATGGAATAATACATTGTGACAACTGGTGTTACTGGAGCTTAGAGATTTCATAGGCTTCCATCATATCTACTCCTATAAGTATTACCTGAAGAATTGATAAATAGAACTCATGCCAACTTGTGTCTCTGGCGCCTAGAGAATTTATCTACTTATCAGAGGCACCGAGAGCAATGACAAGATACATTTATGCCAATTTATGTCACTGGTGCTTAGAAAGTTCATAGATTTCCATCATATCTACTGATATCAGTGGTACCCAGAGAGCTGATAGACAAAAGTCATGCCAATTGATGTCACTGGCGGCAAGAGGATTCCTGTTATATGCTGGAGTCATATCTACCAATATCAGTGGAACCTTGAGTAATGTAAAGATGCTTTTATACCAACTGATGTAACTGGTGCCTACAGAGTTCATGGAATGCCAACATATCTACTGATATCAATGGTACCAGAACTGATAGGCAGAACTAATGCCACCTGAACCTGATACCACTGGTGCTGAGAGAATTCACAAGCTTCATCATATCTGCTGATATCAGTGGTTGTTACAGAACTGATAGGTAGCATCATGCCTACCACGGAGTGAGTGCTATATAGAGAATTTTAAGGCAATATTCATGCCAACTGATGTCCTTTGTGTAGGAAGAATATTTACATTGCATTTGTGCTAGATAATGTTGGTAGTGCAAGAGAATTCCTATACAGAACAGTTATTCATAACCAGTGGATTCTTGGTGAATGGGTTAGGTTGTCTACATTCCAATTGGTAGAACTGGTGCCTGTTGGTGAAGTCACATGCTGCCATCATACCTACTGGTATCAGTGTTACCAGGAGACCTACGTGGATGCATTCAATCTGTTATGTCTCATCTGACAAAATGCTGTTGTTGTGCAGCACGGAATGTTAACAGTGCGGCAAAGAGATCGAGATGGCACAACAGAAGCAGTATTGGAACAAAGGTAACTGGAAGAGCAAGCGGGAACCACTGGATCCGATGAAGAAGAGTTCATAAAATAGCTGAAGGAAGCCAAGGAGGCTGAGCCAGAGGCATTACACAGGAAGTTCTATGGCAGTACTGGTCCAATAGAATTAACTCAGGGATGTGCCATAGCTAAGTTTGCAGAGTTTCAATGCAGAGCTGGCAGTGACACATGAGAGTTGACTCTACAGTATAACAGAGCTGAGTTCGTCAATGAGTTCAATGCATGACTTGCAATGGCAGAGCTGTGTTTGTAACAGAGAACAGTTTTGAGCTACCAGCTGTACGGCAGAGTTGACTAAGCAATATAGCAGATTGCCATAAGGCTGAGGCAGAACTGATCTATGGTAAAACAGTATACACATCTATGTAGCAGAGCTACTTTTGTCATATGGATCCAGGAGTGATGAAGCAGCTCACAAAAGTGTCAAGGTTGACAATTACCTGAATACTCAGGTGCTGGTCTGCTGCCTGAGCTGGCCAGTTAGTAGTCAATATTTGTGATGTAGGTGAAGGCAGACCATTGGGAAGTCCTGAAAACAAGGACACGTCAAAATGTGTTTTTTGACATCCTGGAGGTAATCCTGGTTGAGGTAGCCTCATTCCAAATGTTGTTAATGACCCCATGGTCACTTATTTTGTTTTTGGCCTCTCCCATGAGAATTGATAGAAAATGTGACTTCTCAAAGTCATTTGGGGTAATGCAATCACATGGCAGAACCTAGAGGACTTTTTACTTGATATTTTGCATTTATTTACTTTTATATGATCTACAAGCAACAGGAAACCACCAAGATAAAGTGTTTTTCTCTGATAATTTGCAGAAAGTAATATGTGTTCTCAACAGCTCAATTATGTATTTTACTTTCATCATAGGTAAGTATTTCACCCACCACTTTCTCCGTAGTTTTATCTTTTTTATCTCTATGATTTTTTGTTAATTATTATTCAAGAGCTAATGAGCCTTTCAAAGAGCTTAAGTAAAAGCCAAGTGTGTGGCGCAAAACCCCTCGAACTTTCATCAAGACTTCAATGAGTTCTTCACCTTTTGTTCCAGCAACAAACCTTTTGACGTTATTTTTTCATCTTCTGGGAATAACACACCTGGCAAAGACATTGACCGGCTGGTAACTTTTCTATATGTCAAAATCTTAAATATGGAATCGATAGATACAATTTCCAATCTTATGTTATATGCTCCGCTAGCTCTTCTAAGTGCAATTAGTGCAAAGATAAATGAGTTCAGATTAGAGATTTGCAGACTCCAATTCAGCCTGGGAATTGAATTTGCATCAAATTTGCTCAAAGCGAATCGAATGTGCCCCGATTTGCATTAGCCCCTTCCCAACATATAACAAAAGAGTAGGTCTTACATTGGGTCTTCAAGTATAGACCAGGCTCAAGAGCTGAGCTGTCACAATTCCACTTTTCTGTGTCTAGATGCAGTGAATTACTGTCTGCCATCAAATCTAGAGCTGGGACATGCTGAGGCGCCAGATGCTGGGGCATGGTGAGCTGTCAGTGTCTTGAAAGACAGCTTAGCCGTCCGATCGGAATTAGGGTGTTGCCTGAGCTTCATCCAGGTTTCTCCTGTTCGGATAATTACCTGGCTATTTAGCCAGCTCTCTGCCTCAGACTAGAGCCAATTGTAGCTTGTCTCATCCCTCTGTTTATGATGCAGGTTTAGGGTTAGGGTTAGGGTTAACCCTAACCCTATGTATACAGCATAAACCAACGTGATGTGAAAATAAGCACAGTGTTTCAAGCAAAACAGAAAAACAAAAACAAAATGGTATCTCGCAATCTTTGCAGCTTGGGGGAACTGCCCTGCTCAGGGTTAGCAAAAACCTCCTGGTTTAGTTTAGCACCAACATAAGAACTTTCCTGGAGCTCCTCTGCTGTACTCTCACTGCTTCTGGAGGCCAGCTATTTAAGCCCTAAACCAGACCCTGGGGTGGAGATAAGGTGGACAACCTCCCACCTGCTTTATGGTTGTCCACACAAAAAAACAGCCCTTTTTCATATTGGCTGTTAATCCCTTGAAACACTTAATGTGGTGAAGGAAAAACTCCAGGGTTTCATATCACTGAAGCCATTGACCTCAGTGAAACATGTCTCCCCTCTAGCACTTTACCAGTGACTTTGTCACATTCCATAATAATTCTATCTAATTGATTTCAATAAGACTGGTTTAATTTTCAATGTTGCCGGTGAATGAAGGGTAGAGAGCACTTGCAGCTAGATACCTTCACATATTACAACATATTATTGTTGTCAGGACTCTTTTAACAAACTACAAAACCCATTTAAGTTTCTTATGTCCCCGAGATTGTGTTGTTTTTAATACATTTTAATGGCCCTGTAGACCAGTGAACCTTAGGCTAAATGTAAGGGCGTGGAGTGTGGTTATCTTTGTTTCTTTGCTGTACTGCAACATTATACAATATGCTACTTTTCGCCATCCGTATTCCCCGTAGCCCTACTATGTACAGATGCAGGCTGATTTTATCAGTTAACAATGCGGGAAAGAATAGCCGGATCCGATCCCCGGAGTTTCGGTGGTAATAGTCAATGCCTGCTGTTTCACTTACTCTTTCAGATTGTGATAACTTCATAAACTTATATATAGCCCAAAATAAATATCGTCCCTGCTCACTAAAGATGGACTATTCATCAACCCCGGGGATACTGTCAGGAGAAAATAGGGAAAGTCAACTGAAATAATACTCCTGATATATAGCCGCATGATACAAACAGATGTAAAACATGCCGGAAAGAACAAATGGAAACATTAAGGAAGCTTGGGTGCAGTGATACACTATACACCTGACAACTAATAGACTAACTAATGCTTAGTACAAAAGTTTAAAGAAGGCAGGAGCAGAAAAAAGAGGTGCTGCGGAGATATTGATATTGATTAATATTTAGCAATACATTTAATAATTCATATGTTTGGTAGGACTGGGTGTCAGGGGTCGAGTTCCCATTTCTGCACAGGGGGAATCTCAGGCCATCTCCGCTGCGGTCTCCCATTCTTCTCCTGCCGCAGTGGAGTCTGCTCAGCGGAGACGTCGGTCCCAGCGTCTCGCTCAGTCTGACTCTGTACTAAGGGTCTGTTTCCACGTTCAGGATTGCATCAGGCTTTGGTCAGGATTTTATGCAGGTAAAATCCTGACCAAAACTGCACCTGAGGTCACTGACAGGTCACCTGCGGTGTTCCTGCGTGTTTTGCTCATAGTAGCAACATGCTGCGTTTTGAAAAAACGCACCACGCGTGCGTTTTTTTTTTAGCGGCAAAAACGCATGCGTTTTTTAACGCATAGTGGAGTCTGGATTTCATGAAATCCCCTCCACTATGCTGTAACATCTGGACGCTGCGTTTTTGACGCTGCGGAAAAACGCAGCGTCAAAAACGCAGCGTTTCCTGAACGTGGAAACATACCCTTAGAGTTACTGCTGCTTTTCCTGCTTCTGCCATTGAAGTCAGTGCTGGGCAGCAGCGAGCAGACGCTTCTGGGACTACGTCCTGCTTTTCTCGTTCTGAGCATGCCTAGAGTAAGATCTCTCAGTGGAGATCGAGGATCACATGATCAGACACTGCAGCTAAGGTCCTGTAGGTGCTCACGCTCTGTGGCAGCCTCTCATTGGTCCTTCTTGGTAGGTCCTGTACGTGCTGCAACTATTTAAGGCTCACATGACCGCATGGCCATGCGCTAGTATTGCTTTCATTTATGTACTTTGCGCCAGTGTGGTCTTTTATGAGTGTGTTCAGGGACCCGGCTGAAATAAGCCCCTAGAATGCTGGCACCTCCGGCGAGGAGTTTGTATGCTTGTGTGTTCAGGGACCTGGCCGAAATAAGCCCCTAGAATGCTGGCATCTCCGGGGAGGAGTTTCGTGTGCATGCAAGACCACTGACTGTTCTTGTTTAGACAGTTAGCCTGTGCCTCTGTGGTGTCTAACAGGGCGCAGTGCTTTGAGTTCACGGCTGCTCTGTGAAGTAACAGAGTTAGCTAACACCGCCATTTAGTTCCGCTATTTGCTAGCAGCAGGTTCTCCTGCACGGTGGACCCCGGGCTGCGAACGCATCTATCCTAATAAAATATATACATTCATTAGGTGCGTTCCGCTAGCCCTAACATAATACTAGTGCCAGGGTCTGGCTAGTAAATGGCGGACATACAGCAATCTTTGCGGTATATCCAGCAGCTGGAGGGTAGGTTGGTGGTTCTCGACAGCTCAACCTCAGCTGTGGATATTTCTGCAGTTGCTGTACAGGCTGCAGCGTGGCTGCAGCAACCTTGTCCACTACCACCCCTGTTCCGACATTTTCGCGCCTCCCGCTCCCAGAAAAATTTTCTGGAGAAAGCAGATCTTGTAGGGGATTCGTGAGTCAGTGCTCTATTCACCTTGAGCTTCTGGCTGCACGTTTTCCCACAGAGCGGGCTAAGGTGGGATTTATTGTGTCCCTCTTGTCAGACAGGGCGTTGGAATGGGCTACGCCGCTGTGGGAGCGTGGCGATCATGTGGTGCAGAGTGCTCCGTTGTTTCTGAGCACTCTGAAACAGGTCTTCCTAGGACCTCAAGTCACCCATGATACGGCGCTCCAACTGCTGGCATTAACTCAGGGTGAGTCCTTGGTCAGCCAATTTGCCATCCGTTTCTGAACTTTAGCTTCAGAGCTGGAGTGGTCGGATAAAGCCCTTATCCCCATATTTTGGAGGGGGCTGGCTGATCACGTTAAGGACGCTCTGGCCACTAGGGAGATTCCAGCCACACTGGAGGAGTTAATAACTGTCTCTACCCGTATTGACCTCCGTTTTTACGAGCGGAGGTTAGAGCGAGCCCAGTGTAGGCAGAGATTTCGGCTGGCTCCCACCTTCGCCAGACCTCTGGAATCTCCGGTCCTGGTTCCTGAGTCACATGAGGCCAGGGAGGTGTCACGAGCGGATTCTAAGTCCCGGACCGCTTGGGCATCCAAGGTCTGTCATGTTTGCCAGCATTCTGGACATCTTGCCACCAGATGTTCCCAGCGGTCGAGGAGACTTCAGCCTCTAGTGGTAGTCGGTGGAGGTACTCTAGATACGGCGACGTTTGCCTCAAAATTGTCCGTTAAGGGGACAATTATTATTGGCTCATCTTCCCACTCAGTAGAGCTCTGCGTGGATTCTGGGGCAGAGGGCAATTTCATGTCTTCTGCCTTTGCCCAATGTCACGCAATACCCCTGGTTATGCTAGCGCAACCAGTTACGGTACAAGTGGTGAATGGGTCGACACTGCCTTCACAGATAACTCACCAGACCATTCCTTTTACTCTGTCCATGTTGCCATCCCATCAGGAGACAATATCTCTGCTCGTCATACCAGAGGGTATTGATGAGGTCCAGTTGGGGATACCTTGGTTACGGTACCGCTCTCCACATATCGAGTGGTCTTCAGGCAGAATTTTGGGATGGGGTGAGTCTTGAGAGGGTAGGTGTCAAAGGGAGTGCGTTCAGGGTGCTACTACAGAGGTACCCGCAGATCTATCCTCTCTCCCCAAACAATACTGGTCTCATGCGTACGTGTTCTCCAAAAAGGCGGCGGAGACTCTTCCGCCTCACCGCCCCTATGACTGTCCTATTGATCTCTTGCCTGGTGCTGAGCCTCCCCGGGGTCAAGTTTATCCATTATCTCTCCCGGAGACGGAGGCTATGTCTCAGTACATCCAAGAAAATCTGGCAAGAGGGTTCATCAGGAAGTCAGTGTCGCCTGCTGGGGCTGGGTTCTTCTTTGTTCAAAAGAGGAATGGGGAACTGCATCCATGTATAGACTACAGGGGTCTTAACGCCATCACCGTTAAGAACAAATACCCATTACCCCTGATATCTGAGCTTTTTGATAGGCTACGGGGAGCAAGGGTATTTACAAAATTAGATCTGCGGGGTGCTTACAATCTGATTCGCATCCGTGAGGGGGATGAATGGAAGACGGCTTTTAACACCAGGGATGGGCACTATGAGTATCTGGTGATGCCCTTCGGGCTCTGTAATGCCCCAGCCGTTTTCCAAGACTTTGTGAACGACATCTTCCAGGATATGCTCTCCACCTCGGTCGTAGTCTATCTGGATGATATTCTCATCTACTCTCCAGATATTGACTCCCATCGGAGAGATGTTCGCAAAGTCTTTGACCTCTTATGGGCAAACTCCCTCTATGCCAAGTTAGAGAAGTGTGTGTTTGAGCAGGAGTCCTTGCCATTTCTTGGTTATATCATCTCTGCCCAGGGTTTGGCTATGGATCCTGCCAAGCTACAGGCTGTGATGGACTGGCAGGAACCCCATTCTCTTAAAGCGGTGCAGCGCTTTATGGGGTTCATTAACTACTATTGACAGTTCATTCAACACTTCTCAACGTTGGTAGCTCCCTTGGTTGCCCTTACCAAGAAGGGAGCAAATCCCAAATTGTGGTCTGAGGAGGTCTTCAAGGCCTTTAATTCCATAAAGTCACACTTCACTAGCGCTCCCATCCTACATCGCCCCGATGTAGACAAACCATTTATCATGGAGGTGGATGCCTCATCTGTTGGTGCTGGAGCAGTCCTCTTCCAAAAAGTCGCTCAAGGTCGGAAGCATCCTTGCTTCTTCTTTTCAAAGACCTTCTCACCAGCAGAGAGGAATTATTCCATCGGGGACAGGGAGTTGCTGGCCATGAAGTTGGCCTTCTCGGAGTGGAGACATCTCTTGGAGGGAGCTTGTTTTCCTTTCCAAGTCTTCACAGACCATAAAAATTTGGTGTACCTGCAGACAGCCCAGTGGTTAAATTCTACCCAGGCTAGATGGTCCTTGTTCTTCTCCCGATTCCATTTCACCCTCCATTTTCTTTCTGGGGAGAAGAACATTCGTGCCGACGCTCTCTCTCGTTCTGTTGTGTCATCTGTGGAGGAGGAAGAGGAGCCTCGGCTTATTGTGCCCACTGAGAGCCTGAGAACCGTAGCTCCGGTTTCGATAGAGTCTGTGCCTCCGGGCAAGACTTTTGTACCATCCAATTTGCAACCGGAGGTTCTCTCGTGGGCTCATTCGTCCAGGGTGGGTGGACATTTTGGGACAAAAAGGACATCTGAGCTGTTGGCGAGGACGTATTGGTGGCCACATATGGTCCGTGATGTCAGGGATTATATTCTGACGTGTGTCTCCTGCGCCAAAAATAAGTCTCCTCGACATCGGCCAGCTGGGTTACTCTATCCATTGCCGGTGGCAGACAGGCCCTGGGAGATGGTCGGGATGGACTTTGTGGTGGGTTTGCCCAAGTCTCGGGACTGTAACATCATTTGGGTTATCACCGATCACTTCTCCAAAATGGTGCATTTGGTGCCGCTTCTGCGGTTACCTTTGGCACGGGCCTTGGCAGCGTTGTTCATAAAGCACATCTTTCGCCTACACGGTATGCCAGACAAGATTGAAAGTGACCGGGGTCCCCAGTTTGCGTCTCGGTTCTGGAGAGAGCTTTGTCATCTTCTCAGCATTGAGTTAAATCTCTCTTCCGCATATCATCCCGAGATGAATGGATTGGTAGAGAGGGCCAATCAGACCTTGGTCACATATCTACAACATTTTGTCTCAGCCAGGCAGGATGACTGGGCATCCTTGCTACCGTGGGCAGAGTTTGCGCTGAACAATGCGGTTGCCGACTCCACTGGACAAACCCCATTCCTCCTCAACTATGGTCAGCATCCGCGGGTACCTGTGCCTATGCCCATGTCTTCTGCCGACTCCAGGGTGGCAGACTGGGCTGTGGAAGCACGGGATATTTGGGACCGCACTCAGGATGCCATTCAGGTCTCCAAGGAGAGAATGAGGTCCTCCGCCGATCCACATCGGCGCCCCGCTCCGACTTTTGCTCCCAGCGACTTAGTGTGGCTTTCCGCCCGTAACATCAGGCTGCGAGTTGAGTCCACTAAGTTTGCACCTCGCTACTTGGGTCCTTTCAAGGTCCTCGAACAGGTTAACCCTGTGGTCTATCGTTTAGCCCTTCCGCCACGCCTGGGTATCACCGACACCTTCCATGTGTCCCTCTTGAAACCTGTATACATGTCCCGGTTTTCTGAGTCATCTGCCGGGACATCGGGTTCGTCTACGGACGATTACGAGGTGAACGCTATTTTGGGGTGCAAGGTGGTTTGTGGCAAAAAGTTTTATTTGGTGGACTGGAAAGGTTACGGTCCTGAGAGCCTGCTGGGCGCATTCGGGCTCCGCAGCTCATTGCTGCCTTCGAGCGTAGCGATGCCCAAGGAGGGGGGAGCATGTTAGGGGTCGAGTTCCCATCTCTGCACAGGGGGAATCTCGGGCCATCTCCGCTGCAGTCTCCCATTCTTCTCCTGCAGCAGTGGAGTCTGCTCAGCGGAGACGTCGGTCCCAGTGTCTTGCTCAGTCTGACTCTGTACAGAGAGTTGCTGCTGCTTTTCCTGCTTCTGCCATTAAAGTCAGTGCTGGGCAGCAGCGAGCAGATGCTTCTGGGACTAAGTCCTGCTTTTCTCATTCTGAGCATGCCCAGAGTAAGATCTCTCAGTGGAGATCGAGGGTCACATGATCAGACACTGCAGCTAAGGTCCTGTAGGTGCTCACGCTCTGTGGCAGCCTCTCATTGGTCCTTCTTGGTAGGTCCTGTACGTGCTGCAACTATTTAAGGCTTGCATGGCCGCAAGGCCATGTGCTAGTATTGCTTTCATTTATGTACTTTGCGCCAGTGTGGTCTTTTATGAGTGTGTTCAGGGACCCAGCTGAAATAAGCCCCTAGAATGCTGGCACCTCCGGCGAGGAGTTTGTATGCTTGTGTGTTCAGGGACCTGGCCGAAATAAGCCCCTAGAATGCTGGCACCTCCGGTGAGGAGTTTCGTGTGCATGCAAGACCACTGACTGTTCTTGTTTAGATAGTTAGCCTGTGCCTCTGTGGTGTCTAACAGGGCGCAGTGCTTTGAGTTCACGGCTGCTCTGTGAAGTAACAGAGTTAGCTAACACCGCCATTTAGTTCCGCTATTTGCTAGCAGCAGGTTCTCCTGCACGGTGGACCCCGGGCTGCGAACGCATATATCCTAATAAAATATATACATTCATTAGGTGCGTTCCGCTAGCCCTAACACTGGGTTTATTTATTGTACCAGAGCTGGAAACAGCTGATCGATGGGGTGGTCGGGAGTTGGATCCCCCTAAGTCTGATATTGATGACTAGTGTTGAGCGATACCGTCCGATACTTGAAAGTATCGGTATCAGATAGTATCGGCCGATACCCAAAAAGTATCGGATATCGCCGATACCGATACCCGATACCAATACAAGTCAATGGGACACCAAGTATCGGAAGGTATCCTGATGGTTCCCAGGGTCTGAAGGAGAGGAAACTCTCCTTCAGGCCCTGGGATCCATATTACTGTGTAAAATAAAGAATTAAAATAAAAAATATTGATATACTCACCCCTCCGGAGGCCCCTGGACATCACCGCTGGTAACCGGCAGCCTTCTTTGCTTAAAATGAGCGCGTTTAGGGCCTTCCATGACGTCATGGCTTCTGATTGGTCGCGTGCCGCTCATGTGACCGCCACGCGACCAATCACAAGCCGCGACGTCATTCTCAGGTCCTAAATTCCTAGAATCAGGAGTTTAGGGCCTGAGAAGGACGTCACGGCTTGTGATTGGTCGCGTGGCGGTCACATGAGCGGCACGCGACCAATCAGAAGCCGTGACATCATGGAAGGCCCTAAACGCGCTAATTTTAAGCAAAGAAGGCTGCCGGTTACCAGCGGTGATGTCCAGGGGCCTCCGGAGAGGTGAGTATATCAATATTTTTTATTTTAATTCTTTATTTTACACAGTAATATGGATCCGATACCGATTCCCGATACCACAAAAGTATCGGATCTCGGTATCGGAATTCCGATACCGCAAGTATCGGCCGATACCCGATACTTGCGGTATCGGAATGCTCAACACTATTGATGACCTATCCTAAGTACATGTAATCAAACACTTCACCTATATAATTAACTAATGACCAATGTGGATTCTGTATTTTCTATTTTCACTTAAAGGGAATGTCCACTGGTATTCGGATACAGAACTCCAACCACCATAAAGATGCATACATCCTTTTAAAGTGAACACCTTGCAAGCAGACAGCAGGCAGGGTTTTTAGAAGGTCAGGGCTGGAGGAGTCACAGGCAAACGGTCAGGGCAGGCGGCAGACAAGCAATTGTGGCCAAGAAACTAACTGGGTTGTAACCAGTGGAAACTCATCAGGAGATACATCTGTGCACATAACTAGTGATTGTGAATATTAATAGAAACTAATGGAATCTCTGATATATGGTTACAAAAATATCGGCCAAGCATTATGTTTTGCAAATTGCAAATTTTCAGGAAATTTAAACTCGATCCTCCGTGGATCAATCTGCTGATCTCTACTGGTAACTTATTCTGCAGTATGCTATGCACACTTATATACAGAGGATGTAGAAGACAAGTGCTCCAACAATGGAAATGAAAGCCAATAGTAAAAATAGACAAAAAAATACAACTGTAGAAAAAAAGACAACATTGGGTAAAAGACCTCTAAGAATCCTGTGTTGGCAGAACATCGATTGTGAAGAAGATGAGGAATCAAGGTGCAACCACACTGACGGACTCACCAGAGGTCCACAATGGTGGGCAGGACTCCATGCATGGAATATGGAAGGGCATTCAATTTTGATGTGGTCTGTCTTCAGATATGAGCTCAGAGGAGCTAAAAAAAGACAGTTTAAATAGATAGAAACTACCATTAGCAGTCGGAATGATCTCAGTGATAGATTCTCTGTGAACACATTCTGCAGCCAGAAATTGACAAGAAGCTATAGAAGAGAAACTGTCTAACATTTTTAATGAAACCCAAAAAGAAGAATTTTTTAGCCAAAAATACATGTATTTATGTAAACAAAAAACATTTGTTCCCAAAAGTGGACAACCCCTTTAAGAAAAGTATTACAACAGCAGGAGAAGAATGTTGAGGTTGGGGCAGGCAGTGACCTGCCTGTCATATTATTATGCTAATGAGTCTGTAGATGGTGCCATGAAATGAGTGTGGATTGGGCCCTATGTTAGCAGTCAGAGCTAAGGATGTGCTGCCCTTCTTAAAGGCAGTGGTGTGTCTATTCATGTGATAAAGAGGAAAACAGGAAAAAGGAAAGAAATCACAAATCCCCTGAGTATTTTAGGAGTAGCTGATCATTATGATCTTGTGCCGGGATTTCTATTGTAGATCCTATAAATGGGCTTAAAGGGATCAGATTTGGAACTTTTAGATCCAAAGGTTATTTGACAACTTAAAAGTAAAAATGTTTTGTTGAAATATTTTGCCTCTTAAACAGTTTTGAAGAAGTTGATAGAAAGGACATAAAATCCCGATTCCTCGCTCTTCGTAATAGTGCACAATGCAAATACTTCCTATTCCTGTTGCCAGCCACACCTCGTCTCGGTGGGCTTTCTTTCATGTCCCCGGTTTGTCTAGAAAACGATGGTACCTCTCAGTTCAATACATTTTGTTGACTCCCGGGGTCATATAAAAACCAATTGCAAGGCAATTTGAAACACAGCATGCCGTCAAACATGAAAATGCAGAAAGCCTGCAAGATAAGTATTGGAATAGTTTGGTACAAAGAAATCCTTCACATGCCCAGCAGAAGGGAATGTATGTATCTGAATGGCTGGAGTTTAAACCGGATTTATTAATTTCATGGGGCTTTTCAAAATGTATTTCTCCAATATCTTTTCCCACTTAGATGATGGGGGCAATTAAATTGTCTGTAAATCTTGACTCTTAAATCCGCAATGTCTTATTAGGAAGGTGTATAGTCGGCAGATTAAACTGTGCCGCGCTGGAGGACCTAATGTTATGTTTTATTTACTCTGCTCTTCTTTTCACTTGTTTATTACCTCTTACCTGGATAATCACTGAGGCAGAAGTCTCTGCACCCCCTGCCTGATTTCCACTGCTCAGAGGTTCAGTTCAGCTCTACTAACTCCTATATGGATGCATAGATCTAGAAAGTTGAGCAAGGAATGCCATTTTGACAGCTTATGGAGCTGTACATTGTGTTATTGTTCCTCCATCTACCTCCAACTACAACTTTTCCCGTGGCTCTAAGAATTAACAGGCCAGTTCTACCCAGTGCTGATCTCTTCCAGCACAGAAAAGTTACAGACCGCTCCGGCCAGCGATTCTGCTTTTTCTGCTGATGTCATGTCTACAGAGCACCTGCTTCTCTTCCACTCTGTTATGTTGATGGGCCGCGATTGCCGATGTCATGCTGATTGACAGCTGGCTCCCTACTTCATATGTGCATCGGCAGCTATGCCCTGTCAACAGAGCAGGAGTGAAGAACAGCTGCTCTGTTGACATGGAGCAGCTAAATTGCTGGCAGGAGCGGCCCATAATCACTGTGAGCCTGCGTTGAAAAAAACAGGTAGGTAATTGCTAACTAGTTAGCAACTAACTGTCTGTTAATTTTATATTTTAGTCCTCAATAGTCCATTAAACGGCAACCTGTCACCATAGAATATACGGCCACCACCATTAAAGCCTCTTTTACAGCATTTTAGTGTGCTGTATGTATGTCCCCAATTCCTCCGGCAGATCCCAAAAAAGACTTTTCATTATAATCACAGACGACAAGGTCCGGTCTGACGGGCGTCTCTGGTCTTGATCCGGCTTCTCCTCTCCTCTTACGATTGTTGTGCTCCATCTCTACTTCATGTGGATGATGCATCCTATGTCATCCACAAAGTGTCCTCCATCGCTCTCCTTCGCAAGTGCTCTTCTCTCTGCCCTGCCGAGGACAGAGCAAAGTACTGTAGTGCGCATGTGCCAGCTTTTCTTCTGTGTCATGGTCGCTCTTTGGCCTTTCCCGGGACATGCACACTACAGTACTTGCTTTACCCTCGACAGGGCAGAGGGAAGCGCGCTGGCGCAAGAGAGCCATGGAGGACACTGTGTGGATGATGTAGGATGCGTTACCCACATGAAGCAGGAAAGGAAGATGACAATCGTAAGAAGAGAGGAGGCGATGGATCAAGACCAGAGATGTCCATCGTGCCGGACTGCGCCATCTGTGGGATCTGCAGAGGCAATTGGGGACAGACATACAGTACACCACAATGCTGTAAAAGAGGCTTCAATGGTGGTGGCTGTAATTTATATGGGGAAAACCCATTGACAGGTTCACTTTAAATCTTTATTAACCCCTTCACCCCCAAGGGTGGTTTGCACGTTAATGACCGGGCCAATTTTTACAATTCTGACCACTGTCCCTTTATGAGGTTATAACTCTGGAACGCTTCAACGGATCTTGGTGATTCTGACAATGTTTTCTCGAGACATATTGTACTTCATGATATTGGTAAGATTTCTTTGATATAACTTGCGTTTATTTGTGAAAAAAATGAATATTTGGTGAAAATTTTGAAAATTTCGCAATTTTCCAACTTTGAATTTTTATGCCCTTAAATCACAGACATATGTCACGCAAAATACTTAATAAGTAACATTTCCCACATGTCTACTTTACATCAGCACAATTTTGGAACCAAAATTTTTTTTTGTGATGGAGTTATAAGGGTTAAAAGTTGACCAGCAATTTCTCATTTTTACAACACCATTTTTTTTTAGGGACCACATCTCATTTGAAGTCATTTTGAGGGGTCTATATGATAGAAAATACCCAAGTGTGACACCATTCTAAAAACTGCACCCCTCAAGGTACTCAAAACCACTTTCAAGAAGTTTATTAACCCTTCAGGTGTTTCACAGGAATTTTTGGAATGTTTAAATAAAAATGAACATTTAACTTTTTTTCACACAAAATTTATTTCAGCTCCAATTTGTTTTATTTTACCAAGGGTATCAGGAGAAAATAGACCCCAAAACTTGTTTTACAATTTGTCCTGAGTACGCTGATACCCCATATGTGGGGGTAAACCACTGTTTGGGCGCATGGCAGAGCTCGGAAGGAAAGGAGCGCCATTTGACTTTTCA
Source organism: Ranitomeya variabilis (assembly GCF_051348905.1). Classification (NCBI taxonomy): domain Eukaryota; kingdom Metazoa; phylum Chordata; class Amphibia; order Anura; family Dendrobatidae; genus Ranitomeya; species Ranitomeya variabilis. The sequence goes on from NC_135233.1 coordinate 434,064,955, forward strand.
ATGCAAAATTGACTGGAATTGAGATGGGACGCCATGTTGCATTTGGAGAGCCCCTGATGTGCCTAAACATTGAAACCCCCCACAAGTGACACCATTTTGGAAAGTAGACCCCCTAAGGAACTTATCTAGATGTGTGGTTTGCACTTTGACCCAACAAGTGCTTCACAGAAGTTTATAATGCAGAGCCGTAAAAATAAAAAATCATATTTTTTCACAAAAATGATCTTTTCGCCCCCATTTTTTTATTTCCCCAAGGGTAAGAGAAGAAATTAGACCACAAAAGTTGTTGTGCAATTTGTCCTGAGTACGACGATACCCCATATGTGGGGGTAAACCACTGTTTGGGCGCATAGCAGAGCTCGGAAGGGAAGGAGCGCTATTTTACTTTTCAATGCAAAATTGACTGGAATTAAGATGGGATGCCATGTTGCGTTTGGAGAGCCCTTGATGTGCCTAAACATTAAAAAACCCCACAAGTGACACCATTTTGGAAAGTAGACCCCCTAAGGAACTTATCTAGATGTGTTTTGAGAGCTTTGAACCCCCAAGTGTTTCACTACAGTTTATAACGCAGAGCCGTGAAAATAAAAATTCTTTTTTTTTTCACAAAAATGATTTTTTAGCCCCCAGTTTTGTATTTTAACAAGGGTATCAGGATAAATTGGACCCCAAAAGTTGTTGTCCAATTTGTCCTGAGTACGCTGATACCCCATATGTGGGGGGGAACCACTGTTTGGGCGCATGATAGAGCTTGGAAGGGAAGGGGCACCATTTGGAATGCAGACTTAAATGGATTGGTCTGCAGGCGTCACGTTGCATTTGCAGAGCCCCTGATGTACCCAAACAGTACAAACCCCCCACAAGTGACCCCATATTGGAAACTAGACCCCCCAAGGAACTTATCTAGATGTGTAGTGAGAACTTTGAACCCCCAAGTGTTTCACTACAGTTTACAACGCAGAGCCGTGAAAATAAAAAATCTTTTTTTTCCCACAAAACTTATTTTTTGGCCCCCAGTTTTGTATTTTCCCAAGGGTAGCAGGAGAAATTGGACCCCAAAAGATGATGTCCAATTTGTCCTGAGTACGCTGATACCCCACATGTTGGGGTAAACCCCGGTTTGGGCACACGGGAGAGCTCTGAAGGGAAGGAGCACTGTTTTCCTTTTTCAACGCCGAATTGGCTGGAATTCAGATCGGATGCCATGTCCCGTTTGGAGAGCCCCTGATGTGCCTAACCAGTGGAAACCCCCCAATTATAACTGAAACCCTAATCCAAACACACCCCTTACCCTAATCCCAACAGTAACCCTAACCACTCCTCTAACCCAGACACACCCAACCCTATTCCCAACCATAAATGTAATCCAAAACCTAACCCTATCTTTAGCCCCAACCCTAGCCCCAACCCTAGCCCTAACCCTAGCCCTAACCCTAGCCCTATCACTAGCCCTAACACTAGCCGTAACACTAGCCCTAACCCTAAACCTAGCCCTAACCCTAGCCCTAACCCTAGCCCCAACCCTAGCCCTAGCCCCAACCCTAGCCCTAGCCCTAACCCTAGCCCCAACCCTAACCCTAACCCTAGCCCTAACCCTAGCCCCAACCCTAGCCCTAACCCTAGCCCTAACCCTTGCCCTCACCCTAACCCTAACCCTAGCCCTAACTCTAGTCCTAACTCTAGCCCTAACCCTAACCCTAACCCTAATGGGAAAATGGAAATAAATACATTTTTTAATTTTTTTATTTTTCCCTAACTAAGGGGGTGATGAAGGGGGGTTTGATTTACTTTTATAGCGGGTTTTTTAGCGGATTTTTATGATTGGCAGCCGTCACACACTGAAAGACGCTTTTCATTGCAAAAAATATTTTTTGCGTTACCACATTTTGAGAGCTATAATTTTTCCATATTTGAGTCCACAGAGTCATGTGAGATCTTGTTTTTTGTGGGACGAGTTGACGTTTTTATTGGTAACATTTTCGGACACGTGACATTTTTTGATCGCTTTTTATTCCGATTTTTGTGAGGCAGAGTGATCAAAAACCAGCTATTCATGAATTTATTTTGGGGGAGGCGTTTATACCGTTCCACGTTTGGTAAAATTGATAAAGCAGTTTTAAGTGTCGCGTCAGTACGATTACAGCGATATCTCATTTATATCATTTTTTTATGTTTTGGCGCTTTTATACGATAAAAACTATTTTATAGAAAAAATAATTATTTTGGTATCGCTTTATTCTCAGGACTATAACTTTTTTACTTTTTGGTGATGATGCTGTATAGCGGCTCGTTTTTTGCAGGACAAGATGACGTTTTCAGCGGTACCATGGTTATTTATATCAGTATTTTTGATCGCGTGTTATTCCACTTTTTGTTCGGCAGTATGATAATAAAGCGTTGTTTTTTGTCTCGTTTTTTTTTTTTTTTCTTACGGTGTTTACTGAAGGGGTTAACTAGTGGGGCAGTTTTATAGGTTGGGTCGTTACGGACGCGGCTATACTAAATATGTGTACTTTTATTGTTTTTTTTTTTTATTTAGCTAAAGAAATGTATTTATGGGAATAATAAATATATATATTTTTTTTTATTTAGGATTTTTTTTTTTTTTACACACGTGGAGAATTTTTTTTAACTTTTTTACTTTGTCTGTCATGATCTCAATGGCAAGAGAACATAGCATAAGCATATATAGGAACTAGCTCTTGGAAGATGGGAACTGAGCTGACCATGAACTAAACCTAACGCACAACTAGCAGTGGCCGGGTAGCATGCCTACGTTGATTCTAGATGCCCAGCACCAGCCGGAGGACTAAATAAAGCTAGCAGAGGAAAATATTAGTCCTAGCTCACCTCTAGAGAAATACCCCGAAAGGAGACAGAGGCCCCCCACATGTATTGGCGGTGAGTTGAGATGAAATAACAAACGTAGTATGAAAATAGGTTTAGCAAATTTGAGGTCCACTTACTACATAGCAGAAGACAGAAAGGACACTTTCATGGTCAGCTGAAAACCCTATCAAAAACACCATCCAGAAATTACTTTAAAACTCTGGCATTAACTCATAACACCAGAGTGGCAATTCCTGTTCACAAGAGCTTTCCAGACACAGTAACGAAACTACAGCTGTGAACTGGAACAAAAATGCAAAAACAAACATGGACAAGAGTCCAACTTATCTAGTAGTTGTCTAGGAGCAGGAACAAGCACAGAGAGGCTTCTGATAACATTGTTGACCGGCAAGCAACTAACAGAGCAGCAAGGTTATATAGCGACTCCCACATCTTGATGGGAACAGGTGAACAGAGAAGATGAAGACACAGTTCAATTCCACCAGTAGCCACCGGGGGAGCCCAGAATCCAAATTCACAACAGTACCCCCCCCTCAAGGAGGGGGCACCGAACCCTCACCAGAACCACCAGGGCGATCAGGATGGGCCCTATGAAAGGCACGAACCAGATCAGAGGCATGAACATCAGATGCATTCACCCAAGAATTATCCTCCTGGCCGTATCCCTTCCACTTGACCAGATACTGGAGTCTCCGTCTGGAAACACGAGAGTCTAAGATTTTCTCCACAACGTACTCCAACTCACCCTCAACCAACACCGGAGCAGGAGGCTCAACGGAAGGCACAACCGGTACCTCATACCTGCGCAATAATGACCGATGAAAAACGTTATGAATAGAAAAGGATGCAGGGAGGTCCAAACGGAAGGAAACAGGGTTAAGAATCTCCAATATCTTATACGGGCCGATGAACCGAGGCTTAAACTTAGGAGAAGAGACCCTCATAGGGACAAAACGAGAAGACAACCACACCAAATCCCCAACACAAAGCCGAGGACCAACACGACGGTGGCGGTTGGCAAAAAGCTGAGTCTTCTCCTGGGACAACCTCAAATTGTCCACCACCTGCCCCCAGATCTGATGCAATCTCTCCACCACAGCATCCACTCCAGGACAATCCGAAGATTCCACCTGACCAGAGGAAAATCGAGGATGAAACCCCGAATTACAGAAAAACGGGGACACCAAAGTGGCAGAGCTGGCCCGATTATTGAGAGCGAACTCCGCCAATGGCAAAAAAGCAACCCAATCATCCTGGTCAGCAGACACAAAACACCTCAGATATGTCTCCAGGGTCTGATTAATCCGCTCGGTCTGGCCATTAGTCTGAGGATGGAAAGCGGACGAAAAAGATAAATCTATGCCCATCCTAGCACAGAATGCCCGCCAAAATCTAGACACGAATTGGGTCCCTCTGTCAGAAACGATATTCTCAGGAATACCATGCAAACGAACAACATTTTGAAAAAACAGAGGAACCAACTCGGAAGAAGAAGGCAACTTGGGCAGAGGAACCAAATGGACCATCTTAGAAAAACGGTCACACACCACCCAGATGACAGACATCTTCTGAGAAACAGGCAGATCTGAAATAAAATCCATCGAGATGTGCGTCCAAGGCCTCTTAGGAATAGGCAAGGGCAACAATAATCCACTAGCCCGAGAACAACAAGGCTTGGCCCGAGCACAAACGTCACAAGACTGCACAAAGCCTCGCACATCTCGTGACAGGGAAGGCCACCAGAAGGACCTTGCCACCAAATCCCTGGTACCAAAAATGCCAGGATGACCTGCCAACGCAGAAGAATGAACCTCAGAGATGACTCTACTGGTCCAATCATCAGGAACAAACAGTTTATCAGGTGGGCAACGATCAGGTCTATCCGCCTGAAACTCCTGCAAGGCCCGCCGCAGGTCTGGAGAAACGGCTGACAATACCACTCCATCCTTAAGGATACCTGTGGGCTCAGAGTTACCAGGCGAGTCAGGCTCAAAACTCCTAGAAAGGGCATCCGCCTTAAGATTCTTAGAACCCGGTAGGTATGACACCACAAAATTAAACCGAGAGAAAAATAATGACCAGCGCGCCTGTCTAGGATTCAGGCGCCTGGCGGTCTCAAGATAAATCAAATTTTTGTGGTCAGTCAATACCACCACCTGATGTCTGGCCCCCTCAAGCCAATGGCGCCACTCCTCAAAAGCCCACTTCATGGCCAAAAGCTCCCGATTCCCAACATCATAATTCCGCTCAGCGGGCGAAAATTTACGGGAAAAGAAGGCACAAGGCCTCATCACGGAGCAGTCAGAACTTTTCTGCGACAACACTGCCCCAGCTCCGATCTCAGAAGCGTCGACCTCAACCTGAAAAGGTAGAGCAACATCAGGCTGACGCAACACAGGGGCAGAGGAAAAACGGCGCTTAAGCTCCCGAAAGGCCTCCACAGCATCAGGGGACCAATCAGCAACATCAGCACCCTTCTTAGTCAAATCGGTCAATGGCTTAGCAATATCCGAAAAACCAGCAATAAATCGACGATAAAAGTTAGCAAAGCCCAAAAATTTCTGAAGACTCTTAAGAGAAGAGGGCTGCGTCCAATCACAAATGGCTTGAACCTTGACAGGATCCATTTCAATGGAAGAGGGGGAAAAAATATATCCCAAAAAGGAAATCCTCTGTACCCCAAAAACACACTTAGAACCCTTCACACACAAAGAATTAGACCGCAAAACCTGAAAAACCCTCCTGACTTGCTGGACATGAGAGTCCCAGTCATCCGAAAAAATCAGAATATCATCCAGATACACAATCATAAATTTATCCAAATAATCGCGAAAAATATCATGCATAAAGGACTGGAAAACTGACGGAGCATTTGAAAGACCAAAAGGCATCACTAAATACTCAAAGTGGCCCTCGGGCGTATTAAATGCGGTTTTCCACTCATCCCCCTGCCTGATTCGCACCAAATTATACGCCCCACGAAGGTCAATCTTAGAGAACCACTTGGCCCCCTTTATGCGAGCAAACAAATCAGTCAGCAACGGCAATGGGTATTGATATTTAACAGTGATCTTATTCAAAAGCCGATAATCAATACATGGTCTCAAAGAGCCGTCTTTTTTTGACACAAAGAAAAAACCGGCTCCTAAGGGAGATGACGATGGACGAATATGTCCCTTTTCCAAGGACTCCTTTATATATTCTCGCATAGCAGCATGTTCAGGCACAGACAAATTAAATAAACGACCCTTTGGGTATTTACTACCCGGAATTAAATCTATGGCACAATCGCACTCTCGGTGCGGAGGTAACGAACCAAGCTTGGATTCTTCAAAGACGTCATAATAGTCAGACAGGAACTCAGGAATTTCAGAGGGAATAGATGATGAAATGGAAACCACAGGTACATCCCCATGAGTCCCCTTACATCCCCAGCTCAACACAGACATAGCTCTCCAGTCGAGGACTGGGTTGTGAGATTGCAGCCAAGGCAATCCTAGCACCAAATCATCATGTAGATTATACAACACCAGAAAGCGAATAATCTCCTGGTGATCCGGATTAATACGCATAGTTACTTGTGTCCAGTATTGTGGTTTATTATTAGCCAATGGGGTGGAGTCAATCCCCTTCAGAGGAATAGAAGTCTCCAAAGGCTCTAAATCATACCCACAGCGTTTGGCAAAGGACCAATCCATAAGACTCAAAGCGGCGCCAGAGTCGACATAGGCGTCCGTGGTAATAGATGACAAAGAGCAAATCAGGGTCACAGATAGAATAAACTTAGACGGTAAGGTGCAAATGGAAACAGATTTATCAAGCTTTTTAGTGCGCTTAGAGCATGCTGATATAACATGAGTAGAATCCCCACAATAGAAACACAACCCATTTTTCCGTCTAAAATTCTGCCGCTCGCTTCGGGACAGAATTCTATCACACTGCATACTCTCTGGCGACTTCTCAGTGGCCACCGCCAGATGGTGCACTGGTTTGCGCTCCCGCAAACGCCTATCGATCTGAATAGCCATTGTCATGGACTCATTCAGACCCGCAGGCACAGGGAACCCCACCATAACATCCTTAATGGCATCAGAGAGACCCTCTCTGAAAGTCGCCGCCAGGGCGCACTCATTCCACTGAGTAAGCACAGACCATTTACGGAATCTTTGGCAGTAAATTTCCGCTTCATCTTGCCCCTGAGATAGGGACATCAAAGTTTTTTCTGCCTGAAGCTCCAAATGAGGTTCGTCATAAAGCAACCCCAAGGCCAGAAAAAACGCATCCACATTGAGCAACGCAGGATCCCCTGGTGTCAATGAAAAAGCCCAGTCTTGAGGGTCGCCCCGGAGCAAGGAAATCACAATCCTGACCTGCTGTGCAGGGTCTCCGGCAGAGCGAAATTTCAAGGACAAAAATAATTTGCAATTATTTCGAAAATTCTGAAACCCAGATCTATTCCCCGAGAAAAATTCCGGCAAAGGAATTCTCGGCTCAGATACAGGTGCATGACAAACAAAATCTTGCAAATTTTGTACCTTCGTGGCGAGATTATTCAAACCTGCAGTTACACTCTGAAGATCCATTACAAACAGGTGGACACAGAGCCATTCAAGGGTTAAGAGGAGGTAAGAAGCAGCTAGACAGCAATTAAGGGCTAGGCAGCAAAACTCTGAGGGGAAAAAAAAAAAAAAAAAAAATTTCCCTTCAACACTTCTTTTTCTCCTGCTTCAGCCCAAACAATTAACACTTTGAGGGCCGGTCAAACTGTCATGATCTCAATGGCAAGAGAACATAGCATAAGCATATATAGGAACTAGCTCTTGGAAGATGGGAACTGAGCTGACCATGAACTAAACCTAACGCACAACTAGCAGTGGCCGGGTAGCATGCCTACGTTGATTCTAGATGCCCAGCACCAGCCGGAGGACTAAATAAAGCTAGCAGAGGAAAATATTAGTCCTAGCTCACCTCTAGAGAAATACCCCGAAAGGAGACAGAGGCCCCCCACATGTATTGGCGGTGAGTTGAGATGAAATAACAAACGTAGTATGAAAATAGGTTTAGCAAATTTGAGGTCCACTTACTACATAGCAGAAGACAGAAAGGACACTTTCATGGTCAGCTGAAAACCCTATCAAAAACACCATCCAGAAATTACTTTAAAACTCTGGCATTAACTCATAACACCAGAGTGGCAATTCCTGTTCACAAGAGCTTTCCAGACACAGTAACGAAACTACAGCTGTGAACTGGAACAAAAATGCAAAAACAAACATGGACAAGAGTCCAACTTATCTAGTAGTTGTCTAGGAGCAGGAACAAGCACAGAGAGGCTTCTGATAACATTGTTGACCGGCAAGCAACTAACAGAGCAGCAAGGTTATATAGCGACTCCCACATCTTGATGGGAACAGGTGAACAGAGAAGATGAAGACACAGTTCAATTCCACCAGTAGCCACCGGGGGAGCCCAGAATCCAAATTCACAACATTTGTCCCAGGGGGGGGGACATTACAGATCGGTGATCTGACAGTGTGCACAGCACTCTGTCAGATCGGCGATCTGCTGTGCAGGGCTGCAGGCTTACCAGCGCCTGCTCTGAGCAGGCACTCGGTAAGCCACCTCCCTCCCTGCAGGACCCGGATGCCACGGCCATCTTGGATCCGGGACCTGCGGCGAGGAGGGAGGTAGGAGACCCTCGGAGCAACGCGATCACATCGCGTTGCTCCGGGGGTCTCAGGGAAGCCCGCAGGGAGCCCCCTCCCTGCGCGATGCTTCCCTATACCGCCGGTACACTGCGATCATGTTTGATCGCGGTGTGCCGGGGGTTAATGTGCCGGGGGCGGTCCGTGACCGCTCCTGGCACATAGTGCCGGATGTCAGCTGCGATATGCAGCTGACACCGGGCCGCGATCGGCCGCGCTCCCCCCGTGAGCGCGGCCGATCGCGTATGACGTACTATCCCGTCGGTGGTCATACGGGCCCACCCCACCTCGACGGGATAGTACGTCAGATGTCAGAAAGGGGTTAAACAGATTTGATGCAATGTCACAATAGACTACAACTTACATATCAACCCCTGTGTGATCGCTACAGACACATATAGCATGAACACCTTCTGGCAGTTCAAAAGTATATATTTTTTTCAAGGTTGATCATCTCTTGTCAGTCATCTCAGAATTTGTCAAGTCAGGAGAAAAGGTAAGAAAAGTCACATATATCTGTATTATGCCATCTACATGCTCCAGCGGCCATATATTTGGTATTAGGCCGGCGTCACACTCAGCGTATGTAAATACGGTCCGTTTTTTACGGCCGTAATATGCAGAAATGTTCCCAAAATAGTGATCCGTATGTCATCCGTAGGCAGGGTGTGTCAGCGTATTTTGCGCATGGCATCCTCCGTATGTAATCCGTATGGCATCCGTACTGCGATATTTTCTCGCAGGCTTGCAAAACCGACATCTAATGGATTCATGTGCTCAAATGTTCGTTAAAACATATATACAGTATATATACACTGTATATATATATGTCATTGAGACACATATATATATATTTTCTGTATTTATATTTAATTCAGCGCGAGATATGTAAACCATCTCATATCCCTTTTTTTGACGCCATAATTGACGCCTCTCCATTATTAATCTGGCTTAATGTCACCTTACAATAGCAAGGTGACATTAACCCTTCATTACCCCATATCCCACCGCTACACGGGAGTGGGAAGAGAGTGGCCAAGTGCCAGAATAGGCGCATCTTCCAGATGTGCCTTTTCTGGGGTGGCTGGGGGCAGATGTTTGTAGCCGGGGGGGGCCAATAACCATGGACCCTCTCCTGGCTATTAATATCTGCCCTCAGTCACTGGCTTTACCACTCTGGTGGAGAAAATTGCGCGGGAGCCCACGCCAATTTTTTTCCACCATTTAACCCTTTATTTTACAAGCTAGAGTGCCCACATTTTGCACATACACACTACTAACATTAGTAGTGTGGAATATGCAAAAAAAGGGATATGAGATGGTTTACTTTATGTAAACCATGTCTCATATCCTGTAGGGTTTGGGAAGGAGAAAGAAAAAGCCGGCAATTGAATTACCGGCTTTTCTCTAACACCGGTGCGTATTTCTCGCAAGTCACACTGCTGGTCCACGTGTAATCCGTATTTTTGTTGCCCCCATAGACTTTCATTGGCGATTTTTTTGCACATTACGGTGACAAACGCAGAATGCTGCGATTTTGTACGGCCGTAGAAGACCGTATAATACGGATCGGTAAAATACGGCTGATAGAATCATTGGGCCGTGTGTTATGCATATTTTACGGGTGTATTTTCTGCGCTCATACGTCCGTAAACCTCGCCAGTGTGACGCCGGCCTTAGGGGTTTGGAGAGTTGCATGTAACAATGCCATTGTATGGTTCACCCTGGTGGGGTAAGTCATACCATTTTTTGTTAGATAAATACATGTATTTTTAGCTACAAATCAATTTTGCAATTGGGTTTCATTTACATTGTTGGAGCATTTGCCTTCTTCATCCTTTGTGTATCAGAGTACATAGCAGGATGCACAAAGAGGGAATCATTTAGTCACTTTTAAGTCTCTTCTAAATACTTCTAAGCTGAATTATGACAAGTTGAAGTAAAACTTTGATGTAGTCATATTTCAGCTTAAAAAATAGATTAGCTGGTAACTCATTCTGCAATCAGCTATGTACAATGATACATAGAGGCTGTAGAAAATAAACAGTCCAAGATCTTTATTAAAAGCTTAGTGCAAAAATGGTTTTGATCTCACAATTTGCAAACAGAACTCCAAATTGTAATATATAATTTTATTTTAAATTATTCTATTTTTAGCACGACAATGCATTATTTTGAACTGGTTTAAACACGATGGATGTAATGTGAGCATAATTTCTAGGGAAACTACATCTGCTCTCCTATTTACAAGCATTTATCCATGACTGCCCTTCACTAGAATGGTTTCTGGAAATTAAAACAGGATCTCGTATCCCAGCAGATGCTCAGCTCTGTGCATCTGGACATTATTGGAAGTAGATGGAACAAAACGCCCGGGGATTCTTATGGCTTCACTTTTGCTTTTCTGGAAGATTACTTTTCTTTCTCCCAAGGTAAACCTTGCTGAGCCATCACTTCAATATCCTGCATGCATGGTCAAATATAATACAAGAAGAAGAAGAGTTGATAATGGTCATAGTCACTATGGTCAGGGTTATAATATCGTCTCAGACACATGGCTACCTTAACTCGCTACTAACAACCCAACCTCCTTCACATTGGAATTTTTAGGGATTGCTTTTTCGGCATATTGCCTACTAGGTAATATAATGTGTTAAAAAATGGTGATTTTGCTTTGGTTCCCTTCCATTTGACGTACTGTAGTGCTTCTCTGGAGAACTGTTGACCATTCAATACAATGCTTAGCAGAGTTGAGCAAAAAGTTTGCTTTTCAGGAACATGTTTCACTGCCAACCTCCTACTACTACGACATCTCAGGTGCTTCTTGTCACGATCAGCTGCGGCGGCCAATGCAGCCCAGCCCCATAGACGCCCCCAAGCCGTCCAACCTCAGAAGGCGTGGGGCGCGTGTCCCCGGGGATGAAATATGGACCCTTTAAACCGCAGAGGGGGACCCGGGCCTACCCGAACTAAGGGACTGGAGAGACCGGGGTTCTGTGGCAGCTGAGCATGTGGACAAAGAAAGAGACACATAGGACTTGATTACACCGCACAACTTCAGGTATAGAGAAAGTAAAGTTTACTAAAGTAAAGTCACACAGTACATAAACAAAACATGACCAAGTCAGGCTCCCGATTCCATACCTCCAGAAGGGTACCACCCAGTGGACTCCAAGGCACCAACGGATCACCGAGGCACACATAGGCGGGACATCAGGACCCAGGCAGGACATCAGGGTACACGAGGACATCAGGGCGCAGGCAAGACATCAGGATACAGACAGGACATCAGGACATCTGGACTTAGGAAGACCTCAGGACATCAGGACACAGGCAGGGCATCAGGACACAGGAATACTGGATAGACATCGGGGACACTGGCATGGCAGCCCAGGTCATCAGTTACATCAGGACATAGGACACAGGAAGGACATCAGGACATCAGGGAACACAAGGTCATCAGGATGCAGGTAAGACATCAGGACACACGGGAACATCAGAACATCAGGGTCCATGTGGTCATCAGGACACAGGCAGGACATCAGGGTACTGACAGGACATCAGGACATCTGGACCCAGGGTTACCGGCAGACATCAGACAGGAGTCGTTCGGTTCCGGACATCCAACACGACCTACAGGCACAACAAGTAATCAGGCTCCAAGCTCCAGGCAGTGGTCATCAGGTTCCAGACTGCGGTCGTCAGGCTCCGGGCATGGGACCTAGGAAGGAACTCAAGCGTGATGGTGCAAGCACCGCCGTACTGGACGTAAGCCAGACGGGGTTAACACCGCATGGTAGTCAGAGCACAAAGTAGTAGATGCTCAGCAGAAACCCCAGTTTCAAGAGACTCAAAGTCCCTGGGAGTGAGGCTCCAGATGCAGAGGGATTCCAGGAACATAATCACAGCAGACACAGTTCAGACAGGTTCAGGTGCAGGACAGGTACAGGAACAAGGATTCGGGCCTGCATATACCACCTCCAGGACAGGCGCCAGAACAGGACAAACAGGAATCAAGGCAAGGACTTCGGTACCAAAACAGACAGGAGAGGTGCAGGAACATAAACACACATAGCAAAGTTCAGGAGCTTTGTGAGTAGCTCAGGCCCCGCTCATAGGGCGGGGGAACTTTATATAGGAGCTGCCCCTCAGCAATTGGCTGGGGACAGCATTTGAAGTACACACCCTCACCCTGATAAAAGCAGGGGAGGTGTGGCCGCACACGCCCTAAGCACAAACAGAAACCATTACATCACAATCAGTGCAGGATCTGAGGCTCAGGGCACCTGACTGAAACTGCATGCACTGACCCATGTGGAAAGTCATGTACCAGCTGCAAATGACCTCACAACCCGCGCACAGCTTCACAGCAGCAACCAAGGACCGCACATGCGGATGGTCCTACAGCAGAAAAGGCCTAACCACCATGTACGGCTGCACAGCAGAGCAGGGAACTGAGAAGGCTCCAAACCAGAAACAGACAGAACGGCATGACACTTCTGATTACTAGGTCCCCATGACGTCATTACGTTGCAGCTCGTGAATGATGTCGCTGAGGTCTACTAATCAGAAGATGCGCCGAAAATGTCAATCATGGTAGGACATTGTCAGATCTTTGGTTCAAGGTGTCGTCTGGACCAGGATCCTGCTAATCTTTTTGCTCAACTTTAATGTTTAATTATGAATTCCTATTCAACAAATTTGACCTAAATATCTAAATTCTAAGTTAGTAGATGAGGTTCTGGATAGACGTGAAGATCACATCTGATAATTGTTAATGGAGTTATGTTGCAACCTGCAACCTCTCACTATGAAAAATCTAGAAAGATGTTTAGAATTGAGAGTCCTCAGTGGTTGATACCTTTTAATGGCTAACTGAAAAGATGGTAACAAATTGCAAGCTTTCGAGACTACACAGGTCTCTTCATCAAGCATAGACTAATACAAATTCTGAAGAATCACATATTTATGCACAACATAGCACAGAAAAAACAAAACAAAACATGGATTAAGACAGGTGGCATGAAGTAGAATTACCATGAGTGATAAACAGTTATGTCCATAAATGTTGGGCCAGTTCTTAGATAAGGAATGTTTTATTGTCCTCTGATTGGGGTCTCTGTTGTGATGACCCCTCATAGTCTCAGGGGCAAGATCCTTAGTTGATGTAAAAAGACATAAATCCATGCGACACATTCATTCCACCACTAAGGCTAGTTTCACATTTGCGTTTAAATCCGCAGCGTTTAATCCGCATCCGCAAGTGGTGGAAAAAACGCATATAAACGCGTACAAACGCAGTGTTTTTTAGAAGCATACGGTAACGCATGCGATTAAAAAAACGCCGCGTTTGTACGCATTTATATGCGTTTTTTCCTGCGTTTGCGTTTTTGGTGCGCATGATGAGAAATTTCACAAGAGAAAAATCAAGATAACCAGACACCGCCAATGGGACTACAGAGGGCGTGTATTATGGGATTTCTTTATATAGACCCCTGAACAGCTGGAATCTTCAGATTTTGCTCCTGTATCCTGTGTCATGATGGATCTTCACATGGAGAGCTTTTATTTCAACCTGGATTTAAGCTTCAAGCTGTTTCTTGCCTGTGCTTTTGCTTGGGAGCAAGACAGAAATCGCGAAAGATGGAGAAGAAGACAACGTAGGCGTTTTTGGAGGCACCCCATTATCGAACTACGTGAGAGCCGTGGAGCCTATCACACGCTGTATGGCGAGCTTAACCACTTTCTGACCTCGGACGTACTATCCCGTCCGAGGTCAGAAGCCCCGCTTTGATGCGGGCTCTGGCGGTGAGCCCGCATCAAAGCCGGGACATGTCAGCTGTTTTGAACAGCTGACATGTGCCCGTAATAGGCGCGGGCAGAATCGCGATCTGCCCACTCCTATTAACTAGTTAAATGCCTCTGTCAAACACAGACAGGGGCATTTAACTACCGCTTCCGGCCGGGCGGCCGGAAAGAAGCGCATCGCTGACCCCGTCACATGATCGGAGGTCAGCGATGCTTCTCCATTGTAACCATAGAGGTCCTTGAGACCTCTATGGTTACTGATCGCCGGTAGCTGTGAGTGCCACCCTGTGGTCGGCGCTCACAGCACACCTGATTTTCTGCTACATAGCAGCGAACATAAGATTGCTGCTATGTAGCAGAGCCGATCGCGTTGTGCCAGCTTCTAGCCTCCTATGGAGGCTATTGAAGCATGGCAAAAGTTTAAAAAAAAGTAAAAAAAAATACGAAAAAAATAAAAAAAATATGAAAGTTTAAATCACCCCCCTTTCGCCCCATTCAAAATAAATCAGTAAAAAAAAAAAATCAAATCTACACATATTTGGTATCGCCGCGTTCATAATCGCCCGATCTATCAATAAAAAAAAGCATTAACCTGATCGCTAAACAGCGTAGCGAAAAAAAAAATTTGAAAAGCCAGAATTACGTTTTTTTGGTCGCCGCGACATTGCATTCAAATGCAATAACGGGCGATCAAAAGAACGTATCTGCAGTGAAATTGTATCATTAAAAACGCCAGCTAGGCACGCAAGAAATAAGCCCTCAACCGACCCCAGATCATGAAAAATGGAAACGCTACGGATATCGGAAAATGGCGCAATTTTTTTTTTAGCAAAGTTTGGAATTTTTTTTCACCACTTAGATAAAAAATAACCTAGTCATGTTAGGTGTCTATGAACTGGTAATGACCTGGAGAATCATAATGGCAGCTCAGTTTTAGCATTTAGTGAACCTAGCAAAAAAGCCAAACAAAAAGCAAGTGTATGATTGCACTTTTTTTGCAATTTCACCGCACTTGGAATTTTTTTCCCATTTTTTAGTACATGACATGCTAAAACCAATGGTGTCGTTCAAAAGTACAACTCATCCCGCAAAAAATAAGCCCTCACATGGCCAAATTGACGGAAAAATAAAAAAGTTATGGCTCTGGGAAGGAGGGGAGTGAAAAACGAACACGGAAAAAAGGAAAATCCCAAGGTCATGAAGGGGTTAATGCCAACCCGGAGAAATTCCATGAATATACAAGGATGTCGCAAGACTCATTCCGGGATTTGCTTGCTCGTGTCCAAGGAGCCATACAGAGACAGGACACCCAGCTCTGTAGAGCGATTCCACCCGAGGAACGTCTGCTGGTTACATTAAGGTACGTTCCAAATCTAAACCAATGACAGTCCAAAGTTTGTGTTTTCTGACATGTATGTTTTGGGTATTTTCCTTTCTTTCTTTAGCGTAACCACACCATAAATAGAATAGTTTGTAAATTTTTTGGGGTTTCTTTTTCTTACAGATTTCTGGCAACCGGAGAGATTTTATCATCCCTCCACTTCCAATACCGGCTTGGAATATCCACCCTGTCCGGAATAGTTGCGGACACCTGTCGGGCTTTGTGGAATGTACTCCGGGATGAGTTTATACCCCTACCCACCGTCGACATGTGGCTTGAAATTGCGGAAAAATTCTGGAGTGTGTGTGATTTCCCCAACTGTTTAGGA
Source organism: Ranitomeya variabilis (assembly GCF_051348905.1). Taxonomy (NCBI): domain Eukaryota; kingdom Metazoa; phylum Chordata; class Amphibia; order Anura; family Dendrobatidae; genus Ranitomeya; species Ranitomeya variabilis. The sequence goes on from NC_135233.1 coordinate 434,081,027, forward strand.
GCGGTGGATGGAAAGCACATCCACATTATCAAACCTGCCAGAACAGGATCGGAGTACTTCAATTACAAAAAATATTTTTCTGTTGTGCTCATGGCAATAGCTGATGCGAACTGTCGCTTCATCGCCGTGGACATTGGAGCTTTTGGCCGTGGCAACGATTCCCAGACTTTCAAGAACTCGGATATGGGCCGCCGTGCGTATAGCAAAAATTTCACTTTTCCCCCGCCACAACCTCTCCCCAACACTCAAGGTCCACCGATGCCATTTGTTATGGTTGGGGATGAGGCCTTTCAGATGTGTGAAAACCTACTGAAGCCATATTCCAGTCGGGACTTGAACCACACTAGAAGGATCTTTAACTACAGACTGACCAGGGCCCAAAGAACAGTAGAGTGTACCTTTGGCATTCTGGTCTCTAAATGGCGCATTCTTGCATCAGCCATAAATCTAAAAGTGGAAACAGTCAACGAGGTGGTCAAAGCCTGTGTGGTTCTGCACAATTATATAATGGCTAAGGAGCAACCCAACATTGAACTGGATGAACCAGTTGCACACCCACTGCCCGATTTCCATCATCACCCGCTGCGGTCAACTGCAGCAGTTGGTCACATGCGGGACCAATTTGCTGCCTTTTTTAATTCAGATATTGGACGTGTGTCATGGCAGGACAATGTTGTGTAAATGTCCTGTTGTAATTCGATCTGTACCAGTAATTTTCTGAAATTATAATATTTCTCATTAATAAACTTTAGTTTTGGTTGTGTTAACCGTGTCTCCTATGTTTTTCCTCTACAAACCAAGGCTGTCCTAAAACTAGCAGTATTTGGTCTGTATTTAATATCAGTATTTGTAATCCAAAACCAGGAGTGGGTGATAAAGGCAGAGGTGCTAGTTATTATGTTAATATCATAATTTACCTCTAATTGTTCCACTCCTTGTTTTGGCTTACAAATACTGATAAAAAACACTGGCCACATACTGCTAGTGTTATGGCAGCCATGTTGCTTTATTGGTAAGCTTGTTGACGTCATTGCGTCGTGATTCTGTTCTGCTGTATCCATTGGACACAGACTGAAGAGACAATGACTGTCACACTAAAGAGATCTATACTCATCAAGTCAGGTGTCAGAAATAATGAATTCATGATGCACATATAACAGCTTCATGAATTCACTATTTCTGTTACCTGTGCAGGTGAGCATAGATATGCAGTGTGTGTTCACCATCGTCCCTTCAATTTGTGTGGAATAGATTATGTACACAGAAGGGAAAATGGAGGTTATACAAGGCAGTTCTCTACTCACCAGGTCAGGTGTCCTAACTAATGAGTTTTTTGACACCTGTCCTGTTCAGTACAGTTCTGCACTGTATGTTCGCCATTTTCTCCTCTGACTGCAATGCAAGTAACAGACAAATTAGAAAGATGAGATTATGGAGATAATACAATTATAAATTTTTTGGCCCACCTCATATCTCTATACTAAAGACACACAAAACTGCAGTCTTTTTTTTTTTTTTATAACTACTGGAGATATGATGTGGCCAAAAAATAAAGTGTGTGGCGAAGTTTCTTATTTGGCGCACGGTGTGTGTTGCCAGCGGCGGAAGACACAATAAACCAAACATAATTGGGGCAAATCAAATTTTTTTTATTTTTGTACAACCAAAAAATGTATTTAACTGCGCCAGCTTGGGGTAGAGTGATGTAAATGGGGGGTGTGAAGTACTGAGGCCTGGCTAACCGTGGACGACGCAGAGGTGGCAGGAGAAGGTGCAATGAAACTAGAAGGGTCTGGAAGTTCGGGGATGGGGCTTGACACATGAGAGGCTTGAGACGCACTGGAAAGGTGAGACAAACCTGACATTACAGACACATTGGGAGGTGAAGGGGGAGGAATACTAAGAGTCCTCTGTTTTTTTTTTTTTGGGGGGGGGTTTGCCGGGTTCTGGGAAGCCTTGGTGGGCTCATATGGCGTGGCGTAGTGGTGGGTGACCTGTCAGGGTCCGGCTGCACCATGCCAGAGTCCATAGTGCTCGTAGAGCGTGCAGCCATGCCAGAGTCCATAGTGCTCGTAGAGTGTAAGGCCATGCCAGAGTCCATAGTGCTCGTAGAGCGTGCAGCCATGCCAGAGTCCATAGTGCTCATAGAGCGTGCAGCCATGCCAGAGTCCATAGTGCTCGTAGAGCGTGCAGCCATGGCAGAGTCCATAGCACTTGTAGAGCGTGCAGCCATGCCAGAGTCCATAATGCTCGTAGAGCGTGCAGCCATGCCAGAGTCCATAGTGCTCATAGAGCATGCAGCCATGCCAGAGTCCATAGCGCTTGTAGAGCGTAAGGCCATGCCAGGGTCCTGCTGCATCGTGGTGGTGGCGGTACGGAAGGCCATGCCAGGGTCCTGCTGCATCGTGGTGGTGGCGGTACGGAAGGCCATGCCAGGGTCCTGCTGCATCGTGGTGTCAGTGGAGGAGGTCCAAGCAGGAGCAGCGGTTGTCATGGTGGTGGCAGTGGGATGTCCAACTGCACTCGGCATGGTGGTGGTGCTGTAGTGGTGTCCGGCTGTGGAAGGAATTGAGGTGGCCATGCAGTGGTATGCAGCAGAGGTCAGCATTGAGGTCAATCGTGACAGTGAAGGCACAGGTGGATATGCCGACACTGTCTGCTGGAAATACCGACTCTGCTGCAAAGCCTGCACGTAAGCAGCATTGCAGGCCTGCATGACACTCAGCTGGAGATCAGGAGTAAGGTGTTCCAACATGCCCTGTTCAATTTTGTTTAAAAAATGATGCGCTGGCCTCTGGATGTTGGCTTTCACTTGGTCAAGGCTTTTGCTGACGTCCTGGATACGTGCATTCAAGAGGCTATGTGAAACATCCATTCGGTCACCAAAGACTTGATTGCTTCGTGTAAAACTGAGCTCAAGTGCAAAAACTCGGGCATGAGTGACCTGTCCGAAGCCCTCTGCCGCTGCCGGGAGGAGCCCCCAAAAAAAGGGGCAGTGGAAGAGGACTGCGAAAGGGGAAGACCTGATGGACCAGCTCCCTGGTCTCCAATTAGTGTGGAAGGCCCACTTGCTGCTGCACTGCTGGATGGCTGGGACGGGTCCGTGGCTGTCGGATGAAGGACCGCTCCAGAACCTGGGCCAACAGTAGTGCTGTATGTGCTGTGAAAAAAGGAAAAAGAAAATTAATACCAAAAATTAACCAGACGCAAAATCCTGTGGAATATAAAAATACAGATTATGGCAATACAATACAACCTAATGCACGTGATAAATACTTACATTCTCTGGGCAAGGACCGGTCTTAAAAATGCCAGAACTCGATGGTATTTGTATCTTCTGATCCTTGCTCCTGAACCACTGGGAACACGACTCTCTTGACGCAGGTCCTTGTTGAAGCGGTCCTTCATCGAACGCCAACGTGTTTTGACTTTGGCCACTGTTAAAAAAAAAATTGTGGTCAGAAAAAGGACTTTTGGCCGTGCTCACACAACTGTGTGTGATGACAGAAACTCCTGAGAGTTTCTTTCATCACACACAGTCGAGTGAGCATGGCCAAGGTCTCTGCTGCTTCACACTGCAGTGCAATACTTACCAAATGCATTTCGGACCCGTGTCAGGGCGTTGTCCCAACCATCCCACATCTCTTTGGCCACCTCATTCGATAAGCGCCGGATTGTGACGTTGTTTGAGTGCAGTGGATCCCGGGTGTTCCACAACGAGACTCGCTCTGGGACCAGGGAGATGAGGAGGTCATTCTCAAATAGATCATCCTCCCGTTGTGAAACCTAAAAATTAAATAAAGTCATTAAAGTTTGCTCAATTAACATAAGGAAAAGAAAAAATAAAGATGCTGAGAAATGGCATGAATAGGAAAGTCAACATACAAAAGGATTCCTGAAGAAAAAAGTAAAGAAATACGAATGGAAAGAAAGGAAGATTCAAGAATATTACACTGAGGATACATAAAACAGTTAGCCTTGTATACGTACCCGCTGCCGTCTTTCCACCGGACCTTGACTCGGCTGCTCCTGCCCTGTCTCTGCCGCAGTAGAAGAAGAGCTCTAAAAAAAGAAAAATTCAAATTGTCACATGTGTAGATGTGACAGTGAATACTTACCAATCTGACATGCTCGACTTCAGACGGCCCAGGAAGAAACTCCTCATGAGAAGAATCCGAAGAAGAAGACATTCTGATGCATGTAGAAAGAAAGAAATGGCAGAAATTAGGACATGTAGAGAAAGAAAATAGAAAATAAAGGCATTGGCTAGGATATACTCACATTGTTCAGAGGCTTGTTTGCTCCAAGGTGCTGTGGTCTGTCTGCTCTGCTTGGCTGTCTGCTGAGAAGTGACCTGCAACTGTCCACACCCTCCCTTTAACACCTTGGATGTGGGGGGTGGCTTATCAGAGTCTAGACATGTTTTTCTCTTGTGGAACGCATGCGTTCATGAACGCAAGCAAACGCATGTGCTTGTAAACGCATGCATTCATATAGACAGCAATGCGTTTTTTTGTCGCAATCCTTGTACAATCGACCGCATGCGTTTCGAGGCGGCAAATTGATGCCTCTAAAAATTACTACATGTTGCATTTCCGCGCCAAGCCGCAAACGACGAAACGACGCATGCGTCGTCAAACGCGGCAAAACGCGAACAAACAAAAACGCATGCTTCCCTAATGTTAAATATAGTAATACACAACGCATGCAGATATATGCGGTACAAACGCTGCGGACACAACCACAAATGTGAAACCAGCCTAAGACTGGGAATATAAACTGATGACGACCTGTGACTGTCTTAGTGGTGGAATGAATGTGTTGCATGGATTTATGTCTTTTTACATCAACTAAGGAACTTGCCCCTCAGACTATGAGGGGTCATCACAACAGAGACCCCAATCAGAGGACAATAAAAGATTCCTTATCTAAGAACTGGCCCAACATTTATGGACATAACTGTTTATCACTCATGGTAATTCTGCTTCATGCCACCTGTCTTATCCATGTTTTTTTTTTTTTCTGTGCTATGTTGTGCATAAATATGTGATTCTTCAGAATTTGTATTAGTCTATGCCTAATGAAGAGACCTGTGTAGTCTCGAAAGCTTGCAATTTGTTACCATCTTTTCAGTTAGCCATTAAAAGGTATCAACCACTGAGGACTCTCAATTCTAAACATCTTTCTATCTACTGGCTAACACGGTACCAAGATATATATCTTTCCTGTATGAAAAATCTAAACTTTTTTGATTTTTGGTCACAAATTGCACGTGACTCTGCCGCCATAGACAATATAAGTCATTTTCGGATATGGATTAATGGTGGGATAGTGAATAACTAGGACTCCCATCATCTCCAATAACTGGGGCTCTGAAGATTCCAGTATGAATGGGGTGGGGAGATTGATCATTCCATTCATTCTTATCGAAGTGCTGAAGGCCAGCTGAATACTGGAGATCGCTATCTCTGATCCCATTAAGAATGAAGCAGCTGAGCACATGATCGACCACTGCTCCTTATCGGATTGGTAGGGGTCCCGATGGTTTGACTTCCAGCGATTATGAAGATATATCCTATCCCACGGTTAAGACTAACTTTCAAACTTGAGAATATCCTTTTAATCCTTTTAATGATGATGCTAAAATTAAGCCACCACCATACAGTCAGAAGAATCAATGGAAATGATGTCTGCATTAGAAAAAGGGGAAGAAACAATCAAGATGGGAAACAACCCAAAAATTAGATATCATATAAAACAGATTTACACAAGGTATGCACAAAAACTTATACATACTGCATGATAAAGACAAAAGTTATTTTTGCTGGAATGTTACTTTATATTTAGAACTGTTTTGAATTCTGGATCCTTTGGTCAGAAGTACCGTAAGCAGAACTTATATGCTTGGACGTGGCCAATATGGGTCCGTAAGAGACGAGCATGACACATAGATAGGGATTATATAGTCGGTGCTTTTACATTTTTCGTCATGCTCTGCCCCTTGGTATTTGCACTCCTGAAGTGGTCTTAAAACAGCCATTCAATTTTGGGATCTAGGAATTCCAGATGATTTTATTAAATAAAGATTCATCATAATATCGCAATCAATTAAGATTTACTGTCATGTAACGCTGCTCGATGTACAATGTAATGCCCGCAAAAAAAGAAAAATATCAAAACGTAAAACTGTCTTCTTCTTTATTGCTCATAGTCACTGATTTATCGCAATTGCTAGAAAAAATATCAAGGGTCAGAGTAATTCTTTCTAAATAACCTTTTATTACGGCTCTTAAAAGTCAGTGTCAAGCGTTCGGTTTCACCTCAATGTGACACTGTTTGGGCATCGCTTATAGGTGACATGCTAATATACGACTATAGCTTCCTGGAGTCTTGATGGCTCAAGTTATTGGAGAAGAAGACAAGTCGCGGAATGAAAAGAACCATAAACAGGAAGTAATAGGTTTTTTTTTGTCACCCTGGGGTGAGAAAGGGGAAAGGGACATCACAATATAAACAATAAAATGGTGTTTAATCCACAAGCGAGTGCACAGGTCATATGTGGTGGTGACCTCTCCCGCACCGAGACGTTCCAGCTTGACAGTTTATTATATGTCAGTGAATATAACATGGACAAGTATTAATTTCCTGGCCACAGATGAGACCTTCTATATTTACAGGCACATGAGTGAAAGCTGGCTGAATACGTAAATCACTTTTCCACCCTCAATGTGAAAGTAACGGATCTCGCTGCTGCCCTCTGAGGAACCTTGGTTGGGAATCAACACTTTAGAGTGATTTGAGTTCTTGTAAGGTTTTGGTGTCTTTTGGTGAAATGAAGCATTTAAACCATCCAAGGAAGATCTTAAATTATGGTATTGCCTTCTTTAAAAAGCAATTCCAGCTAGTTCCAGTTCTATGCAAAAAGTTGTGGTGGTAGGAGATCCAGCCAGAACAGTAGAGCGTCACATTGGCACAACCCTAGAAACCTCTTCTACAAAGGATCATTACGAGACTTACAGTAATATATGGTGTACCTTCTTCTTAATTACTTCTAATGCTGTAACCCTCAAACTTCTGTCAGAAGATGCAACCAAGATGGAGCATGTCATCATTCTCATTGTCCTACCTTTTCTTGAATTTGGATAAGCACTAGTGATGAGCGAATATACTCGTTACTCAAGATTTCCCGAGCATGCTCGGGTGTCCTCTGAGTATTTTTTAGTGCTCAGAGATTTAGTTTTCATCACCTCAGCTGAATGATTTACATCTCTTAGCCAGCATAAGTACATGTGGGGATTCCCTAGCAGCCAGGCAACCCCCACATGTACTTATGCTGGCTAACAGATGTAAATCATTCAGCTGAGGTGATGAAATCTAAATCTCTGAGCCCTAAAAAATACTCGGAGGTCACCCGAGCGTGCTCGGGAAATCTCGGGTTACGAGTATATTCGCTCATCACTAATAAGGACGCCAATTTCTAAAAAAAAAACCAATTACAATAGTGAGAAATTCTTGAAACCAGGCTACAATTCACAACACAGTCATTACATTGACACATATAGACACATATAGCATACGCATCTCCAGACAGAGTATCAAATTAATGCTTTTTTAAAAAGCTGGCCATCTTACATGAGTCAATTTGAAAAATATCTTGCCAAGATGAAGAATAAGGAAGGACACATCTCTAAACCCAAATAAAGATTACTGTTGTGCATGCCAGTGGGATGAATCACAGAGGAAAAGTTAGGACTTAGAACAAGCACAAGTGTCCTCCAGTAGCTCTTCAAGGACAGCATGCTCCAAATTCAAATTTTTTCATCTTTGAGGACAAGGCGCTCTAAATTCAAATTTTTTCTCCTAAAAGACAGAGCTCTTAAAATTCTATGTTTTCATCCTTGAGGACACTGTGCTCCAAATCCTCATTTTTCCTCCTGAAGGACAGCTCACTCCAATTCCTAATTTTTCATCTTAGAGGATAGCACTCTCCAAATTCTGATTTTTCCTCCTAAAGGACAGTACCCTCCAAATCCTATCTTTTGCTCCTGGAGGACACTGCGCTCCAAATCCTCATTTTTCCTCCTGGAGGACAGTGCACTCCTAATCCAAATTTTTCCTCCTGGAGGACAGAAGTTGCAAATCCTAATGTTTCCTCCTGGAGGACAGCTCGTTCAAATCCTAATTTTTCCTTCTGGAGGACAGCTCAATCAAAGCCTAATTTTTCTTTCTGGAGGACAGCTCAATCAAAGCCTAATTTTTCCTTCTGGAGGACAGCTCACTCAAAGCCCAATTTTTCCTCTTGGAGAACAACTCTCTCAAATCCTGATTTTTCCTCCTGCAGGACAGTTCTCTCAAATCCTAATTTTTCCTTCTGGAGGACAGCTCGCTCAAAGCCTAATTTTTCCTTCTGGAGGACAGCTCGCTCAAAGCCTTATTTTTCCTCTATAATTCATCATACCTTTTAACTACTGAGTGGTGGCCACCTTAGGAAGAGCAGCAGTAGTCTTTTTCTCAATTAAGGAGCTCATGGGATTTGAGAGGAGCTCCAAGTACTATTACCACCACCATAGTAAACATTATAGTCCCAAAGGCACCTTGCTTCTGTACTGATACAAACATTAAGTGATCACACATAGACATATTTGTCATAAACATCTCCCGGCAAAGTATCATAAAATCCTGTTTTATTTTTTTAAATGCTGCATATCACTGCACTCATCTTAGAATATGTTTGGCTTATAGAAAAGGTAAGAAAAGACACATCAATATCTGACCACTCTCCCAAGACTGGACATGTTTACCAACTGGGAAATTTCTCCTTTCCAATTCTGAATAATCCTTATTTTCCGAAATTTGTGATGGAGGTAATGTCACTAAAACACCTTCTGTTGTGAAGGCAATATTTTGCTACTCATATAACATTGGACTCCAGCTTGATGAGCCTACAGTATAAACCTACCACAAGATTTGCAACAATTATTTTGGAATATGCTTCTTTTATATTAATTGTATTTGTGTGCTTTATATTTAAAAAATAATCAATGAGTCCAAAAATATAGATACAAGATGTTTGGTATCAGCTTTTTCTAGCGCGCGCCGAGCAATATGACACATATAAAGCAATACATCTTCATTACAGGGATGTGTTTCTCTGACAAATGAATGCAATGTAGATTCCTGGCAGCTGAGGAACATTACAGATCCATGTCCTACTGTATCAGTGTCATGTTTTCTCTTGTGCTTATATCCATCAGAATGGAATCGTCATGTTTCAGGAATCATTTTATTGGCATCTCATAGTCATTTTCTTTTTCATTACGATATTGATGGGGTTCTTTGGTTTGGCTGAAATTCACAGAAAATATTAGAGAATTTCATAGATGCAGATTCTCTCAAAATATTGAAATTATGGAATGGCTCAGGCTAATAGTATTATATAGAAATTAAAGGGAACCTGTCACCCCCAAAATCGAAGGTGAGCTAAGTCCACCAGCATCAGGGGCTTGTCTACAGATCTTCTTACGATGACCAAAAGAGGATGTCATCGTAAGAAGATGGGAAGCCCCGGACCGGACCGCAATGCCCATCGGACCAGAACCGGACCAGGACCGCCCCTGGGTGAGTGTAACCTCTTTTTCTCATCTTTCAGGATACATCGGGGGCTTATCTACAGCATTACATAATGCTGTAGATAAGCCCCTGATGCTGGTGGGCTTAGCTCACCTTCGATTTTGGGGGTGACAGGTTCCCTTTAAAACAGAGTAGGATTTTTTTTGCCGTTTTTGCCTAGCTGAAAAATGTTGACTACTGAAGAAGACATTGCTGTCCTATTCAGGGTCAAACTGGCCAAGAAGCGTATGACACTATGATGGCATCCATGTGGTGGTTTTACGTTCTGGCTGATAAAAAAGGGGTCAGAGAGGGAGATGACATCTATATCACTCACATAAATGGAATTGAGCTTTGATTGTCACAATGTATTGGAATGCGTCCAAATGGCCATCTACTATTGTATTACGATAAACTGCAATTTCTGAGTCGCCCGCCTGGGCAGTGGGGTATTCGGTACTGGGTCCGGTCACAGTTAAAGGGGATGTCACGGTGGCTGCGACCCAGTTCATGGCCCTGGGTGCTCAAATAAAGGGGAGCGGTCTTTTAAGTGGTTTTTGAATAAAGTTTGTCGTGACGCCACCTGTGGTGTTCGGTCAGTGGGGACTGACGCCGATTAAAGGGGTCCTTTTGGATGATGATATGGCGGCTAGATGGTGATGCTTCCCACAGGTGACGCGGGGTCCCCAGGGCTCCCAAGGTGTATGGCAGAGATGGTTGTTCGCCGGTAAATAAAGAGGACACAGAGTGGTAAAGTCTTTACCTGGTTTACTGGTGGTAGTAGTCCACAGTCCAGGGTACCAGGCACAGGTTGTGATGTAGTCCGGCCAGCTTGGAGGCAATAGGGGATCTCTCTCCCAGGTGAGGTCCGTAAGCCTTTCCTCCTTGCGCTGTCATATGAGGTCCATGCTGCCTGAAGCTTACTGGCAAAATCCTCTTTTCCCCTGTCCTGGGACAGGTACCTGCATGACGGGCAGCTTGAGCCGTTTTACAGGGTCTCAATCACGACCCAGGTTCTTTAGGTGCTTCTTCGCCTCAGGCGTGGTGTGGGCAAATTGCATACAGCTCAATGCCCTCTGGTTCTGCTATGTGTCCTAGAGTCCCTCAAAAGCCTCAGGCTCCCGGTACCCAATTTCTGCTCTCTGGCTCTGAGGGTGCCCGGTCACAGTTCCCCTCTGAGCCCTTTTCCACTCCTGTGTTCCTTCCCTCAATGCTCCACTGCGATTCCACCCTTCAGGTTCTCTTTCCTTCTTCCTGAGTCTGCAGCTCGCACGTTGCTGCACGGCCCCACAGTCTGCACTCAGTTCCCGACTTCCTTCTCCGTCTACTGTCGCTGAACTAACTCCTCCTCCAAGCCAGAACACATATAGCTGGGGGACGCTCCCCTGAATCCAGGTTCAGAGCTCCCCCTTCTGGCCTGGATTCAGAATGTGATGCATGTGTGTGCTTACCTGGTAAAGAGAATCCTCCTTGCTTCCAAGCATGATATCACCCTCCCCGAAAGGAAGGCAAGATCACTGTATCAACCGGTCCCCTGGGGTGTTACAATTACACTGCTGACACTCGGTGGCGTTGGGTGGACTGATTGGTCTGCGACGTGCTTGGATTATTTTCAGGTCAACTTCCTTAGACTATTCATAATCTTCTCCTAGATGTCTACAACATGGACAAGTGTTGGAAAACATGTTCTCTATTTATTTAGCCATTGGCCAGGGATCCAGTGTTACAGCACCTTTGAACCAAATTATCTAAACTGTTTTTTGCTCGAGCTGGAAGATGCATTGCCCACATTATGACAGTTGTGTGTCTCTGTAAATTATCCTGTATGTAAATTGCCTCCACTATCACAATACATGATGTTGGACACTCATAAAAAACACTACTGTCTTCTGCGGAGAACAGTTTTTCTGTCATTTCTGATGATAAAATGTATTCCTGTACTAACCACACAAGGGAAACGGGAGGCCAGTTTTTCCTATAGTTTCTCCACAGAGGGATAATAAATGGGGACATTAATTGTTAAAAACCCAAATGATAGAATTTTTTCGAATTTTGTTTTAAAAGAGCCAACTCCGCTATGTTTGTTTCCTTCTCTGTTGGCTTTTATTCTGCTGGAAGAAGAAAGTCTCCACATTTTACCAGCTCAGTGTTTTCCATCCATTTTAAGTTCCTTTCATCTGGAACCACAGAAAATAGGAAACAATGAGATTGATAGCAGTGGACGGAGAGTAGCAGTAATGGACAATGGCCACCTTAAGTCAGAGTTCTTACGTTCGGTAATACGTTTTCTTGCAGTTTCCTAGAATTCGAATGTAATTATTACTAAAATCTTTATTTTGAGCAGTGAAGGAGCTAATTGACAATTTTTTTTTCTCCATAAGTTTTCACTTCTTGACTTTGCAACTATTTCAGTGTCGTCTTTACCTGCAACTTTATTGAAATTCAAAATTACCAAGTTCATCAAATCTTTCCAAAATATTCAATTTACAGCTAATTGCTTCATCACGATTTGCAAGCTTCAAACTCGCCAATTGCCTGGAAAAGACACATGTAACTCTCTGATGACTACATCCAACCACTTCCAAATTCTTTAGCACAAATACAGCCTTAGTAATGTCAAAGTGGTGTCACTGTTGAAATGAATGATAACTAGATTATAACCAATACCACCATTAATAATGCAGCACACTGACAGATTTTGAATTTTTTAAATTAAAGAAATGATCCCTCTTAGTCATTTGTGACCAGGCAGATCTTTCTGTGAATAAAATTGACTCAAACTGACAGTGTTGCTGTCAGAGGTAACATCATTCTGCTGTGACTGAGACTAGTTATGTACCTTATATTCTTTAACACTTTCTACTTTCTTCCCAATAAAGCCCCTGCCAATGGCAAACACATCTAATTGTGGCATACATTTATTAGTACTACTGCCAGGATGGCTGGTGCCAATGGTGGTGCTTTTGACATGGCTAATGAATCCCACATTCTTAGCCATGGCGTAATATTTTTTTCTTCTTTTACACTACTACTTTTCCATTACCACTATATCTTTTACCATAAATTTTGTAGAACTCTATAACTAACTTTCTGACCACCTTATGATCCCCACTTATTAAACCCTTGACCAATAGGACATAATAATAAAGGCTAGGTAGTTAATTACATGTGTTTAGCAGTAGGGTACACTATCGGGGTGGCTTGCATGATTATCAACTAGTTTTCCTTGTTAAACTGACCACATGATGAAATAGTAGCTGCAGAGCTAAGTGAAATGTAGATTTTATTTTTAATTGTCCTTCTCTGCTGCAGACGTATTGGCTTGTAAAGCTTAGGTTTTAATTTATGATAAGCCCAAGGAGGTGATACCTGATATTTTCATGGGGGTCATGTACTTTTTACCCTGCATGAAGTTGACCAATCATAAGCAGGCAGAGGAAAGAAGAACACATCCCCATAATAGATTATCCTGTGTGAGACATGAAATGACAGTCTGCTCTCCTCACTGGTCTTAACATAAATTATACCTTAAACTTCACAAGCTATTATCTCTGAAACGGAGAACAATAATTAAAAAACAAAAACTACATTTTGCTCAGTTCTTCGTCCACTATTACGTGATGTGGTCAGTTTAAGATGCTCAAACTGATGAAATTTCCCCTTTAAGAATGAAGAATAAAGTTATGTAATGGTAATTCAAATTCGACAGGAGAGATGTGGCTCCACCATATTGCTGATTAATCACAGTCTGGCTCTACTGCTGGTTCATCTCCTACCGCTCTCTATCCCTTATGAATTGAAACTCTGTATTATTAGCTAAACTATTACATCTTTTTCACTTCTGCAATTGTACTCCAGATTACTGTCCAAAGTATTTGTCCAAAGTTTTAGGCATTTCTCTTCATAACTCTGTTGCTGAGCTGTGAGTTATGATGTTCTCTCACTAGCCTAAATTTCCCTAAAAGGCTCTGCATTCCCTGCCTCAGCTTTTATACAGGCTATGATATTCTTTCTTGATTGGCTGCACTCTACCATATGATATGATAACTACAAGGCATTATGAGTAAGCCCATGCAGTTTGAGCCTGAGGTTATGTCAATCTTCTGTCACTGATGTGATCTTCTGCAATGTGTAGAAAGGCAGAGGACATTTATTTGATTATTCATAGAAATTGAATTGCAAATTGTTCAATCTGTGAATTTTATAAAATTTCACGCACATTGAATCGATTACTTATTTGTATTCACAGCTATTTTACTTGTATGGTACAATATGAAAATGTTTCTAGTTACAGAATAGTAACATCACGTGTCCAGACTGGTAGTTTTCAAGACATGAGAATCATAAAAAAATATATATATCCATCCATACTGTAAAGGACTGGGTGCACTCAGCAGGTCTGGCTCAATAAAATATTTGGCCAAAGGCAAAAGATATGTTTGGTTCATTACCTTCTCTAATGGTTAATGTCTCTAAACCTTTTACAAGCCATATATTTCCATGAAAGAAAAGTGGAGTTCAAGCAATTTCCTTTCCAGTTTTTATTGTCGGAAATTGACCTCCAGTGAGTTGTCTACTTCTGTCAACCTTTGGTTTAAAATGTCCCATGATGTACTCTGTAATCATTTGCAAACAGAGAAGAATTGTGGCAGGGGGTATTTTTTGTAGCGTCATCACATCAAGGAATTAAGTCACAGGTGAGATTCAAATTACTAACTACAACTTCTATACAGTGACATAGCCATGTTTGTGCTACATTTCATATGGTGTCTTTCCCAGCAGTTCATCAAAGTATAATCCCCAATATTATCCTAAATTATTATACCCAGAGCCTCCCTCAAGTGTTTTTCCCAGAACCCCCTTAGTGCCATGGACATTGCCAATTTGTTATCATTTATGTTATCCCATGATAGAGATAAATGAATCATTTTGAGCAAAAAAGAATTTACATAGAATTTTTTGCAATCTTGTTTTGCGCTAATCAAGAAAAATGGAGGCAGACCTGGAAGGGGTTAAAAACACCTTGCCTCATCCTTCACCTTTCGTCCTGCTGTGCTTCCCCACTCCTGTCCAGTCTTGGGTATGATTCTGTCTTCGAGCATCTTTGATGCCTCTGGTGCTGACTGGACTTCATCAACTTATGATTCAGGGCTACATACGTCATGATGTCACATGAAGCCAAATCAGAGACTTAAAGTCACCAGCAAATTCAATTTGAATAATAATTATAAGATTTAAACAAATGAGAAAAAGTTATACTCACCTCGCTGACGCTAATGTGACCCTTCTTCAGGCCAATGTTCAGTCTTCCAGTATCTTCAGTGCATCCATTTCTGGGCTGGGCCTGCCTGCTACTTAAGCTACTGTATCTTTCACTTCCACTGCCAGTTAATGTTCTGTTTACCTGGTGTCATGCCCGCAGGTGGCGCGCGTGGTTTGTGGACCCTCTGTGCTACAAGGCCAGACTTGCCTAAGAAGGGGCTACCTGGTGTTCACTGGAGCTTCTGATGGTGGAAACAGATTGGGCTGCAGGTAGCCATGATGCACCACTCCTAGGCAGGTGCCAGTACTGTAGCTGCTGATCCCAGGGGTCAGGTTTACCTTTATGGGGAGATATGACGGAGGTCCCTGACTAGCCGGAAACGGACACTAACAGACTGTACAGACAACTTGGATATTGAAGACAGGTTCTTGTTCACACAAGAAGTTGTCAGGAAACAGTTCTGGAGCTGGCCACACTAGGACCAGGGACAACGGAAGCAAGACTGGCCGCACTGGGACCAGGAGAATGGTTATAGGTTCCAAAGACGTGGTTTCAGAATTAGGATACAACCAAAATGGACACAGGAACATAGACAAACTATACTAGGCTAATGGGAACACAGGATATTGGAATAAGTTTAATAGACTAAGGACGGTGGTCCTGCATTGAAGGAAGAAGGGAAACATGTGGAGGTGCCGGCAGCTGTTACATCTGGATTGTAGCTCCAGTCCTTGCTCTGTTGTTGTCTTCCTGATTTCCCTTGTTTCTGATCTTGGCTTTAACATTGACCATCCTCTTGATTCATGATGTTGTACCTCCTTTACCTCCTGGTTCTGTCCAAAATACCTGACTAGTCTTGCCAGCTTGCACCACCAAAAAACTGTTGACTCCATGGCCCTGGCCCAGGGGACCCTTTGTAATCCCAGATCCCTGTAGAAAGGTTAAAGAGTGAAGGTCAGGGCAACGCTTGGAAAACAGCTACTGAGCCTATTTGTGGTAGCTATTCCTGGGACAGAAAGCATAGGGCTCTCATTTACATATTTGTGTTTGGTAATGAACTTCTATTAAACAATAAGGAAAGATCAAGATCGACTTCCCACTTCTCCCTGGCTCTCTGAACTGGCTTTTATTTTATTACTTGGTAGAGAAGAATTGGCTGGATTCTCACCATTGAATTAAGCATTACAATGTAGCCATTAAAATCAATGGGCTGTCCTTCTAATTTTTGGACATGTTAGGTTGTCTTTATTTCTATAGCACAGGAGACCTTTGAGTTAGCTCCACTTTTAGTTTAGAATTCTTATGGTAATATTAAAATGCATTTTTTAAAGGGAACATGTCACCTGAATTTGGCGGGACCAGTTTTGGGTCATATGGGCGGGGTTTTCGGGTGTTTGATTCACCCTTTCCTTACCCGCTGGCTGCATGCCTTGCGCTGGCGTGTACTCCGGAGGACAGAGAATGAACTTCAATCCAATATTGCAGCCAGCATGCAGCCAGCGGGTAAGGAAAGGGTGAATCAAACACCCGAAAACCCCGCCCATATGACCCAAAACTGGTCCCACCAAATTCAGGTGACAGATTCCCTTTAAGTCTCACCCAGCAGGATCTTTTTCTATGTCAGAGGAGCACACAAGGTAATGGCAATTGGACCTTGTGTCAGTTTGATATTCATATCACTTGAGTGATAAAAAGGACCTAGAAATAATGACTAGATATGACTCCATACAGACAGATGATGTCTATCAGCATAATCTGCCTATCAAGGAGATTTCAGTATTTGCTGACCACTTCTCAGCGTGGAGAGGATTAAAAGCAATTTGCATATCACAGAGACAGCTGAAGCAGAAGGTTATGTGCGCAGCAAGGTGGATCCACCCAGAAACACCTGAACATGAGAAGCAATTATAACTCATGTCATTCTCACCACTTAGCCGCTGCCATTTCCGTATCATATTCCTTCAGGGGCTGATCTGTTTGTAATAGCATATCAAATTTCTGCAAGCAATACAATTACACGTCTGAGACGAGAGACTGAATGGAAAAGACAAAGAGTCACATGCGAAGAACAAGAAGACGAGCGATGATTGCTTATTTCCCTATTCAATTCACAATCACTTTCGTAAATACTTTGAAACATTTTTTGACTTTTTTTCTGTCATAAAGTAACATTTCTATTTCTTTGTATGACTCTATTTACTCCATTAGAAGATGGCAACAGCTTAATCCGAGATACCTGTATGCCAGTGTCATGGCTCAGGATGGGATTTCCTTCCCCGTCCTGGGCTTGTTGGGGTTAACTCTGTATGGCCTCTCTTTGGTTTTGGGAGGCCTATTTTAACCTGCTCTTGTGCTGGGCTCCTTGTCAGTGATACATCCATTCTCGGCTGAGCAGCTGACCTAGTGATACTTGTGTATACCGCTTATTACTCCGTGTGCTTGTACTGTGTATGATTCGGCTTGTCCCTCATTGTGTGCCTGCCTTGTGATTCTGTACTTCTTATATTTCTCTGGTTCTGACCCTTAGCTAGTTCTCTGACTCCCCCCTTGTCTGTGCCCCTGGGTACTGCATTCCCATCTGGCTTCTGACTTTAGCTTGTATTGCACTATTCCACTGTCTCATCCCTAGGACACTGCGTTACCCTCCCATACTGAACTTGGCTAGTCTGACCTTTCTCCTGGCGCTGTCAGCTCCCGCTTTCATTCTCTCCCTTGTAAGGGGGTTAGCTCCACCTCCGGCCACTCCCTGGGTGGTCACGTGCCTCGTCAGGTCCTGCTCTCATGCGGCTTACACTCATTGGTGGCTGCACACTCCAACTTGAGACTGCTGCTCCCCTCCACACTCCCCCTGATGTGTATACTTGAGACACACAATCAGTGTGCCTCTGGCATTATCAGTGACCATAAAAAAAAATGTTCCCTTGCGTGGGGCATTAAAGTTTTCTCGTGTTAACTATGGACCCTCTTCGTGCTCTGTCAGAGCAGGTCACTAATTTAACGCAGATGATGCCAAAATTTTCTGTGGAGCAGAGGGCTTTGGCTCAGTCCCATCAACATGTTCAGAGGGAGGTAGCAGATGCCTTTCGGAGTGCTTCTCTCTCTGGGGCTCAGGGTGGGGCAGCTATTTTCTCGTAAACCTCCAGTTAAGTTACTTCATACCTTCTCTGGTGATAAAAAAAGTTTGGGGCCTTTAAAGAGGGGTGTGAGTTGTTGTTTTCTCTGTGACCCCATTCTTCAGGAGATGAGGGTCAAAGGGTGGGGGTTATCATCTCTTTATTAAGGGAGGCTCCACAGGCTTGAGCTTTTTCTCTTTCCCCTACTGCGCCTGAAAGAATGTCTGTGGATTAGTTCTTTGAGGCCCTTGGGAAAATTTATGATGAACCTGATCATGTGGGACTGGCTCAGGACACAGTTATGAGTCTCTCAGGGAAAGCACTCGGCCAAGTGGAATTTTTCTGAGTTTAGGCGATGGGCCACCGAGGTGTCTTGGAACAATTCGGCTCAAGGATGCCTTGCCTTTATATCCTCCACCAGACTCCCTCAAGGAAGCTATGACACAGGCCGTCTGGATGGACCATAGACTCCGTGCCAGGGGAGTGATGCAACTAGAGACCCCCTTTAACACTTCAAAGTTGATTCCTCTTCATCTGTTCTGTTGAACCCATGAAGGTGGGAGCCGTTTCTTTCAAAGAAAAGGAAAGAAGATGCCGCAAGGAAAACAAACTTTGTTTCTATTGTGGGTCTCCAGGTCACTGGAGAAAGGACTGCCCTTCTTGTCCTACGTCCTCCAAGATGTTGGGAAACATTTGGGTCTGGGTAATGGTCAAGGAGGTTCCCCAGACCTTCAGGTACACTTTTCCACAATTCCTAAAATTCTGCTCCAGTTGGAGCTGGGGGTAGACGGTGGTATATTCCCTACAATGGCTTTTGTGGATTGCGGTTCAACCATTAATTTGATTGACTCTAATATGGTGACTCATTGTTAGATAGGGACAGTTAGGCTTGAGACTCCAGTGAAAGTTGTGGCCTTTGACTCCACTCCTCTCACCAAGTGGGGAATCACCTATGTCTCTGAGGTGTTCTTGCTAAAGGTGGGCCCTGCACATTTAGAACATATAACTTGTTTTGTCTTGGACAATTTACCTGCAGGGTTAGTTCTGGGTTTTTCCTGGTTGCAATGTCATAATCCTGTTATTAATTGGGAGACCATAAAAATTGTCCAATGGGGGTCAATTGTGCTAACCAGTGTTGTAATTCTGTGTCTATATTGTCTGTCGGTCTGGAGGGTATTCCGGAATACCTAAAGGATTTCAGAGATGTGTTCTCCAAAAGGGAGGCTGAGGTTTTGCCACCCCATCGGACTTTTGATTGCGCCTTTGATTTAATTCCAGGTGCTAAATTACCTAAGGCCCATTTATTTAATCTTTCCGGTCCTGAGCGGGTTGCCATGAAGGAGTATATTTCCAAGAGCCTTGGTAAGGGGCATATCTGCCCTCCTGTTTCTCCTGTGGCAGCCGGATTTTTTTATTTTTTTTAAAAAAGGATGGTGGTTTGCGCCCTTGCCTCGACTTTCAGGATCTCAATAAGATCACGGTGAGAAACACGTACCTGCTCCCTCTCATTCCCGATCTATGTAATCAACTGTCCACGGCAAAATTGTTTTCAAATTGGATTTACGGGGAGCCTTTAACTTGATCAGGTTTCGAGAGGGGGATGAGTGGAAGACGGCATTTCTCACGTCCAAAGGTCTGAGAATCTAGTTATGCCTTTGGCTTGACGAACGCTCCAGCGTTTTCAAAATGTTATAAATTTTGTGTTTTTGAACTCATCAGTCGCTTTGTGGTTATATATAGTGTTGAGCATTCCAATACTGCAAATATCGGGTATTGGCCGATATTCGCTGTATCGGAATTCCGATACCGAGTTCCGATATTTTTGTGATATCGGAAATCGGAATCGGAAGTTCCTATAAGTTCCCAGGCATGTGCGGTGCGTATGGTTCCCAGGGTCTGGAGGAGAGGAGACTCTCCTACAGGCCCTGGGATCCATATTCATGTAAAAAATAAAGAATAAAAATAAAAAATATGGATATACTCACCCCTCTGACAGATCCTGGACCTCAGCGGTGCAACTGGCAGCCTCCGTTCCTAAGAATGCAGTGAGTGTAGGACCTGCGATGACATCGCGGCTTGTGATTGGTCGCGTGAGCGGTCACATGAGCGGTCACGTGACCAATCACAAGTCGCGACGTCATCGAAGGTCCTTCACTCTGCATTCTTAGGAACGGAGGCAGACGCTTGCAGCGGTGACAGCCAGGGCTCGTCCGAGGGTGAGTATATCTATATTTTTTATTTTTATTCTTTATTTTTTACATGAATATGGATCCCAGGGCCTGAAGGAGAGTTTCCTCTCCTTCAGACCCTGGGAACCATCCAGGATCACTTCCGATATTTGTGTCCCATTGACTTGTATTGGTATCGGGTATCGGTATCGGCGATATCCGATATTTTTTGGATATCGGCCGATCCAATCCGATACCGATACTTTCAAATATCGGAAGGTATCGTTCAACACTAGTTATATATCTTGATGACATTTTGATTTATTTCTTGCATAGACAAGCCCATTTGGGGCATTTGCGTACCATTCTCCAGAGACTTAGGGAGAACCAACTTTTTGCTAGATTGGAAAAATGTTCGTTCTTTGTGCAAGGATTTTCATTTTGGAGGTTTTTTGTGTCTAAGTAGGGTTTTCGCATGGATCCCAAGAAGATTCAGGCTATCATTGATTGGGTTCAGCCTCGAGATTTAAAAGGTTTGCAGCGCTTCTTGGGGTTTGCAAATTATCACTGGAAATTTATCAGGGGATTTTCACAGGTGGTTAAGCCTCTCACGGATCTTATGCTTAAGGGTGCTGATGTAAAAAATTGGTCAACATCTGCCGCGGAATCTTTTTTGGCATTAAAGCAGTGTTTTATGTCCACTCTGGTGCTGGTACAACCGGATCCGTCCAGACATTTTATTGTGGAGGTTGACGCTTCTGAGGTGGGGGTGGGAGCAGTGTTGTCACAGGGACCCACCACTCTGACCAATCTTAGACCATGCACCTTCTTTTCCAAGAACTTCTCTCCAGGGGAGAGAATTTATGATGTGGACAGTAGAGAACTTCTTGCGGTTAAGTTGTCTTTTGAGGAGTGGAGGCATTTTTTGGAGGGTGCGGCTCATCGCATTACTGTGATTACTGATCATAAAAATTTAGCTTACATCCAGTCTGCCAAAAGATTGACTCCTAGGCAGGCCCGGTGGTTGCTTTTTTCCCCCAGTTTCACTTTTCCATTATGTTTCATCCTGTATCTAAAAATGCTAAGGCAGATGCATTGTCCCGGAGTTTACATCCAGTGTCCCCTCCCGAGCCTATCTCCTCCATTCTTCATCCTGGGGTGGTTGTGGCTGATATCACATCTGAGTTGGAATGAGAGATCATTGAGGCACAGTGCTCCTTGGTCTAAACCAGTTGGTAAATTGTTTGTCCCAGTACAATTTAGCCTAAGGTTCCTTTGGGAGCTCCATGAGTCTGTTTTGAGTGGACATCCAGGGATCTCGGCCACTTTTGGGGCCATGGATAGGGTTTTTTGGTGGCCCTCGCTGGTTGCCGATGTCAGAAAGTTTGTGTCTGCATGTGGAGTTTGTGCTCATACTAAAAGTTCTCATAGCCGGCCGGTCGGGGAATTGGTGCCTTTGCTAATTCCTGATAGACCATGGACTCACCTGTCCATAGATTTTATCACAAATCTCCCTCATTCCAGCGCTAATACTGTTGTGTGGGTGGTGGTGGACAGGTTCTCAAAGCAAGCCCATTTTGTACCTTTATCTGCGTTGCCCCCTGCAGAGACCTTGTCCAGGCTGTTTGTGCAAAATGTGGTGCGTCTGCATGATGTGCCGTTGAATGTGGTGTCTGACAGGAGTGTTCAATTCGTCTCTAAGTTCTGGAGGGCATTTTGCAAAAAACTAGGTGTCACCCTGTCCTTTTCTTCTGCATATCACCCAGAGTCAAATGGTCAGACCGAATGTATGAATCAGTCCTTGGAACATATTCTGCATATCCTCTATTAGACAGGATAATTGGTGTGATGCCTCGCCTTTGGCTGAGTTTGCTTTTAACAATCGTGTAAGTCAGACCACTGGCATGTCGCCCTTTCTTGCCATTTATGGGTTTAATCCGCATTTTGGGGAGTTTTCACACTTGGACTCAGGTTGTCCTGGGGCTGATGGGGTTGTGCAGTGTTTAAAGGAGTTGTGGACTGAGATTTGTCAAAACATTACCAAAGCTCAGAGAAGGTACAAGTTTTTTGCGAATAAGAAGCGAGTTTCAGGTCCAACTTTCCGGGTAGGGGAGAAGGTATTGTTGTCCACTCAGAACACTAAACTTAAGGTTCCCTCTGCTAAATTGGGTCCTAAGTTTATTGATCCATATGATATTGTTGAAATAATTGATCCGGTCGCCTTTAGGTTACGTGTCCCAGCCTCTTTTAAGATCTCCAATGTTTTCCACAAAACTCTTCTGAAGCCATTGGGAGCAGATGATGAGGGTTCTGTGTCCGCTGCTTCCCTGGTCTTGGTAGATGGTCAAACAGGGTGCATTCTCGGTGGGTGTGTAGTACCTTGCAGTATCTTGTACACTGGAAGGGGTATGGTCCGGAAGATCAGTCATGGGTCCCGGCTCATTCCGTACATGCTGATCGTTTGGTCCAGGCGTTTCATGTCAGGCATCCTGGGAAGCCTGGGGGTCCGGTGGCCCCCCTTTAAGAAGGGGTACTGTCATGGCTCAGGACGGGATTTCCTTCCCCGTCCTGGGCTTGTTGGGGTTAACCCTGTATAGCCTCTCTTTGGTTTGGGGAAGGCTATTTTAACCCGCTCTTGTGCTGGGCTTCTTGTCAGTGATACTTCCATTCTCAGCTGAGCAACTGACCTAGTGATACTTGTGTATACCGCTTGTTCCTCCGTGTGCTGGTACTGTGTATGATTCGGCTTGTCCCTCATTTTGTGTCTGCCTTGTGATTCTGTACCTCTTATATTTCTCTGGTTCTGACCCTTGGCTAGTTCTCTGACTTCCCCCTTGTCTGCGCCCTGGTTACTGCATTCCTGTCTGGCTTCTGACTTAGGCTTGTATTGCACCACTCCTCTGTCTCATCCCTAGGACATTGCGTTACCCTCCGGTTACTGAATTCGGCTAGTCTGACCTCTCCTCCGGCGCTGCTGACTTCCTCTTTTATTCTCTTCCTCATACAGGGGTTAGCTCCACCTCCAACTGGCCACTCTCCCCGGTGGTCATGTGCCTTGTCAGGTCCTGCTCTCATGCAGCTTACACTCAGCAGCAGCTGCATGCTCCAACTCGAGACTGCTGCCCCCCTCCACACTCTCTCTGGTGTGCATACTTGAGACACACAATCAGTGTGCCTCTGACAGCCGGCTATTTGCTCATGATACATTGCTGGAATATGCCGGTGATGTAAAAAATAATCCAATATGGTCCTACAAAACTGACCACTGGCCAATCTCTAGAATGATGTACCAATAACACACCTTTGTTCCTTGATGACTCCTCTGAGGTCGACGCTTTATGATTGACAGTTGACTATATTTGACAGAAAATGGAGTAGCATTGCACCTTCTTAATGTCACTGCCATTGTTTCTAGCCATCAGACACCCAAAGTTTGCACATTAGTTGTATATCGTCACACACTGGGTGACATACACAGAAAAAAGTCACTGCACAAAAACAATATATGGGCCATTTCCAGTCCAATACCTCATCTCATCATACACAAATTAACCTGTTTTGAAGGTGGAAATGGGGCCCCTTACCCCTGAAGACAACAATCGCGCTATGTGTACAGTGTCATGTGATTTCACATGTAATATGAATAGTGATGTTCATGTTTTATATTGTATGATGGTAATGTACAGCATATAGGGATGTAAGGTGTTAATGTATAATGTGAGTAGTTCACGGTGAGCATAGGGTTAGACGTGGAATAGTATGATACTGTTCATATAGTTAAGTGGCTTAGTAACGGCATAGGACATAAGATGAAGACAATAGGTTTAGTCTATAGGATAGGATATAGTCAATGGATAGAAATAGCCCAGTGGGTGGGGACTAGTGTTAGTGAAGAGTGGGTGCTTTGTGGTAGTGAGTCAGATAGGTCAAGTTCAAGAACAGTGGGCTGCTAGGGCCAGCATATACCAGTTGTTCAAGGCATTGGGAAGCTCTACTGGAATCCCGAGTGAATGCCCCAGTCACGTTCAGTGTCCAAGGTCTGGCATAGGAGCTGCCTGGCACATTGTTTCCTCTGGCATACAGTTGAAGATGGACAGGGACCGGTGTAGACCGAAGGTTATAGATCCCAGGTGCATTGTTGAAGTATATAGGAAATTCCTAATGCTGATGAAGTTAGTGGGCTTAGTTAGTGGGACAGTTGCTGCATCTATTCCTATTAAGGCTTTTTCCGGTGCTGATGGAGGCTGTGGGTTCATGCTGTTGAGCATGCTGCTGTATATGGTTTACTATGGCTGCTGCTCCTTCACTTTTGGATGTATCTCTAGTAAAGTAAAACGTTGAGCTACGAGCTTCTTTTTACCGAGGGTACATTGTGGCATTTCAGTCTTACTTTTTCTTACAGTGCCCACCATTATAAGTTTTTATTTTAGCAATAGCTGCCCCAGGTGGTACGAAGTAAAAAAGTTGTCATATGTCACACTCTGTCCTCTTTGTCCATACGTCAAATCTGAAACAACTCGCATTCCCTCATTCTTTTCAGGCTTTTTTCTGTATATACCGGAGCGTTTGGAGTGTACGAACTGCTGCTGTCACAGTGTCCATATCATGAAGTTGCACTTTGCCTGCTTACTCGGTATGTATTGTTAGAATTCGCACCTTCCCACAAGTTGTTCACGTAGAGTGACATTTTCTCCAGTATTGTATAATTTTGGAAGAATCTCTATCCATTTATCCCAAACTCCTCTAATAGGGGCTAGTTGTTTGAGAATTATCTGATGTTAGCAGAGGACAATTTTTTCTGCCTGGGCAGAAGGCTCCAAGTTCCAATCTACATTTTAGTGTTTAGACTGAATTTCTCGCATCGGACTAGTTGTCTGGGTATCGTGCCTCATCAGATTCAACTTCAGAATTAGAATTCTCATAATTATCTTCCCCGCCACTTATGTGGTCCTCATCTTTGGACACTTTCTCCAGTTGGACATCTTCTTCAGAATCTGAAGCATTGGCAAGCTTTTCCGATTCAGCTCCACTCAATGGACGTCCTCGCCACATTTTATCCAACTTTCCAAGTAATGGACACTTGCGACTTTCAAGGGATAAAATCAGCATTGTGGAATAAAATAGCTCTATTTAAATAAACAACAATAGTAATAATAATAAAATTGAGTGTAGAAACAATAAGAGCTGATATACTAGCGCGAAACAGACCTTCACAGACTGGTACTCAAAGCCCATCCATCTGCAGTAACTGCAAATGTATCGAGCTCACGGATCGTCAAGAACTGGAGAAATCGAGAAACAATAGTAGATGCAATAAATGTGCATTTTCTATCTGTTTATATCATGTTTAAGCTAAAATACAGTCATGAATACAATGTCCGATGGACAGTAAGTTTCTGAGTTACTTAGGTGCTAACTACAAAAAAAGTTGTTTTGCAAAAAAGTAGCAATTTCAAACCAAAAGTTTCTTTTTTCCCTATACTTTTTTGAGTTATGATTAATGAGTCTGTATAACAGAACTCACTCTATGTTGTGGAATGGAACTCTTGAACAGCAGGTGAGCCAGATGAGGGAGGTTTATAGTTTCTCTAATTTGGCTGAGAGGGACTTGATCTAGATTTTTATTTCAAATCATTAAAAGTTTCTAAGCTCCTGTCTTTTTTTTTCTTAAATTAAAGTTGAAGTAACAAATCGATACAAGGGAAAAAAAAAGATGCTACTATGTGGTTCTTATTGAGAAAAGTTAATTTTTTTAAAGGACTTGAACTCCATAAGAGACTTTTTATTTTACTTAAAGTCGTATTTTGGGCTAAAAATTATTTCTGCAGTTGGACGTCTTTGAAAAAAAAAGTTGCACTGTTTGGCTAGTACAGACTGTTTGTTACTCAGTATATTGTTGGCTGCAGAATGAGTTGAGAATCCATTATGTGGAAGTTTGTAACTCTTTGGTATGTCTTTTTCCGATTTCCTCATTGCTGATTTATGACCACGGACCACATCAAAGTTGAACTCTGAATGGTGAGGTGGTCATAAATCACCATAGAGAAGGTAAAAAAACACCTTAAATGTTGTCGCATTAGGCAAATAGCGATGTGCAAGGAAATAAACAGCAAAAAATGGTGTAAAGTTTTTAATGAAACCCAATACCACAAATTAGTTTTAGCCCTAAATACACAAAAATAAGAAATGCCCCCATAGATGTTCTTTCCCTTCATAACCTTAACACAAAACATAGTACTTGATGGTCATTGGTGAGATGTAGTACTCATCCAATGCAATAAATGTACATCATCCCAGATCATGTAGTCAGCACATGCCGAGTCGGAGCATGGGTGTGATTGACAGACGCAGTAAATCATAGAATCCTAGAATGTTAGAGTTTGAAGAGACCTTCAGGGTCATCATGTCGAACCCCCTGCTCAATGCGGAATTCACTAAACCATCTCAGACAGATGACTGTCCAGCCTCTGTGTGAAGACTTCCATTGAAGGAGAACTCACCACCTCTTGTGGCTGCCTGTTCCACTCATTGATCACCTTCACTGTCAAAAAGTTCTTTCTAATATCAAATCTGTATCTTCTCCCTTTCACTTTCATTCCATTGCTCCTCGTGTTTCCATGTGCAAATGAGAATAATGATGATCCCTCTACACTGTGACAGCATTTCAGATATTTGTTGACCACTAATAAGTCTCCTTTTCTTTTTAGCAAGCTAAACATTGCCAGATCCTTTACCCGTTCCTCGTAGGACATACTTTGCAGTCTATAATTTTAAGGGTAGGTTGATTTTAACATTGAGAATATCAAAAATAAAATCCAGAAAATTACATTGTATAAATTATATAAATTTATTTGCATTTTGCATTTTGCAGTTTCCCTCTGGCAAACATGAGTTAAGACTTGGTGGCAAAACCATTGTTTGCATGCACAGCAGTCAAACTTTTTGGTAGTTGATGATGAGGTTTGCACACATGTCAGGAGGAATTTTGGTCCACTCCACTTTGCAGATCATCTCTAAATCATTAAGATTTTGAGGCTGTCGCTTGGCAACTCAGAGCTTAAACTCCCTCCATAAGTGTTCTATGGGATTAAGGTCTGGAGACTGGCTAGGCCACTGCATGATCTTAATGTGCTTACTTTTGAGCCAGTCCGTTGTTGCCTTAGCTATATGTTTTGGGTCATTGCCTTGCTGGAAGACCCAGCCACGACCCATTTTTAATGTCCTGGCAGAGGGAAGGAGGTTGTCACTCAGGATTTTATGGTACATGGCTCCATCCATTCTCTCATTGATGCGGTGAAGTAGTCCTGTGCCCTTAGCAAAGAAACACCCCCAAAACATAATATTTCCACCTCCATTCTTGACAGTGGGAATGGTTTTCTTTGGGTTATAGGCAACATTTCTCTTCCTCCAAACACGGCGAGTTGAGTTAATGCCAAAGACCTAATTTTTGTCTCATCTGACCACAGCACCTTCTCCCAATCACTCACAGAATCATCCAGGTGTTAATGTAAACTTCAGACGGTCTGCACATGTGCCTTCCTGAGCAGGGGGACCTTGCGGCACTGCAGGATTTTAAATCTTTACGACATAATGTGTTACCAATGGTTTTCTTGGTGACTGTGGTCCCAGCTGCTTTGAGATCATTAACAAGTTCCCCCTGTAGTTTTAGGCTGATCTCTCACCTTCCTCATGATCTAGAAGACTCCACGAGGTGAGATTTTGCATGGAGCCCCAGATCGATGTCGATTGACAGTCATTTTGTATTTCTTCCATTTTCTTACTATTGCACCAACCGTTGTCTCCTTCTCACCCAGCTTCTTACTTATGGTTTTGTATACCATTCCAGCTTTGTGCAGGTCTATGATCTTGTCCCTGACATCCTTATAAAGCTCTTTGGTCTTGCCCATGTTGTAGAGGTTAGAGTGACTGATTAATTGAGTCTGTGGACAGGAGTCTTTTATAAAGGTGACTATGTAAGACAGCTGTCTTTAATGCAGGTAACGAGTTGATTAGGAGCGTCTAACTGGTCTGTAGGAGCCAGAACTCTTAATGGTTGATAGGGGATCAAATACTTATTTCTCACTGCAAAATGCAAATACATTTATAGAATTTATACAATGTGATTTTCTGGATTTTATTTTTTATATTCTATCTCTCAATGTTAAAATTAACCTACCCTTAAAATTATAGATTGTTCACGTCTGTGTCAGTCGGGCAAACTTACAAAATCAGCAAGGGAGCAAATACTTATTTCCTTCACTGTTGTTTCCAGGTTCTTTCTTGCTGTGTCATTTAATCTTACAGTATGTTTATAAGTAGATATGGGTGGTCGTCTGTAGCACTGAAGAGTCTTGATACCCTATCAGACACATTTTTGATTTGGATCAGTCTTGTGGGTCAAAGACTACTGATCGAGGTCAGAATAAAGGGAGAGTGCTTTTTTTCCTGGTCATGTCATTCCTGGCAAAGCAACTGATTTTAATACAGCATTTAAAAAATATCCATTCTTTTGTTTTTTTATGCATTTTTCGTAGTAAAAATAAATCATACAAATTGCACCCAAGGATGATGAGTAAAAAATAAGACTTGTCCCATAACAGTAAAGCCTGAAATAACTACAAAACCTTATGATACCATTTGTGTCACGATCAGCTGCAGCCGCTAATGCGGCCCAGCCCATAGACGCCCCCATGCCGACTGACCACAAGGGCATGGGGCGCGCGTCCCACGGGGACGCAATACGGACCCTTTATACCGCAGAGGGGGACCCGGGCCTACTCGAACTAGGGGAGGGCAGAGACAGGGGGTTCTGTGGCAGCTGAGCATGTGGACAAGGAAAGAGACACATAGGACTTGATTACACCACACAACTTCAGGTATAGAGAAAGTAAAGTTTACTAAAGTAAAGTCACACAGTAAATAAACAAAACATGACGATGTCAGGCTCCCGATTCCACACCTCCAGAAGGGTACCACCCAGTGGACCCCAAGGCACCAATGGATCACCGAGGCACACATAGGATAGACGTCAGGACACAGGCAGGACATCAGGGTACATGAGGTCATCAGGACGCAGGCAAGACATCAGGACACAGACAGGACATCAGAGTACATTAGGTCATCATTTCATCAGGGTACATCAGGTCATCAGGACATCAGGGTACATCAGGTCATCAAGCTCCAAGCTCCAGACAGCGGTCAAGCACAGGACAGGTGCAGGATCAAGGATTCGGGCCTGGATATACTGCCTCCAGGACAGGCGCCAGAACAGGACATAACAGGAATCAAGGCAAAGACTTTGGTACCAAAACATAGATAGGAGAGGTGCAGGAACACAAACCACACATAGCAAAGTTCAGGAGTAGGGTTGAGCGAAACGGATCGGTTATTTTCATAAATCGCCGACTTTTGGCAAAGTCGGGTTTCATGAAACCCGACCCGATCCCAGTGTGGGATCGGCCATGTGGTCGGCGATCTTCACGCCAAAGTCGCGTTTCATATGACGCGTTCAGCACCATTTCTCAGCCAATGAAGGTGGACGCAGAGTGTGGGCAGCGTGATGACATAGGTCCTGGTCCCCACCATCTTAGAGAAAGGCATGGCAGTGATTGGCTTGCTTTCTGCGGCGTCACAGGGGCTATAAAGGGGTGTGCACGCCGACCGCCATCTTACTGCTGCCGAGCTGAGCATAGGGAGAGGTTGCTGCCGCTTCGTCAGAAGCAGGGATAGCATTAGGCAGGGTACTTTAACCCCCAAACTGCTTGTGCTGTAGCGATTTCCACTGTCCAACACCACATTTTCTTTGCAGGGACAGTGGAGGCTAGATTTCTCTTCATCAGCTCTGTAGCTTATTGGGCTGCCCTAGAAGGCTCCCTGATAGCTGCATTGCTGTTTGTATGCCGCTGTGCAAACCAACTGCTTTTTTAAAAGCACAAATCCTGTTGCTCCTTCCTTTCTGCACAGCTATCTTGTTTGTTTGTCCACACTTTTGTGTGCAGCAGTCCTTTTTATTGCTGCCTGCCATACTTTTCTGAGATTATCGTAGGGAAATAGTAATTGTAGTACAGTCCCTTTTTTTTTATATATATATTCAAGCCACTTTCTGCCCCTGAAACTGTGTAGTGTAAAACAGTGGGCCTGTATTTTTCTGCACTGTCCCACACCTAAAAAGGGAGATTAATATTGCCAAATCTGTGCATTTGCGCCAGTCCTGTCTGTGGTATCTGTCAGTCATTTTCTGCCACAGAAACTATACTGTCATACAGTGGGCCTGATTTATTCAGTAGTCTCCCATATAAAAAAAAAAGGGAGATTAATATTGGCAAATCTGTGCATCTGCGCCAGTCCTGTCTGTGGTATCTGTCAGTCATTTTCTGCCACAGAAACTATACTGTCATACAGTGGGCCTGATTTATTCACTAGTCTCCCATATAAAAAAAAGGGAGATTAATATTGGCAAATCTGTGCATCTGCGCCAGTCTTGTCTGTGGTATCTGTCAGTCATTTTCTGCCACAGAAACTATACTGTCATACAGTGGGCCTGATTTATTCACTAGTCTCCCATATAAAAAAAAAAAGGGAAATTAGTATTGGCAAATCTGTGCATCTGCGCCAGTCCTGTCTGTGGTATCTGTCAGTCATTTTCTGCCACAGAAACTATACTGTCATACAGTGGGCCTGATTTATTCACTAGTCTCCCATATAAAAAAAAAGGGAGATTAATACTGGCCAATCTGTGCATCTGTGCTAGTCCTGTCTGTGGTATCTCTGTCAGTCATTTTCTGCCACAGAAACTATACTGTCATACAGTGGGCCTGATTTATTCAGCACTCACCCACACATAAAAAGGGAGATTTATATTCACAGCAAGTTAACATACACCTTCTACCTTGTTTTTCAGTACCATATAACGGTTGTTAGTTTGGTTACATTTTCCCAAGAATGAAGAAGGCTGGTGGAAGAGGTCATGGCCGTGGGCGGTCATTGCCATCTGGTAATGCTGATGGTGGTGGTGGTGGTGCTGGTGGAGCATCGGGTGGTAGAGGGAAAATCAAAATAGCACCTAAGTCTTGAGTTGTTGAGCCAGCGTCATCGTCCGGCTACACAAGGCCTCGAACGCTACCTTTTCTGGGAGTAGGAAAACCGCTGTTAAAGCCGGAGCAGAAGGAAAAAGTTTTGGCTTTCCTTGCTGACTCTGCCTCTAGCTCTTTCGCCTCTTCTTTGGATAGTTCAAAATTGAAAAGTAGCCAGTCGTCGGTGGATGCTCCCGGTCAGGAACAAGTTGATTCCTTGTGTCCTTCCCCCAAAACAACAGTGAAGGATGCGTCAGGCGACACAACAGGTTACTCCATGGAGCTCTTTACACATACCGTGCCTGGGTTAGAAAGGGAAATTGTTAACAGGCCATGCCCATTACAAGATGAATCGGACATGGAGTGCACAGATGCACAGCCACAGCTAGATTATTATGCTGTTCCATTGACTCAGATCACAACATTGCCCTCGCAGTGTACTGAACCAGAATCTGACCCTGATGAGACTATGGTGCCCCGTCCCGAATGCTATAGCACCGGCTTACACGGTGACACAGAGGAAGGTGCACATGACATAGAAGAGGAGGTGATAGATGACCCAGTTGTTGACCCCGATTGGCAGCTATTGGGGGAACAGGGTGCCGCTGGCAGTAGCTCTAAAGCGGAGGAGGAGGAGCCGCAGCAGGCATCAACATCGCAACAGCTTTCATCTGGCAGGCCCGTATCTGGCCAAAAACGTGTGTCAAAGCCAAAAGCAGTTGTAGGACAGCGTGGCCATCCGGTTACAGTAGCACAGTGTGCAATGCCTGAAAAGGTATTCGATAGTAGGAAGAGTGCAGTCTGGCAATTTTTTAACCAAGATCCGAATGATCAGTGCAAAGTGATCTGTAAGAAATGCTCAAAGACCTTTAGCAGAGGTCAGAATGTCAAAAATTTAAATACAACTTGCATGCGTAGACATTTAACTGCCATGCACTTGCAAGCCTGGACTAACTACCAAACGTCCCGTAACGTTGTTGCACCCGCTCACAATGAAGCTAGTCAGCAACGCAACATTCCTTCCCTCACTGTAAGCCCACCGTTTATGACACCACCTGCAGCAAATGTGGAGGTATCGTCGCAAGGCCAAAGCAGTCAGGGAATCACCAGGTTCTTGGTAGGAAACACTGTATGTAGGCCAACAGCAAGAATGCCATCACCAACCCTCTCTCAGTCTGCCATGTCCACCACCACCCCCGCTAGTTCCACCATATGCAGCTCTCCAGTCCAGCTCACCCTACAAGAGACTCTCGTTAGGAAAAGGAAGTACTCAGCCTCTCATCCGCATACACAGGGTTTGAACGCCCACACTGCTAGACTAATTTCGTTAGAGATGATGCCCTACCGGTTGGTTGAAAGCGAAGCTTTCAAAGCCCGGATGGCCTACGCAGTACCACGCTACCCAGTCTACACTTCTTTGCAAGAAAAGCCATCCCAGCCCTCCACCAGCATGTGAAAGACCGCATTGTCCATGCACTCAGGCAATCTGTCAGTAGAAAGGTGCACCTCACAACAGATGCATGGACCAGTAGGCATGGCCAGGGACGTTACGTGTCCATCACGGCACACTGGGTTAATGTGGTGGATGCAGGATCCACAGGGGAAAGCCCCAGTGGGACAGTTCTGCCTAGCCGACGGTCTAGGAAACAGTTGGCTGTAGGCGTTCACCACCTCTCCTCCTCCTCGTCCTCCAGCAGAAGCGAGAGCTCGTCCACAGACCGCAGTCGCACGACCACTCCATCTGCAGCTGACAGTGTTGCACATGAGGTGTCCCATTATGGAACAGCTTGTGGTAAGCGTCAGCAGGCTGTTTTGGAAATGAAGTGTTTGGGCGACAACAGACACACTGCGGAAGTTCTGGCCGAGTTCTTGCAGCAAGAAACTCAGTCATGGCTGGGCACTGTACATCTTGAGGCAGGCAAGGTAGTCAGTGATAACAGAAGGAATTTTATGGCTGCTATAGCCCTTTCACAACTGAAACACATTCCTTGCCTGGCTCACACCTTGAACGTGGTGGTGCAGTGCTTCCTGAAAAGTTATCCGGGGTTACCCGCCTTGCTCCTGAAGGTGCAAAGACTTTGCTCGCACATCCGCCGTTCGCCCGTACACTCCAGCCGTATGCAGAACCATCAGCGATCTTTGAAGCTTCCCCAGCACCGCCTAATAATCGATGTTGCAACAAGGTGGAACTCCACACTGCACATGCTTCAGAGGCTGTGCAAACAGAGGCGTGCTGTTATGTATTTGTGGGAGGATACACATACACGGGCAGGCAGTTGGATGGCAGACATGGAGTTGTCAGGTGTGCAGTGGTCGAAGCTACAAGACCTGTGTCAAGTCCTTCAGTGTTTTGAGGAATGCACACGCCTGGTTATTGCAGGCGGTGCCATCATAAGCATGATCATCCCCCTAATGCGTCTGCTGATGCAAAGTTTGACGCACATAAAGGAGCAGGCGTCTGCAGCCGAGGACGAGGGAAGCCTTGATGACAGTCAGCCATTGTCTGCTCAGGGAAGTCTCCTGGACGAGGTGGCGGACGAAGAGGAGGACGAGGAGGATGATGGGGATGAATATTTATGGGAGGAGGAAGCTTCTCAGGGGGCAATAGAAACTGGTGGCTTTGCAAGGTCAGGTACAGGGTTTTTGGTTTTTAAGGGAGAGAAGTGATGTTGATTTGCCAGAAAGTGCTCCTCAACCCAGCACAAGCAGTGACTTGTTACCTGGAACATTGGCCCACATGGCGGATTATGCCTTGCGGATCCTAAAAAGGGACCCCCGCATTATCAAAATGATGACCGATGACGATTACTGGTTGGCCTGCTTACGGTGTCTGCCGTGCCTTGGTGTTCTCCTGTGCTTTTCTCCTGAGCTTCAATCTTCAGGCTTTCGGCCTGTATTTAGAATTTTAAACTGCATTTGGGCTACCAGTTTGGGTGTGCCTACTAACGGTGTCTGCCGCTCCTTGCTGTTCTCCACTGAACAAAGCAGTGCCGCCTGTTTACTACTGTTACCAATTTTGAACTGCATTTAGCCTACTTACTTATTTGGGCCTACTCACTGTGTCAGCCTCTGATTACAGTTGTCCTCCACTGAACAAAGCAATGCCGCCTGGTTAGTCCTGTTACCAATTTTGAACTGCATTTAGCCCACTTTATTATTTGGGCCTATATCTGTGTTTCCTCCTCATCCTGCCCATTGCCCAGCCAGTGCTAGATGAGTCTGCTGGTACATTGACCTAGACCACTACATTCCCCTTGCACGCTACACAGCCAGAATCTGACCCTGCTGAAAGTCAGGTTCCCCTTCCCGCATACTATACCACCTTACACGGGGACAAAGAGGAAGGTGCAGATGAAAGTGCAGGTTCCTTCATCAGGTGGGGGGGAATACTCGTTGGCGACGTCACTGGCACAGGGCCCCTCATAGTACGCAAAAGTGTCGCTGCCGGTGGGAGGCGCCCCTGCCGTGCAAACACACCGCCGTACTTTGGGGGGCCCTGTGCCAGTGCCAATGCGAACGAGTGGGCCCCCCCTGCTTGCTCAGGATCACAGCACTTGCAAAGTTGAAATACTTACCTCTCCCTGCTCCACCGCCGTGACGTAGTCAACGTTTCCTGGGCCCACTAAAAACTTGAACCAGCCCTACCCCCCACAACTTTAGCCAAATGACCCCCAATTTCCAATGCCTAACTATTATTATAAAGTTAATTAAGATTGATAAGCTTCAGTAACAAGAATGGATGTTTTTGCCATTAAAATGGGCACTGTAGGTGTTTTCCTGGCCTCCACTCACTGCCGACTATGCTTCCCCATTGACTTGCATTGGGTTTCGTGTTTCGGTCGATCCCCGACTTTTCGCGATAATCGTCCGATTTCACTAGACTCGACTTTTGAGAAAGTCGGGTTTTGCGAAACCCGACTCGATCTTAAAAAAGTAAAAGTCGCTCAACCCTATTCAGGATCTTTGTGAGTAGCTCAGGCCCCGCCCATAGGGCAGGGGAACTTTATATAGGAGCTGCCCCTCAGCAATTTGCTGGGGACAGCATTTCAAGTACACACACTAACCCTGATAAAAGCAGGGGAGGTGTGGCCATGCACGCCCTCAGCACAAACAGAAACCATTACAGCACAATCAGTGCAGGAACCGTAGCTTAGGGCACCTGGCAGCGACTGCACGCACTGACACACGTGGAAAGTCATGCACCAGCTGCAGAGGACCTCACAACCTGCGGACAGCTTCCACAGCAGCAACCAGGGACCACACATGCGGATGGTCATGCAGCAGACCAAAGACCTAACCAGCCATGTACGGCTACGCAGCAGAGCAGGGAATTGAGAAGGCTCCATACAGGTAACAGCCAACAGTATCCCAGCTCAAATTAGGGGGAAAAGAGTAAAGGGTTAAAGCAAACATATGCATTGTCATGCCAAAAACCAGATACAGACAGAATGGCGTGACAATTTGTTCTTTTCAGAAAAACCAAAGAAATGAGCCGAAGTATAAGGCTATGTTCACACGTTGTATTTTTGCTGTGTTTTTTTCTGCAGGCAAAACTTCCTCTCTTGGTGGTAAGGTCCTGCTCTACCCCCCATATACATTGAGGTGATCTGACACAAGGTAAGGTTTTAGTGCTAGAGGACAGGACTATCCCGATTGGGTGCACCTTAGCGATGGTGGGATGGCTTTTATTCCTTTTTGAGCAAAAACAGTGTTTACTAAGTGCCCCATGTTATTTATATATACTAGTACTGTTAGGTTTTGTAATTTATTCTTTACAGTTGTGTGCATAAAACCTTACATTTAGGAGCAACAATCGTATTGCCAAAATTCCATCCAAGCATGTATTAGGATGTTAGGTTAAAATGGATTTCAGCACCATGGACAGTGGCTGCTGCAGGTCGGAACATACTGGTTCTCAAGATGGTATTATTTACAGGTTCAAAGGTGATCCAAATGTTTCATTTTTCATAAAACTTGAGTTGGCTAAAAAAAAAAAAAGGAACTATGTTTGGGCAGCTTGACGACATGGTGATAAAATCCCATCCAAACCTAATTTTAAATAAGTGTTGTACTTTTCTGTAACTTCATAGTTTTAATTGGACGCCACTGTAACTCAATGTGATATTTCATTTTTTTTGGAATCTGTTGAGTTCTAAGGTCTCATGAAATTACAGGACTCGGCTTCAGAGTTGTGTGAAGATTAAAAAAAAGGTAGGATGAGTTATTCATCAAACTCCCGAGAGCTAAAGGAATAAAAATGGTTACAGAAAGATGAAAAGGAATAGCAGCCAATCTAATATATTGAAAATAAAATGTCAAATGAAGTGTGGTTAAACATATGTTCCTTTCCTGTCTTGGAGTTGCAATCATATTTTTTTTTGTATTTTAATTTTAAAATGTAAACTTAAAAGCGTATTCCGAAATTCTTAGGAGAAGGCAGCGGTGTGATTATGGGGGTCGTTGACCTCGTAGTTGCAGTTCCTGAAAAAAGCAATATCAAAGTGAATATGTGGGGCAGTGGTGGAATCGTCTGAGATGCACCACCACATACAGAGCCATGGACTTGTTTGCCGATGTGATGCCTCAACAGAAAGGGTGGCAGTGCTTTTTAGTGGGAGATTAAGCCATTAGTCCTGGAAAACCTTTTTATAATTATGATTGCAAAACTAGTTAGTCTAAAATCCAATTAATACCAAAGAGATCAAGAATTGATGAAAAAAAAGTTTTTGTGGCTTCTCTATTTACAAACATGGCACTGAGTAGGGTCTACACTTATTGAGAGGGTGGCAACAAACCTTTCCAAAAAGAACTTGCTTCCATTAACCCTGATGATCATTCGGCATCACTGGGTAAAGCCATGGGGGACTGGAGTATTACATTATCAAAGACGTTTACATCTATGTAATGACTGGACACATCAGAATTTCTTTTAGTCTTTGCCTGATGAAGAGACCTGTGTAGTCTCGAAAGCTTGCAATTTGTTACCATCTTTTCAGTTAGTCATTAAAAGGTATCAACCACTGAGGACTCTCAATTCTAAATATTTTTCATGACTGGACACAAGGATTCTGCCAGTGCAAACATAGGGCATAAGAACAGAGCTATGGAAATGAACTTATAAAAGTTTTAGAAGAAGTTAAGCTGTACAGTTTTTCTCGAAGTCTTGAGACCTATTGGATTAGAACATTAGATAAATCGGTTAATCACGACTAACATTTTTTTTTACTGTGAGCTAAAAAACTAACAGGCAGGTAGCTAATCAGTTAGCAATTACCTGCTTATTCTATCCAATGCATGCTCAAAG
This sequence comes from Ranitomeya variabilis, assembly GCF_051348905.1. Taxonomy (NCBI): domain Eukaryota; kingdom Metazoa; phylum Chordata; class Amphibia; order Anura; family Dendrobatidae; genus Ranitomeya; species Ranitomeya variabilis. Next base: position 434,118,556 of record NC_135233.1, read on the forward strand.
TGGTCACTGACCTGTCCTGCTGGCCATTCTGTTGCTTTACATCAAGCAGCTTTTCTTCCTCCGGGGTGCTCTGTCAATGGAACTTGACTTCTGACGTCATGCTGATTGACTGCTGGCTTCCTGCAGTTATGCAGCGAGGAGTCGGCAGTCAATCAGCATAGCAGGGGCTGTCATACGCCATCAACAGAGCAGAGTGGAAGAGAAGCCTCTGCTCTGTCGATGTGACATCAGTGGAAGCTGCAGAATTGCTGGCAGGAGCAGTCTGTGACAGCTCTATGCACACCCCCAGTGTGTTCCTCAGAGTGTGTATACCTGGCTGTAATCACACCCACATTTTGTGCAGCATAGTTTCAATTTAAAGTAGCTGATGTCATAGAATCCTGGAATGTTAGAGTTGGAAGGGACCACAAGAGTCATCGTGTCCAACCCCCTGCTCAATGCAAGAGTCACTAAATCATCTCGAGAGGTGTTGAGTTCTCCTTCAACGGAAGTCTTCAAACAGAGGTTGGACAGACATTTGTCTGAGTTGGTATAGTAAATCCTGCATTGGACACAATCACTCTTGTGGTCCCTTCCAACTCTAACATTCTAGTATTCTATGATCTCAGACAGATGTCTGTCCAGCCTCTGTTTGAAGACTTCCATTGAAGGAGAACTCACCACCTCTCGTGGCCGCCTGTTCCACTCATTGATCACGTTTTTTTCTAATATCTAATCTGTATCTTCTCCCTTTCAGTTTCATTATTTCATATTATTTTGTTTTTCATTTCACATGAAATTTTCAGTAAACCAAGACTTTTGGAATGGAAAACGTCAGTATTCTAAAAACAATTTATACTCAGCAGGAAAAAAATCAGAATGTGAATTGACATTGTGGTCTCTCGTCACACCCCGGCTATTCCACTGTCAACGTGTGGCGCCTCATATGATGTTTTGACAATGGAATCACTTTGGTGTGACAGAAAAGTTGTAACGTTCCAGAATATCCATCCAGCGATGCCCCTACCTGTGACTCCAATGTTCAGCATCACTCAACATCAAGAATTTTGCAATCAAATTCCTGCTTACCTGGCAGGCAATTCATATTAAAAAAGCAATTTGTAAACTAATAGAGAGGAGAGATTTTAGGCAATCAAATGACATTTGTGACCTTGTTAGAAAACGTTTCCATTGACAACTCCGACTGTCAGTCAACCGGTAACAGCGCAAAAATATCCAATACAACAAACAGTTCCATTGTAAGCCGTCGGGTTTTTTATTCCAGCTACAGATGTTTTCCATTACGGCTACTTATTCTCCACTTTCTGCTGAGAGTAACGCTGAATCAGCGCCAAAATACTTTTCATACATTGAAGGCTGATGCTTTGTCTTGCAACATATGCAACTATTTTTCATTATTGACACATTTTAATATTGCTCGCTTTTTATCAGTCTTTTACATTTTTATTTGCCAGTTGGAATATTTTATAGACTTGATTTAAAGGAATGGGCAGAAATTGGAACTGGTGATGGTATTTATGAGTTACTATTATTCGAAATACATTTCAAGTGGTTTTATCACCATAGAATGTGATATAACCTTGCTTGGATATACCAGTACTTTCTGATCAGTGGGGGTCTGACTGCCGAGACCCCTGAGATACCAAAATGAAGAGACTAATCTCTGTTTTAGAGATTTTCTTGAGCAGCATGCTCATAGCTACTCGCCGGATCCCCGCACATTGGGAAGCCACTAGCCAGGTGCTCTTCTGCAGATCGAATGCCCATTGGACCTTGTCTTGCCATTCTCAATGTCATGATAGCTCATCACCAGAGCCTCTGTTGGTGGTTCCCAGTTCTCCATCAATCTCTTCCTCTACATTTTTCTCTGTTGCAGTCTTGTAGCCATTCTCCTTTGACAGGAACCTCTGGAGATGCCTTCATGGTGCAAGTGCACTGACTTTTTTAAAGGACCAACATGCACTCTGATTTATATTCCTCAATCTTGGCCCAGCTTACCAAAGCTACCAGAGGGACCCATCCCTGGGGCTTCTTATCTGAGCAATTAGGGTTGAGCGAAACGGGTCGATCATTTTCAAAAGTCGCCGACTTTTGGCTAAGTCGGCGTCTCATGAAACCCGATCCGACCCCTGTGCTTGTCGGCCATGCGGTACGCGACTTTCGCGCCAAAGTCGCGTTTCAATGACGCGAAAAGCGCCATTTCTCAGCCAATGAAGGTGAACGCAGAGTGTGGGCAGCGTGATGACATAGATCCTGGTCCCCACCATCTTAGAGAAGGGCATTGCAGTGATTGGCTTGCTGTCTGCGGCGTCACAGGGGCTATAAAGGGGCGTTCCCGCCGACCGCCATCTTACTGCTGCTGATCTGAGCTTAGGGACAGGTTGCTGCCGCTTCATCAGAAGCAGGGAGAGCGTTAGGCAGGGTCCACTAACCACCAAACCGCTTGTGCTGCAGCGATTTCCACTGTCCAACACCACCTTCGGTGTGCAGGGACTGTGGAAGCTATTTTTTTTTTTTTTCCCCTCAGCGCTGTAGCTCATTGGGCTGCCCTAGAAGGCTCCGTGATAGCTGTATTGCTGTGTGTACGCCACTGTGGAAACCAACTGCTTTTTTCAAAGCACATATCCTCTTGTTCCTTCCTTTCTGCACAGCTATCTTTTCTGTTTTTCCACACTTTTTATTTAATTTGTGCATCAGTCCACTCCTATTGCTGCCTGCCATACCTGGCTTACATTACTGCAGGGAGATAGTAATTGTAGGACAGTTTTTTTTTTTTTTTTGTTTTTTTTTTTTGTGGGAGATTAAGATTGGCATTTCTGCTACAGTGCCATCCCTGTGTGTGCCATCTCTCACTGAGTGGGCCATAGAAAGCCTATTTATTTTTTCCGTGATTTGTGTTCTAAAATCTACCTCAACACAAAAACAGTACATCAATCAGTGGGAGAAAAATATTGGCCTCAGTCAGGGCTTGTGTGCCACTGCTGTGTGTGCTATCTCTCATTCAGTGGGCTATAGCAAGCCTATTTTTTTTTTTTTTTTTTAATATTATTTGGTTTCTAATTCTCCCTGAAAAAAAAAAAAAAAACCTAAAAAAACAGTGGGAGAATAATATTGCCCTTTCAGCTTGTGTGCCAGTCTTGACTCCTGGGTGTGCCACCTCTCTCCCTCTCATTCAGTGGGCCATAGAAAGCCTATTTATTTTTTTTTTTAAATATTATTGGGTTTCTAAAGTCTCCCTGAAAAAACAAAAAATACATAAAAAAACAGTGGGAGAGTAATATTGCCCTTTCAGCTTGTGTGCCAGTCTTGACTCCTGGGTGTGCCACCTCTCTCCCTTTCATTCAGTGGGCCATAGAAAGCCTATTTATTTTTTCCGTGATTTGTGTTCTAAAATCTACCTCAACACAAAAACACTACATCAATCAGTGGGAGAAAAATATTGGCCTCAGTCAGGGCTTGTGTGCCACTGCTGTGTGTGCTATCTCTCATTCAGTGGGCTATAGCAAGCCTATTTTTTTTTTTTTTTTTTTTTTTAATATTATTTGGTTTCTAAAGTCTCCCTGAAAATAAAAAAAAAAATACATAAAAAAATAGTGGGAGAGTAATATTGCCCTTTCAGCTTGTGTGCCAGTCTTGACTCCTGGGTGTGCCACCTCTCTCCCTTTCATTCAGTGGGCCATAGAAAGCCTATTTATTTTTTGGTTTTTTTAATATTATTTGGTTTCTAAAGTCTCCCTGAAAATAAAAAAAAAAAATACATAAAAAAACAGTGGGAGAGTAATATTGCCATTTCAGCTTGTGTGCCAGTCTTGACTCCTGGGTGTGCCACCTCTCTCCCTCTCATTCAGTGGGCCATAGAAAGCCTTGTTTTTTTGTTTTTTTTTTAATATTATTTGGTTTCTAAAGTCTCCCTGAAAATAAAAAAAAAAAACATAAAAAAACAGTGGGAGAGTAATATTGCCATTTCAGCTTGTGTGCCAGTCTTGACTCCTGGGTGTGCCACCTCTCTCTCTAATTGTGGGCCATAGAAAGCCTATTTATTTTTTGGTTTTTTTAATATTATTTGGTTTCTAAAGTCTCCCTGAAAATAAAAAAAAAAAATACATAAAAAAACAGTGGGAGAGTAATATTGCCCTTTCAGCTTGTGTGCCAGTCTTGACTCCTGGGTGTGCCACCTCTCTCCCTTTCATTCAGTGGGCCATAGAAAGCCTATTTATTTTTTGGTTTTTTTAATATTATTTGGTTTCTAAAGTCTCCCTGAAAATAAAAAAAAAAAATACATAAAAAAACAGTGGGAGAGTAATATTGCCATTTCAGCTTGTGTGCCAGTCTTGACTCCTGGGTGTGCCACCTCTCTCCCTCTCATTCAGTGGGCCATAGAAAGCCTTGTTTTTTTGTTTTTTTTTAATATTATTTGGTTTCTAAAGTCTCCCTGAAAATAAAAAAAAAAAACATAAAAAAACAGTGGGAGAGTAATATTGCCATTTCAGCTTGTGTGCCAGTCTTGACTCCTGGGTGTGCCACCTCTCTCTCTAATTGTGGGCCATAGAAAGCCTATTTATTTTTTGGTTTTTTTAATATTATTTGGTTTCTAAAGTCTCCCTGAAAATAAAAAAAAAAAATACATAAAAAAACAGTGGGAGAGTAATATTGCCCTTTCAGCTTGTGTGCCAGTCTTGACTCCTGGGTGTGCCACCTCTCTCCCTTTCATTCAGTGGGCCATAGAAAGCCTATTTATTTTTTGGTTTTTTTAATATTATTTGGTTTCTAAAGTCTCCCTGAAAATAAAAAAAAAAAATACATAAAAAAACAGTGGGAGAGTAATATTGCCATTTCAGCTTGTGTGCCAGTCTTGACTCCTGGGTGTGCCACCTCTCTCCCTCTCATTCAGTGGGCCATAGAAAGCCTTGTTTTTTTGTTTTTTTTTTAATATTATTTGGTTTCTAAAGTCTCCCTGAAAATAAAAAAAAAAAACATAAAAAAACAGTGGGAGAGTAATATTGCCATTTCAGCTTGTGTGCCAGTCTTGACTCCTGGGTGTGCCACCTCTCTCTCTAATTGTGGGCCATAGAAAGCCTATTTATTTTTTGGTTTTTTTAATATTATTTGGTTTCTAAAGTCTCCCTGAAAATAAAAAAAAAAAATACATAAAAAAACAGTGGGAGAGTAATATTGCCATTTCAGCTTGTGTGCCAGTCTTGACTCCTGGGTGTGCCACCTCTGTCCCTCTCATTCAGTGGGCCATAGAAAGCCTTGTTTTTTTTTTTTTTTTTAAATATTATTTGGTTTCTAAAGTCTCCCTGAAAATAAAAAAAAAATACATAAAAAAACAGTGGGAGAGTAATATTGCCATTTCAGCTTGTGTGCCAGTCTTGACTCCTGGGTGTGCCACCTCTCTCTCTAATTGTGGGCCATAGAAAGCCTTTTTATTTTTTTCCTTCATTTGTGTTTTAAAATCAACCTCAACACAAAAACACTACATCAATCAGTGGGAGAAAAATATTGGCCTCAGTCAGGGCTTGTGTGCCACTCCTGTGCGTGCCATCTCTCATTCAGTGGGCCATAGAAAGCCTTGTTTTTTTGTTTTTTTTTTAAATATTATTTGGTTTCTAAAGTCTCACAGAGAAAAAAAAATAAATAAATTAGGTGGGAGATTAATATTGACATTAGTGCTTGAGTGACAGTCCTGCGTGTGTGTCATCTCTGTGATTTGGTGTCACAGAAAACAGAGTGTGTAACATTGTGCCTGATTTTCCTTGTGGTCTCACCAACCTGTTAAGGGATATTGAAATCATACTGAAGTTATAGCTCACCGTGTAAGTTGTTTGACAGCAACAAATAAAGTTAGTTTGGTTACGATTTTTAAACAATGAGGAAGTCTGGTGCAAGAGGTCGTCGTGGGCGTTCATTGTCAGCTGGTAATGATGGTAGTGGTAGTGGAGCATCAGGTGGTCGTGGGGATAAAAATATTCCACCTAAGTCTGGAGCTGTGGAGCCAGTTTCGTCGTCAGGCTACACAAGGCCTCGAACGCTCTCTTTTCTGGGAGTAGGAAAACCGCTTTTAAAGGCTGAGCAGCAACAGCAAGTTTTGGCTTACATTGCAGACTCAGCCTCTAGCTCTTTTGCCTCCTCTTCCGAAACTGGTAAATGTAAAAGCAGCGCGTCGCTTGTGGATGTTCACGGTCAGGGACAAGTCGCTTCCTTGTCCTCCTCAGCAAAAACTACAACAAGAGAGAAGGATGCAGCAGGCGACACAACGGGTCACTCCATGGAGCTCTTTACACATACCGTCCCTGGCTTAGAAAGTGAAACATTTAACAGGCCATGCCCATTACAAGTAGATTCTGACATGGAGTGCACTGATGCACAGCCACAGCCAGAGTACTATGCTGCTCCTTTGACTCAGACCACCACATTGCCCTCTCAGGGTACAGATCCACAATCAGACCCTGATGAGACTATGTTGCCCCGCCACGAACGCTATACCACCGACCGACACAGTGACACAGACGAAGTTGCACACGAGCTCGAAGAGGAGGTAATAGATGACCCAGTTATTGACCCCGATTGGCAGCCATTGGGGGAACAGGGTGCAGGCGGCAGTAGTTCAGAAGCGGAGGTGGAGGAGGGGCCGCAGCAGGCATCAACATCGCAACAGGTTCCATCTGCCGGGCCCGTATCTGGCCCAAAACGCGTGTCAAAGCCAAAACCTGTTGGAGGACAGCGTGGCCATCCGGTTAAAGCTCAGTCTGCAATCCCTGAAAAGGGATCCGAGTCTAGGAAGAGTGCAGTCTGGCATTTTTTTAAACAACATCCAACTGATCAGCGCAAAGTCATCTGTCAAAAATGTTCAACTAGCTTAAGCAGAGGTCAGAATCTGAAAAGTCTAAATACTAGTTGCATGCATAGACACTTAACCACCATGCATTTTCAAGCCTGGACTAACTACCAAACGTCCCTTAAGGTTGTAGCACCCTCGGCCAATGAAGCTAGTCAGCAACGCAACATCCCTTCCGTCACTGTAAGGCCACCATTTTCCGCACCACCGGCAGTATCTGTGCAGGTTTCTTTGCCAGCCAAAAGCAGTCAGGGTCAGGGAATCACCAGTTTAGTAGGAGGAAATATTGCATCTAGGGCACCGGCGGAAACAATACCGTCTCCAACCGTCTCTCAGTCTGCCATGTACACCGGCACACCCGAAAGTTCCACGATCTCCTGCTCTCCAGTCCAGCTCACCCTACATGAGACTCTGGTTAGAAAAAGGAAGTACTTATCCTCGCATCCGCGTACACAGGGTTTTAACGCCCACATAGCTAGACTAATCTCGTTAGAGATGATGCCCTACCGTTTAGTTGAAAGCGAAGCTTTTAAAGCCCTGATGGAGTACGCTGAACCACGATACGAGCTACCTAGTCGACACTTTTTTTCCAGAAAAGCCATCCCAGCCCTGCACCAGCATGTTAAACAGCGCATCGTCCATGCACTTAGGCAATCTGTGAGTACAAAGGTGCACCTGACTACAGATGCATGGACCAGTAGGCATGGCCAGGGACGTTATGTGTCCATCACGGCACACTGGGTGAATGTGGTGGATGCAGGGTCCACAGGCGACATCAATTTAGGGACAGTTGTGCCTAGCCCACGGTCTAGGAAACAGTTGGCTGTAGGCGTTCGCACCCCCTCCTCCTCCTCCTCGTCCTCCTGCAGAAGCTACAGCTCTTCCACAGAACGCAGTCGGCCAACCACTCCATCGGCAGATGACACTGTTGCACACCAGTTGTCCCATTATGGGCCAGCTACTGCCAAGCGTCAGCAGGCTGTATTGGCTATGAAGTGTTTGGGCGACAACAGACACACCGCGGAAGTTCTGTCCGAGTTCTTGCAACAAGAAACGCAGTCGTGGCTGGGCACAGTAGATCTTGAGGCAGGCAAGGTAGTGAGTGATAACGGAAGGAATTTCATGGCTGCCATCTCCCTTTCCCAACTGAAACACATTCCTTGCCTGGCTCACACCTTAAACCTGGTGGTGCAGTGCTTATTGAAAACTTATCCTGGGTTCTCCGACCTGCTCCTCAAAGTGCGTGCACTTTGCTCACATATCCGACGTTCGCCTGTACACGCCAGCCGTATGCAGACCTATCAGCGGTCTTTGAACCTTCCCCAGCATCGCCTAATCATAGACGTTGCAACAAGGTGGAACTCAACACTGCACATGCTTCAGAGACTGTGCGAACAGAGGCGTGCTGTTATTTATTTGTGGGAGGATACACGGGCAGGCAGTAGGATGGCAGACATGGAGTTGTCAGGTGTGCAGTGGTCGAAGATACAAGACATGTGTCAAGTCCTTCAGTGTTTTGAGGAATGCACACGGCTGGTTAGTGCAGACAACGCCGTAATAAGCATGAGCATCCCCCTAATGCGTCTGCTGATGCAAAGTTTGACGCACATAAAGGAGCAGGCGTCTGCACCAGAGGAAGAGGGAAGCCTTGATGACAGTCAGCCATTGTCTGGTCAGGGCAGTGTACAGGACGAGGTAGCGGGCGAAGAGGAGGTGGAGGACGAGGAGGATGATGGGGATGAGTATATTTTTAATGCGGAAACTTTCACGGGGGCACAGGAAATTGGTTGCGTGTCACGGCCGGGTTCTGGTTTTTTGAGGGACACAAGTGACGTAGATTTGCCTGCAACTGCCCCTCAACCAATCACAACCGGAGATTTGACAACTGGAACTTTGGCCCACATGGCGGATTATGCCTTACGTATCCTAAAAAGGGACACACGCATTACGAAAATGATGAACGATGACGATTACTGGTTGGCCTGCCTCCTTGATCCACGCTATAAAGGCAAATTGCAAAATATTATGCCACATGAGAACTTGGAACTAATATTAGCAACCAAACAATCAACTCTTGTTGACCGTTTGCTTCAGGCATTCCCAGCACACAGCGCACGTGATCGTTCTCACACAAGCTCCAGGGGGCAGCAGACTAGGAGTGTTAGGGGTGCACACATCAGAAGTGGCGTTGGACAGAGGGGTTTTCTGACCAGGTTGTGGAGTGATTTTGCTATGACCGCAGACAGGACAGGTACTGCTGCATCAATTGAAAGTGACAGGAGACAACATTTGTCCAGTATGGTTACTAACTATTTTTCATCCCTTATCGATGTTCTCCCTCAACCGTCATTCCCATTTGATTACTGGGCCTCCAAATTAGACACCTGGCCAGAATTGGCAGAATATGCATTGCAGGAGCTTGCTTGCCCGGCAGCAAGTGTCCTATCAGAAAGAGTATTCAGTGCTGCAGGTTCAATATTAACCGAAAAAAGGACTCGTCTGGCTACCCAAAATGTTGACGATCTAACATTCATTAAAATGAACCACAACTGGATTTCGAAATCTTTTGCCCCACCTTGCCCGGCCGACACCTAGCTTTCCTATGAAAAGCTCTTGCCTGTGAATTACTTTTCTAATGTCTAATTTGCTGCAGCTGATTGTACAGCATACGACATGTTTACACCTCCCTAAATGGCAAAACTCCCCACACGGGGCCGTGGTATCGCGACTTGGCGCAAGCACCCGTGAGACTGCTGTTTGTCTGAAGAGGTGGGTGTGCTCGCTTTTGGTTGACGGCATTGCTACTGGGTCCCTCATAGTACAATGTAGTGTCTCTGGCGGTGGTGGTGCGCACCCAACGTCAGACACACCGTTGTAACATGAGGGGCCCTGGGGCGGTCCCGCCGGCCTCAAGAGAGTTCCCCCCTACCCCAGCTCAAAATGTGCTCTACCACGTGCAAAATTATGTCGCACAGCTCCACCAATCTTTAGTCTATTCGCTGACATCATTCAATGTCTGGCACTGACAATACAAATTTGTAGACATCTATGATGCAACTTAAAGTAGTCTGTGTCTGTGTCCTATATTGGCACCATTAAATAGTTACTGCCAAATTACAATGTCAGAAACTCAGTAGATGAGCCCACCCCTGTACCTAAGTATGCCACCTTTTTTTTTTGTTTTGGTTGTTTTGCGAGACATTAACATCTATTTATATTTTGGGAGTACTGGGACAGACACTCCTTGCACTACTCCTCCACTCACCACCAAGCTGCCTGTGTATCCATGTAACCGCTGTAAAACTGCCATGAGCCTATTGTTTGTTATTTTAGGCCTTTGATAGCCTGTCTGCGGTCCCTACTTTAAATACTCCTCCACTGACCACCAAGCTGCCTGCCCGTGTATCCATGTAACCGCTGTGAAACTGCCATGAGCCTATTGTTTGTTATGTTAGGCCTTTGATAGCCTGTCTGCGGTCCCTACTTTAAATACTCCTCCACTGACCAGACCACTGCTGCCCGTGTACCCCTGGAACCAATTATAAAGTGCCTACAGCCAGCCCATTTTCTTATGTTAGGCCTTTGAAGCCTGTCTGCGGTCCCTACTTTAAATACTCCTCCACTGACCAGACCACTGCTGCCCGTGTACCCCTGGAACCAATTATAAAGTGCCTACAGCCAGCCCATTTTCTTATGTTAGGCCTTTGAAGCCTTTCTGCGGTCCCTACTTTAAATACTCCTCCACTCACCACCACCAAGCTGCCTGCCCGTGTATCCATGTAACCGCTGTGAAACTGCCATGAGCCTATTGTTTGTTATTTTAGGCCTTTGATAGCCTGTCTGCGGTCCCTACTTTAAATACTCCTCCACTCACCACCAAGCTGCCTGTGTATCCATGTAACCGCTGTAAAACTGCCATGAGCCTATTGTTTGTTATTTTAGGCCTTTGATAGCCTGTCTGCGGTCCCTACTTTAAATACTCCTCCACTGACCAGACCACTGCTGCCCGTGTACCCCTGGAACCAATTATAAAGTGCCTACAGCCAGCCCATTTTCTTATGTTAGGCCTTTGAAGCCTGTCTGCGGTCCCTACTTTAAATACTCCTCCACTCACCACCACCAAGCTGCCTGCCCGTGTATCCATGTAACCGCTGTGAAACTGCCATGAGCCTATTGTTTGTTATTTTAGGCCTTTGATAGCCTGTCTGCGGTCCCTACTTTAAATACTCCTCCACTCACCACCAAGCTGCCTGCCCGTGTATCCATGTAACCGCTGTGAAACTGCCATCATGAGCCTATTGTTTGTTATGTTAGGCCTTTGATAGCCTGTCTGCGGTCCCTACTTTAAATACTCCTCCACTGACCAGACCACTGCTGCCCGTGTACCCCTGGAACCAATTATAAAGTGCCTACAGCCAGCCCATTTTCTTATGTTAGGCCTTTGATAGCCTGTCTGCGGTCCCTACTTTAAATACTCCTCCACTCACCACCAAGCTGCCTGCCCGTGTATCCATGTAACCGCTGTGAAACTGCCATCATGAGCCTATTGTTTGTTATGTTAGGCCTTTGATAGCCTGTCTGCGGTCCCTACTTTAAATACTCCTCCACTGACCAGACCACTGCTGCCCGTGTACCCCTGGAACCAATTATAAAGTGCCTACAGCCAGCCCATTTTCTTATGTTAGGCCTTTGAAGCCTGTCTGCGGTCCCTACTTTAAATACTCCTCCACTCACCACCACCAAGCTGCCTGCCCGTGTATCCATGTAACCGCTGTGAAACTGCCATGAGCCTATTGTTTGTTATTTTAGGCCTTTGATAGCCTGTGTGCGGTCCCTACTTTAAATACTCCTCCACTCACCACCAAGCTGCCTGCCCGTGTATCCATGTAACCGCTGTGAAACTGCCATGAGCCTATTGTTTGTTATTTTAGGCCTTTGATAGCCTGTGTGCGGTCCCTACTTTAAATACTCCTCCACTCACCACCAAGCTGCCTGCCCGTGTATCCATGTAACCGCTGTGAAACTGCCATGAGCCTATTGTTTGTTATGTTAGGCCTTTGATAGCCTGTCTGCGGTCCCTACTTTAAATACTCCTCCACTCACCACCAAGCTGCCTGTGTATCCATGTAACCGCTGTGAAACTGCCATGAGCCTATTGTTTGTTATTTTAGGCCTTTGATAGCCTGTCTGCGGTCCCTACTTTAAATACTCCTCCACTGACCAGACCACTGCTGCCCGTGTACCCCTGGAACCAATTATAAAGTGCCTACAGCCAGCCCATTTTCTTATGTTAGGCCTTTGAAGCCTGTCTGCGGTCCCTACTTTAAATACTCCTCCACTCACCACCACCAAGCTGCCTGCCCGTGTATCCATGTAACCGCTGTGAAACTGCCATGAGCCTATTGTTTGTTATTTTAGGCCTTTGATAGCCTGTGTGCGGTCCCTACTTTAAATACTCCTCCACTCACCACCAAGCTGCCTGCCCGTGTATCCATGTAACCGCTGTGAAACTGCCATGAGCCTATTGTTTGTTATTTTAGGCCTTTGATAGCCTGTGTGCGGTCCCTACTTTAAATACTCCTCCACTCACCACCAAGCTGCCTGCCCGTGTATCCATGTAACCGCTGTGAAACTGCCATGAGCCTATTGTTTGTTATGTTAGGCCTTTGATAGCCTGTCTGCGGTCCCTACTTTAAATACTCCTCCACTGACCAGACCACTGCTGCCCGTGTACCCCTGGAACCAATTATAAAGTGCCTACAGCCAGCCCATTTTCTTATGTTAGGCCTTTGAAGCCTGTCTGCGGTCCCTACTTTAAATACTCCTCCACTGACCAGACCACTGCTGCCCGTGTACCCCTGGAACCAATTATAAAGTGCCTACAGCCAGCCCATTTTCTTATGTTAGGCCTTTGAAGCCTGTCTGCGGTCCCTACTTTAAATACTCCTCCACTCACCACCACCAAGCTGCCTGCCCGTGTATCCATGTAACCGCTGTGAAACTGCCATGAGCCTATTGTTTGTTATTTTAGGCCTTTGATAGCCTGTGTGCGGTCCCTACTTTAAATACTCCTCCACTCACCACCAAGCTGCCTGCCCGTGTATCCATGTAACCGCTGTGAAACTGCCATGAGCCTATTGTTTGTTATTTTAGGCCTTTGATAGCCTGTGTGCGGTCCCTACTTTAAATACTCCTCCACTCACCACCAAGCTGCCTGCCCGTGTATCCATGTAACCGCTGTGAAACTGCCATGAGCCTATTGTTTGTTATGTTAGGCCTTTGATAGCCTGTCTGCGGTCCCTACTTTAAATACTCCTCCACTCACCACCAAGCTGCCTGTGTATCCATGTAACCGCTGTGAAACTGCCATGAGCCTATTGTTTGTTATTTTAGGCCTTTGATAGCCTGTCTGCGGTCCCTACTTTAAATACTCCTCCACTCACCACCAAGCTGCCTGTGTATCCATGTAACCGCTGTAAAACTGCCATGAGCCTATTGTTTGTTATTTTAGGCCTTTGATAGCCTGTCTGCGGTCCCTACTTTAAATACTCCTCCACTGACCAGACCACTGCTGCCCGTGTACCCCTGGAACCAATTATAAAGTGCCTACAGCCAGCCCATTTTCTTATGTTAGGCCTTTGAAGCCTGTCTGCGGTCCCTACTTTAAATACTCCTCCACTCACCACCACCAAGCTGCCTGCCCGTGTATCCATGTAACCGCTGTGAAACTGCCATGAGCCTATTGTTTGTTATTTTAGGCCTTTGATAGCCTGTGTGCGGTCCCTACTTTAAATACTCCTCCACTCACCACCAAGCTGCCTGCCCGTGTATCCATGTAACCGCTGTGAAACTGCCATGAGCCTATTGTTTGTTATTTTAGGCCTTTGATAGCCTGTGTGCGGTCCCTACTTTAAATACTCCTCCACTCACCACCAAGCTGCCTGCCCGTGTATCCATGTAACCGCTGTGAAACTGCCATGAGCCTATTGTTTGTTATGTTAGGCCTTTGATAGCCTGTCTGCGGTCCCTACTTTAAATACTCCTCCACTGACCAGACCACTGCTGCCCGTGTACCCCTGGAACCAATTATAAAGTGCCTACAGCCAGCCCATTTTCTTATGTTAGGCCTTTGAAGCCTGTCTGCGGTCCCTACTTTAAATACTCCTCCACTGACCAGACCACTGCTGCCCGTGTACCCCTGGAACCAATTATAAAGTGCCTACAGCCAGCCCATTTTCTTATGTTAGGCCTTTGAAGCCTGTCTGCGGTCCCTACTTTAAATACTCCTCCACTCACCACCACCAAGCTGCCTGCCCGTGTATCCATGTAACCGCTGTGAAACTGCCATGAGCCTATTGTTTGTTATTTTAGGCCTTTGATAGCCTGTGTGCGGTCCCTACTTTAAATACTCCTCCACTCACCACCAAGCTGCCTGCCCGTGTATCCATGTAACCGCTGTGAAACTGCCATGAGCCTATTGTTTGTTATTTTAGGCCTTTGATAGCCTGTGTGCGGTCCCTACTTTAAATACTCCTCCACTGACCAGACCACTGCTGCCCGTGTACCCCTGGAACCAATTATAAAGTGCCTACAGCCAGCCCATTTTCTTATGTTAGGCCTTTGAAGCCTGTCTGCGGTCCCTACTTTAAATACTCCTCCACTGACCAGACCACTGCTGCCCGTGTACCCCTGGAACCAATTATAAAGTGCCTACAGCCAGCCCATTTTCTTATGTTAGGCCTTTGAAGCCTGTCTGCGGTCCCTACTTTAAATACTCCTCCACTGACCAGACCACTGCTGCCCGTGTACCCCTGGAACCAATTATAAAGTGCCTACAGCCAGCCCATTTTCTTATGTTAGGCCTTTGAAGCCTGTCTGCGGTCCCTACTTTAAATACTCCTCCACTCACCACCACCAAGCTGCCTGCCCGTCTATCCATGTAACCGCTGTAAAACTGCAATGAGCCTATTGTTTGTTATTTTAGGCCTTTGATAGCCTGTCTGCGGCCCCTACTTGCAATACTCCTCCACTGACCACAATGCTGCCTGGAGTGCCTGCCTGTGTATCCATGTAACCGATGTAAAACTGCCATGACTGCCTACTGTTTGTTATTTTAGGCCTTTGATAGCCTGTCTGCAGCCCCTACTTGCAATACTCCTCCACTGACCACACCAATGCTGCCCGTGTACCCCTGGAACCTATTTAAAAGTTCATAGAGCCTAGTTATATATTTTATTTACTATTAATAAGGCCATGATGGACTACGCTGTACCACGCTACAAGCTAACCAGTCGACACTTCTTTTGCGAGAAAAGCCATCCCAACCCTCCACCAGCATGTAGAAGACCGCATTGTCCATGCACTCTGGCAATCTGTGAGTACAAAGGTGCACCTGACAACAGACGCATGGACCTGTAGGCATGGCCACGGAAGATTACGTGTCCATTACGGCGCAATGGGTTAATGTGGTGGATGCATGGTCCACAGGGGACAGCCTACTAAGTCTGTCTGCAGTCCCTAATTCAAATTGTGCTCCACTGTCTAAATCGGAACTTCCACCTTCTGGCTTTCGGCCTATAGTATCAGAAATTAAACTGCATTTGGCCTTCAACTTTGGTTAGGGCCTACTAACGGCTTCTGCCCCTCCCTGGTGTTGTCCTCAACTAAATAAAGCTGAGCTTCAACCTTCCGGCTCTCATTATGTGGTTTTAAAAAAAAAAAATGGTGGTTAGGGCCTACTAACGGCTTCTGCCCCTCCCTGGTGTTGTCCTCAACTAAATAAAGCTGAGCTTCAACCTTCCGGCTCTCATTAAGTGGTTTTAAAAAAAAAATGGTGGTTAGGGCCTACTAACGGCTTCTGCCCCTCCCTGGTGTTGCCCTCAACTAAATAAAGCTGAGCTTCAACCTTCTGCTCCAAATTACCATTTTAAAAAATGCAATAGGCTTTTCCGGCCTACTAAAGGTGTCTGCCCCTCCCTGGTGTTGTCCTCAACTGAACAAAGCTGAGCTTCCACATTCTGGCTTTCGCCCTATACTATCAGATATTAAACTGCATTTGGCCTACTAGTGTGGTTAGGCCCTTGAAACAGTGTCTGCTGCTCTTGGGTTTGCTACTCCACTGAACAAAGCAATGCCGCCTGTTTAGTCCTGTTACCAATTTTGAACTGCATGTAGCCTACTTTATTCTTTGGCCCTATATCTGTTTCCTCCTCATCCTGCCCATTGCCCAGCCACTGCTAAATGAGTCTGCTGGTACATTGACCGAGACCACTACATTCCCCTTGTACTCTACACAGCCAGAATCTGTCCCTGCTGAAAGTAAGGTTCCCCTTCCCGCATGTTATACCACCTTACACAGGGACAAAGAGGAAGGTGCAGATGAAAGTGCAGGTTCCTTCATCAGGTGGGGGGGCATACTCGTTGGCGACGTCACTGGCACAGGGCCCCTCAGAGTACGCAAAAGTGTCGCTGCTGGTGGGAGGCGCCCCCGCCATGCAAACACACCGCCGTACTTTGAGGGGCCCTGTGCCAGTGGCAATGCGAACGAGTGGGCCCCCCCCCTGCTTGCTCAGGATCACAGCACTTGCAACTTTTAAATAATTACCTTTCCCTGCAACACCGCCGTGACGTAGTCCGCATTTCCTGGGCCCACGAAAAACTTGAGCCGGCCCTACTCCCCCCACAACTTTTGCCAAATGACCCCCAATTCCCTATGCCCAACTATTATTATAAAGTTAATTAAGATTGACAAGCTTCAGAAACAAGAATGGATGTTTTTGGCATTAAAATGGGCACTGTAGGTGTTTTCCTGGCCTCCACTCACTGCCGACTATGCTTCCCCATTGACTTGCATTGGGTTTCGTGTTTCGGTCGATCCCCGACTTTTAGCGATAATCGGCCGACTGCACTCGACTCGACTCTGGACAAAATCGGGTTTCCCAAAACCCTACTCGATCTTAAAAAAATGAAAGTCGCTCAACCCTATGAGCAATACATTTTTTTCTATCTGTGCAAAGGTGACCCGGTTTGGTGAACAGGCGCGTAACAGAAATTGCACCCGAGCCCTGAAGCCTAGGGGACGTTAAAAGTCCCCTTTGGCTCATATGAATAGACCATTACCATTAAAGACTTGCAATAATTGGAGTTTTTGCATTGGGGCCCATAAGATTCACATTACACCACTGTTGATGATTGATTTTTGTCTGCCACCTGCCCAGACCCTGCAAAATGCAAACTCCACCTAAACTGCTCTTCAGCTTTGCCACTATATTAATAAAACTTCACCTGCCCTGCCCCCAATTTATTTGACTACATGTTACAGATCTTACATCTCACATACTGATATGTTAGTTTGTGGTAACTACTCCATAGTTGTGTTTTGGGAAATCCTGCAGTGCAGTCCCGACTCTTATACAAGAGTTTTAGGACGAAAGCCATGGGCACCCGATGTTCCTCATTCCTCATTGGAATTCAAGAGAGTTATTATAATAATAATAATAATAATAATCTTTATTTATATAGCGCCAACATATTCCGCAGCGCTTTACAGTTTAACAGTTTCAAACACAACAGTCATAGGTAACAATGTTAACAATATAATAATAAAGCACATTAAGATGACCCTGCTCGTGAGAGCTTACAATCTACAATGAGGAGGGGAGATACAAAGTACAGGTGTGTATTTACAATGATGTATTTACAATGATGGTCCAGCCATCTTCAGGGGGTGGGGGTAGATGGAGATAGTGAATGGGCTACATACACAAACATAAAATGACTGATTAGGGAACGTGATAGGCCGCTCTGAACAAATGAGTTTTGAGTGAGCGCCTAAAGCTATGCAAGTTGTGGATGGTCCTAATATCTTGGGGTAGAGCATTCCAGAGGATTGGCGCAGCACGGGAGAAGTCTTGGAGTCGGGAGTGGGAGGTACGGATTAGTGCAGAGGTTAGTCGAAAGTCGTTTGCAGAGCGCAGCGGTCGGCTAGGCCGATAGACAGAAATGAGGGAGGAGATATAAGGGGGTGCCGCACTGTGGAGAGCTTTGTGGGTGAGAACAAGTACTTTGAATTGTATCCTGTAATGAATGGGCAGCCAGTGTAATGACTGGCGAAGAGCGGACACGTCCGAGTAACGATTAGCCAGATGGACGACCCTGGCTGCTGCATTAAGGATAGACTGGAGAGGGGAAAGTCACGTGAGGGGGAGGCCAATTAGAAGAGAGTTGCAGTAGTCCAGGCGGGAGTGGATTAGGGCGACAGTGAGAGTTTTTGTTGTCTCCATGGTGAGAAAAGGGCGGATTCTAGAGATGTTCTTTAGGTGTAAGCGGCACGAGCGGGCAAGAGATTGTATGTGGGAGGTGAAGGAGAGATCGGAGTCAAACATGACACCCAGACAGCGTGCCTGCTGCCTAGGTGTTATTATGGTGCCACCCACGGAGAGGGAAATGTCAGATTTAGGGAGGTTAGTAGAAGGCGGGAGCAGAAGAAGTTCAGTTTTGGAGAGGTTGAGCTTCAGATAGAGAGCGGACATGATGTTAGAGACTGCAGACAGACAGTCAGTGGCGTTCTGTAGTACAGCGGGGGTAAGGTCAGGGGCTGACGTGTATAGTTGTGTGTCATCAGCGTAAAGATGGTACTGAAAGCCAAATCTGCTGATGGTCTGTCCAATTGGGGCCGTGTAGAGGGAGAAGAGAAGGGGGCCAAGGACTGAGCCCTGAGGTACCCCGACAGTGAGAGGAAGAGGAGATGAAGTGGAGCCGGAGAACAGAACACTGAAGGAGCGGTCAGAAAGATAGGAAGAGAACCAGGAGAGAGCAGTGTCCTTAATGCCTAGTGACTGGAGCCTAGAGAGTAGGAGAGGGTGGTCAACAGTGTCGAAAGCTGCAGAAAGATCGAGGAGAATGAGCAGAGAGTGGTCACCGTTACATTTTGCTGTCAGAAGGTCATTGGTCACCTTGATGAGTGCAGTTTCTGTTGAATGTAGGGGGCGGAACCCGGACTGTGAAGGGTCTAGGAGGGAATGAGTGGAGAGGTAACGGGTAAGGCGGGAGTAGACTAGGCGCTCCAGGAGTTTTGAGATGAAGGGGAGATTGGAGACCGGTCTGTAGTTGTTTGCGCATGATGGGTCAAGGGTGGGTTTTTTTAGTAATGGAGTAATGATAGAGTGTTTGAAGGAGGAGGGGAAAATGCCAGAGGAGAGGGAGAGATTAAAGATTGCAGTTAGGTGAGTTGTGACGACTGGAGAGAGAGACTGGAGGAGGTGTGAGGGAATGGGGTCGGTGGTGCATGTAGTCGGACGAGAAGAGGAGAGGAGCTTGGAGACTTCTTCTTCTGTGATGGGATCGAATGTGGAGAGTGAGCCAGGGGAGATGCAGGGAGGAATGGGAGTCATTGCACTTGGTGTCTGGGAGCGGATTTCCTGACGGATATTGTCTATTTTCTCTATAAAGTGGGAGGCCAGGTCATCAGCACAAATGTCTGTGATAGGGTCTTGTGCTTTTGGCCTGAGGAGGGAGTGAAATGTGTCAAAAAGTTTCTTGGGGTTGTTGGATAGTGAGGAGATCAGGGTGGTGAAGTAGGTCTGTTTGGCAAGGTGAAGGGCAGAGTTATAGGTCCTTAACATAAATTTGAAGTGCAAGAAGTCTTCTGGGGTGCGAGTTTTCCTCCATAAGCGTTCAGCACACCTGGAGCATCGCTGGAGAAATCGGGTTTGCGATGTGAGCCAGGGCTGTTTCACTCTGTGTTTGGAGGTTCTGAGGGTGAGGGGAGCTACTTGGTCTAGGGTGCTTCTAAGAGTGTCATTGAAGTAATGTACAGCCAGATCAGGACAGGAACAAGAGGAGACTGGGGACAGTGATGAGTGTAAGGAGTCTGAAAGTGTGTGAGGATTAATAGCATGTAGATTTCTGAATGTGTGGTAGGTAGGAGAGTGCTGGGGTGGGTGAGGAATTGTGAGTGTGAAGGAGAGAATGTTGTGGTCAGAGAGGGGAAGTGGTGAGTTATCTAGGTGGGGAATTGAACAGAGCCGGACAAAGACCAGGTCCAGGGTGTTACCGTCTTTGTGTGTTTCAGAGGTTGAGAGCTGTGAGAGGCCGAGAGAAGTGGTTAGTGATAGAAGCTGGGATGCAGATGTGGACGTGGGGCTGTTAATGGGAATGTTGAAGTCTCCCAGGATAAGGGTTGGTAATTCTGAGGACATGAAGTGCGGCAGCCAGGCTGAGAAGTCGTCCAGGAAGTGGGTAGGTGAGCCTGGGGGCCGGTATATGACCGCTACTCTGAGGGAGAGGGGACGGAAGAGCCTGATGGTGTGGACCTCAAAAGAAGGGAATGAAAGTGAAGAAACTGGGGGTAAAACCTGGAACGTGCATTGGGGGGACAAGAGTATGCCGACTCCACCACCAGGTCTGTTAGTGGGTCTTGGGGAATGGGAGAATTGTAAGCCACCATGGGAAATGGCAGCAGGGGAGACAGTGTCAGAGTCTTGGATCCAGGTTTCAGTGAGGGCCAACAGATTGAGAGAGTTGTTCACAAAGTAGTTGTGCAGGAAAGGGAGCTTGTTACATACAGACCGTGGATTCCAAAGGGCACAATTGAAAGGGAGAGGTGAGGGAGTGCAAGTAATATTAATAAGGTTAGTATGGTTTTGATATGAGATAGGGTAGCAGTTGAGGTTGGGGGATGGGGGACCGGGGTTGGGGGATATGTCCCCCGAAATCAGTAGGAGTAACAAGATGAAAAGCAAGTAGTTTTTTGAAATGTTTGTAGTTTTTTTGTGCAGTGTGTTTGGGTAAGATGGGCTGAGGTTTTTCAGGAAGGTGAGAAGTGCATGGGAGCTGTACATGGGAGAGGGAAGCAGTGAGGAGCTGATGTGTACGAGTCGTGGTGGAGGGGGGATTGGGCGGTGAATGTGGATTGCAAGGGAACATAGGATAGGAATAAAGCACATGGATAAAAGGGAGAACAGAATGTGGGTTACCTGACTCCTGCCCTGACTAACTGCCATGGAATAACTGCTGTATCACGACGCTTTGCTTCTGTGACGCGTGCACCCCCACTAGCGTGCCCCCCTAAGGATGGTTCTACATTTATAGTCCAGTGATGGGTCAGAAGAGATGGATTATGGGACCAGGGTGGGGATAATTTGGCAGCTGGGGCCAGCACACCAGGGGGTGGTTAAATGATCAAAGGCATTGTGGCTGGCAACATGCTATAACACCTTCACCTGATTGTATCTAGAGTGGCCACAGTAATTGATATACATCAAACAGTGAGTACATCCTACAATACAACCAATGAATTATACCAAACATTACGCAGGCACATTAAAATAAGTTGCTAGATGGTACAGTGGCAGATGAGACATGGACAGCAAGCAGAGGTGGGAAGCTATACCATTAATTCTAATGCAGCAGATGAGACATGGACAGCAAGCAGAGGTGGGAAGCTATACCATTAATTCTAATGCAGCAGATGAGACATGGACAGCAAGCAGAGGTGGGAAGCTATACCATTAATTCTAATGCAGCAGATGAGACATGGACAGCAAGCAGAGGTGGGAAGCTATACCATTAATTCTAATGCAGCAGATGAGACATGGACAGCATGTCTATTACTTCTTAATAGTAAAGAAAATAATTTTTGGACACCCACCGATCCCGAGAATGGGTCCCCCTACAATGAAATACTGACTATGTACAAATTCAGATAATTTTGGCAGTCCGATATATAATGTAGAGGTGTCACGCATGAACAACTGATGTTCCATCCTAAGGAGCGTTTCACCGGCTTGTTTTTGGAAACGGTGAGGATCCCAACTGTCAGACTCCCAGCGATCCGCAAGTTATCACCTATTCTATTGATAGATGATAATTTGCTAATATGGGAATAACCCTTTAATGAAGGACACATAATACTTGAAGTCTTACTGTTCTTTCCCCTTAATGAAGGAGACGTCATTTGTCTAGAGGTCTTAGCATCTTTCATCTTCGCTACTTAGCATTCTTAGGAAGGAATTTCCAGAAAGAGAGACAAAAAAGACAAGATTACGACTATCAAATGAATTGTAGAAAATGATCTATTTTACAAATTATACATAAAGCACACATACTTCTGTTCTAAATTGCAGCACAATTTTGGTGATTTGAATAGTGTTTTCGGGATAAAGCTGCTATAATGATACAGGTAATTTGTCATCTATAAGAGAACAGTCTAAAGTCATCCCGATTCTTCAGGAAGCAGGAAAAACTCAGTACCATGGGTCTGATGGTGCTAGACATTATCCCATAACCTTTTGGCATAATTTTTCATTATTTCTTAAAATTTGCTCATATCCATGGAGAGCAATCAAAGTTAGAATCCAAGCCCAAAATGTAGTTTTACTTCCTTCCAAGTACCAAAATGAGATCTAGATCCAGGTTGAACATCTTCCCTTGACTGGTGCCACTTTGTCATAAATATGCGGCGCCCCAGTGTCCTGGTCGTCGCAGTGATGTCATTATCCTTTCATGGGAGAAGTGATGTCATGTCTGAAGGCAATGAAAGACAACCACATTCAGGTATTACACGCATGCAACATGTTCACACTCCAGACCAGAAGGGGGAGCTCTAAGCCTGTTTAGGGTGAGCTCCCCTATTTACATCCTGATCTGGAGAAAAGGGGTTCAGTTCCTGCCAGGCAGAGAGAAGGAGAGGAGCTCTGCTGGCCTGAAGTGCTACAACTCCTGGAAGAAAGACACAAAAAGGTGAACATACTGCTGAGAGTGTGCAGGAAAGCAGAGCACAGGAGAGGAATATAAGAGGGAGATCAGCCAGGAACAAGCTGCTACTTTCTGAGGCGCAGAAGCCGGTAGCCAGAAACACCGAGGAAGTAATAGACTCTACGCTTTACTTCAGAGACCGGCAGGACAGTCAATTCCAAGTTGGCTGCCCGACCTTAATACCTAAGAAGACACGGTGGCAAATTGTGGGGGTCGGGGCGTCTCTAGGGTCCCTATAAACAAGCCTCAGGCCATCCCAGTCATACGGGTTGTCCTATCCATACCATCTGGGGGACAGAGAGGAAGAAATAACAACATCTAGAACATCTACAAGAGTTGTGAGAACCTTACAGAGAAGCTCAGCAGGGAGGTACTACAACACACAGGCGCTAGTAGGAAGGCTACTGATTTCCACCTGGACAAGGGGACTCTGGAATTGCCTTCAGATCGACCGGACTCCGCCTGCCCTGTCATCTGGCGCTCCAGGCTGAGGATACCATCTGAAGTCTTCAGTAAACAAGGTAAAAGACTGCAAACCTGTCTCCTCGTCCTTTATTGCACCTTGCCCATATATAAACTCTTTTACTGGACACCCTTGAGGGCCACGGACCGGGTCAGCCACCGTGACATCCCCCGAATCGCAGGACCGGTAACGAGTACCCCATTGCCCTACACTGGGGGCGATCCAAATGCACCTCGTATCATGCATGCTTTACAAAAGGGGAACTTGCAGAGCTCAAATGGGGAAAACTGTGCTGGACAGTGGTCATCATCTGGCCAAAAAATGGGTTTCAAATCAGGTGACATGTAGTAATCAATGAATTCAATCCTTGGAGGGTGGACCATTGCCTGGAAGGTGTTTTTGACATTTCAAACTGCATACATTATTAAATAGATATTGTAGATCTGATGAGGCTGGTGCACTTACTTTGAAAATCCACGTCAGAATGACTGTGTAATCATGATATTAAAAGCTAAAACATTTATGACTCCAAGTGGATTCAGTGTCCACTAAGCCGGAAAAATAGCAGCGACTTGTGAGATCTCAGCAGCAGCAGGGAGGAGGGACACTGAGGAGCTGTCATTCATTCTGGGTGAGCAGAGATTCAGCAGCAGCAAAGGTGGAGGGGACACTGAACAGTTGTCAAACAGTTTAGATAGGCAGAGGTTCATCAGCATCAGGAAGAGGGACATTGAAGACCTGTCAGGTAGGCTAGGTGGGTAGAGATTCAACAGCAGGGAGGAGGGACACTGAGGATCTGTCAGTCAGGCTAAGTGAGTGGATATTCAACATCAGGGAGGAGAAACACTGAGGAGCTGTCATTCAGGCTAAGTGGATGGAGACTCATCAGCAGGGAGGGGTACACTGAGGAGCTGTCAGTCAGGTTAAGTGGGTGGAGATTCAACAGCAGGAAAGAGGTACACTGAGGAGCTTTCATTCAGGTAAACTGCAGGGACACTGAGGAGATGTCACTCAAGCTAAGAGGGTGGAGACTCATCAGCAGGGAGGAAGTACACTGAGGAGCTGTCAGCCAGGCTAAGTGGGTGGAGATACAACAGTAGGGAGGAGGGACACCGAGAGCTGTCAGTAAGGCTAAGTGGGTGGAGACTCATCAGCAGGGAGGAGGTACACTGAGGAGCTATAAGTCAGGCTAAGTGGGTGGAGACTCATCAGCATAGAGGAAGTACACTGAGAAGCTGTTAGTCAGGCTAAGTGGTTGGAGATTCAACAGGGAGGAGAAACACTGAGGAGCTGTCATTCAGGCTAAGTGGATGGAGACTCATCAGTAGGGAGGGGTACACTGAAAGAGCTGTCATTCAGGCTAAGTGGATGGAGACTCATCAGTTGGGAGGGGTACACTGCGGAGCTGTCAGTCAGGATAAGTGGGTGGAGATTCAACAGCAGGAAAGAGGTACACTGAGAAGCTGTCATTCAGGCTAAGTGGATGGAGATTCAACAGCAGGGAGGAGGGACACTGAGGAGATGTCATTCAAGCTAAGTGGGTGGAGACTCATCAGTAGGGAGGGGTACACTGAGGAGCTGTCAGTCAGGATAAGTGGATGGAGACTCATCAGCAGGGAGGGGTACACTGAGGAGCTGTCAGTCAGGCTAAGTGGGTGGAGATTCAACAGCAGGGAAGAGGGACACTGAGGAGATGTCATTCAAGCTAAGTGGGTGGAGATTCATTAGCAGGGAGGGAGTACACTGAGGAGCTGTTAGGCTAAGTGGGTGGAGATACAACAGTAGGGAGGAGGGACACAGAGAGCTGTCAGTCAGGCTAAGTGGGTGGAGACTCATCAGCAGGGAGGAGGTACACTGAGGAGCTGTAAGTCAGGCTAAGTGGATGGAGACTCATCAGCAGGGAGGAAGTACACTGAGAAGCTGTCAGTCAGGCTAAGTGGTTGGAGATTCAACAGCAGGGAGGAGAAACACTGAGGAGCTGTCATTCAGACTAAGTGGATGGAGACTCATCAGCAGGGAGGGGTACACCGAGGAGCTGTCAGTCAGGCTAAGTGGGTGGAGATTCAACAGCAGGGAGGAGGGACACTGAGGAGATGTTACTCAAGCTAAGAGGGTGGAGACTCATCAGCAGGGAGGAAGCACACTGAGGAGCTGTCAGTCAGGCTAAGTGGGTGGAGATACAAAGGTAGGGAGGAGGGACACCGAGAGCTGTCAGTCAGGCTAAGTGGATGGAGACTCATCAGTAGGGAGGTGTACACTGAGGAGCTGTCAGTCAGGATAAGTGGATGGAGACTCATCAGCAGGGAGGGGTACACTGAGGATCTGTCAGTGAGGCTATGTGGGTGGAGATCCAACAGCAGGGAGGAGGGACACTGAGGAGATGTCATTCAAGCTAAGAGGGTGGAGACTCATCTGCAGGGAGGGAGTACACTGAGGAGCTGTTAGTCAGGCTAAGTGGGTGGAGATACAACAGTAGGGAGGAGGGACACCGAGGAGCTGTCAGTCAGGCTAAGTGGGTGGAGACTCATCAGCAGGGAGGAGGTACACTGAGGAGCTGTAAGTCAGGCTAAGTGGATGGAGACTCATCAGCAGGGAGGAAGTACACTGAGAAGCTGTCAGTCAGGCTAAGTGGTTGGAAATTCAACAGCAGGGAGGAGAAACACTGAGGAGCTGTCATTCAGGCTAAGTGGGTGGAGACTCATCAGTAGGGAGGTGTACACTGAGGAGCTGTCAGTCAGGATAAGTGGGTGGAGACTCATCAGCAGGGAGGAGAAACACTGAGGACCTGTCAGTCAGGCTGAGTGGGTGGAGATTCAACAGCAGGGAGGAAGGATATTTAGCGGCTGACTATCAGATAAGGTGAACAAAGATTAGGTTTAAACTTTTCTAAGGATTATACAGCAATTTTAACAAAGATTTTAAAAGTAAGCACATATACATACTTGTTATGTCTAAGAAATCTCTTTAACAATGCCTGCCATTCATATTGTAAAATCTTATTACAGACTCATTTTAATGATATCATAGCAGAAGAAATGAATAAATATGAGCTATGCCACGTTGCTCTCCTGTGGCTCATAAAGGGTTATTCTGAGCAATGCACTTTCCTATTTCTTGCAGTTCGGTAGACAATAAATGGAGCAGTGGTGAGACCACCACTTCATTCTAAAGGACCACTTCATAGCCCTATTCTCGGGATCGGTGAGGCTCCCAGAGGTTTGCCCCCAGTGATCAGCAAGTTGTCTCTTATCCTGCAGATATTCTATATATTGCCCAGATGGGAATAACCTTTTATGCAAAAGAAGCAAAAAGAAGGATTATGCAGTATAAAATATCCTCTGAAGTCTGACTATCGTTCCTTGGTCGCAGAACATAAAATGCTCCCATTCCCATCTATACAGAACATGTCCACATCTGCCTCAATTCTATCCCTTATATTGCATGCACAGGGTAGACCATTGTTAAGTTATAATAGATTAACTGTAAATTATAGACCATAGGGGCAAGTGATTGGCTGTGTCCAAGTGGACTTGTCTTCTGAAGGGTCACTGCCATCAACCAATAGGTCAGAGACTATGCCCACCGTACGGTCATCTGTCCGACCTTGGTTTCCTAGAAGTAAGATCTCTTTTTCTTTAGCTCCAAAGTCTTCTTCCCCAGCCATAGTCATTGGCATTTTACTTTTTCAGCAAATCTAAAAGTTTTCGGGAAATGTTTCCTTTGACTTCAAGTGGCTATTTTACCCTCCGCATTTTTTTACATAGAACGAGATACAGTATCTGTGTCAACACTTGGACGTGTAGCCGTGTATGATGAGGTTTTTCATTTATAGGAGGCATTAAATCTCTATGATGCCATTAAATAGCCAAAATTCCAGGCCACTGTCACCAGGTGAGAGCAGCTACGCTGTGCGCGATGGAGAAAAGATACAAGTCACATCTGTTCTATTACTCTTCAGGAGTCATCCGAGAGTAATTCTGCTCTCTGGTGGGTGACATCGGCTGCCGGTTGTTGCTGGCTCATTGCACTGCTGACACCATTAGCTTGTCATCTCCATCAAGGAGCTCTGCGGGGTTCAGAGCTGCTCACATCAGATTATGTTGTAAGCAAGTTTTCCCTTTTCTAATGGATTTAAGAATCAGTCATTCAAAAACAATAAAACCAAACAATAAAGGATAAATAAAAGTGAAGTCAGAGGAAATCTACAGCTTTTCGGACCCCCGGGTAATACTCAAACTTTGGGTTATCATTTTTATGCTTTTTTTTAAATTTCCCCTTCCAGTAACGTTGTCTCAGTCCAGCGGTGATTGCTCCATATGTAGGATAGAAACTATAGTATTTAATGACTAGAAGGAGTTCATTAGAAAAGTGGTGCTCGAGCATCAAGAGACGCATCCGATCTACCTCCTCCCAGATTGCAGAATGATTGACCATAAGAGATCTATAGATATTCTCCCGGAGAATCAATATTAGAATTTATTACAATAGCTTTACTCATTAAGCTCAAAATCGGTTTCCAGGGAACATCTCTTCTTTAGCTTTCAACTTTTTCACTTTTTCACTTATACTTTATATTGGTTTTATCAATTTTTCATCCTTTCCGAGCAAAAGAAACCACATACAACCACCAGTCAATATTGGATGATGGAAAGGGAACCTGTCATGTTTAGCAGCACGTTCTGGGTGCTTTATATTGTAGAGCTGGGGATTTACATGCTGTAAAGTAGGTGGGAAAAGATTCTTTATAACTTGGAGTTTATGCATTTTAATCCCTGCTTTTTCTGGGCTTAATAAGAGTCCAATGGGCATTCTTAGTGAATGATTGACAGCTTTTCTCGTGTGAATGTACAAGCAACTGTCAACTTAGAAAGTTAAATCCAGAATTTTGGCCAATTTAAATAAAGCCTGGAATATCTTTTTAGAACTAAAACCTAAAACCTATGTCTTATAAATGATTTTTTTCAGTGGTGCTCAACTTCTTTTAGGCAGATGACAGGAGGTTTAGTTTTAAAAGAGTGCATAGTTGCAAATTTTGCAAGTGCCAAGCAATTGTCCTTTACTCTCTGTGCTACGATTAACTTGGTCACTAGTTAGCTCTTCTTTCATGGAGGACAATTCAGTATGAAAACCACTTGTATTCACATAAGAACCCTGGTAGAATTTGTTTGTTCAGGGTGTGGTTCAGGAACACACCCAACTAACCCAAAATGCGTAAACTTACGGATCCTTTAAAAATAATTTTAATATTTTTTTGTTTGTTTTTTTTTCTCACCATATTTTCAATTGTACAGTAAAAGTTATGTTTTAACATTTTCTCATTGGCGCTGGAGCTCAGTCTTCATGGACCTTTCTTCCATAATTTGGTCACTGCGATAAAAAGTTGAAAGGCGGCTAAGCTGCAGAAATGGCACCTGCATGAGACGATTGCTTTCTAGCTTGAGATTAAGTTTAGTGCTTGCTACATCTGTAGAAATCGTTCCCAATCTCTGGTACCAGAGAAGGTCCAGAAGTCCTGTTTATACGTTGCGGATGGGAAGGACTTTTACAGATTTTGCGTTGAGGATATGAGATCCACCCTATTTTTCTCCAGGGACTTCCAAAATAAAGTATGGATTTTCCCAGTTGTACCTCCCGCTCCTACACCTGCCCTGCTCCTCTGCAATTTTTCACTGGTCCCATCACACAGGTCATGGTGGACAATGCCTACTGAGCCAACTCTTAGCATTTTGTGTTTGCTATAAGAATCTGCAGAAGACCTGGGCAGCATCAGAGCAGGAGCAGTTAAGAATTATGGAGTTCTGCGTCTAAAGTTTTTTTTTAACTCATTAGTAATTTTATTTGCCTATCAGACAATGCTTCTGAATATTAGTTGCTGGTGATAAAATCAGAAAAAGGGCAGAAAAAAATACCAATGTGCAGAGAAGAACAAAAAAACCCTTACTGCATCAATAGACTATGGGCCTACCGTATGGTAGAGCAATGTGAGATTCTGTGCAGAAAAGCAATAAAAAAATGGAGAAAAAGAGAAGCTCTAAAGGAAAGAGAGGAGAGGAGGGGGATGCAGCTGCAGCTTTCCACTCAGTTCCTAGCTGAGGAATGCATCTAATTGGTTGGAGCACATAACATGGCTCTGACATCACACCAGGAAGAGTTTGCCCATTCAACACTCAAGCAACCAATGTTGCTGGGGATGAGCACTCATCAATAAATGGAACCTTCTTTTTTCACTACAATTGCTCCATGAGTGCCAAGTTTTTTAATCAATATGTAGTATATAACCTAGCTCACATGCAAAACCTGCACTGGAGAATAAAGATATGGGACCGGCCGGACACGGTGGTGAACCATTCACTGACCTAGTGTGAGGATAAGGCGGTGTTACGATTAATTTTTCGATTCGTGGCAGCACTGGTTCCACTTTAATTTAAATGGAGCTTTTTTCCTTTCAGGACCAGCTGGGGTTAATATCAGTTTCTTGTTGGAACCTTGCTGCAACTGCAGAGTGGCTAGGTCAGCTTATGTGGGTGGTGACCCCACCCATCATCCTTTAAATAGTCACCTGATGCATCAGGTGACTGTCGGTGATAGAGCATTCTATATTGACCAAGCCTGGAGGAAGGAGCTCTCTGGCTGCTGTGGTGTTTCAGCTGGTTTCATAGTCTGGGAGCTTTTCATTTGCTGTGCAGTGCTTTTCAGCAGAAAAGGCTATTAAGCTAAGTTTGGTGTCTTTGTCCTCATCTGTCTCGTGTTTGTCACTGTCCCCTGTGTCGTTCCATCTCCAGTGATGAGGCGAGCGCCCTTGCCGGCCAGTACACTAGCCAGGGCAGTGCTAGGTGACAGCGAGGGATGAGGTTCCTGACTGCGGTGTGGGGAAGGACCCACTTAGGGCTTTATGGGAGTGCAGCGTCAGTCTCAGGTTTGAGCAGAAGGTATCCACCCCTTATTTCCCTATCAGTAGTGTTGTGAATTTGGTTTTTGGGCTCCCCCGGTGGTCGCTGGTGGTACTGGACTTGTGTGCTTCTCTTTCTCTGTTCACCTGTTTCCATCAGGATGTGGGAGTATCCTATTTAGCCTTGCTGCTCAGTTATTCTAGTGCCGGCCATCAATGTAACCAGAGCCTTTCTGTTGCATGTTCCTGCTTCTAGACTACTATCAGCTAAGTTGGACTCTTGTCCTAAGTTTGTTTGCATTTTTGTTCCAGTTCACAGTTATGTTATGTTTCTGTAGCTGGAAGCTCTTGTGGGCCGAAATTACCACTCCGGTGTCATGAGTTGACACATGAGTCTTAAAGTAATTTCTGGATGGTATTTTAATAGGGTTTTCAGCTGACCGTGAAGTTCCCTATTGTATCTTCTTTCTATCTAGTAAGCGGACCTCGCTTTGCTGAACCTACCTTCATACTGCGTATGTCTTTTCCTCTGAACTCACCGTCAATATATGTGGGGGGCTTCTGTCTCCTTTTTGGGGGAATTTCCCTAGAGGTAAGCCAGGTCTGTTTTTTCCTCTATTAGGGTTAGTTAGTTCTCCGGCTGGCGCTGGGCGTCTAGGGATAAAACGTAGGTACGTCACCCGGCCACTGTTAGTTGTGTGGTAGGTTTAGCTCACGGTCAGCTCGAGATTCCATCACCCAAGAGCTAGTCTGTTGTTTAAGTTCTCTGACGTTCCCTTGCCATTGGGAACCATGACAGTATGGCCGGCCAAGGGTTAAAACCGTTGGCAGAAGAAAGGAGAGAAAAAGAAGTCTGCAGATTTTTTTTTTTTTTTTCTTCTGAGCTTGCTTTATAGTTTACTCAGTTGCATTTCTGCTCTAATTGCAGCCTTTGCCTCTATCTCTCCTTCTAATCCTTGAATGGCTCTGATCTCACCTGATTAAAATGGATCCTCAGAGTTTGGCTACAGGTTTGAATAATCTTGCTACGAAGGTTCAAAATTTACAGGATTTTGTTATTCATGCTCCTATATCTGAACCTAGAATTCCTATACCAGAATTTTTCTCCGGGGATAGATCTCGTTTCCTGAATTTCAAATATAATTGTAAATTATTTCTTTCCCTGAGATCTCGCTCCGCTGGAGATCCCGCACAGCAGGTTAGGATAGTAATTTCCTTGCTGCGGGGTGACCCTCAAGACTGGGCATTTGCATTGGCACCCGGGGATCCTGCGTTGCTCAATGTGGATGCGTTTTTTCTGGCTTTGGGGTTGCTTTATGAGGAACCTAATTTAGAGATTCAGGCTGAAAAAACCTTGATGGCCCTATCTCAAGGGCAAGATGAAGCTGAAATATACTGCCAAAAATTTCGTAAATGGTCTGTGCTTACTCAGTGGAATAAGTGCGCCCTGGCGGCGAATTTCAGAGAGGGTCTCTCTGATGCCATTAAAGATGTTATGGTGGGGTTCCCTGCACCTACAGGTCTGAATGAGTCCATGACAATGGCTATTCAGATTGATCGGCGTTTGCGGGAGCGCAAACTGTTGTGAATTTGGATTCTGGGCTCCCCCGGTGGCCGCTTGTGGAATTGGACTTGTCATCCTCTTTCCTGTTTCACCTGGTTCCATCAGTAGTGGGTGTCGCTATTTAAGCTCATTTCTCTGGTGGTTTCTTGCCGGTCAACAATGTTATCTGATGCCTCTCAGTGCTTGTTCCTGCTTCTAGACTACTACTAGATAAGTTGGACTTTTGTCCTTGTTTTGTTTTGCCTATTTGTTCCAGTTCACAGCTGAAGTTTTGTTACTGTGTCTGGAAAGCTCTCGTTGATCAGGGATTGCTACTCTGGCGTTATGAGTTAATGCCAGAGTTTAAGGTAATCTCTGGATGGTGTTTTGTTAGTGTTTTTCTGCTGACCATGAAAGTATACTATCTGTCTTCTGCTATCTAGTAAGCGGACCTCAAATTTGCTAAGACTATTTTCCTGCTGCGTTTGTTGTTTCATCTGAACTCACCGTCATTATATGTGGGGGGCTACTGTCTTCTTTGGAATATTTCTCTAGAGGTGAGCCAGGTCTTATATTTCCCTCTGCTAGCTATTTAGGTCTTAGGCCAGAGCTGGGCATCTAGCGATAAATAGGAAATGCTACCTGGCTATTTCTAGTTGCGCGGCAGGCTTAGTTCATGGTCAGTATAGTTCCATCTTCCGAGAGCTTGTCCCTCTATAGGCTTGCTATGATCTCTGCCTGCAGAGATCATGACAGTTTGACCGGCCCATAAAGTGTTAAAGACCCAGGTTTAGAAAGGAG
Source organism: Ranitomeya variabilis (assembly GCF_051348905.1). Classification (NCBI taxonomy): domain Eukaryota; kingdom Metazoa; phylum Chordata; class Amphibia; order Anura; family Dendrobatidae; genus Ranitomeya; species Ranitomeya variabilis. The sequence continues at coordinate 434,150,846 of NC_135233.1, forward strand.
AGTTATAAGAAGTCTGCTGGAATTTTTTTTTTTTTTTTTTTTCCTCCAGTCTGCCTTGCTGCAGTCTTTTTTCTCTCTCTCCTCCTAATCTCTGTATGCTCTGTGTGCACCTGACAATAATGGATCTCCAGAGTGTAACTGCGGGTTTGAATAATCTCATCACGAAAGTACAAAATTTACAAGATTTTGTGGTACATGCTCCGGTATCTGAGCCGAGAATTCCTTTGCCGGAGTTCTTCACAGGGAATAGAGCTAGCTTCCAGAATTTCCGAAATAATTGTAAGCTTTATTTGTCCCTGAAGTCTCGTTCAGCTGGAGACCCTGCTCAGCAGGTTAGGATTGTGATTTCCTTGCTCAGGGGTGACCCTCAAGATTGGGCCTTCTCATTGCCAGCAGGGGATCCTGCGTTACGCGATGTGGATGCGTTTTTTCTGGCCTTGGGCTTGCTTTATGAGGAACCTCATTTGGAACTTCAGGCAGAAAAAACTTTGATGGCACTATCTCAGGGGCAAGACGAAGCTGAAGTTTTCTGCCAAAAATTCCGTAAATGGTCTGTGCTTACTCAGTGGAATGAGTGCGCCTTGGCGGCAACTTTCAGAGAAGGTCTCTCTGATGCCATTAAGGATGTTATGGTGGGGTTCCCTTTGCCTGCAGGTCTGAATGAGTCCATGACAATGGCTATTCAGATTGATAGGCGTCTGCGGGAGCGCAAACCGGTGCACCATCTGGCGGTGTCTATGGAAAAGACGCCAGAAAGTATGCAGTGTGATAGAATTCTGTCCAGGAGCGAGCGACAGAATTTTAGACGGAAGAATGGATTGTGTTTCTATTGTGGGGATTCTACTCATGTTATATCGGCATGCTCTAGGCGTACAAAGAAGCTTGATAAGTCTGTTTCCATTGGCACCATTCAGTCTAAGTTTATTTTGTCTGTAACCCTGATTTGCTCTTTGTCATCCATTGCCACGGACGCCTATGTTGACTCTGGCGCCGCTCTGAGTCTTATGGATTGGTCCTTTGCCAATCGTTGTGGTTTTGATTTAGAGCCTTTGGAGACTCTTATTCCTCTGAAGGGGATTGACTCCACCCCATTGGCTAATAATAAACCACAATACTGGACACAAGTAACCATGCGTATCAATCCGGATCACCAGGAGATTATTCGTTTCCTGGTGCTGTATAATTTACATGACGATTTGGTACTGGGATTGCCATGGTTGCAGTCTCACAACCCAGTCTTGGACTGGAGAGCAATGTCTGTGTTGAGCTGGGGATGTAAGGGTATTCATGGGGACGTACCTTTGGTTTCTATTTCGTCGTCCATTCCCTCTGAAGTCCCTGAGTTCCTCTCTGATTATCAAGACGTCTTTGACGAACCCAAGCTTGGGTCGTTACCTCCGCACCGTGAGTGCGATTGTGCCATAGATTTGATACCGGGTTGTAAATATCCAAAGGGTCGTTTGTTTAATTTGTCTGTGCCGGAACATGCTGCTATGCGGGAATATATAAAGGAGTCTTTGGAAAAGGGACATATTCGTCCATCTTCTTCTCCCTTGGGAGCTGGGTTTTTCTTTGTCTCAAAAAAAGACGGCTCTTTGAGACCATGTATTGATTATCGGCTTCTGAATAAGATCACTGTTAAGTATCAATACCCATTGCCATTGCTTACTGATTTGTTTGCTCGTATAGAGGGTGCTAAGTGGTTCTCTAAAATTGATCTTCGTGGGGCGTATAATTTGGTGCGGATCAGGCAGGGGGATGAGTGGAAGACCGCATTTAATACGCCCGAGGGCCACTTTGAGTATTTGGTCATGCCTTTTGGTCTTTCTAATGCCCCTTCAGTTTTCCAGTCCTTTATGCATGATATTTTCCGCGATTTTCTGGATAAATTTATGATAATATATCTGGATGATATTCTGATTTTTTCTGATGACTGGGACTCTCATGTCCAGCAGGTCAGGAGAGTTTTTCAGGTTCTGCGGTCTAATTCTTTATGTGTGAAGGGGTCTAAGTGCGTTTTTGGGGTCCAGAAAATTTCCTTTTTGGGGTATATTTTTTCTCCCTCTTCCATTGAGATGGATCCCGTCAAGGTGCAAGCTATTTGTGACTGGACTCAGCCCTCCTCTCTTAAGGGTCTTCAGAGATTTTTGGGCTTTGCCAACTTTTACCGCCGATTTATTGCTGGTTTTTCGGATGTCGTTAAACCACTGACTGATTTGACCAGACAAGGCGCTGATGTTGCTAATTGGTCCCCTCATGCTGTAGAGGCCTTTCAGGAGCTTAAGCGCCGTTTTGCCTCTGCCCCTGTGTTGCGTCAGCCTGATGTGAATCTGCCTTTTCAGGTTGAGGTTGACGCTTCGGAGATCGGAGCTGGGGCAGTGTTGTCGCAGAAAGGTTCCGACTGCTCCGTCATTAGGCCTTGTGCCTTCTTTTCTCGCAAATTTTCGCCCGCAGAGCGGAATTATGATGTTGGGAATCGGGAGCTTTTGGCCATGAAGTGGGCGTTTGAGGAGTGGCGCCATTGGCTCGAGGGGGCTAGGCATCAGGTGGTGGTATTGACTGACCACAAAAATTTGATTTATCTTGAGACTGCCAGACGCCTGAATCCTAGACAGGCGCGCTGGTCTTTATTTTTTTCTCGCTTTAATTTTGTGGTGTCATACCTACCGGGTTCTAAGAATGTTAAGGCAGATGCCCTTTCTAGGAGTTTTGACCCGGACTCTCCTGGTAATTCTGAACCCACAGGTATCCTTAGGGAGGGAGTGATTTTGTCGGCCGTTTCTCCTGATCTGCGGCGGTCCTTGCAAGAGTTTCAGGCGGATAGACCGGATCGTTGTCCGCCTGATAGACTGTTTGTTCCGGATGATTGGACCAGCAGAGTCATCTCTGAGGTACATTCTTCTGCATTGGCAGGTCATCCCGGAATTTTTGGTACCAGGGATTTGGTGGCAAGATCCTTCTGGTGGCCTTCCCTGTCACGAGATGTGCGAGTCTTTGTGCAGTCATGTGACGTTTGTGCTCGGGCCAAGTCTTGTAGTTCTCGGGCTAGCGGACTGCTGTTGCCCTTGCCTATTCCTAAGAGGCCTTGGACACACATCTCGATGGATTTTATTTCGGATCTGCCTGTTTCCCAGAAGATGTCTGTCATCTGGGTGGTCTGTGACCGTTTCTCTAAAATGGTCCATTTGGTTCCTCTGCCCAAGTTGCCTTCTTCTTCTGAGTTGGTTCCTCTGTTTTTTCAGAATGTTGTCCGATTGCACGGTATTCCTGAGAATATTGTTTCTGACAGAGGTACCCAATTTGTGTCTAGATTTTGGCGGGCATTCTGTGCTAGGATGGGCATAGATTTGTCTTTTTCATCTGCTTTTCACCCTCAGACTAATGGCCAGACCGAGCGGACTAATCAGACCCTTGAGACATATCTGAGGTGTTTTGTCTCTGCTGACCAGGATGATTGGGTTGCTTTTTTGCCATTGGCAGAGTTCGCCCTCAATAATCGGGCCAGTTCTTCCACCTTGGTGTCCCCGTTTTTCTGTAATTCGGGTTTTCACCCTCGATTTTCCTCCGGTCAGGTGGAATCCTCGGATTGTCCTGGAGTGGATGCGGTGGTGGAGAGATTGCATCACATCTGGGGGCAGGTTATGGACAATTTGAAGTTGTCCCAGGAGAAGACTCAGCGTTTTGCCAACCGTCATCGTCGTGTTGGTTCTCGGCTTTGTGTTGGAGATTTAGTGTGGTTGTCTTCTCGTTTTGTCCCTATGAGGGTCTCTTCTCCTAAGTTTAAACCTCGGTTCATCGGCCCTTATAGAATATTGGAGATTCTTAATCCTGTTTCTTTCCGTTTGGACCTCCCTGCGTCCTTTTCCATTCATAACGTTTTTCATCGGTCGTTATTGCGCAGGTATGAGGTACCTGTTGTACCTTCAGTTGAGCCTCCTGCTCCGGTGTTGGTTGAGGGTGAGTTGGAGTACGTTGTGGAGAAAATTTTGGACTCTCGTGTTTCCAGACGGAAACTCCAGTATCTGGTTAACTGGAAGGGTTACGGCCAGGAGGATAATTCTTGGGTCAATGCATCTGATGTTCATGCTTCTGATCTTGTTCGTGCCTTCCATAGGGCTCATCCTGGTCGCCCTGGTGGATCTGGTGAGGGTTCGGTGCCCCCTCCTTGAGGGGGGGGTACTGTTGTGAATTTGGATTCTGGGCTCCCCCGGTGGCCGCTTGTGGAATTGGACTTGTCATCCTCTTTCCTGTTTCACCTGGTTCCATCAGTAGTGGGTGTCGCTATTTAAGCTCATTTCTCTGGTGGTTTCTTGCCGGTCAACAATGTTATCTGATGCCTCTCAGTGCTTGTTCCTGCTTCTAGACTACTACTAGATAAGTTGGACTTTTGTCCTTGTTTTGTTTTGCCTATTTGTTCCAGTTCACAGCTGAAGTTTTGTTACTGTGTCTGGAAAGCTCTCGTTGATCAGGGATTGCTACTCTGGCGTTATGAGTTAATGCCAGAGTTTAAGGTAATCTCTGGATGGTGTTTTGTTAGTGTTTTTCTGCTGACCATGAAAGTATACTATCTGTCTTCTGCTATCTAGTAAGCGGACCTCAAATTTGCTAAGACTATTTTCCTGCTGCGTTTGTTGTTTCATCTGAACTCACCGTCATTATATGTGGGGGGCTACTGTCTTCTTTGGAATATTTCTCTAGAGGTGAGCCAGGTCTTATATTTCCCTCTGCTAGCTATTTAGGTCTTAGGCCAGAGCTGGGCATCTAGCGATAAATAGGAAATGCTACCTGGCTATTTCTAGTTGCGCGGCAGGCTTAGTTCATGGTCAGTATAGTTCCATCTTCCGAGAGCTTGTCCCTCTATAGGCTTGCTATGATCTCTGCCTGCAGAGATCATGACAGCAAACCTGTGCACCATTTGGCGGTGTCTTCTGAGAAGGCTCCAGAAAATATGCAATGTGATAGAATTCTGTCCAGAAGCGAACGGCAGAATTTTAGGCGAAAAAATGGGTTGTGCTTCTATTGTGGTGATTCAACTCATGTTATATCAGCATGCTCTAAACGTACAAAAAAGGTTGATAAGTCTATTTCAATTGGCACTTTACAGTCTAAGTTTATTTTGTCTGTGACCTTGATTTGTTCATTATCGTCAATTACCGCGGATGCCTATGTCGACTCTGGCGCCGCTTTGAGTCTCATGGATTGGTCCTTTGCCAGGCGCTGTGGGTTTGATCTAGAGCCTCTGGAAGTTCCTATACCTCTGAAGGGTATTGACTCTACACCATTGGCTAGTAATAAACCACAATACTGGACACAAGTGACTATGCGTATGAATCCAGACCATCAGGAGACGATTCGCTTCCTTGTGTTGTACAATCTACATGATGTTTTGGTGCTCGGATTGCCATGGTTACAATCTCATAACCCAGTTCTTGACTGGAAAGCAATGTCTGTGTTAAGCTGGGGATGTCAGGGGGCTCATGGGGACGTACCTTTGGTTTCCATTTCGTCATCTATTCCCTCTGAGATTCCGGAATTTTTATCTGATTATCGTGATGTTTTTGAGGAGCCTAAGCTTGGTTCACTACCTCCTCACAGAGATTGCGATTGTACCATAGATCTGATTCCGGGCAGTAAATTTCCAAAGGGTCGTTTATTTAATCTATCTGTACCTGAACATGCTGCTATGCGAGAATATATTAAGGAGTCCCTGGAAAAGGGACATATTCGTCCTTCTTCATCTCCCTTAGGAGCCGGTTTTTTCTTTGTATCTAAAAAAGATGGCTCTTTGAGGCCGTGTATTGATTATCGACTCTTGAATAAAATTACCGTCAGATATCAGTATCCTCTGCCACTGCTGACTGATTTGTTTGCTCGAATAAAAGGGGCTAAGTGGTTCTCTAAGATTGATCTCCGTGGGGCGTATAATTTGGTGCGAATTAAGCAGGGGGATGAGTGGAAAACCGCATTTAATACGCCCGAGGGCCATTTTGAGTATTTAGTAATGCCTTTTGGTCTTTCAAATGCCCCTTCAGTCTTTCAGTCCTTTATGCATGACATTTTCCGGGAATATTTGGATAAATTCATGATCGTGTATCTGGATGATATTTTGATTTTTTCGGATGACTGGGATTCTCATGTCCAACAGGTCAGCAGGGTTTTTCAGGTTTTGCGGGCTAATTCCTTGTGTGTGAAGGGTTCTAAGTGTATTTTTGGGGTTCAAAAGATTTATTTTTTGGGGTACATTTTTTCCCCCTCTTCCATTGAGATGGATCCTGTCAAGGTTCGGGCTATTTGTGATTGGACGCAACCTTCTTCGCTTAAGAGCCTTCAGAAATTTTTGGGCTTTGCTAATTTTTATCGTCGATTTATAACTGGTTTTTCTGATGTTGCTAAACCTTTGACTGATTTGACCAAAAAGGGTGCTGATGTTGCTGATTGGTCCCCTGCTGCTGTGGAGGCCTTTCGGGAGCTTAAGCGCCGCTTTTCTTCCGCCCCTGTGTTGCGTCAGCCTGATGTTACTCTTCCTTTTCAGGTTGAGGTCGATGCTTCCGAGATCGGAGCTGGGGCGGTCTTGTCGCAGAAAAGTTCCGATTGCTCCGTGATGAGACCTTGTGCGTTCTTTTCTCGAAAATTTTCGCCCGCCGAGCGAAATTATGATATTGGTAATCGGGAGCTTTTGGCTATGAAGTGGGCTTTTGAGGAGTGGCGTCATTGGCTTGAGGGGGCTAGACATCAGGTGGTGGTATTGACCGATCACAAGAATTTGATTTATCTTGAGTCTGCCAGGCGCCTGAATCCTAGACAGGCGCGCTGGTCGTTGTTTTTCTCTCGGTTTAATTTTGTGGTCTCATACTTACCAGGTTCTAAAAATGTGAAGGCGGATGCCCTTTCTAGGAGTTTTGAGCCTGATGTCCCTGGTGATTCTGAACCTACAGGTATCCTTAAGGATGGGGTGATATTATCTGCTGTTTCCCCAGACCTGCGACGGGCTTTGCAGGAGTTTCAGGCGGATAGACCTGATCGTTGCCCGCCTGGTAGACTGTTTGTTCCTGATGATTGGACCAGTAGAGTCATCTCGGAGGTTCATTCTTCTGCGTTGGCAGGTCATCCCGGGATCTTTGGTACCAGGGATTTGGTGGCTAGGTCCTTCTGGTGGCCTTCTCTGTCTCGAGATGTACGAGTTTTTGTGCAGTCTTGTGATGTTTGTGCTCGGGCCAAACCTTGTTGTTCTCAGGCTAGCGGATTGTTGTTATCTTTGCCTATTCCAAAGAGGCCTTGGACTCACATCTCTATGGATTTTATTTCTGATCTCCCTGTTTCTCAGAAAATGTCTGTCATCTGGGTGGTGTGTGACCGTTTTTCAAAGATGGTTCATTTGGTGCCCTTGCCTAAGTTGCCGTCCTCTTCCGAGTTGGTTCCTCTGTTTTTTCAAAATGTGGTTCGCTTGCATGGTATTCCGGAGAATATCGTTTCTGACAGGGGGACCCAGTTCGTGTCTAGATTTTGGCGGGCGTTCTGTGCTAGGATGGGCATTGATTTGTCTTTTTCGTCTGCGTTCCATCCTCAGACTAATGGCCAGACTGAGCGAACTAATCAGACCTTGGAGACTTATTTGAGGTGTTTTGTGTCTGCGGATCAGGATGACTGGGTTGCCTTTTTGCCGTTGGCGGAGTTTGCCCTCAATAATCGGGCTAGTTCTGCCACTTTGGTTTCTCCTTTCTTTTGCAATTCGGGGTTTCATCCTCGCTTTTCTTCTGGTCAGGTGGAGTCTTCGGATTGTCCTGGAGTGGATACTGTGGTGGATAGGTTGCATCGGATTTGGGGACAGGTGGTGGACAATTTGGAGTTGTCCCAGGAGAAGACTCGGCATTTTGCTAACCGCCGTCGTCGTGTTGGTCCTCGTCTTCGTGTTGGGGACTTGGTGTGGTTGTCTTCTCGTTTTGTCCCTATGAGGGTTTCTTCTCCTAAGTTTAAGCCTCGGTTCATCGGCCCGTATAAGATTTTGGAGATTCTTAACCCTGTGTCCTTTCGATTGGACCTCCCGGCATCTTTTTCTATCCATAATGTCTTTCATCGGTCATTATTGCGCAGGTATGAGGTACCGGTTGTGCCTTCCGTTGAGCCTCCCGCTCCGGTGTTGGTTGAGGGTGAATTGGAGTACGTTGTGGAGAAGATCTTGGACTCCCGTGTTTCCAGACGGAAACTTCAGTATCTGGTCAAGTGGAAGGGCTACGGTCAGGAGGATAATTCTTGGGTGACAGCCTCTGATGTTCATGCCTCTGATTTGGTCCGTGCCTTTCATAGGGCTCATCCTGATCGCCCTGGTGGTTCTTGTGAGGGTTCGGTGCCCCCTCCTTGAGGGGGGGGTACTGTTGTGAATTTGGTTTTTGGGCTCCCCCGGTGGTCGCTGGTGGTACTGGACTTGTGTGCTTCTCTTTCTCTGTTCACCTGTTTCCATCAGGATGTGGGAGTATCCTATTTAGCCTTGCTGCTCAGTTATTCTAGTGCCGGCCATCAATGTAACCAGAGCCTTTCTGTTGCATGTTCCTGCTTCTAGACTACTATCAGCTAAGTTGGACTCTTGTCCTAAGTTTGTTTGCATTTTTGTTCCAGTTCACAGTTATGTTATGTTTCTGTAGCTGGAAGCTCTTGTGGGCCGAAATTACCACTCCGGTGTCATGAGTTGACACATGAGTCTTAAAGTAATTTCTGGATGGTATTTTAATAGGGTTTTCAGCTGACCGTGAAGTTCCCTATTGTATCTTCTTTCTATCTAGTAAGCGGACCTCGCTTTGCTGAACCTACCTTCATACTGCGTATGTCTTTTCCTCTGAACTCACCGTCAATATATGTGGGGGGCTTCTGTCTCCTTTTTGGGGGAATTTCCCTAGAGGTAAGCCAGGTCTGTTTTTTCCTCTATTAGGGTTAGTTAGTTCTCCGGCTGGCGCTGGGCGTCTAGGGATAAAACGTAGGTACGTCACCCGGCCACTGTTAGTTGTGTGGTAGGTTTAGCTCACGGTCAGCTCGAGATTCCATCACCCAAGAGCTAGTCTGTTGTTTAAGTTCTCTGACGTTCCCTTGCCATTGGGAACCATGACACAGTAGGGCCTTCCTCTCCCCATTTCCATCACGTTGTGTGTGTGTTGTGCCATCCACTGAGCTACAGTGACTAAAAAGTTACAAGCTGAGGATTTAGCTTCTGGCATTTTTAAGGACTTGTGAACCGACCTCTGGAGACCCTGTCATGGAGATTATTATGTGATGTTTTCTAGTACATGGATGGGTCAGAAATGTCCCACAGTGAACGGCCGCCCTCACCGGTCTCTTGTCTGAGAACACAGAGACTAAAAGCCTTTTGTTCCCATCTCTTAGATCGGTGCACAGCCTGCTGTTGCTGGTAGTTAAGCACTAGTGATGAGTGAATATACTCGTTACTCGAGATATCCCAAGCACGCTCGGGTGTACTCCGAGTATTTTTTAGTGCTCGCAGTTTTAGTTTTTAGCGCCGCAGCTGAATGATTTACATCTGTTAGCCAGCATACTGTAAGTACATGAGGGGGTTGCCTGGTTGCTAGGGAATCCCCACATGTACTTATGCTGGCTAACAGATATAAATCATTCAGCTGCGGCAAGAAAAACTAAAACTCCGAGCACTGAAAAATACTCGGAGGACACCCGAGCGTGCTCAGGAAATCTCGAGTAACGAGTATATGCGCTCATCACTATTAAGCACCCATGGGGCAGCATGGTAGGTAACATTGTTGCTTTCTTTTTCTTGTTGCTGTTTTCATTAGTTCAGCTCTGACCAAGAACAATGAGATTTATCCTTTCAGACACATCTCAGAAAATTAAATCAGTGACCACAAGGGAACCTGCTCTTCCTTTTCATGACCCGTCGGTGGATACTGATAGGCAAATTGATGAGCTAGCTATCGGGTAATTCTATGGTGGCTCAGTGGTTAGCTCAATTATCTTTCAATGTTTGGGTCCTTAGTTCAATTCTGACTTAGGTCTGATTAAAACTACCTCTCAGTTGTAATTTTGAAGTTGCAAATGGACCTGTCATATCAATGATTTTGCCAAAGGTTATCTTCTGAGCAGCATGGTGGCCCAGTGGTAAGCACTGCTGCCGTCCAATGTTGGTTCCCTGGGTTCTACTCTGACGACAATGAGATTCCTCCTCTCAGGTATATTATAGAAGCTGTAATCAGTGACTGCAAATGGGACCTGCTCTAGTTTTTCCTGACCTTCCCATAGGTGCTGTGAGTCATATAAATGACTTACTCAGAGGTTAGCCCTTGGGCAGCATGATTGAGCAGTGGTTAGCACTGTTGTTGTCCAATGTTGATGTCCTGGGTTCAATTCTGACTGAGGACAATGAAATATCCTCTCAGGTGTATTTTCGAAATTATAGTCAGTGACTGCAAATGGGACCTCCTCTATTTTTTTCTGACCTTCCCATAAATGCTGAGAGTCCCATTGTTGATCTGGCCAGAAATAAACTCTCAGGCAGAACAGTGGCTCAGTGGTTACCTCCACTGCCATCCTACACTTGGGTCCTTAGTTCAACTCTGACTGAGGTCAATAAGACCCGCTCTTCCTTTTAATGACCCGTCGGTGGGTACTGGGACCCAAGCATTGAAAGGTAAGGGAACTAACCACTGCACCACCATAGCATTACCTGATGGTTAGGTCATCAATATGCCTATCAGTACCCACCAACAGGTCATGAAAAGGAAGAGCAGATTCAGTTGAGGACTCATTGACCTCAGTCAGAGTTGATCTAAGGACCCAAGTGTAGGAAGGCAGTGGAGGTAACCACTGAGCCACTGTGCTGCCTGAGAGTTTGTTTCTGGCCAGATCATCAATAGGACTCTCAGCATTTATGGGAAGGTCAGAAAAAACTAGAGCACGTCCCATTACAATTACTGTCTACCATTTCTAAAACACACCTGAGAGGAGGAATCTCATTGTCCTAAGTCAGAGTTGAACCCAGGACACCAGCAGTGCTAACCACTAGGCCATCATGCTGCCTGAGCACTAAACTGTGGGTAAGGCCGGCGTCACACTAGCGAGTTTTACGGACGTATGAGCGCAGAAAATATGTCCGTAAAATACGCATTACACATGGCCCAATGAATCTTTATGGGTCTGGTCCTATCTGCCGTATATTACGCATCCGTAATATACGGTATTGTACGGCCGTAGAAAATCGCAGCATGCTGCGTTTGTCAGCGTATTGCGCAAAAAATACGCCAATGCAAGTCTATGGGGGCGAGCAAAACACGGATTACACACGGACCATGCGTGTGACTTGTGAGAAATATGCTACACTCTGGCAGGTGGCAGGAAATGTCCCAAGGCCTCAATCAGGAAGCTGAGACATGCTAATTAGCTGAAAAAGCCAGACAGTGAACCCGGAAGTCTGCTGCATGCCTCCACGGAGTGAGAATCAGCATGGCTACCATCATCAATGTGGACATGTTGATTATTTTGGTGCAAGAAAGGCCAGTAATTTGGGACCAGAGAGATCCCAACTATGCCAACAGGGCCCAAAAAGAGGCAGCATGGAGGAGTATATGTGTGTCCCTATTCCCACATTATGACCAGCAGCCACATGAGGCACAGAGCCAAATAAGTAAGTACACTCATGTTAGTAAATTGATTTTAATGTGAAACAGCAGTACCCAACTATTTTGAAGTATTTAGCCTAAAATTGTTAAGTATTTGATATATAAATTTATATAACACCATTAAGTCCATGGTGCTGTACATGAGAAACGGGATAAATACAGGGTTCTTACAGATGTCCCTTACAGTGTTCAACAGAAAAATACCTACTGGGATAGAGGGTAGCGGACTCTGTCCTTGTGGCCTTATTTATTTATTTTTTTTAATCAAATCTAATATATAATTGCCTAGAATACTACTTCCTGCAATTTGTGCCAACTTCCGTGGCTTTGTCCGGAGCTAATGTCCGGAGATAATGTCCGGAGCTAATGTCCGGAGATAATGTCCGGAGCTAATGTCCGGAGATAAGTGACGTCACCAGTGTCCTACACCCAGGCAGAGCACAGGGGCCCCAGGCAGCATATGGGGCCCCAGGCAGAGCACAGTGGCCCCAGGCAGAGCACAGGGGCCCCAGGCAGCATATGGGGCCCCAGGCAGAGCACAGTGGTCCCAGGCAGAGCACAGGGGCCCCAGGCAGCCTATGGGGCCCCAGGCAGAGCACAGTGGCCCCAGGCAGAGCACAGGGGCTCCAGGCAGCATATGGGGCCCCAGGCAGAGCACAGGGGCCCCAGGCAGAGCACAGTGGCCCCAGGCAGAGCACAGGGGCCCCAGGCAGAGCACAGGGGCCCCAGGCAGAACATGGGGCCCCAGGCAGAGCACAGGGGCCCCAGGCAGAGCACAGGGGCCCCAGGCAGCATATGGGGCCCCAGGCAGAGCACAGGGGCCCCAGGCAGAGCACAGGGGCCCCAGGCAGCATATGGGGCCCCAGGCAGAGCACAGGGGCCCCAGGCAGCATATGGGGCCCCAGGCTGAGCACAGTGGCCCCAGGCAGAGCACAGGGGCCCCAGGCAGAACATGGGGCCCCAGGCAGAACATGGGGCCCCAGGCAGAGCACAGGGGCCCCAGGCAGAGCACAGGGGCCCCAGGCAGCATATGGGGCCCCAGGCAGAGCACAGTGGCCCCAGGCAGCATATGGGGCCCCAGGCAGAGCACAGTGGCCCCAGGCAGAGCACAGGGGCCCCAGGCAGCATATGGGGCCCCAGGCAGAGCACAGTGGCCCCAGGCAGAACAAGGGGCCCCAGGCAGAGCACAGTGGCCCCAGGCAGAGCACAGGGGCCCCAGGCAGAACATGGGGCCCCAGGCAGAGCACAGGGGCCCCAGGCAGAGCACAGGGGCCCCAGGCAGCATATGGGGCCCCAGGCAGAGCACAGGGGCCCCAGGCAGCATATGGGGCCCCAGGCAGAGCACAGTGGCCCCAGGCAGAGCACAGGGGCCCCAGGCAGAGCACAGTGGTCCCAGGCAGAGCACAGGGGCCCCAGGCAGCCTATGGGGCCCCAGGCAGAGCACAGTGGCCCCAGGCAGAGCACACACCAAATCGGAGGCCGAGGGGCCCCGCCAACCAAATCAGAGGCCGAGGAGCCTCGCCCACCAAATCGAAGGCCGAGCGGCCCCGCCCACCAAAGCGGAGGCCGAGGGGCCCGGCCCCGCCCACCAAAGCGGAGGCCGAGGGGCCCCGACCACCACATCGGAGGCTGAGGGGCCCCGCCCACCAAATCGGAGGCCGAGGGTCCCCGCCCACCAAATCGGAGGATAAGGGGCCCCGCCCACCAAATCGGAGGCCGAGGAGCCCCGCCCACCAAATCGAAGGCCGAGCGGCCCCGCCCACCAAAGCGGAGGCAGAGGGACCCCGCCCACCAAATCGGAGGCCGTGGGGCCCCGCCAACCAAATCGGAGGCCGTGGAGCCCCGCCCACCAAATCGAAGGCCGAGCGGCCCCGCCCACCAAAGCGGAGGCAGAGGGACCCCGCCCACCAAATCGGAGGCCGTGGGGCCCCGCCAACCAAAGCGGAGGCCGTGGAGCTCCGCCCACCAAATCGAAGGCCGAGGGTCCCCGCCCTCCAAATCGGAGGCAGAGGGACCCCGCCCACCAAATCGGAGGCCGAGGGGCCCCGCCCACCAAAGCGGAGGCCGAGGGTCCCCGCCCACCAAATCGGAGGCCGAGGGGCCCCGCCCACCAAATCGGAGGCCGAGGGTCCCCGCCCACCAAATCGGAGGCCGGTCCCCGCCCACCAAATCGGAGGTCGAAGGTCCCTGCCCACCAAATCGGAGGCCGAGGGTCCCCGCCCACCAAATCGGAGGCCGGTCCCCGCCCACCAAATCGGAGGCCGAGGGTCCCCACCCACCAAATCGGAGGACGAGGGGCCCCACCAACCAAATCGGAGGCCGAGGAGCCCCGCCCACCAAAAGTAAGTGCGGCCCCAAAAGTAAGTGCGCCCCCGGGTGCAAAAGTAAGTGCGCCCCCGGGTGCAAAAGTAAGTGCGCCCCCGGGTGCAAAAGTAAGTGCGCCCCCGGGTGCAAAAGTAAGTGCGCCCCCGGGTGCAAAAGTAAGTGCGCCTCCGGGTGCAAAAGTAAGTGCGCCCCCGGGTGCAAAAGTAAGCGCGCCCCCGGCCCCGGGTGCAAAAGTAAGCGCGCCCCCCAGTCCCATGTGTGAAAAGTGCTGCTGTAAAGCTGGTAGCGCTGTTCAAGCACCATGTATTTCCTTCAGGAAATGCCCATCTAATATATAATTGCCTAGAATACTACTTCCTGCAATTTGTGCCAACTTCCGTGGCTTTGTCCGGAGCTAATGTCCGGAGATAATGTCCGGAGCTAATGTCCGGAGATAATGTCCGGAGCTAATGTCCGGAGCTAATGTCCGGAGATAAGTGACGTCACCAGTGTCCTACACCCAGGCAGAGCACAGTGGCCCCAGGCAGAGCACAGGGGCCCCAGGCAGCATATGGGGCCCCAGGCAGAGCACAGTGGTCCCAGGCAGAGCACAGGGGCCCCAGGCAGCCTATGGGGCCCCAGGCAGAGCACAGTGGCCCCAGGCAGAGCACAGGGGCTCCAGGCAGCATATGGGGCCCCAGGCAGAGCACAGGGGCCCCAGGCAGCATATGGGTCGCCAGGCAGAGCACAGTGGCCCCAGGCAGAGCACAGGGGCCCCAGGCAGAACATGGGGCCCCAGGCAGAGCACAGGGGCCCCAAGCAGAGCACAGGGGCCCCAGGCAGCATATGGGGCCCCAAGCAGAGCACAGGGGCCCCAGGCAGAGCACAGGGGCCCCAGGCAGAGCACAGGGGCCCCAGGCAGCATATGGGGCCCCAGGCAGAGCACAGGGGCCCCAGGCAGCATATGGGGCCCCAGGCTGAGCACAGTGGCCCCAGGCAGAGCACAGGGGCCCCAGGCAGAACATGGGGCCCCAGGCAGAGCACAGGGGCCCCAGGCAGAGCACAGGGGCCCCAGGCAGAGCACAGGGGCCCCAGGCAGCATATGGGGCCCCAGGCAGAGCACAGTGGCCCCAGGCAGCATATGGGGCCCCAGGCAGAGCACAGTGGCCCCAGGCAGAGCACAGGGGCCCCAGGCAGCATATGGGGCCCCAGGCAGAGCACAGTGGTCCCAGGCAGAGCACAGGGGCCCCAGGCAGCTTATGGGGCCCCAGGCAGAGCACAGTGGCCCCAGGCAGAACATGGGGCCCCAGGCAGAGCACAGTGGCCCCAGGCAGAGCACAGGGGCCCCAGGCAGAACATGGGGCCCCAGGCAGAGCACAGGGGCCCCAGGCAGAGCACAGGGGCCCCAGGCAGCATATGGGGCCCCAGGCAGAGCACAGGGGCCCCAGGCAGCATATGGGGCCCCAGGCAGAGCACAGTGGCCCCAGGCAGAGCACATGGGCCCCAGGCAGAGCACAGTGGTCCCAGGCAGAGCACAGGGGCCCCAGGCAGCCTATGGGGCCCCAGGCAGAGCACAGTGGCCCCAGGCAGAACATGGGGCCCCAGGCAGAGCACAGGGGCCCCAGGCAGAGCACAGAGGCCCCAGGCAGCATATGGGGCCCCAGGCAGAGCACAGGGGCCCCAGGCAGCATATGGGGCCCCAGGCAGAGCACAGCGATATTTTGGACCACTGTGCGGTGTTTCAGACCCCCTGTGTGATGTCTGGGGCCCTGTTCTTAAGTATATTAAAGATTAAAGTAACGTATATTAAAGTATATTATAGATCAAATTTGACACGTTTATGAGCACCATTGAGTGATATACTCAAGAATGACATAATTTTTCAACATTTTATGGTTTCAAACTGTAAACACTCAGAGTTTTTTTTACTTCAACCAGAAAACCTTAACGGTTCATAAAAAACTTGACTGTTCAGGATATGATAAAAGTCATAGTATTCTGAATCTTTAACTTATAAAGATACCTTTACATGGGGTGATTATTGGTTCCAGAGAGGCTTTCGGCCGATAATCGTACACATGGCTGGTGACAGGACAATACAATATAAACGTTCAAAGGTAAACACTGATAACATTAAAATCTAATATATAATTGCCTAGAATACTACTTCCGGCAATTTGTGCCAACTTCCGCGGCTTTGTCCGGAGATAATGTCCGGAGATAAGTGACGTCACCAGCGTCCTACACCCGCTCAGGGTGGACAAAGATAAATGCCTTCGTGGTGCGCGGCACTTTTCTGATTGGTTGCCGCCTGCCGCGAGCGACCAATCAGAAATGTGCCGTACTGTCAAGAATTGTCAAGAGCTGGTGAATGCAGCCATTTTTTGTTCTTTCTTACTATTATTTATTAATTGTATTATTCTTACATTTGAATAAATAAAGTATATATGGATTCTAGACTCCCGATTCTTTAGAATCGGGCTGCCATCTAGTTCATAATAAATATATTAAACAAATGCAGCTTCCTAGGCTACACTACAATCTGTGTAGTCAATTACACCTTGTGTGACCACTGTGCATAATGGCGTAATAAAATATTTTACTCTATTTTGTTGCAGTGGATGATGTGATGAGAAGATGGTGGAGCATCCGCAATCAATATAGGAGGGAGAGGCAGCAGCATGACAGAAGTGGTTCAGGCGCACCTCCTAAAAAATATATATATATATTATGATCGCTTGACCTTCTTGAATCCCAGCATGGACCTCAGACCGTAAGTACAAACCTCACAACACATTTTACACATATGTTTAGAATGGTCAGACATTTACGTTTTTTATTTTTGCTACATACTTTCATAACAGAACACAATCTAACCTCACTGAGAGGGAGACAGGGTCGGATTCGGAGGTGGTCATAGACCCAGTTGGGGAAGGAGGAGAGGTGGCTGGTCCATCTTCAGATGCGTCATGCTTCGTCCCTCCAGGATCCTCGTCTACCACCCATCCAGCTCCAGCAGCACCTGGCCAAGATGATGCCCCACCAACAACATCAACAGCAGCAGCAGCACAAGCAAGCCAGGATGATCCTGCCAACAGCAGCAGCCCTACTGTTGCCCTGGAGCGCTCACCACAGGCTGCAGGGATGTTACAGCGGGCTCGCCGCAGAAGAGAGGTCCTCCAAAGTAGGAGAAATGTTGATGCTGGGGTGTTGAACTGCCTGGCAAGGGTTACTGAGGATGATGGTGAGGAGGGCTTTACGAGGAGCCTGGCCCAGTACTTACGTCACCTAGAGCGTGAGGTGAGGCTTCGTGTGAGAGGGTGCATTCAAATCCTTATTGATGCATGCACCCCCCCAAATGACCCATATGAGCTTATGGAGTCTATTGAGAATTGGCAGCTGTCATCACGTAACCTCCTGCGGCTGCAAAGATGTCAACAGGTGCATGCTCAACAGGGATTTGAAGCACCCCCTCCACGTCAGCCTACACCTCAACCCCTACCCACACCAAACCCACCATGGCAACCTCAGTACCATATGGCAGACTATCAGCAACCTTCCCAATATGGCCACTTGTCCAGACCCAGTGCTGGAGGCTGGTCCCAACCTGGGTTTGCACGACATGGCCATATTGGGGGTGGATATGATTCCAGGCCATATTTTCCACAACCTGAGGGATTTGGTCAGATTCCTTATGGCCATTACACAACTGGCCCACATGAGTCAAGGACGAATTTTCCTCTGGCCAACACATCATCCTCACAGGGTGAAGGACAATTGGCCCAACAAAGGCCACCTGACCAGGACCCAGAGCTACCACCATCTCCACTACCTACTTACCGAAATCTTTGAATTTTTTGTGTTGTTTTTGTGTTTGGTGAAGAAAACCATGTGTTCTTTATGTTAGTGCTGTCATAGCACTTTGTTATGATGTTCAAGTTATCACCAAAAAAAAGCCAACTTGAATTGGCTTGAAAAACAAAAAAAGGTTGCCCCAAAAAATTTGAGTTCAATACAAAAGGCTTTTGCGGTAATTAAAAAATATCATTTAAAGCCTAATTAGGTTTGTGGTCCAATCATTCTTACATCACACACACATGCTATGTTCAAAAACATATGCGAATTAAGTAAATACAACACACAGAGTTTAGATTCAAATAGTTTTTTTGTTTGGTAAACTTAGAATATATTTTCAAACAAAAATAATCATACATGCACAACTGCATAATCTTGCCAGGGAGTGGCACCATGAGGAGATACAAAATAATTTTTGAATACATCCCTAACTTTAAGACCAGAAAGGGGACGGCGCAGAGGAGGGCCATGTGGTGTAGGCCTAATCACATTGCTCAACAGTTGTTCACCAATATCAGCTGTGGAACAATCATGTATGCGGGTAAAATTGTGCAAAATAACACAGGCTTTTATGACTTCATTGACTGTAGCCTCACTGAGCTGAATGGCAGACTGGAGAACACACCATTTTGCCACCAGAATCCCAAAGGAGCACTCCACCAGTCTCCGCGCCCTGGAAAGCCGCAAATTAAACACCCTCCGCCGGTGGTCCAGGTTGCGCCGGGGATAAGGCCTCATGACGTGCCTCGTCAGTTGGAACGCATGATCTCCAACAAGAACAAAAGGCACTGCTTCCGCATTTGAGCCTGGGAGTTGTGGTGGTGGGAGGTCTAACTGGTTGTCACGTAGCCGCCGAGCCATAATGGATGAATTGAAGACCCTAGAGTCTCCAGTTCGCCCATAGGCCCCAATATCTACAATTATAAACCTGTAGTTACTGTCAACTACAGCTAACAGAACTACAGAGAAAAACTGCTTATAATTGTAGAATTGGGAGCCAGAGTTTGGCGGCTTACGCACCCTGATACTGTATGTTTCCCATCCACAGCTCCAATGCAGTTAGGGAAGTCACAAGTGTCCTGGAAGCCACTGGCTATTTTGAGCCAATCCTCCTGTTTTGGCTCAGGCATAACAAGTTCCTGAAGTTTAGCCCATATTTGACTACAGGTTGACCGCACAATGCCCGAAATTGTTGACCGCCCAATCAGAAACTCCAGGTGTAGTCCCGCATACGACAAGCCAGTGGACAGGAAGCTGAAAGGGAAAAAAAAAAAAATATTAGGTATGTAACAAGAGTTAAAAAAAACATGAAGAAGCAGAAGTAGATAGGATATTTTTAAAAACATGACTAACACTGTAAAATTGAACATTTACATAGGCTACTTTACTATAACATTAAACACAGTTTGGTTGATCTGCTTGTGCCCTAATGTACACATATACTTTCAAAAACCTGCTAGAACACAACACATAAAAAAATATCATCAACATACAGTATGTGAGAATGTTGAATACATACCGTAAGGTAAGGAGAAGACGCTCCTCTGCAGATATGGCTTTGCGCATCCTTGTGTCCTGATAGGTGATACCTGGACGTAATATCTCCAACAAGATATCAAAGGTACTGATGGTCATGCGACAGTGCAGATAGAACTTGTCAGGATGTGACCTCAAAGCTGTACAGAGCCTCTCAAAATGTCCTTTATTGAGGCATTGGGTCAATAGAGGATGCACCCACAATCTTCGTCTCCTCCTTCGCGGATCTACAATCACAGGTAGTGTTGAGCGATACCTTCCAATATGCAAAGGTATCGGTATCGTATTGGATCGGCCGATATCCCAAAAATATCGGATATCGCCGATACCGATACCCGATACCAATGCATATCAATGGGACACAAAATATCGGAATGGTTCCCAGGGTCTGAAGGAGAGGAAACTCTCCTTCAGGCCCTGGGATCCATATTCATGTATAAAATAAAGAATAAAAATAAAAAATATTGATATACTCACCCCTCCGACGGCCCCGACTCTCACCGGTCCAAGCGTCTGCCTCCGTTCCTAAGAATGCAGGGAGTGAAGGACCTTCGACGACGTCGCGGCTTGTGATTGGTCGCGTGACCGCTCATGTGACCGCTCACGCGACCAATCACAAGCCGCGACGTCATCGAAGGTCCTTCACTCCCTGCATTCTTAGGAACGGAGTCACCGCTAAGAGCCTGGGGCCACCGGAGGGGTGAGTATATCAATATTTTTTATTTTTATTATTTTTTACATGAATATGGATCCCAGGGCCTGAAGGAGAGTCTCTTCTGCTCCAGACCCTGGGAACCATACGCACCGCACACTTCCGATTCCGATTCTTGATATCGCAAAAATATCGGAACTCGGTATCGGAATTCCGATACAGCAAATATCGTCCGATACCCGATATTTGCAGTATCGGAATGCTCAACACTAATCACAGGATATGGCTGGCCAAAGCGACGTGACAACACCCAGTGAAACAACACCCACTGAATTGTGCTTAAAGACGGATGGTCAGACATGTTTTGAAGGTAATACCAACACACCCAAAAGAAGCACACCAACTAAATGGCCAGATGGGAGGGTGCCACCTGTTGTAGAGGGCTTAAATAGGGTTGGTGATGATGATTTAAATTATTTGCAGGCCAGAAAACCGTGAAATGTCCATTTTGCGATGTTGCGTGAAAAATACGCATTACGGATCACATACGGATCGCACACGCAACATTACATGCGCAAAATACGTGATCACACCTTAGCAACGGATTACCTACGGAACACTATTTCTGGGACTTTTCTGTGTATTGCGCCTGTATTACGGCCGTAAAAAACAGACCGTATTGTCTTACGCCTAGTGTGATGCCGGCCTAAGTCATCAATATGACTCCCGCCACCTATGGGAAGGTCAGGAAAAATAGACATAGCTGCCCAACACATCTAACCAATCTGTTCATTCGCAAGTGTGACCCCGGGTTATGCGTGTGAATGTCTACCCAACATGTAGGAACTTTTGCTTGCTGCCATTTCTGACTTTTCGCTGTTTTATTTATATGTCATTCCCTGGCCATAGCAGCCATCTTTATTGTCATATTGCTTTTGTGGTTTTTAGGTTTACTTTTCATTCTTTTGTTTGCATCTAGATGTCTGTTACAATTTCCTGGAAGTATTTGATAAAGTATAGCTATTAATGCTGAGCGAGTTCACTCGTTGCTCGGGTTTTCCCGAGCACGCTCGGGTGATCTCCGAGTATTTGTTATTGCTCGGAGATTTAGTTTTCGTCGCCTCAGCAGCATGATTTATGACTGCTGGACAGCTTGAATACATGTGGGGATTCCCTAACAAACAGGCATTCCTCACATGTATTTAGCCTGTCTGGAAGCCGTAATTCATGCAACTGAGGAGATGAAAACTAAATCTCCGAGCAATAACAAATACTCAGAGATCACCCGAGCATGCTTGGGAAAACCTGAACAACGAGTATACTTGCTCGTCACGAATACCTATATTAGGACCAGTGATATTGTGTTGGGGGATGAGAACAGGAGCAATTGCCTTTGGCACAACATTTTTAGTGGCACAAAAAAAGTATCAATGTTGTTATTAATTCCAAAGATCTAGGGCAGTCCACACGCCGCCGACTTCTTGATCTGTGCCGCAAATTTTCAGGTGTGTCACAAGACGTCACCATTTTGGTGCAGTTAGTACAATGACATGACTGCGTTGTGCCACCTGTGCTGACATTATCTATAAAGGAAGTGCCAGGTGGTACTACAGTGATAGTTATGGTCGACAGTAATCCTTGTATCGCTCCCTGGCCCCTTCCCCATAAAAGTTCACATTTCTCCGCTGTGTTACCTCTGTGCTGGCTTTCTGCACCATCTGGACTTGACCGATACGGGGGTGGTTTCCTCACAGACGCCTCCGGAATAAATGAGACACACTCCGGGTTAACTTCCACCACAACTTATTTACTCAGCACAGCTTGATCAATTACAGGCACTTCTGGTAACACATACAACACATTCTTCTCTGTCCCAGCTCTGTCCTTTCCTTCTTTATATATTCAGCCCTGGGTCAGACCGCTTCTTTCAGTCCCACAGAATCTATTCCATTCGGAATTCTTGCCTCACATGGGGGAGTCCTATACCGTTTCGCCCCGGTTCTAAGTACTGCCACCCAGGCAAAGATCTGCCACATCTCGTGTGTAGTGACTGTGCTGACCTGTCTTCTTGCTCTATAGGGATAGACTTCATTCAGCTGCTTCCGCAGTGCTTCCGTTCTCTTTTCTTCTTGGAGGAATCCTTCCTTGTAGCTGTTCTATGCTGGGCTCCCCTTCTTGAATGTTACGGGGCACAGCGACTTCTGGCTAGGCAGCCCAGTAAGCTGCACGGGCACATAGGCCCTGACTCACTAGTACCAGGAAGCTACACTATACTTATGCACTGTACCCCTCCTCTAATGGCCAACTATGGACACTACACCCCTATCATTATACTATGCCCGGGGACAAACTTTCCCTAACATAAAGTGTGCATGGCAAACATATCTATAAATACAGAGCAATATACATCAGTATAGCAATGCTCTTGTATACAGTGACAATACACTTTATGTGTAGCAGTACCACCGTGCACGAACACATTAATAACACATTATTTACACTCTTAAAGGGATTGGGGAGAAGAAGGAACAATATACACAATTACATCCCCTACATCTGTAGGGAAGAAATGTTTGCTCAGATTCGATGTGTTTGGAAAATTGGCACAAAGGTGGCAGTATGACTTTTGGACTGGGAGTTAGGGAGTCTTCATACCTTTTAATACTTTCTAAAGGGGACACTTACTGTAGGTTAGGGGTCTTGCCAAATGCACTGGCAACTCATGTTGCGCCACACAAGGAAACCATGTGTACCTTTACAGTGATAATCAGGTGTCTATTTCTGCAAGGAGCCGCTCCAGCTCATCACGTCACCGGGATCTTGCCGTGTGTTTACGTTGGGCTTCGTCTGCTTTTTCCAATGCCTTTATTTTCTCCAGACTCGACGCCTGCACCGCTAATTTAAATAGATATATGCTATGAGGTCCTGTCACTGAACTGTCAGAGAAAGCATGGCAGGAGAATGAGCTTCACACATAGTGGAGTATTATCACCATGCCATGGCGGAAAAATCACGCTGTGTCAAAGGAAAATGCTACACTGCAAAACTCATCAAGTCTCGACACAGGGAGATTGTGAGCGATGCCATTCGGCCAGGCGGGGAATGTGTTTGATTGCTTCTATCTGTCTGATGGGATCTTGTAGGCTAAAATAATAACATCTCCCTGCACTTTAAAGGTTAAATCCGATGGACTGCACTGGTTAAAGCACAATCTCTTCTCACACTGTGGATGTTATGTCGGGAAGTTCTTTCAGATGAGATGTTTGTGCCTGTTTGATGCATATTTTATCGAGCGTCGCCTGCTAGGATTTGGCAGACTGAGCACACGGTAAAACACTAGGTCTTCCATGAGGCTTCAGAGGAGAATGGAGTTCAACAGTAGCTTCATTCTGAGCTTCATAAAGTAAAAATTGACCAAAACTATTTTTATTAAAGAATAAATAATAGAGAAAAGCTTTTACTTTTCTTTCTCCAGTAAGATTATATGCCCAAGTACTGATCTCATTGGCCATGACTAGGATTAGGAAGCGGTGGTTTGCAAAGGTCCATTCATAAGAATAGATTTATTCTAGTAGGAATTTAGAGGGGTTGTCCACTACTTTAACACTGAGGACCTATCCTTAGGCTAGGACACCAATGTCTGATCAGTGAGGTTGTGACACTCAGCGTCACTGATCAGCTGTTTTCGATGCCAGTAATGGCCGGAAGGGCTCAGTTACGGAACTAACAGTGGCCGGGTCCAGGTATTGCACATCAGCCCCCTATTAATTTAAGTAGGAGATGGATGTGGAGTACCTGGCCGTGACCACTATACAGTAGAACAAGCAGCTCCGTAACTGAGCAGTTCCTGCTGCCGCCGGCACTGAGAAAAGTTGATCGTCGTGAGAGCCAGGTGTTGTACCCTCACCGATCAGACATTGATGACCTATACTGCAACTCAAATCACAGCCACTAGGTGGCCACGTATAGACATACTGCTCGACAGTCAACCCAGGTGCTCGGGTATGTCCATTACTTGATCGAGTGTCGTAGGTGCTCGAGTGCCATGCTCAAGTTGCCGGCCTGGATGCGGATGAGAAAGAGAGAGACTCCCTGTTAGGGTCTTCCAGAAAAATGCTTGAGTTTCCCATTGACTTTCATTATACTTGGTACTCGAGTTGAGCCTGTCTGAGGGTCCGACCTGCTCGATTCGAGTACCGAGCACTCAGGCATTTTAGTGGTGAATCATCAATAATAGACACATGTAGCATAAACATCTCCCAATGGAGTATCATATTTATCTAAGCTAGTCATCTTCTTGGGATATATCGAGCAAAAGGAAAATATATTTTTGTACTGCAACTCAAGATAAGTAGCAGGTGATTTTGATGCTTAAATAAATAAATATTTATTGAAAGTTTAAAACATCTTTGAAAAGTTGTTTTATCCTATAGCCCCTCAAATGTCCTGCACATCAGTGAGAATTTGGGTCCTGAGGGCCCATTGGATGCTCAGTAGACTATGCAGAAGCTCTGGGCTCACGAACATGGGTGGGGAATAGAAGTCAGTTTTGCTTGTGGTTGAGTTGCCATCATTTGTCCCAACTTTCTTCCTCGAATGGGGTTATTCCCTGGATCAAAATTTGTCTCGTATGCATAGGTCAAGGAATAGGTTATGAATTGATGGAGGTCTGACTGCTGGGTTCCACACTGAACCCAAGAATGAGGCTTTGAATTCCGAGTACCACTCTACCCAGTCCTATGTTGAATGGATTGAAGACGTTCATGCCCGATCTCTGCTCCGGAAATAGCGGAGCGCTGTTGTTGGCTTTCTTCAGATGTTGTGTAGACAATGAATAGAGTGGAGGTTGAGTAGAGCCAGGTTGGATCCTTAGCTCCTTTCTTGGGGGTCCCACTATCTGAATCCCAGTAATCAGTAAATGATTTCTTATCCTCTGGAGAGGGAATAACCTCTTCAGAGGCTACAATATATTTATGAAACTTTTAAAAGTTTAGTTAGACTTTAATACTTTTTACACCATAGTAGTGAAATGTGATGATTGGATATTGCTTAGTGCTGTTTTATTATGTCAGAAAGTGAGGGAATGATACACACCAGCACAATAATTAGCAAGAATTGAACCCGAGTCACCATCTTTAAAGAGATATCTGTAAACGTCCACAGTATACAGCGTAAATATTTAGTAGAGGGGTGCACAAGCTTTCGGGGTCCGAGGGCCATATAGTCAGATTGTACCAACCCCAAGGGCTTCAATATCATCAAAGTATTACCTTCCAAAACATTTATTGCATACAGAAAGTATGTGCCATAAATTTCTACAGGGTGTTGGTTTCATTTTTAGGGCTCCCACCTATCAGGAAGGTAGAGGAACTTATCTCTTGAGAAAGGAATGAGACGATGTATGTAGACTTTTCCACTGTAGTATATGCTAAAACGGTCAAGTATTTCCCTTCTCCCAGAAACTACAATAAATAGCAGCATCCATACATGGACACTTGTTCACCTTACCTTCTCCATTCTGGGCTACAGAGTTCAAGGCTCACCCAGTCTGCAAAATTATGGCCACACAACCCCCATTCATCAATTGCTGCCCCTATGGGGCTCATCACCACTGGTCTTCTCCATATCACAGAAAATACATAAGACCAGATACTGGTCAAATCAAATGGTTGATAGTGAGCAGAAGGTTGAAGGCCACACAGATTGGCATTGAGTGCAGAATATGGCCCCCAGGTCGCAGGTTCTGCACCCCTGAGTTAGTAGACCATGAGCCTCCCACTTGAGACTCTTGTGAACGGAGCCCCATCTCTCACTTCTGTGAGTGGACACATGCCTGTTTCCACTATTCTTCTCCATGTCATGGAAAATACATGAGACCAGACACTGGTCAAATCAGATGGTTGATGGTGAGCAGATGGTTGAAGGCCACACAGATTGGCATCGAGGGCCGAATATGGCCCCCAGGTCGCAGGTTCTGCACCCCTGATTTAGTAGACCATGAGCCTTTCTCTTGAGACTCTTGTGAACGGAGCCCCATCTCTCACCCCTGTGAGTGAACACATGCCTGTCTCCATTAGTGTTCTCCATGTCACGGAAAATACATGAGACCAGACACTGGTCAATTCAGATGGTTGATGGTGAGCAGATGGTTGAGGGCCGCACAGAATGGCATCGCGGGCCGCATGTGGCCCTCAGGTCGCAGGTTCTGTACCCCTGATTTAGTAGACCATGAGCCTCCCTCTTCTGAGACTCTTGTGAACGGAGCCCCATCTTCCACCCCTGTGAGTGGACACATGCCTGTCTCTCCATCAACGTCTTTGGGATTTCCAAAAAATATCAGATCCAGATGATGGATTAGGTTTAAACCCATTTTTACTACATGTACCTGTTTATCCGATGGTGGAAGGTGGAAGATTGTCATTGATTTTTTTAACCAAATTTTGTATCCTCTATATTGTCCATTTAGTGTAAAAATACCATTCCCTTTCCTTCTGAGTAGTAAAACCCTCTTTCATAATGGGGGATATATGGGGGCTACCGGCACTGTTGCCTGCGACAGACACAGTATTATTAGGTTGCGGTATTACTTATGCATTATATGGCAATATTATATAGATATGTGCTTATATTAGGAATTAAAGTGGAATTTGAGAAAAGGGGGAAATAATTAAGAGGGGTCTTTATAAGTCTTCATCTGCCCCCAATGTCAGTTATATTCGAGTGGTGGCAAAAAGAAATGATTATTTTCCAAAGCGAATATAATATTAACATAGCACTCAAGCAAAAATAAAAAATATATATACATGGTGATCTTAAAAGACTCCCTAGAATACATCATAGGTGTTTGGTTTGCACGTCTGACTAGTATAATGGGAGGTGAGGGAAATAAATCAATATGACTTTCTTGCAGAATGAAGCTGTTTCACGTAACCTCTCAATTTCAGAGTTCTCAGAACCTTTCCTCCAGGCACACATTATGAATATCCATGTGTAAGCATGAATAGGTTAATCAGCGCATTGCCGTGCTGATGACTTGCTCGAATCCCGTGACAATTGAGCTCCGGAGAGTCCTGTCTTGTAAAGATTCTGTTATGGCAAAAACTGCTAAAAGGCAGACAGAAAAATGAGAATAACCCCAGAAATCTCTGCAGCAGAAGAAGAAGGAATGTAAAGAATCGCATGAAAAATGTTATCTGCAATAGAGCAGGTATTCAGCACATTTACAGAGGACGTCTGTGCATTAACCTTCCTGCTGGAAATTCAATACATAGCACGAAACATATATTTTTCCATATGTTTTATGTCTTTATTTTATTAGGGATTTAGTTATACTATTATTTATTATTATTTTAATATTAATTTTCCTACAAAGAATAAAAATGAAGCACAGACGTATACAATATACAGATTTACAGGCAGTATCTGTAATGATGACAACGATAAAAAAAATTGTATTTGTTTTTATATATTTTCCTGGGTTTTTTTGTGTTAAAAAGTCAGAACTTTAAAAAAAAAAATGGGTTTAGCGATGGCATATTCTAAGACTCCATTGATGGAGAGGCGCTCACGTACAGATATTATATTGTGATTATTTTTATTCAACATTTATACTTTGGATTTAATAATTGTTTTGTTTCAAAGACCAGGTTGATATAAACCAAACATGGATTTGTTTTAATTGTTTTTATTTTGCTATTTTTTTCCTGTTGGGAAAAGGTAATGTGATTTTTTTTTTTCACTATTCTTTTTACATTTACAGGAGATTTTGGGATAGAGTTAGACATATGGATTTTCTGTGATGTGAGTAATAATTTTCCACATCACAATCTACAGTATATTTAATAATAATCCTGAAAACTTGTGGTTTTTAATCTGACCAATGAGCCTCACATTGGGCTGCTTCTTCCTGTTCTGTACAGATCTGTTTTCAGAAGTTTCATTATCATCATAGACAGCTCTACTAGTGACTGATAACACCTCTATATACAATACATAACACAAGATCCACCATTCACATCACATGACGTCACAGCTCACCTCCTCCTCCTGTACAATGGCTGATAACACCTCTATGTATAGTAGATAACAGGATCCACCATTCACGATAGGTGATGTCACAGCTCACCTCCTCCTCCTGTACAATGACTGATAACACCTCTATATACAGTAGATAACACAGGATCCACCATTCACAGTAGGTGATGTCACAG
This sequence comes from Ranitomeya variabilis, assembly GCF_051348905.1. NCBI lineage: Eukaryota > Metazoa > Chordata > Amphibia > Anura > Dendrobatidae > Ranitomeya > Ranitomeya variabilis. The sequence goes on from NC_135233.1 coordinate 434,179,036, forward strand.
CTCACCTCCTCCTCCTGTACAATGACTGATGACACCTCTATATACAGTAGATAAAACAGGATCCACCAATCACAATAGGAGATTTCACAGCTCACCTTCTCCTCCTGTACAATGACTGATAACACCTATATATACAGTAGATAGCACAGGATCCACCATTCACAGTAGGTGATGTCACAGCTCACCTCCTCCTCCTCCAGTACAATGACTGATAACACCTCTACATACAGTAGATAACATAGGATCCACCATTCACAGTAGGTGATGTCACAGCTCACCTCTTCCTCCTCCTGTACAATGACTGATAACACCTCTATATACAGTAGATAACACAGGATCCACCAATCATAATAGGAGATGTCACAGCTCACCTCCTCCTCCTGTACAATGACTGATAACACCTCTATATACAGTAGATAGCACAGGATCCACCATTCACAGTAGGTGATGTCACAGCTCACCTCTTCCTCCTCCTGTACAATGACTGATAACACCTCTACATACAGTAGATAACACAGGATCCACCATTCACAGTCGGTGATGTCACAGCTCACCTCCTCCTCCTGTACAATGACTGATGACACCTCTATATACAGTAGATAACACAGGATCCACCAATCACAATAGATGATGTCACAGCTCACCTCCTCCTCCTGTACAATGACTGATAACACCTCTATATACAGTAGATTACACAGGATCCACCATTCACAATAGGAGATGTCACAGCTCACCTCCTCCTCCTGTACAATGACTGATAACCTCTCTATATACAGTAGATAACACAGGATCCACCATTCATAATAGGTGATGTCACAGCTCACCTCCTCCTCCTGTACAATGACTGATGACACCTCTATATACAGTAGATAACACAGGATCCACCATTCACAATAGGTGATGTCACAGCTCACCTCCTCCTCCTGTACAATGACTGATAACACCTCTATATACAGTAGATAACACAGGATCCACCATTCACAATAGGTGATGTCACAGCTCACCTCCTCCTCCTGTACAATGACTGATAACACCTCTATATACAGTAGATAACACAGGATCCACCATTCACAATAGGTGATGTCACAGCTCACCTCCAACTCCTGTACAATGACTGATAACACTTCTATATACAGTAGATAACACAGGATCCACCATTCACAATAGGTGATGTCACAGCTCACCTCCTCCTCCTGTACAATGACTGATAACACCTCTATATACAGTAGATAACACAGGATCCACCATTCACAATAGGTGATGTCACAGCTCACCTCCTCCTGTACAATGACTGATAACACCTCTATATAGAGTAGATAACACAGGATCCACCATTCACATTAGGTGATGTCACAGCTCACCTCCTCCTGTACAATGACTGATAACACCTCTATATACATATACAAACAAAGAAACCCAAGTACATCATAAACATCATAAGGTGGGAATGCTAGGTAGCCAACCACCGAGTGTAGCTTAATTCGAACTCCATAAATGCTTCGGAATGAGGAGAAAATAGTGGAGTCAACTCGAATTTATAGAATATAGCAAAATACAAATTTTATTTAGACAATATTAAAAACAGTACAGACAACGGAATATCAAATATATTCAGGAAAAAGCAGTGACAGGTAAAGTGCGCACATATATATTGCTGTTGGAGAGGCATAAACTTGCCTCAATAATAAATTAGGCAGGCAGGCAGTGCTGTGGAGTGCAAAGCTCAACAGCGAAGGCATGTAGAGAAACTAGCCTGGTATGGCTCTGGTAAGTGCAAAGCCGGCATAGGTAGTATTGTAATAAAACCTCACCAAAACATAAAGTTGAGACAAAATGCAGCAAAGCTTACCGCAATGTGCGCAGCAGACCTGTATGTGATGGTGGATGACCCAACTCGCGTTTCGTGTCCACGCCGGACACTTCCTCAAGGGGTATATTCTGCGCATATGGAAAAGGACCTTAAAAAGCCATAGCAATATATAACATGATGTGTTTTTCACCAATCACATTGCGGTAGTGATGGCGCATGCGCAATGTGAATCCCGGGTGTCGGCACAGCAACAAGGCGTCTGGAGTCACAGCGCGTGCGCAGGGGACCTGAGCAAGCGAAGGAGACCATGGAGACGCCCGCTGTCATGCCGGGCCCGGGGACAACACCGCGCATGCGCGCAACCGCCCGTGAATTTGGGAACGTGTAACGTGTGCAGCAGGTAAGATATCAACAGCGTCACTATAAGCAGCACAGAGTATAAGAGTCAAATCAATACATATATACATAGCATGTTAATTACATGTCAGAAGAATAGAATCACATTATAAACGTAAAGCATATATACAGTGGGGCAAAAAAGTATTTAGTCATTCAGCAATAGTGCAAGTTCCACCACTTAAAAAGATGAGAGGCGTCTGTAATTTACATCATAGGTAGACCTCAACTATGGGAGATAAACTGAGAAATAAAAATCCAGAAAATCACATTGTCTGTTTTTTATCATTTTATTTGCATATTATGGTGGAAAATAAGTATTTGGTCAGAAACAAACAATCAAGATTTCTGGCTCTCACAGACCTGTAACTTCTTCTTTAAGAGTCTCCTCTTTGCTCCACTCATTACCTGTAGTAATGGCACCTGTTTAAACTTGTTATCAGTATAAAAAGACACCTGTGCACACCCTCAAACAGTCTGACTCCAAACTCCACTATGGTGAAGACCAAAGAGCTGTCAAAGGACACCAGAAACAAAATTGTAGCCCTGCACCAGGCTGGGAAGACTGAATCTGCAATAGCCAACCAGCTTGGAGTGAAGAAATCAACAGTGGGAGCAATAATTAGAAAATGGAAGACATTCAAGACCACTGATAATCTCCCTCGATCTGGGGCTCCACGCAAAATCCCACCCCGTGGGGTCAGAATGATCACAAGAACGGTGAGCAAAAATCCCAGAACCACGCGGGGGGACCTAGTGAATGAACTGCAGAGAGCTGGGACCAATGTAACAAGGCCTGCCATAAGTAACACACTACGCCACCATGGACTCAGATCCTGCAGTGCCAGACGTGTCCCACTGCTTAAGCCAGTACATGTCCGGGCCCGTCTGAAGTTTGCTAGAGAGCATTTGGATGATCCAGAGGAGTTTTGGGAGAATGTCCTATGGTCTGATGAAACCAAACTGGAACTGTTTGGTAGAAACACAACTTGTCGTGTTTGGAGGAAAAAGAATACTGAGTTGCATCCATCAAACACCATACCTACTGTAAAGCATGGTGGTGGAAACATCATGCTTTGGGGCTGTTTCTCTGCAAAGGGGCCAGGACGACTGATCCGGGTACATGAAAGAATGAATGGGGCCATGTATCGTGAGATTTTGAGTGCAAACCTCCTTCCATCAGCAAGGGCATTGAAGATGAAACGTGGCTGGGTCTTTCAACATGACAATGATCCAAAGCACACCGCCAGGGCAACGAAGGAGTGGCTTCGTAAGAAGCATTTCAAGATCCTGGAGTGGCCTAGCCAGTCTCCAGATCTCAACCCTATAGAAAACCTTTGGAGGGAGTTGAAAGTCCGTGTTGCCAAGTGAAAAGCCAAAAACATCACTGCTCTAGAGGAGATCTGCATGGAGGAATGGGCCAACATACCAACAACAGTGTGTGGCAACCTTGTGAAGACTTACAGAAAACGTTTGACCTCTGTCATTGCCAACAAAGGATATATTACAAAGTATTGAGATGAAATTTTGTTTCTGACCAAATACTTATTTTCCACCATAATATGCAAATAAAATGATAAAAAAACAGACAATGTGATTTTCTGGATTTTTATTTCTCAGTTTGTCTCCCATAGTTGAGGTCTACCTATGATGTAAATTACAGACGCCTCTCATCTTTTTAAGTGGTGGAACTTGCACTATTGCTGAATGACTAAATACTTTTTTGCCCCACTGTAGCTGGCCACTATATCAATAGGTGCTTAAGAATGACATGACGTAAAGGATGTCAGAAGCGCTGTATGGACTCCATAATACAGTGATGGAATGATGAAAGAAGTACGGCATAAAGTTCTTGACCATATTGAAAAATCACTGAATAAAATAGAAAATTATAAAATTAAAAGCATGATAAAACAAGAAGAAACGCATTTTACACCATCTAGGAGAAAGTATATAGAGTAATATTAGGGCACAGAGAGAAGAACAGGATAATGATGTGGAGCAAAACTATAAAAATGGGACAAAAGTAAGAGACTCATTAAGACCTTTGGGGGCCAATGTATCGAGAACTACGATCCATCTAGATTCTTTTTGAGCTAGGATTTTTTTATAATTTCCACCACGAATCCCGAGATGGATAGCTTCAATCCCTCTAACTCTAAATGATGTTGGATCACATTTATGATAGACTTTAAAATGGCGAGGGATGGATTTAAGTTCAGAAAGATCGACCACCGTCTTGGCACCACAAATGTCCCGCACATGCTCACGTACTCTGATTCTGAGTTCTCTCGAGGTAAGACCAACGTATATCATGGAGCAGCCACATGTGGCGTAATAAATTACGTTAGTACTGCCACATGATATACGTTGTCGTATTGTGTACTGCTTTGAACCGTCTGATGATTGAAATGTGAAGCACCGCAGGACATTCGCGCAGGCAAGACAGTGACCGCAGGAAAAACAGCCCACTATCGGTTCTCTGTTACTAAATGGATTAGCAACTTTTGGAGCATAGTGGCTGTTAACGAGTAAATCATTTAGATTTTTGGTTCTTCTTGATGTCATGGAGGGAAAACTGCCAATGGATGGGCCCAGGGAAGGTTCGGCGCCCAAAACAGCCCAATGTTTTGTTAGAATATCACGCATATTCTTCCATTCGTGATTGTACGTTGCAATAAAGCGGATCTTTTGATTATCTTTTTTCATCGTATTTTCTCTAGGATATAGCAAGTCACTACGTGGGGTCCTTTTTGCTCTGCCGTAGCCTTTCCTTATACACCTGTTGCTATAACCACGATCTGAAAAACGGATTTTGAGGTCTGCTGCTTGTTTCTCAAACCGGTCATTGGTGGAGCAGATTCTCTTCATTCTGAGGAACTGTCCGACCGGAACGGTGCTAATGGTGGAAGGGTTATGGGATGAACTGGCATGTATGAGTGAATTAACTGATGTCGGCTTTCTGTACACATCAGTCTGCACCAACCTGTTGGCATCGACTGAAAGTGAAATATCCAGAAAGTCGACAGTAGCAGTATCAAAGGTATATACAAGTTTGATGTTAAGCCTGTTATCATTCAAGGCTGACATGAAATCCCCGAGCTCCTGCACCGTCCCGTCCCACAAAAACATCACATCGTCAATATAACGGAGCCAGCACAGCACATGGGAGGCGGCCTGTGCGCCCCCGTCGCCAAATAAAGATCTCTCCCAGTGACCTAGGAAGAGATTAGCATGTGAAGGCGCACAGGCCGCGCCCATGGCCGTGCCGCGCTTCTGCAAGTAAAAATGATCTTTGAAGACGAAAAAGTTGTGGGTCAGGACAAAGTGCAGCAGCTCGAGGATAAGTTCCACCATTGCGCCGTCCAGGTCGGAGGTCCCCAGAAAAAAACGAATCGCGTCTAGTCCGTTGTCGTGGTTAATACAGGTGTATAAGGATTCTACATCCGCTGTTACTAAAATAGTATTTTCATCCACAAGGATGCCATCAACACGTGCCAGGACGTCCGTCGTGTCACGGACAAATGATGGTAATAGTGCTACAAGTGGTTTTAAATAGAATTCTATAAATTTGCAAATTGGGTCACACAGACCTTCCATCCCCGACACGATGGGGCGTCCTGGTGGGTTGAGGGCATCCTTGTGGACTTTAGGAAGAAGATAAAAAGTGGGTGCTTTGGGAAACTTAACCATTAGACCATCAAGAACCTCCTTTGTAATTATGTCCTTTTCATAGGCGGAAAATAAAATACGCTGGAGTATAAGCGAGAAGGAGGTAGTAGGATTAAATGATAATTTCATATATGTCAAAGGGTCTCTCAATTGACGAAAGGCCTCTTTTTCATAAAGTGTAGTCGGCCAGATCACAATGTTCCCTCCCTTGTCCGCTCTTTTAAAGATCACATCAGGTAGTGATTGTAGTTCAGCGATAGCATGGCGTTGTGCCGCAGTAAGATTATCGGATCTACGTCTGGAGGATAATTTTTTGAAATCATCACTGACTAATTTGGTGAATATTTCTATCGCTGGACTCAAGGACAGGGGAGGGAACCTCTGTGATCTGGGACGAATTGTAGATGGAAACCTACCTCGATCAGAAGAGGCCTGTTCGTCAAGGAGATCTTCTAAATTTTGAAGTACCTCCCTCTCGATTTCGTCCAGCGGTTCCGCCAATTGTTTCTTAGTGTGAAGTTTTATCAGTAACAGCTTGCGGGAAAATAAATGAAGGTCTTTTAGTGCTGAAAAATAATCAAAAGAGTTAGTAGGAGAGAATGTCAAACCCCTTTCGAGCACTTGGAGCTGTGTATCAGTAAGGACATGAGTAGAAAGGTTAAGAACCTGAAGTCCCCCCCGGGCTCCACCAGAGGCAGACTTCACTCCGACATCTTTATTTTTAGTTTTTGTAGATTGTCTCGTAGTTATTCGTTTATTGGTTTGATCAAAGAAGGGCTGACCACCAGATACTGATAGCTGTGGTTGAATATCATCATCATATGATCTATTAGATTTTATTGAGGCAGATCTTGATCTAGATCTAGATTGGTTTCTATACTGTTGGCGGGAGCGCTCATTTGGGTTACGCCACCTATATACTCTGCCCGTCAACTTGTCTTGAGTGTCTCTTTGAAACTTTTTATTTTTAATAGTTTGGATATCACTGACCCACTTTTGGAGCTCCACATCAATATCCTCGTTCAATTTTTTCAAGGCTTCACCCGTCATCTCTTTCTGTAATATAGTTTGTAGATTATCAATATCTACTTCAAGAGATTCTAATGAGCCTTGATTCATGTTTTTTAGGAGTTCTAAGAACCCTTTTGAGCAGGTGTTAACTAGTTCCTCCCACTTGTCTTTGAAATCATCATCATATATGGGGAAGGCTGGAAACACCTGAACCCGCAATCCACGAGGGATAAGTTCTTTTTGCAAATACTTCTCTAAGTAAGCATGATTCCACCAGATGCGGGTTCTTTTTTTCAAAAGATCTTTAAACTTATAAATGGTCTCTTGTAGATTACTGTTTTGCCCATCTATACTCGTCGAACTGCTATCCTGAAAAGTATCGTTAAGTTGGGCGCGCCATGTGCGGTCACGAGCCCGGAAATCCATATAAAAATTGGGAGACACTGTAAAGAATACAGAAATGATAAATATAGAAACAAAGAAACCCAAGTACATCATAAACATCATAAGGTGGGAATGCTAGGTAGCCAACCACCAAGTGTAGCTTAATTCGAACTCCATAAATGCTTCGGAATGAGGAGAAAATAGTGGAGTCAACTTGAATTTATAGAATATAGCAAAATACAAATTTTATTTAGACAATATTAAAAACAGTACAGACAACGGAATATCAAATATATTCAGGAAAAAGCAGTGACAGGTAAAGTGCACACATATATATTGCTGTTGGAGAGGCATAAACTTGCCTCAATAATAAATTAGGCAGGCAGGCAGTGCTGTGGAGTGCAAAGCTCAATAGCGGAGGCATGTAGAGAAACTAGCCTGGTATGGCTCTGGTAAGTGCAAAGCCGGCATAGGTAGTATTGTAATAAAACCTCACCAAAACATAAAGTTGAGACAAAATGCAGCAAAGCTTACCGCAATGTGTGCAGCCGACCTGTATGTGATGGTGGATGACCCGACGCGCGTTTCATGTCCACGCTGGACACTTCCTCAAGGGGTATATTCTGCGCATATGGAAAAGGACCTTAAAAAGCCATAGCAACATATCACATGATGTGTTTTTCACCAATCACATTGCGGTAGTGATGGCGCATGCGCAATGTGAATCCCGGGTGTCGGCACAGCAACAAGGCGTATGGAGTCACAGCGCGTGCGCAGGGGACCTGAGCAAGCGAAGGAGACCATGGAGACGCCCGATGTCATGCCGGGCCCGGGGACAACACCGCGCATGCGCGCAACCGCCCGTGAATTTGGGAACGTGTAACGTGTGCAGCAGGTAAGATATCAACAGCGTCACTATAAGCAGCACAGAGTATAAGAGTCAAATCAATACATATATACATAGCATGGTAATTACATGTCAGAAGAATAGAATCACATTATAAACGTAAAGCATATAAAGCTGGCCACTATATCAATAGGTGCTTAAGAATGACATGACGTAAAGGATGTCAGAAGCGCTGTATGGACTCCATAATACAGTGATGGAATGATGAAAGAAGTACGGCATAAAGTTCTTGACCATATTGAAAAATCAATGAATAAAATAGAAAATTATAAAATTAAAAGCATGATAAAACAAGAAGAAACGCATTTTACACCATCTAGGAGAAAGTATATAGAGTAATATTAGGGCACAGAGAGAAGAACAGGATAATGATGTGGAGCAAGCATATTTTATTCAGTGATTTTTCAATATGGTCAAGAACTTTATGCCGTACTTCTTTCATCATTCCATCACTGTATTATGGAGTCCATACAGCGCTTCTAACATCCTTTACGTCATGTCATTCTTAAGCACCTATTGATATAGTGGCCAGCTATATATTCTTTACGTTTATAATGTGATTCTATTCTTCTGACATGTAATTAACATGCTATGTATATATGTATTGATTTGACTCTTATACTCTGTGCTGCTTATAGTGACGCTGTTGATATCTTACCTGCTGCACACGTTACACGTTCCCAAATTCACGGGCGGTTGCGCGCATGCGCGGTGTTGTCCCCGGGCCCAGCATGACAGCGGGCGTCTCCATGGTCTCCTTCGCTTGCTCAGGTCCCCTGCGCACGCGCTGTGACTCCAGACGCCTTGTTGCTGTGCCGACACCCGGGATTCACATTGCGCATGCGCCATCACTACCGCAATGTGATTGGTGAAAAACACATCATGTGATATGTTGCTATGGCTTTTTAGGGTCCTTTTCCATATGCGCAGAATATACCCCTTGAGGAAGTGTCCAGCATGGACACGAAACGCGCATCGGGTCATCCACCATCACATACAGGTCTGCTGCGCACATTGCGGTAAGCTTTGCTGCATTTTGTCTCAACTTTATGTTTTGGTGAGGTTTTATTACAATACTACCTATGCCGGCTTTGCACTTACCAGAGCCATACCAGGCTAGTTTCTCTACATGCCTCCGCTGTTGAGCTTTGCACTCCACAGCACTGCCTGCCTGCCTAATTTATTATTGAGGCAAGTTTATGCCTCTCCAACAGCAATATACAGTTAGGTCCATATATATTTGGACAGAGACAAGATTTTTTTAATTTTGGTTATAGACATTACCACAATGAATTTTAAACAAAACATTTCAGATGCAGTTGAAGTTCAGACTTTCAGCTTTCATTTGAGGGTATCCACATCAAAATTGGATGAAGGGTATAGGAGTTTCAGCTCCTTAACATGTGCCACCCTGTTTTTAAAGGGACCAAAAGTAATTGGACAGATTAAATAATTTTAAATAAAATGTTCATTTTTAGTACTTGGTTGAAAACCCTTTGTTGGCAATGACTGCCTGAAGTCTTGAACTCATGGACATCACCAGACGCTGTGTTTCCTCCTTTTTGATGCTCTGCCAGGCCTTCACTGCAGTGGTTTTCAGTTGGTGTTTGTTTGTGGGCCTTTCTATCTGAAGTTTAGTCTTTAACAAGTAAAATGCATGCTGAATTGGGTTGAGATCAGGTGACTGACTTGGCCATTCAAGAATATTCCACTTCTTTGATTTAATAAACTCCTGGGTTGCTTTGGCTTTATGTTTTGGGTCATTGCCCATCTGTAGTATGAAACGACGACCAATCAGTTTTTCTGCATTTGGCTGGATCTGAGCACACAGTATGTCTCTGAATACCTCAGAATTCATTTGGCTGCTTCTGTCCTGTGTCACATCATCAATAAACACTAGTGATCCAGTGCCACTGGCAGCCATGCATGCCCAAGCCATCACACTGCATCCGCCGTGTTTTACAGATGATGTGGTATGCTTTGGATCATGAGCTTTAATTACCACGCCTTCGCCATACTTTTCTCTTTCCATCATTCTGGTAGAGGTTGATCTTGGTTTCATCTGTCCAAAGAATGTTCTTCCAGAACTGTGCTGGCTTTTTTAGATGTTTTTTAGCAAAGTCCAGTCTAGCCTTTTATTCTTGATGCTTATGAGTGGCTTGCACCGTGCAGTGAACCCTCTGTATTTACTTTCATGCAGTCTTCTCTTTATGGTAGATTTGGATATTGATACGCTGACCTCCTGGAGAGTGTTGTTCACTTGGTTGGCTGTTGTGAGTGGGTTTCTCTTCACCATGGAGATTATTCTGCGATCATCCACCACTGTTGTCTTCTGTGGACGCCCAGGTCTTTTTGCATTGATGAGTTCACCAGTGCTTTCTTTCTTTCTCAGGATGTACCAAGCTGTAGATCTTGCCACTCCTAATATTGTAGCAATTTCTCGGATGGGTTTTTTCTGTTTTCGCAGCTTAAGGATGGCAGTTTCATCTGCATGGAGAGCTCCTTTGACCGCATGTTTACTTCACAGCAAAACCTCCAAATGCAAGCACCACACCTCAAATCAACTCCAGGCCTTTTATCTGCTTAATTGAGAATGACATAATGAAGGGATTGCCCACACCTGTCCATGAAATAGCCTTGGAGTTAATTGTCCAATTACTTTTGGTCCTTTTAAAAACAGGGTGGCACATGTTAAGGAGCTGAAACTCCTAAACCCTTCATCCAATTTTAATGTGGATACCCTCAAATGAAAGCTGAAAGTCTGAACTTCAGCTGCATCTGAATTGTTTTGTTTAACATTCATTGTGGTAATGTCTATAACCAAAATTAGAAAAATGTTGTCTCTGTCCAAATATATACGGACCTAACTGTATATGTGCGCACTTTACCTGTCACTGCTTTTTCCTGAATATATTTGATATTTCGTTGTCTGTACTGTTTTTAATATTGTCTAAATAAAATTTGTATTTTTGCTATATTCTATATATTCGAGTTGACTCCACTATTTTCTCCTCATTCCGAAGCACCTCTATATACAGTAGATAACACAGGATCCACCATTCACAATAGGCGATGTCACAGCTCACCTCCTCCTCCTGTACAATCACCGATAACACCTCTATATGCAGTAGATATCACAGGATCCACCATTCACAATAGGTGATATAACAGCTCACCTCCTCCTCCTGTACAATGACTGACAACACCTCTATATACAGTAGATAACACAGGATCCGTCAGGTTTACACTGGAGAACCTCATTATGCTCCTCAGCTGCTGCAGAACCTCATATCTTTGCTGCCTTTTCTAACTCACATTATTTCAGCCTTGAATTTTTTATTAGAATTTTCTTTTCTTGAGATATTTGATTTTTCTGAAAGGATTTTTGTTGTTTCTCTTCTTTGTGTTTGGATCATAAATATTTCCAGGCTTTGTAAGTAGCTTCTGTCTCCTCGGTCGGGCGAAAGGAGAACCAGGAAGATCTCAGTGGATCCTCTAACAGTGGAGAGAAGATTTTGGGTTTGGATCTACTGTATGTGTTACTCTCTGTGGGAACCAATCTCCAGCCAAATAGTGGACACAGACCAAGAAGAGCCCCTGAACAAGGACAGTATATGGGCCCTTAGCATCTAATAATGCATAATAATGCACAAGTCCACCTGCTCTGGAGCTGGTAGTGACCCCTTTACCTCTCGGCCCCCTGTGTGGGTGCACAGGTTGCACCAGTGATATGTCTGCCCCTGCTCCAGCCTCTGACATTAGTATTACAAAGCATAGGTGACTACATTAACCCATACAGTGATGTAATAGGGACATAAGGTGCAGAATACATGATCTTTCACAAGTGCCACATGCTCCTAGAGGTTTCCTTTAGGTGGTCAAACACAAGACACTTATTGGGGGCTAAGATTTTGGAGAAGTTTTTACGTTTCATTAAGCATTTTTGTGCAGCCCTTTGATTGGAAAATGCGCAGTGTGGAGCGTTTTATATCAGAACTAGGTAAAAAAAAAAAAAGACTTGACCTTTTTTATCATTAGGAAAACCAGAAATATAAAAGTCTAAAAAGACTGAACATAAGACCAGCAAAATGGTTCTACAATAGAAATAAATAGCAAGAATATTTTAAGTAATTTTTGAACCAATTTCAGGTGTTCTTTGGAGCAAAGCCGATCCACAAAAAACATATTCTAGAGATGCGACCTCTTCCATTTTCAGAGAGCCTCCAATCCTGTTACTCTTCAGTGAATCATATAGTAAAGGTAGAATATTTACCCTAGAGACACCACTAGGGGGAGTCTGAGAGCTTTTCTAATGGCAGCGTAATAAATCCAGAGTTTATACTGTATGTTCTCATCTGAGATAGATAATAGATAGACTATTATCTAGCTATATATTATCTATTATCTATATATCTGTCTATCTGTCTATTATACTGTATATCTAACCATCTATATTCAGTATGTTTTATTTTTAAAGATGATTGTTAACATAAATTTGTTTGCTATACTATATTAAACTTAATTTTCTGAACTTGTGCAATTTTCCACTTGTACATTTACATCATGGATTTCAACATGTTATCTGGGACTTTAATATTAATGACCAATCCTCATGGGCAGCACAGTGGTTTAGTGGTTAACACTAGAGATGGACAGACCCCTGGATATTTGGGTCTTGTGAGTTTGGATCCAAGTTATGGTGTGGGACAGGTGAGGAATATGGTTGTTTTTTATTTTTTTATTTTTTTTACAGGAGACTTTGGCTTCAGTGGAATTGGGCGTTAGGTGAGTATTTTTGTTCTTTATTATTTTTGTTATATTACAGGAAACAAGGGATTCAATTGAATGTGCACTAAATGAGTATAACCGTCTTTGTTATTTTTAAATAAAATTGGAAAAGTGTGTTTTGTTTTTATTTCAAATAAAGGACTTTATTCTGGCTGTGTCTTTATTTACTATATAACTATAGGATTAGTAATGGAGAGGTGTCTTATAGACACCTCTCCATTACTAAGCTGTGGGCTTGATGTCACCTGACAATACAAAGGTGACATCAACCCCACAAATATGAACCCCACTTACCACCACCACATGGCAAGTGGGAAGAACCAGGCAAAGCACCAGAATTGGCACACTTAATAGATTCGCCTTTTCTGAGTGGCTGCGGGCTGCTATTTTTAGGCTGGGGCAATATCCATGGCCCCTTACGAGCCTGAAAATACCATCCCCCAGCTTTCTACTTTAGCAAGGCTGGTTGTCAAAAATAGGGGACCCCACGCCATTTTTTTAAATTATTTATTTAAATAATTAAAAGAATAGCATAGGAACCCCTCTATTCTTGATAACCAGCCTTGCTGAAGCTGACAGCTGAGGGTTGCAGCCCCCAGCTGTTTGTTTTGCCTGGCTGGTTATCAAAAATATGGGGGAATCCATGCTGTTTTTTTAAATGATTTATTTAGAGCACAGGAGCTGGCTGATGAATAATCCAATCAGCCGTGCCTGCACTCTCTGTTATTAGGGGCAGCAGGGGTAGGCTGATGGGAGCAGTAGTCCCATTAGCTGACACCAGTAGCCGGAGGTAAACTTTTTTTCACTTCCGATCAGAGCTCCGGGCTCACGCTGTCATTTGACAGTGAGGGAACAGCGGCTTTCGTACCGGTGGAAATAATTTTACCACCAATAAGAGGCAGTGTTTACTGGGCTGTCATGCATATGGCAGCGCAACAAACACTTGGTGTTCATGGGGCCGAACCCAAACAGTAAGACAGACTTCCTGGTGAAGTCCGCGTTCTGTATCCATGCCAGAACAGCAGGTGTTCAGTACAGGTGCCAGACTTTACAGTTTGGGTTTGACCATCTCTAGTTAACACTGTACGGTGGGTCAGTGGTTAGAATATGTATATTCTCCCCTTGTTTGTGTGGGTTTCCTCCCACATGCCAAAGACTGATAGGGAATGTAGATTGTGAGCCCCAATGGGGACAGTGATGATGATGTCTATAAAGTGCTGTGGAATTACTGGTGAGATAGATAAATGAGAGGTGATTTAGCTCAGTTTTGGGGGGTCCATCTCTCAGCTTTCCTTCCCAATCAGGTAAGTGAAAGTGCTGTTCTCTGTACGTTGTGCCTTGTCAGTAAAAGTTACTCTCCCATATAAGTGAATTTGAGAGAAAAAGAGCTATGGAGGACACAATGTCCAGAGCCCTTAACTGATTGCAACCGATACCGGTGGATTCTCAGAAGAAGGACTGGCTGTAACCAATGCATCATTGGGGGTTGTTTTATATCAAAAAGCTATTGTGACAAAGCAGACGACCCCTTTAATTTATGCATTTCTTAGCATTGCAGTAGCAGCCTGCTGGTAGGGTCTAGAGATGTGCGCACATTGCCCTTCTGCTGAAGTGTTTTCGCCTGACTCCAGTTATTTTGCAGTTTTCCTTTGTCTTTGCTTTTCTTGAAGTGTTATCATTCAAGACTCTCTTGGGTGTCAATTAGTGCACAGAAGCAATGCTAACACGTGTAAACTGATAGGCACACATGTATACCTTTGTAAAAGTGCAGAGCGGCTCCTCCGGGGTCTCGTGTTTGATGGACGTTTGTGGAAGCTTCTAGTTTGACTCACGATTTGTTCATTCCCTTCACGATTCTCGGAGGCAGATTGACATTTTATTACCATACTTTTATACGTGGACCCACAGATGAATGGCGTACTGTGCCAACATGGGAGCCTCTTCAATATAAACATGTATTTATTCAGTAGGTTATAGTATAGCTTTACATTCCGTTAAATACTTTAAGCTTTATTCATGATCCACCAAAGACAGGGAGTGCAAACTATAAATAAGTGTGATGTACAGAGCGTGAATTTTTGGGTAACTAGTAGCATTCCCTTCTAAAAGTAATCTGAGAACATTAAGTGGTACCTGGCAATTACAGACTTCATAACCCCATGATGTCCCCAGATAATGTTAGAGCAGGATTTTTGCTCATTTTTTCTCTTGTAGGTTTTATATGTTTTATGGCCAATGTGAACATATGTTTATGGGCTGCATGTGTACCAACTCAAGTGAAGCTCAAATTTTGTGTTTTTGCTTTGTATTATTGCATCCTGTGCAAGCCGGGGTGTGGCCTCCCTCTCCTGAGCTAGAATTGTATATAAGGCTTCCCCAGACTGGTGTTTCACTGGTTGGGCCCAGTCCTTTTTGGCTGCCCTTATTCACACTGAAGTCAACATTGACACATGGTAAGGTTTTAATATTAGACAGTGTTGGACCGTCCCGATCAGAGTTACCTTGTCATGGTGGGATTGCTTTAGTGCTATTTTTGATCTAAAACAGTATTACTAAAAATTCAGTGTTATTTAAATGCACTTTTTGCTTTTTATTTACTTAGTTATAGCAGGGTTTTTGCTCATTTTTTTTCTCTTGTAGGTTTTATATGGTGACATGATTGGCTAAAAAGGCAGCATGGGGTTGAGATTTTCTAGTACTTTCATGTCCCATGGGGCTCCTGAGGGTGTAAAAGCCAGAACTCTCCATATTAAAGGTCAGGCACACTCAGATGGCACAGACAGGCAAAGAAAGAGATGTTGTGGAGCTAAACAGTAGAGCCTGTTGTATAGATAGCTAGCAAGTAGGGGTGAGTAGCATTTACTCAAAAACTAACATTACTTTCTATAAATGTATTTAAACTGATTAAATACAATTGAAAAAAGAATATTCATAACCATTTATGTTCCTTTTAAAATCGAGAACATAACAGTGCCATACCCAGGACTTAGTAAGGATGACAGTGACGCTTAAAGGGTCGCTGTCAGAACTGAATGACTGTTCTAACCAAGTACAGACGCTCGACACACCCTTGACCGCATATTGCCAAGACTGGGTCTTTTCGGCAAACCGAATCCTCCTCCCCAATAACATATACCAAATTAAAACCTCCGCTTAATACTTATTAAAATTAAAACACCACACATTAAATTCTTTGGATAAATTGGCCACAGTGGCCATTTTTTATTAACAAACAATGACATAAATAACAACATTTATACAATTCCATATGTAAAAAACTTGAGGGGAGGGTTCTTGGAGCTAAAAAATCTGGCTCACAATAGGCAAAAAGCCACAACAAAAAATTGAACCAACACTTTTTACCCTCAGCCGTAACCACCAGCTAGGTCACCATGTAACCCGTTTTGGGCAAACAAGCCCCAAAGCTCCTGAGGTAAACTCCCCGTCCAGAGCCCGTAAACAAAAGCCAGATCAACCCCATAAAACATCATCAACTCCAAGAACCCCCCCCGCAAACGTGCCACTGTGACAATGCAACAAACTCCACCTACCCCAAAACAGACTTGAAAAAACCTCCCGACTCCGAATCCCCAATCAAAAAAGGACCCATGCCAAACCCCAAAAAAGGGAGGGTGGGTGGGCTTCTCACACCAATTCTCAGTGAGGTAATGATCCTTTCCTGCACTTTCTTGCCCTAGCTCCTGCCCCTCCAAACCACTAATCCCCCCCTTTATCCCTAAACCAATCCCAGTACCTTACTTATTTTCCTTTGACTGAAAACCCCTCCCCTTGGCAAAGCAATCATGGGGGGGCTTCCATCCAGCTGCCCCCATTACAGCCCCCCCCATCTGACATGGCCAAAATGAAAGTCCACCTTCCCACCTAATTGTTTTTCCTCTATCCTTGCCCCATCCTCTCCTATTTTGATTGACAGCTCTGGCTTTATAGATCTAGAGAAGGGCAGCGATAGATGGAAAACAAGTAGATGCGAAGGTGCATTGAGCTGTTTGGACATGCCAAAGGAGTATTAAGTGCCTGTACTTGGTTTGAACAGTTATATTGTGGTAACAAACTTGCTAAAAATTAGATTCTGAGCTCCAGTCTGTCCATATTGTCCTAGATGGAGAAGATCAAGTGAGCTGCATGATTGTAATGCTTCAGCAGAGAGGGTACTGGAAACTAATGCATATGTCAGCGAATTATCACCCACGATAATCAAGTGATGCAAGTGAACTCTATAACTCTGTTCAAGTCAACTTGTTGCCTGTTTTGAGATTGTTACAACTTTCAAGCGCAATGCCTCATGTAAGACTGTAACCAGCAAGCTTGTTGGAAAATTACTGTGAGACACTTTATCCTGGATTACATTTAAAGGGGAACACCATCTTTCAACTTTTTTAGAAGTGTCTTAGGCCTCTTAGCCTAAGTCAAAAAATCCCTCTTACATGTTTTCAGGGTTGTTATTAAAGAAGCCCACAAAATTGATATGGATATCTCAGTTGGAGAGAGCTACAGACAGCATCCTGATACATGGCTAGGGTGACTTGTTGGGGAGAAAAGACTTGTAAAATCAACAGAAAAATAAGAATTGTTGCAACCTTTTCACTAAATGTTAATAAACTATTTATACCATATAGTACTGATATAAAAAAAAATTCTGAAAATGCAATTCAAAAATATAACTGGGATGGATTTATCCATCATTGGACGACTCCCCCTGTTTGGTGCAGGCTTCGGCAGTGAGCCCACACCTTTTCCGGCACATGTCAGCTGTTTTGAACAGCTGACATGTGCCCAGAACAGCCATGGGTGGAATCATGATCCACCCGCAGCTATTAACTGGTTAGATGCCGCTGTCAAACGCTGACAGCGGCATTTAACATGCATTTCCAGAAATCACGCTGGAAATCTGCCCACTAGTGACCCCGGCCACATGATAGTGGGTCACCGGTGGGTTGGCATGAGAACCAGAGGCCTCCTGGAGACTTCTATGGTTGTCACTGCTGGCTTGCTGTGAGCGCCACCCCGTGGTTGGTGCTCATAGCAAGTGACTATTTCAGCTACATATAGGCAATCTGATCATTGCCTCTATGTAGCAGAGGCGATCTGATTATGGCGGATTCTAATCTCCCATGGAGACTATTGAAGCATGCCAAAAGTAGAAAAAAAAATGTTTTTAAAAATATAAAAAAATAAAAAAAATATAAAAGTTCAAATAACCCCCCTTTCGCCCCATTCCAAAAAAAAAAAATCAAACCTACACATATTTGGTGTCGCCGCTTTCAGAATCGCCCGATCTATCAATAAAAAAAAGGACTAACCTGATCGCTAAACGGCGTAGCGAGAAAAAAAGTCAAAATGCTAAAATTACGGTTTTCTGGTCGCCATGACATTGCATTAAAATGCAATAACGGGCAATCAAAAGATCGTATTTGCACCAAAATGGTATCATTAAAAATGCCAGCTTGTCAAGCAAAAAATAAGCCCTCATCCGAACCGAGATTACGAAAAATGGAAACGCTACGAGTATCGGAAAATGGCACAATTTTTTTTTTTTTACAAAGTTTGGAATTTTTTTTCACCACTTAGGTAAAAAAGAACCTAGACATGTTAGGTGTCTATGAATTCGTAATGGAGAATCATAATGGCAGATCAGTGTTAGTGAACCTAGCAAAAAAGCAAAACAAAAAACAAGTGTGGGATTGCACTTTTTTTTGCAATTTCACCGCACTTGTAATTTTTTTCCCGTTTTCCAGTACATGAGATGGTAAAACCAATGGTGTCATTCAAAAGTACAACTCGTCCCGAAAAAAATAAGACTTGACATGGCCGTATTGACAGAAAAATAAAAAAGTTTTGGCTCTGGGGAAAAGGGGAGCAAAAAATGAAAATGCAAAACCAAAAATACCTCTTGTCGTTAAGGGGATTCTTTTGGCTGTTAAAATGCAGTGGCGGAAAAAAAAAAAAAAAAAAATTGTTGTAGTTGAAAATCTGAAATAGTCATTGGGTTTACAGAAAAAGTGATTTAGAAACTTATAAATTTACTGAAATTTTCTTTAACTCAATATAAGATAACATTATTTTCTGCACAGTAATAAAAGAAAAGAGTCTGCAGAGAAACATTGAACATGTATTTTGAGTTTTGTGTCCCCTTCAATCTATCTGGAGAAAATGTCTTATAGTTTTCACATTATTTTAATTTTTTTTCTGTTTTTTTATTGTTAGGAATAATTTCTAAGCATTTTATGAATTGATTGTAAATATTTATTTTTCTACTTTGTTTAATCAGTTTGATACATTTTTAGTAAGTAATAAGTTTGTTTTTGAGCCTGGCATAGATAGGATAGAATGGATATTGAATACTTTTCCAATTTTCTAAGTAAATATATTTGTAAAGGTGCTATTGACATGAAATTCTCACCAGATGTCAATAACAACCCATCCAATCGACACAGACAAAGAAATCAACCAATAAATTAAGTTATGTGGAATAATGAGAAATGACGCAGGGAAAAAGAATTGAACACATGAAGAAAGAAAGGTGCAAAAAGCCCTAGAAAGTCCTGAATCCAGATGAAATCTACCAGTAATTAGAAAGTAATCCTGTAACGTAGTGAAAAATAACATCTGGTTCAACTGATGGCCTATAGAAATGTGTCTCATTATCAAGGTGCCACACAAGAAGCATCTCATGTCGGTTAAAACCAGTGAGCAGTCTGAAGACCTTTGCAACCTTATTGTTGCTAAACATTCTGATGGCATTGGTTACAGAAGAGCTTCTAAACTACTGAAGATTAATAATAATATTTTTTTTACAGCACCAACACAATCCACAGCAATAGTCTACAAGATGAAAGAACATTATTTCACCATAAACAAGCCACAACCAGATGATCCCCTTATGATTTCTGACAGATGAGTGAAAAGAATTACACAAAAAGTTGTCTGAGCCAAGGACCACCCCTGAAGAGCTTCAGATAGACCTGTAATCAGCTGGTATAATTGTTTCAAGGAAAACTCTAAGAAGTGCAATCAGCGTCCGTGGCCTGTATGCACGCTCACAACACAACCTCCATTGCCTGTATGCACGTTCGCTACCCAATACTCCATGACTGAACAAAAAGCATAAGCTCATTTAAAGTTTGCACAACAACATTTAAACAAGCCTGTGAAATACAGGGAGAATATAGTCTGCTCAGATGATATCAAAATTGAACTCTTTGGATGCCATAAAACACCATGTTTGGAGGCCAAAAGGCACCGCTTATCACCACAAAAACACCATACCAACAGTGAAGTTTGAAGGTGGGAATATTCTGGCGAGGGGCTGTTTTTCAGCATATGACACAGCCAAACTTCAATAACTGAAGGAAGGATAAATGGACAAATGTACCAAGACATTCTTGATAAAAATCTGTTGCCGTCTACAATGATGATGCTGAAACAAGGGTAGAAATTTCAGCAAGACAACGATACCAAAAAAGCCACCATGGAAACTATCAATTGGTTTAATGAAAGAAAATAAAGCTGCTAGAACGGCTGAGACGGTGGACACCGCGTCTGATAACGGCACATTCCGCCCGGTCTCCTACAGTATACACACCAGCCCAGCGCTTCGGCGCTGCATGTATATGTGCCCAGAGACTTTTATGTCTCTTCATGCCCAAGCCACGGTTAAGTACGTAACTGATGAAGGTCCGTATGAGGGACCGAAACGTTTGTTGGGTACTACACAATAAAATTTCACAAACGCATCAAAGTTGAGTGCTAGGTTTTTTACTTCAATGGAATAATAGACAGCTCTCAATCAGAACACAATGATTATATTTTGGGGGACTTGGACTTAATGGGACTTATATGGTTCTCATACAGCCAAACTCTGAATAGTAGAGATAAGAGAATGGATTTGCAGGACTCTGGTCCAGCAGCCATGTCAGTAGTCAGTGGCTGCTAGATGGAAGCCCTGCAAGTCTTCTCCTATCTGACGGCATCTCCTGTGTCTCTTCTGATTCTGATTCTGGCATTTTTGAATTAAAAAATTGTCTACTTTTCACATTATCTATGAAATTATATCAAGTTTTTTTTAAAATATAGTGAATGTTTAAAGAGGACCTTTCACCAAATTTATCATATTGAGCTGGATACAAGATTATTCCGCTGCGGAGCGGAATAATTGGTTATTTTGCCTCTCCGTTGCAGAGATATTAGCAATGAAATTATTCGGCATCTAATGAGTTAACTTTAGATAAGTAGAAGTGGGCGTTATCAGATAGATTTAACTGGGGGGCGTGCCCTTCTTTTCCCTGTATGAGTTTTTATTTGATAATACAAACTTAGACTAAACAAAAGTTAACTCATTAGTTGCCAAATACTTTATTTGCTAACGGGAAAGCAAAATTAAATAAGAAAAAAAAACTAAACTTTTTTTTTTCGTTCTGCAGCCGCTATTTCATATCAATATAAAAAAATTAGGTGAAAGGTTCTTTTTTTAACGTGGCCATTCTGAGCGTAAAGAAATTTTACTAGGGAGGAAAGACAAACTGCTGTCAGATTACTTGCACAGTCCATTATCTCCCGCAGCAACTAAAGATCAGGCCTGTTGAAATCAAACATGCCCGATTTATCTTTCCCTTTCCTTCAAGGGAAGGTCAGAAAACCTTGATACTTATTAGTTTGTGGTGGGTTCATCGAACAGTTGACCACCTTTGCAGTTCCTCATATTCTGCACCCAATGTAATAAGTTTGGACATAGAAGTTTTACCAACTCAGTAAGCTATATAACAGTCTGTCCAACTTTTTTTTTTAGTCTACCGAGTAAACATACCACAACATTCCTCCCTCACCGGTGGAAACGATTATATTAAGAGAATTCTTCTTTTCCTGTATAGAAAGCCATACGCAGTTAATGAAATTAGTTTCTTTTATTCTAAATTGCTTATTTGATTTCATATATTATTTCTTAATCTGTTGTTATAATTAGCGTCCCCCACTGTCTCCCGTTCCTTTTGTGCATGCACCGCCAAGCGTTAGAGCGGAAAAGATTGAAAGCTGTAATTTCGAACCAGTGAAATAATACTGGATTACCACTTCAGAGCGTCGTTGTTGCAGATGACTGAACGTCTTTCATATGAAAAATAAAGCAATATTTGGTGGAGCCGTGTTTACTAAACTTCATTAGTTATTCATTATGTCCTTTCTGAAGCAGCCATCTTGTGGGAGAGTGATACAATGTTTCCAGTTTTAAAGGTCTAAATGTAAGTAGGCATTATAATGTTAGAGGATCCGAAAAAAAAATGACTTTAATTTCCTGCCATTTAAAGGGCAAACCAGCGGGGTCACCGTTTTCATTTAATTATTGTGAAATCTCAATCTTTGCTTTATTGCAAGTACCAAGTGGGGCTTTTAGAAGAGCGAAAAGCTCCAACTGTTAAGTAACTATTTGTGAATCTTTTTAAAGATGCACTCCTCCTTCTCCTATCAAAGTTTTTTATCCTCTTTATATAGTGCAATTATCATATTATACAGCACTTTGTACTTACAATTGCTCGTTTTGCTTTTCTACCCAGTAAATTGTTCTCTTTTCTTTGCTCTATGTAGAAACAGGAAGTCTCTTTTCCCTGCATAAATCATCCTCTTCAACTTCTGACTTAGCTGACCCTCCTCCCCCCTGCCAGGGACTTATGACTCATACAGAGAAAATTAACTTTATTGATTATTAATTTCTACATTCAGCTTGTCAGTTTCTAATCACATGATGTCATAGATCTAATGGAAAAGAGAAGAATTAGCTGGTTTGAAAGTCAAAATGAGCAATTGTAAGTACACAGTGCTATATAATATGATGCTGTAATATATTAAGAGGAAAACAACTTTGATGGGGGAGGAAGAGGAGAAGGAGGAGGAGGAGGTGAAGGAGGAGAAGGAATAAGAGGAGTAGAAGGAGGAAAAGGAGGAGGAGGACAAGGAGGAGTAAAAGGATAATGAGAAGAAGGAGAAGAAGGAGGAATAGGAGGAGAAGGAGGAGAAGGAGGAGAAGGAGGAGGAGAAAGAGTAGGAGGAGAAGGAGGAGAAGGATGAGAAGGAGGAGAAGGAGAAGGAGGAGAAGAAGAAGGAGGAGAAAGAGGAGGAGGAGAAGGAGGAGGAGAATGAGGAGGAGAAGGATGAGAAGTAGGAGGAGAAGGAGGAGGCAGAGGAGAAGGAGGAGAAGGAGGAGGAGTAGGAGAAGGAGGAGAAGGAGGAGGAGAAGGAGGAAAAGGAGGAGTGCTTTTTTAACCTTTATGTTTTTATGGACATGGGACAGCATAGCAGAGATTATTAATGTACGTGGTGAAATTGGAGTCTCCTGGTTGAGGTTCATTATGGTCAGCTATTGAATCACGAAAAGCTTCGCAACTTTCTTAAATACAGGCATGTCAATCCTTACCCTACCCAAAATGTAGTTAAAGTGGCATGTCAAAAGTTTTTAAAAAAAGCAGTTACGCTTTTGTAAAATGAAGTTATCGGTAGAAACGAAGATTCGGATGCATGGAGTGATCTCATCTGTTTACCTTTCTGACTTACCAATGTTAATAAAGAGGCCGTATCTGCAGCTCAGGTCCTCGCGGCTCCCATGGTTGCTCATAACTATGCATGCAATTCCTCACGAGCCAGGGGATTAATATACAATCTTGCAGCACAACGTCTGCTCAGTAAGTTATTTGTGTAATTTAAGGACTCGCTAATGAGATACATTTTCATTTGTTGTGCAGCGTGCATTAATGATCCTTAAAAATCAAAACCGCATCTTTAAATTGCTTTTAAATTGCACTGGTAAAACCCGAGGCTATAAATTAAGTCCATAGTTTATCTTCTTCTTTATTTTCAAGATGAAAAGGAAATTTATGTAAAATGAAAAGTCATTTGATTTAAGTGGAGTGGCTGATATTACTCTTATGCATTTAGAATAAAAAAGGGACAGTTGAGAAAACGCTTCTTCATTTCCCTCTTTCAGGATGTGGATTGACCAATGGATTAAAGAATTAATGGAAATGATGGACCGCCCGGGCTCTGTCAATGACACTGGGGTGGAATCCAGAGAAGAGGGGGATTGGTAAAATGCTGCTTTTCTTTACTGACACGGCGCCACCCCTGACCAATGGCTGGGGGTAGTATTGCAAATTAGTTTCATTGAATTGCATAGGGTTGACCTGAAATAAATGACTCAACCTGTTGGCAAGTGTGACACTGTCTTTAGAAAATAGAACCCTGATTTATGTCCTGAGCAGATACTTTAACAAAATGATAGTATCCAGGGGTGTAACCATCGCGCCCTCTGCAACCGGGCCCGTGCAGGAAGGGGGCCCGCCAATGTAAGCAGCAATTTCAGCTGGATGTGTGTCTCAGGATTATTCCAGGATGGGGGCATGGCTGCAAGAAGGGGCAAGGAAAGGGAACATTATACAAGGAAGGGGCTCAGGTGGGGGACATTTTTACTGAAATTGGCTCAGGATGGGGGACATTATACAAGGAAGGTCTCAGGAAGGGGGGCATTATTACTGAAATGGGCTCAGGATGGGAGACATTATCCATGGAAGGGGCTCAGGATGAGGGACATTATTACTGAAATAAGATCATGATGGGGACAATATGCAAGGAAGAGGCCCATGATGGGGGACAATATACCAGGAAGGGGTTCAGGCAGGGGGACATTATTACTGGAATGGCTCAGGATGCGGGACATTATACAAGGAAGGGGCTCAGGATGGGGACATCATACAAGGAAGGGACTCAGAATGAGGGACATTATTACTGAAATAATATCATGATGGGGACATTATGCAAAGAAGGGGCTCTGGTTGGGGGACATTATTACTGAAGTGGGCTCAGGATGGGGGGCATTATACAAGGAAGGGGCTCAGGTTGGGGGGCATTATTACTGAAATGGCCTCAGGATGGGGACATAATACAAGGGAGGGGCTCAGGTTGGGGACATTGGTTACTGATGTAGCAGAAATGAAGGAGTGGTCACTGATATAGCAGAACTGAAGGAGTGGTCACTGATGTAGCAGAATTGAAGGAGTGGTCACTGATGTAGCAGAGTTGGAGGAGTTGTCACTGATGTAACAGAGTTGGAGGAGCGGTCACTGATGTAGCAGAATTGGAAGAGTGGTCAGTGGTCACTGATGTAGCAGAAATGGAGGAGTTTTCACTGAAGTAGCAAAACTGGAGGATTGGTCACTCATGTAGAGTTGGAGGAGCGGTCACTGATGTAGTAGAGTTGGAGGGGCGGTCACTGACGTAGTAGAGTTGGAGGAGCAGTCATTGATGTAGTACAGTTGAAGGAGCGGTCACTGATGTAGTAGAGTTGGAGGAGCGGTCACTGATGTAGTAGAGTTGGAGGAGCGGTCACTGATGTAGTAGAGTTGAAGGAGTGGTCACTGATGTAGTAGAGTTGAAGGAGTGGTCACTGATGTAGTAGAGTTGAAGGAGCGGTCACTGATGTAGTAGAGTTGTAGGAGCGGTCACTGATGTAGCAGAGTGAAGTAAAAGCAGAAAAGACAACCACCTAAATACTCAGGTGACTTCCAGGAATCTGAACTGAGTTTAGATAACTTGGTGGTTTGATGTCAGTGGAATGTGCGGTGAGGCAGTGGAGCCGCCATGAGAGATGCATCATGCAGTGCCCCGTGGTTCAGCCAGGATCCATTACACTGATTTTTTTTTAAATCCTTTATTGTAAATATGTATGTAAAATTCACCGGTTAGAACAACTTTATAGCCTCACAGATGGATACATTTTCTGTGTTTCATTGATACAGGAGTAAAGGTTTAAATAGTGCGGTCATATAGCTACAGAATAACAAACATCACTATACTGTTACTGAGAAGAGTCCGTTATACCAAGACCAATATCGCCAATAATGCCACATACAAGGGCACAATAATGCTGCCACACCATTATGTATGTGTTTTACCCACTTATATAGCGCCATTAATTCCACAGCGCTTTACTGATCCCAGCATCACTGTCCATATTACCACCACATCGTGTCTGAATATAACCACTATCCTGATAATTAACAAGACCCAAAACCCGCTATACCAAGACCAATATACCAATAATTCAACACAGAAGACACAGATACCGCCACACCATGATCACCCCACATATTACCACCACGTAGTGACTTGAAAAATGTCACCATACTGATAATAAAAATGACTGTACTAATAGTAACATTGCCCCTAACCCATGAGTCTTGTAGAAGCTGTCTGTGCAGGTAACTCCAGATACTCAGCAGTGATGTCTGTGATTGAAGTCAGTTTTCTCTATCATTCATCTTGCGTAGACTTATAAGGCTTCTTCCAGCCAGAACTCATATACACAGTGCCTTGCAAAAGTATTCGGCTCCCTGGAACTTTTCAACCTTTTCCCACATATCATGCTTCAAACATAAAGATACCAAATGTAAATTTTTGGTGAAGAATCAACAACAAGTGGAACACAATTGTGAAGTTGAATGAAATTTATTGGTTATTTTAAATATTTGTGGAAATTCAAAAACTGAAAAGTGGGGGGGGCGTGCAATATTATTTGGCCCCTTTACTTTAAGTGCAGCAAACTCACTCCATAAGTTCATTGTGGATCTCTGAATGATCCAATGTTGTCCTAAATGCCTAATGATGATAAATATAATCCACCTGTGTGTAATCAAGTCTCCGTATAAATGCACCTGCTCTGTGATAGTCTCAGGGTTCTCTTTGAAGCACAGAGAGCATCATGAAGACCAAGGAACACAACAGGCAGGTCCGTGATACTGTTGTGGAGAAGTTTAAAGCCGGATTTGGATACAAAATGATTTCCAAAACTTTAAACATCCCAAGGAGCACAGTGCACGCAATCATATTGAAATGGAAGGAGTATCATACCACTGCAAATGTACCAAGACCCGGCCGTCCCTCTAAACTTTCATCTCAAACAAGGAGAAGACTGACCAGAGATGCAGCCAAGAGGCCCATGATCACTCTGGATGAGCTGCAGAGATCTACAGCTGAGGTGGGACAGTCTGTCCATAGGACAACAATCAGTTCTATACTGCACAAATCTGGCCTTTATGGAAGAGTGGCAAGAAGAAAGCCATTTCTCAAAGATATCCCTAAAAAGTGTCGTTTAAAGTTTGCAACAAGCCACCTGGGAGACACACCAAACAAGTGGAAGAAGGTTCTCTGGTCAGATGAAACCAAAATTGAACTTTTTAGCAACAATGCCAAACGATATGTTTGGCGTAAAGGCAACACAGCTCATCACCCTGAACACACCATCCCCACTGTCAAACATGGTGGTGGCAGCATCATGGCTTGGGCCTGCTTTTCTTCAGCAGGGACAGGGAAGATGGTTAAAACTGAAGGGAAGATGGATGGAGCCAAATATAGGACCATTCTTGAAGAAAACCTGTTGGAGTCTGCAAAAGACCTGAGACTGGGACGGAGATTTGTCTTCCAACAAGACAATGATCCCAAACATAGAGCAAAATCTACAATGGAATGGTTCACAAATAAACGTATCCAGTGTTAGAATGGCCAAGTCAGAGTCCAGACCTCAATCCAATCGAGAACCTGTGGAGAGAGCTGAAAACTGCTGTTCACAAACGATCTCCATCAAACCTCACTGAGCTCGAGCTGTTTGCCAAGGATGAATGGGCAAGAATTTCAGTCTCTCGATGTACAAAACTGATAAGTCATACCCCAAGCGACTTGCATCTGTAATTGCAGCAAAAGGTGGCGCAACAAAGTATTAAGTTAAAGGGGCCGAATAATATTGCACGCCCCACTTTTCAGTTTTTGAATTTCCACAAAGAGTTAAAATAACCAATACATTTCGTTCAACTTCACAATTGTGTTCCACTTGTTGTTGATTCTTCACCAAAAAATTTACATTTGGTATCTTTATGTTTGAAGCATGATATGTGGGAAAAGGTTGAAAAGTTCAAGGGAGCTGAATACTTTCGCAAGGCACTGTATCTCATGCATATCAATGGCTGATCTCATCTAGTGCATCCTTCCAACTTTTCCCCCAATTCTACAGTAGCAGTATCCCTAAAAATAAAATGAAAATGTGATGTCCCCCCTATGTGTCCCCCTTACAGTAGTAATACTTGTGTCCCTATCAAATTCTAATGCACTAGTATTATCCATATTTTTTGACCCCTACAGGTGTAATTTTCCTCTTTGTAGACCCCATGAATGAATAATGTCTCCCTATGTGGCCCCCTTTATCCTAATAATAGCTTAATATATGGTCTCCATAAATTAATAATGACCTCCAATGTGGCCTCCATTGATATAAAAATGTTCTATGTCGGCCTCCATACATCAGTAATGCTCTTTTGTGTGGCCCCATTTATTAATAATGCCCGGTGTTGCTTAATTGGCACTATGTATGGCACTGTTCTGTTTTCACTAAAACTGGTACATGGCACCATTACGGAAATTATTGTATTGGAACTATATCTGGCATTTTGTTTTGACTTTATATCTGGCACACCTAATTGGGCCCTATGTCTGCCACCATTCTGTTGGCACTATGCCTGATACTATTTTTGGCACTCTATCCAGCCCCATTCTGTTGACACTATGCCTGATACTATTTTTGGCACTCTATCCAGCCCCATTCTGTTGGCACTATGCCTGATACTATTTTTGGCACTCTATCCAGCCCCATTCTGTTGGCACTATGCCTGATACTATTTTTTGGCACTATGCCTGATACTATTTTTTGGCATTATGCCTGATACTATTTTTTGGCACTATCCGTGATACTATTTTTTGGCACTATGCCTGATACTATTTTTTGGCACTATGCCTGATACTATTTTTTGGCACTATCCCTGATACTATTTTTGGCACTCTATCCAGCCCCATTCTGTTGGCACTATGCCTGATACTATTTTTTGGCACTATGCCTGATACTATTTTTTGGCACTATGCCTGATACTATTTTTTGGCACTATCCGTGATACTATTTTTTGGCACTATGCCTGATACTATTTTTTGGCACTATCCGTGATACTATTTTTGGCACTCTATCCAGCCCCATTCTGTTGGCACTATGCCTGATACTATTTTTTGGCACTATGCCTGATATTATTTTTTGGCACTCCATCCAGCCCCATTCTGTTGGCACTATGCCTGATACTATTTTTTGGCACTATATCCAGCCCCATTCTGGTGGCGCTATAATTGGTACTTGGCACAATGCCTAGTTTTATATCATTGCCACTCTATTGAGCTATTGATTTGTCACTATGTGTAGCACAATTCTATTGGCACCATAGATTGGGCACTGCATTGGTTGTGTCAGTAATACAGAAGCCTGGAGGGGTGATAGATGGAATCCCCCACATCACTGCTGCATGGGAAGACGATCTATGATTGCTTCTGAGACAAGCGTTAACTACACAGCCAGCCTGAGTTTCCTGCATTGTGGACAGATTGAAATTTAAAGAGTTTGCCATAAGAAGTATTTTGCTTGTGGTTTGATTACTATGCAAATTGTTGCAAATGATTTGAAGGCTTAGTATAAATGTTTTATAAATGAACTGCAGAGAGTGAGTCAGGGAGGGATAATTTCTGGCTATATATTCCCTAGAACACTCCGCAGTGTTCTCACAGCCAACTTTATCACTCATAAAACTCTTTGAGCCCTTCTAACGGCCTCCCTTTAAATGTTCTGTTCATTAAAGATAGTAATGACATTTCATGTTTAAGAGTGTGTGTCTTCCGCGTTGCAAAACTGCAATTAGAACATCCATTCTCAAGGAGTGCAGGCATCACTCTGATTTGCTCCAAGACTAATTGCTCAGTAAGTGAATGATGTTTTTAAAGTACCACTTTATTTAAGATGCAGATGCATAGAGGGTGAAAAAAAAGGAAATCATGGAAGAAACATTATCACCGATTACAAGACGTCTCCTGGGCGGTGTGGTTTATGCACTGATTAAACTGTGCACCGAAACAATGCAGCAAATCTACGGAGTTTTGCACCACTCCCTGCCCCTAGCATTCTGCTTTACCAGGGATCCTGAAGATTGACAGTTTGGACCAGTAACAGGTTCATGCTGCAGACCCGAACTGTGAGCTGTCTGATGCTGCTAGAAGCTTTGCCTCTGCAACATGAGAGGAGCACAGTGTGAAGACACAGCATTTACTCTTAATTATGCCAGACAATTATTTGAAATAGGCCAAGAAACAGACTATTATTCATGAGTCTGAATGTTGACTCTAGAATGTACTTGTTTTTTTTCGGTAGGTCAAGAATCATAAACTATTGCTTGAATGTTGACTCTTGAGTTGTTGTTTGCTGCAGCTTATTGTCTGCTATCTTTGGGGTACAGGGTCACAGGGTAATTGAACAATAGATGATTGCCAATATGTTGATTACCCACAGTATAAGTCCAGCTAGTTTGTTGATTTGCGAAACAGAGAACAAACTATGCAGATTTATTAATTACTGAAACAATGAGAGTTAAACTTATACCAACTCCCCCCTGACCTGGGATGATGGTTTGAACCACAGATGTGGGTATGAAAAGTGATTTTCTATTCTTCTACAAAAAGTGTCTCACTTTACAAAACCACAGCCAGGACACCATGGAATCCGTCAGGGGGACTTTACAAAACCATAGCCAGAAACACTCTACAGGACAGCTGCCAGGACACGATGGCTCCATCGAGAGGGACACAGATTTGACATTCTACAGAATGCCAGCTTAAGGACCTCATGGATGCATACTGATCTGCTCCATTGACCATCACTGAACCCATGAATACGTTTGGGGAAGCCAGGTTGGGACCATCCAGTCACCTGGCCCCATGGAGACGTTCAAAGAAACCAGGTTGGGAACATCCAGTCACCAGGTCACATACCTCAATGGACTGTCTGATACCTAAGCTTGTTGTATTCAGCCCTGAATGCCCAAAGTTGCAGCTGCCCTAATCCCGGTTAGTCAGTGGAAGGATGAGACTTTGTAATTTTGCACCATTTTTGTATTTTGCAGGAACTGTTCTATGTGTTATTTTCCTGTTTTTGTGGTTCAATAAAGTATTGCCACACTGTTTTACCCTCACCCTGTGTTTCCCTCATGGGAAAGGAATGCGGGCATTCAGTGCGATGAGCCCTGGTCCATGTAGTCTTGGGCCGGCAGACATGAACACCTGCTGACCCCCGTGTCTCCACACACAGCAGTACAGACATTGGTCAGATCAAGCCACTGGCGGGCACAGACAAAAAAGAAATTATGTGCAAGAACAATATATGATACAAACCATTTAGTCCCTTCCTGCTGTGGCCAATGTTCATTTTTTGGCGTTTGCTTTTTCCTCTCCTTAAAATACATCATTTTTTTATTTTTGCATAAATATAGCAGTATGAGGGCTTCATTTTTTGCGGGATGAGTTTATGATTGCTAGGACATTGCTGACTCTTTTAAGCACCACTGATCCCCAAAAACGGGGTTTAAATTCCTTTGTGTGAATGAAGTGTTAGCGAGTAGTGATGAGTGAGTGTACTCATTACTCAGGTTTTCCAGAGCACGCTCGTGTGGTCTCCGAGTATTTGTTAGTGTTCATTGCAGCAGCTGAATGATTTACAGCTACTAGACAGCTTGATTACATGTGGAGATTCCCTAGCAAACAGGCAACCCCTACATGTACTCAGGCTGGCTAGTAGCTGTAAATCATTCAGCTGAGGTGATGAAAACTAAATCTCCGAACACTAACAAATACTCGAAGGTCACCCGAGCATGCTCGAGAAAACCGGAGCAATGAGTACACTCGCTCATCACTAATAGTTATGACAACAGCCATCATTACTTTCAGAATATTTTTTAAAGTATATACAGTACAGACCAAAAGTTTGGACACACCGTCTCATTTAAAGATTTTTCTGTATTTTCATGACTATGAAAATTGTACATTCACACTGAAGGCATCAAAACTATGAATTAACACATGTGGAATTATGTACTTAACAAAAAAAGTGTGAAACAACTGAAATTATGTCTTATATTCTAGGTTCTTCAAAGTAGCCACCTTTTGCTTTGATGACTGCTTTGCACACTCTTGGCTTTCACTTGATGAGCTATAAGAGGTAGTCACCGGAAATGGTTTTCACTTCACAGGTGTGCCCTGTCAGCAAAATCATGCTGACAGATTCCCTTTAAAGGGGTTGTCCATGACTAAAGCACTGATGAATTTTCCATGTAAATAACACATCAGGTGAGGTCAGTTTCATAGTTGGCATTGGGTATCATGGAGCTTACACTTGTGCCTCATGAGTACAGCAATACATGATTGATCAGACAATACAGGGTTACTTTTCAGACTGTCACAATTGACACATAGGTCCGCAAGGGAGCTGTATACACAAAACAGTAAGGCACTTTTTCTTATTAGATGCACTGATGCAATAAACAAATGGTTCCAGTTGTGTATATTAAACCCTTAAAGTGGATGGAGGAGGAAAGATCCGGCACTTCACTTGTTAGCTAGCATGAATTAAATTATGAGGACATGACCGCTTCTTTGCAGATCAATTTGTATCACGCTGCGCTTTTTGAGTAAAATAAACTATTTAAAACACAGCTGGGATTTTAATGCCGGTTTTAAAAACAGAAAAAGGCCGTTATTTATCTGTTCTTAGTTTTCTGCGTGTTGTTTCAGGGACATTCTCCACAATCTACTTAGATTTACAAGAATTTTCTTGCCAGTAATTGCAGATACAAAAAAATACTATAAAATACGTTGCTTGTTACAAAACAGCACAAACAAATATATAATGGTGGAAAGAAAACTGAGCAACATGCGTCAGCGTGCCGGTAGAAAGAGCGACAACTAAGTGCACATTTTGTTGATTTTCTGATGCTTTTCGCACCTTCCTTGATAGTTTTCAGAAGTGTCTAGAAAAAGTGGAAATGTTCCTCCTTCCAGAAAGTGACATGTCAAGCCTAACATGCCGAGGTGAGGAGACTTTTAAGTCAAATTAAATTGACTTAATAATTTAATGCAAATTGTCTCTTCAGTGCCACCTACTGGAAGTAGCAATCCTAAACGTCAATATCAACTCTCTAACAAGCCTTGTCACATGACTTAATGTAAAAGCCAAAACTAAAATCTCAATTTGCAGACACTGTGTTTCGGGGTACTGCCCCTCGTCAGTGCAAAGTGTGAAATCCTCTCACCCAGCTAAACCAGATCTGCGGATTTTGTAAGTCCTGGAAGTGGATGGGATTTATATGTATCTCATGTCCACTGTGCTTTTTTTAATTTAGCATAAACTGACTTGTGGTGCGTGTTTGAAATCAGCAACATGTCAATTTCTCTTGCGGGTACGCTGAGTTTTATGTGCAGATTTTCCCCATAGACTTGCATTAGATGCGGCAAATTGACAGACAATAAACACTCATCCATAGTGGAAACTCATAAAAATGCATGTAATCTGCATATGATTAAATCGCATATTATACAAAAAAAGGAAAAGAGTCATAGCTAGATAAATAGAAAATAGATACCAAATTTTATTAAATACAAATTAAACACACCATACAAAAATTATGTTTAAAAGAAGCAACGTATAGAGCAATCAAAAATAGGCCAGTAAATGTATATTGGGTTAGTGACAAAATATCGCCCAAGTTAGTGAGTGCCAGCAGACCTGCAGCACAACTAGGGATGTAAAATCTTAATTGTCACATAAAGAGAAAAACAGAACACTGGATAGTGACTAGTTAGTATAGCTTAGGGTGGACAGAGTAACTGTCATAATCAGACTCACAGGTGCAACCAGCTACCAGCGGCTGATTTATAAAGCATATCCACCCATTAAAGTGTACCAAACTAACAAACTCCAGCGGCAAAAGTATATCAGCTGACAAAGAAAGATAATAAATATACATGTGAAGTCACATAACCTTACCCGTCATGGTGTAGTGCAGGGCGGCTGGGACTCTCCAGCCGCCCTGCACTACACCATGACGGGTAATGTTATGTGACTTCACATGTATATTTATTATCTTTCTTTGTCAGCTGATATACTTTTGCCGCTGGAGTTTGTTAGTTTGGTACACTTTAATGGGTGGATATGCTTTATAAATCAGCCGCTGGTAGCTGGTTGCACCTGTGAGTCTGATTATGACAGTTACTCTGTCCACCCTAAGCTATACTAACTAGTCACTATCCAGTGTTCTGTTTTTCTCTTTATGTGACAATTAAGATTTTACATCCCTAGTTGTGCTGCAGGTCCGCTGGCACTCACTAACTTGGGCGATATTTTGTCACTAACCCAATATACATTTACTGGCCTATTTTTGATTGCTCTATACGTTGCTTCTTTTAAACATAATTTTTGTATGGTGTGTTTAATTTGTATTTAATAAAATTTGGTATCTATTTTCTATTTATCTAGCTATGACTCTTTTCCTTTTTTTGTATAATATGCAGCTCCTGAGTCGCTTATGTTCACAATATGCAATTGGCATATAGATGTTAGGTAGACATCGCAATATATATGGTAAATTATGATTTGGAGAAGTTTTTTTTTTTTTTTTTTTTTTTTTTTCTATATATGATTAAATCGGTAACATTTTGTCAAAGCCAAATACCAGAAAGCATCAAAAACAAAGCAGTTTTGTGTTTAAAACAAAACATACAAAAAAGAGACAAACAGCGCAGCATCGAAAAACGATAAAAACGCAGTTTAAAAAAAGGAATCAAAAGCACAACGAAGAAACACAAGTAACCTAATTCACAAAAATCTCACCAAAAAGCTCATTGTGGGAACGTAGCTTAATTGAAGGATTGACACATGTTCTTTGTTTTGTATACACTCCTGGTTTTAGCATAAAAACACTGTTGAAATAACGATCAGAAATACTGATGTCACACTTTCAGTATTTGGTCAGTATTTCACATCAGTATTTGTAAGTCAAAATTAGGAGTGGATCAATCAGAGGAAAAGTATAATAGAAAAACGTCGCCACTTCTGTATTTTTTCTTACGCCCAACGGTTGGCGCTAGTGGATTTGTGGAACCACTGTGCCATAGGGCCGGGCATTCCTAGGATGGGGCTTAGATAAGCGGCTACCTAGTTTTCACTAGAGCTACTGATGTTGGAGACAGACTGGGGTGCAGGTAGTTGCCAGGTACCACTCCTGGGAAGATCTCGATACTGCAGCTGCTGACCTCAGGGGTCAGATTCATTGACATGGACTGGGGCTACGTTCAGACATATCAGTCTAGAATACTGAATCAGGAACAGTCTGCACACTAGGGACCAGGGGACTTTGAGAACAGGACTGACCACACCAGGATTAAGGGACAATGTTCTGGAAACTGGCTGCATCGGGACCAAGGATCGACTCAGAAACAATGGTCACACGTTCAGGCTCTAGCTGCACACAGACTAGGGGAGCAGGTTCAGGACACTGGACACAACCGGGATCAGGAATTCAGGTTTGGAATATGACCACACCAATTAGGGTATGTGCACACGTCAGGATTTCTTGCAGAAATTTCCTGAAGAAAACCGGAAATTTTCTGCAAGAAATCCGCATTTTTTTTTTGCGTTTTTTTCTCGTTTTTTTTTTAGCATTTTGCAAGCGTAATTAGCTTGCAGAATGCTAAAGTTTTCCAAGCGATCTGTAGCATCGCTTGGAAAACTGATTGACAGGTTGGTCACACTTGTCACACATAGTGTATGCCTATGCAGCATCAATAGTAAAAGATAGAATGTTTAAAAAAAATAAAAAAAATAAAAAAAATGGATATACTCACCTGCAGACAGCCGATCTCCTCAGCGGCGTCCGTTCCTATAGATGGTGTGTGTGTGCAGGACCTTCGATGACGTCGCGGTCACGTGACCGCGATGTCATCGCGGGCATGTGACCGCGACGTCATTGCAGGTCCTTCACACACACCAGCTATAGGAACGGAAGCGGCAGCATGCACCGCTGAGAGGCGGGAAGACTCCAGGGGCCATCGAAGGTGAGTATATGACTATTTTTTATTTTAATTCTTTTTTTTTACCAATTATATGGTGCCCAGTCCATGGAGGAGAGTCTCCTCTCCTCCCCCCTGGGTACCAACCGCACATAATCTGCTTACTTCCCTCATGGTGGGCACAGCCCCGTGCGGGAAGTAAGTAGATCAATGCATTACTAGGTGTGCGGAATCCCCGCAATTCCGCAAATTTAATGAACATGTTGCTTTTATTTCCGCAATGCGATTTTTTCGCGGAAAAAAATGCAACATTTGCACAAGAAATGTGGAATACACTGAAAATAATGGGAGGCATATGTAAGCGTTTTTTTCGCGTTTTTTCGCGTTTTTATCACGTTTTTATAGCGAAATAACGCGAAAAAAACGCAAAAAATACTGAACGTATGCACATCTCCTTACTGTAGCTAGTAGGAGAAACTACAAATCAATGATTATTATTGCTTCGGGCACTGCCAAAGTGGGGAGGGAGTCTTTCATACAAAATGCCAACAAGCTATTGGCTGGGAGACATCTGGCAGTTGTACTCTGATACTAAATGTAGTGTCCCTGAATGGAGGGGGAAGGGAAACCATTTAGGGCTGCTGGCAATAGTGTTGCATTTTCTACCCACTACTGGTTTTGGCTTACAAATACTGATGTAAAATATTGACTAGAGATGAGCGAACCCAAACAGTTAAGTTTGGCATCCGTACCGAACACCTTCTGTTCGGGCACGGACACCGAACACGGACTTCATCAGGATGTCCGTGCTACTCTCTGGATTTGGGTCCCTGATCACTGGTTGTTTGTCATGCTGTCATGTACATGGCAGCGTGACAGACACTGCTTCTGATTGGCGGTAAAATTATTACCGCCAGTCAGACAACCACGGATCCAATGCTGTCAAATGATCGGAGGTATAAAGTTTACCTCTGGCGCCTGGACTCTAAATAAATAATAATAAAAAAATGGCATGGGTTCCCCTGTATTTTTGATAACCAGCCAGGCAAAAGTGACAGCTGGTGGCTGTCAGCGTTAGCAAGGCGGGTT
The DNA here is from genome assembly GCF_051348905.1 of Ranitomeya variabilis. Taxonomy (NCBI): domain Eukaryota; kingdom Metazoa; phylum Chordata; class Amphibia; order Anura; family Dendrobatidae; genus Ranitomeya; species Ranitomeya variabilis. Next base: position 434,216,064 of record NC_135233.1, read on the forward strand.
ATCAAGAACAGAGGGGTCCACACGCTGTGTTTTTAAATATTTAAATAAATAATTAAAAATAACGTTGTTGGGTCCCCCCATTTGTGACAACCAGCCTTGCTAAAGCAGACAGCTGGAGGCTGCTTTTCTCAGGCTGGTAAAGGGGCATAGATATTGGAACCCCTAGCCTAAAAACAGCAGCCTACAGCTGCCCAGAAAAGGCACATCTATTAGGTGTGCCAATTCTAGCACTTTGCCTGGCTCTTCCTGCTTACCCTGTAGCGGTGGCAAGTGGGGTAATATTTGTGGGGTTGATGTTGCCTTTGTTTTATCTGGTTACATCAAACCACGGATTAGTAGTGGAAAGGCGTCTATAAGACACCTATCCATTACTAATCCTATAGTTATATGGTAAAGACACAGCCAGAATAAAGTCTTTTATTTGATATAAAAGCACACTTTTCTTTTTTTTATGGAAAAATAACAAACACAGTTATACTCACCTAATGCCCATTCCATTGAATCCCTCATCTCCTGTAGTAAAACTAGAAAAGCAACCATATACCTCACCTGTCCGACGTTTCGTCCAACTCCGTTTATCTGGGGATAAATAGTTTTCAACCTGGATGATGCCAAGATGTGACTGTCCAGGCTGAGAACCACTGATGAATGAGCTGCTGTGAGCGCAGCATCAGTGAGCAGCGATGACCTCATCGAGATTACCTCCGGTCACTGAGGCTGTGTTCCCAGCCGGGCTGAACTGCGGTGACCTTCCTTCGGTGAGAGGTGAGTTCACCGCAGTTCACCGTGAGAATTTTACTGCGGTAAATTTGAACTGGCTCAATGAAACTCTACGGGTCAATGCCGACTGAGAAAAAATGACCTTACATTGCATATGGATGTGTGAATGCCGTCTCAGGACCAGATTCAAGAAGGTGTTTTCATCAGTCTTCTAGCATAAAACACGTTAAAATGTTGCATCTTTCTGCAACGTGAAATTGCTCAAAAATTGAGCCATAATGAGTTATGTGTTCTGCATGATTAATGGCGCAAAATTTCTACTGCAGGAAAAAAAAAGAAAAAAAGCTGAAATAACTGTTTTTTTTTTTTATTTACTCCTCTTGAAAGAGTTAATAAAACTTAAACACTAAGTTAGGTGTCCCCCAAAAAATGTGCTGTTGCATAAAGCTACTTTGATGGAAAATTAGACAAGAAAAAAGTCTCTTGAAATATGATTGCGAAAAGAACAATAAAAGAAAGAAACATTTTTTTTTATTCTTAAGGCACAGATTGGCTTAGATTCCAATTGGTTAACTCTTCCTTTTCACATTTTTATTCTATTTTTTTTATATTTCAGCAAACAAATAAAAACTAAACAAAAGGTAGATCCAAGAGATGAAATAACGTTTGCATTGGTCACAGCAGGAATTTGGAACAATTTGTACAATCCACTTGACTCCTGTTTTACGACATCATTACGCCGCTCTGTAACCAGTAAAAGCCATTGTCCTGCCTTGGAATATACTCTGATGGTAATCTTAAAAAGTTTAAATGCCATAAAAAAGACGAAACAAGCATTTTTGCTGGAGCCTTATTTTATGAGCGCCTATCCCTTGATTGATGTTTGGAAGTAAAACAAGAAAATTCGGTGCCAAGAGGCTACAATGTCTCATAAAACATCTATTTATTAACAGAAACTCTACTGAGGACCGGATATGTTTGCACACAGAGACGGTCACGCCAACGGAGCAAATCTGCTCGGCACCACCAGATTTACTGTATCGTAAGGACATTCGTCTTATTTTTCCTTCTTTTCGATTTATATCTAAATTATGAGAAGTTTTTCAGAGGGCTATAACTTTTTAAGAGACTTTGGAGAAATCTTGCTTGTGTCTGTGACTAAAATGATGAATGGGATCTTGAGTATCATTGACATTTGGCCACTTGATGTAAGTAGCAACTCGATGCTTTAAAAGCCAATGGATGGGACTACAATCAATCTCATTTGCCTTCAAAGTTATTAAAGGGGTTGTCTGGGACTGAGATATTGATGACTCTGATTTCCAGCAGTTCCAGGGATCAGTTCATTTCTAGTGCCAGAGTCAGACACCACGACTCTGTACACTGCGTAGTGGCCACTCTCGGGAACTGCAGTTCAGCTGCCATTTAGGTGAATGTGATCTGAGTCGTAGCATCCAAGAATGGCCATTGCAGTGTGCTCTTCTGGTGGTCATGAATCTGACACCAGGTATAAGTTGATAGATGGGTTCCAGGTGTTGAACCTCCACAAATCTGGGGAGGTTTACTATAGCTCCATCCCCGTTATGAATCACCTGGTAAGGTGGATTGACTAAGCCAAAGGTCAAGGTGAACACATGGACTGAAGGAGATGGCACAGCAGGCAGATGGAACAGAGACACCCAGGATCACAGAGCAAGCTGGACAGCAGTGGTAACTACCTGTCTGTTCTGCCCAGTGTAGATCTCTGCCACCACCATCTTATGCTGGCATCACGTTGAAAGAGCAGTGGCTTCTCTTCTGCTCTGCTCTGTTGACAGGGCTTAACTGCCAATGTCATGTTAGTTGACAGCCAACTCCCTGCTCCCTAACTGTGGGAATTTGGCTGTCAATTAACATGACACCGGCAGTCACTCCCTATCAACAGAGAAGCCCAGAAGAGGAAGATGTGCAGCAGCAGAATTGATGGTAGGATCAGTCAGGACATAGCAGCCTGTTGTTGTTTTGGCTCACAGTAAAGAAAAAATTTAGTCCTGGATTAGTCCATTAAGAGAACAAGTCCAGAGGGGAGTTCGATATACTCTCAGCAGATGAAGGGTTAACAAGCAAGCAATGGCTAGTCGCAGAGATCGTCAGGCAAACTGCAGTACGCATCAATCCGGAAATTATTTTGTTATGCTTACAGCAGACGAAGGGATAGTTGGATGTCCGAGCCATGGAGAAAATCCAGACTGAAAAAAATAAAAAGGAGTTTGCCAAGATGATTTCAGCTGAGAGAACAGGATGATGGCAAAATCCAAAATACACAGTAACTGAAAATCTAACTTGTTCAATGCCCAGACTCAAATATATCTTAGTGGACCTCAAGATCTTGGACGATGATAGAATCATAGAATCCTAGAATGTTAGAGTTGGAAGGGACCTCCATGGTCATCGTGTGCAACCCCCTGCTCAATGCAGGACTCACTAAACCGTCTCAGACAGATGTCTGTCCATCCTCTGTTTGAAGACTTCCATTGAAGGAGAACTCGCCACATCTCGTGGCCGCCTGTTCCACTCATTGATCGCCCTCACTGTCAGATATCTCTGAGGAACACCAGGCAATTTCTGAAAAGTTGACAAGGAGCACTGTAAAGAGCAGCAACCACAGGGGGAGGGAGCGGTGCCCGGCCCTGTATTCAACATGAGTGCATAACAAGCTGTTAAAAAAGTAACCATCATTTTAATTTTTATGACAGATAGAGCAGATTTTACTCGAGAGTTGAGAACGAGAGATCAGTCCAGAAGGAGCCAGAAGCTGATTTCTCTCGTAAGAAATATTAGACAGTTTTTTTATTTTCATGTGTACTGATGATTACTGTTGCTTTATGAGTTAATAATTAAAATGATGATTAAAATGATGGATTCAAGAAGAAAGGTAAATCTACGTTCCAACAATCAACTTTTGATGTTGCAGATCTTCTGCACCCATGAAGTAAAATAGGTTACTTGCATTTCTTTTTTAAATACGCACCATTAAAAACTCACCAAAAACTTTTTTTTGAGAGCGTAGCCTAAAGGAGGACATACGGTATTTAGATTTCCAATCACAAAATTTTAAATTTTTTGGGGACATTTATTGCATAGATTGATTACAATATTTTTTTCATACAAGTTATATTAAAAAAAAAAAAAAAAATATATATATATATATATATATATATATATATATATATATATATATATATATATATAAAAGAATTTTAACATCAAAACTTTATATAAACAACGGACAATTTTCTGATAAATGTAATATTTCCAAGAAGTGGTAATTCCCTTTTATCCTCTGGCATTACCTGAATTGATAACATAGTAAATAGCTTAAGGACATATTGATATATATATATGGAATATATATAGAATTATGCAAATAATGATTCATTCTATTAGATAATCGAACTTGTTTCCAGTCCTGGAGGTTGAGAGCTGAGAAGAGGCAAGTATCACATTAGTAACATGCATATTAATTGCGGAGAATTTCCATCAGTCACCACCCACACTCTCCCCACGCACAAACTGCGCTCATCAGGCATGAAAAAAACACCCTTTTATGTGCTAAAAACTTTATAATTGTGAGACTTCTTCTGACCCGAGTGCTTCTTCGTTATCGCGAGTCAATTACAGGTTGATTTATCAATTAGCACGGCTACAGATTATATTGCATTGTGTGTTCTAATTGAGTTACTCCCGAGGACGGCAGCGAAGGCTCGGAGGTATTTAAGAATTTCTCTTGAGGTTAATAAACCATATTCTGGTCGGAATGTGTAAGCAAAATGAGATTTTTTTTGGCTACTAAATGATTAATTCTGCCTGCTGGGTACGGCTCCATCATATGTTTTGCATTGCACAATAGGATAAATGCATTGCGTCTCTTTCTTTCAAAGGAACCATTCCCCAGCAGAACGACGAAAAATGCTTACAGCGCTATCACTAGATTGTAGTCTTTCGAAGACAGGCAGAATCTCCCGCTGCCTGTCCAGGAGAACAACTCGGTGATGCTAAAGGATTATAATTGGGCACGTTCTCTAATGAAGGTCATTGAAAAGTCCCGACAGACCTTGTTCTACAAACTTTTATCCATTCTCCATCAAGTTCATGACCTTGCAGTTTTCCGGGGTTTTTTTTCCATTTTTTTCTCCCTTTTTTTCCCAAGAGCCATAACTTTTTTTTTTAATTATTCCATCCACGTAGCTGTACGAGGGCTTGTACTTTTGAATGACACCATTTATTTTATCGTATGGTGCACTGGAAAGTGGGGGAAAAAATCCAAGTGTGTCGAAATTACAAAAAAAGTGCAATTACACAATTGTTTTTTTTTTTCTTTACTGTGCTCGTTTTATGACAAAACTGACCTGGCAATATGATTCTCCAGATAAGTACGAGTACACAGATACCAAACATGTATAGTTTTTTTTTATTTAAGTGGAGAAGAAAAAATTTGAAAAAACTTGCTGTGTCACTATTTTTCAAGAACCAAAACATTTTTAATTTTTGGAATATGGGGCTCTGTGAGGGCTTACTTTTTCTGCCATGAGCTGATCTTTTTACTGATACTCTTTTGGAGTAGATACAATGTTTTAATCACCTCCTATTACATTTTATTGGCTTTTTTTATTTTTTATTTTTGAATTCCTCTTTTTAGCTGGATTTTAGTAAACCTGAAACATCTTTTTAGCATTTTCTTTGTTATTTTTAGGGAGCTTTTTCATTGTATGTTGAAGCTTACTTTTTTTCTTTCATTTTTTTTTCACCAGTTTTTGAATGACATTTTACAACCATTTCTTGGGTGATTTTTTTTTAAAAAATCCATTAAACAATGAAGAAAACGCTGGTGTTTTTTGGAGCAAAACATTCGAAAGGAATCTGTCATGATCCAGTCCGGGGTTTGTTTCTGATTATTCTCTCCATGGGATGGTCATGCGAGGTTTAATCTTCCTTGCCTCCTTTTGGGATCTGTCTGGCTATTTCAGTCCACTGTTACCAGCAAGCAGTGTCAGTTATAGTTCCTCTCTCTGGCTTGAGCAGCTGACCCCATTATACCCTGATTTATCCTCTGCCCATTTAGCTAGATCTTGTTCCTGCGTTCCCCTGTAACTTTGCTCGTTGTTGTACTCGCTCTCCGTATTGTGATCCCTTGGTATTTGACTCGGCTTGTTCTCTGACCTGTTTTATTGTCTTGTGTATCTGCTCCCGTTCGGCTCTGACTTCTTTGGCTTGTTTCTGACCACGTGTATTGCTGTGACCTCTGGTACTTTGTTCCCTCTCTGTTGTTGACCTGGCTTTGTCTGACTACTCTTTCGCCACCTAGTGGCTCCTGCCTGCTGCTCTGTGATTTCACTGAGAGTATACCTGTTTTCCTTCACCCGCACCCCCTGGTGGAAGTTGTTTGCCACTGCACTGCAGCAGGAATTACAGAATCCCAGGATCTCATTACCTTCCCATTGACTTCTCTTGTAAAGTATCAGGCAAAACGCCAGAAGAATGGAAACTGTATTTCCTTTAAAAGTTTGGCAACTTTGAAAGTCTGAAGCATTTGAAAGATGCTGAAAGTCGTGAACAAATGAACAGAAAGTCGTTTTCCCATATACAGTAATAGGACCATTCTTTTGCTGATTTTCTTAGTGCGGACCAGGTCAAAAAATTGTGGGAAAAAGTTTAGTGTGAACATACCCTTTGGCATTTTGGAGGGTTGTTTTTAAAAGATACCTTCCAAAATCCTCCTAAAAAACCCAAAATCTCTTGGAAAACACTCTCTACTCATTTCAATGGAAATGCACTTTGCCGTTCCCATTTTTAGTTTTTGGAACTTTTCTTTTTCTTGAAGAGGTTTTTATAAATGCATGTTACTCCTTTGATGAGAATCCTGAAGGAACTTCTCTAAATTAGGCAATGTGCAATCAAAAGAGTACAAAAAACACTTAAGGAAAAAAAAAAACCTTTCATCTAAGTTCCCAAAATGAGTATTTGGTACATTTTTTTCTCCTGTGTAAAAACCTCAGTGTCTTACAGTTCCAGCAAACAGTATGGGATTTCTCTACATATCATGCCCACTGTGCCTTTTTAACTGTGTGGAAACTGACCTGCAGTGCACTTTTAAAATCCACACCAGGTCATTTTTACTTGCTGTGAATATACATTTTATTTGTGAAATTTCCATATTGACTTGAATGAGAAGAGCCAATTCCATAAATGTAATTTTTTATATGTGTTAGCGCAGCGGATAATGAACACAATGGCTTTGTCAATTAAGTTTTACGAAAGGAAAGTAATAGGAAGTATCCCAAAAAAGAAGTTTTATTAAAAACATGACAAAAAGGGGGCAAAAACAGCAGTTGAAGAAATGCAATAAAAATGCACAGAAAAAAACACGCTCAAAACAAAATGAAAAGATGCAAGTAACCTAACCTTCTTGATAGGGGCAGAAAATCTGCAACATCAAAAACTGACCAAAAATTCATCGTGAGCACACAGCCTAAGGCCTCATTCAGTCGTCCGGTTTTCACGTATGAGTGCTATTTGTATTCCTTACGGATAGCATTGGTACGTTTGATAGTCTACGGGATAATTCACACATCCGATTTTTCTACTTGGACCAAGTGGTCCATGGAAAATAGCGGAGACATGTCCGATTTTGATCCAAGGGTTGGATCAAAATCAGCAATGCAAGTCAATGGGTCTGTTGCTTTAAAATATTAAAAGTTACGTTTTATAATATCCACTTATGCTTTATTACGATTAATTGTTAGTGGTATCATCTGTGCGATTTGTACTCAGAATACAGATATTGCTTTGCCTCGTGAAAAAAATAAGACCAAACTTGGATGATATCCGAGTGCGGTCCGATTTTCACGGACTAAAAGAATGGAGAAGGTGGAAACATTTTTTTTTAAAAAGTTGTATCCGTTTATGAGAAAATTGTTGACACTCAGACTACAATCAATCTGATTTTCTTGTGCAAAATAAAATCGAACATCGGAATGAGTCCTGAAGTTTAGGAATTGTAAAAGTGTGATTCAGAGTAATCATAGAAGGAGAATAGATGTTATAATCCGCAGACTGAAAAATCTCAGGACCAAGCTAGACGTATGGATATATATGGATCCTCTGCACACCTCATGTGGATATATATGGATCCTCCGCAAACATCATGTGGATATATATGGATCCTCAGCACACCTCATATGTATATATATGGATCATCCACACACCTTGTATGGATATATATGGATCCTCTGCACACCTCATATAGATATATATGGATCATCCGTGTAGCGCCCCCACCGCCGCAGGGCCGAGGGGTACCCGGTACCGGGCCTCTGAGTCTCTGCTCTGGGGTTGTCACGGCGGCTAGGCCCCGGTCCGTGACCCTGCCGTGGGGTGCTCAGTGAATAATAGATATGGATGATGGTAGTGATGCTGTAGTAGTGAGGCTGTGGTGGTGCGGTGCAGTAAATAACGAGGACACCAGGTTGCAGTCTCTTTACCTCTTTACTGAAGATCTCTGGGTCCTCAGTCCGGAACACGGTTCACCAGGCTGCGCAAGTCCGGCCGGTCCAATGGCACCTCCAGAGTTCCCTTCACAGGTGGAAATCGGTGCCTTCCTTCTAGCGCTATGTGTTGTGGTCCTTCCCTGCTGTGCTTACGGAAAGTCCCCCACAACTGTTGTGTCTGTTTCTTAAGTTCCCTCACAACTCGATTAGATGATGTTCTGCTAATCCTCCGTCCCTCCCTGATGTTCTGGTTGGGACGGCACCCGTTTGACGGGTAGGCTCGGAGCTCTTCCGGGACCCTAGAGTCGCCCCTCTCCACAAGTTGCCCCCCAAGACTGCATAGGTGATTTAGGTTAGACAGCCCGCCTTAAACTGACTGTCCTGCCGCTGTTTGGAGTATTGCTTGAAGCTGAATGTTATGATACTCCCTCGGCGTTCCGGCCACCGGTAGTGCGCCTCAGTAGGATGTTGCTTCGGTCTTACAGCACGACTCCTACTGGTATTTCTCCTTTTGCGTGATCTCGTTTCTCACTCAGGACAATCTATCTCGCTTCTAATCCTTTCTTGGGCACCGCCGCTACCCGGAGCAGGCACGGTCCCGTTACGTTCGTTCAAGTTGCCAAGCCTCTGTCAGGATCCCACCCCTGACAGAGACCCTACTGTATCTTCCCCTGCAACACCCTCTGCCACAAGGTGTTGCCTGGTTCCAACCCAGTCAGCTTTCTGATCTAACTTCCTGCCTGACCCCCAGTTTACCCACTATGGTGGGGAGTGGCCTAATGAATAGCACCCTTAGCTCCCCCCGGAGGCCCGGCTGTGAAATGTATTGGTGTCTGTGATACCTGATCAGATGAACTCCTTCAGTGCCATCAGACGCACCATAGCTCCCCATAGTGGCGGAGCCACAGTACTGCAACGACCAGGACTCTGGGGCGCTGCACTCCCCCCTGGTTAAACACAGTACTCCGGGACTGGGAAGAAAACAACAATACAAGTTAGCAAAAAGACATACAGTTTTGTTGAGTGCAATAACAATAAGTATACTTGAACAGGCTTCCCTTTATGGGAGGTAAGGACACTTGAACGTTACAAACATGGTTAAATATCATAGCAACATGCTATAAATAACTCTTCTTACCCAACCGGGTATTCTACTAAGTGCAAAATTGTTGAACAATAATTTAACATTGCCTTTAAGGACATACACTCTGAATCCACTAAAGACCTTCCTATAATCACATTATAAGGTAATTTAACTTTTTCATTCTCCTTCTTTAAATCTGCAGGACCGCCTGTCCTAACGGCACCAGACCTACTGCCTCTCCTTTCTATGCAGGACCGCCCCGTTCAGCCCGAGCCTACTGCCTTTTCTACTACTATACACAGTATGGAACATAACATTACTTTCAGTTTAAGAGCACTGAGCCATCTCTACATGACTCCTATGAGGACTCAGGGTTTACCTTCTATCCTAACTATCTATCAACATTATCAAAAACATTTTCTATTGAACATTAAGCCTTCTCATTATCTTTCTTTCTATCATGCATGCTGGACATCACGTCTATCCCTACGGGCCCACTGCATCTTCCTTCTATCTTTCACTTTTTCTTTTCAGAGAACATCATCAACATTTCTTCACAGTTAACTAGTTAAATACATATAACTTACTCATGTAAACATTATCATCACTTTCTTTGGTCAAGACATTATTGCTTCCTGTCTTAAAGCAGTATCACGGTTTAAGCGCAACAAATGAACATCCCCTTTAAGAGGGGACCAAGTCTCTATGAGGTAGCACGCCTTCTCAAGCTACCAGTCCATACTCAGCAAAGGTTCCAGTGTGGTATCTTCACAAAGAGTCCTTCTTTAAGTAAAACCAGTAGGGAGCGCCTTTAATAAGGTGCAAACTATGTACAAGAAGTTCGGATCATGCACTGTTCATGATTTCAGCAGTTCTTTTCAACTATAAACTTGTGCAAAAACTTCAGAAAAATCAAACAAAAGCAAAACAATAGGGATCCCGAGTCAACAGAAGGATCCCTTTAAGAGTTACCCTGGACGGGTTTAGCAGCACAACAGTAAAACAACAAACAGTCAAAGAACTATTTACATATTGATAAAGCAATTATGCTTACTCGTTCTTCGGGGAGGAAGGTGGTTTCCTCCCGGGCCTCACCAGACCAACGGGTCGTCCTGCTGGTTCAAGGATCGGGTCCCGCCCCAACAACGACAGGATCCCTCGCCGGGATGTTCTTTTCACCGAGGATCCGGCACGCCCCCAAGGTACATGGTGGGTCCGGGTCTCCCGCTGCTCCGCAAGGTCAGGTTCCGTTGTCTTTCCAGCGGGAGGTTCATCTTCGGGGGTTGCAGCGGCGGCCTGGAGCGCGACGCACCGCTGGACGCCCCGCGCCATCCAGCCAGCTTCGCCTGTTGCTCTCCTCCACCTGGTATAAGTTACAGCATCACCTGGCTCCAGGTCGCGAGCGAACCTTCCACTGCAATGTTCCACCTCCTCTCGGTCCACGTGGACTTGTAGCGGCTCCCCGATCTCCTGGATAACCCGCGTCCATGTCGGGGGTTGAAGGAGACCACTACACCCCAGTGGGACAAGGGGGGCTCCGCAACAGTGGTTAAATCAACCTGGGTTACCGGTTGTGGTCGGGCTCACCATGCAGCCATCAAGCGCCGCAGGTGTTCGGCCTCAGGCATGAGCTTCAGGCCCTGTGTCTGCGGCGTACTTTCAGCCGTGACCGGGTTGGGAGGAGCAGGGGACACTGGAGACAAGCAGACCTCCGTGGGCTGGCCCAGCCGAGCGATCACGCGGGCATCGGCCTCCAGGCGGGCAGCGATCCGCCGGGCCTCGGCCGCGGCCATACACTCTTCCGACGGCGGCCGGGGAGGTCGGCCCATCGTTGGCTCCGTAAGGGTCAGCTCCCGCAGTGACGGCGTACCCTGAGCCCCATCGGGCTGCCCAGCCTCTCTCCGAGTTCGATCATTCCCATGCGGTGCTTCCGGCGTCGCCATCTTTATCTCCTCTCCAGTGTCTTCTTCCCGCGGTCTCTTTCGTGGGCGGCCCCGTCTCCAAGGTCTCCACCCTCCAAACAGGATCAGGAGGCGGACCTCGGCTGTTGACGGACACGTCCGCAGGACACAGAAATATTTAGATTGGGCGGCCATTGTTGTTCGCGCTCTCCAGCTTGCCTCCGCCTACTCCACGCCCCTCCTCTTCTCCGGCGCTCTCCTCAGCGCTGCAATGGCGGCGGATTTTGGCGGTAAATGGCGCAGCACACAGTCTCCCAATAAAGTACAGTCCAAATACGATAGATCACAGTTCCAAGGCACACATGACCTGATTCTTCAGGCTTAAGTAGATCCTGTTCGTGACGCCAAGTTTGTAGTGCCCCCACCGCCGCAGGGCCGAGGGGTACCCGGTACCGGGCCTCTGAGTCTCTGCTCTGGGGTTGTCACGGCGGCTAGGCCCCGGTCCGTGACCCTGCCGTGGGGTGCTCAGTGAATAATAGATATGGATGATGGTAGTGATGCTGTAGTAGTGAGGCTGTGGTGGTGCGGTGCAGTAAATAACGAGGACACCAGGTTGCAGTCTCTTTACCTCTTTACTGAAGATCTCTGGGTCCTCAGTCCGGAACACGGTTCACCAGGCTGCGCAAGTCCGGCCGGTCCAATGGCACCTCCAGAGTTCCCTTCACAGGTGGAAATCGGTGCCTTCCTTCTAGCGCTATGTGTTGTGGTCCTTCCCTGCTGTGCTTACGGAAAGTCCCCCACAACTGTTGTGTCTGTTTCTTAAGTTCCCTCACAACTCGATTAGATGATGTTCTGCTAATCCTCCGTCCCTCCCTGATGTTCTGGTTGGGACGGCACCCGTTTGACGGGTAGGCTCGGAGCTCTTCCGGGACCCTAGAGTCGCCCCTCTCCATAAGTTGCCCCCCAAGACTGCATAGGTGATTTAGGTTAGACAGCCCGCCTTAAACTGACTGTCCTGCCGCTGTTTGGAGTATTGCTTGAAGCTGAATGTTATGATACTCCCTCGGCGTTCCGGCCACCGGTAGTGCGCCTCAGTAGGATGTTGCTTCGGTCTTACAGCACGACTCCTACTGGTATTTCTCCTTTTGCGTGATCTCGTTTCTCACTCAGCACAATCTATCTCGCTTCTAATCCTTTCTTGGGCACCGCCGCTACCCGGAGCAGGCACGGTCCCGTTACGTTCGTTCAAGTTGCCAAGCCTCTGTCAGGATCCCACCCCTGACAGAGACCCTACTGTATCTTCCCCTGCAACACCCTCTGCCACAAGGTGTTGCCTGGTTCCAACCCAGTCAGCTTTCTGATCTAACTTCCTGCCTGACCCCCAGTTTACCCACTATGGTGGGGAGTGGCCTAATGAATAGCACCCTTAGCTCCCCCCGGAGGCCCGGCTGTGAAATGTATTGGTGTCTGTGATACCTGATCAGATGAACTCCTTCAGTGCCATCAGACGCACCATAGCTCCCCATAGTGGCGGAGCCACAGTACTGCAACGACCAGGACTCTGGGGCGCTGCACTCCCCCCTGGTTAAACACAGTACTCCGGGACTGGGAAGAAAACAACAATACAAGTTAGCAAAAAGACATACAGTTTTGTTGAGTGCAATAACAATAAGTATACTTGAACAGGCTTCCCTTTATGGGAGGTAAGGACACTTGAACGTTACAAACATGGTTAAATATCATAGCAACATGCTATAAATAACTCTTCTTACCCAACCGGGTATTCTACTAAGTGCAAAATTGTTGAACAATAATTTAACATTGCCTTTAAGGACATACACTCTGAATCCACTAAAGACCTTCCTATAATCACATTATAAGGTAATTTAACTTTTTCATTCTCCTTCTTTAAATCTGCAGGACCGCCTGTCCTAACGGCACCAGACCTACTGCCTCTCCTTTCTATGCAGGACCGCCCCGTTCAGCCCGAGCCTACTGCCTTTTCTACTACTATACACAGTATGGAACATAACATTACTTTCAGTTTAAGAGCACTGAGCCATCTCTACATGACTCCTATGAGGACTCAGGGTTTACCTTCTATCCTAACTATCTATCAACATTATCAAAAACATTTTCTATTGAACATTAAGCCTTCTCATTATCTTTCTTTCTATCATGCATGCTGGACATCACGTCTATCCCTACGGGCCCACTGCATCTTCCTTCTATCTTTCACTTTTTCTTTTCAGAGAACATCATCAACATTTCTTCACAGTTAACTAGTTAAATACATATAACTTACTCATGTAAACATTATCATCACTTTCTTTGGTCAAGACATTATTGCTTCCTGTCTTAAAGCAGTATCACGGTTTAAGCGCAACAAATGAACATCCCCTTTAAGAGGGGACCAAGTCTCTATGAGGTAGCACGCCTTCTCAAGCTACCAGTCCATACTCAGCAAAGGTTCCAGTGTGGTATCTTCACAAAGAGTCCTTCTTTAAGTAAAACCAGTAGGGAGCGCCTTTAATAAGGTGCAAACTATGTACAAGAAGTTCGGATCATGCACTGTTCATGATTTCAGCAGTTCTTTTCAACTATAAACTTGTGCAAAAACTTCAGAAAAATCAAACAAAAGCAAAACAATAGGGATCCCGAGTCAACAGAAGGATCCCTTTAAGAGTTACCCTGGACGGGTTTAGCAGCACAACAGTAAAACAACAAACAGTCAAAGAACTATTTACATATTGATAAAGCAATTATGCTTACTCGTTCTTCGGGGAGGAAGGTGGTTTCCTCCCGGGCCTCACCAGACCAACGGGTCGTCCTGCTGGTTCAAGGATCGGGTCCCGCCCCAACAACGACAGGATCCCTCGCCGGGATGTTCTTTTCACCGAGGATCCGGCACGCCCCCAAGGTACATGGTGGGTCCGGGTCTCCCGCTGCTCCGCAAGGTCAGGTTCCGTTGTCTTTCCAGCGGGAGGTTCATCTTCGGGGGTTGCAGCGGCGGCCTGGAGCGCGACGCACCGCTGGACGCCCCGCGCCATCCAGCCAGCTTCGCCTGTTGCTCTCCTCCACCTGGTATAAGTTACAGCATCACCTGGCTCCAGGTCGCGAGCGAACCTTCCACTGCAATGTTCCACCTCCTCTCGGTCCACGTGGACTTGTAGCGGCTCCCCGATCTCCTGGATAACCCCGCGTCCATGTCGGGGGTTGAAGGAGACCACTACACCCCAGTGGGACAAGGGGGGCTCCGCAACAGTGGTTAAATCAACCTGGGTTACCGGTTGTGGTCGGGCTCACCATGCAGCCATCAAGCGCCGCAGGTGTTCGGCCTCAGGCATGAGCTTCAGGCCCTGTGTCTGCGGCGTACTTTCAGCCGTGACCGGGTTGGGAGGAGCAGGGGACACTGGAGACAAGCAGACCTCCGTGGGCTGGCCCAGCCGAGCGATCACGCGGGCATCGGCCTCCAGGCGGGCAGCGATCCGCCGGGCCTCGGCCGCGGCCATACACTCTTCCGACGGCGGCCGGGGAGGTCGGCCCATCGTTGGCTCCGTAAGGGTCAGCTCCCGCAGTGACGGCGTACCCTGAGCCCCATCGGGCTGCCCAGCCTCTCTCCGAGTTCGATCATTCCCATGCGGTGCTTCCGGCGTCGCCATCTTTATCTCCTCTCCAGTGTCTTCTTCCCGCGGTCTCTTTCGTGGGCGGCCCCGTCTCCAAGGTCTCCACCCTCCAAACAGGATCAGGAGGCGGACCTCGGCTGTTGACGGACACGTCCGCAGGACACAGAAATATTTAGATTGGGCGGCCATTGTTGTTCGCGCTCTCCAGCTTGCCTCCGCCTACTCCACGCCCCTCCTCTTCTCCGGCGCTCTCCTCAGCGCTGCAATGGCGGCGGATTTTGGCGGTAAATGGCGCAGCACACAGTCTCCCAATAAAGTACAGTCCAAATACGATAGATCACAGTTCCAAGGCACACATGACCTGATTCTTCAGGCTTAAGTAGATCCTGTTCGTGACGCCAAGTTTGTAGTGCCCCCACCGCCGCAGGGCCGAGGGGTACCCGGTACCGGGCCTCTGAGTCTCTGCTCTGGGGTTGTCACGGCGGCTAGGCCCCGGTCCGTGACCCTGCCGTGGGGTGCTCAGTGAATAATAGATATGGATGATGGTAGTGATGCTGTAGTAGTGAGGCTGTGGTGGTGCGGTGCAGTAAATAACGAGGACACCAGGTTGCAGTCTCTTTACCTCTTTACTGAAGATCTCTGGGTCCTCAGTCCGGAACACGGTTCACCAGGCTGCGCAAGTCCGGCCGGTCCAATGGCACCTCCAGAGTTCCCTTCACAGGTGGAAATCGGTGCCTTCCTTCTAGCGCTATGTGTTGTGGTCCTTCCCTGCTGTGCTTACGGAAAGTCCCCCACAACTGTTGTGTCTGTTTCTTAAGTTCCCTCACAACTCGATTAGATGATGTTCTGCTAATCCTCCGTCCCTCCCTGATGTTCTGGTTGGGACGGCACCCGTTTGACGGGTAGGCTCGGAGCTCTTCCGGGACCCTAGAGTCGCCCCTCTCCATAAGTTGCCCCCCAAGACTGCATAGGTGATTTAGGTTAGACAGCCCGCCTTAAACTGACTGTCCTGCCGCTGTTTGGAGTATTGCTTGAAGCTGAATGTTATGATACTCCCTCGGCGTTCCGGCCACCGGTAGTGCGCCTCAGTAGGATGTTGCTTCGGTCTTACAGCACGACTCCTACTGGTATTTCTCCTTTTGCGTGATCTCGTTTCTCACTCAGCACAATCTATCTCGCTTCTAATCCTTTCTTGGGCACCGCCGCTACCCGGAGCAGGCACGGTCCCGTTACGTTCGTTCAAGTTGCCAAGCCTCTGTCAGGATCCCACCCCTGACAGAGACCCTACTGTATCTTCCCCTGCAACACCCTCTGCCACAAGGTGTTGCCTGGTTCCAACCCAGTTAGCTTTCTGATCTAACTTCCTGCCTGACCCCCAGTTTACCCACTATGGTGGGGAGTGGCCTAATGAATAGCACCCTTAGCTCCCCCCGGAGGCCCGGCTGTGAAATGTATTGGTGTCTGTGATACCTGATCAGATGAACTCCTTCAGTGCCATCAGACGCACCATAGCTCCCCATAGTGGCGGAGCCACAGTACTGCAACGACCAGGACTCTGGGGCGCTGCACTCCCCCCTGGTTAAACACAGTACTCCGGGACTGGGAAGAAAACAACAATACAAGTTAGCAAAAAGACATACAGTTTTGTTGAGTGCAATAACAATAAGTATACTTGAACAGGCTTCCCTTTATGGGAGGTAAGGACACTTGAACGTTACAAACATGGTTAAATATCATAGCAACATGCTATAAATAACTCTTCTTACCCAACCGGGTATTCTACTAAGTGCAAAATTGTTGAACAATAATTTAACATTGCCTTTAAGGACATACACTCTGAATCCACTAAAGACCTTCCTATAATCACATTATAAGGTAATTTAACTTTTTCATTCTCCTTCTTTAAATCTGCAGGACCGCCTGTCCTAACGGCACCAGACCTACTGCCTCTCCTTTCTATGCAGGACCGCCCCGTTCAGCCCGAGCCTACTGCCTTTTCTACTACTATACACAGTATAGAACATAACATTACTTTCAGTTTAAGAGCACTGAGCCATCTCTACATGACTCCTATGAGGACTCAGGGTTTACTGTTGTGAATTTGGATTCTGGGCTCCCCCGGTGGCCGCTTGTGGAATTGGACTTGTCATCCTCTTTCCTGTTTCACCTGGTTCCATCAGTAGTGGGTGTCGCTATTTAAGCTCATTTCTCTGGTGGTTTCTTGCCGGTCAACAATGTTATCTGATGCCTCTCAGTGCTTGTTCCTGCTTCTAGACAACTACTAGATAAGTTGGACTTTTGTCCATGTTTTGTTTTGCCTATTTGTTCCAGTTCACAGCTGAAGTTTTGTTACTGTGTCTGGAAAGCTCTCGTTGATCAGGGATTGCTACTCTGGCGTTATGAGTTAATGCCAGAGTTTAAGGTAATCTCTGGATGGTGTTTTGTTAGTGTTTTTCTGCTGACCATGAAAGTATACTATCTGTCTTCTGCTATCTAGTAAGCGGACCTCATATTTGCTAAGACTATTTTCCTGCTGCGTTTGTTGTTTCATCTGAACTCACCGTCATTATATGTGGGGGGCTACTGTCTTCTTTGGAATATTTCTCTAGAGGTGAGCCAGGTCTTATATTTCCCTCTGCTAGCTATTTAGGTCTTAGGCCAGAGCTGGGCATCTAGCGATAAATAGGAAATGCTACCTGGCTATTTCTAGTTGCGCGGCAGGCTTAGTTCATGGTCAGTATAGTTCCATCTTCCGAGAGCTTGTCCCTCTATAGGCTTGCTATGATCTCTGCCTGCAGAGATCATGACAGTTTGACCGGCCAATAAAGTGTTAAAGACCCAGGTTGAGAAAGGAGAGTTATAAGAAGTCTGCTGGAATTTTTTTTTTTTTTCCTCCAGTCTGCCTTGCTGCAGTCTTTTTTTCTCTCTCTCCTCCTAATCTCTGTATGCTCTGTGTGCACCTGACAATAATGGATCTCCAGAGTGTAACTGCGGGTTTGAATAATCTCATCACGAAAGTACAAAATTTACAAGATTTTGTGGTACATGCTCCGGTATCTGAGCCGAGAATTCCTTTGCCGGAGTTCTTCACAGGGAATAGAGCTAGCTTCCAGAATTTCCGAAATAATTGTAAGCTTTATTTGTCCCTGAAGTCTCGTTCAGCTGGAGACCCTGCTCAGCAGGTTAGGATTGTGATTTCCTTGCTCAGGGGTGACCCTCAAGATTGGGCCTTCTCATTGCCAGCAGGGGATCCTGCGTTACGCGATGTGGATACGTTTTTTCTGGCCTTGGGCTTGCTTTATGAGGAACCTCATTTGGAACTTCAGGCAGAAAAAACTTTGATGGCACTATCTCAGGGGCAAGACGAAGCTGAAGTTTTCTGCCAAAAATTCCGTAAATGGTCTGTGCTTACTCAGTGGAATGAGTGCGCCTTGGCGGCAACTTTCAGAGAAGGTCTCTCTGATGCCGTTAAGGATGTTATGGTGGGGTTCCCTTTGCCGGCAGGTCTGAATGAGTCCATGACAATGGCTATTCAGATTGATAGGCGTCTGCGGGAGCGCAAACCGGTGCACCATCTGGCGGTGTCTATGGAAAAGACGCCAGAAAGTATGCAGTGTGATAGAATTCTGTCCAGGAGCGAGCGACAGAATTTTAGACGGAAGAATGGATTGTGTTTCTATTGTGGGGATTCTACTCATGTTATATCAGCATGCTCTAGGCGTACAAAGAAGCTTGATAAGTCTGTTTCCATTGGCACCATTCAGTCTAAGTTTATTTTGTCTGTAACCCTGATTTGTTCTTTGTCATCCATTGCCACGGACGCCTATGTTGACTCTGGCGCCGCTCTGAGTCTTATGGATTGGTCCTTTGCCAATCGTTGTGGTTTTGATTTAGAGCCTTTGGAGACTCTTATTCCTCTGAAGGGGATTGACTCCACCCCATTGGCTAATAATAAACCACAATACTGGACACAAGTAACCATGCGTATCAATCCGGATCACCAGGAGATTATTCGTTTCCTGGTGCTGTATAATTTACATGACGATTTGGTACTGGGATTGCCATGGTTGCAGTCTCACAACCCAGTCTTGGACTGGAGAGCAATGTCTGTGTTGAGCTGGGGATGTAAGGGTATTCATGGGGACGTACCTTTGGTTTCTATTTCGTCGTCCATTCCCTCTGAAGTCCCTGAGTTCCTCTCTGATTATCAAGACGTCTTTGACGAACCCAAGCTTGGGTCGTTACCTCCGCACCGTGAGTGCGATTGTGCCATAGATTTGATACCGGGTTGTAAATATCCAAAGGGTCGTTTGTTTAATTTGTCTGTGCCGGAACATGCTGCTATGCGGGAATATATAAAGGAGTCTTTGGAAAAGGGACATATTCGTCCATCTTCTTCTCCCTTGGGAGCTGGGTTTTTCTTTGTCTCAAAAAAAGACGGCTCTTTGAGACCATGTATTGATTATCGGCTTCTGAATAAGATCACTGTTAAGTATCAATACCCATTGCCATTGCTTACTGATTTGTTTGCTCGTATAGAGGGTGCTAAGTGGTTCTCTAAAATTGATCTTCGTGGGGCGTATAATTTGGTGCGGATCAGGCAGGGGGATGAGTGGAAGACCGCATTTAATACGCCCGAGGGCCACTTTGAGTATTTGGTCATGCCTTTTGGTCTTTCTAATGCCCCTTCAGTTTTCCAGTCTTTTATGCATGATATTTTCCGCGATTTTCTGGATAGATTTATGATAATATATCTGGATGATATTCTGATTTTTTCTGATGACTGGGACTCTCATGTCCAGCAGGTCAGGAGAGTTTTTCAGGTTCTGCGGTCTAATTCTTTGTGTGTGAAGGGGTCTAAGTGCGTTTTTGGGGTCCAGAAAATTTCCTTTTTGGGGTATATTTTTTCTCCCTCTTCCATTGAGATGGATCCCGTCAAGGTGCAAGCTATTTGTGACTGGACTCAGCCCTCCTCTCTTAAGGGTCTTCAGAGATTTTTGGGCTTTGCCAACTTTTACCGCCGATTTATTGCTGGTTTTTCGGATGTCGTTAAACCACTGACTGATTTGACCAGACAAGGCGCTGATGTTGCTAATTGGTCCCCTCATGCTGTAGAGGCCTTTCAGGAGCTTAAGCGCCGTTTTGCCTCTGCCCCTGTGTTGCGTCAGCCTGATGTGAATCTGCCTTTTCAGGTTGAGGTTGACGCTTCGGAGATCGGAGCTGGGGCAGTGTTGTCGCAGAAAGGTTCCGACTGCTCCGTCATTAGGCCTTGTGCCTTCTTCTCTCGCAAATTTTCGCCCGCAGAGCGGAATTATGATGTTGGGAATCGGGAGCTTTTGGCCATGAAGTGGGCGTTTGAGGAGTGGCGCCATTGGCTCGAGGGGGCTAGGCATCAGGTGGTGGTATTGACTGACCACAAAAATTTGATTTATCTTGAGACTGCCAGACGCCTGAATCCTAGACAGGCGCGCTGGTCTTTATTTTTTTTCTCGCTTTAATTTTGTGGTGTCATACCTACCGGGTTCTAAGAATGTTAAGGCAGATGCCCTTTCTAGGAGTTTTGACCCGGACTCTCCTGGTAATTCTGAACCCACAGGTATCCTTAGGGAGGGAGTAATTTTGTCGGCCGTTTCTCCTGATCTGCGGCGGTCCTTGCAAGAGTTTCAGGCGGATAGACCGGATCGTTGTCCGCCTGATAGACTGTTTGTTCCGGATGATTGGACCAGCAGAGTCATCTCTGAGGTACATTCTTCTGCATTGGCAGGTCATCCCGGAATTTTTGGTACCAGGGATTTGGTGGCAAGATCCTTCTGGTGGCCTTCCCTGTCACGAGATGTGCGAGTCTTTGTGCAGTCATGTGACGTTTGTGCTCGGGCCAAGTCTTGTAGTTCTCGGGCTAGCGGACTGCTGTTGCCCTTGCCTATTCCTAAGAGGCCTTGGACACACATCTCGATGGATTTTATTTCAGATCTGCCTGTTTCCCAGAAGATGTCTGTCATCTGGGTGGTCTGTGACCGTTTCTCTAAAATGGTCCATTTGGTTCCTCTGCCCAAGTTGCCTTCTTCTTCTGAGTTGGTTCCTCTGTTTTTTCAGAATGTTGTCCGATTGCACGGTATTCCTGAGAATATTGTTTCTGACAGAGGTACCCAATTTGTGTCTAGATTTTGGCGGGCATTCTGTGCTAGGATGGGCATAGATTTGTCTTTTTCATCTGCTTTTCACCCTCAGACTAATGGCCAGACCGAGCGGACTAATCAGACCCTTGAGACATATCTGAGGTGTTTTGTCTCTGCTGACCAGGATGATTGGGTTGCTTTTTTGCCATTGGCAGAGTTCGCCCTCAATAATCGGGCCAGTTCTTCCACCTTGGTGTCCCCGTTTTTCTGTAATTCGGGGTTTCACCCTCGATTTTCCTCCGGTCAGGTGGAATCCTCGGATTGTCCTGGAGTGGATGCGGTGGTGGAGAGATTGCATCACATCTGGGGGCAGGTTATGGACAATTTGAAGTTGTCCCAGGAGAAGACTCAGCGTTTTGCCAACCGTCATCGTCGTGTTGGTTCTCGGCTTTGTGTTGGAGATTTAGTGTGGTTGTCTTCTCGTTTTGTCCCTATGAGGGTCTCTTCTCCTAAGTTTAAACCTCGGTTCATCGGCCCTTATAGAATATTGGAGATTCTTAATCCTGTTTCTTTCCGTTTGGACCTCCCTGCGTCCTTTTCCATTCATAACGTTTTTCATCGGTCATTATTGCGCAGGTATGAGGTACCTGTTGTACCTTCAGTTGAGCCTCCTGCTCCGGTGTTGGTTGAGGGTGAGTTGGAGTACGTTGTGGAGAAAATTTTGGACTCTCGTGTTTCCAGACGGAAACTCCAGTATCTGGTCAACTGGAAGGGTTACGGCCAGGAGGATAATTCTTGGGTCAATGCATCTGATGTTCATGCTTCTGATCTTGTTCGTGCCTTCCATAGGGCTCATCCTGGTCGCCCTGGTGGATCTGGTGAGGGTTCGGTGCCCCCTCCTTGAGGGGGGGGTACTGTTGTGAATTTGGATTCTGGGCTCCCCCGGTGGCCGCTTGTGGAATTGGACTTGTCATCCTCTTTCCTGTTTCACCTGGTTCCATCAGTAGTGGGTGTCGCTATTTAAGCTCATTTCTCTGGTGGTTTCTTGCCGGTCAACAATGTTATCTGATGCCTCTCAGTGCTTGTTCCTGCTTCTAGACAACTACTAGATAAGTTGGACTTTTGTCCATGTTTTGTTTTGCCTATTTGTTCCAGTTCACAGCTGAAGTTTTGTTACTGTGTCTGGAAAGCTCTCGTTGATCAGGGATTGCTACTCTGGCGTTATGAGTTAATGCCAGAGTTTAAGGTAATCTCTGGATGGTGTTTTGTTAGTGTTTTTCTGCTGACCATGAAAGTATACTATCTGTCTTCTGCTATCTAGTAAGCGGACCTCATATTTGCTAAGACTATTTTCCTGCTGCGTTTGTTGTTTCATCTGAACTCACCGTCATTATATGTGGGGGGCTACTGTCTTCTTTGGAATATTTCTCTAGAGGTGAGCCAGGTCTTATATTTCCCTCTGCTAGCTATTTAGGTCTTAGGCCAGAGCTGGGCATCTAGCGATAAATAGGAAATGCTACCTGGCTATTTCTAGTTGCGCGGCAGGCTTAGTTCATGGTCAGTATAGTTCCATCTTCCGAGAGCTTGTCCCTCTATAGGCTTGCTATGATCTCTGCCTGCAGAGATCATGACAGTTTACCTTCTATCCTAACTATCTATCAACATTATCAAAAACATTTTCTATTGAACATTAAGCCTTCTCATTATCTTTCTTTCTATCATGCATGCTGGACATCACGTCTATCCCTACGGGCCCACTGCATCTTCCTTCTATCTTTCACTTTTTCTTTTCAGAGAACATCATCAACATTTCTTCACAGTTAACTAGTTAAATACATATAACTTACTCATGTAAACATTATCATCACTTTCTTTGGTCAAGACATTATTGCTTCCTGTCTTAAAGCAGTATCACGGTTTAAGCGCAACAAATGAACATTCCCTTTAAGAGGGGACCAAGTCTCTATGAGGTAGCACGCCTTCTCAAGCTACCAGTCCATACTCAGCAAAGGTTCCAGTGTGGTATCTTCACAAAGAGTCCTTCTTTAAGTAAAACCAGTAGGGAGCGCCTTTAATAAGGTGCAAACTATGTACAAGAAGTTCGGATCATGCACTGTTCATGATTTCAGCAGTTCTTTTCAACTATAAACTTGTGCAAAAACTTCAGAAAAATCAAACAAAAGCAAAACAATAGGGATCCCGAGTCAACAGAAGGATCCCTTTAAGAGTTACCCTGGACGGGTTTAGCAGCACAACAGTAAAACAACAAACAGTCAAAGAACTATTTACATATTGATAAAGCAATTATGCTTACTCGTTCTTCGGGGAGGAAGGTGGTTTCCTCCCGGGCCTCACCAGACCAACGGGTCGTCCTGCTGGTTCAAGGATCGGGTCCCGCCCCAACAACGACAGGATCCCTCGCCGGGATGTTCTTTTCACCGAGGATCCGGCACGCCCCCAAGGTACATGGTGGGTCCGGGTCTCCCGCTGCTCCGCAAGGTCAGGTTCCGTTGTCTTTCCAGCGGGAGGTTCATCTTCGGGGGTTGCAGCGGCGGCCTGGAGCGCGACGCACCGCTGGACGCCCCGCGCCATCCAGCCAGCTTCGCCTGTTGCTCTCCTCCACCTGGTATAAGTTACAGCATCACCTGGCTCCAGGTCGCGAGCGAACCTTCCACTGCAATGTTCCACCTCCTCTCGGTCCACGTGGACTTGTAGCGGCTCCCCGATCTCCTGGATAACCCCGCGTCCATGTCGGGGGTTGAAGGAGACCACTACACCCCAGTGGGACAAGGGGGGCTCCGCAACAGTGGTTAAATCAACCTGGGTTACCGGTTGTGGTCGGGCTCACCATGCAGCCATCAAGCGCCGCAGGTGTTCGGCCTCAGGCATGAGCTTCAGGCCCTGTGTCTGCGGCGTACTTTCAGCCGTGACCGGGTTGGGAGGAGCAGGGGACACTGGAGACAAGCAGACCTCCGTGGGCTGGCCCAGCCGAGCGATCACGCGGGCATCGGCCTCCAGGCGGGCAGCGATCCGCCGGGCCTCGGCCGCGGCCATACACTCTTCCGACGGCGGCCGGGGAGGTCGGCCCATCGTTGGCTCCGTAAGGGTCAGCTCCCGCAGTGACGGCATACCCTGAGCCCCATCGGGCTGCCCAGCCTCTCTCCGAGTTCGATCATTCCCATGCGGTGCTTCCGGCGTCGCCATCTTTATCTCCTCTCCAGTGTCTTCTTCCCGCGGTCTCTTTCGTGGGCGGCCCCGTCTCCAAGGTCTCCACCCTCCAAACAGGATCAGGAGGCGGACCTCGGCTGTTGACGGACACGTCCGCAGGACACAGAAATATTTAGATTGGGCGGCCATTGTTGTTCGCGCTCTCCAGCTTGCCTCCGCCTACTCCACGCCCCTCCTCTTCTCCGGCGCTCTCCTCAGCGCTGCAATGGCGGCGGATTTTGGCGGTAAATGGCGCAGCACACAGTCTCCCAATAAAGTACAGTCCAAATACGATAGATCACAGTTCCAAGGCACACATGACCTGATTCTTCAGGCTTAAGTAGATCCTGTTCGTGACGCCAAGTTTGTAGTGCCCCCACCGCCGCAGGGCCGAGGGGTACCCGGTACCTGGCCTTTGAGTCTCTGCTCTGGGGTTGTCACGGCGGCTAGGCCCCG
Organism: Ranitomeya variabilis; assembly: GCF_051348905.1. Taxonomy (NCBI): domain Eukaryota; kingdom Metazoa; phylum Chordata; class Amphibia; order Anura; family Dendrobatidae; genus Ranitomeya; species Ranitomeya variabilis. Next base: position 434,240,700 of record NC_135233.1, read on the forward strand.
GTCCGTGACCCTGCCGTGGGGTGCTCAGTGAATAATAGATATGGATGATGGTAGTGATGCTGTAGTAGTGAGGCTGTGGTGGTGCGGTGCAGTAAATAACGAGGACACCAGGTTGCAGTCTCTTTACCTCTTTACTGAAGATCTCTGGGTCCTCAGTCCGGAACACGGTTCACCAGGCTGCGCAAGTCCGGCCGGTCCAATGGCACCTCCAGAGTTCCCTTCACAGGTGGAAATCGGTGCCTTCCTTCTAGCGCTATGTGTTGTGGTCCTTCCCTGCTGTGCTTACGGAAAGTCCCCCACAACTGTTGTGTCTGTTTCTTAAGTTCCCTCACAACTCGATTAGATGATGTTCTGCTAATCCTCCGTCCCTCCCTGATGTTCTGGTTGGGACGGCACCCGTTTGACGGGTAGGCTCGGAGCTCTTCCGGGACCCTAGAGTCGCCCCTCTCCATAAGTTGCCCCCCAAGACTGCATAGGTGATTTAGGTTAGACAGCCCGCCTTAAACTGACTGTCCTGCCGCTGTTTGGAGTATTGCTTGAAGCTGAATGTTATGATACTCCCTCGGCGTTCCGGCCACCGGTAGTGCGCCTCAGTAGGATGTTGCTTCGGTCTTACAGCACGACTCCTACTGGTATTTCTCCTTTTGCGTGATCTCGTTTCTCACTCAGCACAATCTATCTCGCTTCTAATCCTTTCTTGGGCACCGCCGCTACCCGGAGCAGGCACGGTCCCGTTACGTTCGTTCAAGTTGCCAAGCCTCTGTCAGGATCCCACCCCTGACAGAGACCCTACTGTATCTTCCCCTGCAACACCCTCTGCCACAAGGTGTTGCCTGGTTCCAACCCAGTCAGCTTTCTGATCTAACTTCCTGCCTGACCCCCAGTTTACCCACTATGGTGGGGAGTGGCCTAATGAATAGCACCCTTAGCTCCCCCCGGAGGCCCGGCTGTGAAATGTATTGGTGTCTGTGATACCTGATCAGATGAACTCCTTCAGTGCCATCAGACGCACCATAGCTCCCCATAGTGGCGGAGCCACAGTACTGCAACGACCAGGACTCTGGGGCGCTGCAATCCGCACACCTTGTATGGATATATATGGATCATCCACACAACTCGTATGGATATATATGGATCATCCACACACCTCGTATGGATACATATTGATCATTTGCACACCTCATATGGATATATATGGATCATCCACACACCTCATATGGATATATTTGGATCATCCACACATCTTGTATGGATATATATGGATCATCTGCACACCTCATATAGATATATATGGATCCTCCACACACCTCACATGGATATATATGGATCATCTGCACACCTCATATGGATATATATGGATCCTCCACACACCTTGTATGGATATATATGGATCATCTGCACACCTCATGTGGATATATATGGATCCTCCACACACATAATGTGGATATATATATAGATCCTCAGCAGTGCACACCTCATATGGATATATATGGATCCTCCGCACATCTTGTATGGATATATATGGATCCTCTGCACACCTCATATAGATATAGATATATATGGATCATCCACACACCTCGTATGGATACTGTATATATGGATCCTCTGCACACCTCATATAGATATAGATATATATGGATCATCCACACACCTCGTATGGATACTGTATATATGGATCATCTGCACACCTCATATGGATATATATGGATCCTCCGCACACCTTGTATGGATATATATGGATCATCTGCACACCTCATGTGGATATATATGGATCCTCCACACACATAATGTGGATATATATATAGATCCTCAGCAGTGCACACCTCATATGGATATATATGGATCCTCCGCACACCTTGTATGGATATATATGGATCCTCTGCACACCTCATATAGATATATATGGATCATCCACACACCTCGTATGGATACTGTATATATGGATCATCTGCACACCTCATATGGATATATATGGATCATCCACACACCCCGTATGGATATATATGGATCATCCACACACCTCGTATGGATACTGTATATATGGATCATCTGCACACCTCATATGGATATATATGGATCATCCACACACCCCGTATGGATATATATGGATCATCCACACATCTTGTATGGATATATATGGATCCTCTGCATACCACATAAATGTATATGGATCCTCCACACACCTCGCATGGATATATATGGATCATCCGCACCCCTCATATAGATATATAAGGATCCTCCCCACACCTCACATGGATATATATGGTTCCTCCTCACACCTCGTATGGATATACAGGTCCTTCTCAAAAAATTAGCATATAGTGTTAAATTTCATTATTTACCATAATGTAATGATTACAATTAAACTTTCATATATTATAGATTCATTATCCACCAACTGAAATTTGTCAGGTCTTTTATTGTTTTAATACTGATGATTTTGGCCTACAACTCCTGATAACCCAAAAAACCTGTCTCAATAAATTAGCATATTTCACCCGTCCAATCAAATAAAAGTGTTTTTTAATAACAAACAAAAAAACCATCAAATAATAATGTTCAGTTATGCACTCAATACTTGGTCGGGAATCCTTTGGCAGAAATGACTGCTTCAATGCGGCGTGGCATGGAGGCAATCAGCCTGTGACACTGCTGAGATGTTATGGAGGCCCAGGATGCTTCAATAGCGGCCTTAAGCTCATCCAGAGTGTTGGGTCTTGCGTCTCTCAACTTTCTCTTCACAATATCCCACAGATTCTCTATGGGGTTCAGGTCAGGAGAGTTGGCTGGCCAATTGAGCACAGTAATACCATGGTCAGTAAACCATTTACCAGTGGTTTTGGCACTGTGAGCAGGTGCCAGGTCGTGCTGAAAAATGAAATCTTCATCTCCATAAAGCATTTCAGCCGATGGAAGCATGAAGTGCTCCAAAATCTCCTGATAGCTAGCTGCATTGACCCTGCCCTTGATGAAACACAGTGGACCAACACCAGCAGCTGACATGGCACCCCACACCATCACTGACTGTGGGTACTTGACACTGGACTTCAGGCATTTTGGCATTTCCTTCTCCCCAGTCTTCCTCCAGACTCTGGCACCTTGATTTCCGAATGACATGCAAAATTTGCTTTCATCAGAAAAAAGTACTTGGGACCACTTAGCAACAGTCCAGTGCTGCTTCTCTGTAGCCCAGGTCAGGCGCTTCTGCCGCTGTTTATGGTTCAAAAGTGGCTTTACCTGGGGAATGCGGCACCTGTAGCCCATTTCCTGCACACGCCTTTCCACACCAGACTCAGTCCACTGCTTCCTCAGGTTCCCCAAGGTCTGGAATCGGTCCTTCTCCACAATCTTCCTCAGGGTCCGGTCACCTCTTCTCGTTGTACAGCGTTTTCTGCCACATTGTTTCCTTCCAACAGACTTACCATTGAGGTGCCTTGATACAGCACTCTGGGAACAGCCTATTTGTTGAGAAATTTCTTTCTGGGTCTTACCCTCTTGCTTGAGGGTGTCAATGATGGCCTTCTTGACATCTGTCAGGTCGCTAGTCTTACCCATGATGGGGGTTTTGAGTAATGAACCAGGCAGGGAGTTTTTAAAAGCCTCAGGTATCTTTTGCATGTGTTTAGAGTTAATTAGTTGATTCAGAAGATTAGGGTAATAGGTCATTTAGAGAACCTTTTCTTGATATGCTAATTTATTGAGACAGGTTTTTTGGGTTATCAGGAGTTGTAGGCCAAAATCATCAGTATTAAAACAATAAAAGACCTGACAAATTTCAGTTGGTGGATAATGAATCTATAATATATGAAAGTTTAATTGTAATCATTACATTATGGTAAATAATGAAATTTAACACTATATGCTAATTTTTTGAGAAGGACCTGTATATGGATCATCTGCACACCTCATATGGATATATAGATCATCCACACACCTCATATGGATATATATGGATCATCCACACCTCATATGGATATATATGGATCATCCACACACCTCATATGGATATATTTGGATCATCCACACATCTTGTATGAATATATATGGATCCTCTGCACACCACATAAATATATATAGATCCTCCACACACCTCGCATGGATATATATGGATCATCTGCACACCTCATATAGATATATATGGATCCTCCACACACCTCACATGGATATATATGGATCATCTGCACACCTCATATGGATATATATGGATCCTCCGCACACCTTGTATGGATATATATGGATCATCTGCACACCTCATGTGGATATATATGGATCCTCCACACACATAATGTGGATATATATATATAGATCCTCAGCACACCTCATATGGATATATATGGATCCTCCGCACACCTTGTATGGATATATATGGATCCTCTGCACACCTCATATGGATACTGTATATATGGATCATCTGCTCACCTCATATGGATATATATGGATCATCCACACACCCCGTATGGATATATATGGATCATCCACACATCTTGTATGGATATATATGGATCCTCTGCATACCACATAAATGTATATGGATCCTCCACACACCTCGCATGGATGTATATGGATCATCCGCACCCCTCATATAGATATATAAGGATCCTCCCCACACCTCATATGGATATATATAGATCATTTGCACACCTCATATGGATATACATGGTTCCTCCTCACACCTGGTATGGATATATATGGATCATCTGCACACCTCATATGGATATATAGATCATCCACACACCTCATATGGATATATATGGATCATCCACACACCTTGTATGGATATATATGGATCATCCACACCTCATATGGATATATATGGATCCTCCGCACACCTTGTATAGGTATATATGGATCCTTAGCACAAATCGTATGGATATATATGGATCCTCTGCACACCTCATATAGATATATGGGTCCTCGGCACACCTCATATGGATATATATGGATCCTCCACACATCTTGCATGGATATATATGGATCATCCGCACACCTCATATGGATATATATGGATCATCCACACCTCATATGGATATATGTAGATCCTCCGCACACCTTGTATAGATATATATGGATCCTCAGCACACCTCGTATGGATATATATGGATCCTCTGCACACCTCATATAGATATATGGGTCCTCGGCACACCTCGTATGGATATATATGGATCCTCCACACATCTCGCATGGATATATATGGATCCTCCGCACACCTCGTATGAATATATATGGATCCTCTGCACACCTTGTAACCTTGTAACCTTTGCCTTTGTCATCTTGCACAATTGGTTCCTTTATAAACATCTTCAGTTTTATCTTCCAAGGAGAGTAAAGAACTTTTATATTAATGGCCAATTGTGGTCAAGCTTCATGCCGGGAAGTTATTTTCAATGAAAGAGGAGAATGCTAGTTATCTGTGATGGCGCTGAATGCTTAAGGCAAGAAGAAACCCTGCAAACTTTCAAGAATCTTGTGTCGTAGCCACTTGGACCTTCAATAATGCTCTTTATCTAAGTATTTTCAGGCTACATCAGCTAACGGCTTGTTTAGATCTCTCTGTCATCATAGCACCCTCTCTTCTGAGAACACAGCAGTGGTGAAAGAAAGGAGAAAGACTAAAGCCGGTCTGAGACCTTGCCTCTAGTTTTTCAAAGGCTATGTTGGCTTTGAGGGACTACAGCAAAGACGACCCCTCAGTGAGTGTTCCCAGAGAAAGTACACCATGCCTCTACAAAGCAGGGCTTTTGAGAAACTTTTGTTCTGATATCATTTTTGACCCCTTGCTGTTTTGAGCATGTCAGTAATAAAGCAATGAGGAGACAGTCTAAAGAGGACACTGTGTAGGTTCCAGTTTACAGTGAAAAAAAAATAAAAATAAAATACGTAAGGGACATGACATAGCAGAGTCTACGAAATATGAACAAAATTCTGTACAAGCGTAGTCAATAAGACATAAAAGTATACAAGTTCTATTTTCCTTGTCATAGTGGATGCTGGACTGGAAAGTTTAACAAGATGGGTTAGGTTTCTACACTGATTCTTGTAAGACGTATTTAGTCTCTTATGGTGGATCTCCAACAATAATTTTTTCAGACAACATGAAAGGTCTATATTTTTGGATCCTGAAGTTCTAAGCTTAAAAATGGCTAATTTATTAAGATATGTAGAGTAAAATATGCATGAAAGTAATAATCTTGTAACAGGAGGTGGAGGTCCAAGTGGAGGAGTGGAGCAGTGCCTTTCGTGTGTAGTTTACTGTACTTGTTAATACATAAATAAAAAAACTCATCAAGCCCATGGGTTAGTAGTGGAGAGTCATCTATGAGACGCCCTCATTACTAACCCCGTATTTAAAAATAAAAAGACACACACACAGAATGACGTAATCGTTTTGGGGTTTCCACGATGTCCAATGATTCTCTCCTGCAACCTATTGAGCGACATTCTGGTACCAAGGCTTGCTTGCGATCATGTCTCATGGCAATGACAACAGTAATATCATCACCTGTGAGATATGACCACAAGTGATGTATTAAACCTTGTTCTCGAGGCTTCATAGGTCAGTCGTGGTCATGTCTCACCGGCAATGATGTCAATAACTTCATCTCTCGATGTGACCTTGAGTAACCTAGAAGAGTCATCCTCAGAACAATGCTCCATAGGTTGCAGGAGAGAATCACCGGATGTCGTGGGAACCCCAATGGTTTAGGTCAGAGGTGCTAGGATTATTTTTCAATGATAAATGAGTAAACCAGGCAATGTCTGGGAAAGTCTTTATTCAAATAAACATTTTTTTTCCTGCATGTGTCATTTTAATTTTAAATACAGAGTTAGTAATGGGGATGTCTGATAGATGCCTCATTATTACTAACCCCTGGACTTGATCCCAGCTGACATTACACATCTGACATGAACCCCAAAAACTATAACCCTGATTGCCACCGCACCAGGGTAATCGGAAAGAAGTGAGGCTAAGTTCCAGAATTGGCGCCTCTAATGGATGAGCCTTTTCTAAGGTGGCTGAGGGCTGGTCTTTTTAGGCTAAAAAGGGACTAATATACATGAATATACATGAACCTTCCTAGCCTATCAATATCAGCCCCCAGCTATCTGCTTTGCCTTAGCTGGTTATTAAAAATAGTGGGGACCACACATTATTTTTTTAAGGTCTCACCATTTTTAATAACCAGCAAATAAGAAAAGCTCACAGCTCTCTGCTTTCCCTTGGCTGGTTATTAAAAATAAGGGAGATCCGATGTCTTTTTTTTTAAGTATTTATTTTACTCAGTCCCTACACTAGTCAGAGCACAATCGCGGTGCCTGCGGAGCATTTATACAGGCCTGGCAGGGCTGTATTTGTCACTAGGTACTTGAGGGCACATGCCTAGGGTGCCAGGATGCGGGGGCACACTTAAGCGAGGTTTTTTTTTTTTTTAATAAAGTCCGGAGTCAAGCGCCCGCCCCCGCCTGGCCTGCCCCCCCACCTACCTCCCTCCCCCTCCCGACCTCCTTGAAGACTTCATACTCACCCTCCTCCAGCGGTGCCTGCAACTCCATCTAAGCACCGGCAGCTCATCCTGTCCTCAGTGGTCACGTGGTACCGCTCATTAAGGTGATGAATATGGACGCATATTCATCACCCTAATGAGCGGTAAAATGTGACCGCTCATACAGGAAGGAAGATGCTGCAGAGATGCCGGGAAGTTCTGCGCTATGCAGTGAGAGAAAAGTGAGGATGGGGGAGCCATGCACACAGGGTGGGAGGATGGGGAGCCATGCACGCAGGGTGGGGGGATGGGGGAGCCATGTGCAGGGTGGGGGGATTGGGGGAGCCATGTGCAGGGTGGGGGGATTGGGGGAGCCATTCACGCAGGGTGGGGGGATGGGGGAGCCATGCACACAGGGTGGGCGGAGCCATGCACCCAGGGTGGGGGGATGGGGGAGCCATGCATGCAGGGTGGGGGAATGGGGGGCCATTCACGCAGGGTGGGAGGATGGGGGAGCTATGCACACAGGATGGGGGAGCCATGCATACAGGATGGGAGGATAGGGAAGCCGAGCCATGCATACAAAGTGGGGGAGCCTTGCATACAGGATGGGAGGAAGGGGGAGCCATGCACGCAGGGTGGGAGGATTGGGGAGCCATGCACACAGGGTGGGAGGATGGTGGAGCCATGCACACAGGGTGGGAGGATGGGGGAGCCAAGCCATGCATACAGAGTGGGGGAGCCTTGCATACAGGATGGGAGGATGGGGGAGCCATGCACGCAGGGTGGGAGGATGGGAGAGCCATGCACGCAGGGTGGGGGGATGGGGGAGCTATGCATGCAGGGTGGGGGGATGGGGGAGCCATGCACGCAGGGTGGGGGGATGGGGAAGCCATGCATGCAGGGTGGGAGGATGGTGGAGCCATGCACGCAGGGTGGGGGGATGGGGGAGCCATGCACAAAGGGTGGAGGGATGAGTGAGCCATGCACGCAGGGTGGGGGATGGGGGAGCCATGCAAGCAGGGTGGGAGGATGGGGGAGCCATGTACGCAGGGTGGAAGGAAGGGGGAGCCATGCATGCAGGGTGGGGGGATGGGGGAGCCATGCACACAGGGTGGGGGGATGCGGGAGCCATGCAAGCAGGGTGGGAGGAGGGGGGAGCCATGTATGCAGGGTGGGAGGAAGGGGGAGCCATGCATGCAGGGTGGGGGGATGGGGGAGCCATGCACGCAGGGTGGGGGGATGGGGGAGCCATGCACGCAGGGTGGGAGGATGGGGAGCCATGCACACAGGGTGGTAGGATGGGGGAGCCATGCACACAGGATGGGGGAGCCAATCATACAGGATGGGAGGATGGGGAGCCGAGCCATGCATACAGGGTGGGAGAGCCTTACATACGGGATGGGAGGAAGGGGGAGCCATGCAGACAGGGTGGGAGGATGGGGGAGCCATGCACACAGTGTGAGAGGATGGGGGAGCAATGCATACAGGGTGGGAGGATGAGGGAGCCATGCATACAGGGTGGGAGGATGAGGGAGCCATGCATACAGGATGGGGGAGCCGAGCCATGCATACAGGGTGGGGGAGCCATGCATACAGGGTGGGAGGATGGGGGATCCATGCATACAGGATGGGAGAATGGGGGAGCCATGCATACAGGGTGGGAGGATGGGGGAGCCATGCATACAGGATGGGGGAGCCATGCATACAGGATGGGAGAATGGGGGAGCCATGCATACAGGGTGGAAGGATGGGGGAGCCATGCATGCAGGATGGGGGAGCCATGCATACAGGGTGGGAGGATGGGGGAGCCGAGCCATGCATACAGGATGGGGGAGCCATGCATACAGGATGGGAGGATGGGGAGCCAAGCATACAGGATGGGAGGATGGGGGAGCCATGCATACAGGATGGGGGAGCCATGCAAGCAGGGTGGGAGGATGGGGGAGCCATGTACGCAGGGTGGAAGGAAGGGGGAGCCATGCATGCAGGGTGGGGGGATGGGGGAGCCATGCACACAGGGTGGGGGGATGCGGGAGCCATGCAAGCAGGGTGGGAGGAGGGGGGAGCCATGTATGCAGGGTGGGAGGAAGGGGGAGCCATGCATGCAGGGTGGGGGGATGGGGGAGCCATGCACGCAGGGTGGGGGGATGGGGGAGCCATGCACGCAGGGTGGGAGGATGGGGAGCCATGCACACAGGGTGGTAGGATGGGGGAGCCATGCACACAGGATGGGGGAGCCAATCATACAGGATGGGAGGATGGGGGAGCCGAGCCATGCATACAGGGTGGGAGAGCCTTACATACGGGACGGGAGGAAGGGGGAGCCATGCAGACAGGGTGGGAGGATGGGGGAGCCATGCACACAGTGTGAGAGGATGGGGGAGCAATGCATACAGGGTGGGAGGATGAGGGAGCCATGCATACAGGGTGGGAGGATGAGGGAGCCATGCATACAGGATGGGGGAGCCGAGCCATGCATACAGGGTGGGGGAGCCATGCATACAGGGTGGGAGGATGGGGGATCCATGCATACAGGATGGGAGAATGGGGGAGCCATGCATACAGGGTGGGAGGATGGGGGAGCCATGCATACAGGATGGGGGAGCCATGCATACAGGATGGGAGAATGGGGGAGCCATGCATACAGGGTGGAAGGATGGGGGAGCCATGCATGCAGGATGGGGGAGCCATGCATACAGGGTGGGAGGATGGGGGAGCCGAGCCATGCATACAGGATGGGGGAGCCATGCATACAGGATGGGAGGATGGGGAGCCAAGCATACAGGATGGGAGGATGGGGGAGCCATGCATACAGGATGGGGGAGCCATGCATACAGGATGGGGGGCCATGCATACAGGATGGGAGGATGGGGAGCCATGCATACAGGATGGGGGAGCCATGCATACAGGATGGGAGGATGGGGGAACCATGCATACAGGATGGGGGAACCATGCATACAGGGTGGGAGGATGGGGGAGCCGAGCCATGCATACAGGATGGGAGGATGGGGGAACAGAGCCATGCATACAAGATGGGAGGATGGGGGAGCTGAGCCATGCATACAAGATGGGAGGATGGGGGAGCTGAGCCATGCATACAAGATGGGAGGATGGGGGAGCTGAGCCATGCATACAAGATGGGAGGATGGGGGAGCCGAGTCATGCATACAGGATGGGAGAAATGGGGGACATGTATGAGGAAACAGTACTGGGGAATGGGGGCATGTATGAGGAAACAGTATGGGGGAATGGGGGGCATATATTAGGAAACAATATGGTTTGATGGGTGCAGACAGTATGGGGAGTGAACGAGGGGAATGTGTGTGGACACAGTATGAGTAGTGATGTGAAAAATGGATGTGGACAGAGTGCGGGGAGTAAGGGTGATGGGATGTGTGCAGACAAAGTATGGGGAGTCAGGTGAGCAGGCAGTATAGAAAGTGAGGGGGTAAATATATGAGAAGACAGTATGATGAACAGGGGGGATGTGAGAGGAGACAGTATGAGGAGGGAGGGGAATAGTGTGAGGAGACAGTATGGGGTAGAAAAGTGAGTGGGCACAGAATAGAAACTGAGTAGTGAGGGCGTAGCTTGGAGGGACAGTGTAAGGGCACAGCCAGGAGGGGACAGTATACCAAGGAGGGGGAGTGTGATGAGAGTACAGTATAAATACTGGGCCCTATATGGGGGACACAGTGTAAGAGGACAGTGTGAAGAGGGGGCCAGTATGGAAAGGAGAGGTCAGTGTGAAGAGCATGTACCATAAGAGGGACAATGTGAGGGTCATATTTTGTGCAGACAATATAGTGAGGGGCAATTTTTTATTCAGGAGCATTATAATGACACTTCTATCTTTAAGGGCATCATGTGGAGATTTTCTGCAAAAGATCAGAGAAGATGGAAGTCTGCAGAGATGGCTGTGGATGAGCAAACTCATCATGGGATCTGGACAAGATGAAGAAAAGAAGGAGAACGGCTCCAGAGGCGACGTCATCTATAAGGTACCTGGATGTAAATGTTATTTGTGATACTAACTAACTCTCATGTTTTTATTTATGTTAGGAGTATTAAAGGGGATGTCCAGGTTTGTAATGTGTCTGCAGTCAGTCTTTGTGACTGCAGACTTCTGACTTCTCACAGTGCGCACTGCACGCTGTCAGGATTCTCTCGTGCTGGCGATTTACATTAATGCGGTCACATGCTAACTAGACATATGTGGCCTCCGTCAATGAAAATTAACTGAGTGAGGCCGGGCATGTCTAGTCGGAATGTGGTCAGAAGTATACAAATCACATACTTGTGCTGACGCGACTGTCCACTGGCAAGGGAGAATCCTAAAAGTGTGCAGTGCATGAGTTGTGAGAATTCAGAAGCCTGCGATGTCAGGATTCAGCTCTGCAGGTTCCAGTAGTCGTCACATGGACACTTCACTCATATGCGATTTTCATACTCATGGTCCTGGGATAACGAGCTTCTCTTCTGCTTCTCTGTGTTTCACTGAACATTGAGAGCATTAGGGAAAGGAGTTCCTCGGTACATGACTAAGTGTGCAAATCGCATTTGTCCTTGGTGGAGGGGGGGCACCAAAATGAATTCTTGCCCCTGGTGCCAGAAAACCTAGATACACCTCTGCCAGTATGCTACTGCGAGCGGTGATTACGGGGTCCGGTGGAGGGAGGTCTGTGCACAGGGAGTCAGGCAGGGACTGAGTGTGTGCACAGAGAGAGAATGGAGACCCAAAGACTGCCCGTCCCAGTCTACGCCATAGCCTGGAGCCCTCATTATCATAGGAATATGGCAGGTAATAAATTGTTTTTCTAAAGCTTTATAGAGTAGTTTAGGTCAGAGGGATGGTTAGGGATGAGCTAGCAAGGTGCAGGGACAGGTAGTGATGGCTACTTGCGGACATGTGCGGCACTTGCGGTTTTGCACTTGCAGTGATACAAAAAACACAGCTAGCAGTGTTTTTTTCCATTGCTGCAAGTACCGCATTTGCCGGGTCGCGGCAAAACCGCAAGTGCCGCAAGTGTCCGCAAGTCCCACAGGGAATGAATGAGGCCGAATGCAGTGTTGCCGTAAGTGATCCGTTGCACGGCAGATGCGGAAAAACTGCCGGATCTGCTACTTTCACCTCAGTGATTATTGCCAAAGTCACTGCCGATAGTGTCATACTCAACAATGGGGGAGGCAGCACTAAAAGTGCCTAGGGCAGCAGAAACTCTAGATATGGCCCTGAGGCCTGGTCACGTGTGGTGGCAGCCAATCACAGCCATGCCAATACTTGTCATTCCCAGACTTCTCATTCTTAATTACATTGACTGGATGTTTGGGGTCGTTGCCCATCTGTGACATTTCATTCTTTTGACACTCTTAAACAAGCATTAGCTCACATAATGTGACTTAAAAGAAATGAGGTACAATAAAGAACATAACTGCATTTAACAGCAATACTTCTCAAGTAATCTACACTACTGTGAGAAATTTTAAACATCTTATCTCCAAGCCTATTTTCTCTGTGAAACAAATATGCTTTTTTAAATAAATTAATAAATTCCTTGAGTCCCAGACCACCTCTTTAACATCAGCAAAAACAATAGAGCAGACACGTGAGTTCCCCTGCCTATGACTATATGGACCAGCTCAAATATTTTCAAAATTAAAAACACTAAAATCAGGAATTATAAACCTTTCCAGAAACTTAAAAACATTGTCTGCTTGCAAGAAAACTTACATTACTTCTACCCCTATGAGATGGCAATTGAGAAACATTTCTTTTTTTTTTTTTCCTTCTGGTGGAAAGCTAATTTTAATGATACATGCATGGATCATGAAAGGTATTGATTGGAGATCCAGCTGGTTGAGATGCTTTAGTGCGATGATTCCTGGCAAATATCCAAAATAATGTTTAACCCATTTCGACAATGTGCTCACTGTTTGTATGGAGCGGACTTAGAAGCTGAGCCTGCTCCATACAATGCATATATGCCAGTCGTTACACAGCCGGCATCCATGAGTACCTTATACTACAATGCTCTTCATATTTTCAGAAGTTGTCAGGATCAGTTATGAAATAAGCCATTTCTTCATGATTTTTTAATTCAATTCTGACAATGAAAGTTTTTAGTTGGCTGTTGTTGTTTCTATGATACCAAGGAGTTTTCGTTTGACTGCTACATATAATTAATGCATAAAAGTTTCAGTACTTTGAAACATTATTGTTTCTGCAAATATAAAGATGCAGACTATTTTATTATGCCAATTTTCTGATATTTATTTAGAGGAAATTTAGCAACAATTTAAAGAAATAAAACGTCTGAACACTATTGCATTATACAAACAGCTACAGAAATTGCACTACAACATTGCTCCTCATTCAGTGATGACTCTTTTTTTGCTTGTTTCTTGTACTCCTGTATTGGATCATCTCTTACAATTGTCTAAGTGTAATCTGCAAGCATTGATGGATTCCATTTTTCTTGATGTCTTTTCTCTATAGCTGCAATATGTTTGTGAAATCTCTCACCGTGCTCATCGCTCACTGAAACGCAGTTTGGTGGAGAAAAGTCTAGACGCGAATATAAGAAATGAACCTTTAAGAATATGTTACAGTTAAGATCTTCATATGTTTTAGATTTTCCACCAACTCTTACAGTTATCTGCTCTTGAGTATCCCAAAAAAGTAGTTGCCACTAATATGAATGCTACCCATGCAACCTTTTCCTTGTCCTGCAACAAACAGAGAAACTTTGCATCTTAAGGAAGCTTGTGAATATGAGGTCCAATAAAGACTCCTTCCTTTATCTTTTTTTCACTCAACCTTTGAAATTTATCAATGAGATATATACTTGATATTGCTTTTGCATTTTTATCCTTTGCCTTTACAAAGTTCTTTATTAGGCCCAACCTGATATGCAATGGTAGTAACAAAATCTTATGTGGATCAAGAAGTGCTGGATGCTGGACATTTTTACTCCCTGGCTGAAGTGAATATTGCAGAGGTCAGTCTCTTTAACTGCAGTGATATTCCCTTGAATGACTATGCCCCTCACACAGAAGGCAGCAGAACTTTGTGTATTCACCCAGGAGACCATGTAAGAGGGCAACCACCTGTATGTCACTACAGAGGCGCCATAAATGTTAGTCATAGCTCAGGAACTTTAACTGCTGTTTCATGTTGTCGTAGGTTTCTTTCACGTGGATGGCATAACCAGCTGGAATTGAAGGTAATGCATTGCAACTATGGAGCAAGACGGCTTTTAGGCTTGTTTTGGAAAAATCAGCAAAGAGTCTCCATTCCTCTCAATTATGTCTGATCTTCAGAGATTCCATTAAACTGTTAATGTTGTTGCATACCACAAGATCGCCCTCCACGAAGAAGTATTCAACAAGATTTTTATCTCTGTTGCAAAACAAAGAAATATGAACATCACACTCTAGTAGATTCCACTGCCGTAGCCTGGAGCCTAAGAGCGCAGCCTTACTCTTGGGTAGATCCAAATCTCTAACAAGATTGTTCAGTTCCCTTTGTGTTATAAGGTGCGGTTCAGTTGAGGTTGCTGACAGAAAGTTAGAGGAAGTGTAATTACGCTGCCTTGTGTCGTAGAGAAGCAGTCTAAGGGATGCTGGCAGGAGCGCAAGGAGAGAGAGGAATAAGGCACTCTGTGCACACAGGACCTGAACTAGGCTGTTCATGAGATCCCTACAGTGACGATGGGGCGGAGCTACCGCACAAGAACGGAGGGTCTGCAAAAGACGCAGGACGCAGAGTACAAAGACAGAGATGTTGTCAGAGGACAAGCTGAGGGTCGGGAGTGAAGTACCAAGAGGCAAAACAGCAGATTAGTCAGAGACAAGCCAAGGGGTCAGAAAGCCAGGACAGACAGAGAAGCACCAAGCAGAAAACAGGGGCAGTAGTCAGGGAACAAACCGGGTCATGCAGAGCAAGGCACACACTCACAGAGGCACAACGATTACAGACAAATAACCTGGGTCAGCTACTTCAAACCGAGTAGATGGAAGTAAAACCGACTTAGAACCCAGGAACCATCAGCATTAAATAGCCGCCCCAGAACCAAAGAAAGGTGGACTAACTTAACCCAGACTTGCCCAGGATGGAGCCAGAACCAGCCCATCCAGAGTCATGACACCAAGCACCCTCACTTCCTCTTCTCTTGCAACCACTGAGCAAGATATGATGCACATCTATCGCAGCATATTTGTGGAGCCCAACTCTTGTCCTTCATCTCCTATTCTGCAGCCAAAATACAGGTTGTAGGCTTTCCTTACCATGGTAGTCAAGTTTGGCATATCGTAAAAAACATATAGAAACCTGTCAATACGCTAAGACACTAAACTAAGAAATCCTTAAACTGTATACCCTACAAAGAGAGCATTTATAAACGTAGATGATGCAACTGTAATTAGGATTACATAATTGGAGCTGAGTTGGCGTTTTTTGATTGGGCGCCCTTATATAATAGAATACTGAAGGCTCCATTGATCAAATAGAAGATATAGTAGACGAGCTGCTAATAATGAAATAATGATGAGGAAATAATAAAGATGCAATTTTTTTATAAGCCTGCATGAAAAGTGTCATAAGTAATTGTAATCTCCTCCGCATCAACTTTTTTCATCTCTTAACCAATTTGGCCACAGAACAGTGCTATCGGAGCTGGCTTAATGAGCTAGCTAGTTAAGCTTGACAATGACATTTCAAGTAGATTCAACATGGTAGCTGTCAGTTCTGGCAGCCATTGCTTCCCCCACATCACTGTGTACCTTGGAAGTCTTCATATGAGCTTGTAAATTTCACAGTACACTGAAATACCCAAGTATTGCACTGTATTGTATAGGCAATCAAACAATATTGAAGTCTTCAATAGAAAAAAAATCTGCTAAAATACATAAAAGTTTAATAAACCCACCTTTACTAAAAGGAAATATGTAAAAAATAAAATATTTGTTTTTTCCATATGTGAACATGTCTGAAGTAATAAAATATCTAAATATTTATCCCATAAGATTAATGCCAAAACAAAATAAAAAATTGAATTTCCAGAATTGCCATTTTTCTGTTTCGCATATCCCCCCCAAAATGCAATAACAAGTGATCCAATAATAAAATTTACCCCAAAATAGTATCAATAAAAATACCAAGAATTAACAAGCACTTTACAGGTTAATCAATGGAAAAAAATAAAAATATAAGCCTCAGAAAATGGCAACACAAACTATTCTTTTTAAAGTTCTAAATTTGTTTTAACTACAAAATATATATAAAAAATCTTTACAAGTTCAGTATCACCGTAATCGTTCTGACCTGAAGGATTGTATTTACAGATCATTTGCACTGTAAAATGGAACCAAAAAGTGTTATCAGAATTGATTTTCTTTTGTTTACTATTCACATGGACCAGATCCATTTATAATAAATTTCTCCTAATTTTGGTCTAGAATAACCGGATAATTGTCCCTCTATAACTACAAAGGTGAACATACTTCTTAATGAGAATTGTGGGAGTCACTTCTGTGATCAAGAATTAACAAAAACTTTTCTTCTAGATTTTGGTATAAACCATTTGTTGGATTTTGGTTATCGGAGATATTCTATGATGTCAAGAACATTGAGGTTGACCTGTTAGGAATGCCTTGTACTTAATTCTATTTCCTGGTTGGGCTCAATGAATTTGTCTAAATCCAAAAATAATGATGGCACTCCTGAAATATATTTGTTGCCGGTCTTTATTGACAAAATATGTCACCAAATGTTCCTTCTAGGAGCCATGCTTCATAATAACAGGTAAAGTTGAGCGAATCACCCAAAGTTCTATTGAGCAGATTTGACCAGTTTAAACGACCAGATTCATCTGAATTGGATGATTTGAGTGCAAATTGAATTGGCTGGAGAGAGTTAAATAAACAATAATGTATCATATTCACCTCCTCAATCTCACAATCTCACACTGAGCTTCCAGCCTGGAACTCTACTTGCTCTAATTTGATCTTCTCTTTGGCCTGGAATGTTCCACGGTTATCTAGGCACTACACAACCACATAGGGCACCATGCACGTCATTGACATTGAAGCTGTGCGTCGCGACCCACGTGGGGCACAGGGTTCATCATTGACATCAATAGCATGAAGAATGTTTACAATCATTTGGATTGTTACTTTGCCCTTTTTAGGGAGCATTTCCAATTTTGCGAAAGTCAACGGAGATTTTTTACCATTGACTACCGGTGTCCTGCCAGCCTGTGAATTCCAGTACATCTGCTATCAGACTCCTGTCTGCCTATGGCTTCCAGACATCTGGTACCTTTCTGTAGTTTCCAGGACTTCTGCTACCTTCCTGTGGTCTCCAGAACCTCCACTACCTGTCTGCGGCTTCCAGTACATCTGCTTCTAGACTACTGTCTACCTGTGGTTTCCATTACCTCTGCCTCCTGTCTGCAGTCTCCAGGACATCTCCTGTATGTCTGCGGATTCCAGTACATCTGCTACTCAGCTCTCACATGCCGCACCTGTATGATGTACCAACGTCCGAGGCCCGTGTGCCCACTTAGACATTGGGCTTGGAGGATCCACCTCACCAGATGAGCCTAACAAATTCATTTGAATGGAATTAACCCCTTGGACACAGCCGCCAAACATGCACAATGGGTGTACAAGCTGCATGTATGGAGCTGGCTCTGTAAATGCCCTTTTGATGAGCTGATCAAAGGGATCCCCAGAGGATCCCCAGCTAATGCGAGGATCTAAATGCTAAATTATAGCTAATATGTTGGAGTATTATATTGGTGGAAGTTTTACTACTTGCAACCCCTGCTGATCAGCTGATTGGAACCCTCTTTGACTATCATCATTCGACTCCATGACATTATCCACATGCATTAGGTCTCAGTTTAAATGGAAGACATATTTTCTAGATGGAAATAAATCTGAATGCAGCTAATTTTGTTTCTGATTCTCAAAGCCGAGCACAGTTTTGATAAATGACTGGAGACATATTCAAATAGAATTCCCAATGTGATGGGTGTTTGGAATAATTTGTGATGTATGAGCGATTCATGATAAATAATGCAGAGGGGATGACTAAATTATCTGCTTTTGGCACATTTGATAACTGCTAAGCCTTTCATTTACCCTGGAAGTACAGTAGAAAGTGTACAGATATTGTACTCCTTTAGCGCATAATTGCTTTGTAATTGCTTACTGATGGTAACAGTTACACGTTTCTGCCTGTACAGATCAATCTTCAGAGCAGAAACTAATCTGAATGGAACATTCATCTTCGTTTTCTGAAAAATGATGGCCTACTAAGCTCTAACCCGAGAAACATCAGCTATGACGGAGGATTCTCATTTATTACATTAGTTACACAGTCAAATTAAATGATTTTATTGTTATTAAATTCAAGTAAACCTTTAACAAAAATTGCAACTATGTATCATCAAATACACAGTAAAATCCCTACGATCGCAAATCAATGTGCGACCCAATAGATGCTGAATTATGAAATATGGTGTATTATGGGATATTCACAAAAAAGCATCTAAAAGTCTATAAATAAAGTATTTGTAGGCATCGTAAATACAGATGAGCAAACCAATTTGAGAAGACTCAAATTTGTCTCAAATTGTCGCACGTCGCATAACGCTATTAAGCTGCAGATATAGGGCTAGTCTGCAGTTAAGTAGCATTAGAAACGTGTCTGGCTGTCATATTAAAAGAGTCATTCCTGGGAAAAAATGAACTTTATTCTTCCTAGGAGTTGTGATGTGCGGACTCCTAGGTGTTCGGGTCCGGCGGGTTCAGCCGAACAGTTAAAAAAGTTTGGTTTGAGTACCAGAGCAGTACCCGAATCTGAATCTGAACCCAGTCCACACTGAGATGAATGGTGGGACTGAACATCCATTGATTGCCACGCTGTCATCGGCATGACAGCGTGGCAAACACTGGCTTGGATCGACGGTACCGCCAGTCAGAGTTCTGTGGCTTACGTGCTGCCAAATGACAGTGTGAGCCAGCAGCTGTGGCCTGAGGTAAAAAAAAGTTTACCTCTGGTCACATGCATCAGAGGATGGGAGTATTACTCTCATGAGCCTACGCCTGCTGTCTCTGATAATAGCGACAGCAGGCAGTTGCTGATGGGAGTATTCATCAGCTGGCGCCTGAACTATAAATAAAAAAAGTCATTGGTTCCCCTCTTTTTTGATAATCAGCATGGCAAAACTAACAGCTATGGGCTGCAACCCTCAGCTGTAAACTTTATCATGGTGGGTTATCAAGAATAGAGGGGTCCCCATGCAGTTTTTCTAAAAATATTTAAATAAATAATTAAAAAGAAACAGCATGAGGATCCCATCATTTTAGAAATAAAAATTCACACAGTTTAAATTTTTAATTTAAACATAAAAAACAAAGTTATACTCACCTTATGCCAATTCCATTTAAACACTCGTCCCTTGTAAAAAAACTGAAAATAATAAACAACAAAAATACTCACCTAACACCCATTCCATTGAAGCCCTTGTCTCCTGTAAATAAAACAAACAAAAAAAATCTCTCATTTGTCTGCGATAAGTGTTTTTCAACCTGGACAGTGCCCATATGCGATAGTCAAGTCTAAAAACCACAGGAAAATGAGCTGCTGCGAGTGCAGCATCAGTGACAAGCAGTTACGTCATCGAGGTTACTGCAGGTCACTGAGGTTGTGTTTCCAGCTTATTTCACTGTGGGTCGAGTCAATGAACTGCGGTCACCTCAGTGAGATCACCACTAGCACTAGATCCAAATTCCTTTAAATTTATTTAATGTAAATTCAAATTCCCCTTTGAATTATATAAACCTTCCCAAATCGAATTTCAGGTGTTTCGCTCAACTCTACTCACTACTGATCGGTCACCTTCTCACTAAACTCTCAACTCTCCGATCTATCCTAAATCCAGCAGTTAAGCCCACCTTTCTGTCCAGCTGCTATACTTATGCCTCACATCCGGTTCTCTCCCTGCACCCTCTCGTTTTAACTGCAGCCCGAAAGGCATGTCCGTACTCCTATTTATGGATGTATAAAGGATTTTTTATGTATATCGCTTGGGTGAGTGCCACCTTTTCTGTTTTTTCTGGATGTTTTGCTGCTATACTTATGCCTCACATCTGTGCCAGTCATTAAACTGGTGGCCCATTCACTTTAGCATACAATGTAAACTTCATTTACATCCAATTACCCACAAAACTCTCCAGAGCTGCCATGCTCTACATCTCATCCATCATCCTTGTCTACCATACTCATGCTTCTGTCAATATAGTAAGGCCAACATTCTTCATAATTTCAACCACTCTTTCCCATCTTCAAGACTTTTATTGTGTTACACGATTTCTTTAAAATGTGCTGTCCCAGACAATTGGGTTTATAATCCCAAACATTCACCATTTTTATTGTGCCATATATTTTTAGATAGACTCATCACCTTACAACTTTTCTCAGTCTACTCTCCTCCTACACAATTACTTGGATTGCATTTACCTACAGGACAATAATGGTCCAGACATGTGTAAAATCCAATTGCCGACAATTGCAAACCAGATTTCTACAAGTCATACCGAATTATACTCAAGGCCATTATCTTTCCATTATTTCTCTCTTCAGGTCGTACGTCATAAGGATCAAAAAAGTGCAAAAGAGAAATCTCCACCCCGGATGGGAAAACTTGCTGAATTCATTTCTGCATTTAACCAATTTGCTACAGGAACACGTGTTTTTAAAGAAAATTACTTTTCCTTTAAAACTTGACCTGAAATAATTTCTAAACCATTACCGTAATGTCTGCTCCTGTTCAACACAAGGATGATTGGACTGATTATCCCAAAAAGCCGCTCTTCCTGATGACTGTGAGCTGTGAAATTGCCAACCCTGTGACCTAAAAGTCGGCTAATCAGATAATATGCAGAAAACCATGTACCGCTTGTACCAAGATGAACATCTTCATAACGCAATAACTAATCTCATTGCAGGAACTCATTTAGCAGACAGCTAATTATTTTTGTTTTCCTGTCTCCAGCGAGATTATCTCTCTCCTCCGATAGATCAGGCTACACAAATTAAAGTATGAAATGACTATAGGTCTTAATATATGTATTTGTTACTGGCCCACTATAACCTATTAGACAACTAATGGTGTGTGTCCTGAATTTTAATGCCGATAATGACTCTAATTAGTATTTTTCTTTCATGAAACATGAATGTATAGTTTATGCTCCAGTACCATGAGTTTAAGAGGTCATTACTTTTTAGAAAGAAGTTGGCCAGCTGTAGATTGACTGTACAGCTTGGGAATTTAGATAGGATCCCATGTAGAAAAGTTCTAGAAACCTTTTGTCTCACGAAGCTTAGTTGGAGATGGTAAAAATGAAGATAGTAGTGTCATTTACATTCAGAGCTACAGAAGACGATGGAGGAAATTACTGAGAAATAAACATGACTTTAATTAATGAAATGGAGTAAATTTTTGGCCAAACTAAGCCATGAAATTGTGGTGTTTCATATCTAAAGTGGTGGTGTTTCGTACATAAAGTGGTGGTGTTTCATACATAAAGTGGTGATGTTTTGTACATAAAGTGGTGGTGTTTTATACATAAAGTGATGGTGTTTTATACATAAAGTGGTGGTGTTTCGTACATAAAGTGGTGGTGTTTCGTACATAAAGTGGTGGTGTTTCGTAATTGAAGTGGTGGTGTTTCGTACATAAAGTGGTGGTGTTTCATACATAAAGTGATGGTGTTTCATACATAAACTGGTGGTGTTTTACACATAAAGTGGTGGTGTTTTATACATAAAGTGGTGGTGTTTCGTACATAAAGTGGTGGTGTTTCATACATAAAGTGGTGGTGTTTTATACATAAAGTGGTGGTGTTTCATACATAAAGTGGTGGTGTTTCGTACATAAAGTGGTGGTGTTTCATACATAAAGTGGTGGTGTTTCGTACATAAAGTGGTCGTGTTTTATACATAAAGTGGTGGTATTTCATACATAAAGTGGTGGTGTTTTATACATAAAGTGGTCGTGTTTCGTACATAAAGTGGTGGTGTTTCGCACATAAAGTGGTGGTGTTTCATACATAAAGTGGTGGTGTTTCGTACATAAAGTGGTGGTGTTTCGTAATTGAAGTGGTGGTGCTTGTAGCTCAAAATCTGACAAATTTCCGACACTCTTTCCGCTAAGCTCTGCCCACTTTTCACAAAGATGCCGCACTCGATAGAGACCAACATAAAAACTCCACAAGTTGCAGCATTTTTGAGCATTCACAAAATGTGAAAAATAAGTCAACATTTCAGAGTTGTATGCTAGAATTCTGATTCAGAGCAGAATTGGTTGCAATTTATGAATCATATTTTACTCTGCTTTTCACTAAAGATGAGCCAATAAGATCGGATGGAATTTAATTCTACTCAAATTCTGGAAAAGTAAGCATTCGCCAAAATGGGGATTTTTTTTGCAATTCACTTTTGCATGGATTCAGGAAAATAGTGGATGCTGAAGGACATATTTCTGAACCGTAAAGGGTCATCAAAAGCCTTAGTGCTGATCTCACCAGGACTCTGCTCCTCACCATCATACATCTGGTCTTCAGCACATCTACTGATCCATGCACCTTGTGCTGAAATCCCCGGGACTTACAGGTTTAACGAGGCCCTGAACTATCCTGCACGGGAACGCAAGCTCACGGTGCACATTGTGATGGCATGATGTCATGACCTTTCGTGGACTTGTGCAGAACCGTCCTGGGTCTTATCAGAGTCAGAAGTCCCAAGTGGAGGCTCGGAGATTATAGCACAAGTGTCAAGGATCAGAAGATGCAACGAGGACAGGACAAGTAATGGTGAGGATCCGGAGAGGTGAACGGTGAGAACAGCCATTTTTTTTTCTTTTTTTTACATATCACGTTTATTATTCTTTCTAGGCCCCAGAACATTAAATTTATGGAGAATAACATCATTGCGAATCGAATTTCCTGGGAAAATCCTCGCGACTTCGAATTTTGGCTTATCTTTGGGTACCCAACTCTCGCTGTTACATATTGTTCTTCTATAAAAAGAAGAGAGTTGATCCTGCACTTCGAATAAAGTGCAAAAGTTTTATTCCATCAGTAAAAACGTGATTCAAGGAGAAATCCACATTTTGAAATGGGTAAATATATCATCCGAGGAGAAAGTCCCAAGAGAAAGAAAATTCAAAGTCTCGGTTGACGCGTTTTCAAATTGATACTTCTTATTCACAACCTCATTGTTCTTCTCCTAGAGATCATATGAAGAACGTGACACAAAGCTTTATGAGAAGTATTATTACTTGATACTATTATTATTTCATTATTTTCTGAAGTTTCTTCTTTCTTAATCTTTTTCCCATTGTTTATCTTAGACTTTCCATCCTATTTTATGTAGCCTGTGAATACATCCAAGTTTTATTACTTGTTTATAATGATATGTTCTTGATATGAGCTCTGACTCGTCACTTTTGAATCCCATGTTGTGGTTTCTGGTCACGTGTGCAAGGATAGGTAAACCTTGTATATTTCCTATACTGTTTTGGATCTTCTTTGTCTAAGCGATGCCTAAAAAAAACTTTTATCTAATCAACGAAGTCTAGAAATAAATACAATGCGTAGAATTAGACAAAATAAACACACATTGAAGAAAGTGGAAAATTACTTCTTGGGGAGATCCATTTGATATCACATTGCCTCCTGGTCCTGGGAAAAAAGTATGCAAAATTGCTCTCCTTCAGAAGGAAGTAAACTGTCTCTCTAGTGACATCTATTGGTAGCTGCCCTGAAAGTCAATGCCGACCCTACAAGGAGCCTTGAAACATTTCTGCAGAATATCTGAAGAACTTTGTAAAAACTGTCCGTTTAACCTCTTGACAGGCTTCTCGCTGTCCTTCGTCACCTTTTCTCTGCGTTTATTATTCAGTCTTTCCGATGACCGGGTTTACAAACAGAACATGTAAAGGGGTGATGAAATATACAAAACCTGCACATCTTGGATATCAATCATATTACTTGAGGTGAGCTTGATGAGATGATTATCCAGTTCATGCAAATAGCTAAGGGAGGTAAAGATGAATTCATGGCTATTAATCTGAATACCAGCTCTGCTATGTAATTGGAAAATTGTAAGACCTATTATGGAAAATGGAAGGCAAAAAAAATAAAAAACGACGTGCGACCGCAGATTAACTTTGCACTTGACAGTGAGGTCTCAAAATGACACTTACCGGAGGATAATAATATTTTGGCAAGAAGCCATTTCTTATATGTGGCTCTGCTGTAAACAGCCCAGACCTCGGCTAATAACTTTCATCTCAATTGCATCCACTTCCTTATAAGAAATGGTATAATCCTATGTCCTGCAAATTTCTCACGATTAAAATCAACTCCTTATTGCTCCAATAAAGTTACAAAAAAATGAAGCAACTTTTCTATCAGCCGTCATTAAAAATAAATTCCTTCCATATTGTATATTCAGCTTCTATGCAGGTCTAGACTGCAAAGAAGCCTTGTGCTATCGAATGCTTCCATCATGTGTTACTCCGCTCCATCTGCTCCCTCTTCTCCTCTTCTTCTTTAGCCTACGGTTTATGAATATGGATGAGCGGACCACTGGAAGTTTGGGTTCTGGTACCCAACCCAAACTTTAGTCCAAACTTCAGTTCTGGTACCAGAACTTTACTGAACTTCAACCCAAACCCTATTGAAAACAACGAGAACCCAAACTTTGGAACTGGAAAAAACCTCTTCTCCCGGAACTCCGATCATTGGAACGGTCTTCTGGAGAGAAGTCTGTCTTTCATGTCTACTGCAAAGTTCGAACCCCAAAGTTTGGGTTTGCTCATTATTATTATTATTATTTATTGTTATAGCGCCATTTATTCCATGGCGCTTTACATGTGAATCTCTAGTTATCAATAAAAGATATCAGAGGGAAAGGAAAAGAACACGACAACAGGACTGAGTTTGTAGTCTGTAGCTATAGAGACACATCAGTCTGCACGTGAGCTGTATGCACTAAATGTTTGGAGATATTTTTAATAATTTTTTTTCAAACTGGGCTCAGCCTGAAAAAACAAACAAATGACTATATACTCACTTTTCAATAGTCTGCCCTCCTCCGTACAGAAGACTTGGTCTGCCGCAAGGTTTCTTTATTACTCTTCCCCTGGCAATGGTGCGTGCCACGATGACCACTACCAGCACTTTATTGGTGCATAGAGCCCCAAAAAAGAATTTCCGGCCATATTGTTTAGGTGGGACACACAGAATAAATAACTATACACATCACAACCATCGGGCGGCTACTCATAGACACCTATAGCATAACCATCCCCCAACAAAGTATCATAAAATCATAACCAAAAAATTGTAATCTCACATTACTCATCTTGAGATATGTTGGACCAGAGGAAAGGTATGGAAGGTAAATATTAGTAGTGATAGATAGTGATGGTACTGTTTATTCTCAGTCTTCTTGATATTGAATTTCACACCATGAAATACAATAATGTCTAAAGCATACAGTGTAAACATGGTATTAAATTGGCATTCCTATCTGCATAAGCTATCAATGTCTGACCGATGCAGATCTCACATCTGGAGACATCGTATGTTTGGAGAATAGAGCCTAAGATTGTATGGCTGGTTTAAGCAGTAGTAAGTGCTCCTTGCTACCAAGAACCTGCACTCATCCAAGTCACAAGACAATCCCAGCTCTTCCAATGATTGGCTCTGCTACATCAATGTGTATTTCATCTAACTAGGCTCTGCTCTTCCAAGTTATGTCTGCACATTCGGCTCTGCTAAGTCAAAGTTCCTGTTTGCCAATTTGGTTCTGCTACATGAAGGTACCTCTCTGTCAGTACAACTCGGCTGTTCCAAGGTACTGTCGGCACAACCAGCTCAACTGCATCAAAGTACCTGTGCATCTACATGACTTACCTGTTCCTAGGTGCTGTTCACAGACTCGGATCAGTTGTACCAAGGTGAGAGCTAAAATAAAAACAAAATGAGTAAATACCCTGCGGTAAGTAAATGAATAGCAATAGCGCATGGGAATAACATGGGATACTTAGCTAACATTGTTTTGATAAAAAAAAAACGTAAATGCCATCCCACCACGTCAAGGTGACCCAACTTGGGACAGTCCTAACCTCTAGTATTAAAACCTTACCATATGTCAAATGGTGAAAATTTCCATACGATACGTATGACCATATGCCTACTCATTGCATAGATACAAACTTATATTCCAGTTCATTTCTTTCAGTTTTTGCTTTATGTTTCTACAGTCAGGGAAAATAATGGCATGGCCCCCCTTTTCTTTGAGCTGGACATTATCTCTATATATAATCGTCTAAGGGGCACTTCCGTCTGTTTGTCTGTCTTTCTGCCTGTCTGTCTGTATATGGAAATCCCGCATCACTGAATTCGCCCCTTCCTACTCTCTGTCAGTTCCCCCTCCAGTCAGCGCTCACTCAGGGTTAATGGCTGCGTTACACCGTGTTATGCCGCGGTGTAATGCAGTCCGTTAACGCTGCTATTAACCCTGTGTGACCAACTTTTTACTATTGATGCTGCCTATGCAGCATCAATAGTAAAAAGATCTAATGTTAAAAATAATAAACAAAATAAAAAATCATTATATTCTCACCTTCCGTTGCCTTTCCCGCTGCTCCTCGTGACGCTCCAGTCCATGCATTGTGGTCTCGCGAGATGATGACGTAGTGGTCTCTCATTCTTGGGAACGGAGCGTCGCGAGGAGCATCGGTAAATGCCTGGGCTGGATCCGGGGGCCGACGGAGGGTGAGTATATAACTATTTTTTGTTTTAATTCTTTTTTTTAACAGGGATATGGTGCCCACATTGCTATATACTACATGGTCTGTGTTAGATACTACATGGGCTGTGTTATATACTACATCTCTGTGCGATGTACTATGTGGCTGTGGTATATATTACATTGCTGTGCTCTATACTACGTGGCCTGTGTTATATACTGCATGGGCTGTGTTATATACTACGTCTCTGTGCTATATACTACGGGGGCTGTGCTATATACTACGTGGCTGGGCAATATACTACATGGGCTGTGTTATATACTATGTGGGCTGTGTTATATGCTACATGGGCTGTATGCTACTTGGCTGTGCTATATTTCTCTGCTGTATCTGTGCATCATGAATCATGGTATGTGTTAAAGAGGGGGGCTCACTGAGACTCTTTCGCCCAGGGCCCTCAAAAACCTGGAGCAGGCCCTGGCTTCACTGATTGTTCAGGGCCGGGCGTGACCAATCAGCGACAGGCACAGTCCGGCTGCGAATTGGCGTGGAATTTGAACCACGCTTTGCTAATTGGTCGCGCCCGGCCGGCCAAATCTGTGTATAAATTGCATTATTCTGAAAACTTCATAAATAAACTGCATACATATTCTAGAATACCCGATGCGTTAGAATCGGGCTACCATCTAGTGTTTATATAAATTGTATCTATTAGTCAGAGTGTCGGTCCTGCTCAACCCTTACTCACATTTGCGTCATTTGACATATGATAAGGTTTTAATACTAGAGGTTAGGACTATCCCAAGTATGGTCACCTTGTCGCGGTGGCATGGCTTTTATGCTTTTTTGATCAAAACAATGTTAATTAAGTCCACCCCTATGTTACTTTCATGCACTATTGCTATGTATTTATTTACTGCAGGGTATTTGCTCATTTTGGTTTTATCTTAGGTTTTGCCTGTTTAGTGGCCAGTGTGAACATATGCTTACACGTTGCATGCATACCAACTTATATTCCAGTTCATTTATTTCGGTTTTGCTGTTGTACCAAGGTGCTGCTCACACAGTCAATTTTGCTATTCTGAGGTGCCTTTCTGAATATCCTGCTCTGCTGTTCCTTGCTGTTTTCATATGCCACCTATTATATCAAACTTTGGTGTTCCACGTGCTGGCCAGCATATCCACTTTACTGATCCTCGCTGTTCCATGTGACATCTGGCCAATTCAATTCTGCTACATCAATGCCTCTGGTCCGAGCTCCTAATGTTGACCTACAGCTTAGGAAATTCGTTTCACAAAATGATCCACATTCTAAAAAAGTCTGTATTCCTTTCTTCTTGCAGTTAATACAATTTTTACTTGTTCACCATGGTGTTTTATTGGTCCTACTGAAGTGCTCTTTCTTCCTGCGAGTAATATTTTGGCAATTTCTTGCATATTATACACTCTACCGATGCAGTGTCACTAATGTATGGGAATGGAAAGCACTGGCACCAGTATAGGGTGCACTGGTAAAAGCTGCAGTGTAAATGTAATGCTGCTGCAGTGTAGTATAGCGCAACCTACACCAGGGGATGTTAGTGAGGAACTGAGGTTGCACACACAGCATAACACCACTGAGCAGCAGCAAAGTGTCACAAAGTGGTGAAAGAGTGGTCAGGCGAGCCAAGTCAGAAACCGTCAGGACAAGAAGTACCAGAGGTCACAGCAATAAACGTGATCAAATACAAGCTAGAAGTCAGAGCCAGACGGGAGCAGATAAAACCGAGACGAGAGACAGTAAAACAGGTCAGAAGCCAAGCCGGGTCACATACCAAGAGGTTCAAGAACAGGGAGTGAACACTAAGACAAAGCTGGGTGGCAGGAAAGGGAAGTCATGGGAAAAGAGTACACGGGCAAAGGACAAACACAGTATCAAGGGGTCAGCTGCTCTAGCCTGGAAGCATGAACAATCACTGACATTGGTCTGCAGGCCACAGCAGACTGAAATAGCCACACAGCACCAAAAACAAGGCAGAGAAGATTAACCCCTGCATGACCAGACAGGGGCGAAAATAACAAGAAACAAACCCCGGCCTGGATCATGACAGTAATCCGGGCCAAGAGCAATGCAACACCCTGGATTTTGACCGGAGAGGGAGAAGAGTGCAGAGGAAGGGGGAGAATAGATAATATAAAAAGCAACTTTGATACATTATTTCCAGGGGGCTTTTCTTCGGTGCTGAGTACATTTTAAGAAACATGTTAAATATTTACATGTTCTCAATATTGCAACAAACAAATCTGTAAGTTTGTCATTAAATTTGATTGCGTTACCTACGACATTGGAGCCTCAGTTATTAATAATGGCAGCGCCCATAAATACAATCGTGTCCAATACAGGAAAACATGATTGCTCTGATTGAATTATTCCGGCAAATGATGATTAGTATTATTATTATTTCCGCATTCGTTATTCTATTACTGACACATTAATTTGGCTGTGTCGCGTTGTGACCTATATTTTGTATTTCTCAAGTTAAAGTGCCATGTATTTGGAGTTTTATATGACTTTGTGACATGAATCTGGAGTTACACATCCATTAGTGACATTTATTTGACTTTAAATCACAATGGGTAATGACAGAATGAGGCCTCCAGCCACCTTCAGAGGGAAGATGAAAATGTGCTGATAATAATTACAGCCTTTGTTATCTGTGGATTATCTCCCAGTGTTCGGGTCTCTCTGCATTTCAATTTTGAAAAAAAAAAACAAATGTAGAATGACAGAGGATGTGGTCAAATGCATAACCCAGGTCAAGCGCTAAGCTATGCCTGGTATTTAGCCCTTGCCTGTTGGAGCAATTTCTCATTATGCTTTTGTCATTTTTTCCGTATTGTTATTTTTGTATTCTTCCATTGACATAGCCTTAGGGCTTCTATTTTTTTTGTGCGGCCAGCTGTAGTTTCACCCAAAAAACTTTTTTTTTCCATCAGTAAAAAAAACTGATGAAACTCTGACCAAACTCAGATGG
This sequence comes from Ranitomeya variabilis, assembly GCF_051348905.1. Taxonomy (NCBI): domain Eukaryota; kingdom Metazoa; phylum Chordata; class Amphibia; order Anura; family Dendrobatidae; genus Ranitomeya; species Ranitomeya variabilis. Next base: position 434,271,030 of record NC_135233.1, read on the forward strand.
AAATTGCTGATAAAAATTGGTCCAAAAGAACAGCGTGATGTAGAGGCAGAGACCCTGATTCCAGTGATGTGCCACTTGCTGGTCTTCTTGCTGTCATTTTGTTACAATCCCTGTTTTATCACCAGCAGATCTGGCAGTGCTCAAATGTTGAGCTCTGCATAACTCCTCCCATGCAACTGATTGACAACTTTCTCCATGGTGAACACAGAAGGAAGCCAATCAGTGATTAGAACAGGACTACTTGGTACAAGAAACCTAGTCCTGTAGGGATAATCTCCTGCTGATAAAACACTAATTTTCTTAAAACAATGCACAGTCCAGTAAGTGACTCATCACTGGAATCAGGGTCTCTGTCCCTACACTGCACTGCTCTCAGATTACATAGCAAGAACCTGCTGACAGATTCTTTTTAAGAACCACTATCTACTAACCAAAGCGCTGATTGACTATAAACATGCTATTTCTAGTTGGTGGACCTAGTGAACTCATGCATTACACAGATAGCCCATTGATTTTAATGAGTCTTGTGTAATACTTCATTTCACCTGTGGTGGTGCTGCAGGGATTGTACCTGGTTGATGGTGGTTCCTGCAGCAATCAGTCTGGGATCAGATCATCCTTGTCGTACTCTTCTTACACAAAGGTAGAGGACCTTTAATAACAACATAACAATATTCTTTTAAGGCTTTGTTAAATTTAATTGCTCAATTTGCTTAAAAAGGAGCCTACAATCAAAAAATTATTTTTGTTTAAAGGAGGTTCTACTGTTAGCATGCATTTTTCAAAATTTGTTGTAATTTTTTTTTATCCTTTACATCACAATCTTTATTAAAAAATAAATAAAACTGTAATAATCACACAATGTTCACACAGGCCACTGGAGCTATTTTATTTTATTTATTTCTGTCCTTTCAAGAACAGTTTTCAGCAGCTTCATTATCAGCAGAGGCTGGATTACAATGACAAGTGGCATCTCTATACACGGCTGATAACACAGGCGATATCACAGCCGACCTTCATCTCTTCCCTTCACAATGACCTGTGCTCAAGCTCAATAGATTATTATACGCAAAATATGGAGAGAGCATTTTCTTTGCTGCTAATGTACATGTGAGTTTACTGAAACAGCATGTAATTAAAGTCTAAAAATGACCCAGTGGCCAGTATAGAAACTGTAAATATTGTATTTTTATTTTTAATAAAGATTGTGAAATGCAAAAAAAATTGGACATTTTATTTTTAAAATACAAATAGCACAAAAAGCTATAAACAATAGGGTTAGGGTTAGAGTGAGGGTTAGGGTTAGAGTTAGGGTTAGGGATAGAGTTAGAGTTAGGGTTAGAGTTAGAGTTAGGGTTAGAAGTAAGGTTAGATGTAGGGTTAAAGTTATAATTAGGGTTAGAGTTAGAGTTAGGGGTAGAGTTAGGGTTATCTTCAGAATTAGGATTAGCATTAGGGTTAGAGTTAGAGTTAGGGTTAGGGTTAGAGTTAGAGTTAGGGTTAGAGTTAGGGTTAGAAGTTGGGTTAGAAGTAGGGTTAGAAGTATGGTTAAGGTTATAATTAGGGTTAGAGTTAGGGTTAGAGTTAGGGTTAGAGTTAGAATTAGGATTAGCATTAGGGTTAAGGTTAGAATTATGGTTATCATTAGAGTTAGTGTTAGAGTTAGGGTTATAGTTAAAATTAGGGTTAGAGTTAGGGTTAAGCATTTTCTTATGATCTTGTCCCTTTAAGTCTAAAAAGTGGGACTAAGTTACATAAGTTTTAACCTGTTTCTTGGAGGATTAGGCATCTTATTCCTGCATCTGAATTAGTCAATTTTAGCAGTGCATTCCCTGAATACTCTACTTCATATATAATCTTCTCGTAAGTTCCATTCTTTGAATAGATTTGAGGATATACAGCGAGTGTCATCTATCTCAATGCAATTTCAGGCATGAATTTTCAACAGGATAATGTTACTATTTGAAAAGATTGCAGCCTTAATATAACCGTGGAGAGTACGGAGGAGCTGAGAGCGCAGGACGGTAGCGGTGTATTTGTATAAATAGACGCAGTTTCCAGTTTATATATTATGTGTCTTGCTGTATATTGTCACATTGGGGAATTTTCTTATATTAAAGGGCAACAAACTCTATTTCTTATACTCTTTTAATAGGAGAGTGTTTCTTCCATTAAGCTATGGTCCCACAATGAGTTTTTGATGTTGCAGATTTTCTGCACCATTTCTGCACCTCTTAGGTTACTTGAATTTTTTTATTGCATTTTTGAGCGTGTATTTTTAACATGCATTTTTAGCTCTTTTTTTGACACTGTGGTTTTTGTCTCTTGTTTGTATGTCATGTTTTTTTTTTTTTTTTTTTTTTTAAAGCTGCTTTGTTTTCGATACTTCCTGATATTTGGCTGTGAAAAAAATTCATATGCGGTTTTTATACGTTTTTGATGCGTTTCCACTGCATTTTCACATGCAATTCTATGGGGAAAATCTGCATATAAAGCTCAGAGAAATTGCCATGTTGCAGTTTTGAAACACGCACCATAGGTCAGTTTACGCTGAGTAAAATGGAAGCACAGTGGGCATGAGGTTTTTATAAATCCCATCTACTTTGCTTGAACTGCAAGATTGTTATGATCCAGGTCAGGGTTTGCTTCTTGCTTTTCCTTCCCCGGCCTGGTTATGGTGGGTTAACCTTTCCTGCCTCTCTTTGGTTCGTGGGTGGCTATTTATTGGTACTCCTGGTAGTATGTATTAGTGATAGTTCCAGTCCCTGGCTTGAGCAGCTGACCCGTATACTCTAGTGATCCTTCTGCCTCTGATTACCTGTATTTGTGCCTGACCCGTTCCCTATCCCTGACTTAGTGTTTGTTTGGTGGTTTCCTACAGTGTATGACTCGGCTTGTATTCTGAACCTTGCCTCCTGCTTTCCGTCTCTGTTACTACATTTCCTGTCTGGCTTTGACTCTTTGGCTCGCACCCCGACTACATCTTCTGTCTCACGTTTTGGATCCCGCACTCCCATCTGGTTCAGATTTCTGACTTGTCTCTGACCACGTGCTTTGCTGTGACCTCTGGTACTTCGCGTTCCTGTTTGTTGCTGACCGGCCTCTCTGACTACTCTGCAGACTCCTAGTGGCGCTCCTCGCTTTGCACTGTTGTGCATCACAGTGAGTGCTACCTTTTTCCCCTTACCTGTGCCCCCTGGTGGAGGTTGCATGAAACTGCCTTACAGTTGCGTTACAAAGATGCTGAGGTTTTGACCTAGCAGCGTTAAAGTCACCAAAAACTCATTGCGGGCACATAGCTTTAGGGTCTCCATCAACCAGATTGAAAAGTGGATTTTATAATGTCCCCAGCATGTCCATGCTCTACACTATCAATCTATTAATTGCAACCCCTTTCACTCATATAGACGCAGCTGTACAAATGCGCAAGGGTCCACATGTGTTTTATAGCCAGGATCTGCCTGTCACAAAATTAACCTGTGCTAGCTCTGATTGCTACTGGTTAAGATTCAATCAGGGACAGCAGCATTTAAATGGAATACTTGCCAGACCACCATCTTGGTACCCCTAAAAATATTAATAATAAAAAAATCCCTTTTGTAGTACATTATATATATATATACATACACACTGCTCAAAAAAATAAAGGGAACACTTAAACAACAGAATATAACTCCAAGTAAATCAAACCTCTGTGAAGTCAAACTGTCCACTTAGGAAGCAACACTGTTTGTCAATCTATTTCACATGCTGTTGTGCAAATGGAATAGACAAAAGATGGAAATTATTGGCAATTATCAAGACACCCTCAATAAAGGAGTGGTTCTGCAGGTGGGGACCACAGAACACATCTCAGTACCAATGCTTTCTGGCTGATGTTTTGGTCACTTTTGAATGTTGGTTGTGCTTTTACACTCGTGGTAGCATGAGACGGACTCTAGAACCCACACAAGCTCATCCAGGATGGCACATCAATGCGAGCTGTGGCAAGAAGTTTTGCTGTGTCTGCAAGCGTAGTGTCAAGAGGCTGGAGGCACTGCCAGGAGACAGGCCAGTACACTTGGAGACATGGAGGGGGCACACCAACCCAGCAGCAGGACAGCTTCCTCAGCCTTTGTTCAAGGAGGAACAGGAGGAGCACAGCCAGAGCCTTGCAAAATGACCTCCAGCAGGCCACAATTGTGCATGTTTATGCATAAATGGTTAGAAACTGACTCCATGAGGATGGTCTGAGTGCCCGACGTCCACAGATGGGAGTTGTGCTCACAGCCCAACACCATGCAGACGCTTGGCATTTGCCACAGAACACCAGCTCTGTGCTCTTCCCAGATGAAAGCAGGTTCACACTGTGCACATGTGACAGACGTGACAGAGTCTGGAGACACTGTGGAGAGCGATTTGCTGCCTGCAACATCTTTCAGCATGACCGGTTTGGCAGTGGTCAGTAATGGTGTGGGGTGGCATTTCTTTGGAGGGCCCCACAGCCCTCCATATGCTCACCAGAGGTAGCCTGACTGCCATTAGATACCGAGATGAGATCCTCAGACCCCTTGTGAGACCATATGCTGGTGCGGTTGGCCCTGGGTTCCTCCTAAAGCAGGACAATGCCAGACCTCATGTGGCTGCAGTGTGTCAGCAGTTCCTGCAAGATGAAGGCATTGAAGCTATGGACTGGCCCGCCCATTCCCCAGACCTGAATCTGATTGAACACATCTGGGACATCATGTCTCGCACCATCCACCAACGTCACGTTGCACTACAGACTGTCCAGGAGTTGTCGGATGCTTTTGTCCAGGTCTGGGAGATCCCTCAGGAGACCATCCGCCGCCTCATCAGGAGCATGCCCTGGCGTTGTAGGGAGGTCATACAGGCACGTGGAGGCCACATACACTACTGAGCATCATTTCCTTGTCTTGAGGCATTTCCACTGAAGTTGGATCAACCTGTAACTTCATTTTCCACTTTGATTTTGAGTATCATTCCAACTCCAGACCTCAGTGGGATATTAGTTGTGATTTACATTGATCATTTTTAGGTTTTATTGCTCTCAACACATTCCACTATGCAATGAATAAAGATTTAAAACTGGAGTATTTCATTCAGTGATATCTACGATGTGGGATTTTATAGTGTTCCCTTTATTTTTTGAGCAGTGTATATACTGTATAATGAAAAAATGTAACTGTTTGAATCAACACCCTCTCTTATCCCAGAATAAAAATCGAAATAAATAAACAACTAATGATATCTGGTAAAGCCGTGTCCAGAAATATTTGATTGATCAAACTATCACAGTTATTAACCTGCATGGTAAATGACGCAAAGAGAGAAAAACACAAAATATCAGAATTGCTATTTTTATGTTTCTCGTGTCTCAGAAAGCAAGGCAATAAAATGTGATGATAATGTTGCCTATAACCCACATAGGTACCAGTATAAACATAAGCTCATCATGCAACAAAAAAAAGCTCCATCAAAAGAAAAAGAAATAATATGAAGGTCTCGGAAAATGTCGACAACGAACAAAGTCATTTTTTTTTTTACAAAACATTGGAGCACAAGACCCATAATAAATCCCTTCTCCAAAATACAACCACTTGTGTTCATTTTTACTAGGTTCAGAATATTTACCCACCGAAATAAAACCTCCATAATGAAAAAAACAAATCTATAAAAGTTTGGCATTGCCGTAGTTTTTTTTGCCCATATTCTACTTTTAATCTGAAATTGGTGTGAAATAAAACAATATTTGTTATTTTGTAAGCAATTAAATTAGTTTGCCAGTTTAAAGGCTGTAAAATATTATAATTAATCGCTAATTGGGATTAATTTGCACAGACCAGTCACGCAGTTAATATTTTTAGCAAAATACTTGATCATCTGTTAGACGGAGCTGTCATCTGTCATTAGCTAATACTCGCTCCAATTCCACATTTTTCTAAATATAAGACATTTATTGCCAGTTTTCAAAAATAGTCATCCTCTTTGCCATCGTGACCCTTTTTACATCTGGAAAATAAAACAAGAGGGGTAATTTGCTGTAAAATTGTTGTTAGTTGTGAGTCTAGAAGAAGCTTAGATAAATATTCGATTTTTATCTTTTTATTTTTTAGCAGAAAAGTGTCAACAGTAAGGAGCAAAAATTCACAATGCATCCAAGTTTTAATGAATATTTTCTTTTTCTTCTATTCCCCTTTGGCATTTCTTCTCTGTTAAGTTTGACTCACAGAACAATTATTTTTTGTATTATGAAAATAAAACTTTGTATTATTTTGGAAAATGCATTTGCCTGTTGTAGAAAAAATATCGTTTTTCTCTACAAGTCTTTGTCTAAAAAACTAAACAAAAAAATAATGTCAACTCTAAGTATTATGCAGGTAAATTTTAGTTAAGCTCATTAGATTTTCAGCCTTATAGGACATAAATATGTTAGAAAAAAATAGTTTTTAATATGAAAAATGTTTGAAATTCACAGCGGTCCATGTCATCGCACACAGTGCACATACACATGTATATACACAGACTACACATGCACATGTACAGTGGGGAAATAAGTATTTGATCCCTTGCTCATTTTGTAAGTTTGCCCACTGACAGACATGAACAGTCTATATTTTAAGGGTAGGCTAATTTTAACATTGAGATAGAATATCACAAATTAAATCCAAAAAGTCACATTGTATAAATTGTATACTTTTATTTGCATTTTGCAGTGAGAAATAAGTATTTGATCCCTCTGGCAAACAAGACTTAATACTTGGTGGCATAACCATTGTTGGCAAGCACAGCAGTCAGATGTTTTTTGTAGTTGATGATGAGGTTTGCACACATGTCAGGAGGAATTTTGGTCCACTCCTCTTTGCAGACCAGCTCTAAATCATTAAGATTTTGAGCCTGTCACTTGGCAACTCGGAGCTTCAACTCCCTCCATAAGTTTCCTATGGGATTAAGGTCTGGAGACTAGCTAGGCCACTCCATGACCTTAATGTGCTTCTTTTTGAACCACTCCTTTGTTGCCTTGGCTGTATGTTTTGGGTCATTGTCTTGCTGGAAGACCCAGCCACAACCCATTTTTAATGTCCTGGAGGAGGAAAGGAGGTTGTCACTCAGGATTTTTCGGTACATGGCTCCATCCATTCTCCCATTGAGGCGATTAAGTAGTTCTGTGCCCTTAGCAAAAAAACACCACCAAAACATAATGTTTCCACCTCCATGCTTGACAGTGGAGATGGTGTTCTTTGGGTCATAGGCAGCATTTCTCTTCCTCCAAACACGGCAAGTTGAGTTAAAGCCAAATACCTCGATTTGTGTCTTATCCGACCTCAGCACCTTCTCTCAATCACTCACAGAATCATCCAGGTGTTCATTGGCAAACTTCAGATGGGCCTGCACATGTGCATTCTTGAGCAGGGGGACCTTGCCGGCACTGCAGGATTTTAAACCTTTACGGCTTAATGTGTTACCAATGATTTTCTTGGTGACTGTGGTCCCAAATGCCTTGAAATCATTAACAAGTTCCCCCTGTGTAGTTTTAGGCTGATCTATCACCTTCTTTATGATCAAGGATACCCTGTGAGGTTAGATTTTGCATGGTGTCCCAGATCAATGTCGATTGACAGTCATTTTGTATTTCTTCCATTTTTTTACTATTGTACCGTTGTCTCTTTCTCCCCCAGCATCTTACTTATGGTTTTGTAGCCCATTCCAGCTTTGTGCAGGTCTAGGATCTTGTCCCTTACATCCTTGTAAAGCTCTTTGGTCTTGCCCAAGTTGTAGAGGTTAGAGTCTGAAAGATTAATTGAGTCTGTGGACAAGAGTCTTTTATAAAGGTGACTATGTAAGACAGCTGTATTTAATGCAGATAACAAGTTGATTGGGAGCGTCTAACTGGTCTGTAGGAGCCAGAACTCTTAATGGTTGGTAGGGGATCAAATACTTATTTCTCACTGCAAAATGCAAATAAAATTATCTAATTTATATAATGTATTGTTCTGGATTTTATTTTTGATATTCTATCTCTCATTGTTAAAATTAACCTACCCTTAAAATTATAGACTATTCATGTCTTTGTCAGTGGGCAAACTTACAAAATCAGCAAGAGAGCAAATACTTATTTCCCCCACTGTATATGTCTACTGAGAATTCAAGCAGGATACTCAGACATTCACTGAAGAAAGTCAAATTATAACTGGCAGTAGACAGTATGATTTAAGGAGCTTAAATAGCTTGTAACCCCACTCAGACAAAATAGGAGGACGCAAAGGCTGAAAAAGTTAACTTTGAATTACAAGTCCCAGAGGACAAAGAACAAGTGTCGACGGCAACAAAAGCGTAGAGAAAGGAAAGGCAAGCACCAATACATATGTTCAAGACATGAAGGGCAGGCACTGATACATATGTCTGAGACATAGAGGGCAGACACTTATACACATGTCCGAGACATGAAGGTCAGGCACCAATACATATGTCCGAGTCAGGAAGGGCAGGCACTGATACACATGTCCGAGACACAGAGGGCAGGCACTAATACATATGTCCGAGTCAGGAAGGGCAGGCACCAATACACATGTCCGAGACAGGAAGGGCAGGCACTGACATACATGTCCGAGTCAGGAAGGACAGGCACCGATACACATGTCTGAGTCAGGAAGGGCAGGTACCGACACACATGTCCGAGTCAGGAAGGGCAGGCAGCGACACACATGTATGAGACACGAAGGGCAGGCACCAATACATATGTCTGAGACACAGAGGGCAGGCACCGATACACATGTCCGAGACATGAAGGTCAGGCACGATACACATGTCCGAGTCAGGAAGGGCAGGCACGATACACATGTCCAAGACACAAAGGGCAGGCACCGATACATATGTCTGAGACACAGAGGGCAGACACTCATACACATGTCCGAGACATGAAGGTCAGGCACCGATACACATGTCCTAGACAGGAAGAGCAGGCACTGACACACATGTCCGAGTCAGGAAGGGCAGGCAGCGACACACATGTCTGAAAAACAGAGGGCAGGCACTGATACATATGTCCAAGTCAGGAAGGGCAGGCACCAATACACATATCCGAGACAGGAAGGGTAGGCACTGACACACATGTCCGAGACATGAAGGTCAGGCACCGATACACATGTCCGAGTCAGGAAGGGCAGGCACCGATACACATGTCCGAGACACAGAGGGCAGGCACTGATACACATGTCCGAGTCAGGAAGGGCAGGCACTGATACACATGTCCGAGACAGGAAGGGCAGGCACTGACACAAATATCCGAGACAGGAAGGGCAGGCACTGACACAAATGTCCGAGACAGGAAGTGCAGGCACTGACACACATGTCCGAGTCAGGAAGGGCAGGCACCGACACACATATCCGAGTCAGGAAGGGCAGGCAGCGACACACATGTCTGAGACACGAAGGGCAGGCACCAATACATATGTCTGAGGCACAGAGGGCAGGCACTGATACACATGTCCGAGACATGAAGGTCAGGCACGATACACATGTCCGAGTCAGGAAAGGCAGGCACGATACACATGTCCAAGACATAAAGGGCAGGTACCGATACACATGTCCGAGACACAGAGGGCATGCACCGATACATATATCGGAGTCAGGAAGGTCAGGCACCGATACACATGTCCGAGACAGGAAGGGCAGGCACTGACACAAATGTCCGAGACAGGAAGGGCAGGCACTGACACAAACGTCCGAGTCAGGAAGGGCAGGCACCGATACATATGTCCGAGTCAGGAAGGGCCAGCACCGACAGACATATCCCAGTTATATGGACAACATAAGGGAACTTTGCTAGAGTTATCCTCTCCTATAGCAGGAAATATTTTGCTAATAAGAATTTCCAGCTAATACTTAAACTTAGTTTTCCAATAATTGATTTTTCTTTTTAATTCACATGGTAGCCGCTAATAAAATAAAGACAGATAAGGTGACAAGACAATTTTAGAGCTGGAGATGACAATTGCTAGAGCATAATTCATACTGTACTGTGAGTTTAATTATCCCAGCAGATGGACACAGATAAAACCTGATATGAAAAATGCACAAACAAGTCAAGCAAACACCTGTCGTCAGATAGCGAGAGGTGGAAATGGAGGAATACTATATATGTAGCATCTTAATAGACAGTAGCATTTTATGTCAGTCACAAGAGCTTCACCAAAGACATGCACCGTAAAGATGCAATTTAGTTTTGTACACGGAGAATAAAAGAAAAGTTTAAATGAAAAAGAAAATACCCTGCAAAGAAAATTGTTTTAGAAGATACACTGCAAGAAAATGACTCACCTGCTGTTACATGTTATTATATCTCTGCAAAATACTGATTTAAAGGGAATTTAAAGGACTGAGATATAAAATGAATGATATACATGCTAGAGTGTGGTGGGCATGCTCGGTGATGTGCAGAGATCACTGTGCAGCGAGAAGGAGGCACAAGGAGGAGCTGAAAAACAACCATATATATAAAAGCTAAAACTTGATTTAATCAGGTGTGCCCACAAAACCTTTCCACAAGACTGACTGCTTGAACCTCCACCATTACTGAGAACCATCATTCTATACATTTCTATGGGACAGTAGCCTTTAGTCCCATTGAAGTACATAGAATGGAGGTCGAGCATACACACCACTGTTTCATTCAGGCATACGACTTTGGAATTAACATTCTCATGATGAATAGGGGTCTCAGTGGTCAAACCAATAGGCTCTCAACACAGCAATAAAGCAATGGATCCTGAGAACAAGGATTCCTGAGCATCATAATAGGCTTATACTTCCTGTTCTATAGAGACCAGTCCTCAAAAGTCCTATCATTATCATCATAGACTGGATTGATTAGAAAAACAGCTATGAACACTTTATAATAGATGTTATAAAGTGTTATGAAGCTGGAGATCCATCCTTGAGAAGAAGCTATAGACACAATGCATCCTCCCCCCTCCTGGTGCAAAGACCTCTGCACAGGTCACTGAGCATACTCAATCTCTTATTGAAGTATAATAATTTCAAAAAAATCTAAACCAAAAATGTTTAAGTAAATTTCCATTGAATTTGCCAGCTGTTAAAGAAATGTCAACACAATGATGACTATTACTAGGGGATTTTCATTATGTTTTACAGTAGATCAGCAACAATGTACCTGGACAAATTCCAGAATTTTAGTCTACATTTCTCAGGCTAATGTTTTGTAAACTTTTTTTTTTCCATTGGATACAACATTTTCACCTGCACACTTTTACTCTGTCTAGGAGAACCCTAGAAGAGCCATAATATTCATGTGATCGCACTAGTAATTTTTGAAGGGTGTGTCGTTCCATCAGCTGTAGGTTATGACTAAGGACTATGGACAAATGATTGGGCTCTCTTCATCGTGCACTTTACCATTTTTATGGAATTAATTGGATTAAATTTGTATATTTTATATTGAATCTATTTTGGTTTTGCATCTTCTACTTCTTTGTGTCATGGGGCTTGCATCTTATCTCTAGTCGACTGGGGAACATTTTTATAAACTGTGCTGTTGTTTCGACAGTTGTAAAGGATTTCAACCTACTTGGATCAATGATCACTCAAGATGCAGGGATGACACCGGAAGTCAATATTAGAATAGCTATAGGAGAACAACAATGAAGTCACTGGATAAGGTCTTCAAATCAAGGAACATTTCACTGGAGACAAATACATGGTTAGTATGTAGTTTGGTCTTTTTAGTTGTAACATAATGATGCGATAAAGAGGAAGAATTGATGCTTTTGAAATGTGGAGCCGGAGAAGGATGTTATCAATATCATGGATCGCAAGAAGAACAAACAAAGCAATTTTGGAACAAATCAAACCAGACATGTCACTCGAAGCAAGGATCATCAAGCTATGAGTTGTCTACTGTGGACACATCATATGACAAGAGCAATCACTTAAGAAGAACAACATGATTGGAAGAATAGAAGCAGCAAGGTGAAGAGGAAGACCAGCAACTGGATGGCTTGATGCTAAGACCCTGGTGGACCTATCTAGGTTTGCACAAGATCGATCTTCTACAGATCGTCATCCATCAAGTTGCCATGGCTCGAGATCAAGCCGAAGGCCTTTAAAAAAACTCTGTTGTTCCGGCTGGCCATCCTTAGCAGGATCAAGGTATAAGGGCTCAGGCTTGTAGTTCTACTGAAGATCAGCACCAGTGGCAATAATCAAATTCCAAATTATTAGTCTGCATTTACCAGATTATTGTCTTCAAAAATACTCAATTCAAAAATATAATCCCATTATTATGACCACAATTTTTCATTTTTTTTACCATTGGTTTTAACACTTGGACCCCCAAACTTCTACTATGATCACCATTGAAACTAGTTGAGCCATCACCTTCATGTGATCTGATAATGAAATTTTGAACTGTGTACAGTAATTTCCATCAGATGCAGGTTGTGACTGTGGACCATATATGAAATGCGTTAATCAAGGCTGATCGGGTTCTGCATTATAGATTTTTTCATCTTCAGTGAATAAACTCTTGCATTTTTATGGACTCTGTTCTGGTTTTGGAATGTCTCCTCTTTGTTGTAGTGTTTAAGCCTCTTTTCCAGTTATGAGGACACATTTTACCTATTCTACTTACTTCTAGTATAACCAGGGTACAAGGGTCCATGTGGAGCCATCATATGGCAAATAGAATGGTCCATAACTTTGTAATTTCTTATTTTATTCTCTTTTTTAAGGTTTGCACCAGGATAAAAATAAAATCTATATATTTTTTCGAGAATCTGTTTAAATTAGGGTCAACCGCACAAACTATGATTTATTTTTTGTGTGTGGCTGGAAAATATAAACCTGTTATTTCCCTTGGGAGGATGGACTGATAATGCAGCAGTCACATAAAGCTTCCATGCAAATGTCACTTACTGCAGAGCGATGCTCTCTGTCTTTACTGAGCTACAGCAATAAGACATACGCGCGACGCCTGCATGTAAATGTCACAGCGCTGAGGGAGCACGCGGACATATCACCTGGGATGGTGTTTCTGGAACGATGGCACAAAGCTGTGTGTATCAAACGTAACACTAGAGACTGGAAGACTCTAATAAGATATGCACACAACGCTCTACACAAAGGTTGCTATTCCCTCATTGTGTCGGAACAAGATAGGAATGTTAACGGAGCTCCGAGGATGATGGCTGCTGATCCATTATACATAAGGAACCTTATAAGACTGAATACAACATACAAGAGAAATGAGCAAAACGGACGGCAAGTATTGTGTATCAAAAAGTTACAATTTAATAAAAAGTTTTCTAGTCTCTGATTTTATAACATAGGTCAATGATCTAGAGCTCTAACAGATCTCAACTCTATGGGGACTGGTTCTACTTTTTGGAGTTTTCCAGGTTTACGGTTTTTAGGATTCATTTTTGAGATCGGTCATGTGGGCGCAACGGGTCAACTGCAGTTGATGTGCAAGGCTGGATTAGAGTTGTTGTGATGAGCTCAGAGAATCCAAAAGACAAGACACATGTAGTTGGGTTCGGCAAGAGATTCTGCTTTAATGGAATGTGGGCGGAGGTCATATACACCCCTGAACAGAGAAGGCTCTGTGCCGAAAAGCAAGCATCTGTTTTCTGGGATTTAGACATAGATGTGTCTATGTGTCTGGGTTTGTTTCAGTTTCTCAAATATCAAGCTGTATCAAGGAATTCTGACTTTTATAAAGATACAATATCCAAGAAGTATCGTATCTCCTTGCGGAGATTGACATGCTAAGCATGCTGAGATGAGGAGACTTAAAGCCGCAATGCTCCTCTGGAAAATATGCTAATTATGCAAATTGTCTCTTCAGAGAGGAAGAGAACTAGATAGGTGGCACTAGATTTCTAGTTCTCTTCCTCTCCGAAAAGACAATTTGCATAATTAGCAAATTTCCCAGAGGAGTATTGCGGCTTTAAGGGTACTGTCACACAGTGCAATTTTGATCGCTACGACGGTACGATTCGTGACGTTCTAGCGATATCGTTACGATATCGCAGTGTCTGACACGCAGCAGCGATCAGGGACCCTGCTGAGAATCGTACGTCGTAGCAGATCGTTTGGAACTTTCTTTCGTCGCTTGATCACCCGCTGACATCGCTGGATCGTTGTGTGTGACACCGATCCAGCGATGTGTTCGCTTGTAACCAGGGTAAACATCGGGTAACTAAGCGCAGGGCCGCGCTTAGTAACCCGATGTTTACCCTGGTTACCAGCGTAAACGTAAAAAAAACAAACAGTACATACTTACATTCCGGTGTCTGTCCCCGGCGTCTCAGCTTCTCTGCACTGTGAGCGCCTGCCGGCCGGAAAGCGAGCACAGAGGTGACGTCTGACGTCACCGCTGTGCTTTCCGGCTATGGCGCTTACACAGTGCAGAGAAGCACAGCGCCGGGGGACAGACACCGGAATGTAAGTATGTACTGTTTGTTTTTTTTACGTTTACGCTGGTAACCAGGGTAAACATCGGGTTACTAAGCGCGGCCCTGCGCTTAGTAACCCGATGTTTACCCTGGTTACCCGGGGACTTCGGCATCGCTCCAGCGCCGTGATTGCAACGTGTGACCGCAGTCTACGATGCTGAAGCGATAATCATATGATCGCTGCGACGTCACGGATCGTGCCGTCGTAGCGATCAAAATTGCACTGTGTGACAGTACCCTAAGTCTCCTCATCTCGGCATGCTTAGCATGTTAATCTCCACAAGGAGAAACGATACTTCTTGGATATCGGTCAGACGCCTCTCACACAGCCAAACCAGATCTCCACTTTACACTGATGAGGGGCAGTACCTCGAAATACAGTGTCTGCAAATTGAGATTCTGGATTGGCTGTTATCCTAAGTCATGTGACAAGGCTCGTTAAAGGGTCGACATTGACTTGTAGGATTGCTATCTTCCAATAGGTGGCACTAGAGTTCTAGTTCTCTATCTCTCTGAAGAGACAATTTGCATAATTAGCATAAAGATACCATATATGCTATAATCAAAAGTACAGACACAAAGTTCAGTAACTGAATATTTGCATCATTATTCTTCATTTCTCCAACTTTAATCAGGAAATCTTTTCCAACAGTCTTTTTCCAACACATAAGCGATGCGAGGAAACGGCACTGCCAGAAAATTGAGAAACAAAGGAAGATAAACAGAATCATTACTATGTGTTAGATGATGGCAAATTGTAAAAGAGGATAATAGAAATATTGACCTATCTCCAGCATCAGGCTAATTTTACGTGTCTGCTTTCTTTTGGATATTTGGGTTTAATTTCTTCTTTGATTATCTCAACATGGACCACAGCAATGCCGGCGAGCAGCGCGGCTTCTAGGAACTAGAAAGTAATAGGACTGATCCGTCATTATCACTGATGGACGGTGCACACTGCTCCTGGGAAGCCTGGCAGCTTTGTGCGATGTGCAGGCGATGTCCATCCTGTGTGTCTGCCAGAGTCCGAGTACAAACATGTGATGTACTGAAAGCTGCCGAACATGTCCAAATATTCATCAACTTATATCTTTATCTATATCTTTATCTATATCTATATCTATCTATATATTTATCTATCTACTGTACCTATCTATCTATCTATCTATCTATCTATCTATCTATCTTCCTATCTATCTATCTATCTATCTATCTATCTATCTATCTATCTATTTATTATCTATCTATTGTCTATCTATCTATCCCTTCCATGTGATCTTACATAGTTTCACCATTCATAGTAACAACTAGTATTAGAGGATGATTATACAGTTATTACTAGGTTACTATTAGAATAAAGAAAAAATAATTCTACAGTTCGATTTCCTTCTTCTCTGCTAGCAGATCGTCTCTCCCAATTACTTAACTCCCCAGCTGGCTTGTGAAGTATTTTATCCAATTTTTCCAAAAGTATCCTGAAATAATTTCTCTTCTAGCAGCAAAATGCAGCTTAAAAAATTGCTTTTTTTCACATAAGTGATATCAATCATCCAAATCTTATTTGAAAATATTTGTGAACTGCTTGTGAATTACTTATGCCGACGCGTATTATGATGGCTGTGCTGAAGACCGTCCTCAATGCTTATTTAGCATAAAAGTAATAACAGAGCAAACTCAATATATTATTCCGTAAAGATATGGGGAATAAATTCTGCTCTAAAACTTTCATTTGTCATTTTTTTCTTTTGTACTTGGCTATTTGTCTGTAAACCTATTCACATAATATAGTGGCTGACTGTGTGAAGCAAAGACCTAAAGCCTTTTGGAAACGACCAACGCTGACTTTTATCTGAAAAACACTTACAAAAAGTTTTGTAATATCAGGAAACCTTAACTTCGGTCCCCTTTGTGTACTTGCTTAAGTTTTTGATTATCATTGGCAAACTAATGTACAGTTTGGTGTTATGGAATTGTATAAGGCAATTTCTAGGTAGATAGATAGATCGATAGATAGATGTGGAGACATGAGGGTTAGCGGGTGCCCTTGTCTACTAGCTGAAACCGCGTGGACTAGGGATGATCCCACCGAATGGCCGCTCTTCTTTCCCTGTGGGCATAATACTACTCAGACAATACAGGGTGAGGGTAAAGCAGTGTGGCAATGCTTTATTGAACCACAAAAACAGTCAAAGAACAGCCTCAGGAAAATACCCAATAGGTGCAAAATACAGAGTCTCACTCTTCCTCTGACTCATTGGGATTAGAGCAGCTGTTACTTCAGAGCTTCCAGGGCCGACTACCCCACCTGTGGCATGCACACAGAGACGAGGTAATAACAAGCTTTGGAAGATGACTGTCCATTGAGGTGCTAGGCCAGTTGACCAGAGGATCGCAACCTGGCTTCTCCAAACATCTCCATGGAGCCAGGTGACTGGTGGGTCCCATCCATGGCTTTCACAAACATATCCATGGGGCTCCGGTGACCATTGGGTCCAAATCCTGACTATCCCAAGCATATCCATGGTTCAACGATGGACAATGGAGCAGATCTGTATTCTTTCAGCCCGAGACATAGTCCCCTAAGATGGCATCCTGTAGAATGTCAAATTTGTGTCCCTCGTGATGGAGCTATGATGTCTTGGCTGCTGTCCTGTAGAGAGTATCTGGTTCTTTGGATGTTTGGATGTAAATCTGGAGGTATCTGTTTCAGAAGCACATATATTTCTCTTTTCATAGTTAACAACTGTCCATCAGCAGCCAGAGATAAAGGGAAATAATGGTGACAAGATCAACTCAGATTGTTTAATTAATAAATCTATTTGCATAGTTTTTCCTCATCTATTTTTCAACAAACTGGCTGGCCTGATTAATGTGTAATCAACATATCAGCAAACATCATTATTTAATTATCCTGTGTCTCTAGTTCTTCAGGATAACAGCACAATATGTTACAACAAATGTAACTTACAAATCAATATTATAGGCTTATAACTAGTGTTGAGCATTCCGATACCGCAAGTATCGGGTATCGGCCGATACTTGCGGTGTCGGAATTCCGATACCGAGATCCGATACTTTTGTGGTATCGGGAATCGGAAGTTCCCAGTGTATGGTTCCCAGGGTCTGAAGGAGAGGAAACTCTCCTTCAGGCCCTGGGATCCATATCCATGTAAAAAATAAAGAATTAAAATAAAAAATAGGGATATACTCACCCTCTGACGCGCCCTGGTAGTAACCGGCAGCCTGCTTTGCTTAAAATGAGCGCGTTCAGCACCTTCCATGACGTCACGGCTTCTGATTGGTCGCGTGCGCTCATGTGACCGCCACGCGACCAATCACAAGCCGTGACGTCATTCTCAGGTCCTAAATTCCTAATTCTAGGAATTTAGGACCTGAGAATGATGTCACGGCTTGTGATTGGTCGCGTGGCGGTCACATGAGCGCACGCGACCAATCAGAAGCCGTGACGTCATGGAAGGCCCTAAACGCGCTCATTTTAAGCAAAGAAGGCTGCCTGTTAACAGCGGTGAGGTGCAGGGGCCTCCGGAGAGGTGAGTATATCAATATTTATTATTTTAATTCTTTATTTTACACATTAATATGGATCCCAGGGCCTGAAGGAGAGTTTCCTCTCCTTCAGACCCTGGGAACCATCAGGATACCTTCCGATACTTGGTGTCCCATTGACTTGTATTGGTATCGGGTATCGGTATTGGCGATATCCGATACTTTTCGGGTATCGGCCGATACTATCCGATACCGATACTTTCAAGTATCGGACGGTATCGCTCAACACTACTTATAACAAAAGTATGTATTTTCTTAACCTACCAGAAAGAAACACATAAATTCAAAAGTCAACATATAGATAACAGTCAGTGACTCCTGACTTACTAAAAATTAATGAAGATAATATGATGTGTCATCACATTGCTCCCCCATCTTAATTAACCAGACATGACAGGATTCTGATGATCCTTCTCCACATGTCTGGGTCTGGGACAGTCCTCAGCATGTCTTTAAGCACAGACACAAATGTCAGAGGTCTTACCTTCACGAGAACAAAACTTTATATCATCCAGTTTCCTCAGAACATATTCCAAGTTTTCCTTGCAAATAAACTCCACACATAATGGGGAGAAACGACTAGTGTCCATTGTGGTCTGCTGGGTCTGTCTGCATACCTCCCTGGTTGTGAATCCTTGGATTTTGTCTGAGAACACCAGTCCCCTTCAACTCCCCCGGATCCACAGGGCTGTGTAGTATCCCACTGTTGACTGCCATCATAATGTGGAGACACGGGGGTCAGCAGGTGCTCTGGTCCACTAACCGAAACCGCATGGATCAGTGATTATCCCACCGAATGCCCGCTCTCCTTTCCCTGTGGGCATAATACTACTTAGACAACAAAAGGTGAGGGTAAAACAGTGTGGTAATGCTTTATTGAACCACAAAAACAACAGGCAAATAACACATAGAACGGCCCCAGCAACATACCCAAGATGGAGCAAATATGGAGCAAATTACCAAGTCTCACCCTTCCACTGACTCACTGGGATTAGAACTGCTTCCAGAGCAAACTACCCCACCATGTGGCACCACAGGGAGGAGGTAAGGACAAGCTTTGGAAGCTAGTCAAGAGCAGTGAGGTATGTGACTAGGCGACCTGATTGTTCTGTGACATCACCTATTGTGAATGGTGGATCCTTTACTATCAGTTGTGTATAGAAGTGTTATCAGTCATTGTGCAGGAGGAGGAGGAGGTGAGCTGTGACATCACCTATTGTGAATTGTGGATCCTGTGTTATATGCTGTGTATAGAGGTGTTATTATCAGTCATTGCAAAGGAAAAAAGGGAAGGGGAAAAAATTCAGCTCACCAGTTTGAAGCAGAAGTCCTTGTGTGCAAGTTTGCTCAGGAACAAAAGTCTTGATTGATTCAGAATCTAATTAATGCAAGGAGGTGCCTGGATCAGAGGCGTTGTCCACAACAGAGAAAAAAAACGAAGTAAATCTCCAGCGTGAAACTTGGATAAAAGTTCAATTTATTTAGACAAATCCATTAAAATCCTTATTTGATAGATGTACAGCAAATGATGGGGTACATGATACGACTGTCATAACATGTACCCCATGATTTGCTGTACCACTACGAAATAAGGATTTTAATGGATTTGTCTAAATAAATTGAACTTTTATCCAGGTTTCACACTGGAGATTTACTTCTTTTTTTTTTCTCTATTATCAGTCATTTTAATCCTGTGAACCAGCTAAAAACATTTTCTAAAAGTAAAGGAGGTATTAGTGTAAAATAGCCACAACGGACAGTTTGAAAATTGCAAGACTGCAAGATACATTTCAGGAGGCCAACATTTTGGATTGTAAAATCAATTTTCAAGCTGGTGTTATAAAGTATTCTAATTTATTGAGATAATGACTTTTGGGTTTTCATTGGCTGTAAACCATAATCATCAACATTAACAGAAATAAACACGTGAAATAGATCACTCTGTCTGTACTGACTCTATATAATATATGAGATTCACTTTTTTATTAAAGAACTGAAAAAATTAACTTTTCGATGATATTCTAATTTTGTGAGAAGCACCAGTAACACTTGTGTGTATTCAGCCTTAGTAAAATTTTGAAAAATGAACATATTCATTTGATATTGGATTTGGTGTCCTTCACATCTCTCGGTCCTCCACATCCTGTTTGGCTTTGGGCGATCAGAAGTGACTTGCACAGATTAATTTATCTTGTTGCCCTATAATTAGATGATTTCCTATTATTGAGTAACTTGACTTTCCTTTGCACACTTTCTTGGTCCACATTCAATTTTTTACTCTGTGTGGTTGACAAGCAGGCACCGACATGGGAAGATAAAGGCCAACCAACTCAATTTGTCTCCGGCCTGCATCCTTGTCACAGCAAAATGATAAATGCCTTGCAATAAATCATGTCAGAGACAAGCAGGACGTCATCACCCCTCTTCTTACCTTAGAAATAAAGCAGTGACCCAGCACCAGGTGCTGGAGCAAATGAGAGCACCAGTTCAGCAGTAAGGTATCTCTATCATACTTCACTGGCAGCGGGGACTCCCATGGGGCAAAATGAAGATGCCTGTCCTTCGATGGACCCTGGGGGCTTGTCGCTGACACCATGAGAGTAGAACAAGTCTTTAATCTTCTAGTGTACACTAACTTTAAATTGGGTGAGCCTATTAGTGCCCATGGAGTGGAAATTTAAAAGAAAATCTTAAAGTTAGACTTATGGGGCCCGATGCATCGAAGAATTAATGCCACCATTCTGTTGTAAAAGCTTTGAAAAGTCACAAAATTTAGGCACCTAAATTTGTGACTTCTGGTGTTCTCATGCCAGTTGGGGGGAAAGGGGCGCGGTGACCTCCTCTGGACAAATTTATGACAGGTGGCGGTGCTCGCTATGCCACAAATCTTACTCGTGTAAGGCCTGGTGTGGGATTAGTGGGGAGGTGAACACAGAGGTGGGTTTCACTCGTTTGTCATGAATTAGGAACGTTTGACTCCAGCATGAACAACTCCGGTCTTGATTTATTGAGCTCAACGTTGACCGATGCTATTTTCAACTGCATCTGTCACTTTCAATAAAAGTCCATCTTCTATGTTGCTCTGCCCGTCGGGAACAAACGAACACGTTCAAAGAAAAACTGCAAATAGATATCATTTGAAACTTTGTGTCATTGCATTCTATGTTCCTTATTGGTGGTTCATCTGAATCCCATTTTTAACGGGATCCAGATGGAACCCTCGACACATTGCCTCCGCTACAGATCGAGCCCTCCACAACAGTCCTCATTTCTCTGCAGCTCAATTCTGATGACATGCTATACCCCACAAAATATATTGCCCCCTCAGGTAACAGCTTGAGATAATCACCAGCCTTAGGAAGGATAATCACAGCCCTAGAATGGAGCAATGGAAGACAAGAAGTTTATTGTATAGGGATACAAAGAGGGAAGACATCAGTGTGTTAGGGTGCTAAGGACCACTGCCAGGGGGCTGGAACTGGGATGGCAGCAAAGGCGTCAGAACAGCAAGGAAATGAGGGGTGTTATTATTTTTCCTATTTATCTCCTTCCCTCCCCTATGGGAATCATGGCAGTTTTGATCAGGACTGAATTTATTGCAGCGAATCAGATTTCTTTCCCATGTTTAGGGGAACATCTTGGGCTTTTAAGGAAAATTGTTGCAAATGTGTGCCACATTCCAGCAATACAACATCAATTGTTGATATGCTAGTGGAAAACTACCTTACTGTTAATTGTGATCATTTTGGCATTTTGGAGCTTTTTTTTTTTTTTAAACTCTGATCATTGCACATATCAGGGTTGAAGTCCTAGTGGGTGCATGGAGAACCGTCACTACAGGAATCCCATGGAATCACTAAATCAGAAGGATCTGACGGTTCCTCTGCCTTATAAGAAGTCAACAGTATTTAGAATGCAAAACGAAGCCCTGCCCCCGAGGAACACTTTTGGGTGTAACTGTGAAAATGCCTGCTCCTTTTTTTCCCACTCTGGTTTTCCGGACTTTAGTCAAGTTTCCATGTTATAGGTTTTTCTTTGGGGGCAAAGAAGAAGCTTCATGTTTCTTTTCTGTCTCAGAGTTTTTCTATAATGAGCTGGTTTTATTCATGCGAAGGTCATTTCCTTTTAATGCCGTTTTTCCAAATGATCTCCTTCCTCTCAGCTCAGATGATATGACATGAAGTGCGGCTCTGCCGGTTTACACCGACCCAGACAGTAATCGCCTTTTCTGTGCCCTTTGCCTGCATTGAATAAAGCACTTTAATTTGCAATCAGGTTTGTAAGTGACAAGGTAGAGAACACGGGACGCCAGAGATGTTCGGTTCTGCCACAGGAATCGCTTGTTACTGTATCTCCTGCAACTTTGCCTCAGAACAACAAGCTATTAAAATTAGACAAAATTGTTTGAAAGCCCCAATTTACAGTCTGCCGTTCATGAATATTTAAGAGCCTGCGAGCATTTATTACCTGCTTACTGTGCAGTATCACGGACTAATGCCTCAAATTGCCTTTGAGATCTCAAGGTTTAGTCTTGTTTTTCCACTGACAAGCGCACATTGTTAGAGACTATTTACAGGGGAGCACTGCAAGGGTTAATCAGCCTCTTTAAGGGTACAGCTAATGTTGGTCTTTGGGGCACAGTGTATGTGTTAACATTGTTATGTCAGGTCTGGGTTTCACACTTTGACATAGATTTTTATGGTTTCATTATACATTCAGATACATACAGTTATATTTGTTGCAAAAATACGTTTTATAATATTTTGCAAATATTTTTTACATTCTATTAGAATCCACTATAACTTTTGCTATATATATATATATACACTGCTCAAAAAAAAAAAGGGAACACTAAAATACCACATCCTAGATATCTCTGAATGAAATATTCCAGTTGCAAATTTTTATTCATTGCATAGTGGAATGTGTTCAGAACAATAAAACATAACAATTATCAATGCAAATCACAACTAATATCCCATGGAGGTCTGGATTTGGAATGATACTCAAAATCAAAGTGGAAAATCAAATTACAGGCTGATCCAACATCAGTGGAAATGCCTCATGACAATGAAATGATGCTCAGTATTGTGTGTGGCCTCCACATGCCTGTATGACCTCCCTACAATGCCTGGGCAAGCCCCTGATGAGGCGGCAGATGGTTTCCTGAGGGATCTCCTCCCAGACCTGGACTAAAGCATCCGCCAACTCCTGGACAGTCAGCGGTGCAACGTGACATTGGTGGATGGAGCGAGACATGATGTTCCAGATTTGCTCAATCAGATTCAGGTCTGGGGAACGGGCGGGCCAGTCCATAGCTTCAATGCCTTCATCTTGCAGGAACTGCTGACACTCCAGCACATGGAGGGCTGTGTGGCCCTCCAAAGAAATGCCACCCCACACCATTACTGACCCACAGCCAAACCGGTCATGCTGAAGAATTTTGCAGGTAGCAGATCACTCTCCACGGCATCTCCTGACTCTGCCACATCTGTCACATGTGCTCAGTGTGAACCTGCTTTCATCTGTGAAGAGCACAGGGTGCCAGTGGCGAATTTGCCAATCCTGGTGCTCTGTGGCAAATGCCAAGCGACCTGCATGGTGTTGGGCTGTGAGCACAACTCCCATCTGTGGATGTTGGGCCATCAGACCATCTTAATGGAGTTGGTTTCTAACTGTTTGTGCAAACACATGTACATTTGTGGCCGGCTGGAGGTCATTTTGAGGGCTCTGGCAGTGCTCCTCCTGTTCCTCCTTGCACAAAGGCAGAAGTAGCGGTCCTGCTGCTGGGTTGTTGCCCCCCCTACGGCCCCCTCCACGTCTCCTGGTGTACTGGCCTGTCTCCTTGTAGTGCCTCCAACCTCTGGACACTACGCTGACAGACACAGCAAACCTTCTTGCCACAGCTTGCATTGATGTGCCATCCTGGATGAGCTGCACTACCTGAGCTACTTGTGTGGGTTGTAGAATCCGTCTCATGCTACCATGAATGTGAAAGCACAACCAACATTCAAAAGCGACCAAAACATCAGCCAGAAAGCATTGGTACTGTGATGTGGTCTGTGGTCCCCACCTGCAGAATCACTCCTTTCTTGAGGGTGTCATGATAATTGCCAATAATTTCCATCTGTTGTCTATTCCATTTGCACAACAGCATGTGAAATTGATTGTCAATCAGTGTTGCTTCCTAAGTGGACAGTTTGACTTCACAGAAGTTTGATTTACTTGGAGTTAGATTCTGTTGTTTAAGTGTTTCTTTAATTTTTTTGAGCAGTATATATATATATATATGTATATATATATATATATATAAATATATATATATATATATATATATATATATATATATATATATATATATATATAAGCAGCAACAGCATGGATGAAATTATGCAGCAGTACTGAGCAGTGTAATAATAATAATAATAATAATAATAATTTAATTTATATAGCGCCAACATATTCCGCAGCGCTTTACAACTTATAGAGGGGACTTATACAGACAACAGACATTACAACATAACAGAAATCACAGTTCAAAACAGATACCAGGAGGAATGAGGGACCTGCTCGCAAGCTTACAATCTATGAGGAAAAGGGGAGACACAAGAGGTGGATGGTAACAATTGCTTTAGTTATTTGGACCAGCCATAGTGTAAAGGCCCCGTCTCACATAGCGAGATCGCTAGCGAGATCGCTGCTGAGTCACAAGTTTTGTGACGCAACAGCGACCTCCATAGCGATCTCGCTATGTGTGACACGTACCAGCGATCAGGCCCCTGCTGCGAGATCGCTGGTCGTGTCAGAATGGCCTGGACCTTTTTTTGGTCGTTGAGGCCCCGCTGACATCGCTGAATCGGTGTGTGTGACACCGATCCAGCGATGTCTTCACTGGTAACCAGGGTAAACATCGGGTTACTAAGCGCAGGGCCGCGCTTAGTAACCCGATGTTTACCCTGGTTACCAAAAAAAACAAACAGTACATACTCGCCTTTCGGTGTCCCTTGCCGTCTGCTTCCTGCTCTCACTGACTCCCGGCCGTACAGTGAGAAGTGAGAGCGCAGCAGTGACGTCACCGCTGCGCTCTGCTCTCACAGTACGGCGGCTCAGTCAGAGCAGGAAGCAGACGGCAAGGGACCTGGACACCGAAAGGCGAGTATGTAGTGTTTGTTTTTTTTGGTAACCAGGGTAAACATCGGGTTACTAAGCGCGGCCCTGCGCTTAGTAACCCGATGTTTACCCTGGTTACCCGGGTGCTGCAGGGGGACTTCGGCATCGTTGAAGACAGTTTCAACGATGCCGAAGTCGTTCCCCTGATCGTTGGTCGCTGGGGAGAGCGGTCTGTGTGACAGCTCCCCAGCGACCACACAGCGACTTACCAACGATCACGGCCAGGTTATATCGCTGGTCGTGATCGTTGGTAAATCGCTTAGTGAGGCGGGGCCTTAAGGCTCGGGTGTTCATGTAAAGCTGCATGAACCAGTTAACTGCCTAAGTATGTAACAGTACAGACACAGAGGCTATTAACTGCATAAAGTGTATGAGAACATGTGTAACTGTTATTCCTGCACTAAAATGAGATAAAACACTTATTAGAAAGCTGAAATACTAGCTGTCTATCATCTATCTACTGTCTATCTATTATCTATTTATCTAATATATATCTATTATCCATCTATTATCTATCTTTTTGTCTATCTATCTATCTATCATCTATCTTATCAATCTATTACACTGGTCAACAGCATTTTTGGTGCCAAAGATATTTCATCGAATTTAGGGTATTTTTGGGGTGCTGATTCTGAATATGTCATCAGTTTTGCCAGATTGGCTCAAGTTTTTGAGATTTTTGGTATCTTATTTATAGCACTTGTTGGTAAATGCGACGCATCATCTCATTAATTTCTTTGGATTAGTACTTGAACTGAGCAGTTCTCAATATAGTTTTGTGTTAATTAGTGTTCTAAAAGTTTGTTCATAGCTTGATTTTTGCACTAACTTTATGTTGTTGTCTGTTTTCCAGTGAAAAGCATGAACTCATCAAGAAGAAGTTGTCTTAACGATCCAGACTCATTCTGTTACATTTGTGGTGAATACACACTGCCAAAACATAGAAGAAACATAACAGACTTCGTAAAAAAAGTGTATTTTGCCTATTTTGGGGTTATGCTTGGGGACCAAGACAAGTTTTGGGCACCACACATAGTGTGCAAAGCATGTATCGAATTATTACGAAAATGGAGCAAAGGACAAAGAAAAAGCTTCAAATTTGGTGTTCCAATGGTGTGGAGAGAGCCAAAAAATCATCATGATGACTGTTATTTCTGGTAAACACAGGTACAGGCACATCTTCACAATGAGGGACAGGCCTTCTTGCAGATTCCATGTTACTCCCATTTTCGTTTCTTATGCTTATTGAATCCTTGCACTTGCACTGCACAGAAATAACAGTCATCATGATGATTTTTTGGCTCTCTCCACACCATTGGAACACCAAATTTGAAGCTTTTTCTTTGTCCTTTGCTCCATTTTCGTAATAATTCGATACATGCTTTGCACACTATGTGTGGTGCCCAAAATTTGTCTTGGTCCCCAAGCATAACCCCAAAATAGGCAAAATACACTTTTTTTACGAAGTCTGTTATGTTTCTTCTATGTTTTGGCAGTGTGTATTCACCACAAATGTAACAGAATGAGTCTGGATCGTTAAGACAACTTCTTCTTGATGAGTTCATGCTTTTCACTGGAAAACAGACAACAACATAAAGTTAGTGCAAAAATCAAGCTATGAACAAACTTTTAGAACACTAATTAACACAAAACTATATTGAGAACTGCTCAGTTCAAGTACTAATCCAAAGAAATTAATGAGATGATGCGTCGCATTTACCCACAAGTGCTATAAATAAGATACCAAAAATCTCAAAAACTTGAGCCAATCTGGCAAAACTGATGACATATTCAGAATCAGCACCCCAAAAATACCCCAAATTCATTAAAATATTTTGGACACCAGAAAAAATTTTTTTTTTTGTTGACCTGTGTTATCCAACTATTATCTATCATCTATCTATTATCTATTATCCATCTATTATCTGTCTTTTTTATCTATTATCTATCTATTATCTATCTATATATCTATCACCTATCTATTATCTATCTATTATCAATGTATTATCTATCATCTATCTATCTATCTATCTATCTATCTATCTATCTATCTATCTATTTATCATCTATCTATTATCTATCTATCTCTCATCTATCTATTATCTATCTATTATCTATTTATCTATCTATCTATCTATCTATCTATCTATCTATCTATCTATCTATCTATCTACTAATTGATGATAGTAAAAGGGATTATAAATAAATATGGGATGATGGAATAATGTGATAATCAATCAGCAAATTTCCAGCTTTAGAAATATTATTACGATTTTTATGTATTATATTTTTCCATTTATTTATTACTTGTTATAATATTGTTCTACCTTCAGACGTAATCTCCCAGAATTTTCCTGCTTAGATGCAGTTTTTTCTATGTCTTTCTCCCAGGTCCCATAGTTTGCCAACATTCCATAAATGAAAAGCAAAAAAAAAAGAAACCAACAACAAAAGGATTTATGGTTTATTGCTGCTCCCGCTAATTACTTTGTGCACATTTCATCCAATATGAGGATGATTTTATTAACTAGACTCGGCTGCCATGCACTAACATTGTGCGTGCCATACTTTAATGCAAGGCGTCTATAAACCATCCCTGTGACAGGGCATCATTGGACGCGGCGAAGAAATAAATCAACTTACAACGAGGTCACCGCTTGGAGGACACCGGGGGAGGGAACCGTGAGCTTTGTTTCAATGGAACCGGGAGAAATATTGAGGTAGCTCGCCATAGAACAAGTGGTGAGGTGGTTCCCCCAAAACAGTGATGGACAAGTGTGAAGTTCTGTATTTGAAGAGGGACAAAAAAAAAAAAGAGCTGTGCACCATGCGCCACGATAAATCATTCTATCATCCCTGCTTTTACAACACACCTTTAGGTCATGAGAACCGACAATAATTCTATACCCATCCGACTGCAAAAACTGTGTGAATAGGCAAATTCAAGATTTATCTTTTCCGTTCATTTCCACTGCTAAATTTTTGAAACAAGGGTGCAGCTTAGGTGGGAAAGGGACAACAAATGCATCATAATTTATGCCACAAAAGTCGGATAAATTATGATAGAAATACACTGCAGTCATCACCTTTCCAGTTTATTTATTTCCCCTATTCCATGTTTTGAACTTGCTCCAGTACCATATCGTCTATTCACTGGAGGGGTTTTATTCACATGATTGACACCTTCAAAATCCATACTGAGTTGGAGTTATGATGACGGACATGACTGGGAGTTTTGGCTCGTGTAAACACAAGGCTAGTTTGACGTTTAACGTGTTGAACGCGTTGAGTGTCCTCAAGAAGGTGAATGCTGAAATATTAACTATTGTACTTGGACAGTGAATGGGTTCCCATTGGAACGAAGAGTTTCTCTGCCCTGGGCTATTTATTCCACTGAACAAAATGACATGCAGTTTAATAAAGCAATTTTCTTTTTATGATTTTATTGGAACAATCATCTCATTTACGAGGCAAGAAGACACATGGCGGCTAATAAAGCAAATTTAATTGATACGGAAAATCAACTAGAGGCAAGAGAAGGACAATCACGTAAAAAAATTTCATTTCAAAATCTTCTCATAATATGTGGGGCTATCTGAGGTCTGTATGATCATGAGATATTTAGCCTCATGATCCGAGACATACAACTATCTTCAAAGTTGTGGACATCATAGGTCTAGCTATAGCAGTGCCATCCATAATGGATACTGTGTAGCCAAGAATAAAAGAATGCTTTTTGATGCCAGATCTAATGAGGGAAGAACGTTGGAAGCATGTCGTTCTCTAGAACCATTATTTTAAAACTCTTTTGTATGGAAGTTGGAATATATGAGACTATTATGTGGCACCGGTGTGGAGAATTAGAGTACTTTTTACTGCCCATGAGGTGGTCGAGATCATCAATTTTTCTGTAGGACCCAGGAAATTATAGGTATGTTTTTGGTGGACACCTAATGATATGTGCATACAAAGGTTTTTTTTGAGACAGTCAAAAATGATGAGTTTTCGAGTTGAAACCGTTTCAGGAAATGTTCCTCCTTCTGTGAGATTGGTGCAACATTTTTAATTAAACTAAAATTGTAAAAAATATGATTTTTAGGCCCCAAAACAGGCTTTTGAGTAAAAAAAAAGGATACAAAAGTAGATAACCCCATTAATCAATTTGGCATATCTAACTCCAACTCTCCCTTTAATAAGATTGATGTACAAATCTTATTGAAACAATGTCTTCATTGTTGACTTACAAAACGTGCCTCATTTTTGAAGGTCTATGCCTTTTTATATATTTGGAGCAAATTGCTACAACTTTTTTCTTACACTGGTATAAGAAACCGTGATGCTTAGCAGGTCTGTCGGAATAATTATGAATCCCTAATTTTCTAATGGCATCAGCTTAAATGACTTAGCGTGTGGGCACTTTGATGGGTGGAGACTTTGATGTGTGGACATTTTGATGGGTGGGCACTTTGTTGCACCTTAGAATTGGAATATCCTCCACTACATTTTGGTAACAGGATGGTATGATGCTTATCTACTCTTCGACCCATCCCAAAAGATGCAGGATCTCCCTTTCCTTATTTTTTTCACACATGACGCTCCCACGTCAGGTTTACACTAAGCAGAGATCCACACCGGTAGGGGACCTGACCTCCGTAACACTGTACTTTTCTGTTTCTTTGGTTAGTAAACCTATTTTCAGAATGTTGGCTAGTGAGTGCACTCCATTTCAGAAGTTCAGCCTTATTATTTGCAGATGGCCCAGTTCCAAGGGGTCTGTCCTGGTGAGAGTTATATTGAAGCATTGCACTTTAGATAGGGCGCATCATATCCAGGTACATGAAGTTCACTTTGACTCAGTTTGTCACAGTAAAATAATGAAGACCATAGCATGTATTAAAACACGTAGTTGCATTGCTTTTCGAAGAGAATAATCTCCAACTTCTGCAGCTTTGCGAGTGTCCCTCTTGCTAAATAGGTTAGTTTTCCCACGTTGTTGGTTAATGATCTGCATTGCAGTAGGTGTATGTTGCTCCGTTCACCTGCATCAGGGCCTGCATCGTTGTCACAGTAGGATGTAATTCTATTTTCAAGGATGGTTTAACAACTGCCTTTCCTATTGGTTTTCTAAGAGGAGCTATCATTTATGACCCAGTGGTTCTTCTGCCCTGGAGTTATCTCTACTCTTTTGGTGCTCCAGATTTAAGAGACACAGATGAAATTCGGGGAACATCACTTAGAAGGTAAATCTGAGTCTATAAAAAGTGATGCTGGCTAGAATTACTAAATATCAGATTCCGAATCTAAGGATCCAAATCATACGGCATAAAATGTTTTTAAAATTAAAAAATAAATAAATAAATCATCTGTTCTTTATAACTGTTCTGACATCACAAGAGGGTTGGTAAATTTTTAGCTATTACTTAGATGTCTAGATAGTGCACACGTCATCATGGTCTTGTCAGCTATCCTTCATGTCATAGAGGGATCTTCATTGTCCATGGAGTTTGCTCTAGGTGATGAGAATAGTGTAGTGCTAAGTCCTAACTGGATATTTATTTCTTTATTAAGCAGGACAATAACATCGATGTGGACTGGAATGTGTAATGACGTTCTGTCAGTGGTCATCTGGCAGCTGCCATGGACAAGCCTACCGTAAGCCACTCCACTTACGAGTTCCCAGAGTTTACTTTACTCTTCACCCTTTAACCTTTGTACTGGGACCTGGACTTAAAGGACCACTACCAAGTAGCTAACTAACTGTCAGTGGTCAAAACCATGTATAGCTAAGGTCCTGCAATGGCTGCACATGAGGAAAGAGACATGGTGAATCAGAAAAACTATTACACCTACTACATATTGGGATAGGAGTTTGGAGAAGGGAATACCCCTTTAAGCAGGAGCCCCTAGGCTTGGACCATGGAATATGTTGCTGTTCGGTGGAGCAGGTGGGCTGGAATGGTCGGGTTAGAACTAAGAGGACATGAAAGGTACAAAATCAGAATACGTAAGAATAGTTATAAGCAGGTAGAGGTCAAGACAAGAAGCAAGAAACCTTACAGCCAGCAATGACCCCGCTGCCTCCTCACCACTATCGGAGCTACTGCCTCACCAACACCGGAGCTGCTGCAACCTCCCAACCTACTGTCTCTTTGCCCACCATCCTGTAGAATGTAAGTCCACAAGGGCAGGGTCCTCGCCCCTTTGTCTGAGTCTGTCAATGTTAATTTACTTTAAGTGATATCTGTAATTTGTATGTAACCCCTTCTCATGTACAGACCATGGAATCAATGGTGCTATATATACAAATAATAATAATAATAATAATAATAATAAAAAAACAAGAAACAATAATACAAGGAACAAAATAGACAGGACTGAGCCTGAGCAACACAAGATTATATCTGGCAGCTTCCAGCAGTAATCTGGAAACTTAAGTTGGGTGTGGTGCTCTCCAATTGGCTGGAGCTGATAGCGTCAGCTGGACAGCACACACACCCATACTGTAAGACTGGACAGTGCTGCATGTAACAGCCACCCTGATCTAAATGGCTGGACCGAGCCTGTGTTATCCAGAGTTTCTGGTTCCAACATGTCTTCTATCACCAGTGCTGTCTTCAGAATGAATACGGTGGATCTTTTGACAGAAGAAAACATTGCAGGAGCAGTTCCTGGTGGAGATTTAACAGAATGAAATGAAGCATCACTTCACTACCCTTTGGTTGATGACTACCTTCTTCTTATTTGACATTGTGATGGGATATTCAATCTTGACTTAGATATTATCTTTAGTCCTTACTTGAATATTGGCTTAACGAGCCATAGTTATATGATCTGGTCTTCCTTCACACTACCAGTTTGCCCTTCACATTACAGAGTGGAGTCACCGTAGGGAGACCCTTTGAATTTGGCGAACCTTCGGGGAGGGAGCCACAAGTAGGAATTGTCACCAACAAAGAGAACAGAGCTTGGTATATTTTGAAAAATTGCTGTGTGCCAATATTATTTCTACGCGTCAGTCAATAAGTGTAAGTGGGCAAATAAGTTGCCCCTTTAGATTAGATTTTGGCTCCATGAAAGAGATTCTAGAGCCATACGCTAACATCTTTACCTTGCCTTCCTCTCTTCTCTGAACAGGGCTGAGAATCAAACAGCATAAAAAATGACTTTAAATGCAATATTCCCTTAGAAAATCTCCCCTGAGTTCTGACAATCATCTCTCAGCCATATATAGGTTTTTTTTCCTTTTCTTTTGATTCCTTGATGTTCTTCTCTTTAACATCCCACAATGTGATAACACAAAGTCTGGGATTGTCAATAACATTATTCTGTCACCGGATCGCACTCATTTCTGCTGCTCCATAGTCGCTTTATATTTCTACCTACGAGAAAAGCTTCTGGTGGCGCCTGTTACAGCCATTGCAGAAGCTTGCACATTTATGAATCTGGGCTCTTTGTATCACAAAGAAAGACAGCTGATTTTTAGAGGATTTCCAGACTTGAAAATTTAGGCAAATTGTCAGGAGCAAAAATTTCTTTAAGGTTATTTGTCCCCTTTACTTGAGCAAAAAACTGCAATGAGGACGATCTCGTGGCTTCCATTGGGATTATCACCTTTTTTTCCCACTCAGAAAAGAATGAATCTGAGTTGAGTGGAAAACCTTTTCATCCTGGGATATATTCAAACACTTTCTGCACATGTTGATCATAGACTCGGAACTTGGATTTAGTTTTGATCTTGAAAAACTGAATTTTGATCTGGAGAATCTGTCAGTAGGATCAGCCGTCTATATGGGCATGTAGGTCATAGGATACTGAATAAAATGACACCTTAATATCTGTCAATCAAAGTCTTATTCCAGAGAAATCAACCTTTTTCTTAATATGTAAATGAGCTGTTAGGATCTACGGGCCGGACATAGATCTCCCCAAGAATCTGCCTCCAAAGCTTATTTTAAATGAAAGGGGACATTACCAGTGTGAGACATGTAATGACTGACAGTCTGCTTTCCTGATCTACATGTCTCACACTAGTAACACTTACCTTTCTTTTAATAAAAGTCCTGGAGGTAAAGTCTCAGCGAGATCTATGTCCAGCCCATAGATCTTTGCATCTCATTTACATATTAAGAAAAACATGGATTTCTCAGGAATAAGACATCAGACTGCAGGTATCGGGGTATTATTTTTTTCAACTTCTTATAACCAGTGACTCATATAGATTGATAAGAAGGGTTGATCCTACTGCCAGATTCCCTGTAAGAACTTAAAGAGCTGTTCCCATCTGGGATATTTCTGGCATTTGAACAGTATAATATTTAATAAATATCCAATAAATAAAAGCTTTTCGGCAATTTTTGGAACCCCTATAGATTTCAAGGGAGAAAGAAGAAGATACCTTTTTTTGGATTACAAAAATGCTCTTTTTTCCCTCCAAATTTTGGGGAAAATGGGGGTATGTCTTATAATCCGATTGTAGCTTACCGGCTGTGATAGAGTCAGATCCCAGGGTCACTCATGGCGGGGACGGCAGACGGAGTGGGGAGATACTGTGGGTGCTAGGCTGGTGGGAGGAGGTGTTCGTTGATGCAGGGGCTTTGCCGACATGGTGTGAAAGCACAGAGCCGCCGCACTTTCCATGCTTTTCAATGCGATAGACTACGGGAAAATGGCTGGAGGAGGTGGCGAATGCTCAGATTGAGATCTCGGCAACACTCCTACCTCCACCGAACGCCACCTCTTACCAGCCTGGGGCCCGCAGCATTTCCTGCCTCCGCTGCCAGCTTTCTGCAGCAGCGACACTGCAACCTGGTACCCCGCTCCACCGGCCCCCAAGTACGCTACCGTAAAAGTTTATTATAAGTCGCACCACCATTTTATTGAAAAATGTTTTTTCCTATTTTCCTTCCAAAAATTTGGGGGTGAGTTATATAATCTGGTGCATTTTATAATCAGCAATTTACGATAAGTCCTGTGAACATACAAATAATGTCCCTGATGGAAACACCCCTTAATAGAAAACCGACACCTTAAGAGCATAATATATAAGTATATGTGTAAACTTCCCAGTGCATTTATTTATATGGACTTACTTTTAGAGATGAGCCAAAAAGTTTAAGTGCAATTGAATTCTTCTTGATCGTTTGCAAAAAATTGCGCCTATCAAAATGCACATTTTTTTTGCAATTTGCTTCCACGCGGACTGAGCGGATTGACAGCTCCCCTTACTCCTGCGTCACCTGTCTTGTCCGCGCAATACCTTTAGATCACTGTTACTTGTGCTCAAATCTCTGCAAGTGCACAAAAGGTCACGACGTCACTCCATGCCTCAACACAAGCAATGGTGATCTTGAAGATGTGACGAGGATAGGTCACATGACGATGAGGAGCAAAAGTGCAAGAGAGGTAAATGATAAGTTGAATAGGATTTTTAAAAGTTTTTTTACATCTCACTTTTATTATGCTCTAAAGTCTGTGGAGACCTCAGATCATAAAAAGGGATATTAAATTAGAAAAGAATAACTTCCCAGGAATTAGAATTTTGCCTGATCCGCTCATTTCTACTTTCTTTACATATGTATAAAATG
This sequence comes from Ranitomeya variabilis, assembly GCF_051348905.1. Lineage (NCBI taxonomy): Eukaryota > Metazoa > Chordata > Amphibia > Anura > Dendrobatidae > Ranitomeya > Ranitomeya variabilis. Next base: position 434,305,822 of record NC_135233.1, read on the forward strand.
CAATAAGGAGTCCAATTTCTTATTAAAAAAACTCAATACATTTTCGAGATATGCTCACAAAACCATTGACAGGCAGCAATTCACTTAACAAACAGCAGGTGGCCACATATAGACTCATATAACATAAACAGCTACCTACCTTAGGTTTTTGTCCTGATGAAGAGGTCGTGTGAGACCTAGAAATGCGTTGACCTGTAAACCTTTACAATAAAATACTATTGATTTCATCTTGCCATCGAGCTTCCTTCAGCAGCGTATTGAATGACACTGTTACGGACTGACCTGGTTGGAGTAGTGATTTTGCAACCACTATGGGCAGCACCGGCAGGTAGCGTAGTCTGAAACAGCCAAGGAGTCAACACCCAGGAACAGCAATGTAGTTTGAAGGAATAAGCAGGAATCATAGTCAAGGAAGCCAGAGGTCGTTTACCAGGAGCAACAGCAGTGTCGTTTGAAGGAATAGCAGGTGGAAGGAAGCTTGACTAAAAGCAGGTAGCTCAATAATCACGCAAGGAACTGAGAGCAAAACCAGGTTTAAATAGGGTGTGAAATCAGAATGAGCCAATCAGGAACTCAGGGTGGTAACCAACAGGAAACTCAGGGAGGAGACATCAGCAACAACATAGGTTCAAGTATTTGGACAAGCACAGAACTGAAAAGTGAGATGAATAGCTCAGAAAAAGAGCTGCCGACTGGTGCACATGAGCTGCTAGGTTAGAATTGTGACAGACACCTCTTTCCGGTTCTTCATTTTCCATGAGTCCATACGTGACCGGAGTCCTGAAGCAGCTGTAATATGTGTCCATCTCATGTTGCTTATTTGCAACCACACCAGGTGAGTGTTCTCACATTTCCTACCCTTCCGTTATCATCAGATAAGACCCTATTGCGCTCCTTTGTCTCCTAGTTCTTTCTCTTCCAAACAGTAGCATAGACATCTCCTGACAGATTATCACAACATTTTTCAAAGGTGGTCTTCTTCGCAACGTTCATCTCATGGCATGCTGAATCACAAGAAAAGGTGAGGAATAGTGATGGGTGAGCATGCTCAGCACTGCTCGATACTTGATTGAACATCGGGGTGCTCGATTGAGTAGTGAGCAGTGCCGAATATGTCATGGTGCTCGAGTGCTTGGACCCCCATAAGTGAACTATCTGAATGATGAATTGTGGTGAGTCTCCTAGTCTAGAAGTCTACTATCTACCTGTTCATCTTAGATTATGGGAAGAAAGTGCAGATGATGTAACCACAGGCTCCCAGTGACGTTTGCATCTTCAGAACTTGCACTTGCATTTCTTTAATAATGCTGCACTTGCACATACTGTAATTGCTGGTGCTGGCCTCCCAGGGAAACTCCACAATACAAGTTATCATTCATAAAATGCATGATCCAACATTATACAAACACAAATATGCTACAATATACATTAAATAATATATAAAGGAAAATAACAAGACAAAAATAAGATTGTCTACTACAAATCCAAGTCTTCTCAAATCTTCCAGCTGCAGAGGAAATGAGAATCCGGCCTCAGAATCCCTCATTATATTACCTGACGTGAACTCAGGCGCCAGAAATTATACACATTTAAAAAAAAAAAAAAAAAAGCAACATTTACTAAAATAAATGAATCTAAAAAAGAAAATGCGAAAAAAAAATTACCGTATAATGTAAAATGATTCTATTATGTTGAGGGTAAAGGGGTAATTGGAAATTATTTTAACAAGCCAAGAAAAATGCTTAAACTTTTACATTCTCAAACTTTTATTTAATTTATCCACCATTGTGACTTGCTAAGAAAGAATTCAGGCAAATCCAACTACACGATTATAATTCTGTGGTTCAGTCAATTTCTTTTAAAGTTTACTTGTTAAAGGGAATGTTTCATAAGAGGGTGACCTAGTGATTAAATCAAGTTCTTATAGTAAATGTATTTTTTTCAATAATATTCTTATGTTTTCCATTTCACTATCTATCCCTCTCTCCATATATATACATATATAAATGCAGCAGGACAATGACCCCAAACATGTAGCCAATATCATTAACAACCATCTGCAGCGTGAAGAACGAGGAGCCATTATCCCAAGATCGAGTCTGTCTCAGATGACTTGAAATGACGGAAATTTTTGAACAAGAAGATATGTGGTTAGCTCTCCGAAATGTTTGGAGCAACTTCCTAACTGAATTCCAGGAGGAGGAGGATGTGAGCTGTGACATCACCTGTTGTGAATGGTGGATCCTGTGTTATCTACTGTATATAGAGGTGTTATCAGTCATTGTACAGGAGGAGGAGGTGAGCTGTGATATCACCTATTGTGAATGGTGGGTCCTGTGTTATCCACTGTATATAGCGGTGTTATCAGTCATTGTACAGGAGGAGGAGGTGAGCTGTGACATCACCTATTGTGAATGGTGGATCCTGTGTTATCTACTGTATATAGAGGTGTTATCAGTCATTGTACAGGAGGAGGAGGTGAGCTGTGACATCTACTATTGTAAATGGTGGATCCTGTGCTATCTACTGTATATAGAGGTGTTATCAGTCATTGTATAGGAGGAGGAGGTGAGCTGTGACATCACATATTGTGAATGGTGGATCCTGTGTTATCTACTGTATATAGAGGTGTTATCAGTCATTGTACAGGAGGAGGAGGTGAGCTGTGACATCACCTATTGTGAATGGGGGATCCTGTGTTAGCTACAGTATATAGAGGTGTTGATAGAGCAATAAAACGGAGTTAATGTCCAAAGATTTATATGATAATTTATTAAATTACAAAGAATACCAACAATGTTCCAACAACATATAAACAATACACTCAGGTAAAAACTTCAGGCAGTTAGAGGTAGGAAGTAGCACAGAAAAAAGATAACGGTGCAGCACTCAGGCTGATGCCATATACATAAGGATCACTTGCATAGTGCAGAGTATGAGGCACAGGTAGTAGAAAACCGGGGGGCATGTAGAACACTATATAACAATGTATGAGTCCTGTACACTGACTCCTATCTCACTCATGAACCTATGAAACCCCACCCAGGATCCTTACCTGTTGTGAATTAGACTTTTTGGCTCCCTCTTGTGGTTACTAGTGATATGACTCTGGGATTGTCTTTCCTCAGTTTGGCACTCACCTGGGTCGTTAGTCCAGGGATGTTGCTATATAAACTTCCTGGATCCTTAGTCCAGGGCCTGGCATCGTTGTAATCAGATCCTTTCTGTTTGCTCCTGTCTGCTGGTCCCGGTTCGTGCAAAATTAAGCTAAGTCCTGCTTCTTTGTTTTTTTTGGTTATTTGCTTTGCTCTTATTTTTGTCCAGCTTGTACTAAATGTGATTCCTGACTTTGCTGGAAGCTCTAGGGGGCTGGTGTTCTCCCCCCGGGCCGTTAGACGGTTCGGGGGTTCTTGAATATCCAGCGTGGATATTTTGATAGGGTTTTTGCTGACCATATAAGTCATCTTACTATATTCTGCTATTAGCTAGTGGGCCTCTCTTTGCTAAATACCTAGCTCATTCTTACGTTTGTCTTTTCCTCTTACCTCACCGTTATTATTTGTTGGGGGCTTGTATCCAACTTTTGGGGTCTTTTCTCTGGAGGCAAGAAAGGTCTTTGTTTTCCTTTCTAGGGTTAGTTAGTTCTCCGGCTGGCACGAGACGTCTAGAACCAACGTAGGCACGTTCCCCGGCTGCTGCTATTTGTGGTGCTAGGATTAGATATATGGTCAGCTCAGTTACCACTGCCCTATGAGCTGGTTTATTGTGTTTGCAGACTTAGTAATTATTTCTGAGACCCTCTGCCATTGGGGTCATAACACTTACCCATGCACTGGCACCAGGACTGGACCGCACCGTTGCCCCAATGCGCGTTTCGCGTCGGCTTGCTTCATCAGGGGGCGGTCCCCCTGACGAAGCAAGCCGACGCGAAACGCGCGTTGGGGCAACGGTGCGGTCCAGTCCTGGTGCCAGTGCATGGGTAAGGATCCTGGGTGGGGTTTCATAGGTTCATGAGTGAGATAGGAGTCAGTGTACAGGACTCATACATTGTTATATAGTGTTCTACATGCCCCCCGGTTTTCTACTACCTGTGCCTCATACTCTGCACTATGCAAGTGATCCTTATGTATATGGCATCAGCCTGAGTGCTGCACCGTTATCTTTTTTCTGTGCTACTTCCTACCTCTAACTGCCTGAAGTTTTTACCTGAGTGTATTGTTTATATGTTGTTGGAACATTGTTGGTATTCTTTGTAATTTAATAAATTATCATATAAATCTTTGGACATTAACTCCGTTTTTTTGCTCTATCAATATTTGCCTTAGGAGTGTCCTTTATATACTAGAAATGCTTTTCTGCTAGATTCCCCCACTGTGGTTGTGAATATGTGGCAAAAGTGTACATGGCTATCCTCCATTTTGGGTTTGATTTATAGTATATAGAGGTGTTATCAGTCATTGTACAGGAGGAGGAGGTGAGCTGTGACATCACCTATTGTGAATGGTGGATCCTGTGTTATCTACTGTATATAGAGGTGTTATCAGTCATTGTACAGGAGGAAGAGGTGAGCTGTGACATAACCTATTGTGAATGTTGGATCCTCTGTTATCTACTGTATATAGAGGTGTTATCAGTCATTGTACAGGAGGAGGAGGAGGATGTGAGCTGTGACATCACCTATTGTGAATGGTGGATCCTGTGTTATCTACTGTATATTAGAAACTTGATGTATAGCAGAGTTTAGAAGCATTACTGAGTCTAATTGTAATCAAATTGCCATTCAAAATCCATGCCCAAATCCTTAAACTTAAAGGGGTGTCCACTTAGTACAAACTGTTGCAAGAATCCTAGATTAAATGTCGAGCACCAACTAAACTTCTGCTGGAACCCCAATAATCAGCTGTAATCTTTTGGGAAACTTGTCCGCAAGTGTTCCTTTCCCTAAGAGTATGTGCACACAATCAGGAACTACTGCTAATTTGCATATTTATGCAGCGTCCAACCCACAGCCCCCAGCTGTGACAGCACAGTGGATGGGATTTCTAGAAATCCCATGTCCACTATGCATCCATTATTGCCTGCATATCACAAGCAGAGACGGACATGAGGCACATCTTTCCAGACCGCAGCATGTCAATTTCTCTTGCAAAGACCCAAGTCTCCTCAACAGAAATTACATCAATAGAAATGTATTGAATGCAGTAAAATCACACAGTTCAGTGATCACATGCGGATTCACCTGCGTTCAATAGATGGCAGCGCTTAGGACGCGGCCAAAGCGCTGCTACTTCTGGATTGGGTGCGCCAGGCCTAATAGCGCCACCACCACTGAAATTAAGTATCACAATCCCAATTTAATAATTCTGTGTATTGCAAAGAAGTGCAGATACAGTGGGGCAAAAAAGTATTTAGTCATTCAGCAATAGTGCAAGTTCCACCACTTAAAAAGATGAGAGGCGTCTGTAATTTACATCATAGGTAGACCTCAACTATGGGAGACAAACTGAGAAATAAAAATCCAGAAAATCACATTGTCTGTTTTTTTATCATTTTATTTGCATATTATGGTGGAAAATAAGTATTTGGTCAGAAACAAAATTTCATCTCAATACTTTGTAATGTATCCTTTGTTGGCAATGACAGAGGTCAAACGTTTTCTGTAAGTCTTCACAAGGTTGCCACACACTGTTGTTGGTATGTTGGCCCATTCCTCCATGCAGATCTCCTCTAGAGCAGTGATGTTTTTGGCTTTTCACTTGGCAACACGGACTTTCAACTCCCTCCAAAGGTTTTCTATAGGGTTGAGATCTGGAGACTGGCTAGGCCACTCCAGGACCTTGAAATGCTTCTTACGAAGCCACTCCTTCGTTGCCCTGGCGGTGTGCTTTGGATCATTGTCATGTTGAAAGACCCAGCCACGTTTCATCTTCAATGCCCTTGCTGATGGAAGGAGGTTTGCACTCAAAATCTCACGATACATGGCCCCATTCATTCTTTCATGTACCCGGATCAGTCGTCCTGGCCCCTTTGCAGAGAAACAGCCCCAAAGCATGATGTTTCCACCACCATGCTTTACAGTAGGTATGGTGTTTGATGGATGCAACTCAGTATTCTTTTTCCTCCAAACACGACAAGTTGTGTTTCTACCAAACAGTTCCAGTTTGGTTTCATCAGACCATAGGACATTCTCCCAAAACTCCTCTGGATCATCCAAATGCTCTCTAGCAAACTTCAGACGGGCCCGGACATGTACTGGCTTAAGCAGTGGGACACGTCTGGCACTGCAGGATCTGAGTCCATGGTGGCGTAGTGTGTTACTTATGGCAGGCCTTGTTACATTGGTCCCAGCTCTCTGCAGTTCATTCACTAGGTCCCCCCGCGTGGTTCTGGGATTTTTGCTCACCGTTCTTGTGATCATTCTGACCCCACGGGGTGGGATTTTGCGTGGAGCCCCAGATCGAGGGAGATTATCAGTGGTCTTGAATGTCTTCCATTTTCTAATTATTGCTCCCACTGTTGATTTCTTCACTCCAAGCTGGTTGGCTATTGCAGATTCAGTCTTCCCAGCCTGGTGCAGGGCTACAATTTTGTTTCTGGTGTCCTTTGACAGCTCTTTGGTCTTCACCATAGTGGAGTTTGGAGTCAGACTGTTTGAGGGTGTGCACAGGTGTCTTTTTATACTGATAACAAGTTTAAACAGGTGCCATTACTACAGGTAATGAGTGGAGCAAAGAGGAGACTCTTAAAGAAGAAGTTACAGGTCTGTGAGAGCCAGAAATCTTGATTGTTTGTTTCTGACCAAATACTTATTTTCCACCATAATATGCAAATAAAATGATAAAAAAACAGACAATGTGATTTTCTGGATTTTTATTTCTCAGTTTATCTCCCATAGTTGAGGTCTACCTATGATGTAAATTACAGACGCCTCTCATCTTTTTGTGGTGGAACTTGCACTATTGCTGAATGACTAAATACTTTTTTGCCCCACTGTACATTTCGTGTGGCTTCTCTCTTCTACAATTAATAAGTTCTTAATAGTAGACTTTTTTTAAGCCAGTAAAATGGCACTTGGAAGTGTTTATATCACACAACACAACTTCACTTTCCAATTTTTTTTCTTATTACTGTCAGAAGAAGTCCTGTGAAATGTCCCCGGCCATCGCTCTTCTACACTCCACCCTGTAGGTGCTTAGATTCCGATGGAGCCATTCAGAGAAGTTGATTTTTTCTGGGTTGTTACTTGAATACATTTTGGTTAGAGATGAGGACAGGTATGCCTGTCTGACAATATGCAGAGCACATAAGGACGATCTGTTAATGGGCTTCTAAATAATTTATCGCTTGACAGTGAGAAGTAAATCTTTTCAATGCTTTTCCTAAATTACAGGATCGCCTTGTGGTTTGAAGACAGGGCTGTTAGACATGTTTTTCTGCATATGTTCCTCCTTTCGATAACTCAAGACAGATGCTGTTAATTTAGAAAATAGATGAAAGTTGAACTTCAAAAAGTAAAAAAAAAGAAAAGAGGGAGAACTTGACTAATGTTCCTGATGACGCTGTTACTTTTTCTCCTGCCTGAGTCTATGACAAGTATTTGAAATCTACTCTTGTCTTAAAAGAATGGAAAAGTGGAAAATAGGTTGTTTTTTTGTTGTTGTTGCTTTTTAATTCCAAGTCTCATGACCGGTAACTTTTTATTCTATGCCACCTGATCTACATATATAAGCCATATAAGGGTGGGATCCATAAAATTAAAAGGATTTTCCATTATTGGAAAGCCTCTTTTGAATACCATCTAAGTGCGTCATAAAGTCCAAAAAAGCATCCTTACCTTCCGGACCATCTCTGCTGCTCCTCTCTGAATGTTGTGTCCACCTTCAATCTCATGACACTATCCCATACCAGCTCTACTGCTCTGCTCTAAGTGCTGTGTCCACCTCCAATCTCTTACACTGCCTCAGATCATCTCTGCTTCTTCGCTCTATGTCCACCTCCAATCTTGTGACACTGTCACGCAGCATGTCTGCTACTTCTCTCTTAGTGTTGTGTCTCACCTCCAATCTCGTGACTCTGTTGTGGACCACGTCTGCTGCTCTGCTTTGAGGGTTGTGTCCCACCTCCAATCTCGTGACACTGTCCCAGATCATCGCTGCTCCTCCGCTCTGAGTGTTTTATCTCACCTCCTACCTTGTGACACTGTCCATGACCATCTCTGCTGATTCTCTCTTAGCGCTTGTCCCACCTCCGATGTATGACACTGTTCTGGACCATCTCAGTAGCTCTATTTTGAGGGTTGTGTCCCACCTCCGATCTCGTAACATTCTCCCAGACCATCTCTGCCTCTTCGCACCTCAAGATGCGTCCCACCTCTGATCTAGTGACATTTTTTATGGTATTTGAGAGCCTCCACTGATGGGCTGCAGCCTTCACAGTTCCGTCAGAGCAGACATTTGCCTACATCACCCCAACCATCAGGAACTCACTGTCTTTCAGTGGGTTCAGCAATGTCATCGATATAATATAGAATCACACTAATTCTCCTACCTCTTGTCTGCATTGCAACCCATGAACTAGGACAGCTATGATTGTCCGTTACAAACAAACCCAACACTGTTTGATTTTTGGTCTCAAATTACTAAGGACTTCACCTCCGTAGACTTTAATGTAAACCCCAAGCAGCTTGAGACTCACTTGTAATCTATGTGCAATTTAACTATTCCTCTTCCCGACAAATTGCAATTCTAAAATATTCTTGATATGACTGAGAATCATTGTCATATGACCCGAGTTGACATGTAGACAAAATGTTTAACAATTCTATATACATTTACGGTTTCCACCAACAAGTAAAAATTAGAGGTGGGAAAATCTCCTGAAATTAATTCTGGGCAGATTTGCTCAACTCTGCCATCAGTTTCATCTAATAATTATTAAGAAATCTTCAAATTAAGGAACATTTCTCTGGCAGCGAAGTTTTGGTTTGTACATAGTTTGGTCTTTTCTATGGTAACATTCGGATGCAAAGCCTGGACAATAAAGAAACAAGACAGAAGAAGAATTGAAATGTGGTGCTGGAGAAGGATGTTATCAATACCATGGATGGCAAGAAGAACACACAATCAATTTTTGAACAAATCAAGACAGACATGTCACTGGAAGCAAAGGATCACCAAACTACGACTTGTCTACTGTGGACACATCATATGAAGAGAATAATCACTGGAGAAGAACATCATGGTTGGAAGAGTAGAAGGAACAAATCGAAGAGGAACACCAGCAACCTGATGGCTTGATACTGTCAAGATAACAAGAGGAGACCCTGGTTGACCTATCTAGGCTGCACAAGACCGATATTTCTACATAGAGCTGTAATGGTGGCTATTCTGTCACCACTTGGTCATAGTCCAGGATGACTGGATATAAATCAGATTTCATTTGTTCGCCATAGTAGGTAAGGAGAGTGGAAACCAGGAAATAATCACACAATTGATTTTGTTAATTTTTATGAAATGTTTCAATCTAAAGTTTAAAACCCAAAATAGAATTTTTAATTGATTGTCAGTTCAATTTATTGAAATCTTGTAAAAAAAATATACAAAATTCTCAGTAGCAAAGTTTGTTATTTTATAAAATTGTCTTCAAATTAGACATTGTCATTACGGCTGTGCAGTGAGTGACGGGCACCTTTAGCCCAACTGCCGGGCTCACTTTGCCAGTTGGCAGTATATCATCGTACGGAAAACCGAAGAGCGGACATTTTAGTTGTAAATTATGTGTCCTAATGGATGTAATATAGTGATATATCACAGTAGTTTGGCAGGAGATTGCTGAGTAAAGTTTATGGGTACACTAAGGACATTTCACTTTATATTCTAGAAAGTGCTAGATATTAACCTACCATGAAATCTGAAATCGTACATGGCTCAGACGGAAACTTGAAACTTGTTCCCAGACCTCCACATTTACTGCTTTTTTTCTTCTATAAATTACAATTTTATGATATACTGTATATTACATTTTTAGAGCATTTTCCAATTAAAGTGACCATTGATGGCCACACTATAGTGCCCGTAGGGCCTGCCAGCCAACATTTTGCCAAAAAAAATGCTTATTTTCAAGAAATATTGCAAGTTGTGGCTGCTAAAGATAGCTGAGTGCTGCATGTAATATCTATTGGTACCATCACATTCTTGACCAATGCTTCCTTGAACTTTGCTCCACCGACACTAAATGATATTCCTTATCCTAATGATAGTGGAGAACTTATATACTTTATACAAGGGGTTGTCCAGAATTAGAAAAACATGGCTGACTTTTTTCAAAACAGTGCCACCTTTTTCTACAGGTCTGATGTGGTATTGCAGCTCGTCACCATTCATTTTAAAGGCGCTGAGCTGCCATACAAGACACAACCCGTAGACAGACATGGTGCTGTTTTTTAGTAGAATGCTACCAATTTTTTAACCCCTTTAACACAATTTTTTCAGTTTATAAAGTGACATAAAATAACGCCAATTCCATTTTTTTGAACGTGATGTTACATGGGGAGAGATTATGGTGTGTCATTTACCCTATGCCTCAATAATATTTCTCTATACTTTTCATGTAACGTTACTGACAAATGCAATTAAATTGCATAATTGATAAAAATTCACTGGTCCCTGTCACGGCTCCCGGGTATTACTGCTGCAGGGAGAGCTGCACACAGCAGCAAAGGAGCAGAGAAAAATGCTGGTTACTAACCAGGTAATAAACAGGACCTGAACCATGTGACAGAGTGGGAGGTGGTTGGGGGCAGAGTCAGATGCCAGGGTGCAGAGGAGACGATACACACAGGAGAATAGACAAACAAGCTAAGATCAGAAGCAGGAAATCGCGCGGTACCAAAGGGGAGAGACGGGATTGTCAAAAGAGAAGCCAGAGGTCAGAAATCCAAAAAGCAAATGAGCAGAGTAATGTACGGAGAGCAAGGAACACAATTGCAAACCGAGCACACACTCCATGGGTCAGGCACACAGACAAGACGACAGTATAGCTGACAGGGAATCCTAGTCTGGAGTGAGTATAAATACCCCTCCCAGATCCAAAGAGAGGCCAGCAAAATTAACCCTAAGAGAACAGGACATTAACCATGTCCTAACCATGACAGTCCCTTTGTTTTATGTGTTTTTTTAGAAAAATTATAAAAATTTAGTTTTTGACTTTTTTTTTCTTTTGCTGCAATAAGTGACTAATCTGTGGTTTTATCTCCTTATTTCAAAATCTCTAAATTGAAAATCGATGATAAAATACTTCAAGAAAAAAAAAAAATTTTTTTTGCATATGAATTCCGTTTGTTAAGAATGTTATTGGAAACTTTATAGCAGATAGTTATGATGAGGAACATCTGTGTACCTCTTTTTCCTATTACAGTTTCATGCTGTGTTACTTTGGACGACATTTGCACCTAGAATAGACTTTGTGTGCTATTTTTGAGCTTTTGCATGCAGGGCGTGAACATGACGGATCGGTAGTCAGCAATCATTGCGCATCTGGAATGGAAGCTGTTTTTACTGCTAAAACTACCCTGAGAAGATGAAAGATTGGATCACCTGAAACCAGTCGGCAGGCAGCCAAATGTCTCCAGCTCTGGATTCTCGAAGAATGTTAAGTTAAAGAAGAGCTTCATCTTTTATTCTTAAAACCTAACACAAGAAAGTGGCAAAAAAGTTCCATAACTCAACCTGATCCAAAGTATAACAAACGTTATAAAATGCACTTAAATATTATCCTCTGTTATAGCGGTGGTTTCGGTCTATTTTCTCTTTTCATAGAGAATTGTTACCTTCCATTATTTTTTTTGTGTCTTTTCCCAGAAACATTTTTTCTTCCAAATGAAGTATTCGAGTACAAAAGAGATGACAGTTTGAGACCCAAAAACTGCACCATATATTTATAAGAGACCAGCGTTTTCTTTTTTTTTTTTTGCTTTTAATTTTTTTTTTCAAAAACTTCAACACAGAGTACAGAGGTAAGTTTGATGACTGATATCACTGAAATTAAACCTAAGAAGAAATGTTTAAGTCGAAATGTTTGAGTCGGTATCTTAAGATTATTTGTTGGAATCAAGAAAAAGGGACAAGCAAAACTAAATGACTTTGAGAAGGGCAAAATTGTGGTGGTTAGATGACCGGCTCAGCTCCAAATCGGCAGGTTGTGTGTAGTGCTCCTAGTATGCAAACAAAAATGGTCCAAAAAGGATAGCAACAAGTTTATGGTTCTCCAAAGCTTATTGATGTGGGAAATCAACAATACCTAAACATTGCACACTTCTTCGTGCAAGTTGTGTACCCTCATGATGGTGTCCTCCTCCAATTTTTTTTTTTGCTGAATTGTAAACACTTTCAGGAATGATTTGGAGAATATGACAAAGAGATCAAGTTAATGATTTGCCTTTAAATCTCAAGCTGATCGATAATCTGTGATACTCTATGTGCTGGAAAAACAAGTCCTATCATCTAGAACATAATTCACAACCTATAGCACTTAAAGGGTTTATCTAAGGATATTTTTATTTTACTATGGGCCTAAAAATGAACAAGTAAATTGCCAGACTGTCAAGTCATCAGACCAATGTCTTGCCTTCTGCTGTGCTCTGTTGACTTGGCGTGCATGTCAACATCATGCTGGTTGACATCCGGTGCCCCGCTGCCTAATTACCGGAAGCCAGCTGTCAATCAGCAAGAGGTTGGCAGTCATAACCCACCAACAGAGCAACCCAGAAGAAGAAGAGCTGCACTGCTGATATTGAGCAGCTGAATTGCCGGCAGGACCGGTCGGTTACCGCTCTATGTCGGCGCTTGACAGAAGAGGCAGATAGTTAGCAACTACCTGCCTGTTAGTTTTTAGGACTATTGTAGAAAAAAATAGTCATGTATAAACTATTTAAAGGATCTGCTGCTATGTGTTTTAGTGGCAGGACACTGTCAAAGGTCTTGGGGAGTCTTTATCGTGATGATTTCTGAACTGTTTTGGTGGCACACAAAGGATCAACAGAAATTAGACATGTAGTTTTAATATGTGACTGGTCAGTGTAGATAGTAATTTCTATCAAAACTGCTCCATTTCACCAAAAAATTGTGGTGTACCACTTTGGTAAGGTCTAACAGTAAGTTTGAGAAATATTGACAAGGGGCCCATATTCTTACTAGCTAGAGATGTATATGATCTTGTTCTAACTTCTCCACTGAGTAGCAGTCCCATGTATGGGCTCATGACCCATGTAAAATTAGCACCCTCGTCTCTCTCCGGGGTGGGTGTAGGCTCCATTTTGGCATTCTCTGGTGAGGCTTGGATGATCCACCTCCCCTGGTGAGCCTTAACAGAACTTGCTGAACGCTGGGGATGCCACCACTGGAACCCCCTGTGATCCTAAGAATGAAGTTCTGCAGTGCCATCTTAAATAGAATGACAGAGCTCGTGTTCAGCCTCCGCTCTGGTCATTGTAGATCGTACTTGACTTTTTCCAGCAGTTCTTGAGACAATTAATTTAGCCAAGTCTGAGCACTTGCACCTTTACTCCATTCAGAATGGAGCTGCTAAAAGCAGAGCTCGTGTCTTTCCGACAGTCCAACAGACAATGAATTCAGCGGAGGTGGATGTGCACCTCTCCTCCATTCAGGGTGGAGATGCAGAGACCCATTCTCATGGTTCCAGAGCCACAATCTTAGGAGCACTGGTGATGCCAGATAGTCAACAATTTGATTTTTGGGGAATAATCCTTGAAACAAAAACTGAACGAAATTTTATTTTTCTGAAAACTGCCTTAATGCAGTTGTGTTTGTTTCCTACGCACCTGTGTTTCCGATGGCTGTGACTGCTGATTCCTTACATGAACAAATGTCATAACAATGGCCTATAACCAGAAATTACCTGCATTCAACTGATCCAATTGCAAATAAAAAACGCCAACACCAGCCAAACCCTGGCGATGCTTAATGTGTTACTACATGTCACTTATTCTTCATTTACACACAGGATGTGCCTGCACACTGCGACTAATAAATACATGAACTCCAATATTGCAATATTGCTGTAGACATTAAAAAGGCAGGGTACTTAGTTAGCGTTTTTTGATCAATAGTGACATTTAGTGGTTAGGGACCATCCATATTAAAAGGTCACCTTGAGGTGGTTGAAGTCTTTTATGCTCTTTGATCACAAAATGCTAAGTACCTTGCGTTTTTAACATCTACAGCAATATGGGAGTTCATGCATTCATTAGTCGCAGTGCATGGACGCATCGTGTGACTGTACAAATGTACTTGGAAGTATTCCATGTTTTTACCAAAATTCTGATTTTATTTAAAAGCTGAATTCTTATTAATATAAAATCAGTTTTATGTACTTTCTACTGATTAAAAATGGAACCTGGTGTCACTTTTTATGTAAGTATACCACTACTGCTATTGGCTTATACTGTTGTTTCTAAACTCTCCCAATGTTTTCTTATGTTAATTATAAGTAACTGCATGATGTAAAATAACAATTTAACACCTGCAAGTGTCTTATGCAAATTCAAAACTAGTAGTCAAAGAGGTGGAGCCGCTCAGATAAAGAAATCATGATTTCTATGCCCTAAAATGACCACTTTGACTTGATTCAATTCCTTGAGGCAGGGAGGTGTCATCTTCTACATGCTCCCATGGGATTCGGCGCATGCGTAGCGCTTCTTCCTTCACTGCACATGCATCAAATGCTGCCAGAGCAGGCAGGCTTGAACTGACAAATCCTGACCTTTAAGATGTCATTTAGGCTACCGTGGATTGTGCATGTGCAGTCCACAGATAAAGTTGACTCCATTACGTCTTTGCCTTGCACTTGCGCTACATGCCATCCGAGCAAACCTTAAGGTTATATATCCTGGCCTCAGGGGCATCAATTCAGTTACAGCGGCTATGTTTTGAGTAGAAGTGCTGCAACTATTCATCTGAGCATCTCCGCCTCCATGACTACTAGGAAATGATTTATATAAACCATGTTTGGCTTTCTTAAAGGTGTTTTCCCATGAGCAAAGCACATGTTAATTAATAGATCTTGGAATAAAAATCATTTTCACAATTGGATGTGTTAAAAAATAATGTTCCCACTAGTGTGATCCTAGTGGGATATGGTTCTCTCGGATGAGAAGATGGAGAAAAAAAATACTGCGAGGCTGCGGAAATCAGACTGTACTCAGATGTCGTGCGAGTGAGGTCAGATGTTTTCCATGCAATCCGACTATTGGATGCAAATCCATGTAGCAATCTTTATCTTTGGACCTATCGAGGAAAAAATGAGACATGCGCACAACCCCATAGAATAACATTGGCCAGAGCGCGATCTGTTGTTTTATCGCGTCGCGTTCGGAACCATAAATATGGTCATGTCTGTGAGCCCTAACACAGACCTCTTCCCAGCCCTTACCTGCTTCTTTCAGGTCCATTCCCTCTCCAGGGCTCTTCAGCGCACTCACTATGCATCACAACCTCGTCCAGTTATGGGGCGAAGAAGGGCATGAGACTTTGTGTGGTACGTGCCGTGATGTCATAACATTGTGAGGTCTAGTCAGTACCAGAGGCGCTAAAGAGTACTGAAAAGTGATTGGAGCTGGATCAAACTGTACAGAAGGACAAGGGAAAGCCGGGGAGAGATGAGAACGTTTTGTGTATTTTTGTTTACCCTGAAAACTTTGGCATTGAACAAGTTTGCTTTAAATTGAATTTTCTGTCCAAATGTGGGCAAATCTGTTGTGAACTCTGTTTCCGGGCTCCCTCCTGTGGTCGTGAGTGGTACTGTGTGAGTTCTCTCTTTGAGCTCCCCCTGGTGGCTCTTTTTGTTATTTTGCAGGTTTCTGGCTGGGATCAGCTGTCTCGTCATCTGCTAGTTAGGTTTCCTATTTAATCCACCTGGTCCTTCATTCCTTGCCTGTTGTCGTTGTATTCAGTGCTATTCTGATTGCTCCTGTCTACATCCGTTATCAGTCTCTCCAAGAGAAGCTAAGTTTTGTTTGCTTATTTTTGCTCATCTGTGTTCAAGATGTTTCCTAGTATATGATGAGTTTTGTCCAGCTTGCTAATATGTGATTTCCCTGCTTGCTGGTGCTCTGGGGTGCTGAGTTGCTCCCCCCACATCGTTAGTTGGTGTGGGGGTTCTCGCATTCTCTGCGTGGATATTTTTGCATAGGGTTTTTTACTGACCGCACAGATCCCTTGCTATTTTCTGCTATCTAGCGTTAGTGGGCCTCATTTGCTTAACCTGTTTCATCTCTGCGTTTGTCTTTTCCTCTTAACTCACCGTTATTATTTGTGGGGGGCTTCTATATCTCTGGGGTTATTTCTCTGAGGCAAGTGAGGTCTTTACTTTCTCTTTAGGGGTAGTCAGTTTCTCAGGCCGTGAAGAGACGTCTAGGATTTCAGGAAACGTTCCACGGCTACCTATAGTGTGTGCGGTTAGGATCAGGTTTGCGGTCAGTCCAGTTACCACATCCCCAGAGCTCGTCCTATTTTCTTCTACTTAGCTGGTTAGATTTGTGATCCTAAGCCAAAAGGATCATAACAGTACAACAGGCGAAAAGTGTTAAATGCATCGCAAAAGTGGGATAAGAGAAATCCTGAGTTCAATTTTGGTTTTTTTCTGCTCTGCAGTGTGTCCTGCTTCTCTCCTCCCCTTAATCTCTGGGTGGCTTTGAGTTCAGCTGCAGACATGGATATTCAGAGTCTGACTTCTAGTGTGGATCATCTTGCTGCAAGGGTGCAAAGCATTCAGGATTTTGTTGTTCACAGTCCTATGTCTGAGCCAAAAGTACCTATTCCTGAGTTTTTTTCTGGAGATAGATCTAGGTTTCTGAATTTTAAGAATAATTGTAAATTATTTCTTTCTTTGAGACCTCGTTCCTCTGGTGATTCCGCTCAGCAAGTTAGAATTGTTATGTCCCTGTTACGTGGCGACCCTCAAGATTGGGCTTTCTCCCTGGCGCCAGGAGATCCTGCATTGCTGAATGTGGATGCGTTTTTTCTGGCGCTTGGATTGCTTTATGAGGAACCTAATCTTGAGAACCAGGCAGAAAAGGCCTTGCTGGCTCTCTCTCAGGGTCAGGATGAAGCTGAGGTGTATTGTCAAAAATTTCGGAAATGGTCGGTGCTTACTCAATGGAATGAGTGTGCCCTGGCTGCAAATTTCAGAGAAGGTTTTTCTGAAGCCATTAAGGATGTTATGGTGGGGTTCCCCACGCCTGCGAGTCTGAATGAGTCAATGGCTTTGGCCATTTAGATTGATCGGCGTTTGCGGGAGCGCAAACCTGCGCACCATCTGGCGGTGTTTTCTGAACAGAAACCTGAGTCTATGCAATGTGATAGGATTCTGACCAGAATTGAACGGCAAAATCATAGACGTCAGAATGGGTTGTGCTTTTACTGTGGTGATTCAGCTCATGTTATCTCAGCATGCTCTAAGCGCACAAAAAACTTCGCTAGATCTGTCACCATTGGTACTGTACAGCCTAAATTCATTTTGTCTGTTACTTTGATTTGCTCTCTGTCATCCTACTCAGTTATGGCTTTTGTAGATTCAGGTGCCGCCCTGAATCTGATGGATTTGTCATTTGCCAAGCGCTGTGGTTTTATCCTTGAGCCATTACAGTTCCCTATTCCATTGAAGGGAATTGATGCTACACCATTGGCCAAGAATAAACCTCAATACTGGACTCAAATGACCATGTGTATGACTTCTGCACATCAGGAGGTGATTCGCTTTCTTGTGTTATATAATTTGCATGACGTTGTCGTGTTGGGTCTGCCATGGTTGCAGGCTCATAATCCAGTTCTGGATTGGAAAGCTATGTCTGTGTTGAGTTGGGGTTGCCAGGGAATTCATGGCGATGCTCCCTTGGTATCAATTGCTTCCTCTACTCCTTCTGAAGTCCCTGAGTTTTTGTCGGACTACCAGGATGTATTTGATGAGCCCAAATCCAGTGCCCTACCTCCTCATAGGGATTGTGATTGTGCTATAAATTTGATTCCTGGTAGTAAGTTCCCTAAGGGACGACTGTTTAATTTGTCTGTACCAGAGCATGCCGCTATGCGGAGCTATGTAAAAGAGTCTTTGGAGAAGGGACATATTCGCCCCTCTTCGTCCCCTCTTGGTGCGGGATTCTTTTTTGTGGCCATGAAGGATGGTTTGTTGAGACCCTGTATAGATTATCGCCTTCTAAATAAAATCACGGTCAAATTCCAGTATCCCTTGCCATTGTTGTCTGATCTGTTTGCTCGGATTAGGGGGTCTAGTTGGTTCACCAAGATAGATCTTCGCGGTGCGTATAATCTTGTGCGTATAAAACAGGGCGATGAATGGAAAACAACATTTAATACGCCCGAAGGCCATTTTGAGTACTTGGTGATGCCTTTTGGACTTTCTAATGCCCCTTCTGTGTTTCAGTCCTTCATGCACGATATATTCCGAGAATATCTGGATAAATTTATGATTGTGTACCTGGATGATATTTTGGTCTTTTCAGATGATTGGGAATCCCATGTGAAGCAGGTCAGGATGGTATTTCAGGTCCTGCGTGCCAATGCCTTATTTGTGAAGGGTTCCAAATGTCTCTTCGGAGCCCAGAAAGTTTCCTTTTTGGGCTTTATTTTTTCTCCTTCTTCTATTGAGATGGACCCAGTCAAGGTCCAGGCTATTCATGATTGGACTCAACCTACATCGGTTATGAGTCTTCAGAAGTTCTTGGGTTTTGCTAATTTTTACCATCGCTTCATTGCTAATTTTTCTGGTGTGGTTAAACCTTTGACGGATTTGACCAAGAAGGGTTCTGATGTGACTAACTGGTCTCCTGCGGCCGTTGAGGCCTTTCAGGAGCTGAAGCGCTGGTTTTCTTTGGCTCCAGTTTTATGTCAGCCAGATGTCTCTCTTCCCTTCCAGGTCGAGGTTGATGCTTCTGAAACTGGAGCAGGGGCTGTTTTGTCACAGAGAAGCTCTGATTGCTCTGTGATGAAGCCATGTGCCTTCTTTTCAAGAAAATTTTTGCCGGCTGAGCGAAATTATGATGTTGGCAATCGGGAGTTGTTGGCAATGAAGTGGGCATTTGAGGAGTGGCGACACTGGCTAGAGGGAGCTAAGCATCGTGTGGTGGTCTTGACTGATCATAAAAATTTGATTTATCTTGAGTCGGCCAAGCGGTTGAATCCTAGACAGGCTCGTTGGTCGTTGTTTTTCTCACGTTTCGATTTCGTGGTCTCGTACCTTCCTGGTTCGAAGAACGTGAAGGCTGATGCTCTTTCTAGGAGTTTTGTGCCTGACTCCCCTGGAGTTTCTGAGCCGGTTGGTATCCTCAAAGAGGGGGTAATTTTGTCTGCCATTTCCCCAGATTTGCGACGGGTGTTACAGGAATTTCAGGCGGATAGACCTGACCGTTGTCCATCAGAGAGACTGTTTGTCCCAGATAGATGGACCAGCAGAGTTATTTCCGAGGTCCATTCTTCAGTGTTGGCGGGTCATCCTGGGATTTTTGGTACCAGAGATTTGGTGGCTAGATCCTTCTGGTGGCCTTCCTTGTCGCGGGATGTGCGTTCCTTTGTGCAGTCCTGTGGGATTTGTGCTCGGGCTAAGCCTTGCTGTTCTCGTGCCAGTGGTTTGCTTTTGCCTTTGCCGGTTCCTAAGAGGCCTTGGACGCATATTTCCATGGATTTTATTTCGGATCTTCCGGTCTCTCAGAGAATGTCTGTCATCTGGGTGGTTTGTGATCGTTTTTCTAAAATGGTCCATTTGGTGCCCTTGCCTAAGTTGCCTTCTTCCTCCGATTTGGTTCCGTTATTTTTTCAGAATGTGGTTCGTCTGTACGGCATTCCTGAAAACATTGTGTCTGATAGAGGATCCCAGTTTGTGTCCAGATTTTGGCGGTCCTTTTGTGCTAAGATGGGCATTGATTTGTCTTTTTCGTCGGCCTTCCATCCTCAGACGAATGGCCAAACCGAGCGAACTAACCAGACCTTGGAAACTTATTTGAGATGTTTTGTTTCTGCTGACCAGGATGATTGGGTGACTTTTTTGCCATTGGCCGAGTTTGCCCTTAATAATCGGGCTAGTTCGGCTACTTTGGTTTCGCCTTTTATTTGTAATTCTGGTTTTCATCCTCGTTTTTCCTCGGGTCAGGTTGAGTCTTCTGACTGTCCTGGGGTGGATTCTGTGGTGGATAGGTTGCAGCAGATTTGGAACCATGTGGTGGACAATTTGACGTCGTCACAAGAGAAGGCTCAGCGCTTTGCTAACCTTCGTCGCTGTGTGGGTCCCCGACTTCGTGTGGGGGATTTGGTGTGGTTGTCTTCTCGTTATGTTCCTATGAAGGTTTCTTCTCCTAAGTTTAAACCTCGTTTTATCGGTCCTTATAAAATTTTGGAAATCCTTAACCCTGTGTCATTTCGTTTGGACATCCCGGCATCGTTTACCATCCATAATGTGTTCCATAGGTCTTTGTTGCGGAGGTATGTGGTGCCTGTGGTTCCTTCTGTTGAGCCTCCTGCTCTGGTGCTGGTTGAGGGAGAATTGGAATACGTGGTGGAGAAGATCTTGGATTCTCGTATTTCAAGACGGAGGCTTCAGTATTTGGTTAAGTGGAAGGGCTATGGTCCAGAGGATAATTCCTGGGTTGTCGCCTCTGATGTTCATGCGGCCGATTTGGTTCGTGCCTTCCATGTGGCTCACCCTGATCGCCCTGGGGGTTCTGGTGAGGGTTCGGTGACCCCTCCTCAAGGGGGGGTACTGTTGTGAACTCTGTTTCCGGGCTCCCTCCTGTGGTCGTGAGTGGTACTGTGTGAGTTCTCTCTTTGGGCTCCCCCTGGTGGCTCTTTTTGTTATTTTGCAGGTTTCTGGCTGGGATCAGCTGTCTCGTCATCTGCTAGTTAGGTTTCCTATTTAATCCACCTGGTCCTTCATTCCTTGCCTGTTGTCGTTGTATTCAGTGCTATTCTGATTACTCCTGTCTACATCCGTTATCAGTCTCTCCAAGAGAAGCTAAGTTTTGTTTGCTTATTTTTGCTCATCTGTGTTCAAGATGTTTCCTAGTATATGATGAGTTTTGTCCAGCTTGCTAATATGTGATTTCCCTGCTTGCTGGTGCTCTGGGGTGCTGAGTTGCTCCCCCCACATCGTTAGTTGGTGTGGGGGTTCTCGCATTCTCTGCGTGGATATTTTTGCATAGGGTTTTTTACTGACCGCACAGATCCCTTGCTATTTTCTGCTATCTAGCGTTAGCGGGCCTCATTTGCTTAACCTGTTTCATCTCTGCGTTTGTCTTTTCCTCTTAACTCACCGTTATTATTTGTGGGGGGCTTCTATATCTCTGGGGTTATTTCTCTGAGGCAAGTGAGGTCTTTACTTTCTCTTTAGGGGTAGTCAGTTTCTCAGGCCGTGAAGAGACGTCTAGGATTTCAGGAAACGTTCCACGGCTACCTATAGTGTGTGCGGTTAGGATCAGGTTTGCGGTCAGTCCAGTTACCACATCCCCAGAGCTCGTCCTATTTTCTTCTACTTAGCTGGTTAGATTTGTGATCCTAAGCCACTAGGATCATAACACAAATCTGCCTAACTACAATTTCAACTGCAATGGATTAAGGGGTTATTAAGCGCTGCGGATATTCAAAGATAGAAGAGAATGGTATCCAGGAATGCGGTTTAATTGTTGACGCGTTTCGCAGTTCCAAACATCTTCATCAGAACACACCACAGTGTCAAACCCTATGGCGCTTATTGCCAGTCCAGATTCTCACCTACATTTCTAAATGGAATTTCGTCAGATTAAATCATCTATATTCAGTGCATCATTTTATTTTTGTGGGTCGCTTTAAGATATAAAACCCTAAAACTGACTAGACGGTAAAATATTTATCTCCTGCTTCTTCTCCTCCTCCTCCTCTTCTGTAGTTTTGCTCTTCTTCCCAACTTTACATTTGATTTTATCATTCACTGCAAAGCCACCACAATATAAATCCCCATTTGATATTCCGTACCTGGTGTCAGCATTCATTTACTTACTTTCAGCTAAACACGGGCAGCGAGCTGTAAGCACAACGTACAGATGCTGCGACAATCCCGTCTTATTTATGATCCAGCAGTCACATCCGCCAACCTGCCTTAAACATCTGGGAAGTGGCATTTTATCTGCCGTAAATAAAGGGAGTTGCTCCTGCATACTTATTTCCTCTTGTTTCCTATAAAAGTTATTTTACGCTTTCATTCCTTACATAAACAATCCAGAATATTTTCACGGTCTTTAGTGAGAAATTGGACGGTAAGACATAGCAAAGGCGTGATTAATTTGGATGAGCATTTTATAAGACATTAGTACCGATGCAGCACATCCACAATTGCCGAAAAAGGAATACAAAAATGTATCTTTTATGTTAAGTAAAAACCAAATAAACAAAAAAATGCTGCAAAAATGTTACAGATCCCTCTTGGGCGCTGGGACCAGTGCTGGCGGCACAGATCAAAAGATGGGACGGGGCATGGACAGGTGATGATAAGGCAGTAAGGTAAGTATAATTATTTTTATCGTTTTGACAGCTTTTTACAGGTTGGAAAATTTGACAGTGGTCACTGCCACATCCACTGCCCCTCCCTGAAATGAAGCATTATCAGTTACCTCCATTTCAGGGTTTGGGCTAGTCCCTGATCTACTGAGCACACATCGGTGATCAATTCTGAAGGATGCTCAGTAGGATCTTGTCACTGTGTACTGCTTTTCTCATTGCATAGTGACAATGCGCTCTCTCGCAGCCTTTGATAAGAAGTGACTTCACTTGCAGGGGGCGGAGATAGTCTCTGCTCACTTGTTCTCTTCAATGACAGTGCACTTTGCTGCCTGCTCATCACTTCTGAACAGAGCTGGCAAGAGAGTGCACTGTTACTGTGCACATCGGATATCCTATTGAGCATCCATCAGAATTGAGAACGGACGCATGCTCAGTAGAGCAGGAATAGCACAGCCTTTGAAACGAAGGTCACTGATGACTTTTTGTTTCAGGGCGGGGCAGGGTCTGCACCCTCTGCCCCCTGGTGACAACTAATTTTGTGAATCCCAGCATGCACTGGATTCTCAAGTGAAGTGTCATCACTAGTGTTGAGCATTCCGATACCGCAAGTATCGGGTATCAGCCGATACTTGCGGTTATCGGAATTCCGATACCGAGATCCGATACTTTTGTGGTATCGGGTATCGGTATCGAAACAACATTAATGTGTAAAATAAAGAATTAAAATAAAAAATATTGCTATACTCACCTCTCCGACGCAGCCTGGACCTCACCGAGGGAACCGGCAGCCTTCTTTGCTTAAAATGCGCGCTTTTCCTTCCTTCCGTGACGTCACGGCTTCTGATTGGTCGCGTGCCACCCATGTGGCCGCGACGCGACCAATCACAGCAAGCCGTGACGTAATTTTCAGGTCCTTCTAGGCATTCAGTATTTTAAAATTACGTTCCGGCTTTGTGAATGCAGAAATAGGCATCAGGACCTGAAATTACGTCACGGCTTGCTGTGATTGGTCGCGTCGCGGTCACATGGGCGGCACGCAACCAATCACAAGCCGTGACGTAATTTTAAAAATGCGCGCATTTCCTGCCTCCCGTGACGTCACGGCTTGTGATTGGTCGCGTCGCCCATGTGACCGCGACGCGACCAATCACAAAGCCGGAACGTAATTTTAAAATACTGAATGCCTAGAAGGACCTGAAAATTACGTCACGGCTTGCTGTGATTGGTCGCGTCACGGCCACATGGGCGGCACGCGACCAATCACAAGCCGTGACGTCACGGAAGGAAGGAAAAGCGCGCATTTTAAGCAAAGAACGCTGCCGGTTCCCTCGGTGAGGTACAGGCTGCGTCGGAGAGGTGAGTATAGCAATATTTTTTATTTTAATTCTTTATTTTACACATTAATATGGTTCCCAGGGCCTGAAGGAGAGTTTCCTCTCCTTCAGACCCTGGGAACCATCAGGGATACCGTCCGATACTTGAGTC
This sequence comes from Ranitomeya variabilis, assembly GCF_051348905.1. Lineage (NCBI taxonomy): Eukaryota > Metazoa > Chordata > Amphibia > Anura > Dendrobatidae > Ranitomeya > Ranitomeya variabilis. The sequence goes on from NC_135233.1 coordinate 434,329,863, forward strand.
CCATTGACTTGTATTGGTATCGGGTATCGGTATCGGATTAGATCCGATACTTTGCCGGTATCGGCCGATACTTTCCGATACCGATACTTTCAAGTATCGGACGGTATCGCTCAACACTAGTCATCACAAAGAAAATGGAAAAAAAAATAAAGCAGTTAGATAGTGTAATTGGGAAAAATAAGGATTTTTTATTTAAAGTACATTAGAAAAAAGATTAGATCATGACATTAAATAGATAGACATTTAGGATTAAAATACAATTTTGTTTAAGACTATTCCTTTAAGGATCTATTGCTCCCTGCATCAGTGAGCTTGCCACAGGTCATAATCCTTATTTATTTGCTTTCATGAACTGTCTGGATGACAACTGTAAAAAAAAAATACAATTGTAGGACAGTCCCTTTAAGCAATTTATTAGGACTTTGTTGTTAGCACCACTTTATACGACGAGTTAATCAAAAATATACAAGGTGACATACTGTAAATATTATGCCACAATAAAAATGCAATAAGTAGCACCCTAGTAGAAGGTTTTTTCCCAAAGCATACCAGCAACAAAATTTGTGCTCGTTACATGCAGATTTTCCGCAGATTTCACATTTTCCATTGCAAAGGGTGAAATCCGCATTGAATTTGCAGGGAGAATTAACCTGCTGTATCTTTAAATCCCTCAACTTGGCTGCAAGTCTCGCGGCTGTTGGACAGCCGCAACACATGTAAGGATTGCCTGTTTTCTAGGCAATCCCTGCATGTGTTGCGGCTGTTGAACAGCTGCGTGGACTCGAACATATTTTTCGAGCACGCTGAAGACACTCGACTAGCACCCGAGCATGCTCAGATTACACTTTATCCGAGCAGGTTCGCTCATCACTAGTTTTAACACCTATAAACAGGTGACTGTGTAAAACATTACTGGAGCAAAGTGATTTCAGTGACTGTATAATGATATTATTTTAAAGACTTTAGACCAGCTGGTGAATGCCAAATCTCATCATAAAATGTATATGAACAAGGTGCAGATATTCCCAAATTGACAGACTATTATAGATCAAGCACAAAAGATCAAGAAGGGTTTATATAGTGCCTGTTTGGGATAGTAGAGGTGTAATGATAATTATTATTTTTTATTATGGACTCACTGGATGAGATGGATTCTTTAATCCATAGGTCAGGATTAGCAGCATGGACTAGAGGAGATGATGCAGCAGGGCTGGACTTACTGGATCAGCTGAGACCAGGATAGCAGGGTTGGAGGACAGCAAAAGGGCAGGTAGAGCAGGAAATCCTAGATACTGATAAGTCAGATGTGCAAATTTTACATATGAGATCAATAAACAATTAATATTTGTTAGCAGAAGTGTGGCCATACACAGGAACAGCCGAGATGTGCAGATAAACTGGTATCTTGCTTTTAGAAGTGTGGCTATGCATAAGAATAGCAAAGATGTATATTCAATGGGTATGTTGCTAGCAAAAAGGCATTTAAACACAGACATAGTAGAAATCTTTAGGCAACTGTTTTCTTGCCAGCTGTTGTTAAACACAGGAATAGCAGAGATGTTTAGGCAACTGTTACCTTGCTAGCTGAAATGGTGTTTTGTTCAAGAATAGCAGAGATGTATAGGCAACTGGCATCTTGCCAGCAGAAAGGCATTAAAAAACAGGAATAGCAAAGATCTGTATACAACTGTCATCTTGCTAGCAGAAGTGTGGCTAATATACAGGAATAGCAGAGACGTATAGGAAACTGGTACCTTGCTTGCAGAGGAACATTCAAACACAGGAACAACAAAGATGTATATGCAATATGATATATTGAGGCAGTTATACAATTACACATAGGAACAGCAGAGTTGCACATGTGCTATAGCTCAAGGATAACATAAAGCAATAAATTATCAGTTACCTTGATGGCAGAGATGCGTTAGCAAATGAGTAACTTGATACAGCAGAGATGAGAAGGCAATAGCATAATCAGGATTAGCTGGACTAAGCTTGGATGTAGCAATTGGTTGCTGAATTTCCATTATGAGGATCTGGGAAGTTAGACAATTGCTTAGAACACAATCAAGCGTCAGATCAGATTAACTGCTGAAAATTCCCATGGTAACAGGACACTTTAGTTCCTGAATACTCACAAGGCACATAGCAGCCTGAGCCAGCCTCAAAAGAACTTGCTTGATGATGTCAGAGGTGTTTGCCAGGTTACCACAGAAACCCAATGTGAACTGGCATAGATGGAGCCAGCCGTAGGGAAAGGAAGCAAAGCCCAGCGCTAGAGCCAAGACAGATAAGTAACAGTTTTTAATGCTATTACTATTACACAAAAATACTAAAATTACTTTTATTCGCAATGTGATTTTTATACAATAATAATAATATAAGCTTATTTATTATAGATGAGTGAATCTTTTGAAATTAGAATTTTCTGGATTTGCCACATTTTTCCCTGGAAATACTCCAAAATTTCCAGTTGCCCTGAAAACATGTATGATATTATTCAATTATTCTCTTTCACACCCTATCTCTTCAGTATCCTTAGTGTTTTTTTTACTTTCCCTCCTTACCTTTATGGCTAAACTATGAGCTGTGACGTCCTCTCACTATCCAGATTCACCAAAAAGTGGCTGCTGCTTTTTCTGCCTCGGCTTTTATACAGGCAATGATGGTCCCTACTGATTGGTGGTGCTATACCACGTGATGTGATAGCTGCATATATTATGGAGAAACCTGCCCAAGGTCATGTGATCATTCTCTGGCTAATGCAATCTTCTGCAATGTGTCAAATAGCAGCAGCCATATTTGCAAAGTATATTGAAAATCGCTCAAATTTGTTGCGTTCAGCAAACTCCTAACAATTCCAAACAAATTCAATGTTGAATCGCCCACTTCTAACAGTTGTATACTATTTCAATCTTTTTATTTCAGTATTTTTTTTTTTTACCATTGACCTCAAAATGACTTAGCAGCATTGAAAACCGTATAAAAAATGCATCAAAAACACTTTCTAAAAGTGCTTAAATAATGCACATAATTTCCGCTGTGTTTTTCTTGCTTTTTTTTTTTTCTGATGAATGATCCTGCTTTCTTACTCCACTAATGGCAAATCTAGATTATTTCTGGAATTGCAAAACATAAGAAAAAATACATAAAACTAAAACAAATTAAAAAAAATGCAATTAAGTTGAATAATTCTTTAAATTATATTTTTGGACATTTTACATTACGCTTTTTAAATGGTTTGCTATTTTCTATGCAAAAATCACCATCGTTATTTTTGGAGATTTTTTGAACATGAATGGTGGTGATTGAAGAATTAACATGCTTTCAATGAGCCATTATCGGCTTAAATAAACCAGATCTGGGAATGCATCCCCCTTGGAAGGAGCGGCCGGCATATGTGACAATATCTGTTTCATTGGACCCAGATCCATTCTTGATATCTCGTTCGGTCCGGCCTGCACCATTTCATCTATCATGGGATCTATGAGTTGGTAATAGCACCAGGCTTTCAATTCAGGAAAGCCTGCAAGCTCCAGCTGTCAAAAAGCCAGCCAGCTGTGATTGATTAATAGGGGAATGCATCTGATTGTGCTGCGGAAAAACAAAATTGCAGTTGCTTAATATGTGCCTGTCAGCAAAAGTCTCTCTAATGCCAACCGGTATGGAAGAGCCATCTGTTCTGGTGTATTACAAATACTTTATCAAAATAGTTATGACATGTTTTGTGTGAAGGATCATATCTTATCCTTTCCAATAGATTAATGTTTTATAAGGTGGCTGGGAAGCTTAGTGCAGTGCGAGAATAAACTTTCTGATCCATCTCAGCCACATGCAAGTGACATGACTTTCATGACGGATCCATTTCTTAACTGTCGGAGAAAGGCAATGCGACAACCGAAGAAGCAGCAGGGAGATTAATGCAGGGAAAATGTCTTCAAAGGGTTAAGTCTGCCTTCATACACAATCCTTGGAAACCGTCACAATGAGAATCGAATGTTCATATTATATTTTGGATTATCGGTGTTTGGAAGACTTTTAGGTTTCGCTACATTTTGTTCAAGGCAGTCAAGTTTTATTTTTTTTAATAAAACTTGTAAAATGTTGCTTATGACAAAAGTAGCAAATCCCCCCAAAATCACCAAAACACTATAAAAAAAAAACTAAAAGAAAATATTATGTAAATATTTGATTCTAATCATGCCTGTCTATTTTTTGTTGGCTTCCCTATACACTTTTTCTTTTTGCCTAGAGGAAAGCCAACAAAAAAAGGACCTTTTCTTTTCGAATCTGCCTAAAAATGCCATCGGAAACGCTACAAACCATCATAGAATTTAATATTAGAAACTGAAAACATATGAAAAAGTATGTGAGGAAGTCCTAAAGGGGTTTACCCATAAATGACATTGATAACCTACCCATAGGGTAGGTGAAAAATCCCTGAATACTGGAGGTCTACAGGAGGTCTTATGAATGGACCAAACTGATGGACAACCTATTCTTAAAAGCTGTAGTCTAGTGCAGAAAATCTAAAAGTGCATGCTCAATTCCGGACAGCTGATAGACTGCAGATGTAATAATGTTGCATAAAGCCTAGGACTGATGGAAACAAGATTGAAGGAGCAGTGCCTGCCTGGGAGGTATGCTCTTTATCTTCTGCACCAGATGACAACTATTAAAGCTCTTAAGAAGGTGTTATCCAGAATAGGACAATTCCTTTAATATAATGATTGTCCACAGACCTTCATTCCTCTTAACTAGATAATTTTGTCTGGAGTAGGTTGATTTAAGTGATGGTCAACTATTCTGGCGACTCCTCCATTCAAAGACTTTCTGGTTGATGGAAACCGTCAAGAGGTCAAAGTTCTCCTCGTTGTGGTTGCACATTAAGAAAGAACAAGAAGACCAGGAATTCAGCTGCATTTCAGTATGAGAGAAGAGTCACAGTGACGTATAACTCGGATGAGGGTCACTTCGCACAGACTGGCCGGCGCCTCTCCTCACCCAAGTGTGACAACTACATAGAAATACGTGCTATCAAGCTCCTGAGGGGAGAGCTGATGGCCAGCCCAAGCATTACATTCCGATCTTCTTCAACGTTATGCGGACATCTGACTCTCCCCTGGGTCAGTAAATTTGCATACTGTATGCATGCTCTCCAGCATCATGGTCATATAGGTTAACTGGTGACATTTGAACCTCAGCTCTGCAGCTCAGTCACAACTTGTGATGAAAGATGTTTGGTATCCTTGATTGCCAGCTAGTCTCCTCCGGTCTAGCCGCTTTTTTTATGACATTGTTTATATGTATTTTTAAAACATTTAGGTTAGGTATACAGACAGTTTTTAGAGGAGTTTTTTTTACATGAATCTGCTTATAAAAATCACTTAAAAATGATCTAAGACTCTTCCCATTCATTTCTACTGTAAACCCAGTTTGCTGTTTAGATTTTTTATGCTTTGACCATTTTTTCCCACTTCAGGTGTTTAGAAACGCCTTGTAAGACAAAACAGAATACGCTCCAAGCAAAGCACTGCCCAACCATAAAGCAGGAGAAAAACTCTTCTAAAGAGCTTTAAAAAATTCTTCAAAACCGCTTCAGGAGACTTCTCCAAAATTTCCCAATGAAGGAGCATTTCCTCAAGTGGTTGCCTCAAAAAAAAATTAAAGTGCACATAGCCTTAACAAGTGTAGAACTAATTTAGCAGTTTTAAAGTAACTGTCATTACAATTCTGGGTTTTGTTTTAAATGTTTACTTTTTTAAGTTGTTTTTTTAAATATTACTTTTTATTTTTGACCTGGAGCCCTTGTTATGCACTAGTATGCCATGGCAACCCATCATCATCCTTCAATCATATTGCAGGGTTGAATATGAGCAAAGGAAGCTATGGCTGGTTGCAGAGGGAAGCCATGGTCTGTTCCAAAGGGAAGCCATGGTCGGTTGCAGAGGGAAGCCATGGTCGGTTGCAGAGGGATGCCATGGTCGGTTGCAGAGGGAAGCCATGGTCGGTTGCAGAGGGAAGCCATGGTCTGTTGCAGAGGGAAGCCATGGTCTATTGCAGAGGGAAGCCATGGTGGGTTGCAGAGGGAAGCAATGGTCGGTTGCAGAGGGATGCCATGGTCGGTTGCAGAGGGAAGCCATGGTCGGTTGCAGAGGGAAGCATGTTATGACCCCAATGGCAGAGGGTCTCAAAAATACATACCAAGTCTGCAAACACAAAAAACCAGCTCACAGGGCAGTGGTAACTGGGCTGACCATATATCTAATCCTAGCACCACAAATAGCAGCAGCCGGGGAACGTGCCTACGTTGGTTCTAGACGTCTCGCACCAGCCGGAGAACTAACTAACCCTAGAAGGGAAAAGATAGACCTTTCTTGCCTCCAGAGAAAAGACCCCAAAAGTTGGATACAAGCCCCCAACAAATAATAACGGTGAGGTAAGGAGAAAAGACAAACGTAAGAATGAACTAGATATTTAGCAAAGAGAGGCCCACTGACTAATAGCAGAATATAGTAAGATGACTTATACGGTCAGCAAAAACCCTATCAAAATTTCCACGCTGGATATTCAAGAACCCCCGAACCGTCTAACGGCCCGGGGGGAGAACACCAGCCTCCTAGAGCTTCCAGCAGAATCAGGAATCACATTTAGTACAAGCTGGACAAAAAATAATAGCAATGCAAATAACCAAAAAACAAGGAAGCAGGACTTAGCTTAATTTTGCAAGATCCAGGACCAGCAGACAGGAGCAAACAGAAAGGAACTGATTACAACGATGCCAGGCACTGGACTGAGAATCCAGGAAGTTTATATAGCAACACCCCTGGACTAACGACCCAGGTGGGTGCCAAACTGAGGAAAGACAATCCCAGAGTCATATCACTAGTGACCACAAGAGGGAGCCAAAAAAGTCTAATTCACAACAGTACCCCCCCTTTAAGGAGGGGTCACCGAACCCTCACCAAGACCACCAGGGCGATCAGGATGAGCAGCGTGAAAGGCACGAACTAAATCGGCCGCATGCACATCAGAGGCAACCACCCAGGAATTATCCTCCTGACCATAGCCCTTCCACTTGACCAGATACTGAAGCCTCCGCCTGGAGAGACGAGAATCCAAGATCTTCTCCACCACATACTCCAACTCGCCCTCAACCAACACCGGAGCAGGAGGCTCAACAGAAGGAACCACAGGTACAACGTACCGCCGCAACAAAGACCTATGGAACACGTTGTGAATGGCAAACGACACCGGAAGATCCAAGCGAAAGGACACAGGATTAAGGATTTCCAATATCTTGTAAGGACCGATGAAGCGAGGCTTAAATTTAGGAGAGGAGACCTTCATAGGAACAAATCGAGAAGACAGCCATACCAAATCCCCAACACGAAGTCGGGGACCCACACCGCGGCGGCGGTTGGCAAAACGCTGAGCCTTCTCCTGTGACAACTTCAAGTTGTCCACCACATGACTCCAGATCTGCTGCAACCTATCCACCACGGAATCTACCCCAGGACAGTCAGAAGGCTCCACATGTCCCGAGGAAAAACGAGGATGGAAACCAGAGTTGCAAAAAAATGGCGAAACCAAGGTAGCGGAACTAGCCCGATTATTAAGGGCAAACTCAGCCAACGGCAAGAAGGTCACCCAATCATCCTGATCTGCAGAAACAAAACACCTCAAATAAGCCTCCAGAGTCTGATTAGTTCGCTCCGTTTGTCCATTAGTTTGAGGATGAAAGGCAGACGAAAACGACAAATCAATGCCCATCTTAGCACAAAAGGATCGACAGAACCTGGAAACAAACTGGGATCCTCTGTCAGACACGATATTCTCAGGAATGCCATGTAAACGAACCACATTCTGAAAGAACAAGGGAACCAGATCGGAAGAGGAAGGCAGTTTAGGCAAAGATACCAAATGGACCATCTTGGAAAAGCGATCACATACCACCCAGATGACAGACATACCTTGAGACACCGGAAGATCTGAAATGAAATCCATGGAAATGTGTGTCCAAGGCCTCTTCGGGACAGGCAAGGGCAAGAGCAAGCCGCTGGCACGAGAACAGCAAGGCTTAGCCCGAGCACAAGTCCCACAGGACTGCACAAATGACCGCACATCCCGTGACAAGGAAGGCCACCAAAAGGACCTAGCCACCAGATCTCTGGTGCCAAAAATTCCCGGATGCCCTGCCAACACCGAGGAATGAACCTCGGAAATGACTCTACTGGTCCACTTATCAGGAACAAACAGTCTGTCAGGTGGACAAGAGTCAGGTCTACCAGCCTGAAATCTCTGCAACACACGTCGCAAATCCGGAGAAATGGCTGACAAGATTACTCCCTCTTTAAGAATACCAACTGGTTCTGCGACTCCAGGAGAGTCAGGCACAAAGCTCCTTGAAAGAGCATCAGCCTTCACATTCTTTGAACCTGGTAAATACGAGACCACAAAGTCAAAACGGGAGAAAAACAATGACCAACGGGCCTGTCTAGGATTCAGGCGTTTAGCAGACTCGAGATACATCAGATTCTAGTGATCAGTCAAGACCACCACACGATGGTTAGCACCCTCAAGCCAATGACGCCACTCCTCAAATGCCCACTTCATGGCCAGCAACTCCCGATTGCCAACATCATAATTCCGCTCAGCAGGCGAAAACTTCCTAGAGAAGAAAGCACATGGTCTCATTACAGAGCAACCAGGGCCTCTCTGCGACAAAACGGCCCCTGCCCCAATCTCAGAAGCATCCACTTCAACCTGAAAGGGAAGTGAGACATCAGGCTGGCACAAAACAGGCGCTGAAGTAAACCGGCGCTTCAACTCTTGAAAAGCTTCCACGGCTGCAGGAGCCCAGTTAGCAACATCAGAACCTTTCTTGGTCATATCCGTCAAAGGTTTAACAACGCTAGAAAAATTAGCGATAAAACGATGGTAGAAGTTAGCAAAACCCAAGAACTTCTGAAGACTCTTAACTGACGTGGGTTGAGTCCAATCATGAATAGCTCGGACCTTGGCTGGGTCCATCTCCACCGCAGAAGGGGAAAAAATAAAACCCAAAAAGGGAACCTTCTGTACTCCAAAGAGACACTTTGAGCCCTTAACAAACAAAGCATTCTCACGCAAAACCTGAAACACCATCCTGACCTGCTCTACATGCGAGTCCCAATCATCAGAAAAAAACAGAATATCATCCAGATAAACAATCATAAATTTATCCAGATACTTCCGGAAAATATCATGCATAAAGGACTGAAACACTGAAGGAGCATTAGAGAGCCCGAAAGGCATCACCAAGTACTCAAAATGACCTTCGGGCGTATTAAATGCAGTTTTCCATTCATCTCCTTGCTTAATGCGCACAAGGTTGTACGCACCACGAAGATCTATCTTGGTGAACCACTTGGCACCTTTAATCCGGGCAAACAAGTCCGACAACAGAGGCAAAGGATTCTGAAATTTAACAGTGATTTTATTCAGAAGCCGATAGTCAATACAAGGTCTCAAAGATCCGTCCTTCTTGGCCACAAAAAAGAATCCTGCACCAAGAGGGGAAGAGGATGGACGGATATGCCCCTTCTCCAGAGATTCCTTGATATACGAACGCATTGCGGTATGCTCAGGTACAGACAGATTAAATAATCTTCCCTTAGGAAATTTACTACCTGGAATCAAATCTATAGCGCAGTCACAGTCCCTATGAGGAGGAAGAGCACTGGAGCTGGACTCGCTGAATACATCCTGGTAATCAGACAAATACTCAGGAACTTCCGAAGGAGTAGAGGAAGCAATAGACACCGGCGGGGAGTCACCATGAATTACCTGACAGCCCCAACTTGACACAGACATTGCTTTCCAATCCAAGACTGGATTATGGGTCTGTAACCATGGCAGACCCAAAACGACCAAATCATGCATTTTATGCAGAACAAGAAAACGAATCACCTCCCGATGTTCAGGAGTCATGCACATGGTTACCTTTGTCCAAAACTGCGGTTTATTTTCTGCCAATGGCGTAGCATCAATACCTCTAAGAGGGATAGGATTTACCAATGGCTCAAGAACAAAACCACAGTGCTTGGCAAATGACAGATCCATAAGACTCAGGGCAGCACCTGAATCCACAAACGCCATAACAGGGTAGGAGGACAATGAGCAAATTAAAGTCACAGACAAAATAAATTTAGGTTGCAAATTACCAATGGCGACAGGACTAACAACCCTAGTTAGGCGTTTAGAGCATGCTGATATAACATGTGTAGAATCACCACAGTAAAAACACAACCCATTCTGACGTCTATGATTTTTCCGTTCATTTCTAGTCTGAATTCTACCACATTGCATTAAATCAGGTGTTTGTTCAGACAACACCACCAGAGGATTCGCGGCTTTGCGCTCCCGCAAACGCCGGTCAATTTGAATAGCCAGCGCCATGGAATCATTCAGACCTGTAGGAATGGAGAAACCCACCATCACATTCTTAATGGCTTCTGAAAGGCCATTTCTGAAATTTGCGGCCAGAGCACACTCATTCCACTGAGTAAGCACGGACCATTTCCGAAATTTTTGGCAATACACTTCAGCTTCATCCTGCCCCTGAGAAATAGCCAACAAGGCTTTTTCTGCCTGAATTTCAAGATTGGGTTCCTCGTAAAGCAATCCGAGCGCCAGAAAAAACGCATCAACATTTGCCAATGCCAGATCTCCTGGCGCTAGCGAGAAGGCCCAATCCTGAGGGTCGCCCCGTAAGAAAGAGATAACAATTTTTACTTGCTGAGCTGAATCTGTAGATGAACGGGGTCTCAGAGATAGAAACAATTTACAATTATTCCTGAAATTCCTAAACTTAAATCGGTCTCCAGAGAACAGTTCAGGAATAGGTATTTTAGGTTCAGACATTGGACTACTGGTAACAAAATCTTGTATACCCTGCACACGAGCAGCAAGCTGATCCACACTTGTAATCAAAGTCTGGACATTCATGTCTGCAGCAAGCACAAGCCACTCAGAGGTAAAGGGGAGGAAAAAAGAGAGGAAAGAAAAAAAAAACCAAAAACTCAGACTTTCCTTTCTTGTAATCCCACTTCTGCAATGCATTAAACATTCAACCTTGGCCTGGCATACTGTTATGACCCCAATGGCAGAGGGTCTCAAAAATACATACCAAGTCTGCAAACACAAAAAACCAGCTCATAGGGCAGTGGTAACTGGGCTGACCATATATCTAATCCTAGCACCACAAATAGCAGCAGCCGGGGAACGTGCCTACGTTGGTTCTAGACGTCTCGCGCCAGCCGGAGAACTAACTAACCCTAGAAGGGAAAAGATAGACCTTTCTTGCCTCCAGAGAAAAGACCCCAAAAGTTGGATACAAGCCCCCAACAAATAATAACGGTGAGGTAAGGAGAAAAGACAAACGTAAGAATGAACTAGATATTTAGCAAAGAGAGGCCCACTGACTAATAGCAGAATATAGTAAGATGACTTATACGGTCAGCAAAAACCCTATCAAAATTTCCACGCTGGATATTCAAGAACCCCCGAACCGTCTAACGGCCCGGGGGGAGAACACCAGCCCCCTAGAGCTTCCAGCAGAATCAGGAATCACATTTAGTACAAGCTGGACAAAAAATAATAGCAATGCAAATAACCAAAAAACAAGGAAGCAGGACTTAGCTTAATTTTGCAAGATCCAGGACCAGCAGACAGGAGCAAACAGAAAGGAACTGATTACAACGATGCCAGGCACTGGACTGAGAATCCAGGAAGTTTATATAGCAACACCCCTGGACTAACGACCCAGGTGGGTGCCAAACTGAGGAAAGACAATCCCAGAGTCATATCACTAGTGACCACAAGAGGGAGCCAAAAAAGTCTAATTCACAACAGAAGCAATGATCGGTTGCAGAGGGATGCCATGGTCGGTTGCAGAGGGAAGCCATGGTCGGTTGCAGAGGGAAGCAATGGTCAGTTGCAGAGGGATGCCATGGTCGGTTGCAGAAGGAGGCCATGGTCGGTTGCAGAGGGAAGCCACTGTTAACTGCTTTTCATCAGCAACATTCTTTGCTCTACACATAAATGGCGACAAGTTGTTGTGAAGCCCGATTTTGCATTTTCACCTAGGAACCTCAGGTTACACTTGCCGTGGCTTATTAAGCATAAGTTTAGCACTTTTTGATGACAGATGAGAAAAACACCCAAAATTTGAAAGAATCAGACAACAGATTCCAGTTGGTCTGAATTAACTTTTACCAAGTTGAAAGTGTCTCCATTCCAATTGTCGTGTATTAAGACTTGGGGTCTGGAGGAAAAAATGGAGCTGATTCTTTTTGATGCCGCATCAGCTCCCTAAACCAATACATGGGTCTCCAGTTAATCTGGCAGTTAGATCAGTGATTTGCATCACTGTGGGATGAACAATGTTGACATCAATGACATGTGACCAAATTATGTCAATCACTGGAGTCAATGCAGGAGAAACCGGAACAGGGGATGGGGGAGCTGTGGAGGAGGCCTCATAGTCTGTCAGATGAGGGCTTAGATTAAGGTGCGTATAATGTATTCAAATTATTTGAACACATTTTCAGCCTTCAAAGAACCCAACAAAATGGTGACTGTATGAATCAAATAATTAAAATTTTGGTTTCCAATGAATCCAAAATTTGGGTAAAAATTTGCTGATCTTGGTCTGGTAATGCACTTCATTATAATTAAAATGAAGGAAACAGTATTGCAACACAAGACATTGACCATAATATTCTCCGGAAAAAATACCATTTTTATATCTTGAATAATTTTAAAAAGGTCATTAACTTCCACAATATTTTTGAATTCTCAAAATGTGATAAAAGAATAAAAGGAGTAATACTCACTGCACTCACCTGAGGCACTCTGATCACCCAACACCGGCTGTAGATGGTCAACACTTCAGCCAGTGATATATAAATTTTTGAGATGATTACCTTAAATCTTTTGAAATTACAATTTGGCAACTTTTCCCAAAAATTTGACTCATGGCAACTTAATTTACTACAAATTGCAAGTACTTCAGTTGCCCTGAAAAGACGTCTAGGATTCTGAGATCTTCTAATCCTTTATTCAACCCTTGTCAATTTCTTTAACGCAAACACAAACTTACTTATGTCACAGTGGCCTCTACACATATGGTTATGGGTAATCGTTTTTTTCTCCCTAATGCTAAGCTGTGAGCTCTGACATCATCTCACTATGCAGATTCGCCCCAAAGTGGCTGCTGCTTTCTCTGCCTCGGCTTTTATATAGGCTATGATTATCTCTCCTGATTGGCTGTGCTATATCATGTGATGTGATAGCTGCAAGGCATTATGGAAAAGCTGAGGTCACTTGAGCCTCATTTGGATTATGTAAACTTATGCATTGCATAAAATAGAGGTGAACATTTTTGTAGAATCAAATTTCAAATTGTTTGTATTTGCTGTGAATTTCCCAAAAAACACAATTTCAATTTGTATAAAATCGATTCGCTCATCAAAAATCAATTATAATCAAATTTTATTAAAACAAAAATATTTACGTATCTTTTTTTTTCTTCACTTTTTTCACATTAATCTGTTGTTCAACAAAGTATAATATCGGCTTATTTCCTTTTTATTTTTTTATTGACTTCAATGACTAAGAAGAAAAATAGAGAGAGAGACTTTAAGACACGAAGTTGTGCTAAGCTATTAAGTCCACATGCAGTCAACCCAGGTATTAGATTAAAAGCGAACGTTTGCGGCTCAGATGGGTTCAGGAGTCTGATAAATTTGTGACATGACAGACACATTAAAGTTATTAAGAAGATGAGCAGTTCTATTCTATTCCGCACCTCAAAAGTGAATTATTTTTCTCAGCGGTAAGCCTTAGAGCCGGCTGGAGGTCACCATTGGTGGAGAAGGATCATGGCTTCTATAAATATTATAGCTAAAGGATGAGAGTGTACACTGGCACGCTGTCAGTCAGAAGGATTAGAGGTTATGCTAATTGTCATCTTTTAAGAGACAGATGGGAATGTTTGTCCTATTTATGATTTAAGGGAGGGCAATGGCGGACCTTTGGGTATTGGATGAAAAAAGTTTTACGGTGTGCAGATGTTTTTTTTTTAATATATATTTTTTTCTGCTGTCAGTGCAAATTATGACTACAGAAGAAGTCCCAGAAGAGTCCCAGTCTACTTTTCTGCTACTCATCATAAGATTGGCTAAAGAGCTACACACTGATAAAAGGGTAGGATGCCTTATTTTCTCTTTATTATTCCTGGAAAATGTTGCAATCCCTAGTGGACAATTAAAAAAAGAAGGCCCATGGTGTTGTTCTAGTATGGCTTCTCAATTTTCTTTTTCAAATGAGGCCAGAAAATGGTGAAGCCTAAACCTCACCACTGGTTGTAGTTCATGTTGATGTATTTTTTTTCTTTTTTCGTGATGAAAAAATTGGTGCACTTGACACGAGTCTTTTCAGTTTGAACCCTTGAGCCTGTGCTTTGTGGTCAGCTTCTCTGTTTGCCGAGCCACAGCAGATACACCTTTTCTCCAGGTGTTTAGTTTAGGTTACCCTTGCTTCAGTCTTTTTAGGGTATCAGGTGTTTTCATTTACTCATTTGTCTGCCCTATCACCTTTCGGGTACAACATTATATACTTTCTCCCGGCTGGTATTTCCTGCTGGTGATAGTCTCATTTGGCTGGCCAGCCATACTTCTGTAGTTTAAGCCAGTGAGTGAAAGATCAGCTAGGGTTTATCTCTCTGCTGTTTATGTTCTTACCCGGCACCTATCTTCTGTTCCTTTTTAGGAAGTAGGTGGCATATTCTCTAGCAGTACTTAGTTAATCCTTTATTTTGCATTTTGTGGTTTGTTTTACTCACTCTGGGATCTCTTTCTATTTCAGCACACTTTCCCTTCTGTAGGTAATTTGCACTCTGCTCTGCCTTCCGATTCTTTGGGAGGAACATGAAGTGCTTAACGGCCTTTCAAGCAGCATAGATCCAAGTTGCCAACATCTAGTGTGTGGTTAGGGCTATCCCAGCTCACGTAGGAACCATTAGGGACTGCGGGGTTAGGATCTAGTCTGTACAGGAATGGCAGGGTCTGTTGCAGTTTTATTGTGTTACCTATTTTCCCGAGTGAGTTGCTATGCTATCATAACAGCATTGCTTTAAAGGACAGGCATGGCCATTTATATTTATTTAAATGAGGAAGAACATTGATCAAAGCGTGATCTAAACCAGTGGCGTATTTAGATATTTTGGTTAGTCGCACAGACATTGAATTGAGTAGCATTGTGCATGTGGGACCATTGTTGTATTCCAACTGTATTCCACCATTCTGGTGATCATTAGGGATTCTAGTGGTCATCTCTTCTTTGGATGGGAGATAACTTGTAATAAAGGAAATACACCATTAGCAACCCCCCTATCTTGTGTCTTAAAGGGGAAGTCCAGTATTCAGACAAGCTCTTCTCCATCACTATATTTCTCATATGCAAAAATAATAACAGATATACTCACCCCCGGTGCGGGTGTTGTTCTAGCGATGGCTGTGCCTAGTCTCCTGGGCCTCTCATGACATTGGCTGCAGGGCTCATGTGATATAACAATCAGTCGCTGATTCACTCTCTCTTTCTTCTGATGAAGCTGAAACCCATGAAGTGAGAGCTGTCACTGTTCTCTGACGTCCTCCATATGCCAGTTTTGGCTAAATGAGGTGAGATTGAAGCAGCTGCTCATTGACTTCAGGGTTCATGTGACATAACAATATCACATGAGCTCCAGAAGACGGGTGTCGACATTACTAGTATGGCGTCTTCACCAGAGGTGAGTTTAGGTTGTTATTTTTTTTTCTACATGGGGCGAACACAGTGATTGAGAAAGGGTTGTCTGAATAGTGGACCTGTCAGCAGCAGTGTTGAGCGATACTGTCCGATACTTGAAAGTATCGGTATCGGAAAGTATCAGCCGATACCGGCAAAGTATCGGATCTAATCCGATACCGATACCCGATACCAATACAAGTCAATGGGACACCAAGTATCGGACGGTATCCTGTATGGTTCCCAGGGTCTGAAGGAGAGGAAACTCTCCTTCAGGCCCTGGGATCCATATCAATGTGTAAAAGAAAGAATTAAAATAAAAAATAGGGATATACTCACCCTCTGACGCGCCCTGGACTTTACCGCCGTAACCGGGAGCCGTTGTACCTAAGAATGCACGCTTGAAGGGCCTTAGATGACGTCACGGCGCTCTGATTGGTCCGTAGCGGTCGCGTGACCGCTACGCGACCAATCATAAAGCCGTGACGTCACCTAAGGTCTTTCAAGCGCTTGAAATACCTTAGAAGATGTCCGCAGCTTCTGATTGGTCGCGTAGCGGTCGCGTGACCACTACGCGACCAATCACAAAGCCGTGACGTCACCTAAGGTCTTTCAAGCGCTTGAAAGACCTTAGGTGACGTCACGGCTTTGTGATTGGTCGCGTAGCGGTCACGCGACCGCTACGGACCAATCAGAGCGCCGTGACGTCATCTAAGGCCCTTCAAGCGCGCATTCTTAGGTACAACGGCTCCCGGTTACGGCGGTAAAGTCCAGGGGCCGCCGGAGAGGTGAGTATATCCCTATTTTTTATTTTAATTCTTTCTTTTACACATTGATATTAATCCCGATACCGATTCCCGATACCACAAAAGTATCGGATCTCGGTATCGGAATTCCGATACCGCAAGTATCGGCCGGTATCAGAATGCTCAACACTAGTCAGCAGATTTTACTTTCCAAACTATGTCTATATGCATATTGTTCTTTCAAAGACAAGTCCAGTAATACCTTTACTTGACCAGTCCAATCCTCAATTATGGAGAAATTAGCGTTTGAATTGATGTGCAAATGACTATGGTAGATCTGAGGCCTCTGTCAACCCAGCTCTATTCCCTATCCAGCACCACCTTCTCCTGCTTGACTAACAGCCTTTATACTGTTAGAGAAGTGGTTACTTTCCATTTTCTGAATAAAATAGCAGAAAATAATATTATGCAAGATGTCCTGTGTTCTAGTTATCATCTGTCTACATGCCGATATTTTTATGGCCTGATGGTTTTTCTTACAATTCCCAGAAATTGTTCAAGGACATATTGTTGTTTCCAAAATTCTTTTTTCAGCCCAATTCTTCCTGAGAATGTCAAGTTTTGGACTAGGTCACACTGACATATGGAAAGTTCTGGTACGTACACGCACATTTTCTTATGTAATTTATCTCATATTCCAGGATGTGTTTGACAACCCATTGTATAACTCATATTTCTGCCAGATTATTGTGTAATGCCTCATTTCCCTTTGATCTTGTACTATAAAAGAACACCCTACCCCCCCAATAAAGAGACACTATTTGGAAAGACATCGAGCAGTCTGTCTCTCTGATTATTGCTTCATCGCTTAGGTACCTAAGACAGAACACCTGAGTAGGTTAGAATTCCCTCCTCTAACAATACTGTGAGACTTCAGGCAAAGGAGTAGTCAGTCAAGTATGAGGAGCTGGTGCTCTGCACGGAATAGAGCTAGAGTGACAGAGGCTTCAGATCTGTAAATAGCTCTTCAGCCTGATTTCCACATCAGTTCAAACACTGATTTCTCAGTAATAGAAGAATGGACTGGTTACATAAGAAAAAATTAGCAGTTAAAAATTGCGCCTATCTTTATCTTGCTTTTTTATTATTTTACTCTAATTACTGTATAAATACAAATTAGCTTCCCCTCAAGCTGTCATAGAAATAAATAAAACTGGAGCCACCTGCATCCACCACAAATTTTTAAAAAGCTCCTCCTACTTTATATTTTACTAGATATTATGTTAAAATGACACAAAGAAAACGACACAAACAGCAAAGAAACTTTAGAAAGTCCAAAAGAAAATCGTAAATTTTCATTACCTTTGCGGAAGAAGAAGGATAATAAAGCACAAATGTAATATCAATAGAAACCACAATACTATAAAATAGACTTTACAACTTCTTGAAATAAATCCGTCTTGATCTCATCGTACAATGTTCTCGACTGGTGGAATCTTCCTTCGTGTGTAATGTTTTCATTTTATTTATTTTATTACTTTTTAGCTCAACGTCTTGTTTTTGTACAAAAGACTTTCAAAAAGTTTAATCATAACTTTAAAGATAAAATATGTAAAAGATTGTAAACCCCGGGCATCTAATAGCTCAGCGGAAAAACCTCACCTTGTTTGTTGGAGGATTAGAATTGATTGATGTTTACCGTGTGTCTGTTCCCGTAAAGTTTTTTGTTGATATAGTGACACCAAGCTCATAAAAATCTCAGAACATTTTATACCTTCTGATAGAATTCGGCATTAACGATGACAAAGAAGGCAAAATGTTATCTTCCAACAGATAAATCGTTCTTAGCTTGGCTAATGGCGTATGTATTTATGACCAATGCTACATTTAAAGTGACCGTTCATTGATAAATTATCTCACAAATATGCCTTGAAGAGGGGATCTGAGACAATTGCAATATCATGGCTGACAAAATCCAGCTAACACATGCTTTTTTCAATGGGTTGCCCACTACTTTAACATCAATGGCCAATCCTTAGGACAGCAATATATTGTAGAGGTATATGGCACACCGCGGCTATGAGATGAAGTGCTCCAACCCATATAATTAGGAAGAGAACCCAAAGAAACCGCTACACATGTATCAAGAAAAATGGATATGGGACAAAAAGTTATGATGTAAAACACCTTTATTAACAGTGGGTGGCAATAAAAGTACAAGTACAATAATTCAGTATAGAAAATGTTAAAAACAAGACTTGTACACAAAGGTATAGAAGTTAACTCAAAGAGAGGACCACAGAAAAGGTAAGGTAGCAAAATTAGTGATTAAAGTACATCAATGTAGTAATCCCTTTAAAATACACACTTCACCCTTCCCACAACCGTTCTTGGGGTTTTAATTGGTATCAAATCCTACATATATTCTTGCCCACCTCCTCTTTTAAATACTAATTATGTCACTAAATTATTATACCTTATGACTCAATTTCACCATTATTAATTCTTCACTTATTAATGTATTAAGCTTTCCCCCCTTTATTTATTCACCTACTAATTATTAATAATTTCTTCCTCAGGGATCCATCTGCTAAATAATTAACATCAATGATTACTACAAATAATTAAATGGAACCTGTCAGCAACATCTTCGTTAGGCAACCAGCTGAGATAAACCAGTTTTTCAAATTGTGGATCGAAAGAACTCCAAGGACTCAAATTGCCCTGAAAAAGAGGAGTATGGCGATATTCTTTAACCTCGCACACTAATCTTCTTCATTGCTGTTCTGACACACACTATTGTTATTGTTTATTCAGTGATTTTTGTCTGTCTTTATTTCTATGGTTAATCTGTGATGTTCTTTTACTATCCAGATTGGCCCCACAATCGCTGCTGCATTCCCTGCTTTTGCTTTTATACAGCTTATTATTGTCACGGCTCCCAGGTATTACTGCTGCGGGGAGTGCTGCACACAGCAGCAAGGGAGCTGAGCAAAGCGCCGGGTTACTAACCAGGTAACAAACAGAACCTGAACCATGTGACAGAGTGGGAGGTGGTCGGGGGCAGAGCCAGATGCTGGGGTGCAGAGGAGATGATACACACAGGAGAATAGTCAAACAAGCTAAGATCAGAGGCAGGAGATCACAAGGTATCAAAAGGGGAGAGACAGGGGATTGTCAGAAGAGAAGCCAAATGTCAGAAACCCAAAAGAACAAACGAGCAGAGTAACGTATGCAGAGCAAGGAACACAATTGCAAACCGAGCAAACACTCCAGGGGTCAGGCACACAGACCAGATGAACATATAGCTGACAGGGAATCCTAGTCTGGAGTGAGTATAAATACCCCTCCCAGATCCAAAGGGAGGCCAGCAACATTAACCCTGGGAGAACAGGACATTAACCATGTCCTAACAATGACAATTATAGTATCTTCTGATAGGCTGTGCTATAGCATGTGATGTGAGAGCTGAAGCAAATTTGGTAAGCCCAACTGGCCACAGCCAAGAAGATGTAAACCTTCTATGTCCTTTGAGTAGTTTTCGGCTAGGGTAAACTATTTGATAAACCAGACCAAACGTAATTTAAAAAGCTTTCTGTATCAGAAAGCAAAACTCCCGTTTAAAGTTAATCACAATAATATTTAATGGATTGATATTCAGTTACATCAGGAAATGCCGCCTCCAGGAATGCCAATATGTGAGAATTTAATTCTGCACTTGGAAAAAGTCTGTGAACAAGCTAAACACAGAGTTCTCATTCTCCAGATTACAATACTTCACGATCTTCTCAGATAAAAGCCCGAGATGTATTTTGTCAGTTTTCTCACTAGCGCAATTACGAATCCATCGTTGCAGATATCCAGCTGGAATTGCTTGCATCGTTCCTGCGGGGGAATAAAAGGCAAAGGGGATTACACTTATCGACACAAAGCGTTTTGGTTTACAGAGATAAAAATGAAGAAAAAATAAATCCTCAAAATAAGTGGCCCGTTCTTCAAGATCCGGCATAAAAAGTACATTAAAAAACATTGAATCACTATAAGCATATGATAAACAATGCCCCCGAGTCATTCGAGGACCGCAATGATGATTGTCCACCTGTTGCTGCGGAAGAACAATTGATTTTCGTTTTTTTACATTTTTCCTTTGCATTTTGTATTCAGTTTGATTTACAGTGGTGATATAAAATGATTAATCATAAAGAAGATATTAAAAGCGGCAGAAACAAATATTTTACAGGGTTGTTAACTGAGGACGAGACACCTTGTAATCTCCATTGTCTGCTAGAAATATATGTAATAAAAACCCTTGGAGCAGACACTGTTGTCAAAAATGCCCCAACCTCCAATGCCTGATTGGGGACTTAGGGTTACAGCTGATAATTTTTTTATGTGCCTCTTGGTCTGAAAAAAGCATCAGCACAAAAACTGTGCATAATAGTGATATAGCAGAGTTGATTTGTCGTTAAAGGGTATTTTTTACTCTGTATGTTGCCTTAGTTCATAAAAATGTAAGCACATTGTGGTTTTATGACAAGTTGTGCAAAAAGTCAAAAAGTGTCTACATACTTGGGTAACACTTGACTGATTTTCCTTGTCCTTATCTATAATTTATAATGTCCTGAAATCTTGCAGTTTTCACAGTGAGGCTCTTTTTTGGCTGACACTTCCTGATCTGTAGAGATCACTTCTCAGTAGTCATCATCACAGGATAACAATGAAATCTGTCACAATGGGATCATATTTTCTCAATTCAAGGGGACATTTGATTTGCTTTGGATAAATTAGAATAAAGAAATCTGCTAGTATTGGGCCAAAAAAGAATGTCTTCCATCTTCTTTTTTCCACCTTCTGTCTTCTTCCTTCTTTTTTCTATATTTTGTCTTTTTCTGACCTCTGTCTTCCATCTTCTATTTTCTATCTTCCATCTCCTGTCTTCAAACTTTTTCTTTTTTTTAAATCTATATTCTGCCTTCTATTTTGTTATTTGTCTTACATCTTGTTTTCCACCTTCTGTCTTTTTCTGACCTCTATCTTCCATCTTCTATTTTCTGTTTTCTTTCTTCCGTCTTCTATATTCCATCTTCTATTTTCTATCTGCCATCTTCTTCCATCATTTTCTATATTCCATCTTTCATCTTCTATGTTCCATATTCTTCAATGATCCATTTTCTATCTTCTCTCATCTTCCCATGGCCATCTTCTTTCACTTATCTTCAACACTCCTTTCAAATTTCCATTCACTATTTTTATGCACCTAACAATGTGGAGCCTATTGAACACAAGACGAAGCCAGGAGGGAGATGGATGAAACAAGAAAGAAGACAGAAGATAGGAAGGTTAATTGGAGGATCGGCAGCAGGGGGTCAGGTATGGGGAAGACAAAAAGGTGAAGACAGAAGATATTAGGATTTATTGGAGGATTGATGGCAGTGGGTAATGTATGGGGAGGACAAAGGGGATGTGATGTGAAGACAGAAGATAGGAGGGTTGACTGGAGGATCGGTAGCAGTGGGTCAGGTACGGCGAGTACAAAGGAGAGGTGAAGACAGAAGATAGGAGGGTTGACTGGAGGATTGGCAGCAGTAGGTCAGGTACGGGGGAAAAAGGAGAGATGAAGACAAAAGTTAGAAGGGTTGATTGGAGGATTGGCAGAAGTGGTTAAGGTACGGGGAGGACAAAGGAGATCTGAAGACAGAAGATAGGAGGGTTGATTGGAGGATCAACAGCGGGTCAGGTATGGGGAGAACAAAGGAGAGGTGAAGACAGAAGATAGGATGATTGATTAGAGGATCAGCAGCAGTGGGTCAAGTATGGGGAGGATAAAGGGGAGGTGAAGACAGAAGTTAGGAGGGTTGCTTGGAGGATCAGCGGCAGTGGGTCAGGTATGGGGAAGACAAAGGAGAGGTGAAGACAGAAGATAGGAGGGTTGATTGGAGCATCAGCGGCAGTGGATCAGGTATGGGGAGGATAAAGGAGAGGGGAAGAGAGAAGATAGGAGGGTTGACTGGAGGATTGGTGACAGTGGGTCAGGTACGGGGAGGACAAAGGAGAGGTGAAGACAGAAGATAGGATGATTGATTTGAGGATCAGCAGCAGTGGGTCAAGTACAGGGAGGATAAAGGGGAGGTGAAGACAGAAGTTAGGAGGGTTGCTTGGAGGATCAGCGGCAGTGGGTCAGGTACAGGGAGAACAGAGAGAGGTGAGTATAAGATTATTTTTAACTACTTCCCGCCAGTCTATCCAGCAAGTAGTGGACATTTTGCTGAATTTGCAAAATGCAACAATAATTGGTATTCTGGTGAATCTGATATATTTTTAAAGTTTAATGCAAATTTAATTTGTTTCAAATCAATTTGCTCATCTCTGGCATCTCTCGGTTTGGGAATTCTTATTTAAATACAATGAATATGTAATTACAGTCTGATAATTCATTTGCGTGCACGCCAGAAAGACATGTCAGTACTTTCGAGATTGTCATCAATGTAACTGACCCCAATGATGGACCCGAGTCAATAAAAGTCTTCTGCAGTATTATGGGAATTCGCTGTTTTCTTTGCTCTATAGATAAGAGTTTATTTTCTTTTTCTTCCCAAAAGTCATTTAAAAAGCTGAAAAGGACTGTGAAAAAGATGAAAGTCGCATCGAATAATTTCTGCTTTTCCCCCCGCAGCTATTCAAAAGGACAAATGTACTTAATGAAAACATGTACATACATAGTTTGCTTGGTATTACTTTTCTAGCAAGACATCAATACTCCAAGTAATTACTAAATAACATCCCCTAAACCCAGGAGCCACAGTTTGCGGAATTGTAATAAATTACTTACAGTCCATTACAGATACCAGGGAACACCTGCAATGACTATTGAATCAATCATCAGTCGTTTGCTAAATGCAATGCTGCCAGCAAATTATGACAATTGATCTCTTAGTATGCCGCTCTCCAATACTGTATATTGTGTTTACCGGAGGTAGAGAGAAAAAAAACAACACGGATAACAAAAGAATAGCTGAATTATTTCTATGTGAAAGCGCACAATAGCCAAACCGAAGTTCTCTGCAGCAGAGGACAAGAACAATCAATTATTCTACAAGAAAGGTCACAGAAGAGGGCTTGTTACGATTTATTTTTTTTCTAAATAAAAAAATATTCCGCTTGTTTGTCACTTATGACCAACTGGCCTTTGCCAGTAAAAATGGAGTCATTGAGCGAGTGTAATAAATCTATGGGTTCTATTTATTATTTTCTATTACTTTATTTTATTTATTGTTTTTTTTTTTACTTATTTTTTACATTTGTTATTTTTATTATTTTTGTGCTTATTTTTTTACTTTATGCGTTTTGATAAGTTGGCGGACAGGAAGCATTGCATTAAATAGCAGGTAACAACAGTGAGAACGTGGACAGAAAAGATGACGTTCGTTTTGCGCTGACGCGCTTCTACGGGAGAAGCGTCAGCGCGAAACGGCCGTCGTCCTTTCTGTCCACGTTCTCCCTGTTGTTACCTGCACATGTTCTAAATAAAGGATCGGTGTTTTTCAGGACCGGTGAGTGCACTTTCCCTTTTTTTTATTTGGACTATTTCATATTACTGGATTCAGTGCACTCAAGTGTCTGTTCCTTAGGCATATACGGCATAGCAGCGGCACACAGCTGTGGTGAGATTGGGTTTGTGGTTGTAGTGGTGCCGAGTTACTTTTTCTTCATCCTTAATATTGCATAAAATAGCGCCTCTTTCTTTTATATGGTTTTTTCTCATATGTAAAAAATAAAATGGTCCAATTTTCATCAGTATTTTGTCGGTGAGCCTGTTTTTACCATTCTTAAATGTTCATATGATTCCCCCCACCCCCAAAAAAAATTGCACAAAAAATTCTGATTTGAGCAAAATTAAATTTTTTGTAAAGTTCATGGAGAATCGTATTCACCTTGAACATCATGTGTAAATCAGAACCCATGGAGTATTGTTATATACTGTATATATTTCACTTGATGTGATTTTGTCTATTTTTTTACATTTCTTTTATTATATTTTTTCTACATTTATTTTTATTTGTGAATTTAGTAATTTAGTTGACGTATTTTACTATCTGTGAGTTTTGATAGATCGGCCTTAGGGCCATCCCATTAGGCATTGCACATATGTGTAAAACTGAACCCTTTTAAACATTTTATTTATTTTATCTTATTTCATTTGTTTTTTTTTTTATATTTGCTATGCATTTTTTTTTCATTTATTTTCATTTCTGAATTTATATATATTTAATTTATTTTATAATTTTGTTCATAAATGGCTTTTGCTTGCAACCATGTACAATTTTTAGTTTATGTAGCTATTTTATCTTATTAATTTATTTAGTTATTTATTTGTTTAATTTACTTTCTTTAGCTGTTTGGTTTTATATTTGTACATCAATTATTCATTTAGGTGAATTTATGATTTTTTTAATATTGTGTTTGTCACCTATGATTAACTGGTCTTTTGTTGCAACAATGGACGGTCCCAGGAGACATTGTGCACATTATAAATCTAAACCAGAGGAAGACGTAGTTATTTACTTTATTTATCTATTTATTTGCTTAATTTATGGCATTTATTCAGATTATATGTATCCATTTACACATGAGATTAATCTAAACCCCCGAAACGTTCATCTATTAATTTTTTTTTTGTTTCTTTTTTTAATCTATGTTTATTTACGTAGTTTTTTTCTAAAGTTTGTCTCTAACTGATCTTTGCTGTCCCAAGAAATATGAGAAAAATGTATTATAACATTAGCCCATGGAAAAAAAAGACATAAAAGAATAAAAATTAAAAATGTAAAAATAAATAAATGCACTTTCAAACAGATGGTCTAGCCATCTAGGAATTTGTTTTGGGCTGATTTGCCTAAATCAACCATCAGATTAGTTTGGAAGTGTCCCGATTGCTAAGGGCATAAAATCCTTCATTTTTCTGAGGTCTCTCCATACTAGAGATGAGCGGTGTTTGAGTCGAACTGTTCGCCAATTTCAAATTCGAGCTGTTTTGGGCGGTGTTCGAGTCGCTCGTCAAACTCGAACAATTTGCTTAAAATTCAGCTGTTCGTGTTTCTGTTCGATAACTGTTCGTTCACCAAAAGCCTAACTTGATTTGCACATTAAAACTGTTTATCATTGTTAATAGACTGTTTCAGTGTATAGTGGGCGGGGGATAGATCTGTGCTGAAATAACGCCAATCTCCTTTTTTTTTTTCTTTCCCGCATTTACAGAGGGGCGGTGCAGTCTCTCAGCCTATCAGCAGTGCGCACACACACAGCAATGTGCATGTGATGCACACAAGCAAGGGCATGTGTCATTGGCTGTGTATGTCACATGTCCTTGCCCTATAAGAACCAGCCATTTGCCCCGTCGTCACCATTTCTTCACTGCTGCAGCTTATTGTTAGACGGCACCGCTGTTGCTGTGGGCGCTATACAGACTAAGAGTGTTTTTTTTGGAGCAAATTGTCAGAGAGATAGGGAGTCGGGACTAGTTGTAATATCAGCCCTTTTCAGGGTAGGTTACATCAGTTGATAGCACTGTTTGCCAGGCAGGTCTGAGCCAGTGCTGTGCAAGTGTTAGTCACAGCATTTGGTGTAATCTAGCTCAGCCAATCCTTTTGGGCTTGGGCTAGTAGCATTGTCTGATAGCCATCTGAGTAGCCCGCCTGTGAAGCTAGCTACACCGCCTGTCTATATAAATTTTTACTGCATCTAACCCAGGAAATAGTTTTGGGCCTAGGAGCAGTGTCTGCACGTCAGCAGAGTAGCCCGCCTGTGAAACTAGCTACACCACCTGTGTATCTAAATTTTTACTGCATCTAACCCAGTAACAATTTATAACAAAAACCGAACTTGTGGATGTAATAAGGAATACCAAACTCCCTTCTGTCTGGAGTGCCCATAGCACCCTATCAGGGGAGAACCACTAGGAGTACAAAGAACTCCCAAGTATATACCGTATTTTCCGGCGTACAAGACGACTTTTTAACCCCTGAAAATCTTCTTAAAAGTCGGGGGTCGTCTTGTACGCCGGGAATCGCCTTGTACGCCGGGTGTATATGGTGGGTGGGGGGGGGAGTGATCCTGATGACGACGAGGGGGCGTCTCACAGGAAAGTGAGTATCCCCCATTACCTTATCATAGCGCTGCAGCGTGGGGTCTCTGTGCTGGGAGCGGCGGCTGCTGTGCTGTGCTGTGGCGGCTCCTCTTCTGCAGTGTGGGGCCTCTGGTGCTGTGGGGCGGTGGCGGCGGTGGCGTATCTTCATGCAGTCGGGGCTCCTCCGGCATCTCAAAGCCTAGAAGCCCCGCCGGCAACTCCATCGGTGTAATGCGCTGGCCTCCGGGAAAATGGCCGCTGCTTAGATTCAGATCTCGTGTCCCGAGATTTCGGGACGAGATCTGAATCTGAGCATGCACAGCCCCCAGCGGCCAGGCCACCGCATCGCACCTATTGAGCTGCCTCCGGGAAAATGGCCGCTGCTCAGATTCAGATCTCGTCTCCCGAGATCTCGGGACGAGATCTGAATCTGAGCAGCGGCCATTTTCCCGGAGGCCACCTGACCGCATTGTACCGATGGAGTTCCCGGCGGGGCTTCCAGGCTGAGATGCCGGAGGAGCCCCGACTGCATGAAGATACGCCGCCGCCACTGCCCCACAGCACCAGAGGCCCCACACTGCAGAAGAGGAGCCGCCACAGCACAGCACAGCACAGCAGCCGCCGCTCCCAGCACAGAGACCCCACGCTGCAGCGCTATGATAAGGTAATGGGGGATACTCACTTTCCTGTGAGACGCCCCCTCGTCCTCATCAGGATCACTCCCCCCCCCCCCAAAAGGCACATATTCACCGGCCCTATAAGACGACATACGGTGTATAAGAAGACCCCCAACTTTTAAGAAGATTTTATTTTTTAACTGGTAAAGTTGGGGGGTCGTCTTATACGCCCAGTCGTCTTATACGCCGGAAAATACGGTACTTGTGAACAAAAATCAAAGAACATATGTACCGAAAAAACTACATGATGGTAATTTTATCATAAAATGTAAACTTTATTTCAATACAACATGAGAGCAACATAAGTAATAGGATGGGGATAAGGTGAAAGACTGAACTAGAAAATGACTGCATGCGAGCACAGTATTATGTATATAATGGGGGGTATGTAGCAAAAATGGCAATACACAAAGTCAAATGTCGCAAAAACTGGCGCTACATATGAAGGCTAGTAAAAACCTGAGGGAGGTGAGAAGGGGGGAGACAAAAGGTATATCCCCGAAACTCAATGACCAGATGACCCTTAAGGTGCACCCAGTCCTACCCCTCATACAGATAATCCATATTGCACATATATCCGTAAAGTGCTTCAGTGATTATAAGTGTGCCAGAGAAAGCATGCCATGAGTTGAGGCTTAAGGCTTACCCATGTTTGTGCAGGTCTGCGGTCAGATTCCAGTAAGAAGCCCCGACGCGCGTTTCGCGTGGTGTGCTTCCTCGGGGGGCTGTGTGGATACTGGATAAACAGGGTTTATATAGGGCCATACTATAAAACACATTGATTCCTAATTGCGGTGATTGTGGCGCACGAGGAATGGTGAACCGCCATTACCGCCCTCTTTCCGGCTATCCCAGCAGCGTCCAGTCAGGGGGAAATCCCCCATGACGTCACAAGAACTGGACGTCGCTGTGTAAGGATGCCTTAGGAGGCGCGGCTTATACCGGGACCCATTGCGCGTGCGCACCACCGCGGTGGCCATTTTGGAAAAGGGAAAAAGGCTGCTGGCATGATGGAAGTAAGTATAAAGCGAACATGTTACTGCCCCAAAGCATACATAGAATGGAAAAACAAACAGAGTGCGTATAAGTATCTATACAGACTTAATAGAAAAAGGGGAGCGCATTCGAAAACACTGTCTGAACATGTTACTGCCACAAAGCATACATAGAGTGGAAAAACAAACAGAGTGCGTATATGTATCTATACAGACTTAATAGAAAAGGGAGCGCATTCGAAAACACTGTCTGTCAGGGCAGCCAATTCTGTGCTTTAAATGGTCCATTCGCTGCCTCAGATATCTTCACTGCTGCTCCACTTGTACATTTGCGCACTCTTTAGGTGGCCATAAAGGCACCGGGTCCAAACACCAATGCAGAATGGTACATATAAACGCACAAGGCCACTATAAGGACAAAAAGGAACAAAGCAAACAATGTGAAGGAAAATAAAAGAATAAAACCAGTTAAAAACAAAAAGTAAACTAGAGAGATGGGTTATAGAAATGGAACAAAAGACAACTTTTCATTAAGGCCATTCGGGGCCATGGTCCCCAACCTAACTATCCATTGACATTCAATTTTGGCTAATAATTTTTTGAGATCGCCACCCCGAATACCGGCATGGACCCTATCAATGCCACGTACTTTTAAACCATCTGGGTTACAATTATGTCTTGCCTTGAAATGTCTCGGGATGGTCTTAAGCTCCGAGTCATCCAAAGCTTCCTTTGCAGACACGATATCCCTGACATGTTCTCGGACCCTGACACGGAGTTCACGAGAGGTGAGGCCTACGTAAATAAGATTACACGTACAGGTGGCATAATAGACCACAAAAGTGGTACTACAGGAGATATAACTCATAATACGGTATTCCCTACCCCCACCTGCCGCCGAAAAGGTAGTGGTCCGTATGATATTTTTACATGCTTTGCAAGAGCCGCATGGAAAACAGCCCCACCTTGGGGGTCCTGAACCAAAAATTCGAGGAGAAGGCAT
Source organism: Ranitomeya variabilis (assembly GCF_051348905.1). Lineage (NCBI taxonomy): Eukaryota > Metazoa > Chordata > Amphibia > Anura > Dendrobatidae > Ranitomeya > Ranitomeya variabilis. The sequence goes on from NC_135233.1 coordinate 434,359,238, forward strand.
GCTATAATGGCTCCGCACCAGTTGGTCTCTAATACTTCTACCTCTCCTTGCTGTAAGGAGAGGTCGGTCAGGTAAGATTCCGTTGAGTATTGGTTCAGTTTTTAATACAGACCAATGTCTCTGTAGGACTTCTCTAATATCATCCCACTTGTTGTTAAAAGTGGAGATGAATCTCAGTGGCTGCTCTTTTTTAAGAGCCACCACTGAGGTCCCACAGAGAAGTCGATCTCTGGGGGTGCTTTTGGCACGAAAATAACCCCTTTTAATAGATCTACCACTGTACCCCCGATCCCGGAAACGATCAAAAAGGTCACGAGCCTGGCCCTCAAAGATTCCATCCGTGGAGCAAATCCGTTTCATTCTAAGAAATTGACCCACAGGTATAGCACGTATTGTGGCATCAGTATGTGCAGAAGTGGAGTGCAATAGTGCATTCACAGACGTCTCTTTTCTGAACACATCCGTTTGAATTGCCCCATCCTCACATCTACAGATCTTAATATCCAGAAAGTCTATGCTTTCCGCAGCAATTCTATGTGTTAAGCGGATGTTCCGATCGTTCTGATTTAGTCCACGGATGAAATCACGAAGGCCAGGCTCGGGACCCTGCCAAATTAACAAAACATCATCAATATAACGATACCAGCACTGCACATGGGAAGCGGCACATGCGCCCCCACCGAAAATCTCCCTCTCCCAGTATCCGAGAAAGAGATTAGATTAGATTTTTCGTTCACCAAAAGCCTAACTTGATTTGCACATTAAAACTGTTTATCATTGTTAATAGACTGTTTCAGTGTATAGTGGGCAGGGGATAGATCTGTGCTGAAATAACGCTGATCTCCTTTTTTTTTTTCTTTCCCGCATTTACAGAGGGGCGGTGCAGTCTCTCAGCCTATCAGCAGTGCGCACACACACAGCAATGTGCATGTGATGCACACAAGCAAGGGCATGTGTCATTGGCTGTGTATGTCACATGTCCTTGCCCTATAAGAACCAGCCATTTGCCCCGTCGCCACCATTTCTTCACTGCTGCAGCTTAGTGTTAGACGGCACCGCTGCTGCTGTGGGCGCTATAGAGTATAAGAGTGTGAATTGCGAGCGAATTGTCAGAGAGATAGGTTTAGGGAGTCGGTAGTTGGGACTAGTTGTAATATCAGCCCTTTTCAGGGTAGGTTACATCAGTTCATAGCACTGTTTGCCAGGCAGGTCTGAGCCAGTGCTGTGCAAGTGTTAGTCACAGCATTTGGTGTAATCTAGCTCAGCCAATCCTTTTGGGCTAGTAGCATTGTCTGATAGTCATCTGAGTAGCCCGCCTGTGAAGCTAGCTACACTGCCTGTCTATATAAATTTTTACTGCATCTAACCCAGGAAATAGTTTTGGGCCTAGGAGCAGTGTCTGCACGTCAGCAGAGTAGCCCGCCTGTGAAACTAGCTACACCACCTGTGTATCTAAATTTTTACTGCATCTAACCCAGTAAGTAGTTTTGGGCCTAGGAGCAATTTCTGCTACTCAGCAGCGTACCCCACCCATGAAGCAAGCTACACCGCCTGTTTACCTAAGTACTATTTTTTAACTGCATCTAGCCCAGGAAATCCTTTTGGGCCTAGTAGAATTTTGTGCTACTCAGCAGCGTACCCCACCCATGAAGCAAGCTACACCGCCTGTTTACCTAAGTACTATTTTTTAACGGCATCTAGCCCAGGAAATCCTTTTGGGCCTAGTAGCAATTTCTGCTACTCAGCAGCCTACCCCACCCATGAAGCAAGCTACACTGCCTGTTTACCTAAGTACTATTTTTTAACGGCATCTAGCCCAGGAAATCCTTTTGGGCCTAGTAGCAATTTCTGCTACTCAGCAAAGTACCCGACTCATGAAGCAAGCTACACCGCCTGTTGATCTAATTACTAATTTTTAACTGCATCTAGCCCAGGAAATCGTTTTGTACCTAGTAGCATTTTGTGCTACTCAGCAGAATACCCCACCCATGAAGCAAGCTACACCGCCTTCTTCCTCTCTCAATCTAACCCCTTGGCTCTGGGGTGTCCACTCTCCCTCCAGCTCTCTCCTTCTCACAGGTGGACTACCCCGTGTTTTCACACTGTGGCAAATCTTTTGGGCCCAGGCATAAGAAGTCGTCGAGGTAATGGATAATATGTGCCGCCTTACAAACGTCCATGACGACACATTCGAGGAAGCAACTAAATGCCTCAAATAGTGAGCAGGATATGGAGCACCGCATGGGCAAACAGCGATCTATGTAGTATGCTCCTTCACAGAAGCAGCCCAATGGGAGGACACTATTCGGAGGCACAGGTAGTAACCGGAACGCCCTCTCAATGTCTGTTTTGGCCATTAGGGTGCCCCTTCCCAATTTCTTGACCCACCTGATTGCCTCGTCAAAGGAGGTACAGTACATAGTACTGTACTTGGTTCCGCGTCGATGTTGTCGTTTACTGACCTGCCCCTTGGATATGACAAATGGTGGATTAGTCTGAATGTATTAGGTTCCTTTTTTGGCACAACTCCCAATGGGGGTACTACTACGTCTTCTAAGGAAAGTGTTCTGAATGGACCCGCCGCCATTCTACCTAAAGATATTTATTTTTTAATTTTTTTTGTCATGACGTCTGGGTGTTGGTAGGGTGATTTTAGATTTTTACTTTCTTTATTTTAGAAGGGCATGACATGCCTATATCTGTGATCCTCCTCCTTTTACCCCTCCACCTCTTTTCTTTTTGCATGACTATATGTAGTTGTGACTTTTCCATATGTTTGTTGTGTCTTCTGAGCAGTTTGTCAGCTTTTGGACACCTTTTAAGGTGTTTTCTAAGTGTTTGTATGTGTTTGTGTTTGCCTGCCATTGGTTTCAATGGGTTCGACGGTGTTCGTCGAACGTTCGACGAACATTAGTCGAACATTCGTCGAACACGTCCCAGTTCGACGAACCCAACCGAACTCGAACACTAGGGTGGTGGCTCAATACTACTCCAGACCCCAAAGCATAAAAAATAAGAGCGAGAAGGGGGATGAAAATGAAAAAATAAAAACATTATAGTCACCTTTCATTGGTCCTCATCTGACTCCTTATGCCACCTCTACCGCTTGCAGCTTCTCTGGCCTCCATGCAGGTCTTCGGTTCTTCTGATGCCAATGAAGTCACATGGGACCAATGTACATTAATGATGTCATTCACCTGTGGTGCCTATGTGATTTTGTTGGCCTTAGCTATTGAAAACCCAAAGACCTTCTGAGGGGTGCGAGTTCTCAATGGCAGCAGATGTACTGTCACTAGGGATGAGTGGACCCATAGATAGTGGAGTTCAACAGAACTTTAGTCCAAATTTCAGTTTGGGTACCAGAGCTCTACCCATCCAAAGTCCGGTTCGGGTACCAGAACTCTACCCATCCAAAGTTCAGTACAGGTACCAGAACTCTACCCATCCAAAGTCCGGTTCGGGTACCAGAACTCTACCCATCCAAAGTCCGGTTCAGGTACCAGAACTCTACCTGTCCAAAGTCCGGTTCGGGTACTACAACTGTACCCGAACTTGAACTCGAACCTCATAGAAATCAATGGGGACTCAAACTTTGGTGCTGTAAAAGGTCTCTCTCTCCAAACTCCAAAGTCCATGTTCAGAATTCAACACTGGACACTAGGTGCCCAGTACGAACCCTGAACTTTACAGATCAGGTTCGCTCATCTCTAGCTGTCACAAGACAGAAGAGGAGCTAGGACAGTTGAGGTATAATATTTTTTTAAATTTTATCTCTATTTAGCAGTCTGGATTTTAGGAAAATTCAGTCCTTGCTCTTCATGCAGTGGTTTTATGACTTTCTGATCATGGTGGGCTTTAGTACATGCATAGGAGTCAATATGAGGAGGCAGGTAACATGATAAGAGCAGCAGGCACGTCTCAGACCACTATAGACTCCCTATAGCTGTTGTAGCTAAACTGTAAACAGATCACAGCTTTCCTTAAAGATAATTTGTCAGCAGGTTTTTGCCCCCTACTCTGAGAGCAGCATAAATATAGGGGCACAGACCCTTATTCCAGTATTGTGTCACTTTCTGGGCTGGTTACTGTAGTTTTGCTCTAATATTCATCAAATCTGTCTAACCTCGCCGCAACTCTGATTGGCAGATTTTTTGCCTATGCACAGAGTACACAGAAAGCAGCCAATCAGTGGTGTGGGTGGAGCTATACAGAGCTCATATCATTTCTATCTGATGTCACTTTACAGAAAGGACTAGGTCACAAACTGCTAAAAGTATCATGATTAGTGATGAGCAAATTGACAAATTTCAAATTCAAATTGAGCTCGACTTTGGTCAGAAAATTCAATTATCATCGAACTAATTCAATGCAAATCAAATTCACATTATTACCCTCTAAGATCTCTCTAGACCCCAGAGGATAATAAACTGGGGTGAACAAAATTATACTCACTCACTGCCCACCTGTCCTTCTGTGCAGCCCGCTCTAGTATGGTCTTCTTCTGTATGACAAAGGAGACACCAAAGATGCCAGGCACTAAAAGAGTCTAGATACAACTTTACGAAGATCATATTCCTGACTGGGGCAACAGAAGCTGATGATGAGGGCTCGGAGGGTATCATTTTTTTATAATTACTCTTTAATCCCCTCCTTGCTATTTTGAATCCAGGAAGTTGGCTGCCGTTTTGTTGGATTTGTGCCAATCGAGCTGCAAAAATTTTTTTATATTTTTGGCAATTTTTCTACTTAGTGAATTTGATTTTACTCAAAGGGATTACCGAGTCATCTCTTGTAAGTAGATATTTTTAATAAGTAAATGATGATCAGAAGATTTCGCGCAAGGGAAGTTTTTTTTTTATGGTCATGTACATGAGGTCTTAAGAATCATCTGGGCTTCCAGGCAGGAATAGATTTTTTTTTCTATACTGCACAAAAAAAAAAAAGACAACTTCAGATAATGAAGATATATGACTAGTGTTGAGCGATACCGTCCGATACTTGAAAGTATTGGTATCGGAAAGTATCGGCCGATACCGGCAAAGTATCGGATCTAATCCGATACCGATACCAATACAAGTCAATGGGACTCATGTATCGGACGGTATCCCTGATGGTTCCCAGGGTCTGAAGGAGAGGAAACTCTCCTTCAGGCCCTGGGATCCATATTAATGTGTAAAAGAAAGAATTAAAATAAAAAATATTGCTATACTCACCTCTCCGACGCAGCCTGGACCTTACCGAGGGAACCGGCAGCGTTCTTTGCTTAAAATGCGCGCGTTTACTGCCTTCCGTGACGTCACGGCTTGTGATTGGTCGCGTGCCGCCCATGTGGCCGCGACGCGACCAATCACAGCAAGCCGTGACGTAATTTTCAGGTCCTGAATGCCTAATTCTAGGCATTCAGGATTTGAAAATTACGTTACGGCTTGTGATTGGTCGCGTCGCGGTCACATGGGCGACGCGACCAATCACAAGCTGACGTAATTTCAGGTCCTGAATGCCTAATTCTGCATTCAGGACCTGAAAATTACGTCACGGCTTGCTGTGATTGGTCGCGTCGCGGTCACATGGGCGGCACGCAACCAATCACAAGCCGTGACATAATTTTAAAATGCGCACGTTTCCTGCCTCCCGTGACGTCACGGCTTGTGATTGGTCGCGTCGCCCATGTGACTTGAAAAGTCAAACAGCACTCCTTCCCTTCCGAGCTCTGCCATGCGCCCAAACAGTGGTTTACCCCCACATATGGGGTATCAGTGTACAACAACTTTTGGGGTCCATTTTCTCCTGTTACCCTTGGTAAAATAAAACAAATTGGAGCTGAAATAAATTTTGTGTGAAAAAAAAGTTGAATGTTCATTTTTATTTAAACATTCCAAAAATTCCTGTGAAACACCTGAAAGGTTAATAAACTTCTTGAACGTGGTTTTGAGCACCTTGAGGGGTGCAGTTTAGAATGGTGTCACACTTGGGTATTTTTTATCATATAGACCCCTCAAAATGACTTCAAATGAGATGTGGTCCCTAAAAAAAAAAAATGGTGTTGTAAAAATGAGAAATTGCTGGTCAACTTTTAACCCTTATAACTCCCTAACAAAAAAAATGTTGGTTCCACAATTGTGCTGATGTAAAGTAGACATGTGGGAAATGTTACTTATTAAGTATTTTGCGTGACATATCTCTGTAATTTAAGAGCATAAAAATTCAAAGTTGGAAAACTGCGAAATTTTCTAACTTTTCTCCAAAGTTCCATTTTTTTCACAAATAAATGCAAGTTATATCGAAGAAATTTTACCACTATCATGAAGTACAATATGTCACGAGAAAACAATGTCAGAATCGCCAAGATCCGTTGAAGCGTTCCAGAGTTATAACCTCATAAAGGGACAGTGGTCAGATTTGTAAAAATTGGCCCGGTCATTAACGTGCAAACCACCCTCGGGGCTTAAGGGGTTAATATACATTTTTTTACAAAAAAACATTAACCAAATACCCTTTGTTTTTCCAACCTTTTATTAGCACTTGCTGTTTACTGATATTTTTTGCAACAGAGTATTTTTTTGTTTTACTGTGCTCTTTTTTGTGTTTCAAAGGCCAGTAAATTGTAGTAAAAAAAAAAAAATATAGATGAAAAAAAAAAAAATCCCTTTTGAGATGTAGCAGAAAAGAATAAAATGTAAAAAAAATACTTAGAATTAGCTACTATTTTTTAATATATAAACATATCATACACAAAACATGTAATTAAACATATAACATTTATAATATATAGAGTCAAAATCTCAATTTGAGCAGGAGTTTTGATTTGCATCAAATGCCTAAGGGGCAATGTTTCTCCTTGTGAAGAGTCACAAGTAGTGTTGAGCATTCCGATACTGCAAGTATCGGGTATCGGCCGATATTTGCTGTATCAGAATTCTGATACCGAGTTCTGATATTTTTGTGATATTGGAAATCGGAATCGGAAGGTCCCAGTGTGTGGTTCCCAGGGTCTGGAGGAGAGAAGACTCTCCTTCAGGCCCTGGGATCCATATTCATGTAAAAAATAAAGAATAAAAATAAAAAATATGGATATACTCACCCCTCCGGCGGACCCTGGACCTTAGCGATGAAACCGGCAGCCTCCGTTCCTAAGAATATATATGCATATTAGTCCCAAAATATATGTGAACACATTCAAGATAACATGGAACACACGGAGGCCTGCTAATAAAATTAAACAACCACCAGAATGTATAGTTCAAAATTAGAAAACCTTTATTAATACAACATTATTAAAAACCCAATATTGGTACAACACCAATCAACATATAAACATGCCTCCGATCATAATGAACAGGGCTCAAACAAACCCCCACATAATGCCTAATTTACTAACACACATCAAGTGACTGTTATAATGGCAATGGAAAAAATCAAGGAGATAAATTTATAACCATAAAGCATATTGTTGTTATAAATGTGCCACATGTATCAACCATAAGTAGAAGGGGCTCAGGCATATAAATTGTTACACTCGTAACTAACTAGAATGCCAAATAAGAGGTGGCCATCAGAAAACTATTGGTGAAACCCTATGTGGCTACTTCGGACAATCTCCTGACATATTTACCAAAGTGGAGGCTCCACGAGACCTGCTGAATCCCCAACGCGCGTTTCAAAATGAATTCTTCTTTCGGGGGTATGTGATGTGTTCCTAAGAATGAGTAACACAAGACCTCTCTAAGAAACTCATATAGATAGGCCACAAGAATGTATAGTTAAAAAATACAAACTTTATTTCAATCAAAAGAAAAAAGTATCTACCGTATTTTCCGGCGTATAAGACGACTGGGCGTATAAGACGACCCCCCCAACTTTACCAGTTAAAATATAAAATCTTCTTAAAAGTCGGGGGTCTTCTTATACACCGTATGTCATCTTATAGGGCCGGTGAATATGTGCCTTTGGGGGGGGGGGGGGAGTGATCCTGATGACGGCGAGGGGGCGTCTCACAGGGAAAGTGAGTATCCCCCATTACCTCATCGTAGCGCTGCAGCGTGGGGTCTCTGTGCTGGGAGCGGCGGCTGCTGTGCTGTGGGGCGGCGGCTGCTGTGCTGTGGGGCGGCGGCTCCTCTTCTGCAGTGTGGGGCCTCTGTGCTGTTGGGCGGCGGCGGCGTATCTTTATGCAGTCGGGGCTCCTCCGGCATCTCCTTAAAGCTCGGAGGCCCCGCGGCGCTGGCAGCTCCATCGGTACAATGCGGTGGCCTCCGGGAAAATGGCCGCTGCTCAGATTCAGATCTCGTCCCGAGATCTCGGGAGACGAGATCTGAATCTGAGCAGTGGCCATTTTCCCGGAGGCAGCTCAATAGGTGCGATGCAGTGGCCTCTGGGAAAATGGCCGCTGGGGGCGGCGCATGTTCAGATTCAGATCTCGTCCCGAAATCTCGGGACACGAGATCTGAATCTGAGCAGCGGGCATTTTCCCGGAGGCCACCGCATTGTACCGATGGAGTTGCCGACGGGGCCTCCAGGCTTTAAGGAGATGCCGGAGGAGCCCCGACTGCATGAAGATACGCCGCCGCTCCACAGCACCAGAGGCCCCACACTGCAGAAGAGGAGCCGCCGCCCCACAGCACAGCAGCCGCCGCTCCCAGCACAGAGACCCCACGCTGCAGCGCTACGATGAGGTAATGGGGGATACTCACTTTCCTGTGAGACGCCCCCTCGTCGTCATCAGGACCACTCCCCCCCCCACCCACCCACCATATACACCCGGCGTACAAGGCGATTCCCGGCGTATAAGACGACCCCCAACTTTTAAGAAGATTTTCAGGGGTTAAAAAGTCGTCTTATACGCCGGAAAATACGGTAAATTATAAATATAAACACATGAATGTAATGTTAATGATGCCTCCAATCTAACATAGGTCCTGGTGAAAAAAATCTATACAGTATCTAAATCTCATATAGTATAAACATATCGTTCGATATGCTACCTAGTGGCTGTTAATATATATGCATCAATATGATAACGGCAGCTATACGGACAGGTTAAAGTGCATGGTGCCCATGTATATATATATATATATATATATATATATATATATATATATATATATATATCCGTGGCTTATTTTTTATTTTATAACGATGCCACACATGATTAGAAAAAAATCTATGGTGTACCCATACATATAATTAGCCACTGATATGCCTCAGATACTCCAATGTCAAATACTGATATCAAACTTATTGGACTGATCTGCTCAGCCTCCCTGTAATAAAGTGCAAATGTTAGAGGGAAGTGGGAGTATTTTATGTAAACCCCAGCCAATCAGATTGTTAAGAGCCCACATGATCCAATATGCTGTGACGACTGTTACTACACATGGGGCGGAAACTGAACAGGCACCAATACAAATTGTACTGCTGGATCAGAATGTGTGGGTATAAGAGCTAATCAATTGTGGGCATACGTGCTAACGTTCAGCCCATAATATAGTGAAAATGCATGTAAAATACAATTCTACATGAATATATTATAGAAGGTGCCGGACCGGAAGTGATCAACAGTGGATAATAAACAAACCGCAAATATTTTGTTAAGAGTACGCAAAACCATGTTCTGAATTAGAAAAGGAATTGCGATAATAATATTGCCATAATAATAGGCTGTGATCGCCATATTGTGTAAAAAATACCAGATGAACCCAGTATTAACGGCGCATGCGCTGTCGGCGCCGCAAGTAAAGTGACCTATTCCACTGCCGATGGTGACCGGACCTGCGCACTAACCCGATGTTAACGGGTAGGTCACAGGTATAGTCTGTATCAGCAGCAGAATGATCTGCTCGCGGCGCAAAGGTGCATGCGCACTACTGGTATCCATATAACGTGAAAGTGACAGTGCCTAAAGTGCCAAGTGCATAGGGCTATGATGATTAATCACTGTCACATAAAGAGATTGTAATAATAAATGCAACAGTCATCCTAACACTTAATTATAAACAATATCACACCATTAGTGACAAATCAAATACATACAATATTGCATATAATTTAAATTAACAATAGATTGTGAAACATACAAAAGAAAATTAAAATAATGACCCAACATATAAGATTAATCTTTGTAGGGCTGTTGGATGTACATTCGGACATGAAGCATACGAATTCATTCCGCCAACTTGCTCGAACAAGGCAATTGGACCAAAGATAAAAATTGTGGAGCTGGGGTGTACTATTGAGATAAACAAACATAGAGAATAATTAATGGTTAAAATAAAAACATTGGATAATTAAAAACAGAACCCATTCCCATAAAACAGTATCTGATAGGAGACATGTTCAATAGTATAATACATACTGGATGACAAAACTACCTATAGGAAGGACCCAAAACCTAAATTCTCATTTAAGCCCTGTGGAGCCATGGTGCCCAGTCTATAAATCCAGCGGCTTTCAGTTTGCGCCAGGAGTCGCCCAAGATCACCACCACGTATGCCCATTGATACAGAATCAATACCCCTTATTATAAGGCCCACAGTACTACATTTATGATAGATCTTGAAGTGGCGGGGTAATGTTTTGAGCACTGTTACATCTTCTATTGTTTTGGCCTTTTCGATGTCCCTACAATGTTCCCTGATCCGGACTTTGAGCTCTGGGGTGGTGAGCCCAATATAAATCTTGCCACAAGGGCAAGTGGCATGGTAAATCACTCCTTTAGTGGAGCAGTTGATATACTTCCTAATATCATATCTTTTTGAGCCATCAAAATTGACAAATGTTGATGTCCTGATAGTATTGGCGCAAGCCTTACATAGCCCGCAAGGATGAAACCCAGCATTGGGGCTGACTCTAGTATTCCTATTAGAGTCAGTGGGGTTGTAAAAACTGTGCACCAAGGTGTCGGCCAAATTTCTGGATCTCCTGGCTGTTACTAATGGCTTAGTAGGAAGAAACTTTTTCAATAACAGCCTCCCTGTAATAAAGTGCAAATGTGCTGACAGGAGGTACTATAGAGGAACCTGTGTCAGAGATCTAGCAATAGTATTGTAGCTTAGCAGACCAAAGTCCTCTGCATGCGGTATAAAGGCTCCCTGTAATAGAGTGCAAATGTACTGACAGGAGGTACTATAGAGGAACCTGTGTCAGAGATCTAACAATAGTGTTGTAGCATGTCAGACCAAAGTCCTCTCCTTCAGGCCCTTGGATCCATATTCATGTAAAAAATAAAGAATAAAAATAAAAAATATGGATATACTCACCCACCGACGTCCCCTGGACCTTAGCGATGTAACCGGCAGCCTCCGTTCCTAAGAATGCAGTGAGTGTAGGACCTGCGATGACGTCGCGGGTTGTGAATGGTCGCGTGAGCGGTCACAAGTCGCGACGTCATCGAAGGTCCTTCACTCTGCATTCTTAGGAACGGAGGCTGCCGGTTACATCGCTAAGGTCCAGGGGCCGTCGGTGGGTGAGTATATCCATATTTTTTATTTTTGTTCTTTATTTTTTACATGAATATGGATCCCAGGGCCTGAAGGAGAGTTTCCTGTTGTGAATTCTGCTTTTGGGTTCCCTCCGGTGGTGGTAGGTGGTAATGCAGTTGTCCCTGGGTTTCAGTCCTGGTCAGGTGTTTCTGCTGATTGCAGTTCTGACTGGGGTATTTAGGTGTGCAGGATTCATTAGTCCTTGCCAGTTGTCAATTGTTGTTGGGAGCTGTTGGACCTCTGCCTGGTTCCTCCTGCCTTTCTGCCAAATCAGCAAAGATAAGTGTCTTGTTTTTTTTTTCTGTGGCACACATGCTGTGTGCTTCATGATTCAGTGCTATTCTTTTGTGTTTTCTTGTCCAGCTTAGATTGTGTCAGTATTTTCTCATTCTTGTTGGATTCTCTGGGGTTGCAGATATTCATTCCACGTCTTTAGTTAGATTGTGGAATTTTTTTGTATTATCTGCTGTGGATATTTTTTGAAGGGTTTTAATACTGATCGCCTAGTATTCTGTCCTATCCTTTCCTATTTAGCTAGAGTGGCCTCTTTTGCTAAATCTTGTTTTCTGCCTGCGTGTGTCTTTTCTTCTCCTACTCACAGTCAATATTCGTGGGGGCTGCCTATCCTTTGGGGTTCTGCTCTGAGGCAAGGTAGTATTCCTATTTCCATCTATAGGGTTATTTAGTCCTCCGGCTGTGTCGAGGTGTCTAGGGTTTGTTAGGCACACCCCAGGGCTACTTCTAGTTGCGGTGTTAGTTCAGGATCTGCGGTCAGTATAGTTTCCACCTACTCCAGAGAAAGTTTCATGCGGCTCCAAGGTCATCGGATCATAACAGTTTCCTCTCCTTCAGACCCTGGGAACCATCCAGGATACCTTCCGATATTTGTGTCCCATTGACTTGTATTGGTATCGGGTATCGGTATCGGCGAGATCTGATATTTTGCCGGTATCGGCCGATCCAATCCGATACCGATACTTTCGAATATCGGAAGGTGCCGCTCAACACTAGTCACAAGCCAAGCCTGGCATATCAGAGTCAGAAGACTTAAAAGCCATGCAATGCTCATCTCGTAAATTAAATATGCAAATTGTCTCTTCAGAGAGGAAGAAGACTAGAACTCCAGTGCCACCTATTGGAAGCAGATACATTCGGTGCAAATGGAGTCTGTTGGGAAGGGGTTGCAAAAATTATACAATTCTGCTTATCTCTTGCCAGCCTTCCCTAAATCTATCATGCTAGCACTGGTCTTCACAAAATCCCGACAAGTCATCTTTGACTTTCTTTCCATTCCGAGTCCTTCTGAGCCATTGACTATGCACCATGCTGTAATGTGCGGCACAACGAATGTAACATAGTAACATAGTTATTAAGGTTGAAGGAAGACTTTAAGTCCATCTAGTTCAACCCATAGCCTAACCTAACATGCTTTAACATGTTGATCCAGAGGAAGGCAATAAAAACCCATGTGGCAAAGAGTAAGCTCCACATTGGGGAAAAAAAATCCTTCCCGACTCCACATACGGTGTTGTGAATTCCGCTCTTGGGCTCCCTCCGGTGGTTGTAAGTAGCACTTTTGTGAATTCTGCTCTTGGGCTCCCTCCTGTGGTTTTGAGTGGTATAGCTGCTTCTTGGATTTAGTATCAGCAGCTGCTTCCACTGATCTTCTTTCTGCTCGGCTAGTTTAGTATGGCTTTATCCCTCAATCAATGCCAGTTGCCAATTGTTCTTGCCTGGAGGCACGGCTCTTGGATTTCCCTGACTCTCTGACCCGTTCAGCAAAGTTAAGTCCTTGCTTGTCCTTTTGCAGTCAACTTGTTGTGGGCTTATTGTTCAGCACATTTATGTTTTGTTCATTTGTCCAGCTTATCAGTATGTATGTGTTTAGCTAAGCTGGAAGCTCTGGGCTGCAGATTTTGCCCTCCACACCTTTAGTCAGGTGTGGAGATTTTTGCATATCTCTTCGGTGGACTTTTTCTAGTTTTTATTACTGACTGCACAGTGTTTCTTTCCTTACTGTCTATCTAGCTAGAATTGGCCGCCTTTGCTAAAATCTTGTTTCATACTACGTATGCCATTTCCTTCTCCTCTCACAGCCAATATTTGTGGGGGGGCTGTCCTATCCTTTGGGGATTTTCTCTGAGGTAAGATAGCTTTCCTGTTTCTACCTTTAGGGGTAGCTAGTTCTCCGGCTGTGATGAGATGTCCAGGGAGTGACAGGAACATTCCACGGCTACTGCTAGTGTTGTGTTAAGATCAGGGACTGCGGTCTGTATAGTTACCACCTGCCCAGAGCTAGTCTCATGTCGCTCCTAAATTACCAGTCCATAACAGTGCAGCTGGCCAAGAATGAGTTGAATGCATCTCAAAAGAAGGAAAAGAAAAAGAGTTCTGAGCCATTTTTTTTTCTTTAGTCTGTTTTGTCTTTTTCCTTCCTCTTAATCTCTGGGTGGATTTGGGTGCAGACATGGATGTTCAGGGTTTGTTTTCTCGTGTGGATCAGCTTGCTGCAAGAGTTCAGAGTATCCAAGATTATGTTGTTCAGACTCCAGCCTTAGAGCCTAGAATTCCTACTCCAGATTTGTTTTACGGGGATAGATCTAAGTTTTTGAACTTTAAAAATAACTGCAAATTGTTTTTTGCTCTGAAACCCCGTTCCTCTGGTGACCCCACTCAGCAAGTTAAAATAGTTATTTCTCTGCTGCGTGGTGACCCTCAGGACTGGGCATTCTCCCTTGAGTCAGGGGATCCGGCATTGCTTAATGTAGATGCATTTTTTCAATCGCTCGGATTATTGTATGACAAACCTAACTCTGTAGAGCATGCTGAGAAAACACTTTTGGCCCTGTGTCAGGGTCAGGAAGCGGCAGAATTGTACTGCCAGAAATTTAGAAAATGGTCTGTGCTCACTAAATGGAATGAGGATGCTCTGGCAGCAATTTTCAGAAAGGGTCTTTCAGAAGCCCTTAAAGATGTTATGGTGGGGTTCCCCACGCCTGTTGGTTTGAGCGAACCTATGTCCCTAACCATTCAGATTGATCGGCGCCTGCGCGAGCGCAAAGTGGTGCACCATATGGCAGCGTCCTCTGAACAGAATCCTGAGCCTATGCAATGTGATAGGATTCTAACTAGAGCGGAACAGAGGGGATACAGACGTCAGAATGGGCTGTGTTTTTACTGTGGTGATTCTGCTCATACTATTTCTGATTGCCCTAAGCGTATTAAGAGGGTCGCTAGATCTGTTACCATTAGTACTGTACAGCCTAAGTTTCTCCTGTCTGTGACCCTGATTTGCTCATTGTCGTCTTTCTCTGTCATGGCATTTGTGGATTCAGGCGCTGCCCTGAATTTAATGGACTTGGATTTCGCCAGGCGCTGTGGCTTTTCTTTGCAGCCTTTGCAGAGTCCTATTCCCTTGAGGGGTATTGATGCTACACCGTTGGCCAAGAATAAACCTCAGTATTGGACTCAGCTGACTATGTGCATGGCTCCAGCACATCAGGAAGATTGTCGTTTTCTGGTGTTGCATAATTTACATGATGTTGTTGTACTGGGTTTTCCATGGTTACAAGTACACAATCCAGTGTTGGATTGGAAATCGATGTCTGTGACTAGTTGGAGTTGTCAAGGTGTACATAGTGACGTTCCTTTAACCCCTTCATGACTCAGCATATTTTGGCCTTAATGACCTTGCCATTTTTTGCAATTCTGACCAGTGTCCCTTTATGAGGTAATAACTCAGGAACGCTTCAACGGATCCTTGCGGTTCTGAGACTGTTTTTTCGTGACATATTGGGCTTCATGTTAGTGGTAAATTTAGGTCGATAATTTCTGAGTTTATTTGTGAAAAAAGCAGAAATTTGGCGAAAAATTTGAAAATTTTGCAATTTTCACATTTTGAATTTTTATTCTGTTAAACCAGAGAGTTATGTGACACAAAATAGTTAATAAATAACATTTCCCACATGTCTACTTTACATCAGCACAATTTTGGAAACAAATTTTTTTTTTGCTAGGAAGTTATAAGGGTTAAAATTTGACCAGTGATTTCTCATTTTTACAACAAAATTTACAAAACCATTTTTTTTAGGGACCACCTCACATTTGAAGTCAGTTTGAGGGTTCTATATGGCTGAAAATGCCAAAAGTGACACCATTCTAAAAACTGCACCCCTCAAGGTGCTCAAAACCACATTCAAGAAGTTTATTAACCCTTCAGGTGTTTCACAGCAGCAGAAGCAACATGGAGAGAAAAAATTAACATTTAACTTTTTAGTCACAAAAATGATCTTTTCGCAACAATTTTTTTATTTTCCCAAGGGTAAAAGGAGAAACTGGACCACGAATGTTGTTGTCCAATTTGTCCTGAGTATGCTGATACCTCATATGTGGGGGTAAACCACTGTTTGGGCGCACGGCAGGGCTCGGAAGGGAAGGAGCGCCATTTGACTTTTTGAATGAAAAATTGGCTCCAATCTTTAGCGGACACCATGTCGCGTTTGGAGAGCCACCGTGTACCTAAACATTGGAGCTCCCCCACAAGTGACCCCATTTTGGAAACTAGACCCCCCAAGGAACTTATCTAGAAGCATAGTGAGCACTTTAAACCCCCAGGTGCTTCACAAATTAATCCGTAAAAATGAAAAAGTACATTTTTTTTCACACAAAATTTCTTTTAGCCTCAATTTTTTCATTTTCACATGGGAAACAGGATAAAATGGATCCTAAAATTTATTGGGCAATTTCTCCTGAGTACGCCAATACCTCATATGTGGGGGTAAACTACTGTTTGGGCACATGGTAAGGTTCGGAAGGGAAGGAGCGCCATTTGACTTTTTGAATGAAAAATTATCTCCATCGTTAGCGGACACCATGTCAGGTTTGGAGAGCCCCTGTGTGCCTAAAAATTGGAGCTCCCCCACAAGTGACCCCATTTTGGAAACTAGACCCCCCAAGGAACTTATCTAGATGCATAGTGAGCACTTTTAACCCTCAGGTGCTTCACAAATTGATCCGTAAAAATGAAAAAGTACTTTTTTTTCACACAAAATTTCTTTTAGCCTCAATTTTTTCATTTTCACATGGGCAACAGGATAAAATGGATCCTAAAATTTGTTGGGCAATTTCTCCTGAGTACGCCGATACCTCATATGTGGGGGTAAACCACTGTTTGGGTGCACGGCAAGGCTCGGAAGGGAAGGCGCGCCATTTGACTTTTTGAATGGAAAATTAGCTCCAATCGTTAGTGGACACCATGTCGCGTTTGGAGAGCCCCTGTGTGCCTAAACATTGGAGCTCCCCCACAAGTGACCCCATTTTGGAAACTAGACCCCCCAAGGAACTAATCTAGATGCATAGTGAGCACTTAAAACCCCCAGGTGCTTCACAGAAGTTTATAACGCAGAGCCATGAAAATAAAAAAAATATTTTTCTTTCCTCAAAAATGATTTTTAGCCCGGAGTTTTTTTATTTTCCCAAGGATAATAGGAGAAATTGGACCCCAAATGTTGTTGTCCAGTTTGTCCTGAGTACGATGATACCCCATATGTGGGGGTAAACCACTGTTTGGGCGCACGGCAGGGCTCGGAAAGGAAGGCACGCCATTTGGCTTTTTGAATGGAAAATTAGCTTCAATCATTAGCGGACACCATGTTGCATTTGGAGAGCCCCTGTGTGCCTAAGCATTGGAGCTCCCGCACAAGTGACCCCATTTTGGAAACTAGACCCCCCAAGGAACTTATCTAGATGTGTGGTGAGCACTTTGAATCCCCAAGTACTTCACAGAAGTTTATAACGCAGAGCCATGAAAATAAAAAATTATTTTTCTTTCCTCAAAAATGATTTTTTAACCCACAATTTTTTATTTTCCCAAGGGTAACAGGAGAAATTGGACCCCAAAAGTTGTTGTGCAGTTTCTCCTGAGTACGCTGATACCCCATATGTGGGGGTAAACCACTGTTTTGGCACACGTTGGGGATCGGAAGGGAAGTAGTGATGTTTTGAAATGCAGACTTTAATGGAATGCTCTGCGGGCGTCACGTTGCGTTTGCAGAGCCCCTGATGTGCCTAAGCAGTAGGAACTCCCCACAAGTGACCCCACTTTGGAAACTCGACCCCCAAGGGAACTTATCTAGATGTGTGGTGAGCACTTTGAACCCCCAAGTGCTTCACAGAAGTTTATAACGCAGAGCCGTGAAAATAATAAATGTGTTTTCTTTCCTCAAAAATATTTTTTTAGCCCAGAATTTTTTAATTTTCCCAAGGGTAACAGGAAAAATTTGACCCCAAAAGTTGTTGTGCAGTTTCTCCTGAGTACGCTGATACCCCATATGTGGGGGTAAACCACTGTTTGGGCACATGCCGGGGCTCGGAAGGGAAGTAGTGACGATTTGGAATGCAGACTTTCATTTTTCTTTCCTCAAAAAAGATGTTTTAGCAAGCAATTGTTTATTTTCACAAGGGTAACAGGAGAAATTGGACCCCAATATTTGTTGCCCAGTTTGTTGTGAGTACGCTGATACCTCATATGTGGGGGTAAACCACTGTTTGGGCGCACGTCAGGGCTCGGAAGGGAAGTAGTGACATTTGAAATGCAGACTTTGATGGAATGGTCTTCGGGCGTCACATTGCATTTGCAGAGCCCCTGATGTGCCTAATCAGTAGAAACACCCATAAGTGACCCCATTTTGGAAACTAGACCCCCCAAAGAACTTATCTAGATGTGTGGTGAGCACGTTCAACCCCCAAGTGCTTCACAGAAGTTTACAACGCAGAGCCGTGAAAATTAAAAATCATTTTTCTGTCCTCAAAAAAGATGTTTTAGCAAGCAATTTTTTTTTCACAAGGGTAGCAGGAGAAATTGGACCCCAATATTTGTTGCCCAGTTTGTTGTGAGTATGCTGGTACCCCATATGTGGGGGTAAACCACTGTTTGGGCGCACGTCAGGGCTTGGAAGGGAAGTAGTGACATTTGAAATGCAGACTTTGATGGAATGGTCTGCGGGCGTCACGTTGCATTTGCAGAGCCCCTGATGTGCCTAGACAGTAGAAACACCCCACAAGTGACCCCATTTTGGAAACTAGACCCCAAAAGGATCTTATCTAGATGTGTGGTGAGCACTTTCAACCCCCAAGTGCTTCACATAAGTTTATAACGTAGAGCCGTGAAAATAAAAAATAATTGTTCTTTCCTCAAAAATTATGTTTTAGCAAGTAATTTTTTATTTTTGCAAGGGTAACAGGAGAAATTGGACCCCAATAGTTGTTGCCCAGTTTGTCCTGAGTACGCTGGTATCCCATATGTGGGGGTAAACCACTGTTTGGGCACACGTCGGGGCTTGGAAGGGAGGGTGCACCATTTGACTTTTTGAACGCAAGATTGGCTGGAATCAATGGTGGCGCCATGTTGCGTTTGGAGACCCCTGATGTGCCTAAACAGTGGAAACCCCTCAATTCTAACTTCAACACTAACCCCCAACACACCCCTAGCCCTAATCCCAACTGTAACCATAACCCTAATCACAACCCTAACCCCAACACACCCCTAACCACAACCCTAATCCCAACACACCCGTAACCCTAAATCCAACCCTAATCCTAACCCTAATCCCAACCCTACCCACAACTGTAACCCCAACACAACCCTAACCCTATCCTTAACCCTAACCACAAGCCTAATCTTGACCCTATTTCCAACCCTAGCCCTAATTCCAACCCTAAGGGTACCGTCTCACATAACGATTTACCAACGATCACGACCAGCGATACGACCTGGCCGTGATCGTTGGAAAGTCGTTGTGTGGTCGCTGGGGAGCTGTCACACAGACCACTCTCCAGCGACCAACGATGCCAAGGTCCCGGGTAACCAGGGTAAACATCGGGTTACTAAGCGCAGGGCCGCGCTTAGTAACCCGATGTTTACCGTGGTTACCAGAGTAAAAGTAAAAAAAAACAAACCGTACATACTCACATTTCGGTGTCCTTCAGGTCCCTTGCCGTCTGCTTCCCGCTCTGACTGAGTGCCACCGTACAGTGAGAGCAGAGCGCAGCGGTGACGTCACTGCTGTGCTGTGCTCTCACTTTCCGGCCGGCAGACAGTCAGAGTGGGAAGCAGAGGGCAAGGGACCTGAAGGACACCGAAATGTGAGTATGTACGTTTTTTTTTTTTTACTTTTACGCTGGTAACCATGGTAAACATCGGGTTACTAAGCGCGGCCCTGCGCTTAGTAACCCGATGTTTACCCTGGTTACAAGCGAACGCATCGCTGGATCGCTGTCACAACGATCCAGCGATGACAGCGGGAGATCCAGCGACGAAAGAAAGTTCCAAACGATCTGCTACGACGTACGATTCTCAGCAGGGTCCCTGATCGCTGCTGCGTGTCAGACACACCGATATCGTATGGATATCGCTGGAACGTCACGGATCGTACCGTCGTAGCGATCAAAGTGCCACTGTGAGACGGTACCCTAACTCTAATTCCAACCCTAACCCTAAGGCTATGTGCCCACTTTGCGGATTCGTGTGAGATTTTTCCGCACCATTTTTGAAAAATCCGCAGGTAAAAGGCACTGCGTTTTACCTACGGATTTACAGCGGATTTCCAGTGTTTTTTTGTGCGGATTTCACCTGCGGATTCCTATTGAGGAACAGGTGTAAAACGCTGCGGAATCCGCACAAAATTGACATGCTGCGGAAAATACAACACAGCGTTTCTGCACGGTATTTTCCGCACCATGGGCACAGCGGATTTGGTTTTCCATAGGTGTACATGGTACTGTAAACCTGATGGAAAACTGCTACGAATTCGCAGCGGCCAATCCGCTGCGGATCCGCGGCCAATCCGCTGCGGATCCGCGGCCAATCCGCTGCGGATCCGCGGCAATCCGCTGCGGATTCGCAGCCAAATCCGCACTGTGTGCACATGCCCTAACCCTACCCCTAACCCTAACCCTACCCCTAATTCTAACCCTAATTCTAACCCTAGTTCTAACCCTAACCCTAGTAGAAAAAAAAATATATATATATATTTTATTTATTTTTATTATTGTCCCTATGGGGGTGATAAAGGGGGGTCATTTACTATTTTTTTTATTTTGATCACTGTGATAGGCTATATCGCAGTGATCAAAATACATCTGAAACGAATCTGCCAGCCGGCAGATTCGACGGGCGCAGTGCGCATGCGCCCGCCATTTTGGAAGATGGCGGCGCCCATGGAGAAGCCGGACGGACACCGGGATGCCCGGTAAGTATGAAAGGGGGGTGATCGGATCACGGGGGGGGGGACCGGAGCACAGGGAGGGGGGACCGGAGCACGGGGGGAGCGGACAGGAGGACGGAGGAGCGGACAGGACGACTTAGGGGGGTGGACCACATAACGGAGGACAGGGGAGGAGATTGGTGGGTGTGGGGGGGGACAGATTAGGTTTTCCAGCCATGGCCGATGATATTGCAGCATCGGCCATGGCTGGATTGTAATATTTCACCGTTTTTTTGGGTGAAATATTACAAATTGCTCTGATTGGCAGTTTCACTTTCAACAGCCAATCAGAGCGATCGTAGCCACGAGAGGGTGAAGCCACCCCCCCTGGGCTGAAGCACCACTCCCCCTGTTCCTGGAGATCGGGTGAAATTGGAGTTAACCCTTTCACCCGATCTGCAGGAGCGCGATCCCTCCATGACGCAGGGGGAACACAGTTTGAGCGGGCACCATCTACTAGTAAAGTTTATCGGGGATCACCAGATGCATGCAAAATTGACCAAACAATTCATAAGAAAAAAGACTTCATCATAAGAACGGGATCACCACGATACAATTAAACAAACCAGTAACAAATTTTATTATTAGAACCACACCACACAAACAACTGTAGTAAAAACAATTAAAAACACCCATAAAGAATGGGAAATAAGGGTCCACATAATACAAAGTACAATACTACAACAGCATAATAGGGCCTATTCATCTTGTATAATGCCGGCTCATGCAATGATGGGGAAGAGGACAAGTAACATAAAAGTACAAATCCTATGTGCTAATACACAAATACACAATACACAAATAGAACTAATTTATACAGTCCCAATAATAGAAAAAGGGCACATAATTATATAGGTAACAGTCCCTTTGTGCATGCTGTGACACCAGATATAACCTGCCTAATCCCCACAAACGTAAGGTGCAAAACAAATAGGCTGAACCTTACCTAGGGGAGCTGGCTGGGATCGGCTAAAGGATGGAAAAAGAGCCGCCCAGCATAGAATCCCCTTCCCACAAAAAACAACGCAAATACCGGCTGAATAAACACTCTGCCCTAGAGCTGTGTGACCCACGCGTATCGACGCTAGAGGCGTCTTCCTCAAGGTCCACAGTCGTCCAGTGGCGTGGACCTACTTTATATATCATACAAAGAACTTAATAATGCATACCAGGTGAGCAGCGCGGCGTTAGCCAAGGCTAACAGGAAGTACCAGCAGCGTACAAGAAGTGCCACAGCGCAGGCGCAGGAAGCCACGCAATCAATATCCCGCTCAAGCGTCCCATACAATTCCAGGATAAAGAAATAGATGCGGGTATACTGCGCAAGCGCCAGCCCAGTGTCTCTGACGTCGGCGCCGGTTAATAATAAGAGTTGTCACGGCGACCAATATCAACGCTAGAGCGCATAGACACACCAAGCTCCATCTGCGTGGAGGGTTACTAAAGCAACCACAACACTCCTAGAGGTGCTGAGCGCGATCTAAGATTTAAGAGCAGATTATACTGCACAACCACCAGCACAGCATTCGTTGTGCCGACTGATGATGAGGGTTGCGAGTTATCTGATGCAAGGTGCATGTTGTCACAATGCACATTCCTATATCACAAACGCTCTTTATTATTACACAGCTGTATAGCAATAGAGATGAAAAACCCCATTTACATTATTTCTGACAGAGGCTCCAAACATGCTAATAGAGCTAGACAAATAGTCATCTAGGGCACAAAAAAACCCCCAATCTTTATACTCAGCCACTTGTCGTAAGTTGAAACCAAGTTAAAAACCTGAGCCAGCTGTCTATGCAAAAGAGTTTTATATGAGTATAGCTATGAACAGACCATAATATATAATACTGGAGGACCCATAAGTTTGAGTATAATACCCGTAAGGAGAACATTCGGAAAGGGGGATAGTCCACCTAACCCAAAAGGTGAAACAGCATGCACAAAAAAATGAGGGGAAAAAAAAAAAAAATTAAATTAAATAAATTAGTATTTTATATAAAATTAGTAACTATAACATAAATAATACATATTACAACGGGACATATCAGAGTCCATGCGCATAGTCTCCTGCATTGCCTGGTCCTATGGCCCAAGCCGATCTGTGTGCAAGGTCATATCCATCCGGGAAGTGTAACAACTCCCATGTTCCACTCAGATTCACAGTAAAAAGGGGCTTGATGTTCCTCCATGGTCCCCGAAATATCCAATTGGAAGCAAGAAGGAGAGAGCTACTAAAGGAATCACCAAACTAAAATAATAAGAAAAACAAATAAGGGGAGAAGAGGAGAAGGAAAAAGGGGGCGGGGGGGGGGGGGAAAGGGAGGGAAGGGAAGGGGGGAAAAATATGTGTTTAGAAAAAATGTGTACATATAGACCTATTCCTATAGAGTAAAACAAAACAAAAAGCCCCTCTTCCCCTGTCCTTCCCAACAATACTAAAGCTTCCTATAGAAACCTGTGTACAACAACTCCTCGTTCAAGCCACAGG
Source organism: Ranitomeya variabilis (assembly GCF_051348905.1). Taxonomy (NCBI): domain Eukaryota; kingdom Metazoa; phylum Chordata; class Amphibia; order Anura; family Dendrobatidae; genus Ranitomeya; species Ranitomeya variabilis. Next base: position 434,382,469 of record NC_135233.1, read on the forward strand.
GTGCCAGACTGTTCAGTTTGTATATCCACCGGGATTCCCTCCTTAATAGTTCGTCCGTAATTCTCCCTCCCCTAATACTGAGGGGTAAACTCTCCAACCCCATCACCCTAAGGGTTCTAGGGGAGCCATTATGTCTATCCAAAAAATGAGCTGCCACTGAGGTAATCTGCTTACCCTTACTCTTGTCCGTCCTCGCCATGCAGATATTAGACACGTGTTGCTGCAACCTACGGCGCAGCTCTTGGGTGGTTTGTCCGACATACACTTTGTCACAACCGCAGATCAGAGCGTAGACCAGGTTGCGAGTACGACAGTTGAAGAATGATTTAGGAGACACCTGAAAGGGTAGAGAAGTTAACGACACACCTGCCTCCGCTATCATGTACATACATATGGAGCATCCCCCACATGGGTAAGAACCATAGGTAGGGCAATTCACTCGGATCTTCTCTGTAGGACGTCTAAAATGGCTGTTCAATAAGCAGTCTTTGAGATTCCTTGCCCTCCTAGCCACTATCCTAGGTTTATCCGGGATAATCTGTCTGAGTCTGCCATCACTCAGCAAGATGCCCCAATTGTCCTCCATAACTCTACGTACATCCCCCCATTGGTTATTAAATTGGGTGATCAAGCTGGAAGCATATACATTATTTCTCACCCGTGGTATCAGGGCCTCTTCCCTCGATTTCTGGCGAGAGTGTTCATAGGCATCAGCAACAATCCTCTTGGGGTATCCCCGTTCACGAAAACGGTCCGTGAGTAGTCTAGATTCTGCTTGAAAGTCCGGTTGCTGGCTGCAATTTCTTCTAAGGCGCAAAAATTGGCCCTTCGGGATGCTGTCCCGCAAGTGGCGAGGATGAAAGCTAGAATAATGTAGGAGATTATTAGTAGCCGTAACCTTCCGAAAGAGGGTCGTAGATATGCGCTTGTCTTGGATCATGATCCTCAAGTCAAGGAAATCCACAGTACTGGTGGAGAAATGGGAGGTCAGCCGAATATTCACCTTATTGCTGTTTAGCTCCTCCACAAAGGTCTTCAGGTCCTCAGCAGAACCTGTCCATAAAACAACAATATCGTCGATAAAACGATACCACTTCAATACATTATGATGGAATAATGGACTACTCTTGACTTGGGTCTCCTCCCACCATCCCATAAATAAATTCGCGTATGATGGCGCGCATCTAGCCCCCATAGCGGTTCCGGACACTTGTTTGTAATACACTCTATCAAATACAAAATAATTCCTTTCCAGGATCATCCTTAACAAGTCGAGGATGAAGGAGTCGTGCCCCCTATTACCTGTAGAGTGTTTGTCCAAGAAGAAGGACACGGCCATGATGCCTAGTTCATGCTTGATGTTCGTGTAGAGTGCTTCTACGTCAAATGTTGAAAGAATTGTGTTATCCGGTATCTCCAATGTTTCTAGCTGTTGGATTAGGAATGAAGAATCTCTGATATAGGACTCCAAGCCGAGAACGAGGGGCTGCAGGAAAAAATCCAGATAAATACAGGCTTTTTCAAAAAGTCCCCCAATCCCCGAGACAATAGGTCTGCCCGGGGGATTGGTCAGTGACTTGTGTACCTTTGGGAGCATGTAAAAAGTTGGAATTACTGGGAATTTGACCGTTATATAGTCCAATTCCTTCTTGTCAATAATGCCCCGGGTATAAGCATTCATAAGTAACCTGTCCAGACCAGACTTAAATACCGACGTGGTGTCAGAGGGCAGGGCAACATAGTGCTCTGTGTTGCCCAACTGTCGCCTTGCCTCCAGGCAATACATATCTTTTGGCCACAGCACTATGTTGCCCCCCTTGTCCGCCTCCTTAATTTCAAACAGGTTATTCGATTTCAGATTATGCAGGGCCTGTCTCTCCTCCCTAGACATGTTGTTCTGACGATGTCTATCTTCTTTCAGTTCCCTGATGTCCCTACTGGTCTTATCAAAAAAGATCTGAATGGCCGGGAAGAGCGAGAAGGACGGTGTTGCCTGCGATGGCAGACGGCCATTAAATTTCCTTCTACCCTGGTCATTCTCACTTTCAACCAGTAGCTCAGTCAAATCCTGAAGTGCTTGTCTATCCAGATCACTCAACCTGTCCATCATAGAGGGATGTTGGTATAGTAATTTGAACGTCAGCTGCCTGCAAAACAGGTACAGGTCTTTGGTGAGCTCAAATTTATCTAAAGTACTCATAGGGGAGAAGGATAAGCCCTTAGCCAATACAGATCTCTCCGTATTGGTTAAAATGTGGGAGGACAGATTTATGATGTTCAACTTACCGGTCTCCGATCCCGTCTGGCTGGATCCGGACATCTCCTGGTCTATCTCCTGCGATTGTTCAGACGGGTTACCCTCCTGAAGCTGGGTGACCATTCCTTGTACCTCCCGTTCCTTTTCTTTAATATTCGCGTGTCTTCTTCTCCCCCGTCGGTGCCGCTTTCGCGGTCGCTCGTGTCCGTAGATAAAAAATCACTGGAAACAGCATCCAGAGGTCCTTGATTGTTAGCTGCCATAGTCTGTGATCTCTTAAAGTTTGTGATATAGGAATGTGCATTGTGACAACATGCACCTTGCATCAGATAACTCGCAACCCTCATCATCAGTCGGCACAACGAATGCTGTGCTGGTGGTTGTGCAGTATAATCTGCTCTTAAATCTTAGATCGCGCTCAGCACCTCTAGGAGTGTTGTGGTTGCTTTAGTAACCCTCCACGCAGATGGAGCTTGGTGTGTCTATGCGCTCTAGCGTTGATATTGGTCGCCGTGACAACTCTTATTATTAACCGGCGCCGACGTCAGAGACACTGGGCTGGCGCTTGCGCAGTATACCCGCATCTATTTCTTTATCCTGGAATTGTATGGAACGCTTGAGCGGGATATTGATTGCGTGGCTTCCTGCGCCTGCGCTGTGGCACTTCTTGTACGCTGCTGGTACTTCCTGTTAGCCTTGGCTAACGCCGCGCTGCTCACCTGGTATGCATTATTAAGTTCTTTGTATGATATATAAAGTAGGTCCACGCCACTGGACGACTGTGGACCTTGAGGAAGACGCCTCTAGCGTCGATACGCGTGGGTCACACAGTTCTAGGGCAGAGTGTTTATTCAGCCGGTATTTGCGTTGTTTTTTGTGGGAAGGGGATTCTATGCTGGGCGGCTCTTTTTCCATCCTTTAGCCGATCCCAGCCAGCTCCCCTAGGTAAGGTTCAGCCTATTTGTTTTGCACCTTACGTTTGTGGGGATTAGGCAGGTTATATCTGGTGTCACAGCATGCACAAAGGGACTGTTACCTATATAATTATGTGCCCTTTTTCTATTATTGGGACTGTATAAATTAGTTCTATTTGTGTATTGTGTATTTGTGTATTAGCACATAGGATTTGTACTTTTATGTTACTTGTCCTCTTCCCCATCATTGCATGAGCCGGCATTATACAAGATGAATAGGCCCTATTATGCTGTTGTAGTATTGTACTTTGTATTATGTGGACCCTTATTTCCCATTCTTTATGGGTGTTTTTAATTGTTTTTACTACAGTTGTTTGTGTGGTGTGGTTCTAATAATAAAATTTGTTACTGGTTTGTTTAATTGTATCGTGGTGATCCCGTTCTTATGATGAAGTCTTTTTTCTTATGAATTGTTCCCTCCATGACGCATACGCTGCGTCACAGGTCGGATTGGCACCGACTTTCATGACGCAGCGTATGCGTCAAAGGTCGGGAAGGGGTTAATGTCAATTTCCTCTTCCCCCTCTTCTGATGTTCCTGAATTTTTTGTCAGATTTCCAGGATGTATTCGATGAGCCGAAGTCCAGTTCCCTTCCTCCTCATAGGGACTGTGATTGTGCTATCGACTTGGTTCCTGGCTGTAAGTTCCCTAAGGGCCGACTCTTCAATCTGTCTGTGCCAGAGCATGCCGCTATGCGGAGCTATGTTAAAGAGTCTTTAGAGAAGGGGCATATTCGGCCGTCTTCGTCACCATTGGGAGCAGGATTCTTTTTTGTTGCCAAGAAGGATGGCTCCTTGAGACCCTGTATTGATTATCGCCTTCTTAATAAGATCACGGTCAAATTCCAATACCCTTTACCTTTGCTCTCTGATTTGTTTGCTCGGATTAAGGGGGCTAGTTGGTTTACCAAGATTGACCTTCGAGGGGCGTATAATCTTGTTCGTATTAAACAGGGTGACGAATGGAAAACTGCATTTAATACGCCCGAAGGCCACTTTGAATACCTGGTGATGCCTTTCGGGCTTTCTAATGCTCCTTCTGTATTTCAGTAATTCATGCATGATATTTTTCACAATTATCTTGATAAATTCTTGATTGTGTATTTGGATGATATTTTGATTTTTTCCAATGATTGGGAGTCTCACGTGAAGCAGGTCAGGATGGTATTCCAGATTCTTCGTGATAATGCTCTATTTGTGAAGGGGTCTAAGTGCCTATTTGGGGTCCAGAAAGTCTCTTTTTTGGGGTTTATTTTTTCTCCTTCGTCTATAGAAATGGATCCTGTTAAGGTCCAAGCCATTCATGACTGGGTTCAACCCACATCTGTGAAGAGCCTTCAGAAATTTTTGGGCTTTGCTAATTTTTATCGCCGTTTCATTGCCAACTTCTCTAGTGTGGTTAAGCCCCTGACCGATTTGACGAAGAAGGGCGCTGATGTGGCAAATTGGTCCTCTGAGGCTCTGGAGGCCTTTCAGGAGCTTAAGCGCCGATTTACTTCTGCCCCGGTCTTGCGTCAGCCTGATGTGTCTCTTCCTTTTCAGGTTGAGGTTGACGCTTCTGAGATTGGGGCAGGGGCCGTTTTGTCACAGAGGAATTCTGATGGTTCCTTGATGAAACCATGTGCCTTTTTCTCCCGAAAGTTTTCGCCTGCGGAACGCAATTATGATGTCGGCAATCGTGAGTTGTTGGCTATGAAGTGGGCATTTGAGGAGTGGCGACATTGGCTTGAGGGAGCCAAGCACCGCGTTGTGGTCTTGACCGATCATAAGAATCTGATTTACCTCGAGTCGGCCAACCGGCTGAACCCTAGACAGGCTCGATGGTCCCTGTTTTTCTCCCGTTTCGATTTTGTGGTCTCGTATCTTCCGGGATCTAAGAATGTTAAGGCGGATGCCCTCTCTAGGAGTTTTTTGCCTAATTCTCCTGGAGTTCTTGAGCCGGTTGGCATTCTTAGAGAAGGGGTGATTCTTTCTGCCATCTCCCCTGATTTACGGCGGGTGCTTCAGGAATTTCAGGCTGATAAACCTGACCGCTGTCCTGTGGGGAAGCTGTTTGTTCCTGATAGATGGACAAGTAAGGTAATTTCTGAGGTCCATTGTTCTGTGTTGGCCGGTCATCCTGGGATTTTTGGTACCAGAGATTTGGTTGCTAGGTCCTTTTGGTGGCCTTCTTTGTCGCGCGATGTGCGTTCTTTTGTGCAGTCCTGTGGGACCTGTGCCCGGGCTAAGCCTTGCTGTTCCCGCGCTAGTGGGTTGCTTTTGCCTTTGCCTGTCCCTGAGAGGCCCTGGACGCATATTTCCATGGATTTTATTTCGGATCTTCCTGTGTCTCAGAGGATGTCTGTTATCTAGGTGGTTTGTGACCGGTTCTCTAAAATGGTCCATTTGGTACCTTTGTCTAAATTGCCTTCCTCCTCTGATTTGGTTCCATTGTTTTTTCAGCATGTGGTTCGTTTGCATGGCATTCCGGAGAATATTGTGTCTGACAGAGGTTCCCAGTTTGTCTCCAGGTTTTGGCGTTCCTTTTGTGCTAGGATGGGCATTAATTTGTCTTTTTCTTCGGCGTTCCATCCTCAGACAAATGGCCAAACTGAGCGAACAAATCAAACCTTGGAAACCTATTTGAGATGCTTTGTGTCTGCTGATCAGGATGATTGGGTGGCTTTCTTGCCGTATGCCGAGTTTGCCCTTAATAATCGGGCCAGTTCGGCTACTTTGGTTTCGCCTTTTTTTTGTAATTTTGGTTTCCATCCTCGTTTTTCTTCAGGGCAGATTGAGCCTTCTGATTGTCCTGGTGTTGATTCCGTGATGGACAGGTTACAGCAGATTTGGACTCATGTGGTAGACAATTTGACGTTGTCTCAGGAAAAGGCTCAGCGTTTTGCTAACCGCCGTTGGTGTGTTGGTCCTCGGCTTCGTGTGGGTGATTTAGTCTGGTTATCTTCTCGTCATGATCCTATGAAGGTTTCTTCCCCTAAGTTCAAGCCTCGGTTTATTGGTCCTTATAAGATTTCTGAGATTATCAATCCAGTATCTTTTCGTTTGGCCCTTCCAGCCTCTTTTGCCATCCACAATGTTTTCCATAGATCGTTGTTGTGGAGATATGTGGTACCTGTGGTTCCCTCTGTTGATCCTCCTGCCCCGGTGTTGGTTGAGGGGGAATTGGAATATGTGGTTGAAAAAATTTTGGATTCTCGTTTTTCGAGGCGGAGGCTTCAGTATCTTGTCAAGTGGAAGGGTTATGGCCAGGAGGATAATTCTTGGGTGGTTGCCTCCAATGTCCATGCCGCCGATTTGGTTCGTGCTTTTCACTTGGCTCGTCCTGATCGGCCTGGGGGCTCTGGTGAGGGTTCGGTGACCCCTCCTCAAGGGGGGGTACTGTTGTGAATTCCGCTCTTGGGCTCCCTCCGGTGGTTGTAAGTGGCACTTTTGTGAATTCTGCTCTTGGGCTCCCTCCTGTGGTTTTGAGTGGTATAGCTGCTTCTTGGATTTAGTATCAGCAGCTGCTTCCACTGATCTTCTTTCTGCTCGACTATTTTAGTCTGGCTTTATCCCTCAATCAATGCCAGTTGCCAATTGTTCTTGCCTGGAGGAACGGCTCTTGGATTTCCCTGACTCTCTGACCCGTTCAGCAAAGTTAAGTCCTTGCTTGTCCTTTTGCAGTCCACTTGTTGTGGACTTATTGTTCAGCACATTTATGTTTTGTTCATTTGTCCAGCTTATCAGTATGTATCTGTTTAGCTAAGCTGGAAGCTCTGGGCTGCAGATTTTGCCCTCCACACCTTTAGTCAGGTGTGGAGATTTTTGCATATCTCTGCGGTGGACTTTTTCTAGTTTTTATTACTGACCGCACAGTGTTTCTTTCCTTACTGTCTATCTAACTAGAATTGGCCGCCTTTGCTAAAATCTTGTTTCATACTATGTATGTCATTTCCTTCTCCTCTCACAGCCAATATTTGTGGTGGGCTGTCCTATCCTTTGGGGATTTTCTCTGAGGCAAGATAGCTTTCCTGTTTCTACCTTTAGGGGTAGCTAGTTCTCCGGCTGTGACGAGATGTCCAGGGAGTGACAGGAACATTCCACGGCTACTGCTAGTGTTGTGTTAAGATCAGGGACTGCGGTCTGTATAGTTACCACCTGCCCAGAGCTAGTCTCATGTCGCTCCTAAATTACCAGTCCATAACAATACGGCAATCAGACTAGTTCCCTGGATCAATGCCCTATCAAGGAATCTAGTGTATATACCCTGTAACATTATACTTTTCTAGAAAGGTATCCAGTCCCCTCTTAAATTTAAGTAATGAATCACTCATTACAACATCATACGGCAGAGAGTTCCATAGTCTCACTGCTCTTACAGTAAAGAATCCGCGTCTGTTATTATGCTTAAACCTTCTTTCCTCCAGATGTAGAGGATGCCCCCTTGTCCCTGTCTCAGGTCTATGATTAAAAAGATCAATGTGTTTGATCCAGGTACGGACTGGGGCTGAAATTTAGCCCTGGTATTTGAAATCACACAGATCCATGTTCTCCCAGTCCACATGAACCAAATGGAATATAATACTAATATTACCCTGCATGGAGGAAAGGAAGATTTTCTACAAGACCAATATTTCTAACGATACCCGTGGCATGCTGGGGTAAGTGACGGTGTCAGCGACTTTGTGCTCCATCACACCTCTTAACAGTATAGGTATCTTGAGAACACCGATTCTGTTACCAATGTAGCAGACAAGGTAGCCCATGATCAGACAGGCCCTTTTTGCATTTGCCAGAATTGCCAGATGACCAGTCCGGCCCTGGTTTGCTGTCAATGATATGGGACATTGCCCTCCGATCGCTCTTCTTTGGAGTTCCACTCATTCTTAGTCTTCTGATGCTGACTCGACCTCATGTGGTCATTGACGTGGATCGTGTCCACGTGACCACATGAAGGTCAAGTTAGAGGTAGAGCCAGAATACTCACAACGAGGAGTAGAGATCAGAGGACCATGTGGAACAGGTATAGAGAGGGCTAGGAGAGGTGAGTACTGAATATATATATATTTTTTTAACACTTTCCCGGCCTTCAGAATACAGAAAATTGCATTTTCTGGAATTGAAACAAACTCTTGAATTCGTCACAAAATTAATTCTTTTAGAAGGTGCTCATCTCTAATAATATTTTTAAATCAGCAAATCAATTCCAAACAAATCAAATTCATTTAGTTTCCCCCCCCTCAAATTTATGGCAATTCCAAATGTTGGATGAATCACTTTATGCAAATGTTGCAAAATGGCGATCATTTTGCTAAACTTGAAATGGTTGGAGATGAGTTTAAAAAATTATAAAAAATATATAGTCACATCTTCCCTGCCCTGCCCTGTACAGCTGCAGAGCCACTCACTTCTCTTGTCCGGTGTTCCAAGAGGAATCACTGTGTATATGCTCCATAATGCAAAAGCTACATAGAGAAGAGTTCATCCTGCAAGAAGCAAAGACTCATGGCTAAGCTAGAATATGAAGAAGGACATGGCCTGGTCCACAATGGTTAATTATAGATGAAGCTTCAGGACCTAAACAGATCCTGTCATCTGTATATTGTCACATGCCTCTTCATCACCCAAGTTCTTGCTGTTACATACTTATCACCCAAGGTCGTCCTGTTACATACTTATCATTACCCAAGGTCATCCTGTTATATAGTTGTCATCATCCAAAGTCGTCCTGTTACATGATCAGAGCGGGAAGCTCAGGGATTGTTTTGCAGATTGCCACATTTGTAGAGATGTTTTTGTTACTTCTATGTCAATGGTTGGAGATATAAAGAAGAAAACACTCTCAAGGCTTGCCTTGCTTGAGTGCAAAAAAGCTACTTATTAAATCGGAATCACAAGAGAGAAGGAATAATAGGGCCTTATGGCGAAATGTCTACAGCCTTCAGATTAGTTCAGCAACTTTCACCGCAATCCAATTCTCCTAATCTCCAATGAATGCCTCAATCTTTCCTATAATAATCACCTGATGTGAAACTCCGTGTCCGCCATTACGATCCAAAGTGGCGCCTACAAGAGTGCACAGCCTAATGTAATCTTTATTCAGTGCAGAACTATTAAGTCGTGGGTGTAAATGCCATTCTATCAAAACTTTGCTTCTGACTTCACGCTAATCTGTAGATTCCTGGGACAGAATGCTGTAGGAGACTAAATAAATTCATAAAAAGTAACAAAATGACGTAAGAGACATCGATAGAAATGTTTCAAGGACACATCTGTCGAAAATGTGTGTGTGAACATCAACTGATGTCACAACCTCTCGGCAGGTCTGAGATATGTGACACTATTTTACGCACCGCTCATCTCCGCCTGCAGATGTCCATCACTGATTCCTTTAGTAGGAGACTCCCCAAAAGCTGCAGTGCATAAGAATGAGTGAACCTGATGAAACTTGAATTCGACAGATTCGCTCAAATTCGTCCTTTGGTTTGATTCACATCAAACTCATTTGATGAGAATTGATTGTGCCTTATTACATTCTGATGCCTCTCCCGACCCCACAGGGTAATAAATGTAGGTTTTACAAAGTGTAAAAATATATATTCACGTCTCCCAGGCCCTGACCTTCTGCATTGTCCTTCTTATCTTCATCTTCACAATTCTGGTCGAGTCTTTGGCACTACCAGGGCGGACTTTTAATGACATCATGGATCAACATACGTCAGGGATTAGTCAGTGCTGAAGGCACCGAAGATGAAGATTGCAGACTTGTGATGAGAAGACCAGAACTGAACTGTGAAGACAAGGTCTTGAGATCTGAGGAGTAGTGGGTGTCATTTTCTTCTGCTTTGAACCACTTCTTATGCATTATGAATCCAGTAAAATGGTGGCTGTCTGGCCATTATTTTGCTGTATTTATATGAAGCAGATGGAATAAAGTTCAGATTCTAGTGACACTATTTATCTGGATGCTGTATGACACTATTTATCTGGATGCTGTATGATACTATTTATCCATATAATGTAAGTCCACAAGGACAGGGTCCTCTCCCCTCTGTACCAGTCTGCCACTGTAAACTTGTTTACTGTAAACAATATCTATAACTCTGTATGTAACCCCTTTCTCATGTACAGCACCATGGAATTAACGATGCTATATAAATAATAATAATAATAATAATAATAATAAATCTGGATGCTGTATGACACTATATACAGTATATGTGGAGTGCCCCCACTGCCGCAGGGCCGAGGGGCACCCGGTACCGGGCCTCTGTGTCTCGGTTCTGGGGTTGTCACGGTGGCTAGGCCCGGTCCGTGACCCTGCTGAGGGGCGTCCAATGAAGGTTGGAGAGTGTGATGATGTTGTGGTGTGGTGCAGGTCGCGGTGAATAACGAGGACACCAGGTTGCAGTCTCTTTACCTCTTTACTGAAGGCTTCAGGATCCTCAGTCCGGAATACGGTTAACCGGGCTACCTGAGTCCGGCCGGTCCGATGGCACCTCCAGAGTTCCCTTTGCAGATGGAAATCTGTGCCTACCTTCTAGCGCTTGTGTGTTGTGGTCCTTCCCTGCTGTGCTTACGGGAGAGTTCCCACAACTGTTGTGTCTGTTTCTGAAGTTCCCTCACAACTCGATTATGATGTTCTTCTTCGTCCTCCCAGATGATATGGCTAGGATGCACCTGTATGACGGGTAGGCTCGGAGCTCTTCCTGGACCCTAGTGTCGCCCCTCTCCAAATGTTGCCCCCTATGTCTTCTTAGGTGATTTGAGTGAGACAGCCCGCCTATAACTGACTGTCCTGCCGTAGGTTTGAAGTAAGGCCTGGAGCTCAATACTTCCTCGGCGTTTCCGGACACCGGCTACGCGCCTCAGTAGGATGTTGCCTCGTCTTACATCACGACTCCTACTGGTGTTTCTCCTTGTTGCGTTGATCTCGTTTCTCACTCAGCACAATAAACCTCGCTTCTTGTCCTTTCTTGGGGTACCGCCGCGATGAAGTGCAGGCGCGGTCCCGTAACGTTCTTTCTGTTCGCTAGGCCTCTGTCAGGATCCCACCCCTGACAGGGACCCCCCTGAATCTTCCCCTGCAACACCCTCTGCCACAGGATGTTGCCTGGTTCCAACCCAGTCAGCTTCTGTCTAACTTCCTATCTAACCCCCAGTTTTACCAGATTGTGAGGAGTGGCCTAATACATAGCACCCTTAGCTCCCCCTGGAGGCCAGACTGTGAAGTGTATTGGTGTCTGTGATACCTGGTCAGGTGAACTCCTTCAGTGCCATCAGACGTACCATAGCCCCCCTTAGCGGCGGAGCATCAGTACTGCAATGACCAGGACTCTGGGGCGCTGCATCTGCATGCTGTATGGCGCTATTTATCTGGATGCTTCTTGACACTATATATCTGGATTCTGTATGACGCGATTTTTCTGGATGATCTATGACACTCTATCTGGATGCTGTAGGACACTATATCTGGATGCTATATGATGCTATTTATCTGGATACTTCATGACACTATATATGTGGATTCTGTATTTCACTTTATCTAGATGCTTCCTGATGCTATAAATATGGCTGCTGTATGATACTATCTATCGGGATACTTCATAACACTATTTATCTGGATGTTGTATGACACTATATATCTGGATGCTGTATGAAAGACTATCTGAATGTTTTATCACACTATTAATATAAATTCTGTATGACATAATTTATCTGAATTTCATGCGTCACTTTCTGGATATTGTACCACACCTGAATACTGTATGAGATGGATGTAGAATGGCACTTTCTGAATGCTGATTTTTTTCTGGATGCTGTATGACATTATTTATCTGGCTGCTATAAGACACTATTTATCCGGATACTGTATGATCCTATTTATCTGCATGCTGTAATACACTTTTTCCAGATACTGTATGACTCTTTATCTGATTTCTGTATAGCAGTATTTACATGGATGCTGTATAACTATTTACCTAGATGCATTATGACTAGTGTTGAGCATTCCGATACCGCAAGTATCGGGTATCGGCCGATACTTGCGGTATCGGAATTCCGATACCGGGATTCTGATACTTGCCGCGTATCGGATACCGGAATCGGAAGTTCCCAGATTCAAAATGCAGAAATTCAGCCAATGAGAATGATTTCAAGTGTGGGCACATCCTGTTCAGCATGGAGGGCATGAAACTACTGGCATGGCTGTGATTGGCTGCTGAAATGATGTCATGATGCAGTTTAAGGCTATGTTCACACGTTCAGGATTTCCATCCTTTTTTTTTCCTGACTGAATCTGCAGGTCTCTGCAGAAAACGCAGGTGCGTTTTTGGTGCGTTTTTGGTGCGTTTTTGGTGCGTTTTTTGGTGCGTTTTTTAGTGCGGTTTTTTGTGCGTTTTGTATGCAGTTTTCTCTGCAAATTGTCTGTGTTTGACACAAATAAAGCTTTAACTGCAGTGGGGGAAAAAAAAAAAAGAAATGATGTCATTTCCTTGGCCAACCCTTTTCTTCTTCCATCCTCCATTTTGGGACTAAACACCAAAATGAGTGGACGTGTTTTGAATGACAGCGCTCCGCGTTTTGCGCCGCATGCGTCACTGCAGCGCACGCATCCGGGCGCAGAGGACGCAGCAAGTTGCATTTTTGCTGCGTCCAAAATCAATCAAAAAAAGGACGCATGCGGCGCAATACGCAGCGTTGTGCATGCGTTTTGCTGCGTTTTACTTTGCGTTGTGTGTTGCGGCGCCGACGCTGCGGCGCACAACGCAAATGTGAACATAGCCTAAGTGCCACGTATTTCAGTGCCACGTGCCACGTATTTAAGTGCCACGTATTTAAGTGCCACGTGCCACGTATTTCAGTGCCACGTATTTCAGTGCCACGTATTTCAGTGCCACGTGCCACGTATTTAAGTGCCACGTGCCACGTATCTCAGTGCCACGTGCCACGTATTTAAGTGCCACGTGCCACATATTTAAGTGCCACGTGCCACGTATTTCAGTGCCACGTGCCACGTATTTCAGTGCCACGTGCCACGTATTTCAGTGCCACGTGCCACATATTTCAGTGCCACGTATTTCAGTGCCACGTGCCACGTATTTAAGTGCCACGTGCCACGTATTTAAGTGCCACGTGCCACGTATCTCAGTGCCACGTGCCACGTATTTAAGTGCCACGTGCCACATATTTAAGTGCCACGTGCCACGTATTTCAGTGCCACGTGCCACGTATTTCAGTGCCACGTGCCACGTATTTAAGTGCCACGTGCCACATATTTCAGTGCCACGTGCCACGTATTTCAGTGCCACGTGCCACGTATTTAAGTGCCACGTGCCACGTATCACGTATTTCAGTGCCACGTATTTAAGTGCCACGTGCCACGTATTTAAGTGACACGTATCATGTATTTAAGTGACACGTATCACGTATAAGTGACACGTGTCACGTATTTAAGTGACACGTATCACGTATAAGTGACACGTGTCACGTATTTAAGTGCCACGTATTTAAGTGCCACGTATCCCACGAAGATTTTCCATGGAGAACAGACACATCCAGAGATATGTCTGCTCTCCACGGATGCAGCAACACACTGACAGGAGCCATAGTTCCTGTCGGTGTGTCACTGCGCATGCGCGAGCGAGTTTACCGGCGGTCATTGACCCCGGCACTCTCGCTTAACGGCAGTGCTGCGTGGGAAAGTTCAACGCAGCTGTACTGCTGTTAACCGAGACGCCGGAGTCATTGAACTCCGGAACAGTACGCGACACACTGCTAGGAGCTTCGCTCCTGGCAGTGTATCGCCGGAGAGCAGCCGATCGGCGTGGGACACTCGTTTTATGGATTCTGCGGACAGGGAGTATGGATTTGGTTTATTATTTTGCGATTTTTTCCTGGAGGATCGAGGGCTTCGCCTACAAGTGTGCTGTTGGTGAGTATATACTCTATGTTATGTGTTGTATGTACTGTACTGTGTGTCATGTATGTGTATTGTGTGTAGGTGTTTGGTGTAACTTTACCATTGTGCTAAGTCGCCGGACACAGGGACAACTCTCCCATCCTAATACCGGATGGGAGTAGTAGTCCATACGGCGACTTAGCACAATGGTGGCACTAGCGTCGCATGGGGACACGCACACACACACGCATACACACACACATACACATACACACACACACACAGACACACACACACACATACACACACACACAGACACACATACCAAATCAATCAAACGGCCGACACGATCCCCATGCGCCGGTATGCCTCCATGTCTCTCCGCCCACGCACTTCCGGCCCCGCACTTCCGCCGGCTTCCCCGCACTTCCGGCTGCAGCGGTTCTGCACAACAAACCGCAGTAAAACCCGCAGATATATTTTTGATCTGCGGGTTTTACTGCGATTTTGACCTCACAATGGAGGTCTATGGGTGCAGAACCGCTGCGGTTCAGGAAGAAGAATTGACATGCTCCTTCTTTTTTCCGGGAGCTATTCAGCACGGCTTTTTTTTTAAATTTCCGGACCATGTGCACAGTGTGTCCTGTTTTCCATAGGGTACAGTGTACTGTACCCTGCATGGAAAACAGCTGCGGAACCGCAGCGGCAAAACCGCCGCGGTTCCGCGGTAAAAAACGCACTGTGTGAACATGGCCTAAAAGTCGCTGGCGCCATTTTGCGATCACTCTGCTGTGAATTCAGTTAGTGACAGGACGCTGTTTGCTGACTGAGGGCCAGTTTAGAGATAGCGATTTGCTTCTTTGTGCTTTCCAAAGGCTAATTTAGCAACCGCTGTGTTCACCTACTATTCACCTTGCTTTTGCCTTGTAGCGCTGTTTTCACAGCGATCTGCAAGGTCTGTGTGTGTGTGTGTGTGTGAGTGCAGCCCACTCTCTAGTCTGAGTGCAGCCACATAGGCCATCCATAGCTGGTTGTATTCAGTTCAGGGAGGGTGGTTCATTGCCTCATACTGTCCTTTTTTTTTTTTTTTTCCAAGTAGTGTAGTCTGCTGCTAATTTATTCAAAAAAATCCTATTAGTGTCTTTCCACCCGTCTCCAGCTAATTTGTGGAAAAACACTACATAGGATAACGTAGAGGAGGGTTTTTGGGCCTTGCAGCGCCGTTTACGGCTGTCTGCACAGTCTCCGTGTGACTGCAGCTCGCCCTGTAGTCTGTGAGCAGCCATAGCCTGGTTGTCTCCAGCTCAGGGTTCTTCACTGCGTCATACCGCCAAATCAATTTTCATTTTGTTTTAAGTAGTGTAGTCTGCTGCTAATTTATTCAAAAAATTCCTATTAGTGTCTTTCCACCCGTCTCCAGCTAATTTGTGGAAAAACACTAGATAGGATAACGTAGAGGAGGGTTTTTGGGCCTTGCAGCGCCGTTTACGGCTGTCTGCACGGTCTCCGTGTGACTGCAGCTCGCCCTGTAGTCTGTGAGCAGCCATAGCCTGGTTGTCTCCAGCTCAGGGTTGTTCACTGCGTCATACCGCCAAATCAATTTTCATTTTGTTTTAAGTAGTGCAGGCTGCTGCACATTTTTTCAAAAAATTCCTATTAGTGTCTTTCCACCCGTCTCCAGCTAATTTGTGGAAAAACACTAGATAGGATAACGTAGAGGAGGGTTTTTGGGCCTTGCAGCGCCGTTTACGGCTGTCTGCACGGTCTCCGTGTGACTGCAGCTCTATCCGTTGTCAGTTCAGCCCCCAAAAAATAAATAAATAATAAAGTTCACCAAACACACCAGTTACACCACTTTACATTTGTGTAGGCCACATTAGCTCATATTAAAGTCTAGTCCACACTTTAGAAAATTAGTGTTTCTTATACCTGTTAGGAGGAGTTGTTCAGGAATAAGCACACAAAGCCGTTAGTACTTTTCTGCTTATCTTTATCAGTCAACCAAGATGAAGAAGGCAGTGAGTAAGGCACGTGGGCGTGGGCGCGGAGCAGGGAGGGGACGTGGGGATTCTGTGCCTGCTGCGGGCACCGGTGACTCATCAGCACCCACTTTCACCAGGCAACAGTCGTTCATGGGCAGCTTTGTGTCAGAGCGCCGTACACCGCTGCTGCGTGAAGAACAAATTGATGCCGTTGTCGGATGGATGGCAGCTAATGCATCAACTTCAATTAGTGCCACATCCTCTCAGACACAGAGCACTGGAGAGCAGCCATCTGTCTCTTCACCACCTGCCAAATTGCCCAGGCAGACAGAGAGCCCAGGGCAGGAGCCGTCTCTACTTCTGTTCTCTGAATCTCTTGGCTTGGAAACAGGGGGCCAGCCAAGCAGCATTGGAGAAATGGAAGAAGAGGCAGGGTGCAGTGATGCCCAACAGCTTTTTCTCTCTTCCTCTGAAGAGGCGGGTGGGCCAGTGGCTCCGGTCACCACATCGCAGGCCGCATCAGCTGATGATGACACTCAGGTGCCACTTACTGGTGCGTGCTCTGCTGCTGAGACTACCCAGGAGGAGCAGTTGGGGGCAGAGGGTAGTGTAGATGATGAGGTCCTTGACCCATCTTGGCGTGAGGGACAGGAAGGTGGTGGGAGCAGCTCTGAGGAAGAGATTCCCCGTACGGCCCAAAGAGGGAGAGGGAGGGGGAAGACTGCGGATCCTGCAGCCTCCGCTTTGGCACCCGTTAGGAGCATGTTTCTTCCAAAAGCCAAAAAGGGCGCTCCCAAGACTTGCAGTGCCTGGTCCTTTTTTGACACAGTTGCAGATGACATTTGCTATGTCAGATGCAAGGTGTGTCATCAAAAAGTCAAAAGAGGTCGAAATGTCAGCAACCTCAATACCTCCAACATGTGGAAACATGTGCGCACCAGGCACCCGGCGGAGTTAGAAAAACACACTGAAGAGCTAGGCCAACCAACAGCGGCAGCTACCACCTCTTCTGCTCGTGTTGCCTCTTCCTCCAGCTCACACGCAGCTGGTTCGGCTTCCTCCCAGGATCGCCGTGGAAGAACCTCTGGCCCTGTTGTCCAGAGACCCGCTGTAATTCCACCCGCAGCACCACTTTCCCAGTCATCCACACACTCCCAGCCCAGTCTACAGCCATCGGTAGTACAGGCATGGGAGAAAAGGCGGCCTTTCTCGTCAAACCACCCACGAGCACAGGCTCTGACTGCAGGCATTGCCAAACTTCTGTCACTGGAAATGCTGTCATTCAGGCTGGTGGAGACTGACAGCTTCCGTGACTTGATGTCATTGGCAGTCCAACAGTACAATGTGCCCAGCCGCTTTTACTTCAGCAGGCAAGCCGTCCCTGCCCTGCACAAGCATGTGGAGGGACACATAAAACACGCGCTACTGAACGCCGTCAGTAGCAAGGTCCACCTCACCACCGATGCGTGGACCAGTCAACATGGACAGGGGCGATACCTTTCCCTCACTGCCCATTGGGTTAATGTCGTTGAGCCGGGTACAGACCGTGCGAGTGGCGCAGGACGTGTCCTGCCCACTCCAAGGATTGCAGGAATCCATTCTGTACGCATTGACTCCTCCTCTTACACCAGTTCCTCAGAATCATCGCTGCAGGAGCCGTCACAGTCCACCTCCACATGGACCCGTGATGAACGTGTACCTGTTACGACCGACATGAGCACAGCCGTGGCCAAACGTCAACAGGCCGTCTTGAAATTAATTTTTTTTGGGAATCGTTGCCACACAGCGCAGGAGCTCTGGAATGCCATCAAGCAAGAGAGCGATGTGTGGTTTGTGCCAGCGAATCTCCAGCCAGGCATGGTAGTGTGTGATAATGGCCGAAATCTGGTGGCAGCTCTGGGCCTCGGCAACCTCACTCACATCCCATGTCTGGCACATGTGCTCAATTTGGTCGTGCAGAGCTTTTTGAGGGACTATCCGGATCTTGATGCACTGCTGCACAAGGTCCGCCTAGAGTGTGCTCACTTGCGGCGTTCCAGCACGGCAAAAGCGCGCATTGCGGCTCTGCAGCGCCGACACCGCCTGCCGGAACATCGCATCATATGTGACCTACCTACCAGGTGGAATTCCACGTTACATATGTTGGAGCGGTTGTGTGAGCAGCAGCAAGCTGTAATGGAGTACCAGCTGCTTCAGGCGCAAAGAAGTCGCACTCCGCGCCTTTCAGACTTCACAACCACAGAGTGGGCCACTATGAAGGACGTCTGCCAGGTTTTGCGTCCCTTTGATTATTCCACGCGGATGGCGAGTGCAGATGATGCACTAGTCAGCATGACTGTCCCCCTTATCTGCCTGCTTGAAAAATCACTGCAAGCGCTAAGGGATGATGTTGTGGAAGAGGTGGAGGATGAGGATTCACCATTTCCATCATCTTCTGGACAGTCAGCGCCACGTGGTTCCTCACAAACGCGTAGGCAGGGGACAGTTTGTGAGGAGGATGAGGAGGAGTCAATGGAGGAGGAAGACATCCGTCCAGAGGAGGGAGTTACACAATTGTCCAGTACTCAGTGTGTACAGCGAGGGTGGGGTGATGACGAGCGGGCAGAGATCACGCCTCCAGCAGGGGACAGCGTTTCTTGGGCAGTTGGCAGTCTGCAGCACATGGTGGATTACATGCTGCAGTGCCTGAGAAACGACCGCCACATCGCCCACATTCTCAACATGTCTGATTATTATGTGTTCACCCTCCTCGATCCTCGCTACCGGGACAACGTAGAAAGCCTCATCACTCCGATGAACCGGGAGCGAAAAATGCGGGAGTACCAAGACACACTGGTGAATTCCATCATCTTCTCCATTCCAACTGAGAGAAGTGCTGCTAGTGCATTCCAAAGCAGCTCAGTGCGTCCAGGCAGTGGTGGAGGCTCTGCACAAAGAGGGAGCAGAAGCAGTGCCTCTGCCCAAGGCAAGACCAGTATGGCCCAACTGTGGCACAGTTTTCTGTGCCCGCCACAAAAGTCTACACCATCACAGACGGCTCCAGTCAGCAGGAGGCAACAGTTCCGTCAGATGGTGACAGACTACATGTCTTGCCCTCTTGCTGTACTCCCAGACGGCTCTTCCCCTTTCAGGTTTTGGGTCTCAAAGCTGGATACATGGCCAGAGCTAAGCCAGTATGCATTGGAGGTGCTGTCTTGCCCTGCGGCAAGTGTATTATCGGAACGTGTCTTTAGTGCTGCAGGTGGTGTACTAACTGACCGTCGCATGCGACTATCCTCCGATAACGTTGACCGGCTTACTTTCCTGAAAATGAACAAGGCCTGGATCTCGCAGGAATTTGCCACTCCTCTTCCTGATTAAATAATTAGGTGACTGTCTACAGTATCCAGGTCTCCTGTTGTGTTCATCTTTCTACCACCTGAACTGTAATTCCTGGGCTCCAACACCGCCAGTTGAGGCTCAGAAGTGCCGTCTGCACAGTCAAAACATACGACCCAGTGTTATTGGGTTTCAGTAACGTCAGCTGATCCCCAGCTGTGTAGCCGGCAATGTGTCCTGCGACCGCCACGCTGACACAACAACTGAAATGTAAGGGAATCTGTCCCCCCCCCCCCAAGGCGTTTGTTACTGAAAGAGCCACCTTGTGCAGCAGTAATGCTGCACAAGGAAAAGGTAGCTATTTTTGTTTAGCTCCTTGCACACGCAGAACTTAACACTTATAAAATGTGTCCACTGATACTGTAAAACCGTCCCGGAGGTGGGACTTTCCTTCGTAATATGACGCAGCACAGCCGTCATTCCTACCCCCTTGGCGCCGTGCCCTGGCTCCTCAGCGTTGTTTGATTCCGTCCCGGAGCCTGCGCTGTTATGTTATCCCGTGACCAGGCACACTTAGCGCTGCCCGTCTTCTGGCATCATTTGGTGTCAGGATGGCTGCGCCTGTGCGGCCGTGCTGGCCGAGAGCCCGCCTCGCAGTGTCTTCTGATTTAATCCCACTGGGGGCCTGGGATCCATGGACATGCGCAGTGCATATCTGAACCTCCACCTCTCACTCATCTCCCTATGGCTTCTTCAGACTGTTCGGTGTCAGCTGGTCCCTAATAGCATGCCACGGCCATGACACCGCACAGTCTTAAGAAGCCGTAGGGAGGGGAGTGAGAGGCGAGGATATGCACTGCGCATGGCCACGGATCCCAGGCCCGCAGTGGGATTACATTAGACGACACTGCGAGGCGGGCTCTCGGCCAGCGCGGCCGCACAGGCGCAGACAGCCTGACACCAAATGATGTCAGAAGATGGGCAGCGCTAAGTGTGCCTGGACACGGGATAACATAACAGCGCAGGCTCCGGGACGGAATCAAACAACGCTGAGGAGCCGGGGCACGGCGTCGGGGGGGGGGTAGGAATGACGGCTGTGCTGCGTCATATTACGAAGGAAAGTCCCACCTCCGGGACGGTTTCACGGTTTCAGGGGACACATTTTATAAGTGTTTAGTTCTTTGTTTGCAAGGAGCATGATGAAAAGAGCCACCTTTTCCTTTTGCATCTTTTGTGCTGCACAAGCTGGCTCTTTCAGCTACAAACGCCTTGGGGGGGGGGGTTAAAGGTTCCCTTTCGACTTTCTCAGGCTTCGGCCTACATTGTGTTCCTCTGCTTTTCCACCTGTCCCTGGGCTCCAACACCGCCAGTTGCCGTCCAGAAGTGCTGTATGCACAGTCCCAACAGTCGCTCCTCTGTTATTGGGGTTCAGTAACGTCAGCTGTTCCCCTGCTGTGTGTGTGGCAATCCCTCCTACCTCCTCCTACCTCCTCCTCCTCCACCTGTCCCTGGGCTCCAACACCGCCAGTTGCCGTCCAGAAGTGCTGTACGCACAGTCAACAGTCCCTCCTCTGTTATTGGGGTTCAGTAACGTCAGCTGTTCCCCTGCTGTGTGTGTGGCAATCCCTCCTACCTCCTCCTACCTCCTCCTCCTCCACCTGTCCCTGGGCTCCAACACCGCCAGTTGCCGTCCAGAAGTGCTGTACGCACAGTCAACAGTCCCTCTGTTATTGGGGTTCAGTAACGTCAGCTGTTCCCCTGCTGTGTGTGTGGCAATCCCTCCTACCTCCTCCTACCTCCTCCTCCTCCACCTGTCCCTGGGCTCCAACACCACCAGTTGCCGTCCAGAAGTGCTGTACGCACAGTCAACAGTCCCTCCTTTGTTATTGGGGTTCAGTAACGTCAGCTGTTCCCCTGCTGTGTGTGTGGCAATCCCTCCTACCTCCTCCTACCTCCTCCTCCTCCACCTGTCCCTGGGCTCCAACACCGCCAGTTGCCGTCCAGAAGTGCTGTACGCACAGTCAACAGTCCCTCCTCTGTTATTGGGGTTCAGTAACATCAGCTGTTCCCCAGCTGTGTGTGTGGCAATCCCTCCTACCTCCTCCTACCTCCTCCTCCTCCACCTGTCCCTGGGCTCCAACACCGCCAGTTGCCATCCAGAAGTGCTGTACGCACAGTCAACAGTCCCTCCTCTGTTATTGGGGTTCAGTAACATCAGCTGTTCCCCTGCTGTGTGTGTGGCAATCCCTCCTACCTCCTCCTACCTCCTCCTCCTCCACCTGTCACTGGGCTCCAACACCGCCAGTTGCCGTCCAGAAGTGCTGTACGCACAGTCAACAGTCCCTCCTCTGTTATTGGGGTTCAGTAACGTCAGCTGTTCCCCTGCTGTGTGTGTGGCAATCCCTCCTACCTCCTCCTACCTCCTCCTCCTCCACCTGTCCCTGGGCTCCAACACCGCCAGTTGCCGTCCAGAAGTGCTGTACGCACAGTCAACAGTCCCTCCTCTGTTATTGGGGTTCAGTAACGTCAGCTGTTCCCCTGCTGTGTGTGTGGCAATCCCTCCTACCTCCTCCTACCTCCTCCTCCTCCACCTGTCCCTGGGCTCCAACACCGCCAGTTGCCGTCCAGAAGTGCTGTATGCACAGTCAACAGTCCCTCCTCTGTTATTGGGGTTCAGTAACGTCAGCTGTTCCCCTGCTGTGTGTGTGGCAATCCCTCCTACCTCCTCCTACCTCCTCCTCCTCCACCTGTCCCTGGGCTCCAACACCGCCAGTTGCCGTCCAGAAGTGCTGTACGCACAGTCAACAGTCCCTCCTCTGTTATTGGGGTTCAGTAACGTCAGTTGTTCCCCTGCTGTGTGTGTGGCAATCCCTCCTACCTCCTCCTACCTCCTCCTCCTCCACCTGTCCCTGGGCTCCAACACCGCCAGTTGCCGTCCAGAAGTGCTGTACGCACAGTCAACAGTCCCTCCTCTGTTATTGGGGTTCAGTAACGTCAGCTGTTCCCCTGCTGTGTGTGTGGCAATCCCTCCTACCTCCTCCTACCTCCTCCTCCTCCACCTGTCCCTGGGCTCCAACACCGCCAGTTGCCGTCCAGAAGTGCTGTACGCACAGTCAACAGTCCCTCCTCTGTTATTGGGGTTCAGTAACGTCAGCTGTTCCCCTGCTGTGTGTGTGGCAATCCCTCCTACCTCCTCCTACCTCCTCCTCCTCCACCTGTCCCTGGGCTCCAACACCGCCAGTTGCCGTCCAGAAGTGCTGTACGCACAGTGCCAAACACCTCGCCAATGTGTTAGTGGGGTTCAGCACCGCCAGCTGTTCCCCTGCTGTGTATACGGCAACGTGTACTGCGACCGCCACGCAGGCACAACAAGTTAAATTTAAGGGAACCTGTCCCCCCCCCCCCCAGGCGTTTGTTACTGAAGGAGCCACCTTGTGCAGCAGTAATGATGCAAAGGGAAAAAGTGCCTCTTTTCGTGGTGCTCCTTGCACATGCTGAACCTAACACTTATGAAATGTGTCCCCTCACAGCGTTAAACCGTCCGGTAGGTGGAACTTTCCTTTGTCGTGTGACGCAGCACAGCCATCATTTTTACCCCCTTGGCGCCGTGCGCCGCCTCCTCAGCGTTGTTTGAATCTGTCCCGGAGCCTGCGCTGTTAGGTTAGCCCTTGGCCATGCACACATTTTGCGCTGCCCGTCTTCTGACATCATTTGGTGTCAGGCTGGCTGCGCCTGTGCGGGTGCGCTGGCCGAGATCCCGCCTCGCAGTGTCGTCTAATGTAATCCCACCGCGGGCCTGGGATCCGTGGCCATGCGCAGTGCATATCCTCGCCTCTCACTCCCCTCCCTACGGCTTCTTCAGACTGTGCGGTGTCAGCTGATCCCTAATAGCATGCCACGGCCGTGAAGAAGCCGTAGGGAGGGGAGTGAGAGGCGAGGATATGCACTGCGCATGGCCACGGATCCCAGGCCCGCGGTGGGATTACATTAGACGACACTGCGAGGCGGGATCTCGGTCAGCGCACCCGCACAGGTGCAGCCAGCCTGACACCAAATGATGTCAGAAGACGGGCAGCGCAAAATGTGTGCATGGCCAAGGGCTAACCTAACAGCGCAGACTCCGGGACAGATTCAAACAACGCTGAGGAGGCGGCGCACGGCGCCACGGGGGTAAAAATGATGGCTGTGCAGCGTCACACGACAAAGGAAAGTTCCACCTACCGGACGGTTTAACGCTGTGAGGGGACACATTTCATAAGTGTTAGGTTCAGCATGTGCAAGGACCATAATTAAAAGAGCTAAGTTTACCTTTTCCAGCATTAGTGCTGTACACGATGGCTCTTTCAGCTACAAACGCCTGGGGGGGGGGGGGTTAAAGGTTTCCTTTCAACTTGCTCCGGTGCAGGCTTCGGCCTACACTCCGCTCCCCCTGCTCCTCCTGCTGACCCTGGGCTCTAACACCGCCAGTTGGGGCCCGGTACTGCTAGCTGCACAGAGAAAAACACCAGCCAATGTGTCAGTGGGGTTCAGCACCGCCAGCTGTTCCCCTGCTGTGCAGCCGGCATCGTGTCCTGCAAAAGCCACGCAGACACAAGAACTGAAATTGAAGGGAACCTGTCCCCCCTCCCCCAGGCGTTTGTACGTTTTTAAGGCCACCTTGTACAGCGGTAATGCTGCATGTGTGCAAGGTGGCTCATAAACGTATTCTCCTCGCACATGTGGAACTGAAAACACGTCTAAAATGTGTCCTCTGTGTGACCATTTAACCGTCCCGGTGGTGTGACTTTCCTTTGTAATGACACGCTGCAACCCCCTTGGTAGCGCTGCCCGTTTTCTGGCATCATTGTTTGGCTGCCTGCGCCTCTGCGGCCGCCCTGACCCACACAACGCCCCTCGGTGTCTTATTTCTTGGGACTGCGAGGGTGTGATTGATGGGCATGAGCAGTGCATCACTTCGCCTGTCCCTCATCTCCTTCCGCCTTCTTCAGACTGTGCGGCTTCATGGCCGTGGCATGCGATAAGGGATCAGCTGACGCCGCACAGTCTGAAGCGGGTGTAAGGACCCGAGTGTGAGAGGCGAACATATGTGCTGCGCCAGGCCATGAATCCCAGCCCCGCAGTGTTTTAACAATGTTAAGACACTGCGGGGCTGGGATTCATGGTCATCGCGAACCACACCGGCCGACATTAAATGATGTCAGAAGATGGGCAGCGCTAACAGCGCTAGGCCAGGGGATAACACGACAGCGCAGACTCCTGTACAGCAAATAACAACGCTCAGGAGGCTGCACCCAGCACCAAGGTGGGATTCTTGACATCTGTGCTGCGTCTCATTACAAAGGGAACTCGCGCCTCCAACACAGTTTGACTGTATAAAGGGCTAAATGTTATACGTGTTTCATTCAGCGTGTGCAAGGAGCAAAATTAAAAGAGCAACCTTTGACTTGTGCAGCACTACTGCTGCATAAGCTGTGGCTCTTCTACTTTGTAACCCCTGAGGGGGGGTTAAAGGTTACCTTTGAAATTGATTCAAGTAGGCTTCGGCCTACACTCTGCTCCCCCTGCAGAGCCCGGGCTCCAACACCGCCAGTTGGGGCCCGGTACTGCTAGCTGCACAGAGCCAAACACCAGCCAATGTGTCAGTGGGGTTCAGCACCGCCAGCTGTTCCCCTGCTGTGCAGCCGGCAACGTGTCCTGCAACTGCCACGCAGGCACAACAGACCCAAAGCTGCCGCCAGTGCAGGCTTCGGCCTACACTCTGCTCCATCTCCTCCTCCTGCTGACCCCGGGCTCTAACACCGCCAGTTGGGGCCCGGTACTGCTAGCTGCACAGAGAAAAACACCAGCCAATGTGTCAGTGGGGTTCAGCACCGCCAGCTGTTCCCCTGCTGTGCAGCCGGCATCGTGTCCTGCAAAAGCCACGCAGACACAAGAACTGAAATTGAAGGGAACCTGTCCCCCCTCCCCCAGGCGTTTGTACGTTTTTAAGGCCACCTTGTACAGCGGTAATGCTGCATGTGTGCAAGGTGGCTCATATACGTATTCTCCTCGCACATGTGGAACTGAAAACACGTCTAAAATGTGTCCTCTGTGTGACCATTTAACCGTCCCGGTGGTGTGACTTTCCTTTGTAATGACACGCTGCAACCCCCTTGGTAGCGCTGCCCGTTTTCTGGCATCATTGTTTGGCTGCCTGCGCCTCTGCGGCCGCCCTGACCCACACAACGCCCCTCGGTGTCTTATTTCTTGGGACTGCGAGGGTGTGATTGATGGGCATGAGCAGTGCATCACTTCGCCTGTCCCTCATCTCCTTCCGCCTTCTTCAGACTGTGCGGCTTCATGGCCGTGGCATGCGATAAGGGATCAGCTGACGCCGCACAGTCTGAAGCGGGTGTAAGGACCCGAGTGTGAGAGGCGAACATATGTGCTGCGCCAGGCCATGAATCCCAGCCCCGCAGTGTTTTAACAATGTTAAGACACTGCGGGGCTGGGATTCATGGTCATCGCGAACCGCACCGGCCGACATTAAATGATGTCAGAAGATGGGCAGCGCTAACAGCGGGTACCTCCTGCTTAGTAACCGGGTTCCAGTAACGTCAGCTGGTCCTCGGTAGTTCCATTGGCTCTTGGACCTTCGGCTACCCATCCGGGTTCCAGCACCGTCAGCTGGTTCTCGGCAGTGTCTTTTGCTCTTGTACCTTCTGCTCCCCATCCTGGTTCCAGTACCGTCAGCTGGTTCCGGGCAGAGCCTTTGGCTTAGGTGCCTCCCTCTGGGTATCCGAGTTCCACCAACATCAGGTGGTCCTTGGTAGTGCTTTCAGGCACGGGTACCTCCTGCTTAGTAACCGGGTTCCAGTAACGTCAGCTGGTCCTCGGTAGTTCCATTGGCTCTTGGACCTTCGGGTAGCCATCCGTTTTCCAGTTCCATCAGCTGGTTCTCGGCATTTTCTCAGCCTTCTTGTACCTTCTGCTACATTTCCAAGTTCAAGAGACTAAACACGATGACCCGGAAGACCACCCCTAAGATGACGACGACACCAGAGACGACAACCACCGTGATGACGACGACCCTGGAGACGATGACCCTGAAGACCACCCCGATGACGACGACCCCGGAGACGACGACCCTGAAGACCACCCCGATGACGACGACCCCGGAGACGACAACCCTGGAGACGACGACGACCTGGAAGACCGAGAAGCAGAAGAACAAGAGGCTGCAGAACAAAGAGCAGAAGAACATTAAGCATAACACTAAATATCAGAGCAAAAAATATTATCTAAATTATAAGCAGAAGAAGACTAAGCAGTGTATGGGGGTGAGTCCGTTCCTCCTCGTGGTGCCCCTGGATAAAGCCTGATGCTGCAGGCCAAACTGAACGCGGACAAATGTAACTGTTTTGTGACAGGCAGAACGGAAGGTGTAATCTTCAAACTTTTATAGATAACAACTACGGGAATGCCTGACACAAATAAGAATATGATGAAGAAGTAGAATATGATGAAGATAATAGTAAAATAAAAAGAATATGAACAATGTAACCCAAAAAATAATAGGTAGAAGATGAAGAAGAAGATGAATAAGGTGAAGAAGCTGATGATGAGGATAATGAAGAAGAAAGTGTGGGAGAAGTAAAAAAGAAGGTGAAGGGCGTGGAAGTAGTGAAACATCAATATCTGGCAAAATAAAAAAAAAATTAACATAGTCAAAATCTTTCTAACGCCGAACGTCATAAAAAAAAAAAAAAAATCCTGCTATTCTATTAGATTGGGCTAAACCTCTGTGCCTTTAATGTCTCCGCCATGTCCCCCAATACAGCCTACATTATTCTTAGTTGTTTTCCTTCATGTAGAATTAACCTACAAGGAAAGAAAGGGTTTATTTTAATTCCGATATTTTCGTCCCATTGACTTGCATTGGGATCGGGTATCGGTATCGGATTAGATCCGATATTTTGACGTTATCGGCCGATACTTTCCGATACCGATACTTTCCGATATCGGAAGGTATCGCTCAACACTAATTATGACTAGTGTTGAGCGATACCGTCCGATACTTGAAAGTATTGGTATCGGATAGTATCGGCCGATACCCGAAAAGTATCGGATATCGCCGATACCCGATACCAATACAAGTCAATGGGACACCAAGTATCCGAAGGTATCCTGATGGTTCCCAGGGTCTGAAGGAGAGGAAACTCTCCTTCAGGCCCTGGGATCCATATTAATGTGTAAAATAAAGAATTAAAATAAAAAATATTGATATACTCACCCGTCCGGAGGCCCCTGCACCTTACCGCTGTTAACCGGCAGCCTGCTTTGCTTAAAATGAGCGCGTTCAGCACCTTCCATGACGTCACGGCTTCTGATTGGTCGCGTGCCGCTCATGTGACCGCCACGCGACCAATCACAAGCCGTGACATCATTCTCAGGTCCTAAATTCCTAGAATGAGGAGTTTAGGGCCTGAGAATGACGTCGCGGCTTGTGATTGGTCGCGTGGCGGTCACATGAGCGGCACGTGACCAATCAGAAGCCGTGACGTCATGGAAGGTGCTGAACGCGCTCATTTTAAGCAAAGCAGGCTGCCGGTTACTACCAGGGCGCATCAGAGGGTGAGTATATCCCTATTTTTTATTTTAATTCTTTATTTTTTACATGGATATGGATCCCAGGGCCTGAAGGAGAGTTTCCTCTCCTTCAGACCCTGGGAACCATACACTGGGAACTTCCGATTCCGATTCCCGATACCACAAAAGTATCGGATCTTGGTATCGGAATTCCGATACCGCAAGTATCGGCCGATACCCGATACTTGCGGTATCGGAATGCTCAACACTAATTATGACACAATTTATCTGGATTCTGTACAACAATATTTACTTGAATGTCACATTTCACTTTGGTAGATACTTTATCACATCTGAATACTGTATGAGTTGGATTTAGAATGATACTATCTAAATGCTGTTTGACCATATTTATCTGAATGCTGTTTGACCCTATTTATGTGAATGTTGTTTGATCCTATTTATCTGGATGTTCTATAACACTACTTATCTGAATGCTGTATGACATTATTTATCTGGCTGCTATAAGACACTATTTATCTGAATGCTGTTTGACCCCATTTATCTGAATGCTGTTTGACCCCAATTATCTGAGTGATGTTTGACCCCAATTATCTGAATGCTGTTTGACCCTATTTATCTGAATGCTGTTTGACCCCATTTATCTGAATGCTGTTTGACCCCAATTATCTGAATGATGTTTGACCCCAATTATGTGAATGCTGTTTGACCCTATTTATCTGAATGCTGTTTGACCCCATTTATCTGAATGCTGTTTGACCCCTATTATCTGAATGATGTTTGACCCCAATTATCTGAATGCTGTTTGACCCTATTTATCTGAATGCTGTTTGACCCCATTTATCTGAATGCTGTTTGTCCCCAACTATCTGAATGCTGCTTGACCCTATTTATCTGAATGCTGTTTGACCCCATTTATCTGAATGCTGTTTGACACCATTTATCTGAATGCTGTTTGACCCCATTTATCTGAATGCTATTTGACCCTATTTATCTGAATGATGTTTGACCCTATTTATCTGAATGCTGTTTGACCCTATTTTATCTGAATGCTGTTTGACCCCATTTATCTGAATGCTGTTTGTCCCCAATTATCTGAATGCTGCTTGACCCTATTTATCCGAATGCTGTTTGACCCCATTTAACTGAATGCTGTTTGACGCCATTTATCTGAATGCTGTTTGACCCCATTTATCTGAATGCTATTTGACCCTATTTATCTGAATGCTGTTTGACTCCAATTATCTGAATGCTGTTTGACCCTATTTATCTGAATGTAGTTTGACCCTATTTATCTGAATGTTGTTTGACCCTATTTATCAGAATGTTGTTTGACCCTATTTATCTGAATGTAGTTTGACCCTATTTATCTGAATGTTGTTTGACCCTATTTATCAGAATGTTGTTTGACCCTATTTATCTGCATGTTCTATAACAATATTTATCTGAAAGCTGTATGACATTATTTACATGGATGCTGCATGTATTTTTAGATTTTTGAAGTACTTGACATTGTGGGAACATACAGAAATAATGTGCGTTAATTATTCATTGCCGCATCTGTTAGAAGTGTGTGACCACATTACAATAACATTTATGGCAGAATGAGATTTAAACTTTTAAAGTTTTCACTTTAAAAAGTCAGCAAAAAAAAAGTCCCCAGCTAAGGCAGTGGGCTGAAAAACAGCCCTGACAAAGTGAAAGACGCATGGGGATTATAAAGTCTTCCACTGGCACAAAACAGATGGAGGCTTTCACAATTTTTGCCACTACAAGGATTCTAAGAAAAGACGTTATAGTGAGATTTCTGTGAGGTGTAAGAGTAGAAGGAATATCTGTTTATAAAATACTGTAGTAATTTCATTCATATGTTTCCTTCATTCAAACATTTCACCATTAGTATTTGCTATTAATATACATTCACTACTTGACAATGTATATAGGGGCAGTATTATAGTAGTTACGGTATATTCTTGTACATAGGAGGCTGTATTATAGTAGTTACATTCCTGTACATACCGGGCAGTATTATAGTAGTTATACTCTTGTACATAGGGGCAGTATTATAGTAGTTATATTCTTGTACATAGGATCAGTATTATAGTAGTTATATTCCTGTACATAGAATTATAGTGGTTATATACTTGTACATAGGAGCAGTATTATAGTAGTTATATTCTTGTACATAGGCGGCAGTATTATAGTAGTTATATTCTTGTACATAGGGGCAGTATTATAGTAGTTATGTTCTTGTACATAGAGGGCAGTATTATAGTAGTTATATTCTTGCACATAGGAGCAGTATTATAGTAGTTATATTCTTGTACATAGGGGACAGTATTATAGTAGTTATATTCCTGTACATAGAGGGCAGTATTATAGTAGTTATATTCTTGCACATAGGAGCAGTATTATAGTAGTTATATTCTTGTACATAGGGGACAGTATTATAGTAGTTATATTCTTGTACATAGGAGCAGTATTACAGTAGTTATATTCTTGTACATAGGAGCAGTATTATAGTAGTTATATTCTTGTACATAGAGGGCACAGATGTAGAAGTTCACTTTCGTATTTATTGAAGTTAAATGTGGAACCACTATACCACGGTCTGGGGGGCTCCGAAGGGGGCATTACTGCGTGAGCCCCAGACACCCATAGTAAGTCCCCTCGAACAGGGATAGAATGGTATGCCCAGAGGACACGGTTGCTACCTTCAGTTAGACCCCAAACTCGTGGC
The DNA here is from genome assembly GCF_051348905.1 of Ranitomeya variabilis. NCBI lineage: Eukaryota > Metazoa > Chordata > Amphibia > Anura > Dendrobatidae > Ranitomeya > Ranitomeya variabilis. Next base: position 434,413,208 of record NC_135233.1, read on the forward strand.
GGCTGTCCCAGTGGAACAGATAGACCAGCAGGGTTAGTGGATGCTGCAGAGCTGACCAGAATATTCCGGGTGTTCGAGTAGAAGCTAGTACTTGGAGTACTAGCAAAGACTGGAAAAGTGGCAGGCAGACTGGCAGAACTAGACGGGTCCACCGTAGATAGTGCGGATGCAGTCCAGAATAACCAGGTAACAGATAGCAGCGGATCTGTGGAAACAGACAGAGTAAGCAGAGTACTTGGCAGATACTTCAGAAATAGAAGCGCACGTAAACAGGAACAGGAAGTTAACAACAGTGAATATTTGTTGCTCCGGCACCCTCCCTATGGTGGACGAGCTAGAAATAATAGCCAGCCACACGCTATTGGTTAGAGGCAACTTTTGGAAAATGCACACTGTCTCTTTAAGAGAGCGGGAGCGAGCGCGCGTGTGACCTAAGAACCCTGCCTGGGAACCTGCTGGCCGCACACCAGGTAGCAGGAGAGGAAGGAGGCAGAGGCTGCATTCAGACAGCCTGGAGCTGGTACAGAGTGGGAGTCCCGACGGAGACCCCTTGGAGGTACAGGAAACGGACCAGGTGTAACAGTATCCTCCTCTTTATGCCCCCTCTTTTTCAAGCTTGTGTAGAATTTTTTCAGAAGAGGAGCTTGGATATTCTCTCTAGGCTCCCATGACCTCTCCTCAGGGCTGAAGCCCCTCCAATCCACCAAAAAAATAGATCTTACCCCTTATCCTTTTAGTGGCCAAGATATTCCCTACCTCAAAAACAGCCTCCTCACTGACGGGATCTGGAGTGGAACCAGGGTCTTTAAAAAAAGAACTCAAAAATACGGTTTTGAGGAGGGAAACATGGTAAGAATTCGGCACTCGTAAAGAAGCTGGCAATTTCAATTTGTACGAGACTGCGTTAATCTGTTTCAGGACTTCAAATGGACCGATGAAGCATAGATCCAGTTTGTAAGAGGGCATCTTCAGACGGAAATACTTGGAGGAGAGCGATACCTTATCTCCTTGCCGAAATGAGGGAGCATCCAGACATCTTTTGTCTGCATGCTTCTTCATATGTAGTGAAGCTTTCTCTAAGGCAACCTTGGTGTCGCTCCATACTTTCGAGAATTCTTCAGTAAAGGTATAGGCTGCAGGAACACCAGAAGACCCAGAGATGGGAAGCGGAATCCTGGGTTAGAGCCTAAACACAATCTGAAAGGGAGATTTACCAGAGGACTCACTTACTTGATTATTGTACGAGAATTCTGTCCAAGGCAGAAACTTGATCCAGTCATCATGATGCACGTTGAAGAAGTGACGCAAGAATCCCGTCAGAATTTCATTGGTCCTCTCTACTTGCCCATTGGATTGAGGGTGACATGCGGAAGAGAAGTCCAGCTCCACTTGTACAGACTTAAAAATTGCTCTCCAGAACTTGGAGGTGAACTGGGCACCCCTGTGGGACACGATGTGGAGAGGAAACCCATGAAGATGGAAGATATGTTGTATGAAATGGTTGGCGAGCTCCGAAGCAGACGGGAGACCAGGTAATGGAACAAAATGAGCCATCTTCGAAAAACGATCCACCATGACCCAGATGACCGAACAGCTGGAGGAGACGGGAAGATCAGTAATGAAGTCCATTGTGATGTGCTGCCAGGGTACTGAAGGAACAAACAGAGGTAATAACAGCCCGGAGGGCAAATGCTTATCAGTCTTGTTATGAGCACACGAAGGACAGGCAGCAACATATTCCTGAACATCTTTGCCCTTGGTAGGCCACCAGTAATAACGGGAGATAAGTTGCAGAGTCTTCCTTTGTCCGGCATGATCGGCAAGCTTAGATGAATGACCCCACTAAAGAACTCGTCTCCGATCTGAAGTAGATACTAAAGTTTTTCCTGGAGGGAGTCGAGCAAGATTAACCGCAGCCACCGGCACTAATCTGGACAGTACAATAATGTGGTGCGGTCCTTCCACAAAATCAGGAGGCAAAAACGCCCTAGAATGTGCATTGGCTTTAATGTTTTTATCAGCTGGTCAGAAATGAAGAACAAAATTAAATCGAGCAAAAAACAAGGCCCACCAGGCTTGACGAGGATTCAGTCTTTGAGCAGATTGAAGATAAGCGAGATTCTTGTGATCTGTGTAAATGACAACCTGATATTCAGCTCCCTCAAGGAGATGATGCAACTCTTGCAGGGCTAACTTGATTGCCAACAATTCACGATCTCCCACGGAGTAATTTCTCTCTGAAACAGAAAAGACTTTCTAGAAGAATCCACAGGTACCATCCGACCGAACAATGACTTCTGAGTGAGAACTGCGCCAGCAACTATGGAGGAAGCATCTACCTCAAGCAAGAATTGTTTTTCAGAGTCCGGTCGAAGAAGAACGGGTGCGGAGGAGAAGGCATGCTTTAGGGAAATAAAAGCCTCCTCTGCCTCAGGTGTCCATTCCTTGGCGTTAGCGCCTTTCCGGTTCAAGGCTGAAATGGGTGCCACTCAAGTGGAAAAATGTGGAATAAACAAACGGTAATAGTTGGCGAACCCCAGGAACCGTTGTATTGCCTTCAGAACGCATGGGCGAGGCCACTTAAGAATGGCAGATACCTTCTCTGGATCCATCTTTAAACCTGTGGATGAGACAATATACCAAAGGAGAGGCAGAGAGGTTTGCTCAAAGAGACATTTTTCAATTTTAGCATAAAGTCTGTTCTCCCTGAGTCTTTGTAAGACCAGGCGTACTTGTCTCCGATGGGAGGCTAAATCTGCTGAGAAGATCAGAATGTCATCCAGGTAAACTAAAACATAAAAGTAAAGCAGATCTCTGAAAATATCAATGACAAATTCCTGAAAAACTGCAGGTGCATTACTTAGCTCAAACGGCATTACCAGGTATTCGTAGTGTCCGTCCCGGGTGTTAAAAGCGGTCTTCCATTCGTCTCCCTTACAAATGCATATCAGATTGTAAGCCCCTCTGAGCTCCAGTTTGGTGAAAATTTTAGACCCCCTAACATGATCAAACAATTCTGAAATTAATGGCAACAGATACCTGTTCTTTACCGTAATCTGGTTTAGCCCCCTGTAATCGATACAGGGTCGTAGAGATCCATGCTTTTTCTTCACAATGAAGAATCCAGCTCCAGCGGGCGAGGAAGACTTCTGGATAAATCCTCTGTCCAGGTTCTCCTGAATGTAATCAGACATGGACTGAGTCCCTGCTTGAGAAAGGGGATAAATCTGTCCTCGAGAAGGAGACGCTCCGGGAAGCAGATCAATGGGGTAGTCATACGCCCTATGTGGAGGTAATTTCTCTGCCTCCTTTTTTGTGAAGACATCAGCAAAGGACCAGTAAGAAGAAGGCAAACCCGGCAGGGCTTTTGGTTCTACCGGAGGAAGAGCAGGACTTACCGGAATGATACATTGATCCAAGCAGGAATCTCCCCAGCGCAGGACCTCTCCCATCCTCCAATTTAGAACAGGACCTAGAAGCAAGGGGTGAGACAAATCTGGCAACACATAAAAATGGATTCTTTCAGAATGAGTTAGACCTACCTGGAGTTCTAAGGGCACAGTCTGGAACCGTACGGACTCCAACAGGGGTCTGCAATCCACAGATGTCACCTGCAACGGTTCTGGTAAACGCTGGACTGGAATCTGATAAAGATCCACTACTGCCTGTCGAATGAGGTTCCCGGCAGCACCAGAATCCAGGTGACAGAACTCCGAAAATCTCATCTTGCCGAAGACCACGGAAACTGTTATTTGCAGAGCTGGAGAGGGATGAACCTTACCTAGGGTAGCCTTTCCTACAGACCCTAGGCACTGGAGTTTCCCAATCTCTTAGGACAAGAGCGGATATCATGCTTTGCACTGCCACATTCGAAACAGCTCCCCTCTAGGTGACGCACCTCCTGGCAACGGGTGACCAAATTTACTTGATCCACCTCCATAGCCAAAGGAGCGGGAGACAAAGTTGGAGAGTTTGCAGAATTTGGAGCACAAACAACCTGGTGATTGAATTATTTTTCACGACTGATCTCGTTGGACCGTTCCTGAAACCGTAGATCTACCCGAACTGCCAGGGAAATCAGGTCATCCAGGTGAGTAGGCAAGTCTCGTCCCGCCAGTTCATCCTTAATTTTTCCAGAAAGCCCCTGCCAGAAGGTAGCCACCAAAGCCTCATTGTTCCAGGACAGTTCAGATGCAAGGGTACAGAACTGCACTGCATACTGAGCCACCGTAAGTGCTTCCTGTCGTAGTCGAAGAAGAGCAGAAGCTGTCGACGTAGCACGTCCAGGCTGGTCAAAGGTCTTGCGGAATGCTTCTAGAAAAGACTGGAGGTGAGTAACCAATGGATCCACCCTCTCCCACAGTGGATTCATCCAGGCTAGCACCTCTGCATCAAGGTGGGACATGATGAAGCCAACTTTGGCCCGATCAGAAGCAAACCTATGCCCTAGCAGTTCAAAGTGCAATGTGCACTGATTTATGAACCCTCGACATCCTCGGGTGGGAGCCGCTAAGCGAGAATCCTTACTTGCTGTGCAGTTAGTTACCTGAACACTAGTGACAGGAGCAGATTCAGTTGGAGAAGCCAGACTATCCATGCAAGCAGAAACGTTGTGCAGGAAAGACATGATTTTGTCCTGTTGCTCCCTCAGCTGGGAGACCTCCTGACGAAACTCCATGGCTGGTGATTTCCGGGACCCAGTGGGTTCCATGGCCGTAGCAATCTGTAAAGAACGGAAACGGAGGCACAAATGTAGAAGTTCCCATTCGTATTTATTGAAGTTAAATGGGGAACCACTAGACCACGGTCCGGGGGGCTCCGAAGGCCTGCAGACACCCATAGTAAGTCCCCTCAAACAGGGACATAATGGTATGCTACCTTCAGTTAGACCCCGTACTCGTGGCGGCTGACCCAGCGGAACAGATAGACCAGCAGGGTTAGTGGATGCTGCAGAGCTGACCGGAAGATACCGGGTGTTCGAGAAGAAGCTGGTACCTGGAGTACTGGTGAAGACTGGAAGAGTGGCAGGCAGACTGGCGGGACTAGACGGTTCCAGCATAGATAGTGCGGATGCAGTCCAGAATAACCGGGTAACAGATAGTAGCGGATCTGTGGAAACAGACAGAGTAAGCGGAGTTCTTGGCAGATACTTCAGAAACAGAAGCGCACGTAAACAGGAACCAGAAGTTAGCAACAGTGAATATAATAACAGTAGTTATATTCTTGCATATAGGGGCAGTATTATATTAGTTATATTCTTGTACATAGGGGCAGTATTATAGTAGTTATATTCTTGTACATATGGAGCAGCATTATAGTAGTTATATTCTTGTACATAGGAGCAGTGTTATAGTAGTTATATGCTTGTACATAGGAGCAGCATTATAGCAGTTGTATTCTTGCACATTGGAGCAGTGTTACTGTAGTTATATGCTTGTACATAGTAGCAGTATTATAGTAGTTATATGCTTGTACATAGGGGGCAGTATTATAGTAGTTCTATTCCTGTACATAGGGTACAGTATTATAGTAGTTATATTTTTGTACATAGGAGCAGTATTATAGTAGTTATATTCTTGTATATAGGGGCAGTATTATAGTAGTTATATTCCTGTACACAGAGTGCAGTATTATAGTAGTTATATTCTTGTACATAGGGGCAGTATTATAGTAGTTATATTTTTGTACATAGGAGCAGTAATATAGTAGTTATATTCTTGTACAGAGGAGCAGTATCATAGTAGTTATATTCTTGTATATAGGGGCAGTATTATAGTAGTTATATTCTTGTACATAGGGGCAGTATTATAGTAGTTATATTATTGTACATAGGGAGCAGCATTATAGTAGTTATATTCTTGTACATAGGAGCAGTATTATAGTAGTTATATGCTTGTACATAGGAGCAGCATTATAGTAGTTATATTCTTGCACATAGGAACAGTATTATAGTAGTTATATGCTTGTACATAGGAGCAGTATTATAGTAGTTATATTCCTGTACATAGGAGCAGCATTAAAGTAGTTATATTCTTGCACATAGGAGCAGTATTATAGTACTTATATGCTTGTACATAGGAGCAGTATTATAGTAGTTATATTCTTGTACATAGGAGCAGTATTATAGTAGTTATATCCTTGTACATAGGAGCAGTATAATAGTAGTAGTTATATTCTTGTACATAGGGGCAGTATTATAGTAGTTATATGCTTGTACATAGGAGCAGTATTATAGTAGTTATATGCTTGTACATAGGAGCAGTATTGTAGTAGTTATATTCTTGTACATAGGGGCAGTATTATTGTAATTATATGCTTGTACATAGAAGCAGTATTATAGTAGTTATATTCTTGTACATAGGAGCAGTATTGTAGTATTTATATTCTTGTACATAGGGGGCAGTATTATAGTAGTTATATTCCTGTACATAGAGTGCAGTATTATAGTAGTTATATTCTTGTACATAGGGGGCATTATTATAGTAGTTATATTCTTGTACATAGGGGCAGTATTATAGTAGTTATATTCTTGTACATAGGGGCAGTATTATAGTAGTTATATTCTTGTATATAGGAGCAGTGTTATAGTAGTTATATGCTTGTACATAGGAGCAGCATTATAGCAGTTGTATTCTTGCACATTGGAGCAGTGTTATTGTAGTTATATGCTTGTACATAGTAGCAGTATTATAGTAGTTATATGCTTGTACATAGGGGGCAGTATTATAGTAGTTCTATTCCTGTACATAGGGTACAGTATTATAGTAGTTATATTTTTGTACATAGGAGCAGTATTATAGCAGTTATATTCTTGTATATAGGGGCAGTATTATAGTAGTTATATTCCTGTACATAGAGTGCAGTATTATAGTAGTTATATTCTTGTACATAGGGGCAGTATTATAGTAGTTATATTTTTGTACATAGGAGCAGTAATATAGTATTTATATTCTTGTACATAGGAGCAGTATTATAGTAGTTATATTCTTGTATATAGGAGCAGTATTATAGTAGTTACATTCTTATATATAGGGGCAGTATTATAGTAGTTATATTCTTGTACATAGGGGCAGTATTATAGTACTTATATGCTTGTACATAGGAGCAGTATTATAGTAGTTATATTCTTGTACATAGGAGCAGTATTATAGTAGTCATATTCCTGTACATAGGAGCAGTATTATAGTAGTTATATCCTTGTACATAGGAGCAGTATAATAGTAGTAGTTATATTCTTGTACATAGGGGCAGTATTATAGTAGTTATATGCTTGTACATAGGAGCAGTATTATAGTAGTTATATGCTTGTACATAGGAGCAATATTATAGTAGTTATATTCTTGTACATAGGGGCAGTATTATAGTAGTTATATGCTTGTACATAGGAGCAGTATTATAGTAGTTATATTCTTGTACATAGGGGGCAGTATTATAGTAGATCTATTCCTGTACATAGGGTACAGTATTATAGTAGATATATTTTTGTACATAGGAGCAGTATTATAGTAGTTATATTCTTGTATATAGGGGCAGTATTATAGTAGTTATATTCCTGTACATAGAGTGCATTATTATAGTAGTTGTATTCTTGTACATAGGGGGCAGTATTATAGTAGTTATATTTTTGTACATAGGAGCAGTATTATAGTAGTTATATGCTTGTACATAGGAGCAGTATTATAGTAGTTATATTCTTGTACATAGGAGCAGTATTATAGTAGTTATATGCTTGTACATAGGAGCAGTATTATAGTAGTTATATTCTTGTACATAGGAGCAGTATTATAGTAGTTATATTCCTGTACATAGAATGCAGTATTATAGTAGTTATAGTATTGTACATGGGGGCAGTATTATAGTAGTTATATTCTTGTACATAGGAGCAGTATTATAGTAGTTATATTCCTGTACATAGAATGCAGTATTATAGTAGTTATAGTATTGTACATGGGGGCAGTATTATAGTAGCTATATTCTTGTTCATAGGGCAGTATTATAGTAGTTATATTGTACATAGGGGACAGTATTATAGTAGTTATATTCTTGTGCATAGGGGCAGTATTATACTAGGTATACTTTGATAGGTTTTTTGTAAGGTTCTCTTTAACAAACCAGTTACTACAGCGATGCCCAGAGATGTGTACCCTAAAATACTGTAATCATAGTGTACTATTTGTCAGCCCATGAATAGATGCTTCCCCTTGGTTGATGTATGTGCTGCCCCCACGCTTACTTGGCAGTTCTTCATAAAAAGCTGATGTTGCTGTATCTAGAAAGGCTCCATGGTCATCATCGATATTCTGCTCATTCTCCAAGACTGGCATACAGTACATACGTGGCGCACATAAGAGGACCCTGAAGGTCATTTAGGTTCTTGCCAATTAACACTTCAAATTATAGTCATGTGGTCTGAGGCGCAGCGCTCGCTCATCAACTGTCACATCTGCAGAAAGTGCTTGTCAAGAGATTGTCCAGAGGGGCTGCTCTGACCTTGCCTATCATTGAAGATGCAAATGTGTAAAGGTGTTTGCAAAGAAAATGTTAGAATATTTCCCTGAACGCTGGATCAAACAAGTATCTTCTCCTTATCATTTCTGTAACATAAAGGCAAACACACAAATAAACCCAAGATAATCCCAGATGAAAGAAAAACTGTAAAAAGTGTTATCTTAAATAAAAAATATAGATTTAGTAGAGCCGAATCTTTCTGGGATGAGTGTTTCATGCCACAGAATTCATCACAATATCATAGAGCTTTAACTATACAGTAGTTTTACATAGAACTGCAGGATGCACTACTGTATGTTAGTTCACAAACCTTTTGCAATTGAATTTTGCAACAACTCGGCCCTAAAGATCTTATTGAGAACCTCTAAGGGTGGAGGAAAAAGATCCTAAGGACTCTGGTCCAGTATCCATGATGGTAGTCCATGGTCGCCAGGTCATAGCTATGCGAACCTCCTTCTACCTTCAACATCTTCAGTGTTTCTTCTGATTACTGAACTGCCACAAAGTTATTGCCATACTGATACACATTTAATCCGTATCCGGGATCTGCTCCAGGTTAGGGGAGTTCTGAAGGAGTTGGGAAAGAGAAAGTCAAGTTCAGGGTGGAGTGGAAAGCAAGGCTAGACATCACAGCTTTAACAGGTTCTAAGAAAGTTAGATGACGCAGAGTTGAGAAGGTGTCAGTTTAAGTCTCCTCTCAACATGAGGACACATCCGAAGTTTCGTCTGGACGCCAGGACAGTCTTGGGCTTGAGGTCCGGAAGAGGTATTGAGTTCCATACGCCTGTCCCCACCTGTGAGTAAGATGTCAGCCAGGTCTCAGAGAAAAGGAAGGATGGTGGTCTTCAGGAAGCTGTTATGCCAGGAGGAGAGTCCCTAGGGTAAGCAAGAATTGTTGGGCTAGGAACAAGTCGGGCAGAATGGAGATGAAGACTGACAGGCCAGGAAACAAAGGGACATCACTAAAATGGAACTTCCTCTTATTCTGTATTCTGCAGCCGAATGTAACCGAATTGCACAGTGAAGTTGAACCTATTAATCTGAACCCAAGGTCTTCTGTCTTGTCTGAAGCTATAGCCAGACCCGTTCCCATGGGTGGGGAGGTAGAAAGTTCTCCTGAAGGAACAGTGAGTAAAGAACCACCTCCACAACACCCCACACTCCAGTGAGACTTCTGTTTAGAAGAGGGGTTTCAGCGCAACCAGAACTCAGTTCCGGCCCACAGCAAACCGACCCTGTACCTCCCTTCACCTTCATGTACATGGGGCAACACTAATGAGAAATGACATGTTGTTGACAATGGCGAGCTTCTGAAAACTTGGGTCAAGTACAAATATCTAAAAAAAGGGGTTTGCAAAATAAATCTCATGACCAGAAAATGGGCAAGTAGTTGAATTATTGCCCATCATGGTGCCAGATTGGCCCTAACAACTTCATGATGTCAGCAGTCTTGAAAACCTTTGGTGAAAGCATTGTTATTTCAGCACTTTTTTGTGGCACTGTTGACACTGTATAGTTTAGTTATTTAGTTCTATGTGTAAAGGTACCTTCACACGAAACGACTTTACAACGAGAACGACAACGATCCGATCGCTGCAGCGTCGCTGTTTACATCGCTGTAGAGATGTCAAACACAGCAGCTCCAGAACGACGCAGGAGCGATCCTGTGACGTAGCGGTGACGCACTTATCGTTCTCACAGGTCGTTAGCTCCATGTTTAACATTGCTGGCATCGTTGCTTTTGCTTTCAAACACGATGATACACACCGATCTGACGACCAAATAAAGTTCTGAACTTTAATCAACGACCAGCGATATCACAGCAGGATCCAGATCGCTGCTGCGTGTCAAACACAACGATATCGCTATCCAGGATGCTGCAACGTCACGGATCGTTATCGTTCTCGTTGTAAAGTCGTTTCGTGTGAAGGTACCTTAAGTCACTATTGAGCACTGTGTTACCATTATTTGGTCGCTCTAGAAGTCCACTAACGTAGAAGTGTTGGAACTCTGCATAACACTGACGTTTGTCCACTGTATGGTGGTATTATGTAGGTTTTTTTTGCAGTATTTGTGTTATTGTACATGGAAATAGTTTTATGCCCCAAAAAAGATAAAAGTTTTCAAAAAGAGACACCTTTAGGGTATTGTCCCACATTCAGAAACCGGCAGTACTTTGCACGCAGCACATGTCTGCTCCACGTCGGGTTTTGCAGATTTCCCGGTGTGTCTCAGTGATGTCATCTGCATGATGTTATTTAAGTCCCAAAACTTCTATGTGTACCATGTCCTCATTCCCCACGTGCCACCCTTCAAGCTGCACCAATACCCATGGGGGTCCTTGTACCAATACAGGCCTGGAGCTTAGTGGGTCCACTTTACAAGATGAGCCTAATAAAGAGAAGATAAGAGTTAAGCCATTGGCTGAAAAGTGAGCACAAGAAAGATAAATCCTTTGTACATAGTATCCATAGGACAGGAAATAACTGGCTGACTGCTAGACATGACCTATGACCTACGGGACCCCCACTGAACCAGAAAATGGTTCTCTGCATAGCCCAATCTGAATGCGGTTTAGGTTGAGCATGTGGACCTCCTTTCTCTTCATTTTCTTTGGAAGTGCTGAAAATAGTGGAACAGTGCACACAGTGATATCCGGCAATTCTGTAGACAACGAATGGAGTGGACATGAGCATGGACATCCTCCACTCTATTTAGATGGGGGTCAGCAGAGATTAATGTGGATCTCGATTGTCAGGCTCCCAACGATCAGCAAATTATCTCCTATTTTATGCATAAGGAGAAGATGTATATATTTGGCACAAACTCTTTAATTGATGGAAATGAATAAGTTCAGCATTATAGAGGGCTTCACATACTCTTACCTGAATCGGCAATGGTCCAAATTTTTCCTGGACAGTCTCGGGGAAAAAAATGTCCAAGAAGCCAGGTTTAGGCAAGCCTTAGAAGTGAGTAGTCGTGGTCATGTTGGGAGCGATACTGGGTGTTCCGAAATGGTGGCAGGTTTGCTTTTACCCAGGACATTGCAAGAAGCTCTTGAGGCTTTGCCTTCTGGGTTGACCTTCTCCTTTGGTTATTAGTGGTAGAGTTGCATGAAAATTGAATACCTGTTGCTCGGTCTCCCTGCATAATGTTATATTTGACTGCTGAAAGTTTCACAAAAGTGGACAACCCCTTCAGCTTCAGAAAGGTTCTTTTTTTATTGCAGTCAGCTTCTGATTTACCCCAAAAGCTATGATATAACCTGGCTAGTTTGGCTTTTACTTTTTAATGGGATTCATAAGAGCAGCCTGGGCTACCTATATAGTCTATTAGCACATGGCAGTCAGAAGAGATCATTGCAATGGTCGTGCTATTGTAGCGCCCCCACTGCCGCAGGGCCGAGGGATACCCGGTACCGGGCCTCTGAGTCTCTGCTCTGGGGTTGTCACGGTGGCTAGGCCCGGTCCGTGACCCTGCTGAGGGGCGTACAGTGATAGATATGATGGATGATGGTGGTGGTGGTGCTGTAGTGGTAAATAATGAGGACACCAGGTTGCAGTCTCTTTACCTCTTTACTGAAGGTTTTAGAGTCCTCAGTCCAGAGCGCTGTCAACAGGGCTGTCTGAGACCGGCCGGTCCAAAGGCACATCAGGTTTTCTCTTTACAGGTGGGAATCAGTGTCTACCTTCTAGCGCTGTGTGTTGTAATCCTTCCCTGCTGAGCTCCCGGGGTAGTCCTCACAACTGCTTCTATCTGTCTCTGATCTTCGTTCTCTCCGTCCCCCAGATGATATGGTAGGACGCACCCGTATGACGGGGTAGGCCTGGAGTTCTTCCGGGACCCTAGAGTCGCCCCTCTCCCACAGCTGCCTCCGTTGTCTGCTTAGGTGTTAAGTGAGACAGCCAACCTTTAATTGGCTGTCCTGCCGTGGTTTGCAGTAGTACTTAAAGTCTCTTACTTGCTCGGCGTTCCGGCCACCGACTGTTTGCGCCTCAGAAGGATGTTGCCTCGGTCTAACAGCACGACTCCTTCTGGTCCTAATTCCTCTTTACTGCATTCCCGTTGTGCACTGGTTAGTTCTGCTCTGAGGAGTCTGCCAGGATCCCATCCCTGACAGGTCCTCTCACTAGCTCTTCCCAGCTACTTCTCTCTATCTTCCTGTCCAACCCCCAGTTTTACCAGAGTGTGAGGAGTGGCCTACTAGATAGGACCACCCCCCCTGGTGGCCGGAGTGTGAAGTCTAGTGAGGTGTTACCTGGTCAGAGAAACTCCTTTAGTGCAATCAGACGTACCATAGCTCCCCATAGTGGCGGAGCCACAGTACTGCAACGACCAGGACTCTGGGGCGCTGCACTATCTCTAACCAAAAAAATGTTGAGGTGGCCCTTACATAATGCTTTGTCTATTGGTCTCTACAGTCATTAATTCAGTTTTATTTTTTTAATTTAATGACAAACTGAAAAATGCATGAAAATAAGAGAATAAAGAACTCAGATATTATCAATGTCTGGTTAGACGTTTTCCAAATTTAAGTATTATAAGAAAAATGGCTGAAAGCGTTTGAGCTCCTTTTCCTACTGTCAGCCATTCTGTGAAATCTCAATTAAGATGCCAGGTTAAATACTCTGCTTGCTACAAGCTTGTCAACCTCAATATCCATCCTATGATTTCTGAAGACCACAATGTGTCGAATCAAGCCATAGAAGCATCTAACAAGGATCCATCAGTAAAGCCATGTATTGACAACCTGTTTAAGCGTAGCAACCACCGCCGACAATCTAGCCTCAAACCCTTTACTCTGCAGAAGAACTTCTCTAATCTACGATTAAAGAGTTTATTCTACATGACACCTAATGCAAAGTCATGAAAAAAAATCTATCTGGTTAGGCAAAAACACATGTAAATGCTCTAATAGTGATTTTATACTTAAAGGAGTCAATTCTATGTTCAGATCCTTCAACTACAAAAGTGTCTCTCTAGAGAACTCAGTAAGTATTTGTATGGTATAACATTGTGTAATGCTTTAACTACCCTGTGGTGGTGCTGTAGGTAAACTGTACACCTGCTGTCTGGTCTCCCTCCATATCATACTTGATTTTTTAAAGGTCTCACCAAAGTGGACTACCCCTTCTGATGGTCACTTCATTCCATTTTATTGACTTGTCAATTACATGTGTAGCACAGACTTTCATGATACAGAGCTTCTAATCTCCTGCATAGCCATATGTGAAGACACAGCATTGTATCTTAATTAACCAGATGACTACTTTTAGCAAGCCAGAAAGAATAAGCTGTTATCTATATGTTGACTTTTGAATTTAAGCATTTCTTTCTGGTTGGTCAAGAAAACAGGACTTTTGCTTATGTAAGCCTGTAATATTGTCTTTTGATATTTGATATAAACTATTGTGCTCTTATTCTTGATGACTAGTGATGTTTACTGATACGATAATTGTGCATTGTGTAGGCCAGATAGTTTGTTGACTTCGAAAACAGAAAAGAAAAAACTATGCACATAGATCAATAAATAATCAAGCAATGCTACTTGATCTCACCTCTATTCTTACCCTTTATGTAAATACTGGAAGTACACTTGTTAAGCATAAAAATAGGTTACATGCCTCTGTATAGAGAGACAGAGAGATAGCCAGAGATTTTGCCAAGAAATCCAAACATCTAGGGGATGCTACAGAACTGCAGCCAAGACATCGTGGCTCCATCACGAGGGACACAGATTTATTATTCTGCAGGATGCCAGCCTAGGGAACTTTGGCCCTGGCTGGAAAAATACAGATACTGTAGATAGCCATGGATACGTTTGTAAAAAGCTAGGTTTGAGACTTACTGGTCACCTGGCTCCATGAAGATGTTCGGAGAAGCCAGGTTGTGACCCTCGGGTCAAATGGCCTTGTACCTGATATTACTTTCTAAGCTTGTCATTACCTCCTCTCTGTGTGTGTGCTACAGGTGCAGTAGTCGACTCTAGATGATGAAGCCAGGTTGTGACCCTCCAGTCAACTGGCCTTGTACCTGAATGGACTTTCATATTCCTATGGTTTTTGTTACCTGCTCTCTGTGTGCGTGCCACTAATGAGGTAGTCGACCCTGGAAGATGAAGCCAGGTTGTGATCCTCGTGTCAATTGGCCTTGTATATGAGTGGACTGTCATCTTCCTATGCTTGTTGTTACCTCCTCTCTGTGTGCGTGCCACAGGTGGGGTAGTCGACCCTGGAAGTTCTGAAGTAACAGCTGTCATTATCCCGGCGAGTCAGCTGTAGGGTGAGACTCACTATCCACTGCCAGTTGTCAAGTGTAATTCACTGCAACAATAGAGATGCTAAAATGCATTACAGTAAGTGAGGGAGGTTCTGTATCTTTCTACAGAGCATGGGGGGCTTAGTCAATGAATAGTAAGTGGCATGGCTCTTTGGCTTTACAGTAAATGTGGGTGGGCTTAGTCTATACACAACATGTGGGTGGGTCTTTGTCTCTCTGCAGTAAGAGGTGACAGATCTTAATATATCTGCAGTAAGTGCGGGCGAGTCTTTGTCTCTATATAGAAAGTAAAGGTGGGTCTTTATTTCTACAGTAAATGCAGTCAGTCTTTATTTATTTATAATATATAGTAAGTGTGGGCAGCATGGTGGCTTAGTGGCTAGCACTGCAGCGCTGGAGTCCTGGGTTCAAATCCCACCAAGGACAACATCTGCAAAGAGTTTGTATGTTCTCTCCGTGTTTGCGTGGGTTTCCTCCGGGCACTCCGGTTTCCTCCCACATTCCAAAGACATACTGATAGGGAATTTAGATTGTGAGCCCCATTGGGGACAGCGATGATAATGTCTGTAAAGCGCTGTGGAAAATGTTAGAGCTACATAAAAAAATAAAGATTATTATTATAAGTGTGGGTGGATCCTTGTCTCTACAGTAAGTGGGGGTGGGTCTTTGGCTTTACAGTAAGGGAGGTAAAGTCTTTGTCTCTACAGTAATTGGGAATATTGTCCTTGGATTAGTGTTGCCTGAAGGCTTGTATATGTTACCCTCCTGCTATTTAGATTTTTCTATGCCATTCGTGTCTGCTTTTAATCTGAACTAAATAAAGAATTTTTTTTTTGAAGAAGCGAGTGACTGCTCTTTCACTTGGTTTATTACTAGTTGGAGTGCTTCTGTCGAGCACTGGATGCAGGGGCTGATTGATTCTCTCCTGCATTTTTAGCCTCTACAGTAAGTGAGGGCAGGTCTTTGTCTCTACAGTATGTGGGGGCAGGTCTTTGTCTCTACAGTATGTGGAGGCGGGTCTTTGTCTCTACAGTATGTGGGGGCGGGTCTGTCTCAACAGTATGTGGGGAAGGTCTTTGTCTCTACAGTATGTGGGGGCGGGTATTTGTCTCTACAGTATGTGGGGGAGGGTCTTTGTCTCTACGTATGTGGGGGCAGACCTTTGTCTCTACAGTATGTGGGGGCAGGTCTTTGTCCCTACAGTATGTGGGGGCAGGTCTTTGTCTCTACAGTATGTGGGGGCAGGTTTTTGTCTCTACAGTAAGTGAGGGCAGGTATTTGTCTATTTTTTTATCTGGTCTGTAAAACTGCATCCAGTTATAGGTGGTGCATTGCATGCTGCGAAGTAGATAGGCATGTAAGAACCTATTGTGCAGGTAAATTGCTAATAATAAGAAATTGTCTACTAAAAAAGAGTGGAGGGTAATTTACATGTATGAGAATTGTGGCAATTCCTCAACTAATAAGACTAGAATGTGCAGCAAAAGCAGTTTTAACCTGTAGGCAATAGGGTCAGCCATATCATAATTTTCTACAGGTTTTTGTAAAAAGGCCAGTAGATTTTATGTTTAAACTGCATCATATAGAAAACGACCAAGCTCCCACTAATGGTGGGTGATAACAGCAATAATTGTATATTATAACTCTAGTATTCATCTACAGTATGTAGGAGTTTTGGAGCAGAGTTTCAAGAAACCATGGATAGAAGTGGAATTCTGTCTTATCTATCTATCTATCTATCTATCTATCTATCTATCTATCTATCTATCTATCTATCTATCTATCTATTTATTATTGATCTATTATATGTCTATTATCTATCTATCTATTATATGTCTATTATCTATCTATCTATCTATTCTCCAATTGTCATGGACTATATATGCGGTCAGAGGCAGCTTGTACTAAAGTAAATTCTTCTGTTCATTGTAACTGAAGCAGCCGTTTTCAGAAGTCCTGTGTACATAACATATCGCTGGACCTTTTGGTGCACGCGCTGCATCCCATTGGTTACCTGATGGCACATATATTCTACGGTTTACAGCACATGGAGGCGGTATAGAAATGGACACATCTATACTGAGAGGAGTGTGGCACGTCTGCAGTCATTGCAGTCTGTTCTTACAAATTGGTCCTACTGTACCGTCCCCGTCTGAAGAGACTGGTTAATATTGAGATATTATGATCAGAGCCGGAGGAGGACGACATATTTGCATTTGAAACATATCAATATGGTGAAGCAGGAGATTTAGTCTGACCCTAAATGGGAGATTAACATATTCATAGTCAATGGGGGAGAATCTGAAGCCTCCATATAGAGACGACTGCAGTTGCTGTGACCTTGATCCCAGTCTGACTGGGTTGTTAAAACAGAATCATTTAGTGCTTGCAATATCCTTCACCTTATTATCTGCTACTGAAATATCTTTCTTAGAACAGCCTGACCTACAAATTCCCTCCGCTTCTTCCTATTACTTCCACCCCGCTTTATTAGAATTGCACAATCTCCAAAAAAACCAAACTGTTCGTGACTTCCATATTTAACGAGATTTCATAGCAAAAAAAAAAAAACATAAAAAGCCCCTGTTATGTATATGATGTGGAGGTCACACAGCGAAGCATCTATGAGATGATGGAACATGTTCAGGATGGATTATCTGAGGAAGGAAAAGGAACGATGTGGTGACGGTGACCACCCAACTCACATGACATTTGGCAGATCTGCCTGATCTCTTACAATGTGACAGATTAAACTAATTATTTCATATATTGTTTCTTAAGAAAACAGTTCTACCCATCTGTCCATGTATCTAGCTACAATTTCTCTTTTAGCCATTTCCTATGTATCTTTTTTTCTATATACAGTATTTTTCGAACCATAAGACAGAAACAAAATTTAGAGAAGGAAAAGCAAATAGTCCAAATTTAGCTTACCAAGGTGCTGCAGATACTTTTCATCTTGTAATCATGGAGGCGTCTGGTTGGCTCCAAACTTATCCCGCAGCAGGACAATGACTTCAAACACCCAGCTATTGTCATAAAGAACCAGAAGTCCTAGAAGTGATGATCCGGCCCCTGCAGAGCCCTGATCTCACATCATCCAGTCTGCCTGGGATCACATGAAGGATCTGCACAAGCCTCATACACAGAAGATCTGTGGTCCGTTCCCCAGGATGTTTGGAACAACATCCTGGCGAGTTCCTTCAAAAACCTAAGTGCAAGTGAAAAGTACCAAGAAGAGCTGATGAAGGCAAAGGGCAGCAACCAAATACTGATGTCATTCAGATTTCTCTTTTGTTCAGTTACTTTTCCATTTGTTAATTGATAAAATTAATCTATCAGTACTTTTATTTTTGAGAGCGCTTTACAGCATTTTTTCTATACTTGCCTGAAACTTTTGCACAGTTATGGAGATAAGGAATCATGCCTGGTTAAGTACATTTTTTGCATTGTTGGTCAGACAAGTAGATATACATACTTCCTTTATGTGCTGCACATCATTGCATATGACCATGGCTGAACCATCCTACATTCTATTCCTTTAAACGCAGCTTGGCCGTCAACTAGAGATTATCCTGGGGACATCACTGCAGACCAGAGAACTGGCATTATTACTCTGGGTCACCAGTAGGGTTGAGCGACTTTCATTTTTTTAAGATCGAGTCTGGTTTTGTGAAACCCGATTTAGTCCAGAGTCGAGTCGAGTGAAGTCGGCCGATTATCGCTAAAAGTCGGGGATCGACCGAAACACGAAACCCAATGCAAGTCAATGGGGAAGCATAGCCGGCAGTGAGTGGAGGCCAGGAAAACACCTACAGTGCACATTTTACTGCCAAAAACATCCATTCTTGTTTTCTGAAGCTTGTCAATCTTAATTAACTTTAAAATAATAGTTGGGCACTGGAAATTGGGGGTCATTTGGCAAAAGTTGTGGGGGTAGGGCTGGTTCAAGGTTTTAGTGGGCCCAGGAAACATGGACTACGTCATGGCGGTGGAGCAGGGAGAGGTAAGTATTTCAACGTTGCAAGTGCTGTGATCCTGAGCAAGCAGGGGGGGCCCACTCGTTCGCATTGGCACTGGCACAGGGCCCCTCAAAGTACGGCGGTGTGTTTGCATGGCGGGGGCGCCTCCCACCAGCAGCGACACTTTTGCGTACTCTGAGTGGCCCTGTGCCAGTGACGTCGCCAACGAGTATGCCCCCCCACCTGATGAAGGAACCTGCACTTTCATCTGCACCTTCCTCTTTGTCCCTGTGTAAGGTGGTATAATATGCGGGAAGGGGAACCTTACTTTCAGCAGGGTCAGATTCTGGCTGTGTAGAGTACAAGGGGAATGTAGTGGTCTAGGTCAATGTACCAGCAGACTCATCTAGCAGTGGCTGGGCAATGGGCAGGATGATGAGGAAACAGATATAGGGCCAAAGAATAAAGTAGGCTAAATGCAGATCAAAATTGGTAACAGGACTAAACAGGCGGCATTGCTTTGTTCAGTGGAGTAGCAAACCCAAGAGCAGCAGACACTGTTTCAAGGGCCTAACCACACTAGTAGGCCAAATGCAGTTTAATATCTGATAGTATAGGCCGAAAGCCAGAATGTGGAAGCTCAGCTTTGTTCAGTTGAGGACAACACCAGGGAGGGGCAGACACCGTTAGTAGGCCCTAACCACCATTTTGTTTTTTAAAAAACACTTAATGAGAGCCAGAAGGTTGAAGCTCAGCTTTATTCAGTTGAGGGCAACACCAGGGAGGGGCAGACACCGTTAGTAGGCCCTAAACACCATTTTGTTTTTTAAAAAACACTTAATGAGAGCCAGAAGGTTGAAGCTCAGCTTTATTCAGTTGAGGGCAACACCAGGCAGGGGCAGACACCGTTAGTAGGCCGGAACCACCATTTTGTTTTTTAAAAAACACTTAATGAGAGCCAGAAGGTTGAAGCTCAGCTTTATTCAGTTGAGGGCAACACCAGGGAGGGACAGAAGCCGTTAGTAGGCCCTAACCACCATTTTGTTTTTTAAAAAACACTTAATGAGAGCCAGAAGGTTGAAGCTCAGCTTTATTCAGTTGAGGGCAACACCAGGCAGGGGCAGACACCGTTAGTAGGCCGGAACCACCATTTTGTTTAAAAACAGCAGTTAATCAGAGCCGGAAGGTAGAAGCTCAGCTTTATTCAGTTGAGGGCAACACCAGGGAGGGGCAGAAGCCGTTAGTAGGCCCTAACCACCATTTTGTTTTTTAAAAAACACTTAATGAGAGCCAGAAGGTTGAAGCTCAGCTTTATTCAGTTGAGGGCAACACCAGGCAGGGGCAGACACCGTTAGTAGGCCGGAACCAGCAATGTGTTTAAAAACAGCAGTTAATCAGAGCCGGAAGGTAGAAGCTCAGCTTTATTCAGTTGAGGGCAACACCAGGGAGGGGCAGAAGCCGTTAGTAGGCCCTAACCACCATTTTGTTCTTTAAAAAACACTTAATGAGAGCCAGAAGGTTGAAGCTCAGCTTTATTCAGTTGAGGGCAACACCAGGCAGGGGCAGACACCGTTAGTAGGCCGGAACCAGCAATGTGTTTAAAAACAGCAGTTAATCAGAGCCGGAAGGTAGAAGCTCAGCTTTATTCAGTTGAGGGCAACACCAGGGAGGGACAGAAGCCGTTAGTAGGCCCTAACCACCATTTTGTTTTTTAAAAAACACTTAATGAGAGCCAGAAGGTTGAAGCTCAGCTTTATTCAGTTGAGGGCAACACCAGGCAGGGGCAGACACCGTTAGTAGGCCGGAACCACCATTTTGTTTAAAAACAGCAGTTAATCAGAGCCGGAAGGTAGAAGCTCAGCTTTATTCAGTTGAGGGCAACACCAGGGAGGGGCAGAAGCCATTAGTAGGCCCTAACCACCATTTTGTTTTTTAAAAAACACTTAATGAGAGCCAGAAGGTTGAAGCTCAGCTTTATTCAGTTGAGGGCAACACCAGGCAGGGGCAGACACCGTTAGTAGGCCGGAACCACCATTTTGTTTAAAAACAGCAGTTAATCAGAGCCGGAAGGTAGAAGCTCAGCTTTATTCAGTTGAGGGCAACACCAGGGAGGGGCAGAAGCCGTTAGTAGGCCCTAACCACCATTTTGTTTTTTAAAAAACACTTAATGAGAGCCAGAAGGTTGAAGCTCAGCTTTATTCAGTTGAGGGCAACACCAGGCAGGGGCAGACACCGTTAGTAGGCCGGAACCACCATTTTGTTTTTTAAAAAAACACTTAATGAGAGCCAGAAGGTAGAAGCTCAGCTTTATTCAGTTGAGGACAACTTGAATTAGGGACTGCATACAGACTTAGCAGGCTGTCCCCTGTGTGGACCATGCATCCAATACATTAACCCATTGAGCCACAAAGGACACGTAACCTTCCGTGGCCATGCCTACAGGTCCATGTGTCTGTTGTCAGGTGTACCTTTGTCAGTGTAGGCCTATTGGAAGGAGGGACCGCAGACAGGCTTCAAAGGCCTAACACAATAAAATGGGCTGGCTGTAGGCACTTTAAAATTGGTTCCAGGGGTACACGGGCAGCAGTGGTCTGGTCAGTGGAGGCCTAGTGGAAGGAGGGACCGCAGACAGGCTTCGAAGGCCTAACACAATAAAATGGGCTGGCTGTAGGCACTTTAAAATTGGTTCCAGGGGTACACGGGCAGCAGTGGTCTGGTCAGTGGAGGCCTAGTGGAAGGAGGGACCGCAGACAGGCTATCAAAGGCCTAAAATAACAAACAATAGGCTCATGGCAGTTTTACAGCGGTTACATGGATACACGGGCAGGCAGCTGGTGATGAGTGGAGGAGTATTTAAAGTAGGGACCGCAGACAGGCTATCAAAGGCCTAAAATAACAAATAATAGGCTCATGGCAGTTTTACAGCGGTTACATGGATACACGGGCAGGCAGCTGGTGATGAGTGGAGGAGTATTTAAAGTAGGGACCGCAGACAGGCTATCAAAGGCCTAAAATAACAAACAATAGGCTCATGGCAGTTTTACAGCGGTTACATGGATACACGGGCAGGCAGCTGGTGATGAGTGGAGGAGTATTTAAAGTAGGGACCGCAGACAGGCTATCAAAGGCCTAAAATAACAAACAATAGGCTCATGGCAGTTTTACAGCGGTTACATGGATACACAGGCAGCTTGGTGGTGAGTGGAGGAGTATTTAAAGTAGGGACCGCAGACAGGCTATCAAAGGCCTAAAATAACAAACAATAGGCTCATGGCAGTTTTACAGCGGTTACATGGATACACGGGCAGGCAGCTGGTGATGAGTGGAGGAGTATTTAAAGTAGGGACCGCAGACAGGCTATCAAAGGCCTAAAATAACAAACAATAGGCTCATGGCAGTTTTACAGCGGTTACATGGATACACGGGCAGGCAGCTGGTGATGAGTGGAGGAGTATTTAAAGTAGGGACCGCAGACAGGCTATCAAAGGCCTAAAATAACAAACAATAGGCTCATGGCAGTTTTACAGCGGTTACATGGATACACAGGCAGCTTGGTGGTGAGTGGAGGAGTATTTAAAGTAGGGACCGCAGACAGGCTATCAAAGGCCTAAAATAACAAACAATAGGCTCATGGCAGTTTTACAGCGGTTACATGGAAACACGGGCAGGCAGCTGGTGATGAGTGGAGGAGTATTTAAAGTAGGGACCGCAGACAGGCTATCAAAGGCCTAAAATAACAAACAATAGGCTCATGGCAGTTTTACAGCGGTTACATGGATATACGGGCAGGCAGCTGGTGATGAGTGGAGGAGTATTTAAAGTAGGGACCGCAGACAGGCTATCAAAGGCCTAAAATAACAAACAATAGGCTCATGGCAGTTTTACAGCGGTTACATGGATACACGGGCAGGCAGCTGGTGATGAGTGGAGGAGTATTTAAAGTAGGGACCGCAGACAGGCTATCAAAGGCCTAAAATAACAAACAATAGGCTCATGGCAGTTTTACAGCGGTTACATGGATACACGGGCAGGCAGCTGGTGATGAGTGGAGGAGTATTTAAAGTAGGGACCGCAGACAGGCTATCAAAGGCCTAAAATAACAAACAATAGGCTCATGGCAGTTTTACAGCGGTTACATGGATACACAGGCAGCTTGGTGGTGAGTGGAGGAGTATTTAAAGTAGGGACCGCAGACAGGCTATCAAAGGCCTAAAATAACAAACAATAGGCTCATGGCAGTTTTACAGCGGTTACATGGATACACGGGCAGGCAGCTGGTGATGAGTGGAGGAGTATTTAAAGTAGGGACCGCAGACAGGCTATCAAAGGCCTAAAATAACAAACAATAGGCTCATGGCAGCTTTACAGCGGTTACATGGATACACAGGCAGCTTGGTGGTGAGTGGAGGAGTAGTGCAAGGAGTGTCTGTCCCAGTACTCCCAAAATATAAATAGATGTTAATGTCTCGCAAAACAACCAAAACAAAAAAAAAGGTGGCATACTTAGGTACAGGGGTGGGCTCATCTACTGAGTTTCTGACATAGTAATTTGGCAGTAACTATTTAATGGTGCCAATATAGGACACAGACACAGACTACTTTAAGTTGCATCATAGATGTCTACAAATTTGTATTGTCAGTGCCAGACATTGAATGATGTCAGCGAATAGACTAAAGATTGGTGGAGCTGTGCAACATAATTTTGCACGTGGTAGAGCACATTTTGAGCTGGGGTAGGGGGGAACTCTCTTGAGGCCGGCGGGACCGCCCCAGGGCCCCTCATGTTACAACGGTGTGTCTGACGTTGGGTGCGCACCGCCACCGCCAGAGACACTACATTGTACTATGAGGGACCCAGTAGCAATGCCGTCAACCAAAAGCGAGCACACCCACCTCTTCAGACAAACAGCAGTCTCACGGGTGCTTGCGCCAAGTCGCGATACCACGGCCCCGTGTGGGGAGTTTTGCCATTTAGGGAGGTGTAAACATGTCGTATGCTGTACAATCAGCTGCAGCAAATTAGACATTAGAAAAGTAATTCACAGGCAAGAGCTTTTCATAGGAAAGCTAGGTGTCGGCCGGGCAAGGTGGGGCAAAAGATTTCGAAATCCAGTTGTGGTTCATTTTAATGAATGTTAGATCGTCAACATTTTGGGTAGCCAGACGAGTCCTTTTTTCGGTTAATATTGAACCTGCAGCACTGAATACTCTTTCTGATAGGACACTTGCTGCTGGGCAAGCAAGCTCCTGCAATGCATATTCTGCCAATTCTGGCCAGGTGTCTAATTTGGAGGCCCAGTAATCAAATGGGAATGACGGTTGAGGGAGAACATCGATAAGGGATGAAAAATAGTTAGTAACCATACTGGACAAATGTTGTCTCCTGTCACTTTCAATTGATGCAGCAGTACCTGTCCTGTCTGCGGTCATAGCAAAATCACTCCACAACCTGGTCAGAAAACCCCTCTGTCCAACGCCACTTCTGATGTGTGCACCCCTAACACTCCTAGTCTGCTGCCCCCTGGAGCTCGTGTGAGAACGATCACGTGCGCTGTGTGCTGGGAATGCCTGAAGCAAACGGTCAACAAGAGTTGATTGTTTGGTTGCTAATATTAGTTCCAAGTTCTCATGTGGCATAATATTTTGCAATTTGCCTTTATAGCGTGGATCAAGGAGGCAGGCCAACCAGTAATCGTCATCGTTCATCATTTTCGTAATGCGTGTGTCCCTTTTTAGGATACGTAAGGCATAATCCGCCATGTGGGCCAAAGTTCCAGTTGTCAAATCTCCGGTTGTGATTGGTTGAGGGGCAGTTGCAGGCAAATCTACGTCACTTGTGTCCCTCAAAAAACCAGAACCCGGCCGTGACACGCAACCAATTTCCTGTGCCCCCGGGAAAGGTTCGGCATTAAAAATATACTCATCCCCATCATCCTCCTCGTCCTCCACCTCCTCTTCGCCCGCTACCTCGTCCTGTACACTGCCCTGACCAGACAATGGCTGACTGTCATCAAGGCTTTCCTCTTCCTCTGGTGCAGACGCCTGCTCCTTTATGTGCGTCAAACTTTGCATCAGCAGACGCATTAGGGGGATGCTCATGCTTATTACGGCGTTGTCTGCACTAACCAGCCGTGTGCATTCCTCAAAACACTGAAGGACTTGACACATGTCTTGTATCTTAGACCACTGCACACCTGACAACTCCATGTCTGCCATCCTACTGCCTGCCCGTGTATCCTCCCACAAATAAATAACAGCACGCCTCTGTTCGCACAGTCTCTGAAGCATGTGCAGTGTTGAGTTCCACCTTGTTGCAACGTCTATGATGAGGCGATGCTGGGGAAGGTTCAAAGACCGCTGATAGGTCTGCATACGGCTGGCGTGTACAGGCGAACGTCGGATATGTGAGCAAAGTGCACGCACTTTGAGGAGCAGGTCGGAGAACCCAGGATAAGTTTTCAATAAGCACTGCACCACCAGGTTTAAGGTGTGAGCCAGGCAAGGAATGTGTTTCAGTTGGGAAAGGGAGATGGCAGCCATGAAATTCCTTCCGTTATCACTCACTACCTTGCCTGCCTCAAGATCTACTGTGCCCAGCCACGACTGCGTTTCTTGTTGCAAGAACTCGGACAGAACTTCCGCGGTGTGTCTGTTGTCGCCCAAACACTTCATAGCCAATACAGCCTGCTGACGCTTGGCAGTAGCTGGCCCATAATGGGACAACTGGTGTGCAACAGTGTCATCTGCCGATGGAGTGGTTGGCAGACTGCGTTCTGTGGAAGAGCTGTAGCTTCTGCAGGAGGACGAGGAGGAGGAGGAGGAGGGGGTGCGAACGCTTACAGCCAACTGTTTCCTAGACCGTGGGCTAGGCACAACTGTCCCTAAATTGATGTCGCCTGTGGACCCTGCATCCACCACATTCACCCAGTGTGCCGTGATGGACACATAACGTCCCTGGCCATGCCTACTGGTCCATGCATCTGTAGTCAGGTGCACCTTTGTACTCACAGATTGCCTGAGTGCATGGACGATGCGCTGTTTAACATGCTGGTGCAGGGCTGGGATGGCTTTTCTGGAAAAAAAGTGTCGACTGGGTAGCTCGTATCGTGGTTCAGCGTACTCCATCAGGGCTTTGAAAGCTTCGCTTTCAACTAACCGGTAGGGCATCATCTCTAACGAGATTAGTCTAGCTATGTGGGCGTTAAAACCCTGTGTACGCGGATGCGAGGATAAGTACTTCCTTTTTCTAACCAGAGTCTCATGTAGGGTGAGCTGGACTGGAGAGCTGGAGATCGTGGAACTTTCGGGTGTGCCGGTGTACATGGCAGACTGAGAGACGGTTGGAGACGGTATTGTTTCCGCCGGTGCCCTAGATGCAATATTTCCTCCTACAAAACTGGTGGTTCCCTGACCCTGACTGCTTTTGGCTGGCAAAGAAACCTGCACAGATACTGCCGGTGGTGCGGAAAATGGTGGCCTTACAGTGACGGAAGGGATGTTGCGTTGCTGACTAGCTTCATTGGCCGAGGGTGCTACAACCTTAAGGGACGTTTGGTAGTTAGTCCAGGCTTGAAAATGCATGGTGGTTAAGTGTCTATGCATGCAACTAGTATTTAGACTTTTCAGATTCTGACCTCTGCTTAAGCTAGTTGAACATTTTTGACAGATGACTTTGCGCTGATCAGTTGGATGTTGTTTAAAAAAATGCCAGACTGCACTCTTCCTAGACTCGGATCCCTTTTCAGGGATTGCAGACTGAGCTTTAACCGGATGGCCACGCTGTCCTCCAACAGGTTTTGGCTTTGACACGCGTTTTGGGCCAGATACGGGCCCGGCAGATGGAACCTGTTGCGATGTTGATGCCTGCTGCGGCCCCTCCTCCACCTCCGCTTCTGAACTACTGCCGCCTGCACCCTGTTCCCCCAATGGCTGCCAATCGGGGTCAATAACTGGGTCATCTATTACCTCCTCTTCGAGCTCGTGTGCAACTTCGTCTGTGTCACTGTGTCGGTCGGTGGTATAGCGTTCGTGGCGGGGCAACATAGTCTCATCAGGGTCTGATTGTGGATCTGTACCCTGAGAGGGCAATGTGGTGGTCTGAGTCAAAGGAGCAGCATAGTACTCTGGCTGTGGCTGTGCATCAGTGCACTCCATGTCAGAATATACTTGTAATGGGCATGGCCTGTTAAATGTTTCACTTTCTAAGCCAGGGACGGTATGTGTAAAGAGCTCCATGGAGTGACCCGTTGTGTCGCCTGCTGCATCCTTCTCTCTTGTTGTAGTTTTTGCTGAGGAGGACAAGGAAGCGACTTGTCCCTGACCGTGAACATCCACAAGCGACGCGCTGCTTTTACATTTACCAGTTTCGGAAGAGGAGGCAAAAGAGCTAGAGGCTGAGTCTGCAATGTAAGCCAAAACTTGCTGTTGCTGCTCCGCCTTTAAAAGCGGTTTTCCTACTCCCAGAAAAGAGAGCGTTCGAGGCCTTGTGTAGCCTGACGACGAAACTGGCTCCACAGCTCCAGACTTAGGTGGAATATTTTTATCCCCACGACCACCTGATGCTCCACTACCACTACCATCATTACCAGCTGACAATGAACGCCCACGACGACCTCTTGCACCAGACTTCCTCATTGTTTTAAAATCTTAACCAAAGTAACTTTATTTGTTGCTGTCAAACAACTTACACGGTGAGCTATAACTTCAGTATGATTTCAATATCCCTTAACAGGTTGGTGAGACCACAAGGAAAATCAGGCACAATGTTACACACTCTGTTTTCTGTGGCACAAAATCACAGAGATGACACACACGCAGGACTGTCACTCAAGCACTAATGTCAATATTAATCTCCCACCTAATTTATTTATTTTTTTTTCTCAGGGAGACTTTAGAAACCAAATAATATTAAAAAAAAACAAAAAAAAAAACAACAAAAAAAAGGCTTTCTATGGCCCACAATTAGAGAGAGAGAGGTGGCACACCCAGGAGTCAAGACTGGCGCACAAGCTGAAAGGGCAATATTACTCTCCCACTGTTTTTTTAAGTTTTTTTTTTATTATTTTCAGGGAGACTTTAGAAACCAAATAATATTAAAAAAACCAAAAAAATAAATAGCCTTTCTATGGCCCACTGAATGAGAGAGAGAGGTGGCACACCCAGGAGTCAAGACTGGCACACAAGCTGAAAGGGCAATATTACTCTCCCACTGTTTTTTTATGTTTTTTTTTATTTATTTTCAGGGAGACTTTAGAAACCAAATAATATTAAAAAAAACAAAAAAATAAATAGCCTTTCTATGGCCCACTGAATGAGAGAGAGAGGTGGCACACCCAGGAGTCAAGACTGGCACACAAGCTGAAAGGGCAATATTACTCTCCCACTGTTTTTTTATGTATTTTTTGTTTTTTAAGGGAGACTTTAGAAACCCAATAATATTTAAAAAAAAAAAAAAAAAAAGGCTTTCTATGGCCCACTGAATGAGAGAGAGAGGTGGCACACCCAGGAGTCAAGACTGGCACACAAGCTGAAAGGGCAATATTACTCTCCCACTGTTTTTTTATGTATTTTTGTTTTTTAAGGGAGACTTTAGAAACCCAATAATATTTAAAAAAAAAAAAAAAAAAAAAGGCTTTCTATGGCCCACAATTAGAGAGAGAGGTGGCACACCCAGGAGTCAAGACTGGCACACAAGCTGAAAGGGCAATATTACTCTCCCACTGTTTTTTTATGTATTTTTTGTTTTTTAAGGGAGACTTTAGAAACCAAATAATATTTAAAAAAAAAAAAAGGCTTTCTATGGCCCACAATTAGAGAGAGAGGTGGCACACCCAGGAGTCAAGACTGGCACACAAGCTGAAAGGGCAATATTACTCTCCCACTGTTTTTTTATGTATTTTTTGTTTTTTAAGGGAGACTTTAGAAACCAAATAATATTTTAAAAAAAACAAACAAAAAAAGGCTTTCTATGCCCCACAATTAGAGAGAGAGAGGTGGCACACCCAGGAGTCAAGACTGGCGCACAAGCTGAAAGGGCAATATTACTCTCCCACTGTTTTTTTAAGTTTTTTTTTTTTTATTTTCAGGGAGACTTTAGAAACCAAATAATATTAAAAAAACCAAAAAAATAAATAGCCTTTCTATGGCCCACTGAATGAGAGAGAGAGAGGTGGCACACCCAGGAGTCAAGACTGGCGCACAAGCTGAAAGGGCAATATTACTCTCCCACTGTTTTTTTATGTTTTTTTTTTTTTCAGGGAGACTTTAGAAACCAAATAATATTAAAAAAAACAAAAAAATAAATAGCCTTTCTATGGCCCACTGAATGAGAGAGAGAGGTGGCACACCCAGGAGTCAAGACTGGCACACAAGCTGAAAGGGCAATATTACTCTCCCACTGTTTTTTTATGTATTTTTTGTTTTTTAAGGGAGACTTTAGAAACCCAATAATATTTAAAAAAAAAAAAAAAAAAAGGCTTTCTATGGCCCACTGAATGAGAGAGAGAGGTGGCACACCCAGGAGTCAAGACTGGCACACAAGCTGAAAGGGCAATATTACTCTCCCACTGTTTTTTTAGGTATTTTTTGTTTTTTAAGGGAGACTTTAGAAACCCAATAATATTTAAAAAAAAAAAAGGCTTTCTATGGCCCACAATTAGAGAGAGAGGTGGCACACCCAGGAGTCAAGACTGGCACACAAGCTGAAAGGGCAATATTACTCTCCCACTGTTTTTTTATTTATTTATTTTTTTTTCAGGGAGACTTTAGAAACCAAATAATAAGAAAAATAAATAAATAAATAAATAGGCTTTCTATAGCCCACTGAATAAGAG
Source organism: Ranitomeya variabilis (assembly GCF_051348905.1). Classification (NCBI taxonomy): domain Eukaryota; kingdom Metazoa; phylum Chordata; class Amphibia; order Anura; family Dendrobatidae; genus Ranitomeya; species Ranitomeya variabilis. The sequence continues at coordinate 434,442,789 of NC_135233.1, forward strand.
ATAGCACACACAGCAGTGGCACACAAGCCCTGACTGAGGCCAATATTTTTCTACCACTGATTGATGTAGTGTTTTTGTGTTGAGGTAGAATTTAGAACACAAATCACGGAAAAAATAAATAGGCTTTCTATGGCCCACTCAGTGAGAGATGGCACACACAGGGATGGCACTGTAGCAGAAATGCCAATCTTAATCTCCCACAGAAAAAAAAAAAACCAGGGACTGTCCTACAATTACTATCTCCCTGCAGTAATGTAAGCCAGGTATGGCAGGCAGCAATAGGAGTGGACTGATGCACAAATTAAATAAAAAGTGTGGACAAACAAAAAAGATAGCTGTGCAGAAAGGAACAAGAGGATATGTGCTTTGAAAAAAGCAGTTGGTTTCCACAGTGGCGTACACACAGCAATACAGCTATCACGGAGCCTTCTAGGGCAGCCCAATGAGCTACAGCGCTGAGGAAAAAAAAATAAAAAATAGCTTCCACTGTTCCTGCACACCGAAGGTGGTGTTGGACAGTGGAAATCGCTACAGCACAAGTGGTTTGGTGGTTAGTGGACCCTGCCTAACGCTCTCCCTGCTTCTGACGAAGCGGCAGCAACCTCTTCCTAAGCTCAGATCAGCAGCAGTAAGATGGCGGTCGGCGGGAACGCCCCTTTATAGCCCCTGTGACGCCGCAGACAGCAAGCCAATCACTGCAATGCCCTTCTCTAAGATGGTGGGGACCAGGATCTATGTCATCACGCTGCCCACACTCTGCGTTCACCTTCATTGGCTGAGAAATGGCGCTTTTCGCGTCATTGAAACGCGACTTTGGCGCGAAAGTCGCGTACCTTTCTATGGCCCACTGAATGAGAGAGAGAGGTGGCACACCCAGGAGTCAAGACTGGCGCACAAGCTGAAAGAGCAATATTACTCTCCCACTGTTTTTTTATGTTTTTTTTTTTTTCAGGGAGACTTTAGAAACCAAATAATATTAAAAAAACCAAAAAAATAAATAGCCTTTCTATGGCCCACTGAATGAGAGAGAGAGGTGGCACACCCAGGAGTCAAGACTGGCACACAAGCTGAAAGGGCAATATTACTCTCCCACTGTTTTTTTATGTATTTTTTGTTTTTTAAGGGAGACTTTAGAAACCCAATAATATTTAAAAAAAAAAAAAAAAAAAGGCTTTCTATGGCCCACTGAATGAGAGAGAGAGGTGGCACACCCAGGAGTCAAGACTGGCACACAAGCTGAAAGGGCAATATTACTCTCCCACTGTTTTTTTAGGTATTTTTTGTTTTTTAAGGGAGACTTTAGAAACCCAATAATATTTAAAAAAAAATAAAAATAAATAGGCTTTCTATGGCCCACTGAATGAGAGGGAGAGAGGTGGCACACCCAGGAGTCAAGACTGGCACACAAGCTGAAAGGGCAATATTACTCTCCCACTGTTTTTTTATTTATTTATTTTTTTTTTCAGGGAGACTTTAGAAACCAAATAATAAGAAAATAAATAAATAAATAAATAAATAGGCTTTCTATAGCCCACTGAATAAGAGATAGCACACACAGCAGTGGCACACAAGCCCTGACTGAGGCCAATATTTTTCTACCACTGATTGATGTAGTGTTTTTGTGTTGAGGTAGAATTTAGAACACAAATCACGGAAAAAATAAATAGGCTTTCTATGGCCCACTCAGTGAGAGATGGCACACACAGGGATGGCACTGTAGCAGAAATGCCAATCTTAATCTCCCACAAAAAAAAAAAAAAACAGGGACTGTCCTACAATTACTATCTCCCTGCAGTAATCTAAGCCAGGTATGGCAGGCAGCAATAAGGAGTGGACTGATGCACAAATTAAATAAAAAGTGTGGACAAAGAAAAAAGATAGCTGTGCAGAAAGGAAGGAACAAGAGGATATGTGCTTTGAAAAAAGCAGTTGGTTTCCACAGTGGCGTACACACAGCAATACAGCTATCACGGAGCCTTCTAGGGCAGCCCAATGAGCTACAGCGCTGAGGAAAAAAAAAAAAAAAAATAGCTTCCACAGTCCCTGCACACCGAAGGTGGTGTTGGACAGTGGAAATCGCTGCAGCACAAGCGGTTTGGTGGTTAGTGGACCCTGCCTAACGCTCTCCCTGCTTCTGACGAAGCGGCAGCAACCTGTCCCTAAGCTCAGATCAGCAGCAGTAAGATGGCGGTCGGCGGGAACGCCCCTTTATAGCCCCTGTGACGCCGCAGACAGCAAGCCAATCACTGCAATGCCCTTCTCTAAGATGGTGGGGACCAGGACCTATGTCATCACGCTGCCCACACTCTGCGTTCACCTTCATTGGCTGAGAAATGGCGCTTTTCGCGTCATTGAAACGCGACTTTGGCGCGAAAGTCGCGTACCGCATGGCCGACAAGCACAGGGGTCGGATCGGGTTTCATGAGACGCCGACTTAGCCAAAAGTCGGCGACTTTTGAAAATGATCGACCCGTTTCGCTGAACCCTAGTCACCAGTACTTACTGCATCAAAATATGCTCAACATTAAAGGGAACCTTTCCCATTGTGCATACAATCCAATCTGTGCAGTGACACGGTGAAGAGCAAGAGGAGCGGAACAGATTGATACATAGGTTTATAGAAAAAAAATATATGTGTGACTTTTTTGCTTCCAATGATAGAGACCTCAACTAACTTAAGCCCTCTGATTCTTCAATGCTTTTCCAGGGAACGTATTCATACATGTGGCTTTTTTTGGTACCGCCATTAGGCTTCCATTTACAGTGCTTTCAATCTACTGATCAACAAAAAGACCATGCTCCTGTCTTAAAGGGAATCTGTCAGCAGATTTTAGCTGTGTAATCTGACATCAGCATCATGTAGGGATAGAGACCCTGATTCCAGCGATATATCAATTAGTTTGCTAGGTGCAGCAGTTGTGATAGAATCACAGTTTTCTCTGCTGCAGATCTACCAGAGCTCGAATGCTGAGCGATGTATAACCCCGCCCACACCACTGATTGGCAGCTTTCTATGAATAACCCCGCCCACACCACTGATTGGCAGCTTTCTGTAAATAATCCCACCCACATCACTGATTGGCAGCTTTCTGTGAATAATCCCACCCACACCACTGATTGGCAGCTTTCTGTGAATTATCCCGCCCACACCACTAAATGGCAGCTTTCCATGAATAACCCCACCCACAGCACCAATTGGCAACTTTCTGTGTACATTGTATAATTACATAATTAGCGCTGGGGGCGGGTTTGGACTAGAAGGCACAAGGCACCTAGTCCTATAGTGATAGTCTCCTGTTGATAAAACACTGATTGTATTGAAACAGCACAACACAGCCAGATAAATGACACATAGCAGGAATCAGGGTCTCTGTCCCTAAATGATGCTGCACTCAAATTACATAGCAAAAAACTGCTGACTGATTCCTTTAAGGATAATGTGTATTACTGGAGAATCCCTTTAAAACACGCACTTTTTATTTTTCTTTATTCAGAAAAACTAAATTTCACCTATTTTCTGAATACAATTCTACATGTTTACAGATTAGGTTCTTTGAGATATTATGCAAACTCCAGAAGTGCTGACCCCGTACCGGTCTATAAAGCTTATTATGGGCCAAGCCTGCACATAATGAACATTTTCCTGCTCTTCCATGACGGCTGCTCTTTATCCGCAGCCTGATGGGTTTCCACTGTTTCTGCCCAGTATCAAGGTGGACAACGACCTGAGGCTGCTTACCGCATCCTTGACAAGTGACATTTAAGTATTTCCAGTCTCGCTCACCTTATGTTTGGCTCTTAGTCTCAATCCATTGGTCACAGAGCTGCTGACATTTTTCAGTCGTTTACGAAAGACAAGAAAAAAAAAAAGTCACCGCCGACCAGGTTTGTTAATCTGGAGAGACATTTGGCAGAATCTTGAACCGCTGCAGAATCGGTTTTCTGGAAGACGGACCGTACAATGTTTCAGGCACCAGAAAAAGCAAAAAAAAAAAAAAAGCATTAACACTTAAAATAGTATCCACATCTGAGTAGATGCATATTGCTGGCATGTGCTATCACTTTGTGATATGTTTCGTGGGGGTCTGGACCCCGGGAGTTTTTCCTTGGACCAAGCCGGTCTGAGGAAAAAAATGGCTGCATGCTGTAGTGCAGCGGGGTTGGTGCAGAGTGACAGAAAGGCAGTGGTCACAGGAAAGTTCAAAGCAAAGTCTTTTTTTAATATTTAGCATACTGATGAACAGAAAGCAAATGGTCTCATCTGTATCACAGCCGGGATTCAACATAGTCTGTGTTATGGTTCTCAATGGCAAGAGAACATAGCCCAGCATACATAGGAACTAGCTCTTGGAAGGATGGAAACTTAAACTGACCATGAACTAAACCTGCCGCACAACTAACAGTAGCCGGGTAGCGTAGCCTGCGTTTTATCCCTAGACGCCCAGCGCCGGCCGGAGGACTAACTAATCCTGGCAGAGGAAAATATAGTCCTGGCTCACCTCTAGAGAAATTTCCCCGAAAGGCAGACAGAGGCCCCCACATATATTGGCGGTGATTTAAGATGAAAATGACAAACGTAGTATGAAAATAGGTTTAGCAAAATCGAGGTCCGCTTACTAGATAGCAGGAAGACAGAAAGGGTACTTTCATGGTCAGCTGAAAACCCTATCAATACACCATCCTGAAATTACTTTAAGACTCTAGTATTAACTCATAACATCAGAGTGGCAATTTCAGATCACAAGAGCTTTCCAGACACAGAAACGAAACTGCAGCTGTGAACTGGAACAAAATGCAAAAAACAAACAAGGACAAAAGTCCGACTTAGCTGGAAGTTGTCTGGTAGCAGGAACATGCACAGAAAGGCTTCTGATTACAATGTTGACCGGCATGGAAGTGACAAAGGAGCAAGGTTAAATAGCGACTCCCACATCCTGATGGGAACAGGTGAACAGAGGGGATAATGCACACAAGTTCAATTCCACCAGTGGCCACCGGGGGAGCCCAAAATCCAATTTCACAACAGTACCCCCCCTCAAGGAGGGGGCACCGAACCCTCACCAGAACCACCAGGGCGATCAGGATGAGCCCTATGAAAGGCACGGACCAGATCGGAGGCATGAACATCAGAGGCAGTCACCCAAGAATTATCCTCCTGACCGTATCCCTTCCATTTGACCAGATACTGGAGTTTCCGTCTGGAAACACGGGAGTCCAAGATTTTTTCCACAACGTACTCCAACTCGCCCTCAACCAACACCGGAGCAGCAGGCTCAACGGAAGGCACAACCGGTACCTCATACCTGCGCAACAATGACCGATGAAAAACATTATGAATAGAAAAAGATGCAGGGAGGTCCAAACGGAAGGACACAGGGTTAAGAATCTCCAATATCTTGTACGGGCCGATGAACCGAGGCTTAAACTTAGGAGAAGAAACCCTCATAGGGACAAAACGAGAAGACAACCACACCAAGTCCCCGACACAAAGCCGAGGACCAACCCGACGCCGGCGGTTGGCAAAAAGCTGAGTCTTCTCCTGGGACAACTTCAAATTGTCCACCACCTGCCCCCAAATCTGATGCAACCTCTCCACCACAGCATCCACTCCAGGACAATCCGAAGATTCCACCTGACCGGAGGAAAATCGAGGATGAAACCCCGAATTACAGAAAAAAGGAGACACCAAGGTGGCAGAGCTGGCCCGATTATTGAGGGCAAACTCCGCTAAAGGCAAAAAAGCAACCCAATCATCCTGATCTGCAGACACAAAACACCTCAAATATGTCTCCAAAGTCTGATTCGTCCGCTCGGTCTGGCCATTAGTCTGAGGAAGGAAAGCAGACGAGAAAGACAAATCTATGCCCATCCTAGCACAGAATGCCCGCCAAAATCTAGACACGAATTGGGTTCCTCTGTCAGAAACGATATTCTCCGGAATACCATGCAAACGAACCACATTTTGAAAAAACAGAGGAACCAACTCGGAAGAAGAAGGCAACTTAGGCAGGGGAACCAAATGGACCATCTTAGAGAAACGGTCACACACCACCCAGATGACAGACATCTTCTGAGAAACAGGAAGATCCGAAATAAAATCCATCGAGATGTGCGTCCAAGGCCTCTTCGGGATAGGCAAGGGCAACAACAATCCACTAGCCCGAGAACAACAAGGCTTGGCCCGAGCACAAACGTCACAAGACTGCACAAAGCCTCGTACATCTCGTGACAGGGAAGGCCACCAGAAGGACCTTGCCACCAAATCCCTGGTACCAAAGATTCCAGGATGACCTGCCAACGCAGAAGAATGAACCTCAGAAATGACTTTACTGGTCCAATCATCAGGAACAAACAGTCTACCAGGTGGGCAACGATCAGGTCTATCCGCCTGAAAATCCTGCAAGGCCCGCCGCAGGTCTGGAGAAACGGCAGACAATATCACTCCATCCTTAAGGATACCTGTAGGTTCAGAATTACCAGGGGAGTCAGGCTCAAAACTCCTAGAAAGGGCATCCGCCTTAACATTCTTAGAACCCGGTAGGTATGACACCACAAAATTAAACCGAGAGAAAAACAACGACCAGCGCGCCTGTCTAGGATTCAGGCGTCTGGCGGACTCAAGATAAATTAAATTTTTGTGGTCGGTCAATACCACCACCTGATGTCTAGCCCCCTCAAGCCAATGACGCCACTCCTCAAAAGCCCACTTCATGGCCAAAAGCTCCCGATTCCCAATATCATAATTCCGCTCGGCGGGCGAAAATTTACGAGAAAAAAAAGCACAAGGTTTCATCACGGAGCAGTCGGAACTTCTTTGCGACAAAACCGCCCCAGCTCCGATTTCAGAAGCGTCGACCTCAACCTGAAAAGGAAGAGCAACATCAGGCTGACGCAACACAGGGGCGGAAGAAAAGCGGCGCTTAAGCTCCCGAAAGGCCTCCACAGCAGCAGGGGACCAATCAGCAACATCAGCACCCTTCTTAGTCAAATCAGTCAATGGTTTAACAACATCAGAAAAACCAGCAATAAATCGACGATAAAAGTTAGCAAAGCCCAAAAATTTCTGAAGACTCTTAAGAGAAGAGGGTTGCGTCCAATCACAAATAGCCCGAACCTTGACAGGATCCATCTCGATGGAAGAGGGGGAAAAAATGTATCCCAAGAAGGAAATCTTTTGAACCCCAAAAACGCACTTAGAACCCTTCACACACAAGGAATTAGACCGCAAAACCTGAAAAACCCTCCTGACCTGCTGGACATGAGAGTCCCAGTCATCCGAAAAAATCAGAATATCATCCAGATACACGATCATAAATTTATCCAAATAATCACGGAAAATGTCATGCATAAAGGACTGAAAGACTGAAGGGGCATTTGAAAGGCCAAAAGGCATCACCAAATACTCAAAGTGGCCCTCGGGCGTATTAAATGCGGTTTTCCACTCATCCCCCTGCTTAATTCGCACCAAATTATACGCCCCACGGAGATCTATCTTAGAGAACCACTTGGCCCCCTTTATGCGAGCAAACAAATCAGTCAGCAGTGGCAACGGATATTGATATTTAACCGTGATTTTATTCAAAAGCCGATAATCAATACACGGCCTCAAAGAGCCATCTTTCTTAGACACAAAGAAAAAACCGGCTCCTAAGGGAGATGACGAAGGACGAATATGTCCCTTTTCCAAGGACTCCTTTATATATTCTCGCATAGCAGCATGTTCAGGCACAGACAGATTAAATAAACGACCCTTAGGGTATTTACTACCCGGAATCAAATCTATGGCACAATCGCACTCCCGGTGCGGAGGTAATGAACCAAGCTTAGGTTCTTCAAAAACGTCACGATAGTCAGACAAGAATTCAGGAATCTCAGAGGGAATAGATGACGAAATGGAAACCAAAGGTACGTCCCCATGCATCCCCTTACATCCCCAGCTTAACACAGACATAGCGTTCCAGTCGAGGACTGGGTTATGAGATTGCAGCCATGGCAATCCAAGCACCAACACATCATGTAGATTATACAGCACAAGAAAGCGAATAATCTCCTGATGATCCGGATTAATTCGCATAGTTACTTGTGTCCAGTATTGTGGTTTATTACTAGCCAATGGGGTGGAGTCAATCCCCTTCAGAGGTAAAGGAGTTTCAAGAGGCTCTAAATCATACCCACAGCGTTTGGCAAAGGACCAATCCATAAGACTCAAAGCGGCGCCAGAGTCGACATAGGCATCCGCGGTAATAGATGATAAAGAACAAATCAGGGTCACAGATAGAATAAACTTAGACTGAAAAGTGCCAATTGAAACTGACTTATCAAGCTTCTTAGTACGCTTAGAGCATGCTGATATAACATGAGTTGAATCACCACAATAAAAGCACAACCCATTTTTTCGTCTAAAATTCTGCCGTTCGCTTCTGGACAGAATTCTATCACATTGCATATTCTCTGGCGTCTTCTCAGTAGACACCGCCAAATGGTGCACAGGTTTGCGCTCCCGCAGACGTCTATCGATCTGGATAGCCATTGTCATGGACTCATTCAGACCCGCAGGCACAGGGAACCCCACCATAACATCCTTAACGGCATCAGAGAGACCCTCTCTGAAATTCGCCGCCAGGGCGCACTCATTCCACTGAGTAAGCACAGACCATTTACGGAATTTTTGGCAGTATATTTCAACTTCATCTTGCCCCTGAGATAGGGACATCAAGGCTTTTTCCGCCTGAAGCTCTAAATGAGGTTCCTCATAAAGCAACCCCAAGGCCAGAAAAAACGCATCCACATTGAGCAACGCAGGATCCCCTGGAGCCAATGCAAAAGCCCAATCTTGAGGGTCGCCCCGGAGCAAGGAAATCACAATCCTGACCTGCTGAGCAGGATCTCCAGCAGAGCGAGATTTCAGGGACAAAAACAACTTGCAATTATTTTTGAAATTTTGAAAGCAAGATCTATTCCCCGAGAAAAATTCAGGCAAAGGAATTCTAGGTTCAGATATAGGAACATGAACAACAAAATCTTGTAAATTTTGAACTTTCGTGGTGAGATTATTCAAACCTGCAGCTAAACTCTGAATATCCATTTTAAACAGGTGAACACAGAGCCATTCCAGGATTAGAAGGAGAGAGAGAGAGGAAGGCTGCAATATAGGCAGACTTGCAAGTGATTCAATTGAAAGCACACTCAGAACTGAAGGAAAAAAAAAAAAAAAATTTTCAGCAGACTTCTTTTTTCTCTCCTTTCTCTGCCAATTAATTTAACCCTTTAAGGCCGGTCAAACTGTTATGGTTCTCAATGGCAAGAGAACATAGCCCAGCATACATAGGAACTAGCTCTTGGAAGGATGGAAACTTAAACTGACCATGAACTAAACCTGCCGCACAACTAACAGTAGCCGGGTAGCGTAGCCTGCGTTTTATCCCTAGACGCCCAGCGCCGGCCGGAGGACTAACTAATCCTGGCAGAGGAAAATATAGTCCTGGCTCACCTCTAGAGAAATTTCCCCGAAAGGCAGACAGAGGCCCCCACATATATTGGCGGTGATTTAAGATGAAAATGACAAACGTAGTATGAAAATAGGTTTAGCAAAATCGAGGTCCGCTTACTAGATAGCAGGAAGACAGAAAGGGTACTTTCATGGTCAGCTGAAAACCCTATCAATACACCATCCTGAAATTACTTTAAGACTCTAGTATTAACTCATAACATCAGAGTGGCAATTTCAGATCACAAGAGCTTTCCAGACACAGAAACGAAACTGCAGCTGTGAACTGGAACAAAATGCAAAAAACAAACAAGGACAAAAGTCCGACTTAGCTGGAAGTTGTCTGGTAGCAGGAACATGCACAGAAAGGCTTCTGATTACAATGTTGACCGGCATGGAAGTGACAGAGGAGCAAGGTTAAATAGCGACTCCCACATCCTGATGGGAACAGGTGAACAGAGGGGATAATGCACACAAGTTCAATTCCACCAGTGGCCACCGGGGGAGCCCAAAATCCAATTTCACAACAAGTCTGTATACGAGACCTGCTGCTGTGGGCGACTGCGCCGCGGTGTACGCTGAGGGGTGCCAGGCCTTTTGGCTCCATGTTACTTCACACAGGCTGAAGCTTTGCAGAGCCTCCTGCTCTGCAGTTTGCAAACCAAGACTGACTCACCCATATACTGCAGAGTTTTTGCAAGGAAACTGTGACCGTAGGCCACTTGTATGACCTGGCCATGAGGAAGTGGACCACCCCACTACTGTCATGTTCTCAATGGCACGAGAACATAGCATCAGCATATATAGGAACTAGCTCTTGGAAGATGGGAACTGAGCTGACCATGAACTAAACCTAACACACAACTAGCAGTGGCCGGGTAGCATGCCTACGTTGATTCTAGATGCCCAGCACCAGCCGGAGGACTAAATAATGCTAGCAGAGGAAAATATTAGTCCTAGCTCACCTCTAGAGAAATACCCCGAAAGGAGACAGAGGCCCCCCACATGTATTGGCGGTGAATTAAGATGAAATAACAAACGTAGTATGAAAATAGGTTTAGCAAATTTGAGGTCCACTTACTACATAGCAGAAGACAGAAAGGACACTTTCATGGTCAGCTGAAAACCCTATCAAAATACCATCCAGAAATTACTTTAAAACTCTGGCATTAACTCATAACACCAGAGTGGCAATTCCTGTTCACAAGAGCTTTCCAGACACAGTAACGAAACTACAGCTGTGAACTGGAACAAAAATGCAAAAACAAACATGGACAAAAGTCCAACTTATCTAGTAGTTGTCTAGGAGCAGGAACAAGCACAGAGAGGCTTCTGATAACATTGTTGACCGGCAAGCAACTAACAGAGCAGCAAGGTTATATAGCGACTCCCACATCTTGATGGGAACAGGTGAACAGAGAAGATGAAGACACAGTTCAATTCCACCAGTAGCCACCGGGGGAGCCCAGAATCCAAATTCACAACAGTACCCCCCCCTCAAGGAGGGGGCACCGAACCCTCACCAGAACCACCAGGACGATCAGGATGGGCCCTATGAAAGGCACGAACCAAATCAGAGGCATGAACATCAGATGCATTCACCCAAGAATTATCCTCCTGGCCGTATCCCTTCCACTTGACCAGATACTGGAGTCTCCGTCTGGAAACACGAGAGTCTAAGATTTTCTCCACAACGTACTCCAACTCACCCTCAACCAACACCGGAGCAGGAGGCTCAACGGAAGGCACAACCGGTACCTCATACCTGCGCAATAATGACCGATGAAAAACGTTATGAATAGAAAAGGATGCAGGGAGGTCCAAACGGAAGGAAACAGGGTTAAGAATCTCCAATATCTTATACGGGCCGATGAACCGAGGCTTAAACTTAGGAGAAGAGACCCTCATAGGGACAAAACGAGAAGACAACCACACCAAGTCCCCAACACAAAGCCGAGGACCAACACGACGGTGGCGGTTGGCAAAAAGCTGAGTCTTCTCCTGGGACAACCTCAAATTGTCCACCACCTGCTCCCAGATCTGATGCAATCTCTCCACCACAGCATCCACTCCAGGACAATCCGAAGATTCCACCTGACCAGAGGAAAATCGAGGATGAAACCCCGAATTACAGAAAAACGGGGACACCAAAGTGGCAGAGCTGGCCCGATTATTGAGAGCGAACTCTGCCAATGGCAAAAAAGCAACCCAATCATCCTGGTCAGCAGACACAAAACACCTCAGATATGTCTCCAGGGTCTGATTAGTCCGCTCGGTCTGACCATTCGTCTGAGGATGGAAAGCGGACGAAAAAGATAAATCTATGCCCATCCTAGCACAGAATGCCCGCCAAAATCTAGACACGAATTGGGTCCCTCTGTCAGAAATGATATTCTCAGGAATACCATGCAAACGAACAACATTTTGAAAAAACAGAGGAACCAACTCGGAAGAAGAAGGCAACTTGGGCAGAGGAACCAAATGGACCATCTTAGAGAAACGGTCACACACCACCCAGATGACAGACATCTTCTGAGAAACAGGCAGATCTGAAATAAAATCCATCGAGATGTGCGTCCAAGGCCTCTTAGGAATAGGCAAGGGCAACAATAATCCACTAGCCCGAGAACAACAAGGCTTGGCCCGAGCACAAACGTCACAAGACTGCACAAAGCCTCGCACATCTCGTGACAGGGAAGGCCACCAGAAGGACCTTGCCACCAAATCCCTGGTCCCAAAAATGCCAGGATGACCTGCCAACGCAGAAGAATGAACCTCAGAGATGACTCTACTGGTCCAATCATCAGGAACAAACAGTTTATCAGGTGGGCAACGATCCGGTCTATCCGCCTGAAACTCCTGCAAGGCCCGCCGCAGGTCTGGAGAAACGGCTGACAATACCACTCCATCCTTAAGGATACCTGTGGGCTCAGAGTTACCAGGCGAGTCAGGCTCAAAACTCCTAGAAAGGGCATCCGCCTTAACATTCTTAGAACCAGGTAGGTATGACACCACAAAATTAAACCGAGAGAAAAATAATGACCAGCGCGCCTGTCTAGGATTCAGGCGCCTGGCAGTCTCAAGATAAATCAAATTTTTGTGGTCAGTCAATACCACCACCTGATGTCTGGCCCCCTCAAGCCAATGGCGCCACTCCTCAAAAGCCCACTTCATGGCCAAAAGCTCCCGATTCCCAACATCATAATTCCGCTCAGCGGGCGAAAATTTACGGGAAAAGAAGGCACAAGGCCTCATCACGGAGCAGTCAGAACTTTTCTGCGACAACACTGCCCCAGCTCCGATCTCAGAAGCGTCGACCTCAACCTGAAAAGGTAAAGCAACATCAGGCTGACGCAACACAGGGGCAGAGGAAAAACGGCGCTTAAGCTCCCGAAAGGCCTCCACAGCGTCAGGGGACCAATCAGCAACATCAGCACCCTTCTTAGTCAAATCGGTCAATGGCTTAGCAATATCCGAAAAACCAGCAATAAATCGACGATAAAAGTTAGCAAAGCCCAAAAATTTCTGAAGACTCTTAAGAGAAGAGGGCTGCGTCCAATCACAAATAGCTTGAACCTTGACAGGATCCATTTCAATGGAAGAGGGAGAAAAAATATATCCCAAAAAGGAAATCCTCTGTACCCCAAAAACACACTTAGAACCCTTCACACACAAAGAATTAGACCGCAAAACCTGGAAAACCCTCCTGACTTGCTGGACATGAGAGTCCCAGTCATCCGAAAAAATCAGAATATCATCCAGATACACAATCATAAATTTATCCAAATAATCGCGAAAAATATCATGCATAAAGGACTGGAAAACTGACGGAGCATTTGAAAGACCAAAAGGCATCACCAAATACTCAAAGTGGCCCTCGGGCGTATTAAATGCGGTCTTCCACTCATCCCCCTGCCTGATTCGCACCAAATTATACGCCCCACGAAGGTCAATCTTAGAGAACCACTTGGCCCCCTTTATGCGAGCAAACAAATCAGTCAGCAACGGCAATGGGTATTGATATTTAACAGTGATTTTGTTCAAAAGCCGATAATCGATACATGGTCTCAAAGAGCCGTCTTTTTTTGACACAAAGAAAAAACCGGCTCCTAAGGGAGATGACGATGGACGAATATGTCCCTTTTCCAAGGACTCCTTTATATATTCTCGCATAGCAGCATGTTCAGGCACAGACAGATTAAACAAACGACCCTTTGGGTATTTACTACCCGGGATTAAATCTATGGCACAATCGCACTCTCGGTGCGGAGGTAACGAACCAAGCTTGGATTCTTCAAAGACGTCACGATAGTCCGACAGGAACTCAGGAATTTCAGAGGGAATAGATGATGAAATGGAAACCACAGGTACATCCCCATGAGCCCCCTTACATCCCCAGCTCAACACAGACATAGCTCTCCAGTCGAGGACTGGGTTGTGAGATTGCAGCCAAGGCAATCCTAGCACCAAATCATCATGTAGATTATACAGCACCAGAAAGCGAATAATCTCCTGGTGATCCGGATTAATACGCATAGTTACTTGTGTCCAGTATTGTGGTTTATTGTTAGCCAATGGGGTGGAGTCAATCCCCTTCAGAGGAATAGGAGTCTCCAAAGGCTCTAAATCATACCCACAGCGTTTGGCAAAGGACCAATCCATAAGACTCAAAGCGGCGCCAGAGTCGACATAGGCGTCCGTGGTAATAGATGACAAAGAGCAAATCAGGGTCACAGATAGAATAAACTTAGACGGTAAGGTGCAAATGGAAACAGATTTATCAAGCTTTTTAGTGCGCTTAGAGCATGCTGATATAACATGAGTAGAATCACCACAATAGAAACACAACCCATTTTTCCGTCTAAAATTCTGCCGCTCGCTTCGGGACAGAATTCTATCACACTGCATACTCTCTGGCGACTTCTCAGTGGACACCGCCAGATGGTGCACTGGTTTGCGCTCCCGCAAACGCCTATCGATCTGAATAGCCATTGTCATGGACTCATTCAGACCCGCAGGCACAGGGAACCCCACCATAACATCCTTAATGGCATCAGAGAGACCCTCTCTGAAAGTCGCCGCCAGGGCGCACTCATTCCACTGAGTAAGCACAGACCATTTACGGAATCTTTGGCAGTAAATTTCCGCTTCATCTTGCCCCTGAGATAGGGACATCAAAGTTTTTTCTGCCTGAAGCTCCAAATGAGGTTCGTCATAAAGCAACCCCAAGGCCAGAAAAAACGCATCCACATTGAGCAACGCAGGATCCCCTGGTGTCAATGAGAAAGCCCAGTCTTGAGGGTCGCCCCGGAGCAAGGAAATCACAATCCTGACCTGCTGTGCAGGATCTCCGGCAGAGCGAAATTTCAGGGACAAAAATAATTTGCAATTATTTCGAAAATTCTGAAACCCAGATCTATTCCCCGAGAAAAATTCCGGCAAAGGAATTCTCGGCTCAGATACAGGTGCATGACAAACAAAGTCTTGCAAATTTTGTACCTTCGTGGCGAGATTATTCAAACCTGCAGTTACACTCTGAAGATCCATTACAAACAGGTGGACACAGAGCCATTCAAAGATTAGAAGGAGAAAAAAAAAAAAAAAAAAAAAAATCTCAGCAGACTTCTTATTTCTCTCCTTTCTCAGCCAAGGATTTTAACCCTTTAGGTGGCCGGTCAAACTGTCATGTTCTCAATGGCACGAGAACATAGCATCAGCATATATAGGAACTAGCTCTTGGAAGATGGGAACTGAGCTGACCATGAACTAAACCTAACACACAACTAGCAGTGGCCGGGTAGCAAGCCTACGTTGATTCTAGATGCCCAGCACCAGCCGGAGGACTAAATAATGCTAGCAGAGGAAAATATTAGTCCTAGCTCACCTCTAGAGAAATACCCCGAAAGGAGACAGAGGCCCCCCACATGTATTGGCGGTGAATTAAGATGAAATAACAAACGTAGTATGAAAATAGGTTTAGCAAATTTGAGGTCCACTTACTACATAGCAGAAGACAGAAAGGACACTTTCATGGTCAGCTGAAAACCCTATCAAAATACCATCCAGAAATTACTTTAAAACTCTGGCATTAACTCATAACACCAGAGTGGCAATTCCTGTTCACAAGAGCTTTCCAGACACAGTAACGAAACTACAGCTGTGAACTGGAACAAAAATGCAAAAACAAACATGGACAAAAGTCCAACTTATCTAGTAGTTGTCTAGGAGCAGGAACAAGCACAGAGAGGCTTCTGATAACATTGTTGACCGGCAAGCAACTAACAGAGCAGCAAGGTTATATAGCGACTCCCACATCTTGATGGGAACAGGTGAACAGAGAAGATGAAGACACAGTTCAATTCCACCAGTAGCCACCGGGGGAGCCCAGAATCCAAATTCACAACACACTACCATCCTGTAGTCTACTCCAAAAATAAAAGGTTTACTTAAATCTGACCTGGGCAAATAGCTTGCCCAAGACCAACACTTACTTTTATTTAGCATTGTAATCACAGCTCTGCCTGTGACTGCAATGCACTCCTGCGGCCTCAATACACTTCTGTGCGCATCCTGAGGGACACATAGGGACCCTCGCGTATAACCCCTGTCACTGCCTCACAATGCCCAAGTTTGAACTGATATTCGGATAGCACTTCACCATACATGTCAATGAGTTAGTGGATAATATCAAACTGCACTTGGATGACATCTGAGTGCAGTCAAATTTCTGCAGCCTCACAAAATGGAGAAGATGGAGAATTTTTTTTCCAACTTCTACTCATCTGAGAGAATTGGATCACAGAATGATCACACTCTGATAAGAGTTTGATTTGAGTGTGATTTGCTTAATCTTCCAGATTCTTCAGAGAGAATACATGGATGTCTGCATCAAGCCCAGGATAGGACATCAATATCAGAATGATGGGGGTGTGATCCTCAGCACATCCAATGATCACCTATTCCCTGGCCCGGATCTTTTCATTTGTGGAGTGGAAAAAGCACAGCTCTGTCAACTTCATAGTGGTCTCAAAGGGGTTCACAGCTACAGATCCACTCCCATTCATTTGAATAGGAGTGAATGTGCAGTACCCAGCCATGGCCACTATGCTGTTGATAAAGTTGTATTTTGCAGCTCCGCAACTGATCACATCTGGTCGTCACTGACACGGGGATCAGTTGTTCGGAGGGGGTGCTGTGTGTTCCTCCTACATTGATCTGATATTGATCATCTATCCTAAGGAAAGTTCATCAATATAAAAGTAATGGAGAGCCCCTTTTAATCAGATCTGAATTATTTTTACATATAGTCTATAGAGGATCCAGAGGTCGGATCTGAAGTGATCGTAAAGTGAGATCAAATTACGAGACAGGTTTTTTTGTAAATATATGTGTTTCATTATATATATAAAGTATAAATTTGTTTTTCAACAAGAACAAAAAAAAATCTTCGACTTTTTTTTTACATTGCTCATATTTGACACAAAAAAATACCATCCAAAAATGGTACAAATATTCTCTACATATTTCAAGACGTGCTGAGGCTTATTTTAAATTGTGCAGAAATATTTCTAACGGCTCCTGCTGCTGCAAATTGTGAAATCCATGATATATTTTGGAAACAATTTGCAGTGGTAAAACTTTGATAAGCTGAACTCATTGCAAGGCCAAGTGAGTGTGGCGTTTTTTTTTTTAAAGTGGTCAAAAATGACAAGTTTTCAAGTGGAATCCGCTACAGGAAATGCTCATTCCTTGGGGAGTTTTTGGAGCAATTTTTTATTTCTTGAAGCTTTGAAGCCTGCTGACTGGACAGCACCTAGTTTGGAGCATTTTCCTTCAAGAGACAACACAAATAAGAGACTTGCACTTTTGTTCCTAACAGATGTTCTTCAAAATCTGAAAATGCTTAAAAGTCTAAATATACAGTCGCGTGAAAAAGTCTTTGCCCCTTGCCGATTTCCTATTCTTTTGCATGTTTGTCACAATTTAATGTTTCAGATCACCAAACAAATGTAAGTATTAGACAAAGATAACACAAATCATCACAAAATTCAGTTTATAAATGAAGGTGATTTTTATTAAGGGAAAAAGAAATCCAAACCTACAGATTCCTGTGTGATAAAGTGATTGCCCCCTAAACCTAATAACTGGTTGGGCCGCAATCAAGCCTTTGTGATAACTGGTAATGAGTCTTTTACAACACTCTGGAGGAATTTTGGCCACTCATCTTTGCAGAATTGTAATTTAGCCACATTGGAGGTTTCCGAGCATGAACCGCCTTTTTAAGGTCATACTGTAGCGCCCCCACTGCCGCAGGGCCGAGGGGTACCCGGTACCGGGTCTGTGAGTCTCTGCTCTGGGGTTTGTCACGGTGGCTAGGCCCCGGTCCGTGACCCTGCCGTGGGGCGCTCCGTAGATAGGTAGATGTGGATGGTGGTGCAGTTGTGGGGTGCAAGTCGCGGTAAATAACGAGGACACCAGGTTGCAGTCTCTTTACCTCTTTACTGAAGATCTCTGGGTCCTCAGTCCAGAATACGGTTCACCAGGCTGCGCAAGTCCGGCCGGTCCAATGGCACCTCCAGAGTTCTCTTCACAGGTGGAAATCTGTGCCTTCCTGCTTGCGCTATGTGTTGTGGTCCTTCCCTGCTGTGCTTACAGAAAGTCCCCACAACTGTTGTGTCTGTTTCTTAAGTTCCCTCACAACTCGATTAGATGATGTTCTGCTAATCCTCCGTCCCTCCCTGATGTTCTGGTTGGAACGGCACCCGTTTGACGGGTAGGCTCGGAGCTCTTCCGGGACCCTAGAGTCGCCCCTCTCCACAAGTTGCCCCCCAAGACTGCATAGGTGATTTGTGTGAGACAGCCCGCCTTAGACTGACTGTCCTGCCGCTGTTTAGAGTATTGCTTGAAGCTGAATGTTATAATACTCTCTCGGCGTTCCGGCCACCGGTTGTGCGCCTCAGTAGGATGTTGCCTCGATCTTACAGCACGACTCCTACTGGTATTTCTCCTTTTGCATGATCTCGTTTCTCACTCAGCACAATCTATGTCGCTTCTAATCCTTCCTTGGGCACCGCCGCTATCCTGAGCAGGCACGGTCCCGTTACGTTCTCTCAAGTTGCCAAGCCTCTGTCAGGATCCCACCCCTGACAGAGACCCTACTGTATCTTCTCCCGCAACACCCTCTGCCACAAGGTGTTGCCTGGTTCCAACCCAGTCAGCTTTCTGATCTAACTTCCTGCCTGACCCCCAGTTTACCCACTATGGTGGGGAGTGGCCTAGTGAATAGAACCCTTAGCTCCCCCCGGAGGCCCGGCTGTGAAATGTATTGGTGTCTGTGATACCTGGTCAGATGAACTCCTTCAGTGCCATCAGACGTGCCATAGCTCCCCATAGTGGCGGAGCCACAGTACTGCAACGACCAGGACTCTGGGGCGCTGCACTCCCCCCTGGTTAAACACAGTACTCCGGGACTGGGAAGAAAACAACAATACAGGTTAGCAAAAAGACATACAATTTTGTTGAGTGTAATAACAGTAAGCATATTTAAACAGGCTTCCCTTTATGGGAGGTGAGGACACTTGAACGTTACAAACATGGTTAAATATCATAGCAACATGCTATAAATAACTTTCTTTTACCCAACCGGGTATTCTACTAAGTGCAAAATTGCTGAACAATAAGTTAACATTGTCCTTAAGGATGTACACTCTGAATCTGCTAAAGACCTTCTTATAATCACATTATAAGGCAATTTAACTTTTACATTCTCCTTCTTTAAATCTGCAGGACCGCCTGTCCTAACGGCACCTGTTGTGAATTTGGATTCTGGGCTCCCCCGGTGGCTACTGGTGGAATTGAACTGGTGTCTTCATCTTCTCTGTTCACCTGTTCCCATCAAGATGTGGGAGTCGCTATATAACCTTGCTGCTCTGTTAGTTGCTTGCCGGTCAACAATGTTATCAGAAGCCTCTCTGTGCTTGTTCCTGCTCCTAGACAACTACTAGATAAGTTGGACTCTTGTCCAGGTTTGTTTTTGCATTTTTGTTCCAGTTCACAGCTGTAGTTTCGTTACTGTGTCTGGAAAGCTCTTGTGAACAGGAATTGCCACTCTGGTGTTATGAGTTAATGCCAGAGTTTTAAAGTAATTTCTGGATGGTGTTTTGATAGGGTTTTTAGCTGACCATGAAAGTGTCCTTTCTGTCTTCTGCTATGTAGTAAGTGGACCTCAAATTTGCTAAACCTATTTTCATACTACGTTTGTTATTTCATCTTGATTCACCGCCAATACATGTGGGGGGCCTCTGTCTCCTTTCGGGGTATTTCTCTAGAGGTGAGCTAGGACTAATATTTTCCTCTGCTAGCTTTATTTAGTCCTCCGGCTGGTGCTGGGCATCTAGAATCAACGTAGGCATGCTACCCGGCCACTGCTAGTTGTGCGTTAGGTTTAGTTCATGGTCAGCTCAGTTTCCATCTTCCAAGAGCTAGTTCCTATATATGCTGATGCTATGATCTCTTGCCATTGAGATCATGACAGTTTGACCGGCCCACTAAAGGGTTAAAATCCTTGGCTGAGAAAGGAGAGAAATAAGTAGTCTGCTGAAATTTTTTTTTTTTTTTTTTTTCTCTCCTTTGAATGGCTCTGTGTTCACCTGTTTGCAATGGATCTTCAGAGTGTAACTGCAGGTTTGAATAATCTCGCCACGAAGGTACAAAATTTGCAAGATTTTGTTTGTCATGCACCTGTATCTGAGCCGAGAATTCCTTTGCCGGAATTTTTCTCGGGGAATAGATCTGGGTTTCAGAATTTTCGAAATAATTGCAAATTATTTTTGTCCCTGAAATCTCGCTCTGCCGGAGATCCTGCACAGCAGGTCAGGATTGTGATTTCCTTGCTCCGGGGCGACCCTCAAGACTGGGCTTTTTCATTGACACCAGGGGATCCTGCGTTGCTCAATGTGGATGCGTTTTTTCTGGCCTTGGGGTTGCTTTATGACGAACCTCATTTGGAGCTTCAGGCAGAAAAAACTTTGATGTCCCTATCTCAGGGGCAAGATGAAGCGGAAATTTACTGCCAAAGATTCCGTAAATGGTCTGTGCTTACTCAGTGGAATGAGTGCGCCCTGGCGGCGACTTTCAGAGAGGGTCTCTCTGATGCCATTAAGGATGTTATGGTGGGGTTCCCTGTGCCTGCGGGTCTGAATGAGTCCATGACAATGGCTATTCAGATCGATAGGCGTTTGCGGGAGCGCAAACCAGTGCACCATCTGGCGTTGTCCACTGAGAAATCGCCAGAGAGTATGCTGTGTGATAGAATTCTGTCCCGAAGCGAGCGGCAGAATTTTAGACGGAAAAATGGGTTGTGTTTCTATTGTGGTGATTCTACTCATGTTATATCAGCATGCTCTAAGCGCACTAAAAAGCTTGGTAAATCTGTTTCCATTTGCACCTTACCGTCTAAGTTTATTCTATCTGTGACCCTGATTTGCTCTTTGTCATCTATTACCACGGACGCCTATGTCGACTCTGGCGCCGCTTTGAGTCTTATGGATTGGTCCTTTGCCAAACGCTGTGGGTATGATTTAGAGCCTTTGGAGACTCCTATTCCTCTGAAGGGGATTGACTCCACCCCATTGGCTAATAATAAACCACAATACTGGACACAAGTAACTATGCGTATTAATCCGGATCACCAGGAGATTATTCGCTTTCTGGTGCTGTATAATCTACATGATGATTTGGTGCTAGGATTGCCTTGGCTGCAATCTCACAACCCAGTCCTCGACTGGAAAGCTATGTCTGTGTTGAGCTGGGGATGTAAGGGGGCTCATGGGGATGTACCTGTGGTTTCCATTTCATCATCTATTCCCTCTGAAATTCCTGAGTTCCTGTCTGACTATCGTGACGTCTTTAAAGAATCCAAGCTTGATTCGTTACCTCCGCACCGAGAGTGCGATTGTGCCATAGATTTAATCCCGGGTAGTAAATACCCAAAGGGTCGTTTATTTAATCTGTCTGTGCCTGAACATGCTGCTATGCGTGAATATATAAAGGAGTCCTTGGAAAAGGGACATATTCGTCCATCGTCATCTCCCTTAGGAGCAGGTTTTTTCTTCGTGTCAAAAAAAGACGGCTCTTTGAGACCATGTATTGATTATCGGCTTTTGAATAAAATCACTGTTAAATATCAATACCCATTGCCGTTGCTGACTGATTTGTTTGCTCGCATAAAGGGGGCCAAGTGGTTCTCTAAGATTGACCTTCGTGGGGCGTATAATTTGGTGCGAATCAGGCAGGGGGATGAGTGGAAAACCGCATTTAATACGCCCGAGGGCCACTTTGAGTATTTAGTGATGCCTTTTGGTCTTTCAAATGCTCCGTCAGTTTTCCAGTCCTTTATGCATGATATTTTTCGCGATTATTTGGATAAATTTATGATTGTGTATCTGGATGATATTCTGATTTTTTCGGATGACTGGGACTCTCATGTCCAGCAAGTCAGGAGGGTTTTTCAGGTTTTGCGGTCTAATTCTTTGTGTGTGAAGGGTTCTAAGTGTGTTTTTGGGGTACAGAGGATTTCCTTTTTGGGATATATTTTTTCCCCCTCTTCCATTGAAATGGATCCTGTCAAGGTTCAAGCTATTTGTGATTGGACGCAGCCCTCTTCTCTTAAGAGTCTTCAGAAATTTTTGGGCTTTGCTAACTTTTATCGTCGATTTATTCCTGGTTTTTCGGATATTGCTAAGCCATTGACCGATTTGACTAAGAAGGGTGCTGATGTTGCTGATTGGTCCCCTGATGCTGTGGAGGCCTTTCGGGAGCTTAAGCGCCGTTTTTCCTCTGCCCCTGTGTTGCGTCAGCCTGATGTTGCTCTACCTTTTCAGGTTGAGGTCGACGCTTCTGAGATCGGAGCTGGGGCAGTGTTGTCGCAGAAAAGTTCTGACTGCTCCGTGATGAGGCCTTGTGCCTTCTTTTCCCGTAAATTTTCGCCCGCTGAGCGGAATTATGATGTTGGGAATCGGGAGCTTTTGGCCATGAAGTGGGCTTTTGAGGAGTGGCGCCATTGGCTTGAGGGGGCCAGACATCAGGTGGTGGTATTGACTGACCACAAAAATTTGGTTTATCTTGAGACTGCCAGGCGCCTGAATCCTAGACAGGCGCGCTGGTCATTATTTTTCTCTCGGTTTAATTTTGTGGTGTCATACCTACCGGGTTCTAAGAATGTTAAGGCGGATGCCCTTTCTAGGAGTTTTGAGCCTGACTCGCCTGGTAACTCTGAGCCCACAGGTATCCTTAAGGATGGAGTGGTATTGTCAGCCGTTTCTCCAGACCTGCGGCGGGCCTTGCAGGAGTTTCAGGCGGATAGACCTGATCGTTGCCCACCTGATAAACTGTTTGTTCCTGATGATTGGACCAGTAGAGTCATCTCTGAGGTTCATTCTTCTGCGTTGGCAGGTCATCCTGGCATTTTTGGTACCAGGGATTTGGTGGCAAGGTCCTTCTGGTGGCCTTCCCTGTCACGAGATGTGCGAGGCTTTGTGCAGTCTTGTGACGTTTGTGCTCGGGCCAAGCCTTGTTGTTCTCGGGCTAGTGGATTGTTGTTGCCCTTGCCTATTCCTAAGAGGCCTTGGACGCACATCTCGATGGATTTTATTTCAGATCTGCCTGTTTCTCAGAAGATGTCTGTCATCTGGGTGGTGTGTGACCGTTTCTCTAAGATGGTCCATTTGGTTCCTCTGCCCAAGTTGCCTTCTTCTTCCGAGTTGGTTCCTCTGTTTTTTCAAAATGTTGTTCGTTTGCATGGTATTCCTGAGAATATCGTTTCTGACAGAGGGACCCAGTTCGTGTCTAGATTTTGGCGGGCATTCTGTGCTAGGATGGGCATAGATTTGTCTTTTTCGTCCGCTTTCCATCCTCAGACGAATGGCCAGACTGAGCGGATTAATCAGACCCTGGAGACATATCTGAGGTGTTTTGTGTCTGCTGACCAGGATGATTGGGTTGCTTTTTTGCCATTGGCGGAGTTCGCTCTCAATAATCGGGCCAGCTCTGCCACTTTGGTGTCCCCGTTTTTCTGTAATTCGGGGTTTCATCCTCGATTTTCCTCTGGTCATGTGGAATCTTCGGATTGTCCTGGAGTGGATGCTGTGGTGGAGAGATTGCATCAGATCTGGGGGCAGGTGGTGGACAATTTGAGGTTGTCCCAGGAGAAGACTCAGCTTTTTGCTAACCGCCGTCGTCGTGTTGGTCCTCGTCTTCATGTTGGGGACTTGGTGTGGTTGTCTTCTCGTTTTGTCCCTATGAGGGTCTCTTCTCCTAAGTTTAAGCCTCGGTTCATCGGCCCGTATAAGATATTGGAGATTCTTAACCCTGTTTCCTTCCGTTTGGACCTCCCTGCATCCTTTTCTATTCATAACGTTTTTCATCGGTCATTATTGCGCAGGTATGAGGTACCGGTTGTGCCTTCCGTTGAGCCTCCTGCTCCGGTGTTGGTTGAGGGTGAGTTGGAGTACGTTGTGGAGAAAATCTTAGACTCTCGTGTTTCCAGACGGAGACTCCAGTATCTGGTCAAGTGGAAGGGATACGGCCAGGAGGATAATTCTTGGGTGAATGTATCTGATGTTCATGCCTCTGATCTGGTTCGTGCCTTTCATAGGGCCCATCCTGATCGCCCTGGTGGTTCGGGTGAGGGTTCGGTGCCCCCTCCTTGAGGGGGGGGTACTGTTGTGAATTTGGATTCTGGGCTCCCCCGGTGGCTACTGGTGGAATTGAACTGGTGTCTTCATCTTCTCTGTTCACCTGTTCCCATCAAGATGTGGGAGTCGCTATATAACCTTGCTGCTCTGTTAGTTGCTTGCCGGTCAACAATGTTATCAGAAGCCTCTCTGTGCTTGTTCCTGCTCCTAGACAACTACTAGATAAGTTGGACTCTTGTCCAGGTTTGTTTTTGCATTTTTGTTCCAGTTCACAGCTGTAGTTTCGTTACTGTGTCTGGAAAGCTCTTGTGAACAGGAATTGCCACTCTGGTGTTATGAGTTAATGCCAGAGTTTTAAAGTAATTTCTGGATGGTGTTTTGATAGGGTTTTTAGCTGACCATGAAAGTGTCCTTTCTGTCTTCTGCTATGTAGTAAGTGGACCTCAAATTTGCTAAACCTATTTTCATACTACGTTTGTTATTTCATCTTGATTCACCGCCAATACATGTGGGGGGCCTCTGTCTCCTTTCGGGGTATTTCTCTAGAGGTGAGCTAGGACTAATATTTTCCTCTGCTAGCTTTATTTAGTCCTCCGGCTGGTGCTGGGCATCTAGAATCAACGTAGGCATGCTACCCGGCCACTGCTAGTTGTGCGTTAGGTTTAGTTCATGGTCAGCTCAGTTTCCATCTTCCAAGAGCTAGTTCCTATATATGCTGATGCTATGATCTCTTGCCATTGAGATCATGACAGGCACCAGACCTACTGCCTCTCCTTTCTTACAGGTCCGCTCCTTTCAGCCCGAGCCTTCTGTCTTTTCAACTACTATACACAGTATAGAACATAACATTACTTTCAATTTAAGAGCACCGAGCCATCTCTACATGACTCCTATGAGGACTCAGGGTTTACCTTCCATCCCCATTATCTATCAACATCATCAACATTCTCTATAAAACACTAAACCTTTTCATTAACATGCATGCTGGACACCACGTCTACCCCTACGGGCTCACTGCATCCTTCTTCCAGCTTTCTCTTTCCTTCAGGGAACATTATCAGCATTCTTTTACAATTAACTAGTTGGTCACATTAACTATTACATATCAACATTATCACTTTCTTTTCTATCAAGACATTATTGCTATCTATCTTAAAGCAATACCATTCTTTAAGTACAACAAGTGCCCATCCCCTTTAAGAAGGGACCAAGTCTTTATGAGGTAGCATATATTCTCAGGCTACCAGTCCATACTCAACAAAGGGTTCCAGTGCGGTATCTTCACAAAGAGTCCTTTTTGAAGTAAAACCAGTAGGGAGCACCTTTAATAAGGTGCTAACTATTTACAAAAAGTTTGTATCATGCACTGTTCATGATTGCGGCAGTTCTGGAAACTTTGTGCAAAACTCAGAAAAAATAAACAAAACAATAGGGATCCCGGGTCAACAAAAGGATCCCCTTTAAAAGTTAACCCTAGACGGGTTTAGCAGCAACATAAGAGAACAGTAACTATTTACATATATAAAGCATTCATGCTCACTCATTTTTCGGGGAAGAAGGTGGTTTCCTTCCGGGCCTCACCAGACCAACGGGTCGTGCTGCCGATCCAGGAAGTGGTTCTGGTCCCAGCAACGACAGGATCCCTCGCCGCGATGCTCTTTTCACTGAGGATCCGGCACGCCCCCAGGGTACATGGTGGGTCCGGGTTCCCCGCTGCTCCGCAGGGTCAGGCTCCATTGCCTTTTCGGCGGGAGGTTCATCTTCGGATGTTGCAGCGGCGGCCTGGAGCGCGACGCACCGCTGGACACCCCGCGCCATCCAGCCAGCTTCGCCTGTTGCCCTCCTCCACCTGGTGTAAGTTACGGCATCACCTGGCTCCAGATCGCGAGCAAACCTTCCTCCACAGGGCTCCACCTCCTCCCGTTCCACGTGGACTTGTAGCGGCTCCCCGATCTCCTGTATAACCCCTCTTCCATGTCGGGGGTTGAAGGAGACCACTACACCCCAGTGGGACGACGGGACCTCCGCGACGGTAGTCAGATCAGCTTGGGTTGCCGGTTGTGGTCGGTCTCGCCATGCAGCCACCAAGCGCCGCAGGTGCTCGGCCTCCGGCATGATCTTCAGGCCCTGCGTCTGCAGCGCACTTTCAGCCGCGGCCGGGTTGGGAGGAGCAGGGGACACCGGAGACAAACGGACCTCCGTGGGCTGGCCCAGCTGAGCAAGCACGCGGGCATCAGCCTCCAAGCGGCGTGCTATCCGGCGGGCCTCGGCTGCAGCTACACACTCCTCAGACGGTGGCAAGGGGGGTCGGCCAATCGGTGGCTCCGTGAGGGTCAGTCCCCGCAACGTTGGCGCATCTGGGGCTGTGTCGAGTGGCGCAGCCTCGGGCTGAATCGGGTCAGTCCCACGCGGTGTTCCCGGTGTCGCCATCTTTTCTCCTTCTCCAGTGTCCTCTTCCCGCGGTCTCTTTCGTGGGCGGCCCCGTCTCCATGGTCTCCACCCTCCAAACAGGATCAGGAGGCGGACCTCAGCTGTTGACGGACACGTCCTCAGGACACAGAAATATTTAGACTGGGCGGCCATTGTTGTTCGCGCTCTCCAGCTTGTCTACGCCCACTCCACGCCTCTCTCCTTCTCCTGCGCTCTCCTCAGCGCTATAATGGCGGCGGATTTTGGCGGGAACTTCTGGCGGCAAGTGACAATACACAGTCCTTCCAATAAAGTACAGTTCAAGCACAACTAATCACAGTTCCAAGGCACACATGACCTGATTCTTCAGGCTTAAGTAGATCCTGTTCGTGACGCCAAGTTTGTAGCGCCCCCACCGCCGCAGGGCCGATGTGGTACCCGGTACCGGGCCTGTGAGTCTCTGCTCTGGGGTTTGTCACGGTGGCTAGGCCCCGGTCCGTGACCCTGCCGTGGGGCGCTCCGTAGATAGGTAGATGTGGATGGTGGTGCAGTTGTGGGGTGCAAGTCGCGGTAAATAACGAGGACACCAGGTTGCAGTCTCTTTACCTCTTTACTGAAGATCTCTGGGTCCTCAGTCCAGAATACGGTTCACCAGGCTGCGCAAGTCCGGCCGGTCCAATGGCACCTCCAGAGTTCTCTTCACAGGTGGAAATCTGTGCCTTCCTGCTTGCGCTATGTGTTGTGGTCCTTCCCTGCTGTGCTTACAGAAAGTCCCCACAACTGTTGTGTCTGTTTCTTAAGTTCCCTCACAACTCGATTAGATGATGTTCTGCTAATCCTCCGTCCCTCCCTGATGTTCTGGTTGGAACGGCACCCGTTTGACGGGTAGGCTCGGAGCTCTTCCGGGACCCTAGAGTCGCCCCTCTCCACAAGTTGCCCCCCAAGACTGCATAGGTGATTTGTGTGAGACAGCCCGCCTTAGACTGACTGTCCTGCCGCTGTTTAGAGTATTGCTTGAAGCTGAATGTTATAATACTCTCTCGGCGTTCCGGCCACCGGTTGTGCGCCTCAGTAGGATGTTGCCTCGATCTTACAGCACGACTCCTACTGGTATTTCTCCTTTTGCATGATCTCGTTTCTCACTCAGCACAATCTATCTCGCTTCTAATCCTTCCTTGGGCACCGCCGCTATCCTGAGCAGGCACGGTCCCGTTACGTTCTCTCAAGTTGCCAAGCCTCTGTCAGGATCCCACCCCTGACAGAGACCCTACTGTATCTTCTCCCGCAACACCCTCTGCCACAAGGTGTTGCCTGGTTCCAACCCAGTCAGCTTTCTGATCTAACTTCCTGCCTGACCCCCAGTTTACCCACTATGGTGGGGAGTGGCCTAGTGAATAGAACCCTTAGCTCCCCCCGGAGGCCCGGCTGTGAAATGTATTGGTGTCTGTGATACCTGGTCAGATGAACTCCTTCAGTGCCATCAGACGTGCCATAGCTCCCCATAGTGGCGGAGCCACAGTACTGCAACGACCAGGACTCTGGGGCGTTGCAATACCACAGCACCTCAATTGGATTAAGATCAGGACTTTGACTAGGCCACTCCAAAGTCTTAATTTTGTTTTTCTTAAACCATTCAGACGTGGACTTGCTGGTATGTTTTGGATCATTGTCCTCCTACATAACCCAAATGTGCTTCAGCTTAAGGTCACAAACAGATGGCCGGACATTCTCCTTCAGGATTTTTGGTAGACAGCAGAATTCATGGTTCTATTTACCACAGCAAATCTTCCAGGTCCAGATCTTCAAACTACCACCACCATATTTTATAGTTGGTATGATGTACCTTATCTGAAATTCTGTGTTACTTCTACGCCAGATGTAATGATACATACACCTTCCAAAAAGTTCAACTTTTGTCTTGTCTATTATTGACCGCCTGCACCGAGCTTCTGTGCAGATGGGCGATGATGATAGCCACGGAGGACATGGACAATGCAACGGCTGGAGTAACTGGCAGAAGTCATTGCCTCCATATCATCGGCATTAGCTGCAAGAATCATTCATTTCTTCTATGACTTGTTTATTCGGAAAGATCGTATCCTGATTATGTTCAAGAGGCTGTGACATTTGTCAGACCTTGATTCCGCCATTGGGATGTGTGTTCGGCATTTTGCGAGGCGTACGCTATATTTAATTTAGGAACTTTCAGATAACCTTGGCTATGAAAGCACCGAGGAGCATCAGGCCTGGAAATGAATGTGACGTACGCCGGGAGATAATGCGATTCCTCTTTAATATCACAATCTGGGGAGTGCATGACACGGGGGCAGCTAATTGCAGAGGCAAAGAGCGGATTACACGGCAGGAAGCACAGGAGATGGGGTGTTCGGTAAGCGGTGAAGGACGTGAGGATTGGATATTGCCCATAATGACCAATTCCTTTTTTTTGGTTTACAATATAAAATTATAAATAAAAATTCTGTTGCTCTGGTTATGTATTGTTTGACAGATGACATCATGTTAGTAGAGAAGAGGAAATGTGAGCATGCAGAGATTATCTAAGCGCTTAGTTGTCCTACCACACGGTAGGTTCATATGAAGCGCACAACTGAGCGCCGGATTTTTAAACACCATCAATTCCAAGGTGCTGTACATTATTATTATTGTTATTATTTTACCTATATAGAGTAGAGCCATTATTTTCACAGCACTTTACAGATATCAGCATCACTGTCCCTATTGGGGCTCAACAAATAAATTCCTTATAAATATGTCTTTGGAAAATTGGAGGAAACTGGATAACCGAGAAAAAACACACGCAAACACGGGAAGAACATACAAACCCCAAGCAGATGTTGTTTGTGGGGGGATTTGAACCCAGGTCCCCAGCGTTGGAAAGTAACAGTGCTAACCACTGAACCACCTTACAGTGCTAACCACTAAGCACCTTACAGTGCTAACCACTGAGCCATAATGTGCCAACCACTGAGCCACCGTACAGTGCTAACCACTGAGCCACCTTACAGTTCTAACCACTGAGCCACCATACAGTGCTAAGAAATCAGCCTCCGTGCTGCATATGAAAAAAGGGTTAAAGTACAGAACATAGGACAAGAAACCAGTACAGTAAACCTGTCTAAATGAGGGATAAACTGGCATTGGAAGAAGAGATCCCACCCCCGAGGGCTTACAGTCTTCAAGAGAAGCAGGAAAACGACAGGAGGTTAGGTTAGGAGAAGGATTTTGGTTGGTGATATGGACTCTGGATTTTTAATGTACTTGAACTAACTGTCAATTCTTTGAGGATTTCTCCTTGTTTCTGGAATTCTGTTTTTTTATATGGAGGCAGTAACAGGTTTCTTGTCGGTTGCAGATTTTGTGAAAAAGGGGGTCTTCAGCATGGGTTACTAGGTGTGAAGATGTGGAAGAATCTGACCAATTGGGCAAGCAACTACAAGAAAAAGGGAAGTCTTGCAAGGACCCTGAGATTACGTTTTGGAAGTCAGATAATGAAGAACCTGGCATGGTGGCTGGTGCCACTGAACCTGGGATCACATCCACTAAAGACAACATCTGCATGATGTTTGTATGGTCTCCTCATGTTTGCTTGGTTTACTCCTGGTAATCTGGTTTTCTTCCATGCCCTAAAAATGTATTGATTGGGAATTTAGATTCTGAGCCACAATGGGGATGGAAAGTGATGAGGATATGTGTAGAGTGCTGCAGAATATGTTATAGGTTAGCTTAGTAAAACTGTCCTCCTTACATTTAATCTTGGATCAGTATATCCTGAGTGGACTGGATGACCAACTTTGGAAAAAAACAAAGAAATAGGATTTTATGATACTCTGTCTGGAGAGGTTTATGCTACATGTATTTATATATGGCCACCATGTGGTCGTGATGTGGGCTGCAGCCTAATGAGGATTTTGATTGTGCTTGATGATAAAGGATTTAATTTGTATTATCAGAAATTGGAACCATTAACATTTGTGGAAAGTTAAAGGGGCTAATAGCTGGACAAACTGTATTTAAAGGGCTGTTATCGGTGCAGTCGGTGGCACTGGCCAAGCTGGCTGTCTTCTAATAGATACCACCAATAACAGCTGATCGGAGGGTGTGCTGTGTCTCAGACCCTGACCGATCAGACATCGATGACCTATCCTAAGGATAGCTCATCACTGCTAATGTAGTGGACAACCTCTTTAAATGAGTAGCCCTGCTTAGAATAAAAAAAATCCACAAATAGACCTAACTCAATATGTAAGAAACATTGAAAAATCATTTTTAAAAATAAAGAACCCCCCCCCCAAAATTCAAAAAGGTTAAATGACCCCCTTTCCCTTTTTTCCCCAAATTTAAAAAGTAAAAAAAAAAAAAATGCTAAAAAAAAAAATTTGGAATAGTCACAGGTGTAATTACCAAAACTAATAAAATATAAATCCCATAAAGCGAATGCTGAATTGAAAAAAAACAAAACAAACTCTATATCCAAGAATTGCAGTTTTTCAGTTTTTGACCCCAAAATGTGATCACTAGAACATCCTAAAGCACTTTAGAATAAGGAACATTCATGGAGGTGTAAAATCTGGACGAATCTTCTGAATATTATCTATTTTCAGCTTGTTGTTTCTTTTTAACCTCTAGAATACTGAATAAGGCCATTATGGTTTCAACTCATAAAATTATGGCTTCTACATTTTTCATAAAAACTCCCCCATATTTAACAATATTGCAGCTGGTATCGGTCAATGGTCTCCGGATGACTGTAATCACCGGTAATAAGTCTCTTGAACTCAAAAGGGCCCTTTCTACGTCTTCCAATATGTTGAGTATCATTTAAGTCTTCGCACATGTAAGGCGTACCCTTTCATATTTTTCTTTACATCTTTTAGCTGCACAAAAACAGCTAAACAAACGAGCGAAGAAGCAAAACCTACAGTATATACCAGATGGACATATTTCCATTATGACAACAGCCCTGTCTGATTGACATTATCACAACCTGTTGGTGAAACCCTTGACAGGCTACAACCACCTTCACAACCACGTAGCTTAAACGTCTCCCGACAAAGTATCGGAAAATTTGAATTTTATTCAAAACCGGTCATCACGTGTCACTCAGATATGTCAAAAGGAAATTGGACATGGTGTCTGATGTTCCCCTCTTGTAGCAGAGCCTCCCGTGAATGTAAAAGGGATGCATACAAATAGTATACGGCAAGCTAAGTTCCCTTGGACAACTCTAATGTAACGTTCTTTCTTTCGGATAGCGACTTCTAGGCTGGGCGCACCCTTGAACATAGAAAAGATGAGCTTGATCATTGAGATAACTAGTCATGAGCAAATCTGCCGGTTTGATTCGAGTTTGATCAAATTTGGCTATGAAGTTCGAGTTACATTGCATGTGTTCGATACAAATTGAACGCACCGTAGTATTCACCAAAGATCACTCCAAACCTCGGAGTATAGTAAATGTAGGGTTAGGAAAAAAAAAGAATACTCGCTTCGCCACTCACCTATCTCTTTTCCATAGCAGGTCCTTGGCACAAATCTTTACTGCTTCCCCAGTCCAGAGTCCTCTTCCTCCATTGATATCTTGATGCGGCGCAGAGTAAAATTGGACAAAGAGGACATTGAGCGCTGTGGAAGAGTAAAGGAAGGCTAGAGGGAGCTGCACGGAAGACCGGACAGGGGGTACAGCGGCGATGCTCCTTCCATCACCTTTTGGAAATTTTGCCTAAATTTGCATGAATTGAGTCTCTAAGAAATTTGGTATTGAAGAGAATCGAAATTTTTTTTTTGCAAATTTAAGGCACCTTACATTTGAAACATACGGATCCGAAACCTAGACTATAAAGAAAGGAGACAGAAGAAGAATCGACACCTTTGAAATGTGGTGCTGTAGAAGGATGTTATCAATACCATGGAAGGAAAAAAGAACAAACAAATCAATTTTGGAAGAAATCAAACCAGACATGTCACCGGAAGAAGGATCATCAAGCTAAGACTTTCCTACTGTGAACACATCATACGAAGAGATCAATCACTGGAGAAGGACATCATGGTCGATAGAGTAGAAGGAACAAGTCGAAGAGGAAGACCAGAAACCCGATGGCTTGATACTATCAAGCTAACGGTGGAGAAGACCCTGGTGGACCTATCTAGGCAACAGATCGTTGACTCATCAAGTCACCATGGCTCGAGATTGAGCCAAAGGTTTGTTAATTAAATCAATAATGAATATTTGCATTGAACCGATTTGTTCATCGCTAGATGCAAGTCAATATCACATACGGTAGTTGTACCGCATCATGATAGCGCCACACCTGTCGGTAAGTATCCTTGCAAAGGAGGAAGACATTCAGTCAAGCCTTTATGACATGGTAGAACCGAGAAACCCATTACCTAAACCTAAAGGGTTGGGAAAGAAGCTTTTGTCAACATAAAAATGAAATAATGAACTTGAAATGTGAACGAGCACGGCATTAATGGCGTATCACTCATTTACTCCGGCCTTGAGGAGTAATTGGTGCGGCATTAATGATTCTGTACAGCGGGAGTTCTCAATACGATTTTTCTGGGGCTGCGACCAGAGACCCTGTAATATTCCGCAAACATCATTTTATTCTGGGGGGAAATTAAAAATGGGGATACAGATTCCAACATGTTGTGCTTACGGCGAAGAATATTGATCAGACGTTGTTAATAGTTCATAAACGGTATATATTCATTAAACTGTGGTAATGACCCGTTGCTGATTTGATGTGTGTTAATGACCCACTGTGAGATCTTAGCTGATCGAGTCGATCATTAACGGGAAGGTCATTCACCAGATTAGCCATTATTCCCTTCAGTTTTTGCATTAGATGTGACAAATTATTTCTTAGATATATAATCATGGACTTTCTGCTATTTATGAGCAAAATTATTAGTCGGAGAGAATCTCTATTAGGCAAAGCTGTAATACTGTGGTGTAAAATATGCTCAGAAGTCTATCAAAGCTTTGTGTTATGCGGGAAAATGTAGATACAGATGTGTCCACGTGGGAAAATAAACAGATATAATTTTTGGGTGGGTACAAATTCAATACATTGTCAAAAAATGTGAGCAAAACCCCCAACAACCTGCAATCCACAACAGTACCACTAGGTGGCAACATGTAGACACACATAGCATATTCGTCTCCCGACAGAGTATCTCAAAATCATAATTTTATTTCAGACTTGGTAATCTCTTGCCATTTAGAGATGTTTTGAGCTTAAAGGAACGGTGAGGATGAAAACATTTTATTGGAAGTGGAGCTGTAAGAATTTATGGATGCAAGAGCGGATACAGAATGTGAAGGGTCCCCATGTAGCATATAAGTGGGGGCTCTCCATCCATCTGGCCCCACCTGCATAAACACGGACATTTACAGGCATGTTCACATTATGCTAACACATTATACACATTCTTAGACATTAGGCATTCATATACATAGTGCACACAAGCATCAACAAGATACTGGACATGGGCAATAATGTTCAAGTGCAATTTAATTTTACTCAAATTCTACAAAAATCCGTATTCTCCAGAATGCC
Source organism: Ranitomeya variabilis (assembly GCF_051348905.1). Lineage (NCBI taxonomy): Eukaryota > Metazoa > Chordata > Amphibia > Anura > Dendrobatidae > Ranitomeya > Ranitomeya variabilis. The sequence continues at coordinate 434,476,961 of NC_135233.1, forward strand.
GATTTTTTTGTAATTATTTCCACATGAGTTCAGGAAAAGCACACAAATTTTTATGCCATTTATTAAGGAATGCCAATTAGGTATCTTATTATTTTTAAAAAGTGTATTAAAAAGTGTAATTAATTTTGTCATAAAAAAATCTTTATAAGTTTGCACTGGTTAATAGAAATGTACTGTTTATCCATGTACCAGCACACTATGCCTGTGAAGAAGAAGATCTTTTAGCTCTGTAGACAGAAAAAATCTTATATTTCATAGCAGTGCAACCTATGGATCACAATGACAGCTCCTGCCTACTATGCAAAGATTGTAAGTTTGAGTCTTAAACTTGAATACTGTGTTCAGCTTTTTTTTATATAAGCCTTCACCCTATAGGTGTAATCAGTTTTGTGTTTCGAGCCATCACTTTTTATATATATTTTTCCCCTGTAAATTTTGCCAGTTTATGATGTAAAATGTTTGTAGTCTAGTAGTCTGACCAAAGTGATGACGGTAGAAACCACACACTCTTTTCTACTCAATTTTCTAAATTGATGAGTATTTAAAAAGTTGCAAATTATTATACAATGTTATGCCTGTCACATTGGCACAATTTGCACACAAAACAGACCTAAAATATTTATGTAAGGTGCTCACAGGGTGAGGTGGATCCTTCAAGCCCAAGGTCCAGGTGGGCACACAGGCCAGGAGTGTCGGTCCATCTGGTAGGTGAAGCATGTGGGAGATAGGTAGCTGAGATACAGTCTCCAGGAGATGTCCTGGAGACCACATATAGGTACCTGAGATCCTGTGAACCATAGACAGGCAGTAGACATCCTGGAGACCCGATATAGATAGCGAAGATACTGGAAAATGAAGGCAGAAAGGAGATGTCCTGGAGACAGAAACAGGTAGCTGAGATACTGGAAACCACAGACAGGCAGGAGACATCCTGGAGACCACAGACTGATAGCCAAGATACTGGAAAATGAAGGCAGAAAGGAGACGTCCTGGAGATCACAAACAGGTAGCTGAGATACTGTGTTGTGAATTAGACTTTTTTGGCTCCCTCTTGTGGTCACTAGTGATATGACTCTGGGATTGTCTTTTCTCAGTTTGGCACCCACCTGGGTCGTTAGTCCAGGGGTGTTGCTATATAAACTTCCTGGTTTCTCAGTCCAGTGCCTGGCATCGTTGTAATCAGTTCCTTTCTGTTTGCTCCTGTCTGCTGGTCTTGGATCTTGCAAAATTAAGCTAAGTCCTGCTTCCTTGTTTTTTGGTTTTTTGCTTTGCTCTTATTTTTTGTCCAGCTTGTACTAAATGTGATTCCTGATTTTGCTGGAAGCTCTAGGGGGCTGGTGTTCTCCCCCCGGGCCGTTAGACGGTTCGGGGGTTCTTGAATATCCAGCGTGGAAATTTTGATAGGGTTTTTGCTGACCATATAAGTCATCTTACTATATTCTGCTATTAGTCAGTGGGCCTCTCTTTGCTAAATATCTAGTTCATTCTTACGTTTGCCTTTTCTCCTTATCTCACCGTTATTATTTGTTGGGGGCTTGTATCCTACTTTTGGGGTCTTTTCTCTGGAAGCAAGAAAGGTCTATCTTTTCCCTTCTAGGGTTAGTTAGTTCTCCGGCTGGCGCGAGACGTCTAGAACCAACGTAGGCACGTTCCCCGGCTGCTGCTATTTGTGGTGCTAGGATTAGATATATGGTCAGCCCAGTTACCACTGCCCTATGAGCTGGTTTTTTGTGTTTGCAGACTTGGTATGTACTTTTGAGACCCTCTGCCATTGGTGTCATAACAATACTGGAAACAACAGACAGGCAGGAGACATCCTAAAGACCACAGGCATAACCGAGAAACTGGAAAATGAAGGAATACAGTAGATGTCATGGAGACCTCAAACAGGTAGCTGAGGTACATGAAAGCACAGGCAGGCATGACGTCCTGGAGACTGCAGACAGGTAGCTGAAGAACTGCAAGCTGCAGGCAGCCAGTAGACCGACTTGAGACTGCAGACAGGTCATAGAGGTACTAAGTACTAAAAGCTGCAGGTAGAAAGCTAGCTGAAGAACTAGAAGCTGCAGGCATCCAGGAGACATCTTAGAGACTGCAGACAGGTTGCAGAGATACTGGAAGTTGCAGGCAGACAGATGAAAAACTGGAAGCAACAGACAGCCAGGATACATCCTGGGGGAATCAAAGACAAGTTGATGGCACAAACAAACTAGAAGTCTTAGGAACACTGAAGTCTTAATACCAAGCCACAAATGTTAGGCTTTATAAAGGTTTCGGTAAAAAAATTGCATGGGAGCCGGACAGTCTGCTTGCACAGCCTGACATGGAGCATAATATAGTTCAATGGACCGGGGCAAAAGGAGCACAGTCCAGACCCGGGACAGGTGTGTAACAGTTTAATAAATGTGGACCACCATGTTTATTAAGTAAGGTGCAGCCTAGCTTTCCAGACTGTGTACCTGGTGCCATCTGATACTTTCGCCGTGACGAGTCCGATCCTCCCAGCATTAGGAAATTAAAGACAAATTGAATTAAGAGCAGCAGATGGAACAACTAACTTCAGAAATGCTGACAGTTAAGAGCCTTTTAAGCATTAATTGCGCCTGTCTTTGTTTTATGAATGTCACCTGGGGGGATAACAAGATGGCAGCGACGCTTACAAGTACTCAACAATATTTCATTTGTGACGAAAATTGTCCCTTCTGCCAACAAGAATTTAACAGCCCAATGCCTTGGTCTAGTCGCTGCAAAGCAATTACGATACAATTGAATTTAGTGCTGTGTCCGTGTGCACGGGAAGATGCGCGACATTGCAAGAGAACCGTCAAATGAGGGAACGTTACAGTAATGTAATATTTATTCATTAAACTAGACTGACTTAATGGCTTGTGTCAACACATTAACAACTTCCAGAAATTACGATATCCCCATACATTCATGTTACATATCAGTAGACTTCACGTTTCCAACAAGAGCTGAAAAACAGCACTGGGTTCCCCAAATGAGAATGGAGCCATAGTGAGCATGTGTGACCACTGCTCCATCTATTCGAGTGGTGGTCGCAGATGTGTCCCTGCCACTCACAAAGTCCCTACATCCTCAGGATCAGCAACCAAACCCCAATGACCCTACATTTACCACTTATCCTGTGAAAAAGTTATTTTATTGATTATAGAACAAATAATTTAACATAAAGGATGACTATGCTCTTCTTTTATAAGGAATGTCTTGCTTAGAAAACCCTTAATTTTCATTTAAGAGGGCTTCCCACTCTTATTATGGAGGACCATTATAGTCCATTACATTACCATTACATTATTACGTCTCTGGCATCTCTGCTTCTGACTGGGTCCAACTTCTTTGGCTTGTATCTGACCATGTGTATTGACATTTCCCCTGGTACTGCGTTTCCTGTCTGTTCCTGACCCGGCTTGTCTGACCTCTCTCTCATCACCTAGTGGCGCCTGCGCTGCCGCACTGAAGTGTTACGCCGTGAGTGCAACTTATCTTCCCTCTTCAGCATGCCCTGGGATAGGACGCACGATACTGCGCTGCGGCAGCATTACAACCAAAACTAGCATTAAACAATCTGTAATTTCCGGATTACACATGGGACAAACAAGGGACCAATTCCTTTTTATTTATTCATAATACCTATACTGTCCACTATAATATTATTTCCCGGGTGGCTCAAGACCTCTTGTATAAGGTGGTATGGTACACTATCAAAAGCACTGGCCAATCTGAAGGACTCAGTTGCTAATTCGATTGAGTTGGCCCCATGTAATACCATATTTTTTCCAGCAGTGGCCACTAGTGGGTCATCGTTTAATATTAACAGCGCTACTTTTTTTCTACAGTCCGTAACTTTTTTTTCTGAGTTTATGCAATGCCAAATGAAACCACGTTAAGGGCGAACTATGTTATGGAAGATTCTTCCAAGTTATTAGATAATAGTTTTTTAGCAGTAAATCAAGAGTTAACCGTATACAAGCATCCCCGGCATAATATTACTAAGTGGTTTCATGTTCAATAACAAAAGACATTCCATTAATGCAGATTGCAGCCAAAAGGAAAAAAAAATGAAAGTCAACATATGTACCTTCTCCATTTGTACTATTTGTGATGTTTTGTTTTTACACAAATATGTATGTATTTATGCAAATGTATTCTCCCACTTTACATAAGCAAATATAAACTAATACATTTCAAACAATCATGGCAAATGACAAAGACACAGGAAAGCGTAGGAGAGGCGAGCATGAAATGGCTAATAATGGAGTGTGGGCATTGAAGGAAAGGCAAGGACAGACACTGGCAGAATTCTCGAACAGGTGCGCTGGCAAAGGAAAGAAACACTTTAGCAAATGCTTAACACACAAAAGTCAAAAATAGAAGAAATGCGCAGAATAAATATATTGTGGAAACCATCATGGAGTTTCCGGCTATGTGGCCAGATTCTGATCTCAGAAAAGGAATGTAGCAGAACGAATCCCAGTTTTAGGGTAAGTTCACACAGGACTCTTTTGCTGCGTATTTTTGCTGCATTTTTTTATTCTAATTTTCAGCTGCTTTTTACAGTGCCAGCAAAGCCTATGAGATTTCAGAAATCTCACACACATTGGTTTTTTGTTTGATCAGTATTTTGTGCTTTGCTGCGTTTTTTGGACATAGAGCATGTCACTTCTTTCAGCGTTTTTGCTGCGTTTTTTCACCTATTGACTTGAATGGGTGTTGAAAAAAACGCAGCAAAAACGCAGGTATCATTATTTGCTGCGTTTTTGCAGCTGAAAATCCAAGGACATTAGCCTGGAAAAAGAGGGAAAAAAACGCCAAATACGCAACAAAAAACGCACCAAAAACACACCTATAAGCAGCTGAAAATTAGCATAGAAAAACGCAGCAAAAATACGCAGCAAAAATACGCAGCAAAAAAGTCCTGTGTGAACTTACCCTTAATCATAAGCTGGGAAACGGACTCTGGAAGACGTGATAATGTATCTTCTTGGATACTTTGTATCACTCATATAATATTACAATCTTTGTACTCCTGATAGGGCAGATTTACTATGGTCATTGAATCTCAAATTTAGCAGAAAATTAGATCATTATTTCCCATTTTGAAAACATTTTCCGCATTTAAAAAGGGGTTCTAACCTAAGGCCGGCGTCACACTAGACGCTAAAAAATCGTATAGCACTCGGACCAATGTTAATCCATGGGGCAGCTCACATCATCCGTTGTTTTCTTGGCCGTATTATACGTACGTAGGAAATCGCAGCATGCTGCGTTTGTCACCGTATTATGCCCGAAATATGCCAATGCAAGTCTATGGGTGTGAGAAAAATACGGATTACACACGGACCAGCAGTGTGACTTATGAGAAATACGCAGCGGTGTCCTTTCGAAAAGCCGGCAATTCAGTGCGGTGTACAGTAAAATCACACTGACAGGTTAGAATAGAATAGATCAAATAAAGGTCTACACATAGTATAGGTATATATGTCATTGACACACACACATATATATATACTTCATATAGCGCTAGATAGCATAAAAGCCGGTAATTCAATTGTCGGCTTTTGCTAAATCATACCGAACCCAACATGATATGAGACATGGTTTACATACAGTAAACCATTTTATTTCCCTTACATTTTTATATATTCCTCACTAATAATGTTCAAAGTGATTGTGTGTAAAATTTGGGAGCTGTAGGTGTTAAATTAAAGGGTTAATTCATGAAAAAAACTGGCGTGGGCTCCCGCGCAATTTTCTCCGTCAGAGTGGGAAAGCCAGTGACTGAGGGCAGATATTAATAGCCTAGAGAGGGACCATGGATATTGGCTCCCCCAACTAAAAACATCTGCCCCCAGCCACCCCAGAAAAGGCAAATCTGTAAGATACGCCTATTCTGGCACTTAGCCTCTCTCATTCCACTGCCCTGTGGCATTGGCATATGTGGTAATAAGGGGTTAATGTCACCTTGCTAATGTAAGGTGACATTAAGCCTTGTTAATAATGGAGAGATGTCAACAAGACACCTATCCATTATTAATCCAATAGTATGAAAGAGTTAAATAAACAGGCAGACATTATTAAAAAAGTATTTTAATGTAAGAAATAAACACACAGGTTTTTAATTTCTTTATGGTACGCTCAATCCAAAATGAAGCCCTCGTTCTTCTGTAAAAAAATGCAAAATAAAAAAGCAACAATATCCCATAGCTGTCCGCCGTACAGTCATGTCCCACGCTGTAAATCCATCTCAAGGGGGTTACATACTTTACAACCAGGAGCGCTGCTAATGTGGCCGCTCCCGGCTGTAAATGACTGGGGAATGAATGAAATGCAGGGAATGGAGCTTCGGTGACTAGCGTTGACGTCACCAAAGCTGCGCCCCCTAGCGGCATGAACTCATATGAACTGAAGCATGGGAAAGTTTCTGAATATTTTTCCATGCTACATTGCAACTTAATGTGCCTGAGTGAGGCCACGTACGTCTGGTTGGCACCTGACCGCATGTATGCAAATCACAGAATTGGAGTCACGGGCCTGCCGCTCCTGGTGTTGGCACCAGAGATCTCTGACTGTGCTGTATTTGAATTACAACTGTACATTTATTCTTTATTTTTTTATTCTTAATGCACTAGAAAACAGCAGCAAGCCACAGAAAAAAAACCTGAAACTAGAGTCAGTCAGAGATGGTGTGCTTGCTTGTCACAAGCAACTGCACTAAGCCCAAAATTCAGACATTTAACTATGACTATCTAGTCTACCTCATTATCTCACAAAGTGTGCATTTCACAAATTTCTCAATGCATCATTTTTTTGAAAAGGGGTTGGAATTTTGTTGAAAAAAAGTATATATTTTTTTAAGGGTAGACTTTCAACTGTGCATGTCTGTTTTGCACAGGTTTTGCTAGTCCAAGTTGACACCCGTACATGCCACACCTATACTGCAACCTGCTGGCACATTTTGGTTTCTCTACGTGTAGCTATCTAACAATTCTTATTAAATCCTTTTTGATAAGGGTTTAAAAATTGGGATGAAAAAGTTTTCAATTATTAATCATAATGTTGTACAGAACGTATGGTGAAAGAAAAGTGGTGATGGATGAAGTTGTGTAAAAGAAAGAATAAACCCCATATCACGGCTATACATGTGGGAGCCGCTAGCAGAAGCCACCACTACTGGCACCAGTCGCCCGGGCACTGGCCAAAAGGCCAGTCCTCTATAGGCCTGCTTTAACGTCGGCATGCATATTAGTCTGGATGAAGTGGATGGCATTCTGAAATATATGGCACATCACTTATCTTAGTCACAGGAGAATTATGTTACCTCTGACAGTAACATCGTCAAACTGAGTCAGTGATCTACACTGAACAGTCTACCTGATCACAAATGATTTAGAGGGATAATTTTTAGACATATATATAAAAATTATCCATATATATATATATATATATATATATATATATATATATATATATATATAAATACATACACACACATTATATATATATATATATATATATATATATATATATATATATATATATACACAGTATATATATATATATATATATATATATACAGTATATATATATACAGGGGTTGGACAAAATAATGGAAACACCTAACGTTTTGGCATCATAATCTTCGAACATGTGATAAACATGCAAATCGTGACATATGGTAATGTTTTGTAGTTGATTATTTGTGTTATGTGATATGTGTATGTAAATTAACTGTTTGTTTTGCATAATTGTAAGAACATTGATGAGAACCTGATACCAATGGCAGACCTCTCGGATTTTCAAAGAGGCCAAATTATTGGTGCTCGTGTGGCAGGCGCTAGTGTAACAGAAAGTGCCCGAATGCTTGACGTGTCAAGAGGTACTGTCTCCAAAGTAATGACTGCGTTTCAAAAAGAAGGAAAAATGTCCGCAGCAAAGCACAGGTCCGGCCGAAAGTCAAAGTTGACTGAGAGAGACCGTCGGACTCTAAAGCGAATTGTGAGAGAGGATCACAAGACCACGGCTCTGAAAATCACTGCTGAGCTCAATGAACACCTACAGAACCGAGTTTCCATGAAAACTGTTCGTCGGGAGCTGAACAAATCTGGATTCCACAGAATTAGAAAATCGCTGTTCTCAATGACAAATGTTTCCAAGCGTTTAGAGTGGTGTAGAAACCTCCAGAATTGGTCCCTCGAGCAGTGGAAACATGTGATATTCTCAGACGAATCATCGTTTACCCTATTTTCGACTTCCGGCCGAGTGTATGTTTGGAGACAGCCAAAAGAAGCATTCCATCCAGACTGCCTTCTCCCAACCGTAAAACATGGTGTAGGTTCTGTGATGATCTGGGGTGCTATTTCGTGGAGATCCGCCGGGCCAATGATATCCCTTCATGGAAAAATTAACAGCCGAGATTATTTAGGCATTTTGGGCGACCAAGTGCATCCAATGGTTCAAGCACTGTTCCCGGAGGGGAACGCCATCTTTCAGGATGATAATGCACCAATTCATACAGCTAGAATCGTTAAAGCATGGCACTAGGAACATTCTAATGAAGTTAAGCATCTCATCTGGCCCCCACAATCCACAGACCTCAACAATATTAAGGATTTATTGTCGATTTTAGAGATTCAAGTTAGACGTCGATTTCCGCCGCCATCGTCACTCAAAGAACTGGAGGGTGTTTTAACTGCAGAATGGGTTAAAATTCCTTTGGAAACTATGAATCCATACCTCGGAGAATTGAGGCTGTAATCGCCGCAAAAGGTGGACCTACACCATATTAAACTAACTTTCGTTGATGTTTCCAGGTGTTTCCATTATTTTGTCCAACCCCTGTATATATATATATATATATATATATATATATATATATATATATATATATATATATATATATATATATATGAGTTAGTCGTCAAATGGACTGTTGGTTTCTACCAAGTTACCATCCATTTCAATGATGAGGTCACCTTGCCATTACTAAGGCAGTATTTATGATGAGGAGATTGAAAGAATTACTGTAGTGAGTCTTTTTTATTTATTGTGCTATAATTTTTCTGAATGGGGGAATAATTATTTTGGTTTTTTTTTTAAGAAAATCCCCCAAAATTCAGACATTTAACTACAACTGTATCTCACTACCTCACAAAAGTGTGCATGTTGCAAATTTCTCAATGTATCATTTTTGGAAAAGGATTGGATTTTGTTGTAAAAAAAATATTTTTTTTAACCCCTTTCCAACATTGGGCGTAATAGCATGCCGATGTCGGAGTCCCCGCACCTTTCCGGACACTTGTCAGCTGATATATACTGATATGTGCCTGCAACAACCGTGGGTGGAATCGTGATCCAACTACGGCTGTTAACCAGCATTTAACTCATGCTTACCGGAAGCGCATCACTAATCCAGCCCATCGGTGACCCCGTCACATGATCGCGGGTCACCAATGGATCGTCATGACAACTAGAGGTCTCCAGCAGACCTCTATAGTTGTCATAGCTGGATTGCTATGAGCATTTCTGCTACACACAAGCGATCTGATCATTGCCTATGTGTAGCAGAGGCGATCAGACAACTGCAGCTTCTAGTCTCCCATAGAGACTATTGAAGCATGCAAAAAGTAAAAAAAAAAGTTTTTAAAAATATAAAAAAATATAAAAGTTCAAATCACCTCCCATTCGCTTAATTGAAAATAAAACAAAAAAAAGAAATCAAATATACACATATTTGGTATCACCGTGTTCAGAATCGTCCGATCTATCAATATAAAAAAGAATTAACCTGATCGCTAAACAGCGTAATGAGAAAAAAATTGAAAACGGCAGAGTTACGTTTTTACAATTATATCTACACCAAAATGGTATCAATAAAAATGTCAGCTTGGTGCGCAAAAAAAAGCCTTCACCCAGCCCCAGATCACAAAAAATGGAGACGCTACAGGTCTCGGAATATGGCGCCATTTTTTTTCCTCCAAAGTTTGGATTTTTTTTTCACCACTTAAATTAAAAAGAACCTAGACATGTTTGGTAACATGATTGATCGTTATTAGGGTTGAGCGACTTTCATTTTTTTAAGGTCGAGTCGGGTTTTGTGAAACTCGACTTTGTCCAGAGTCGAGTCGAGTGCAGTCGGCCGATTATCGCTAAAAGTCGGGGATCGACCGAAACACGAAACCCAATGCAAGTCAATGGGGAAGCATAGTCGGCAGTGAGTGGAGGCCAGGAAAACACCTACAGTGCCCATTTTAATGCCAAAAACATCCATTCTTGTTTCTGAAGCTTGTCAATCTTAATTAACTTTATAATAGTTGTTCAATGGAACTTGGGGGTCATTTGGCAAATATGTGGGGGGTAGGGCTGGTTCAAGGTTTTAGTGGGCCCAGGAATCGTGGACTACGTCACGGCGGTGGAGCAGGGAGAGGAAAGTATTTCAACGTTGCAAGTGCTGTGATCCTGAGCAAGCAGGGGGGCACACTTGTTCGCATTGGCACTGGCACAGGGCCCCTCAAAGTACAGCGGTGTGTTTGCACGGCGGGGGCGCCTCCCACCAGCAGCGACACTTTTGCATACTCTGAGGGGCCCTGTGCCAGTGACATCGCCAACGAGTATGCCCCCCCCCCCACCTGATGAAGGAACCTGCACTTTCATCTGCACCTTCCTCTTTGTCCCTGTGTAAGGTGGTATAACATGCGGGAAGGGGAACCTTACTTTCAGCAGGGTCAGATTCTGGCTGTGTAGAGTGCAAGGGGAATGTAGTGGTCTAGGTCAATGTACCAGCAGACTCATCTAGCAGTGGCTGGGCAATGGGCAGGATGAGGAGGAAACAGATATAGGGCCAAAGAATAAAGTAGGCTAAATGCAGTTCAAAATTGGTAACAGGACAGGACTAAACAGGCGGCATTGCTTTGTTCAGTGGAGTAGCAAACCCAGGAGCAGCAGACACTGTTTTAAGGGCCCAACCACACTAGTAGGCCAAATGCAGTTTAATATCTGATACTATAGGCCCAAAGCCAGAAGGTTGAAGCTCAGCTTTATTCAGTTGAGGGCAAACACCAGGGAGGGGCAGACACCGTTAGTAGGCCCTAACCACCAATTTTTGAAAACACAGCACTTAATGAGAGCCAGAAGGATGAAGCTCAGCTTTATTCAGTTGAGGACAAACACCAGGCAGGGGCAGACACCGTTATTAGGCCCTAACCACCAATTTTTAAAATAACAGCACTTAATGAGAGCCAGAAGGTTGAAGCTCAGCTTTATTCAGTTGAGGAAAAACACCAGGGAGGGGCAGACACCGTTAGTAGGCCCTAACCACCAATTTTTAAAATAACAGCACTTAATGAGAGCCAGAAGGTTGAAGCTCAGCTTTATTCAGTTGAGGAAAAACACCAGGGAGGGGCAGACACCGTTAGTAGGCCCTAACCACCAATTTTTGAAAACACAGCACTTAATGAGAGCCAGAAGGATGAAGCTCAGCTTTATTCAGTTGAGGACAAACACCAGGCAGGGGCAGACACCGTTATTAGGCCCTAATCACCAATTTTTAAAATAACAGCACTTAATGAGAGCCAGAAGATTGAAGCTCAGCTTTATTCAGTTGAGGAAAAACACCAGGCAGGGGCAGACACCGTTAGTAGGCCCTAACCACTAATTTTTAAAATAACAGCACTTAATGAGAGCCAGAAGGTTGAAGCTCAGCTTTATTCAGTTGAGGGCAAACACCAGGGAGGGGCAGACACCGTTAGTAGGCCCTAACCACCAATTTTTGAAAACACAGCACTTAATGAGAGCCAGAAGGATGAAGCTCAGCTTTATTCAGTTGAGGACAAACACCAGGCAGGGGCAGACACCGTTATTAGGCCCTAACCACCAATTTTTAAAATAACAGCACTTAATGAGAGCCAGAAGATTGAAGCTCAGCTTTATTCAGTTGAGGAAAAACACCAGGGAGGGGCAGACACCGTTAGTAGGCCCTAACCACCAATTTTTAAAATAACAGCACTTAATGAGAGCCAGAAGGTTGAAGCTCAGCTTTATTCAGTTGAGGAAAAACACCAGGGAGGGGCAGACACCGTTAGTAGGCCCTAACCACCAATTTTTGAAAACACAGCACTTAATGAGAGCCAGAAGGATGAAGCTCAGCTTTATTCAGTTGAGGACAAACACCAGGCAGGGGCAGACACCGTTAGTAGGCCCTAACCACCAATTTTTAAAATAACAGCACTTAATGAGAGCCAGAAGGTTGAAGCTCAGCTTTATTCAGTTGAGGAAAAACACCAGGCAGGGGCAGACACCGTTAGTAGGCCCTAACCACCAATTTTTAAAATAACAGCACTTAATGAGAGCCAGAAGATTGAAGCTCAGCTTTATTCAGTTGAGGAAAAACACCAGGCAGGGGCAGACACCGTTAGTAGGCCGTAACCAAAGTTGAAGGCCAAATGCAGTTTAATATCTGATACTATAGGCCCAAAGCCAGAAGGTTGAAGCTCAGCTTTATTCAGTTGAGAGCAAACACCAGGGAGGGGCAGACACCGTTAGTAGGCCCTATCCACCAATTTTTGAAAACACAGCACTTAATGAGAGCCAGAAGAATGAAGCTCAGCTTTATTCAGTTGAGGAAAAACACCAGGCAGGGGCAGACACCGTTAGTAGGCCCTAACCACCAATTTTGAAAATAACAGCACTTAATGAGAGCCAGAAGGTTGAAGCTCAGCTTTATTCAGTTGAGGACAACACCAGGCAGGGGCAGACACCGTTAGTAGGCCCATAACCACCTATTTTTAAAAGCACAGCACTTAAAGAGAGCAAGAAGGTGGAAACTCAGCTTTGTTCAGTGGAGGACAACACCAGGCAGGGGCAGACACCGTTAGTAGGCCGGAACCAACAATCTTTTAAAAAACAGCACTTAATGAGAGCCAGAAGGTAGAAGCTCAGCTTTGTTCAGTGGAGGACAACACCAGGCAGGGGCAGACACCGTTAGTAGGCCGGAACCAACAATCTTTTAAAAAACAGCACTTAATGAGAGCCAGAAGGTAGAAGCACAGCTTTATTCAGTTGAGGACAACACCAGGCAGGGGCAGACACCGTTAGTAGGCCCATAACCACTTATTTTTAAAAGCACAGCACTTAAAGAGAGCAAGAAGGTGGAAGCTCAGCTTTGTTCAGTGGAGGACAACACCAGGCAGGGGCAGACACCGTTAGTAGGCCGGAACCAACAATCTTTTAAAAAACATCACTTAATGAGAGCCAGAAGGTGGAAGCTCAGATTTATTCATTTGAGGACAACTTGAATTAGGGACTGCAGACAGACTTACCAGGCTGTCCCCTGTGTGGACCATGCATCCAATACATTAACCCATTGCGCCACAAAGGACACGTAACCTTCCGTGGCCATGCCTACAGGTCCATGTGTCTGTTGTCAGGTGTACCTTTGGACTCACAGATTGACAGAATGCAAGGACAATGTGGTCTTTAACATGCTGGTGGAGGGGTGGGATGGCTTTTCTCGTAAAAGAATTGTCAACTGGGTAGCTCATAGCGTGGTACAGCGTAGTCCATCATGGCTTTATTAATATTAAATAAAATAAAAAAATAGGCTCTATGCACTGTAAAATAGGTTTCAGGGGTACACGGGCAGCAGTGGTCTGGTCAGTGGAGGCCTAGTGGAAGGAGGGACCGCAGACAGGCTTCGAAGGCCTAACATAATAAAATGGGCTGGCTGTAGGCACTTTATAATTGGTTCCAGGGGTACACGGGCAGCAGTGGTCTGGTCAGTGGAGGCCTAGTGGAAGGAGGGACCGCAGACAGGCTTCGAAGGCCTAACATAATAAAATGGGCAGGCTCTATGCACTGTAAAATAGGTTCCAGGGGTACACGGGCAGCAGTGGTCTGGTCAGTGGAGGCCTAGTGGAAGGAGGGACCGCAGACAGGCTTCGAAGGCCTAACATAATAAAATGGGCTGGCTGTAGGCACTTTATAATTGGTTCCAGGGGTACACGGGCAGCAGTGGTCTGGTCAGTGGAGGCCTAGTGGAAGGAGGGACCGCAGACAGGCTTCGAAGGCCTAACATAATAAAATGGGCTGGCTGTAGGCACTTTATAATTGGTTCCAGGGGTACACGGGCAGCAGTGGTCTGGTCAACGGAGGCCGATTGTAATGTGTGTCTGCCAGTTAGTAGTCCAAAACAACAAATAAATGTGAATGTCTCGCATTAAAACAAAACAAAAACACTAAAGGGTGCAATCATTAGATTCAGGGGTGGGATCCTCTGCGTTGTTTCAGACCTACTAATTTAGCGCAAAGTATTTACTGTGGTAAATAGAGGACACTGCCCCTGACTATGTTAAGTACCATCATACATGTCAACACAATGGTATTGTCAGTGGCAGGTATGGAAGGATGTCAGCGCATAGACTAAACATAGGTGGAAGTGTGAGAGATAACTGTGGAAGTGGTAGAGCAATGTTTGACCTGGGGGGGGTGAACTCTCTTGTGGCCGGCGGTACAGGCCCAGGGCCCCTCATGTTACAACAGTGTGTCTGACGTTGGGTGCGCACCACCACCGCCAGAGACACTTTATTGTACTATGAGGGACCCAGTAGCAATGCCGTCGACCAAAAGCGAGCACACCCACCTCTTCAAACAAACAGCAGTTTCACGGGTGCTTGCGCCAAGTCGCGATACCACGGCCCCGTGTGGGGAGTTTGGCCATTTAGGGAGGTGTAAACATGTCGTATGCTGGACAATCAGCTGCAGCAAATTAGACATTAGAAAAGTAATCACAGTAGTCCACAGGCAAGAGCTTTTCATAGGAAAGCTAGGTGTCGGCCGGGCAAGGTGGGGCAAAAGATTTCGAAATCCAGTTGTGGTTCATTTTAATGAATGTTAGATCATCAACATTTTGGGTAGCCAGACGAGTCCTTTTTTCGGTTAATATTGAACCTGCAGCACTGAATACTCTTTCTGATAGGACACTAGCTGCCGGGCAAGCAAGCTCCTGCAATGCATATTCTTCCAATTCTGGCCAGGTGTCTAATTTTGATGCCCAGTAATCAAATGGGAATGACGGTTGAGGGAGAACATCAATAAGGGATGAAAAATAGTTAGTAACCATACTGGACAAATGTTGTCTCCTGTCACTTTCAATTGATGCAGCAGTACCTGTCCTGTCTGCGGTCATAGCAAAATCACTCCACAACCTGGTCAGAAAACCCCTCTGTCCAACGCCACTTCTGATGTGTGCACCCCTAACACTCCTAGTCTGCTGGCCCCTGGAGCTCGTGTGAGAACGATCACGTGCGCTGTGTGCTGGGAATGCCTGAAGCAAACGGTCAACAAGAGTTGATTGTTTGGTTGCTAATATTAGTTCCAAGTTCTCATGTGGCATAATATTTTGCAATTTGCCTTTATAGCGTGGATCAAGGAGGCAGGCCAACCAGTAATCGTCATCGTTCATCATTTTCGTAATGCGTGTGTCCCTTTTTAGGATACGTAAGGCATAATCCGCCATGTGGGCCAAAGTTCCAGTTGTCAAATCTCCGGTTGTGATTGGTTGAGGGGCAGTTTCAGGCAAATCTACGTCCCTTGTGTCCCTCAAAAAACCAGAACCTGGCCTTGCCACGCAACCAATTTCCAGTGCCCCTGGGAAAGCTTCCTCATTAAAAATATACTCATCCCCATCATCCTCCTCGTCCTCCACCTCCTCTTCGCCCGCTACCTCGTCCTGTACACTGCCCTGACCAGACAATGGCTGACTGTCATCAAGGCTTTCCTCTTCCTCTGGTGCAGACGCCTGATCCTTTATGTGCGTCAAACTTTGCATCAGCAGACACATTAGGGGGATGCTCATGCTTATTATGGCGTTGTCTGCACTAACCAGCCATGTGCATTCCTCAAAACACTGAAGGACTTGACACTAGGGTTGAGCGAAACGGGTCGGCAATTTTCAGAAGTCGCCGACTTTTGGCAAAGTCGGATTTCATGAAACCCGACCCGACCCCTGTGTGGGGTCGGCCATGAAGTCGGCGATCTTCTGAATCTGGAATCGGAATTCCGATACCGATTCCCGATATGTTTAAGATATCGGGAATTGGTATCGGAATTCAGATTTAAGTGTAAAATAAAGAATTAAAATAAAAAATATCGCTATACTTACCATCTGATGCGCCCTGGTACTAAGCGGGAACCTTCCTTCCTTAGAATCAGCCTTCCAGGACCTTGCGGTGACGTCGCGGTGACGTCGCGGCTTGTGATTGGTCGCGCGGCCGCCCATGTGACCGCTCGCGCGACCAATCACAAGCCGCGACGTCACCGTGACGTCACCGAGGGTCCTGGAAGGGCTGATTCTTAGAAAGGAAGGCTGCCGGAAAGAAGCAGGGTGCGTCCGAGGGTGAGTATATACCTAATAGGAATATACTCACCCTCGGCTTCTTTCCGGCAGCCTTCCTTCCTAAGAATCAGCCCTTCCAGGACCTTCGGTGACGTCACGGTGACGTCGCGGCTTGTAATTGGTCGCGCGAGCGGTCACATGGGCGGCCGCGCGACCAATCACAAGCCGCGACGTCACCGCGACGTCACCGCAAGGTCCTGGAAGGCTGATTCTAAGGAAGGAAGGTTCCCGCTTAGTACCAGGGCGCATCAGATGGTAAGTATAGCGATATTTTTTATTTTAATTCTTTATTTTACACTTAAATATGGATCCCAGGGCCTGAAGGAGAGTTTCCGCTCCTTCAGACCCTGGGAACCATTGGAAACCCAATGCACTGCATTGGGTTTCGAGTTTCGGCCGACCCCGACCCCGACTTTTTTATAGGATCGGCCGATTTCACTCG
Organism: Ranitomeya variabilis; assembly: GCF_051348905.1. Lineage (NCBI taxonomy): Eukaryota > Metazoa > Chordata > Amphibia > Anura > Dendrobatidae > Ranitomeya > Ranitomeya variabilis. The sequence goes on from NC_135233.1 coordinate 434,493,814, forward strand.
ACCCGACTTTTGAAAAAGTCGCGTTTCGTGAAACCCGACCCGATCCTATAAATGTAAAGGTCGCTCAACCCTACTTGACACATGTCTTGTATCTTCGACCACTGCACACCAGACAACTCCATGTCTGCCATCCTACTGCCTGCCCGTGTATGTGTATCCTCCCACAAAAACATAACAGCCCGCCTCTGTTGGCACAGTCTCTGTGCATTGTTGAGCATGTGCATTGTTGAGTTCCACCTTGTTGCAACGTCTATGATTAGGCGATGCTGGGGAAGGTTCAAAGACCGCTGATAGGTCTGCATACGGCTGGAGTGTACAGGCGAACGTCGGATATGTGAGCAAAGTCCACGCACTTTGAGGAGCAGGTCGGAGAACCCAGGATAAGTTTTCAATAAGCACTGCACCACCAGGTTTAAGGTGTGAGCCAGGCAAGGAATGTGTTTCAGTTGGGAAAGGGAGATGGCAGCCATGAAATTCCTTCCGTTATCACTCACTACCTTGCCTGCCTCAAGATCTACTGTGCCCAGCCACGACTGCGTTTCTTGTTGCAAGAACTCGGACAGAACTTCCGCGGTGTGTCTGTTGTCGCCCAAACACTTCATAGCCAATACAGCTTGCTGACGCTTGCCAGTAGCTGGCCCATAATGGGACCACTGGTGTGCAACAGTGTCATCTGCCGATGGAGTGGTTGGCCGACTGCGGTCTGTGGAAGAGCTGTCGCTTCTGCAGGAGGACGAGGAGGAGGAGGAGGGGGTGCGAACGCCTACATCCAACTGTTTCCTAGACCGTGGGCTAGGCACAACTGTCCCGAAATTGATGTCCCCTGTGGACCCTGCATCCACCACATTCACCCAGTGTGCCGTGATGGACACATAACGTCCCTGGCCATGCCTACTGGTCCATGCATCTGTAGTCAGGTGCACCTTTGTACTCACAGATTGCCTGAGTGCATGGACGATGCACTGTTTAACATGCTGGTGCAGGGCTGGGATGGCTTTTCTGGAAAAAAAGTGTCGACTGGGTAGCTCGTATCGTGGTTCAGCGTACCCCATCAGGGCTTTGAAAGCTTCGCTTTCAACTAACCGGTAGGGCATCATCTCTAACGAGATTAGTCTAGCTATGTGGGCGTTAAAACCCTGTGTACGCGGATGCGAGGATAAGTACTTCCTTTTTCTAACCAGAGTCTCATGTAGGGTGAGCTGGACTGGAGAGCTGGAGATCGTGGAACTTTCGGGTGTGCCGGTGGACATGGCAGACTGAGAGATGGTTGGAGACGGTATTGTTTCCGCCGGTGCCCTAGATGCAATATTTCCTCCTACAAAACTGGTGATTCCCTGACCCTGACTGCTTTTGGCTGGCAAAGAAACCTGCACAGATACTGCCGGTGGTGCGGAAAATGGTGGCCTTACAGTGACGGAAGGGATGTTGCGTTGCTGACTAGCTTCATTGGCCGAGGGTGCTACAACCTTAAGGGACGTTTGGTAGTTAGTCCAGGCTTGAAAATGCATGGTGGTTAAGTGTCTATGCATGCAACTAGTATTGAGACTTTTCAGATTCTGACCTCTGCTTAAGCTAGTTGAACATTTTTGACAGATGACTTTGCGCTGATAAATTGGATGTTGTTTAAAAAAATGCCATACTGCACTCTTCCTAGCATCGGATCCCTTTTCAGGGATTGCAGACTGAGCTTTAACCGGATGGCCACGCTGTCCTCCAACAGGTTTTGGCTTTGACACGCGTTTTGGCCCAGATACGGGACCGGAGGATGGAACCTGTTGCGATGTTGATGCCTGCTGCGGCCCCTCCTCCACCTCCGCTTCTGAACTACTGCCGCCTGCACCCTGTGTCCCCAATAGCTGCCAATCGGGGTCAACAACTGGGTCATCTATTACCTCCTCTTCGAGCTCGTGTGCAACTTCGTCTGTGTCACCGTGTCGGTCGGTGGTATAGCGTTCGTGGCGGGGCAACATAGTCTCATCAGGGTCTGATTGTGGATCAGTACCCTGAGAGGGCAATGTGGTGGTCTGAGTCAAAGGAGCAGCATAGTACTCTGGCTGTGGCTGTGCATCAGTGCACTCCATGTCAGAATCTACTTGTAATGGGCATGGCCTGTTAAGTGTTTCACTTTCTAAGCCAGGGACGGTATGTGTAAAGAACTCCATGGAGTAACCCGTTGTGTCGCCTGCTGCATCCTTCTCTCTTGTTGTTTTTGCTGAAGAGGACAAGGAAGCGACTTGTCCCTGACCGTGAACATCCACAAGCGACGCGCTGTTTTTACATGTACCAGTTTCAGAACAGGAGGCAAAAGAGCTAGAGGCTGAGTCTGCAAGGTAAGCCAAAACTTGCTGTTGCTGCTCCGGCTTTAAAAGCGGTTTTCCTACTCCCAGAAAAGAGAGCGTTCGAGGCCTTGTGTAGCCAGACGACGAACCTGGCTCCACAGCTCCAGACTTAGGTGGAATATTTTTATCCCCACGACCACCTGATGCTCCACTACCACTACCATCATTACCAGCTGACAATGAACGCCCACGGCCACGACCTCTTGCACCAGACTTCCTCATTGTTTTAAAAACTTAACCAAAGTAACTTTATTTGTTGCTGTCAAACAACTTACACGGTGAGCTATAACTTCAGTATGATTTCAATATCCCTTTACAGGTTGGTGAGACCACAAGGAAAATCAGGCCCAATGTTACACACTCTGTTTTCTGTGGCACCAAATCACAGAGATGCCACACACGCAGGACTGTCACTCAAGCACAAATGTCAATATTAATCTCCCACCTATTTTTTTTTTTTTTTTCAGGGAGACTTTAGAAACCAAATAAGATAAAATGATTTTTTCAGGGAGACTTTAGAAACCAAATAAGATAAAATGATTTTTTCAGGGACAATTTAGAAACCAAATAATAATAATAAAAAAGGCTTTCTATTGGCCACTGAGTGAGAGATGGCACACACAGGAGTCAGGAGTGGCACACAAGCCCTGAGGCCAATATTTTTCTCCCACTGATTGATGTAGTGATTTTTTTTCAGGTAGATTTTAGAACCCAAATCAAGCAAAAAAATAAATAGGCTTTCTATGGCCCACAATTTGAGAGAGAGAGATGGCACACCCAGGAGTCAAGACTGGCACACAAGCAGAAAGGGCAATATTAATCTCCCACTGTTTTATTTATTTTTTTTTTTCAGGGAGACTTTAGAAACCAAATAAGATAAAATGATTTTTTCAGGGACAATTTAGAAACCAAATAATAATAAAAAAAAAGGCTTTCTATGGCCCACTGAGTGAGAGATGGCACACACAGGAGTCAGGAGTGGCACACAAGCCCTGAGGCCAATATTTTTCTCCCACTGATTGATGTAGTGATTTTTTTTCAGGTAGATTTTAGAACCCAAATCAAGCAAAAAAATAAATAGGCTTTCTATGGCCCACTAAGTGAGAGATGGCACACACAGGAGTCAGGAGTGGCACAGAAGCCCTGAGGCCAATATTTTTCTCCCACTGATTGATGTAGTGATTTTTTTTCAGGTAGATTTTAGAACCCAAATCAAGCAAAAAAATAAATAGGCTTTCTATGGCCCACAATTTGAGAGAGAGAGATGGCACACCCAGGAGTCAAGACTGGCACACAAGCAGAAAGGGCAATATTAATCTCCCACTGTTTTATTTATTTTTTTTTTCAGGGAGACTTTAGAAACCAAATAAGATAAAATGATTTTTTCAGGGACAATTTAGAAACCAAATAATAATTAAAAAAAAGGCTTTCTATGGCCCACTGAGTGAGAGATGGCACACACAGGAGTCAGGAGTGGCACACAAGCCCTGAGGCCAATATTTTTCTCCCACTGATTGATGTAGTGATTTTTTTTTCAGGTAGATTTTAGAACCCAAATCAAGCAAAAAAATAAATAGGCTTTCTATGGCCCCCTGAGTGAGAGATGGCACACACAGGAGTCAGGAGTGGCACACAAGCCCTGAGGCCAATATTTTTCTCCCACTGATTGATGTAGTGATTTTTTTTCAGGTAGATTTTAGAACCCAAATCAAGCAAAAAAATAAATAGGCTTTCTATGGCCCACTGAGTGAGAGATGGCACACACAGGGATGGCACTCTAGCAGAAATGCCAATCTTAATCTCCCACAAAAAAAAAAAAAAACAGGGACTGTCCTACAATTACTATCTCCCTGCAGTAATCTCAGCCAGGTATGGCAGGCAGCAATAAGGAGTGGACTGATGCACAAATTAAATAAAAAGTGTGGACAAACAAAAAAGATAGCTGTGCAGAAAGGAAGGAACAAGAGGATTTGTGCTTTGAAAAAAGCAGTTGGTTTCCACAGTGGCGTACACACAGCAATACAGCTATCACGGAGCCTTCTAGGGCAGCCCAATGAGCTACAGCGCTGAGGAAAAAAAAATAAATGTAGCTTCCACTGTCCCTGCACACCGAAGGTGGTGTTGGACAGTGGAAATCGCTACAGCACAAGCGGTTTGGTGGTTAATGGACCCTGCCTAACGCTATCCCTGCTTCTGACAAAGCGGCAGCAACCTCTCCCTAAGCTCAGAGTAGCAGCAGTGAGATGGCGGTCGGCGGGAACGCCCCTTTATAGCCCCTGTGACGCCGCAGACAGCAAGCCAATCACTGCAATGCCCTTCTCTAAGATGGTGGGGACCAGGACCTATGTCATCACGCTGCCCACACTCTGCGTTCACCTTCATTGGCTGAGAAATGGCGCTTTTCGCGTCATTGTAACGCGACTTTGGCGCGAAAGTCGCGTACCGCATGGCCGACCCCGCACAGGGGTCGGATCGGGTTTCATGAAACCCGACTTTGCCAAAAGTCGGCGACTTTTGAAAATGAATGACCCGTTTCGCTCAACCCTAATCGTTATCCATTTTCTCTTTACAACCAATGCATCAGCAGCAGCACAGCCAGATCGTTACCACCACACCCAGCTTTCCCAACATTGATCACTACCAGTGATGAGTGAGTACACTAGTTGCTCGGGTTTTCTCGAGCACGCTCGGGTGACCTCCGAGTATTTGTTAGTGTTCGGAGATTTAGTTTTCATCACCTCAGCTGAATGATTTACAGCTATTAGCCAGCCTGAGTACATGTGGGGGTTGCCTGGTTGCTATGGAATCCTCACATGTAATCAAGCTGGCTAGTAGCTGTAAATCATTCAGCTGCGGCGATGAAAACGAAATCTCCGAGCACTAACAAATACTCGGATACCACCCGAGCATGCTCAGCAAAACCCGAGCAACTAGTATACTCGCTCATCACTAATCGCTATCCATCTTCTTTCTACAACCAATGCACCATGCCAGGAACAACCTACATTGACTAAGGTAATTCTTTTAATTGCATGGTATAAATATTGCTTTTAGTAGTGGCACTTAAGGCACCAGATCATTGGTAACATTCGCAAGGGGACCCAGAGACCTCATATATATTTTACCTGAGTCATTATATACGATTTTTTGTGTCCATTTTGCATTCCTGGAATTTCACCGGACTCTTGGTGACATCACTGGCCCAATCTATACCTTTATTGTGTGGACCTTGTTGTCTCCACATCTTCCTCATTCCGGCGATATTAAATATACCCACAGTGTGGTTCCAGGAGCGGGATTTTCCTGTATACTGGCCCTTGAAATATTTCTATGTGAGGACATACCTTCTTCTTTCTTGCGGACTCGCTTGACCACTAGTGGCATAGCGACTGGTTTCTGAGCGCCGTTTTGGACTTTTACAATTTTTTTTCTAACTTTTACTTCCTGCCCAAACAGGCAGCAAGAACCCTCAAAGAACCTTGTGTCTAGCACCAGTGGAATATATATATATATTGGATGGAAGGATGAGCGGATGGATGGGTGGATGGATGGGCAGATGGATAGATGAGCGGCTGGATGAGCGGATGGATGAGCAAATTGATGGATGGATGAGCGAATGGATGGATGAGCGAATGGATGAATGGATGGAGGGATGGATGGTTGAGCGAATGGATGGATGACGAGTAAAGGGATGGATGGATGAGCGAATAGATGGATGGATGGATGAGCAAATGGATGGATGAGTGAACGAATGGATGGATGGATGAGCGAATAGATGGATGTCTGGATGGATGAGCGAATAGATGGATGGATGAGTGAATAGATGGATGGATGAGCAAATGGATGGATGGATGGATGAGCGGATGGATGGATGGATGAGCGGATGGATGGTTGGATGAGCGAACGGATGGATGGATGAGCGAATGGATGGATGAGTGAATGGATGGATGGATGAGAGAATGGATGGATGGATGGATGCGTGAATGGATGGATGGATGAGTGAATGGATGGATGGATGAGCAAATGGATAGATGGATGAGTGAATGGATGGATGGATAGATGGATGGATGAATGAGCAAATGAATGGATAGATGGATGAGCGACTGGATGAATGGATGAGTGAATGGATGGATGAGTGAATGAATGGATGGATGGATGAGTGAATGGATGGATGGATGAGTGAATGGATGGATAGATGAGTGAATGAATGGATGGATGGATGAGCGAATGAATGGATGGATGGATGAGCAAATGGATGGATGAGTGAATGGATGGATGGATGAGCGAATGAATGGATGGATGAGCGAATGGATGGATGGATGAGCAAATGAATGGATGGATGGATGAGTGAATGGATGGATGAGTGAATAAATGGATGGATGAGCAGATGGATGGATGGATGAGTGAATGAATAGATGGATGGATGAGCGAATGAATGGATGGATGGATGAGTGAATGGATGAATGAATTGATGGATGAGCGAATTAATGGATGGATGAATGAGTGAATGAATAGATAGATGGATAAGCAAATGAATGGATGGATGAGTGAATGGATGGATGGACCGATGAGTGGATGGATGGATGAGTGAATGGATGGATGGATGAGCGAATAGATTCCCCGCACCTTGATCTAGCAGTAAATTGTCTATTCTGTGGGCACTGCACACTTATGACTCAGTTTACGGACCAATTACAACTGCCGTGCAACTTTTAAAGAAATGTTTTTCCGGTCAAGTGCTGGCATTTATTTTTGGAATAATTTATGATGCTTTTGTTTTGTAAATAATGATGAATTTTTAAGTAACTTCAGATGTTGTAAAAAAAAAAAAAATGACTACATTTCAAGATGTTTTACGTCACATTTCTGGCAAAAACACCTTGGGTGAATCAGGCCCTTAGAATTGTATTTATGAGTGACCCGTGAGCATCGCCACAGCCTCTGTCAGCACCTCCGTAACTTTTTATTTTTACTATCCATATAAAACGAAGGAAGTAATTTAAATGTATAATGCGTGATCCCCGAGAGATCCATTGTGTAAAAGTCTAGGCGCCCAGTGTGAAGACTTTACATACTGTACAATGCATTTCTAAATACATATAAAGAGTGATAGGCACAGCAGTGCACCAATATATAGTAAGTACAGGGAATGCGGCCATTAAAATAACAGATGACTACGCAGGTTAATGTATTCTCTCTTTATAGCTTCCTTTGTATTTATGTATATTAATATGAGGTTTACTGTAGACTGGAGGAATTGGAATGCATTGAGGGAGAATGCTATGATAAATTACCGCGATACATAATTTATGCAAAACCAGCGTTATGTGGATTCTGCATAAATAAAGAGCGAGATCTCTGCGATCGGAACTTCAGGGCTTTTTTTTTACTTCCTTCGGTGACTTATTTGGTGTCCTACTTTATATAAAATGGGTTACAGAAGACGATGGTATTTGTTGTCTTTAATCATATGTGGATTTTCATTTTATTATGTTTTTGTAACATCCCCCAGTTAATAAAAATTAAGTTAGGTTACACAGGATTTATGGTCTTAAAGGGGTTGTAAGCCCATTTATATTTCGGCTATTAGGAAATTCTGAGTTAATAAAGGGGCCCTTTGTTGGTCTTGGTCAGAGATGGAGGAACCATCGTGTCCTATACTACTCAGGTGGCCCATTGGTCTTAAAGGGAACCTGTCACCACGTTTTTGGAAGATGGGATAAAAATAGCGTTAAATAGGGGCAGAGGTGGGCGTTACATTAGTGTGTGTGTTATGCGTTTATTACCCACCTAAGTTGCCGAAATAACTTTGCAAAGTCTCCGTTTTCGCCTGTCAATCAGGCTGGTCAGGTCACATGGGCGTGGTGTCTTCACCCAGATTTGGCGTAGTTTTCCGTTGGTGGCGTAGTGGTGTGCGCATGCCCAAAGTCCGGAATCCTCTTCCAGGGGATTTAAAATAGCGCGGTGTTCGTTATTGCATTGGTGATCGGTGGGCGCGGCCATCTTGCTTTGGCCGCGCGTGCGCAGAAGCGGCGCTCTGCTGGCCGCGGCTTCAGGAAAATGGCCGCGGGATGCCGCGCGTGCGCAGATGGATATCGCGGCGGCCATTTTCCTGAAGCCGCGGCCAGCAGAGCGCCGCTTCTGCGCACGCGCGGCCAAAGGAAGATGGCCGCGCCCACCGATCACCAATGCAATAACGAACACCGCGCTATTTTAAATCCCCTGGAAGAGGATTCCGGACTTTGGGCATGCGCACACCACTACGCCACCAACGGAAAACTACGCCAAATCTGGGGGAAGACAACGCCCATGCGACCTGACCAGCCTGATTGACAGGCGAAAACGGAGACTTTGCAAAGTTATTTCGGCAACTTAGGTGGGTAATAAACGCATAACACACACACTAATGTAACGCCCACCTCTGCCCCTATTTAACGCTATTTTTATCCCATCTTCCAAAAACGTGGTGACAGGTTCCCTTTAATGAGTACTGTGCAATACCTGATTTCTCCAGTGGTGGTGCTGTAGAGAAATCAAACACTTACTGCACATCTCTTTCTGAGATTACAGATGATCGCGGGGGTTAAAAGAAAGAGGACACTAGTGGAGAACATTAGTGGCGGGCATTATACTATGTGTGGGGGACTGTGGTTGATCATGCTGTGTAGGGAGCTGAGGGGGGCATTATACTATGTGGGGGGCTATGGGGGCATCATACTTTTGGAGAGCTGTGGGGACATCATATTATGTGGGGACTGTGTGGGGGACCATGGTGGCCATTACTCTGTGGAGGCTGTTAGGGATATCATACTGTGTGATGGGCTGTGGGGACATCATATTGTATGGGGGACTGTGGGAACCATGATACTGTGTGGGGGACCATGGTGGCCATTATACTGTGTGGAGGATGTGGGGACATTATGATGTCTGTGGGACTGTGGTTGATCATACTGTGTTGAGAGCTGAGGGGGCATTATACTATGCGTGGGGACTATGGCGACTTCCTACTTTTGGAGAGCAGTGGGGACATATTATGTTGGGACTGTGAGAGCCATGATACTGTGTGGTGAACCATGGTGGCCATTATACTGTGTGGAGGCTGTGGGGACATTATGACGTGTGGGACTGTGGTTGATCATGCTGTGTAGGGAGCTGAGGGGGCATTATACTATGTGGGGGGGCTATGGCGGCATCATACTTTTGGAGAGCTGTTAGGGATATCATACTATGTGTGGTGGGCTGTGAGGACATCATATTGTATGGTGGACTGTGGGGCCATTATACTGTGTGGGAGATCATGGTGGACAGTATACTGTGTGGAGGCATCAAGATGTGTTTGGAGCTGTGAGGACATCATACTGTAGGGGCATCATACTTTGTTGGGGGTCTTATAATGTATGTAAGGGCCTGTAAGGGTGTCATACTCTGTGTAAAAAGCAGATAAGGCATCATACTGTGCTGTGGTCATTGTGATAGCACCATACTCTGTTGTGTTGGGGGTGTCATACTTTGCTGAGGCCACTTTGGGGTTATCATCCTGTGCATGGCGAGCTACTGCTGAGCAATTCACTGTGGGACTGTCATACTGTGTATGGGGATAAGTTTTGTGGCATCATACTTTATGGGGGCTATGAAAGGATATCATAGTGGAGGAGAACACTAGGATGCTTAAATAGGGGAAAATAGTGTGTAAGTGCCGCCATACACGTCCCTCTTTTTGTCTGCCTTTCTGTAACTGCGTCTATGTGCCGTGATGCTGTCTATTCCGGCAACTATCTTGTTTGGATAAAGATCTCACGCTCTAATATTGTTCTGGGTTTTACTACCTAAGACAGAAGGATATGCTGTTTGGTTTCCACTTCTTCCTCTGTGCACAATCTTGGACCACATCTCTTGCGGAACCTCTGTATGGATCTACCCACCCAAAGGACTAAATGAAGCCAGATGCCACATAAAGAAAAATAAATCTGTCCCATCATGGTTTTACCCATCACTTCGGTAAAGCCTCTTCCACTTGTAAATATGGAAATGTCTTTCAACCAAGTCTCTTTTAAATCCCTTGTGCATCTAAAATAAAAAAAAAATCATTAAAAAAATTGCAATTTTACTAATGGACAGGACTGAGAATATCCTTTTGCGTCTACAGTTCCTGTGCTATGGTTCCTCATGTTTAGAGACCATAAACAGGTCCAGTGTGTAGTCTGATGCTGCGGACATGGCAAACATCTACCTTATCCCCCATTATTTGGATCACAATCTTACTGTGCGTATGTATCATCAACACAAAACATCCCTAGTGAAATGGATCCTAGTGACAAGTGACTATCTCCAAAGTCACCACCAAGTGGAGTTGTCCATTCCTGGCCCTTTGTGGTTCATTTTCTATTTGAGCCTGGTCTCATTCTCTGCTACTCTACTCTGAAAGACTGGCCTTGGAGGAAAATTTTGTAAATGACCAAATTATGCCAATGCTGGATAGACAGCTGTATATGTCATCTTACTAAGAAAATAATGGTGCAACGTAAGGGTTTTCTTGAAGAAATTACCTGAGAAATGTTAGCCCATGCTGAGTCCATGTCATTTCACAGCTGTGTGGTTCAAAAACTAAATCAATTATTTCAGCAATAACATTGTCATTATTTCCATGGTTCATGATACGTGAAGTAGGGCTTTTTGCCGCCATTGTTGTTACATACGTATGATTCCAGAAACCAAGACATGCAAATCTAACTGGAGAACACGCACATCAAACCAGGCAAATGTTACAGTATATATTTCTCCCAATATATGGTCCACCTCAGGCATTTGCGAAACATTTGCGGGGTTAACTCTGGGTGGGGGAGAATACTTATTTTATTTAATATGGCTATTCAGTTGTTTTGTTTTTTTATTTCCATGTCATCTTGCGGTATTAATCTATGATGATGAGTAATGGGCGAACCTGAACAGTAAAGTTCGGGATCTATACCAAACACCTACTGTTTGGGCACAAAACTCACACAGACTTCTCCAGGAAGTCTGTGTTACTGTTCGGGTTAGTCATCCTGAAAATTGGGTGTTTCCAATGCTGTTATCTGCATGACAGCACGAGAAACACTGACGGCTCTGATCGGCTGTAAGAGAGCTGAGGTCCATAAGACAGCCAGCAGCTGTGACCGGCGGTAAAAAGATTACCTCCAGTCACAGAGGCATTGGATCATGTGGGTACTTCTCTCATCAGCCTACACCTAATAACATTGAGAGCAGGCGCAGCTCTTGGGAGTATTCATCAGCTGGCACATGTACTATGCATAAATTTAAAAACAAAAATTACGTGGGATCTTTCTATTTTTGATAACCAGCATGGCAATACTGACAGAAGCGGGTTGCAACCCTCAGCTGTCAGCTTCATCATAGTTATTTATTTAAATAATTCAAAAATACAGCATGGGAACCCCTCTATTCTTGACAACCAGCCTTACTAAAGCTGACTGCACAGGGTTGCAGCTCACAGCTGTCAGTTTTGCCTGGCTGGTTATAGAAAATACAGAGGAACCCATGCCGTGCTTTTTAAATTAATTAATTTATTTTGCTGCTGTTAAAAAAAATGGACATGGCAGCATGTTTTGCCCACGGACACATGGTCCGTGGAAACAGGCTGACATGTGCACAGACCCATTCACTTGAATGGGTCTACATGTGTAAGTATCTCCGGTATGTGTGGAAACTGTCACCACACATACCGGACTCAATGACGTCCCTCATAAGGGGCAATGCACAAGCAAAATAAGTCCCTCCTGTTTGGCTGTTCTACACTACATGACATAATAGACCCCTCGGCTGCATCAAGGACATGTCATCATTCTTTGATGCAAACTTGTAAAATTACTGTTATGGAGAAGCCATTTTAGGGGACTTGCACCAAGTGAATCATAAGTTGCTCAAATTTGTCAGATCGAGGAAATTCCTAAAAATTTGACACAAATTTGATTTGCATCAAATAGATTTGCACATCTTTATTGCACAGTGTAGCTATATGTTTATTCAACCAGAATATAGACCATTACTCCAGGACGGTCCCACCTCAATTAGCTTCTCATTGGGACCCCCTAGACTACGCTGCACCCCTGACACAAAAAACACGAACTTAACCTCAGAGCTAATTAAGCAGACTCATTGTGCGCTAGAAAGATATATGGACACTCAACGAGTTCTGCGCTGGTCTGACATTGGAAGTTCACAGAGAATAAGGAGTCGCATACATTGCCTGGAAGAAACATGAAATTGGACTTGGAAATGCAGTTCTTGAATGCAAACCTCCATACATAAATATAAAGCAAATGATGTGAGATTACCCCCCACCAGCACACATCCATATGCAGATATGTTCCCCACAGCACTGAACATTGTACTACACAGCGCTATGTACTTCCTTTACCGGGAGAATTACCATACGCCCCGCAGAGCGATGCTTACCAGTCACCCAGCTTTCTGACCAGCATTGCTGGTAGAGCGATACTTAATGTTCCCATTGGTAAAGAATTAACTGCACAAAGAAGAATTCACTGTTACATTGCATTGTCTGCTGCGGATGAGGAAGAAACATTTAGATATACAGGGTGGGCCGTTTATACGGATACACCTGGGTGGGCCATGTATGTGGATACACCTAAATAAAATGGGAATGATTGGTGATATCAACTTCCTGTTTGTGGCACATTAGTATATGGGAGGGGGGAAACTTTTAAAGATGGGTGGTGACCATGGCGGCCATTTTGAAGTCTGCCATTTTTAAATGCAACTTTGCAAATGGCCCACTCAGGTGCATCCATATAAATCGCCCACCCTATGCTATCATTTTGGAATCATACAATGCTTGGAGCACATTTTTTGATACAGAGCTCTAAGTTTCTTGCTCAGACATAAAGTTCAGTGTGAACTGGCAGCGTGCAGTCAACACTGGGGGAAGCTTAGTGCATTTTTTGTTCCAGTGGTATAAAAATGGTGTAAGCATAGCCAGAATGATGGAATATAATGAAAAACATATTCCCTAACAAAGGATGCTCTCCAAAAATTGTAGAGGGTGAATTACATCATATAAAAACAGGTGGACAACAGTACAACCATGGAGCAAACGGAAAGGCATACAATATCAGAGGGAGAAGAACAAAAGGTAGGGTCTCGAAATATTGACCACATTATGCATCACAATGTGCTCTAGTAAGGTCCCCTACTGAACCCTAGGATGGGAAAAGAGGCGATAACTATATGCTCAAATAATCTCAAGTCTCTTCCACTATGACCTAATCAGTATATAGACAAGAATATATAAATGAGCACACAATCATCTTTAAAATTATAACAGGTAATGCTGATACATGTAGGTTGATAGTATTAAACCTCTTACCTATCAAATAATATGCCTAAAAGTTGCAACGGAGCCCCAACGCGCGTTTTGCTATTGCTTCCTCGGGGTCAGGGTGTTCTGTGCTGTGAGTGGCGTTTACATATCCTCTCATAGCCAATAGTGACAGGGAGAGAGAATGTATCTACCCACATCCAGGGAGCGCATGAGAGCAGGACTTTTGCCTCCAGGACGTCTCTTCCGGTGTCGCAGCAGCGGTGCTTGTCAGTAACAAGTGTTCCGGTGACATCATTGGAACACATCGTTTCGTGTGGACACCTTCTGGCATAAAGGTGGATGGAAAGAGCCAGTCTCATGTGCTACCCATTGGTAAAACACCCCATAGTATCATAAGGTATCATGTGGGGTGAGAGTGGCGGCCATGTTGAATAAGGGCATAGAGATGGGCAAGACCCAAAGTTCAACAGTGAGATCCAAATCTCCCTATGGAAAAGTTGAAAGGAATATAATGAAATAGACCTTTATAGCACTAAGTTCAAGTACAAAGGTTTCTATACATAGTGCCAAAAAGAGGTGGAAAGAATATATTACAATAAAACAGTACAGTATTACAATGTAACGCGTATACAACGGCAAATTTAAACACACAAATAGATTACGGGGTCACCCCTCATGCCCATAATTTGGTTGACACGCTTGGAGTCTTCTAGAGGAATAGTCTAATATTCTAAAATAAGGCACATAGTTCAATGCTGGGTCGTCTTCTGCTACTAAAAAAGGTGAAGAACACAAATAACACACAATTAAAATCAAATATAAAAATACTCCATTATTGAAAAGAGAAAAGTTTCTAGAACTCATAACATAACTTATAAGAAGGATGAGAAGCTCAATTTCTCATTAAGACCCAAAGGGGTCATTGTTCCAAGTTTCACTATCTAGTGACACTCGAGCTGTGCTAGCCTGCGTTTAAGATCATACCCTGATACCACCACGGATCCGATCGATCCCACGTATTTTCAGTAGATCAGGATTGCAAGCATATCGGAGCTTGAAGTGGCGGGGGATCGTCTTTAGGGATGCCATTTCATCAACGGAAAGGACTGCCTTAACGTCCCTGACATGTTCCCTTATACGTATCTGCAACTCCCCATAAATTACACCGCAGGCCATGTGACATAATAGACTACGAAGTCACTGCTACATGAAATGCATTCTCTAACCTGGAAAGTTTGTTTCCTATCAGATGAGCAAAAAGTAGCGACTCTCTCAGTGTTCTGACATGCCAAACATGACCCATATGGAAAGCACCCCAGGCGTGGTTTGCAGAACATTGGATTTGTAATTAGCACTGTATAGTGGCTCAGTGGTAAAAATGTCCACAGTGGCTCAGTGGTTAGTTTTTATGATGACTCAGTGTTTAGCACTGTATGGTGGCCCAATGGTTAGCACTGTACGGTGGCTCAGTGATTAGCACTGGACAGCGGCTCAGTGGTTAGCACTGTATGGTGGCTCAGTGGTTAGCACTGTATGGTGACTCAGTGGTTAGCACTATAAGGCAGCTCAGTGTTTAGCACTGTATGGTAGCCCAATGGTTAGCACTGTATGGTGGCTCAGTTATTAGCACTGTACAGCAGCTCAGTGATTAGCACTGTATAGTGGCTTAGTGGTTAGCACTGTATGGTGAGTCAGTGTTTGGCACTATACGGCAGCTCAGTGGTTAGCACTGTACAGTAGCTCAGTGGTTAGCACTGTATGGTGGCTAAGTGGTTAGCACTGTACGGTGGCTCAGTGGTTAGCACTGCAGCCTTGCAGCACTGCTACATTCCTGGATTCAAATCCCATCAAGGACGACATCTGCAAGGAGTTTGTACGTTCTCCCCGTGTTTGCGTGGGTTTCCTCCAGGTTCTCCGGTTTCCTCCCACACTCCAAAGACTGATAAGGAATCTAGATTGTGAGCCCCAATGGGGACAGCGATGATGATAAAGCACTGTGGAATATGTTGGCACTAGTAAAATAAATAAAATGAAAACTTTTATCTCATGTGTCATGTACTTTTAACATAGATTTGTCACTTAAATTTGCAACATTACCCAAGTAAGGGGAATTAAGTAGCAGATTCATGTGGATCCATTATCCCACAGTCATGTGCCTCTGTCTATCCAAATGTATATTAGCAAGTTACAGGATCAGACTACACAAGGTTTGTTTGTAGTCTGTCGCCATGGAGACATATACACCTGCATGTCAGCCATGCACACAAATTGCTGGGAATTTTTTTTCATTGCTGCTTAATTAACTTACAGGAATAAAAGTAATAGAAATTACAGATGCCGGTCTATTCTCTTACCAATGCATCCACAGGCTATGTTCACACGTTGCTTTTTTGCCGCTTTTTTCTGCAGGCAAAACTTGCTCTGTTGGCTGTAAAGAAGCTGTTTACAAAAAACATGTTTTGCTGCTTTTTTATACTTTTTGTGTGCAGATTCTATGTGTCATTTATCTACATTCCATATTTAATAAAGTTAGTTATTTACTAAAAATGCAGAAAACACGTTTGCATTTTTTTGTAGCAATTTCCAATGGTGAAAAAAAAAATGCTGAATGACACGCTGCAGTTTTCTGAAATACAACAGTTTTATAATTCAGTCAATAAAAAAAGTAATCGCATGAAGGGGATTTCTGAAATCTCATCGATTTTGCTGGTACTTTAAAAAGCAATTTTTAATATGCATAAAAAAGCATTAAAAAAAAGCTGCAAAAAAAGCGACGTGTGAACATAGCCTTAGTATTTTGCAAAAATCAGGGCAAAATTCAATTAATTATTGTGACATTCTAGTAAAACCGTCAACAGAGTGAAATTCACATTGCAATCACTGGTCAAACAAATGTAGACACATAGAGCATGAATATCTCCCGATGAGAATCACAAAGATGGGGGGGTTTTTTTTGTTTGTTTTTTCATATTTTCCCCTATCCATAAGGGATATTTGGTAATGACGCGTTAATCCTAAATTTTCATGTCTAGTCCCCAAGAAAAAGTAGTCAGCACCTGAGCTCCCCCTAGTGAACACAATGTTGTCGTGTAGGAAAAGCTGTTCTGCGGGCAATTGGAGCTGTGTGTCAGGACAAGAGAACGCTGATCATTATAAAGCTATTGTAAGAAAATAATCAATGCAGAATTTCAGATCTTTTTAGGTTAAAAAAAAGGCATTTAATTCCCTTTAAAGCTTTCCATTGATGGCATAAGCATCCGATTTTGGAGTGCAGAGATCAATCTCCCACGCTCATCTATATTTTGGCACAAACTGTAGAAGAGAATTATTGCACTTTGTGCTGCACCTGCCGTATAATTCCTTCTCGATTGTTTTACATATAGAAAGCCCCGGCAGTTGAAAGTATTTTTTTGCATGTTTGTATTCGCTGGCGGTTCACTTTTTACATAACTTGAAATACAGGTGCAAAACCCGATGCGATGTTGGAGGGATAGTGGCTTCCGGTGTCATTCACAGCCATGATCCTCGTTTCATAAAACCACATAAATGTATATGGTGGGAAACCAAAATAATGTCATTACAATATAAAAAAAAATTAAATAATAAATTAAAAAAAGATGCAAAATAAAATGTGTATGTAGTCTTGAACTGACAAACCTATTTGTGTACACAGTTCTCAAGTTAGACCCATGTCTCTCCATCATTCTGAAGTTATATTTCTGTCTCTACTTCTATCTATACAAATGATATTTAGCAAATCTACAGAATCAGACTACGCAGGGTTTGTTTGTAGTCTGTAGCCATGGAGAGACATACACCTGCATGTCAGCTGTGTACAGAAATCGTTAAGAGATTTTTAATGTGATACAATGAATTATGGTGATGTTCAGTGTATAAAGTGTTAGAGGAAAAGGATGAGCTTAGGACAGAATAGGATATAGAACAGGCAGATAGCATGTAGATAGGAGATGGTTAAGGTTAGGACTAGCCCAGTGGGTGGGCACTAGTTATGATAAAGGGGCACTCCCTGGTTAGGAAGAGTTTAGTGTCAACCAGTAAAGTGTGGAGGATAGTTCAGGATCAGGTGAGGTGGGCTGCTAGGGGCAGCATGGGCCAAACGTTTAGAGCAGTGGGCGGCCAAATGGAGATCCAACTGCATCTGGAGCCAAGGGCTCGGGCAAGGTACCATGGAGCAGGCTGGGTCTTCTGACATCACGAGGTCAGAGGACATGAAGCTACATGAGGGGCAGGTGGCCTGAACAAGGGTGCACAACGGATCCCTGGGGCTGATGGAGTCAGCAGGTTTGGGGTAGTCTATAATGAATGGGTGGGCAAAACCAAAGAGGAGTTGTGCTAAAGAGGAAGGAAGTCTGAATTGCTGTGCCGTATCCTACCTGTACCGGCCTGATGAACTTGGACTGTTTAACAAAAGTTTGGTTGTTGCAAAGAACCTGGTGTCCCATGTATTGTGTGGTGGCGGCTCCTGTAGATGGAGGCCTGGAGCAGCGGAGGCCTGGGCCATCAAGTAAGTGTGACATACCCTACTCCCTAAAGCACACTAGGACTGGGGCACCCATTGTCTGTAAAGTGCCAGAGCATAACCAGACAGCAGCTCAGTCACGACGCGACTACCACTCTGCAACAGTTCATAAGGCAATTTATTTTTTCGCAGGAGCCGGTGGCTTTTAGTCACCGGACTTATGCAAGGAAAATTGACCTCCTGTTTCTACGTAAAGCTTAGAAAGATTCAGCTCATCAGTTTTTAATCACATGATGTCATAGCCCTAATGCAAAAGAGGAGAATTATCTGGGTAATCTGGGTAGAAAGGCAAAATGAGCAATAGTAAGTGCACAGTGCTGCATAATATGATCATGCAATATATAAAGAGGATAGAAAATTTGATGGGAGGAGGAGGAGTGCTTCTTTGGGATATTTATTATTTTTATTATTTGCTTATATTAAATGTTTTTGTGTCTTTGTAACAATATTATTAGTTACATAAATTAAAACTCATCTCTGTATCATAAATCAATCCCTGACTTTTTTGCAACCTGCATTTAATATCCTACAGTAAGAAGTGATACTTTCTTTACGCTGCTTTTGTTTTCTATCCGGAAAGGTCACTTTGGATAAATCCGAGATCTTTTTATTTTTTTTTGCTGGAGATGCATTTCCAATGACTACTAGATGACATTGCAGGGGCTACCAAAGTACCTTTGAAAACTGCTAATTGCAAGCTAGGACAGTGGTGTGTACAGCATAGGTATGGCGGCTGCTATTAACTGCTAAAAGCACTGGGTTTGATCCGCTATTACCCATTCTAATAACAGATAGAGTCATGGCCTCGGGCCGTCCATCGAGGCATCAGCGGGGGAGATAAAAGGCCTTTTACATTGTGAGCGAAGAGTCGCAGCTTTCAAAATCCTGCCTTTCAACCTACAAAAGCCTCTGAGCTTCCAGAAGACGGGTCCACAGGTACCAAAGTGCGATATTAATCTTCGCGCTCACCTGCAGCTGTTTCCCTGATGGATATTTCAACCACCTTCAGCAAATACACATCAGGAAAGAAAGAAAATAAGATTTTATTTTTATAATGTGTGTTTTGTTCTGTAGGCAAAATGTATGCAGGGAAGATGGAATGATGATGATTTACAATTAGGAAAGCAATGCCAGGACGATGTATACAATGTATTGGTGCAGCAGAGATTCTTCTGTTACTAACGAGCAGAATTAATACTAATGAGTGGAATTTGATACATGTAACAGACAATTCATTGAAAAGGAAATTAAAGGGAGACGGCCATGACCCTCCCCAGAGATGTTCATAGAGGGCACTAACCCCCTATAAAAATCCTGCCTGTAGTGAAGTGTTCTCTGATTTCCTGGTGCAGAAAATGATTTTTATTTATTATGCAAATGAGGGTGTCCAGTGCACCCGTAGCATGGCGAAACATCCATTGCACCGTTCCAACCCTTCAATCACCATTAACTTCCACCTCTCATTATATAGATTGACAGCACTTGCTTGCTCAGAGAGTGTGCAGCTGAGCTGAATACTCAGCCAGGGCTCGGCTGTCAACAGTTATGCATTGGGGCAAAACCTTCTATCGACAAATAAGGCCTTTTCAGGGATATATGAAAATGTATAGAGCGTTTGTTGTCACCACTAAAACTCAAAATTAACTCCTAAAAAAAATCATGCCTATACTGCAGTTTTGTGCGACTTCTTTGGGCATATCTTTATTTACTATGTATATGAGGGTGCTCAGTACAAGCACCCTGTGGAGACACGTGGGGTAGCGGGTGTCCCGGTCTGCTAGCTGAAACCGCATGGACCAGGGATCGTCCCACCTCACTCCTGCTCTCCTTTTAACGTGGGCGTAATGCTACTCAGACAACACAGGGTGAGGGTAAAACTTAGGAAGGTGACAGTCCATTGAGGTACAAGCCAGTTGACTCGAGGGTCGCAACCTGGCTTCTCTGAACCTCTACATGGAGCCAGGCGACTGGCGGGTGCCCATCCTGTCTTTCTCCAAAAGTATCCATGGTTTAGCGATGGTCAATGGAGCAGATCTGTCTTCTTCCAACTAGGGCCGAGGTCCCCTAGGTTGTTTCCTTTAGAATGATAGATCTGTGTCCCTTGTGATTAAGTGATGATGTTTTGGCAGCAGTCCTTTAGAGTTCCCTGGATGTTTGGATGTCTTGGCAGAATCTCTGGCTGTCTCTCTCAGTCTCTTTAAAATCAGAAAAATCTTGGCACTCAAAAAGAATTTTGGTGTAAAGAAGAAGATCCTTTAATGTGCATCCACAAAGATATAAGTTTGAACGTTTTCGGCCCACATCCGGATATTCATCAGAACAATTTTACTGGTATAGTAGGTAAAGCATGTATGGGGTCAGTGTTAATTGAGTGCCAAGTTTTTTCTGATTTTGGATTCCTGGGCTGGATACCCTACTTGAGCACCTACACTGATTATTAGTACGAGTGCCGTGTTGCTTCTTTTTCATCTCTCAGTCTCTCTGTCAGACTATACCGAGGCATGTAACCTCTTTTTATAATTAACAAATGTCCTTCATTCAGTATTGACAAAAAGGGTAATAATGGAGATGAGATCAAGTAGCATTACTTGATTATTTAATCTAGTTTCATAGTATTTCCTTTCCTGTTTTCGAAGTCACCAAACTATCTGGCCTACACAATGCACAATTGGCATATCTGTAAACATCACTAGTCATCAAGGATAAGAGCACAATATTTTATATGAAATGTCAATATTACAGGCTTACGGAGATGGGGCCTGACAGGTTTGTCATATTAAATGAAAGCGAAGACATTGCTTGCCGCAGAAATCTTACTCCAGTCTCTGACTGGAGTAATATTAGTGTTGAGGCGCACAATACTTTGCAACTCGCCTGATTCATTGAGTTGCATGTGCTATACATATATATAATCTCTGCAAACTACCTTCTATCGGGCATCAATGGTGACTTTTCTGATCAGCACCAGGGACTCCAGCTGGTAGGAGGCAGTGGCGCCTGCACTCAGCTCTCCAATATGTATGAGGTCTTAGTCAAGCAGACATCACAGTGGGAAATGAATTCATCCCCCAAAGGGTTAAATGCTAATCTCAGTTCTGCTACATGAAAGCTAATTACGGCATTCCCTGTCATTTCAGCGCTAATCACCATTTCGTGTTCCTGTGAGTTTCAGCACTTGGACAGCGCCAGACAACACAGAGGAACGCGGCTGCTCTTTGTCTGCAGAAGCCTAGTTCATAAATGAATGTCTGTCGCTCGCGGAGTTGAGCCGCCATTCCAGTTTAATTAATGTAATTGGCTGTTTATTTCTCATTGGAAGTCTCGTCGCTTATAATTTGTTCCACGGCTTCTGTACAGACTGACACACAACACAATAACACCTCTGACAGTGACGGATCGGCCATAATGTGCCTGATATTGTCTGTGCTGATGGAGCGGCTTCTGTTATTCTCTCTCCCCAACTTCCCGATTTACATTTACACAGGAAATAGTTATTTATCCCATGTGTTACATTAAACTCTTCTTTAAGATTCTGTCCTTGCCGTGAATCCTTATCACAAGATACGTCATAAACTCTACAATTCCACCGATGTATCGAACATACAAGTTCTCAGCATCGCATCCCTCTGAATAAAAGGATTAGAATCAACGTATAGGCTGAGTGTTTTATGAAAAAAAAAGTTTATCGTAAACTATACTATGGCTCCCCTAGTCGGGTCCTCCACCGCTCTCGCTCCCTTTTCTCGGTTGATGCCTGAGTGCTGCAGCCAATTACTTGTTGATCACTGCTGCCGTTTAGTGGCTCAGACTGGGCCAGCAGAGAAGAGCAGACCGTCTTGAGACTCTGGGAATGGGACAGAGGAGCAGTGATTGATCCATGGGTGACAATATGATATCTATTTTTTAGAAAGCACTGCAGTGACCAGGTGATTAAAACAGCGCACTATTGGAGATTTCACTGATGACACCATGTGATCACATGGGACATTTTTGTTATATCGATCAATGCTTGAGACTATTAGTAATTTTTAAGCTGCCATTGAAATACACAGGGAGACATGCCTGCACCATCACTAGTTCCTTCCTGATATCAGGTGGTGGGGTCTTCTTTCTGGAGAGAGATATATGACCCACATCTATTGCACATTGATAGCATATTTTCCAGATGAGACAAAGATGAAAATATTTGACATGCACAATTGTGTTTTTGGAAGTAATCAGACAAGTACCTTGTGTGACTCTGTACAAGGTAATTACTGTGCGTCAGACTCAGATACCAAGGGTTCAGTTTGATTAGAGAACTTAATTTCTCAAACTATTAATGAAGTTCAAAAGTCTGATGACTTTGCTCTTATATAAAAAATTGCAAATAAGCTGAACATGAAAAAATGTACAGCTTGTATTTTTCTCTATAACAACATATAATTGAAATATGTCTCACATGAGTTGTATCTGAAAGAGAGTAATGGAGAGCAAAGAAGAGAAGAGGAGAATAAGAGAGTGTAGAGAAGAGGAATAAGGACGGAATGGACGAGTAAGAAAGAGTATAGAGGCGGAGAAGACAGACGAGGAAGGGTGATGACTGGTGATGAAGGCAAAGAAAAGAAGGAACAAATAATGTAAAATAATATCAAAGAAGAAGTGGACAAGAGATAACGAGAGTAAAGGCGAAGTGAGGAGAGAGGAGGATGGTAAAGGAAGTACAGGAAATAAAGAGGAGAGGAAGGAAGAAGAAAGGTGAGAAGGTAAAGGAATAAAGGGAGAAGAGAACCGAGTAAAAAGATAAGCGTACAGAGAAGTGGATGGAAGGTTAAAGGAAGTAAGATAGAAAAGAGAAGTGTAAGAGAGATGAAAAGAGAGAAGAGGTAAGATGATGCAAAAGAAGAGGTGACAAAAAGAGAAGGGTAGCAAGAAGGAGAGCAGATGAAAGGAAAGCAAATTAAGTTTTTGAAAAGAAAGCAGGAAAGTAAGGAAAAGGAGAGCAGAGGAGAAAAATGTAAATTAAGGCTGGAATAAGATACATAAAGAGAAAAGGAGAGCAAAACGAGGGTAGGAGAGAAAGATAGAGGAAGCAAAGAGGAAAAGAAGATGGACAGTTATGGAAGATAAAGGTGAAAAGGAAGGGAAAACCGAGAAGAAGAGCAACAATGGCTAGGAATGAAGAAGAGAGTGGAAGAGTAAGGGAGTGTAGAGAAGAGAGTAAAAGAAGTAATGGATGAATAAGGAAGAGTGAGGGAAAGGAAAGGACAGATGAAGAAGAGGTTGATGAGGGTAAAGAAAAGAAGGAACAATGAAGGAGAATAGTAAAAGAGAGATCAACAGAAAAGAAGAGAAAGGTTGAGAAGAGATTATTGTAAAAGAAGGAAGAGTCAAGAGATGAATGAAGTAGAGGAATAAGGAGGAGCAGAGAGAGGAAGAGGAGGGAAGAGAAGGAGATGTAAATGGCTGAGGAGAAAAAATAGGGTCTTATCTGATAGTAATTACTTAAAATTGTATCAATACATGCTGACCTGATCCCAGGTTGTACGGCTGGTGCAGATCCTCGGGTGATTTCACCACAGAGATATATACAAAATGGAAAGTTTGTGGTCTGCATCTGCACTGCCATAAGATATGGCTTTTGCTTCCTGAAGAAGAAGTGGGCTACACTTTGAAACACGTAGAAAAAACAACAACGTTTTTTTTTACATTATCTCTGGCATTTGATGTTTCTTCATCACCTGGCAGCGTGGATACAGACCGCAAACTTTCCATTTTTGACAAAAAGGAGGAGATGAAGAAATGAAAGAAGAAGAGGAGAGGTGAGGAAGGTAAAGTGAGGAAGGGATAAGAAGAGAGTAAAAGAGAGGGATGGAGAAAATAGGAGTCAAGGATAAAGAAACAGGAAAAGTATAGGGAGAAGGGAGGAGAGAAGAAGAGAGATGAAGGAAAAAAATGTAAGGTAACAGAGAGGAAGTGAGAATAGGAGAATGGGGGAAGGAAGAGAGCACAGCAAGGCAAAGGAAGTATTGGGAAAAAAAGAGCAAGAAAGGAAGAGGAAAGCAGAGAAGAATGTTATTTTTTTCTCTCATCCACCATGTTCTTTTTCTTTTACTTGCTCTCTATGCTCCTCTCATTTTTGTACCTCATCTTCCCTCGCTTTCCCCTTCTCTCATTTAATTTACCTCCTCTTATCTCATCCTCTCTGCTATTACTTCTCTTCTTTTCTCTATTCCTGTATTCTGCTCTCATTCTCTTGTTCCCTTTTTTCCTTCACCCTCTTTTCACCTCTACCCTCCCTTACTTTCCTCTTCTTTTGTACTTTGCTTCCTTTTACCTTCTTCTCCTCCTCATCTCTTTATTCTCTCCCTTACTCTCTGTCTCTTCTCCCTTTTGTAATTGACAGGAGATTAAAGGGATGAAGAGAGAAGAACAGACAAGTGAGCCGAAGTGGTGAGATGAGTATCAAAAAGAAAAAGGAGGAAAAAGTAAAGAAAGTGAAAAAGAAGGAACGGCACATAGAGAGAGAAGATGATAATGGTAATCCTCTTCTCTCTCTATGTGCCATACCTTCTTTTTCACTTTTTTTTTTTACTTTTTCCCTTTTTCTTTTTGATACTCATCTCACCCCTTTTAACTAGCTACAGTATATTCATTCCTCACTGCAGTAAAATCCTATAAATCAGATATAACTTTTCATATGTAACAGAATAAAATATAAACATATATAAAATGTACCGACATCCGACAAATGATTATTGCTCCCGAGAGCAGGAAACATTTCTTCCCAATATTCTGTGACACATTTCTTCCCAATATTCTATGTATAACGACTTCTATCACTTCTCTGACGCCACGTCCGTTCCGGACTATCTGCCCTCATCATCGCCCCAGGTGTTTCTGATGTCAGGTGTCTGCAGGTAGGACCCATGGACAGTGGTGAAAGGATAGTGTTGTAATCACACCATTTTCTCAGCTCTTCCTCATCGTCATGATGATACTTCCATTCCACTCCTTCTTGTATTATTTTCTTCCCCTTCATTCAGATCACATTTCACTCTGAGCTTCTCCAGCTGTTTTCTATTTTGTTCACAGGGACTATTAAATATTCACCACTGGGGTTATCTAAAAGCTTCTTTATAAATCAGCTGTGATCACAGTGACAGCGGGGTTAACCCCTTATTTGCTGCAGCATCAAACTCCTCGTTTATAGAAAAAATATGACTCATCCTTCACTGCCTGACTTTATGGGTGACTGTTAATGAGGTTTAGGCCCATTTATGAAGAGTGACACCACAGTCGATGCATTATGTCAAGAGTGGTAGGACATCTACACATAGAAAAAGAAACAAAAAGCCAGCTCACCGATCCTGAAGAGAAGCACGGAACTCAGTCCTGATGAGACGTGAAAGTACAATGAAATAAAGCGAATGTTCCAGCTTCTTCTTCTTCTGAATAAAATTTAAATCTTTAATCCAAATAGTTAAAATAATACATGCTCCTAGGACCTCACCATGAGCCCCGTGAGGAAAGCGACGCATTTTGACTGCAACAACAGTCTTAATCCAAGCTAGTCTATCAGGTTTGAACACCGGTATAAAAGGACCCAAATGCCAATCAAAAGTCTTAAACGAATCACATGATCGAAAGGTCCTAAAAATGTACAAACTAAAATAAAGCGGATTGAACATACTTAACAAATAGAACACAATATGCTACATAACATACCCAAAAAAAATAAATAGGTAAAAACAATGTGAAAATGAATACATGCTGCAATATAACAAGTACTAATAATGAAACATTATTTCGTTCTTACGATTAAGACCGTCAGGAAACCTGGTGCCCAACACAAAAATCCAATAAGCTTCACGGGTAAGTAAAAGTCTATGCATGTCACCACCGCGATATGGTTTAATCACCCTCTCTATGCCAGTAACCCGAAAAGATGAAATATCACGTGAATGGTTATCAATAAAATGTTTGGCTGCGGAGGAAACGTTACGATTGGTATTCCTGTCATACAAA
Organism: Ranitomeya variabilis; assembly: GCF_051348905.1. NCBI lineage: Eukaryota > Metazoa > Chordata > Amphibia > Anura > Dendrobatidae > Ranitomeya > Ranitomeya variabilis. The sequence goes on from NC_135233.1 coordinate 434,520,041, forward strand.
TGCTCCGAGATATGGTTTTTTAGTTTGCGGATGGTGCACCCTACATACGCCTTGTTGCATAAAATGCAATCAATTTTATACACAACAAAACGTGTGTTACAATTAATAAACCCTTGTATATTAAAGGTATTTGTGTTGTTATAATCATTAAAAGATTTAGTAACACTCATTTGTCTACATGTGGAACAATTTGTCACGGGAGACCTAGGTATGCAAGAGCTAATGACCCGGGCCCCTGCGATTTCCCTCAGACTAGGGAAACCCTGACTGACCCTCTCCCAGAGTTTACACTGATGTTGTGCATGTCTGGGCCTCCATCCTCACCCTGTCTCCTGTTTCAACCCTAGGCTGAAACCACCACACACCACCCAGTGAAGAGACCACACACCAATACCCACAGTTAGCACAGACAAGGATAACGGAAAAATAAGCACCACGCCGCAGTCACACAGGAATACACTATAAATGCAAAGGGCAAAACAAATACAAATATGGGAAGGAGATAATAAGACAAAGGGAAATACACCACCAGCAACGATACTCCAACTACTTAGCTCACCACTCCAGACCGAGATAACCACGCACAAGACAGAAGCTATAATCGGCGACGCCCAATGTTCAGGAGAACTATTTAAAGGCAGTGGGCATGGCCCAGCTTCCAATCCGAGCACCAAGTAAATTAACCCCGGACCAGCTAGATAAAATCTAGCTGACGCCACTGAGCACATAGTGGACAAAAGCGGAATTACCGCTGTCTGTCGAACGCCCTGCTATGAACAGCGTCCGACATGACACAATTCAAGACGCTACATTTTTAACTACCTTTGCAACTTAACCAAGTTGATTGCGGTCTACCTGAAACAAATGCACTGGGTGACAAAATATTCCCCAAAGTAGGTGCTCTCCTGGCTACAATGTTACAGCCCCCTGCAAAATCTTAGCAAGGATTGGATCCTCATATAAAATTGGAATAGATTTATTAATAATGGCTTTAATATCATTAAATTGAGGGCTGTACTGGAGGCATACAAAAGGTCTATCCGCCCGTTGGTTGGTGTCTGAATTGCTTTTTTTGTTACTATTCTTATTTGTGTCATTGATTACCCGTGATGCAATAAGATCATCTTGATTTTTGTGGGAAACTATGTTGAGGGCTCTATTTAACATCCAGTTAGGATAACCACATTTGTTAAATCTGGTGCATGATTTAGCCAAATCCTGTTTGAGAGCATTATTGTTGTTACAATTTCGTTTTAACCTTGTAAACTCTCCAACAGGAATCGATCTAACAGTGTGTTTCGGATGACTACTGTTTGCATGCAGGATGGTGTTACCTGCTAATGGTTTAGAATAGGTTTGTGTTGAGATCAATTGATTAACAACACCCGTGAGCTCTAAATCAAGAAAGGAAATCCTGGATGTCTCGTGAACAAAAGTGAATCTAATATTGTATTCATTACTGTTGATATAAGAAATGAAATCATGTATGGCAGACACATCGCCCTTCCAAATGATGAGCGTATCGTCGATGTATCTGCCATACCATGAAATGAAAGATGAAAACTTGTTAGAAACCGCAAACAAAAATTAAATTCCTAAAACGACATAACTAAATTTGCCAGGGAAGGTGAAAATTTGGTCCCCATTGCCACACCCGTATGCTGTAAAAAATAATCTTGATCAAAAGAAAAAAAAATTATGAGTAAGCAAAAAAGATGTGACCTGTAAAATATATCCAATTAAATCCTGTGAATAACAACTATATTTGCATAAATGAAATTGTAATGCCTCAAGAGCTATATTGTGAGGTATGCAAGTATATAAAGAAATAAAATCAAAGCTTAACCACGTATAGTCCGGCAACCATTCCTTGTGTGACAAAACATCCAGAATATCCTTAGTGTCTTTGATATGTCCTGGCACTCTGAGAACCAGCGGTTGCAACAATGAATCAAGCCACTGACCCATGAGTTCATTTGTGGAGCCTATGCTGGATACTATGGGACGCATGGGAGGAAATGTACTTTTTTTATGAATTTTAGGCAATCCATGCAAAATTGGTGTGACAGGGTGAGGAACTTTCAAAAAATCCACTTGCTTGTTAGAAATAACACCCAAAGACAATCCCATAGGAATGCACTCAATTCAGGTTTTTTATTAAAGGTGAATCATAAGATTGTAAAATTGTGTGGTCGCAGCAGTCCGTTTCAATGGGATGTTAATATTTGAATATGTTGATTGAAACACAGCCATTAAGTGAAACAAAAACAGCTTAAACTGGGTGAGGAACAGACAAACTCTACTTCAAAGGTGAGGTTGTGGAAGACAGTTCACATCACAGATCATACACCATGACAAGACTGAGCAAAGCAAATAGACACAAGGTAGTTCTATTGCATCAGCAAGGACTCTCCCAGGCAAAGCAGACTGAGGTTTCAAGATGTGTTGTTCAAGCTCTTTTGAAGACGCACCAAGAAATGGGCAACGTTGTGGACTGTAGACTCATTGGTCGGCCAAAGAAACTTAGTGCAGCAGGTAAAAACACATTATGCTTACTTTTCTTCTATATAGGAACATGTCCAGCAGTGCCATCAGTTCAGAACTGGCAGCATAAAGTTGGACTCAGCTACACCCATCTGCTGTTCGGAAGACTCTGACCAGAAGTGCAAGTATCAAAAAATAGTAGTAGGGCTGCACCCTAAAGTGACAACGTCTCTATGGACAACAGGGCGCACGTCCTCACCAGGTGATCCATCCCAGTATACAAATCCAGATGCAAATAAAGAGAGGGACAGCACCACAGCAAATGTGAAGAAACAGCTTACGTGTTTATTCTGCCTTCTGCAACGTTTCGGTCCGAAGACCTTTATCAAGCAATGCTTGATAAAGGTCTTCGGACCGAAACGTTGCAGAAGGCAGAATAAACACGTAAGCTGTTTCTTCACATTTGCTGTGGTGCTGTCCATCTCTTTATTTGCATCTGACCAGAAGTGGTCTTCATGGAAGAATTGTTGTCAATTGATATGGGAACAAGGCCAAGTGACTCAGCTATGTTTGAACACATAGGAACTGGGGTGCAGAGGAATGGCAGAAGAGCCCTGGACAGGGGTGCAGAGAAATGGCAGAAGATACCTGGACAGGGGTGCAGAGAAATGGCAGAAGAGCCCTGGATAGAGGTGCAGAAAAATGGCAGAAGAACCCTGGAAAGAGGTGCAGAGAAATGGCAGAAGAACCCTGGACAGGGGTACAGAGAAATGGCAGAAGAGCCCTGGACAAGGGTGCAGAGAAATGGCAGAAGAGCCCTGGACAGTGGTGCAGAGAAATGGCAGAAGGGCCCTGGACAGAGGTACAGAGAAATGGCAGAAGAACCCTGGACAGTGGTGCAGAGAAATGGCAGACAGGCCCTGGACAGAGGTACAGAGAAATGGCAGAAGAGCCCTGGACAGAGGTACAAAGAAATGGCAGAAGAGCCCTGGACAGGAGTGTAGAGAAATGGCAGAAGAACCCTGGACAGAGGTACAGAGAAATGGCAGAAGGGCCCTGGACAGAGGTACAGAGAAATGGCAGAAGAGCCCTGGATAGAGGTGCAGAGAAATGGCAGAAGGGCCCTGGACAGGGGTGCTGAGAAATGGCAGAAGAGCCCTGGACAGGGGTGCAGAGAAATGGCAACAGAGCCCTGGACAGGAGTGCAGAGAAATGGCAGAAGAACCCTGGACAGGAGTTCAGAGGAATGGCAGAAGAGCCCTGGACAGGTGTGCAGAGAAATGGCAGAAGAACTCTGGACAGGAGTTCAGAGAAATGACAGAAGAGCCCTGGACAGGAGTGCAGAGAAATGGCAGAAGAGCCCTGGACAGAGATGCAGAGAAATGGCAGAAGGGCCCTGTGTAAGAAGGTGAAACACAAGAAGAGTCTGGGGGCGGTTACCTTCTCGGCTCTGTGCCTGGAACCATTGAACTGTGCTGCAGATTCCCCAGGGGGCAGACTTAGAGACTGGGACAGGAAGGAAGCCGGGCAGAGAGCGGGAAAGGCACGCGCGCAAGAGACAGATCAGCGTGAGCAGCGGTCAGAGCAGGGTGCAGCTGCGCGCTGGGAGAGAGAGAGAGCTCCCGGTCTGAGGACAAATACAGGGAGACTGCCCAGAAAGACTGCATCTTGTGAGTACATGAAAGCGGACTCTGCTGTGACTGGAGAGGGGCGCTTTGGGACCCGTGTAGAGACATTGGCCAGTGCAGAGACTTCGACCCCCTAATCCCCGCAGTATCAGTACAGAGACTGTGGTTCTTAGTGAGAGACTTAACAGTGCAGAGCCCCTGATTCCTGGCTGTGCTGTAAAAGCTAAAGACTCAGAGCCTGTGCAAAACACATTAACTCCCGAAACCCCAGGCAGCGGGCTCCTAGAGACTACTCAGCCCACGGACAACAGAGGGACGACAAGTGCCGCTGTTTCTCGGCGCCTACGTTGGAAAAGACGACCCTTCAAGCAAGTCCTCATCAGACTGATAAGCATTCTTTTCTCAAGAAAACCCTGCTTAATTCTGTTACATTGTTTGACTCCCATATTTTTACACTGTTTTATTGCTAGTTATTTTCCATTGCTTCCTCCCTGCGAGGAGAACCGGATTCCTGTTATTAAACCCCTCAACTGTTGGTCTGTCTGTTCCGTGGTGACATACTCAGAACCTGCATACTATTACAGAGAGGTGCAGAGAAATGGCAGAAGAGCCCTGGACAGAGGTGCAGAGAAATGGCAGAAGAGCCCTGGACAGAGGTGCAGAGAAATGGCAGAAGAGCCCTGGACAGGGGTGCAGAGAAATGGCAGAAGACCCCTGGACAGAGGTGCAAAGAAATGGCAGAAGGGCCCTGGACAGAGGTGCAGAGAAATGGCAGAAGAGCCCTGGACAGTGGTGCAGAGAAATGGCAGAAGGGCCCTGGACAGGGGTGCAGAGAAATGGCAGAAGAGCCCTGGACAGTGGTGCAGAGAAATGGCAGACAGGCCCTGGACAGAGGTACAGAGAAATGGCAGAAGAGCCCTGGACAGAGGTACAGAGAAATGGCAGAAGAGCCCTGGACAGAGGTACAGAGAAATGGCAGAAGAGCCCTGGACAGGAGTGTAGAGAAATGGCAGAAGAACCCTGGACAGAGGTACAGAGAAATGGCAGAAGGGCCCTGGACAGAGGTACAGAGAAATGGCAGAAGAGCCCTGGATAGAGGTGCAGAGAAATGGCAGAAGGGCCCTGGACAGGGGTGCTGAGAAATGGCAGAAGAGCCCTGGACAGGGGTGCAGAGAAATGGCAAAAGAGCCCTGGACAGGAGTGCAGAGAAATGGCAGAAGAACCCTGGACAGGAGTTCTGTTGTGAAATTGGATTTTGGGCTCCCCCGGTGGCCACTGGTGGAATTGAACTGGTGTGCATCATCCTCTCTGTTCACCTGCTTCCATCAGGATGTGGGAGTCACTATTTAGCCTTGCTCCTCTGTCACTTCCATGCCGGTCAACATTGTAATCAGAAGCCTTTCTGTGCATGTTCCTGCTGCTAGACAACTCCCAGCTAAGTTGGACTTTAGTCCTTGTTTGTTTTTGCATTTTGTTCCAGTTCACAGCTGTAGTTTCGTTTCTGTGTCTGGAAAGCTCTTGTGATCTGAAATTGCCACTCTGATGTTATGAGTTAATACTAGAGTCTTAAAGTAATTTCAGGATGGTGTTTTGATAGGGTTTTCAGCTGACCATGAAAGTGCCCTTTCTGTCTTCCTGCTATCTAGTAAGCGGACCTCAATTTTGCTAAACCTATTTTCATACTACGTTTGTCATTTCATCTAAAATCACCGCCAATATTTGTGGGGGCCTCTGTCTGCCTTTCGGGGAAATTTCTCTAGAGGTGAGCCAGGACTATATTTTCCTCTGCCAGGATTAGTTAGTCCTCCGGCCGGCGCTGGGCGTCTAGGGATAAAACGCAGGCTACGCTACCCGGCTACTGTTAGTTGTGCGGCAGGTTTAGTTCATGGTCAGTTTAGTTTCCATCCTTCCAAGAGCTAGTTCTTATGTTTGCTGGGCTATGTTCTCTTGCCATTGAGAACCATAACAGTTTGACCGGCCAAAAAGGGTTAAATTAATTGACAAAGAAAGGAGAGAAAAGAGAAGTCTGCTGAAGATTTTTTTTTTTTTTTTTTTTCAGTTCTGAGTGTGCTTGTAATTGAATCTCTTGCAAGTCTGCCTATATTGCAGCCTTTCTCTCTCTCTCTCCTTCTAATCCTGGAATGGCTCTGTGTTCACCTGTTTAAAATGGATATTCAGAGTTTAGCTGCAGGTTTGAATAATCTCACCACGAAAGTTCAAAATTTACAAGATTTTGTTGTTCATGTTCCTATATCTGAACCTAGAATTCCTTTGCCTGAATTTTTCTCGGGGAATAGATCTTGCTTTCAAAATTTCAAAAATAATTGCAAGTTGTTTTTGTCCCTGAAATCTCGCTCTGCTGGAGATCCTGCTCAGCAGGTCAGGATTGTGATTTCCTTGCTCCGGGGCGACCCTCAGGATTGGGCTTTTGCATTGGCTCCAGGGGATCCTGCGTTGCTCAATGTGGATGCGTTTTTTCTGGCCTTGGGGTTGCTTTATGAGGAACCTCAGTTAGAACTTCAGGCGGAAAAGGCCTTGATGTCCCTATCTCAGGGGCAAGACGAAGCTGAAATATACTGCCAGAAATTCCGTAAATGGGCTGTGCTTACTCAGTGGAATGAGTGCGCCCTGGCGGCGAATTTCAGAGAGGGTCTCTCTGATGCCATTAAGGATGTTATGGTGGGGTTCCCTGTGCCTGCGGGTCTGAATGAGTCCATGACAATGGCTATCCAGATCGATAGGCGTCTGCGGGAGCGCAAACCTGTGCACCATTTGGCGGTGTCTACTGAGAAGACGCCAGAGAATATGCAATGTGATAGAATTCTGTCCAGAAGTGAACTGCAGAATTTTAGACGAAAAAATGGGTTGTGCTTCTATTGCGGTGATTCAACTCATGTTATATCAGCATGCTCTAAGCGTACTAAGAAGCTTGATAAGTCTGTTTCAATTGGCACTTTGCAGTCTAAGTTTATTCTATCTGTGACCCTGATTTGTTCTTTATCATCTATTACTGCGGATGCCTATGTCGACTCTGGCGCCGCTTTGAGTCTTATGGATTGGTCCTTTGCCAAACGCTGTGGGTATGATTTGGAGCCTCTTGAAACTCCTATACCCCTGAAGGGGATTGACTCCACCCCATTGGCTAGCAATAAACCACAATACTGGACACAAGTAACTATGCGGATTAATCCGGATCACCAGGAGATTATTCGCTTTCTTGTGCTGTATAACCTACATGATGTGTTGGTGCTTGGATTGCCATGGCTGCAATCTCATAACCCAGTCCTTGACTGGAAAGCTATGTCTGTGTTAAGCTGGGGATGTAAGGGGACGCATGGGGACGTACCTGTGGTTTCCATTTCATCATCTATTCCCTCTGAGATTCCTGAATTCTTGACTGAATATCGTGACGTTTTTGAAGAACCTAAGCTTGGTTCATTACCTCCGCACCGGGAGTGCGATTGTGCCATAGATTTGATTCCGGGTAGTAAATACCCTAAGGGTCGTTTATTTAATCTGTCTGTGCCTGAACATGCTGCTATGCGAGAATATATAAAGGAGTCCTTGGAAAAGGGACATATTCGTCCTTCGTCATCTCCCTTAGGAGCCGGTTTTTTCTTTGTGGCTAAGAAAGATGGCTCTTTGAGGCCGTGCATTGATTATCGGCTTTTGAATAAAATCACGGTTAAATATCAATATCCGTTGCCACTGCTGACTGATTTGTTTGCTCGCATAAAGGGGGCCAAGTGGTTCTCTAAGATAGATCTCCGTGGGGCGTATAATTTGGTGCGAATTAAGCAGGGGGATGAGTGGAAAACCGCATTTAATACGCCCGAGGGCCACTTTGAGTATTTGGTGATGCCTTTTGGTCTTTCAAATGCCCCTTCAGTCTTTCAGTCCTTTATGCATGACATTTTCCGTGATTATTTGGATAAATTTATGATTGTGTATCTGGATGATATTTTGATTTTTTCGGATGACTGGGACTCTCATGTCCAGCAGGTCAGGAGGGTTTTTCAGGTTTTGCGGTCTAATTCCTTGTGTGTGAAGGGTTCTAAGTGCGTTTTTGGGGTTCAAGAGATTTCCTTTTTGGGATATATTTTTTCCCCCTCTTCCATCGAGATGGATCCTGTCAAGGTTCAGGCTATTTGTGATTGGACGCAACCCTCTTCTCTTAAGAGTCTTCAGAAATTTTTGGGCTTTGCTAACTTTTATCGTCGATTTATTGCTGGTTTTTCTGATGTTGTTAAACCATTGACTGATTTGACTAAGAAGGGTGCTGATGTTGCTGATTGGTCCCCTGCTGCTGTGGAGGCCTTTCGGGAGCTTAAGCGCCGCTTTTCTTCCGCCCCTGTGTTGCGTCAGCCTGATGTTGCTCTTCCTTTTCAGGTTGAGGTCGACGCTTCTGAAATCGGAGCTGGGGCGGTTTTGTCGCAGAGAAGTTCCGATTGCTCCGTGATGAGACCTTGTGCTTTTTTCTCGCGTAAATTTTCGCCCGCCGAGCGGAATTATGATGTTGGGAATCGGGAGCTTTTGGCCATGAAGTGGGCTTTTGAGGAGTGGCGTCATTGGCTTGAGGGGGCTAGACATCAGGTGGTGGTATTGACTGACCACAAAAATCTAATTTATCTTGAGTCCGCCAGACGCCTGAATCCTAGACAGGCGCGCTGGTCGTTGTTTTTCTCTCGGTTTAATTTTGTGGTGTTGTTGAGGAGAGCCATAAGATCAAATACTTAATTAACCTCAACACATAAGGTAATTGAGGGAAACAACCTATAACATGTATTGTTTAACCTTACATAAGTTTTTCCTCAGACAAAGTAAGACACTTAAGATGGCTGCCATCTCCTATATCAGAGCCATGCGGTCTGGTATCCAAGATGAACAATGAAGACACTGAAGATGGCTGCCATTTCCTGTTTTAGCAGACCATGCGGTCTGGTATCCAAGATGACGCCCACCCAGATGACCTCATGGATCCACCCACAGCGACGCCCACTCTGATGACCTCACGGAACAACCCACCTAGATGACCTCATGGATCCGCCCATGGACTTGCTCATGCCCAACCCACTAACCAATGGAATACATCCGATCACTCCCATTTTAGAACTAACCGAGCCCCCTTACAGGAGATATATAACATTGTGTTTTGACTAATAAAAGCCCTTCTTGGAGCTGAGCCACACTTTGATCAAGGAGAGTTACAGCTGACTGTGTCTGGTGTATTTCTTTAGTGCACATGATCAATATCCATTAGGCCAGGAGTAGGCAACTAGAGAATTGAACATTTATATTAATTGTTCAACCCTAATATTTGGCCGCCCAACCTGGGGCCAGCAGAGGAAGAGCCCTGAACCCTGTAAAACCGGCGAGTGGAACGGCTGGATGCACTGAGTACCCCGAATCTGGAGACTGATCAACTCCTTAACAGAACACGGTAAGTCTGCTGATTTTTATAATCTGTAGTCTTTACCTGTGTCCTTCGGGTTATCCTGTGCAGATTGCCTGACCGTGTCCGGTTTTCTTGGTATCTGTAAGACGGCAGAAAGGGTATCTCCGCTGCTGGTCATTTAATTGCAAGAACCGTCATGTTTTAGTTGCCTACTGCCTGTTACATGTTGTGAAGAGGGGAGATGATTGGTAGTAAAGAAAAGAAGCATTGTGTAAGGACAGTCAAAGCAGGTTACTAAGAAAGAAAGGAAAAAAAAAAAAAAAAAAGGGGGCTAGAGGCAAGTGATAAAACAAGAAAAACTGGTTTTTACAGAGGGGTATGACTGGTAGTCATTGTGTTTGGAGCAAGGTTTCTAGGAAAGTCAAAGCAAGTGTTTACAGAAAGCAAAGCATGTGGTAGGACGAGAAAAACAGGTTTTGTTTTTAAGGAAGGATAAGCAAGCAAGTGTAGAATAATAATAATAATTTTTGTCTGTGGTATACGGTTGTCGCCTGTGATAAGATTTTCAGTTCTGTACAAGAGAGACCTAGGACCTGGAGTAATTGACTCGGCCTAGGGGGACCCGGTAAATCTTGGAGCAATTGGCTCAGTTCGGGCATAAGAAATTGTGTAGCGGCTCATTGAAACTTGGAGCAATTGGCTCAGTTTGGGCCAATTAAATTTATAGTTTTTCTTTTTTTGCCCCGTGACATCGAGTAATTGACTCTGCACGGGGACCGGTAAGTTAGGGAGCAATTTGACAAAGTAGGGAATAATTGGTTTGTAAAGTACGGAGCACGGAAGTCAGACAGGGACCACGTGACAAGAAGCAATAGGAGCTGAGTACTGCAGACTCAGTTCCCTTTAGAATCTCAGGTTTGAGTCATCTCCCCCGTCTTGTTGTTTGTTTGGTGTTTGTTATCTTGATAGATAGATATATATCTATAGAAAGATGGAGAAATTAATGCAGTTCTGCCGTATAGGCACTAAGCCAAATTCAGATGGCAAGTTAGACTCATGCAAATTAGTGGAAATTGTGTGGAATGCCAGAAGGGGGGATGGTTACAGCCCCTGGAGTGGAAGATTGTCTTAGAAAAAAAAAAAAAAAAAAGGGAAAGAAAGAAAAGGTATCCTAGAAGATAATGGATTGTTGTCTATTGCTAGGGCAGGAGAAAGAGTCTCTGAAAGTCTATATAAAATAAATAAATAAATAAATAAAAATTGGAAATTGGGTAGAAGAGAAAAGGAATAGAAAGAATAGAGTTTTGAGTTGTGTATTGCAAAACCATTTTGTTAATGGCGAATGTGTTAAATGTGATAGCAGCCAAAATGGTGGCCCAGAGCCATGTGGTAAATGTAATAACGGCAGCCATCTTGTTGGTGGTAAATACAATTCTGACGGCAGCCATTTTGTTGGTGGTAAATATAATTCTGACGGCAGCCATTCTGTTGGTGGTAAATATAATTCTGACGGCAGCCATCTTGTTGGTGGTAAATATAGTTCTGACGGCAGCCATCTTGTTGGTGGTAAATATAATTCTGACGGCAGCCATCTTTTTGGTGGTAAATATAATTCTGATGGCAGCCATCTTGTTGGTGGTAAATATAATTCTGATGGCGGCCATCTTGGTGGTGGTAAATACAATTCTGACGGCAGCCATCTTGTTGGTGGTAAATACAATTCTGACGGCAGCCATCTTGTTGGTGGTAAATATAGTTCTGACGGCAGCCATCTTGTTGGTGGTAAATATAATTCTGACGGCAGCCATCTTGTTGGTGGTAAATATAATTCTAATGGCAGCCATCTTGTTGGTGGTAAAAATAATTCTGACGGCAGCCATCTTGTTGGTGGTAAATATAATTCTGACGGCAGCCATCTTGTTGGTGGTAAATATAATTCTGACGGCAGCCATCTTGTTGGTGGTAAATATAATTCTGATGGCAGCCATCTTGTTGGTGGTAAATATAATTCTAATGGCGGCCATCTTGGTGGTGGTAAATATAATTCTGATGGCGGCCATCTTGGTGGTGGTAAATACAATTCTGACGGCAGCCATCTTGTTGGTGGTAAATACAATTCTGACGGCAGCCATTTTGTTGGTGGTAAATATAATTCTGATGGCAGCCATCTTGTTGGTGGTAAATATAATTCTGATGGCAGCCATCTTGTTGGTGGTAAATATAGTTCTGACGGCAGCCATCTTGTTGGTGGTAAATATAATTCTGACGGCAGCCATCTTGTTGGTGGTAAATATAATTCTGACGGCAGCCATCTTGTTGGTGGTAAATATAATTCTGACGGCAGCCATCTTGTTGGTGGTAAATATAATTCTGACGGCAGCCATCTTGTTGGTGGTAAATATAATTCTGATGGCAGCCATCTTGTTGGTGGTAAATATAATTCTAATGGCAGCCATCTTGTTGGTGGTAAATATAATTCTGACGGCAGCCATCTTGTTGGTGGTAAATACAATTCTGACGGCAGCCATCTTGTGGATGGAAAAGGTGTTAATTCTGACGGCAGCCATGTTGTGGATGGCGAATGTGCTGCTCCTGGTGGTGAACATCTCAGATTAAGGTTACACGCCACATCACCAAATCCTTGTTACCCAGTAATGACCACTAACGGCCAATACTATATTCCTTCGGGAAGTGAACAGGCTTTACCCATGTTTCCTATCTCTGTTGTTTCCAATGGGGCACCAACCCTTTCCTCTATCACTCCTGTTGTGAATCCAGCAGTCCTCCCACCTGGATCGTCCCCAGCACCTACCCTTTCTACTATCACTTCCAATGCCAATTTAGCCGCACACCCACATGAGATGCTCCAAGCAGCGGCCTCTCCTCCCAATGCTTCCACAACAGCACTCTCACGCAGCCTACATAACCCTATGCCCAGTACCTCACAGGCTGTCTCGCAGCCAAGCGCACACCTGTATGGGACGGTGGCAACTGTAACAAGGGGGGCTCAATCTGGGAGGGGATACCAATAGCACAGGAAGCACAAAGGGGAGGGAATGTTGGCAACCTATTTTTGAAAAAGAACTTCCTGAGGGACCCTTGTTAGTGGTGGGAAAGGGTGACATAACAACAATGGAGACAGACGCTATTGTTAATGCTGCCAATTCTCAGTTAGAGCACAATGGAGGTGTAGCTAGAGCTATAGTAGAAGCAGGAGGGGCGACTATTCAAGCTGACAGCCAAATCATTGTTGAGTCATGTGGTCAGATAGCGGTTGGGGACATAGCGGTGACTAAAGCTGGCAATCTTCCTGTGTAGAATGATCATACATGCTGTGACCCCTACTTATGACCCTATTCATCCAGACGTTAGTGCTCAACAACTTCGTGCAGCAATAACTCGCATTAATGAGGACAGGACTGTTAAAGCTTTTAAGACTGCCTGCGTCACCTGGAGCCCATACCATGATACTGGAGCTGCCCAAATAGAGCCCTTCATTCCAGGACTGTTACCTCCTCCGGCTCCTCATACACAAGGGACTACATCTGCACTCCCGGTGCCATCTCTACTCCCGCTTCAGGTGCCACCGCCAACAGTGCCAATGTTCATGTCTGAGGAGCCCACCATCTGTGTCAAGTTTACACCCCGGCACGCTGCTTCCTCTTTCCAGGGGGGATGTGGATGATGATACTGATGCTCTCGGAGAAGATGCTCCTACACACTCAGAGGATCATGACTGTCTTGAACAAATGCATGAAGAAGTAGCCTCCCAGAAAAACGTGTCTGAAAACCCACTCCCACATGCTGACCTGACGTTCTTCACTGATGGTTCCAGATTTGCAGATAAAACAGGAAGGTTCCATACGGGATATGCCATGGTTACACATGACCAGGTCATCTCAGCCGGATCCCTACCATCGCACGTCTGCACAAGAAGCGGAACTTAAGGCTTTGAAGTTGGCTTGTCAGGAAGCGACGGAGAAGGTGGTCAACATCTACACGGATTCAAGATACGCTTTTGGAGTGGCTCATGACTTCGGCAGTATCTGGGCAGCCAGAGGATACCTAACGTCCAGTGGAACTCCTGTAAAACATGCTGCTATCATACAAGAACTTGTGGCCGCTCTAGATCTACCTTTGGAGGTTTCAGTAATCAAGATCAAAGCTCACGGGAGACTGGATTCTCCAGAAGCAAGGGGGAACTTCTTTGCTGACAAAACAGCAAAGACCTATGCTGTGGATCCATTTGGGAAAGAAAAAGCAGCGGTGTACGTGTCACAAGACACTGAAGAAGGGACTAAAGGCTCTCTTATGAGGATCATCCATCTACATCAAGACAAGACATCAGATGATGAAAAGAAGTCATGGCAAGAAGGAGGAGCTAAAAAAGGATGAAGATGGAGTCTGGAGGGTGAACACAAAGGTCTACCCCGTAATCTGTACCCTTCAGTGACAGAATGGGCACACGGTATCACCCACAGAGGCAAGAATCAGATGAAGGACCTAATTTGGAAGACTTATATGGCACCTGGAATCTCTACTGTTACCCAAAAATATTGCAAGTCCTGCCTTGTGTGTGCAACATGCAATCCAGCACCGCCTCAGAAAGTTACTCAGAAACATTTGGCTAAACCACTTTATCCCTTTCAGAGGATTCAGATTGATCACATTCAAATGCCAAAAGTAGGGAAGTACGAGTATGTACTGGTAGTGACTGACATGTTCTCAGGATGGCCCGAAGCCTATCCAGTAACAAACATGACTGCCAGAGTGACTGTTAAGAGACTGATGACTGAAGTAGTCTGCAGATATGGGGTCCCAGAGGTAATTGAGAGTGACCAAGTACCCGCATTCATTGCAGCACTGTCTAAGGAACTATGAACATTAGTGGGAGCGGATTTGGGTTTACATACTCCATATCACCTACACAGCAGTGGGAAAGTAGAAACACTGAATGGCACCTTGAAAAATAAAATACTGAAAGCCAGTTAGGAGGTCAGACTTCGGACAGACATTTTGCACGTTGCCTTATACTCAGTCAGAAACACTACAAGGGGTCCCACTAAACTCACACCATTCGAGATTCTTTTTGGGGGGCCTCCAAGGTTGGGTCAATATTTTCCACAACAGCTAGCCTTGGGAAGTGATACTCTTGTAAATTCTGTAATTGTTGTTACTAAAGAACTGTCAATAACACATGTACAAGTTTTATCATCCATTCCAGGTCCAGATTCCAGTGACGGTACCCATACTTTCTAACCTGGTGACTACATGCTGGTAAAGACGTTCATCAGAAAGACATTCCTGGAGTCGAGATTTGAGGGTCCCTACCAAGTGCTCCTGACTCCTCATACTTCAGTCAGGATTGCTGAGCGCCTCCTGGATCCATCTCTCACATTATAAACTTGTTAGACAGTTAGGGACAGAGTAGGATCTGACCTGCTTGTCAAAGTCCAGCTACAAAGGGAGGTTTTCCACAAGGGAAAACTTGTCTCAAACTGGTGAAAACTCCAATTCCCCCTCCCGGGCAAGACGGTCAGATCTAGGATGTGTACAACAGGGTTAGTCGCATGCGCATTTTACTCTAAGTAACCATAGAGATGGAAGATTGGAGAGTAATAGATCCAGCAGGTTGGGAAGTCCCGAGGACACTGGTAACACGCTCCGATATACCTCCGCAGTATACCCATAATCGGTCACACATTCTCTGGTGTCTATAGCATCCATATTGTCATGAAGCCTCTGATGTCATAATAACACTTAACATCGATGGGTTAGGGAACCACGGTGGGATCAAGATAAAAGAAAAGGTTAATAAAGTATTTAGGGGGGACTGTTGAGGAGAGCCATAAGATCAAATACTTAATTAACCTCTACACATAAGGTAATTGAGGGAAACAACCTATAACATGTATTGTTTAACCTTACATAAGTTTTTCCTCAGACAAAGTAAGACACTTAAGATGGCTGCCATCTCCTATACCAGAGCCATGCGGTCTGGTATCCAAGATGAACAATGAAGACACTGAAGATGGCTGCCATTTCCTGTTTTAGCAGACCATGCGGTCTGGTATCCAAGATGACGCCCACCCAGATGACCTCATGGATCCACCCACAGCGACGCCCACTCTGATGACCTCACGGAACAACCCACCTAGATGACCTCATGGATCCGCCCATGGACTTGCTCATGCCCAACCCACTAACCAATGGAATACATCCGATCACTCCCATTTTAGAACTAACCGAGCCCCCTTACAGGAGATATATAACATTGTGTTTTGACTAATAAAAGCCCTTCTTGGAGCTGAGCCACACTTTGATCAAGGAGAGTTACAGCTGACTGTGTCTGGTGTATTTCTTTAGTGCACATGATCAATATCCATTAGGCCAGGAGTAGGCAACTAGAGAATTGAACATTTATATTAATTGTTCAACCCTAATAGTGTCCTACCTGCCGGGTTCTAAGAATGTTAAGGCGGATGCCCTTTCTAGGAGTTTTGAGCCTGACTCCCCTGGTAGTTCTGAACCTACAGGTATCCTTAAGGATGGAGTGATATTGTCTGCCGTTTCTCCAGACCTGCGGCGGGCCTTGCAGGAGTTTCAGGCGGATAGACCTGATCGTTGCCCACCTGGTAGACTGTTTGTTCCTGATGATTGGACCAGTAAAGTCATTTCTGAGGTTCATTCTTCTGCGTTGGCAGGTCATCCTGGAATCTTTGGTACCAGGGATTTGGTGGCAAGGTCCTTCTGGTGGCCTTCCCTGTCTCGAGATGTGCGAGGCTTCGTGCAGTCTTGTGACGTTTGTGCTCGGGCCAAGCCTTGTTGTTCTCGGGCTAGTGGATTGTTGTTGCCCTTGCCTATCCCGAAGAGGCCCTGGACGCACATCTCGATGGATTTTATTTCGGATCTTCCGGTTTCTCAGAAGATGTCTGTCATCTGGGTGGTGTGTGATCGTTTCTCTAAGATGGTCCATTTGGTTCCCCTGCCTAAGTTGCCTTCTTCTTCCGAGTTGGTTCCTCTGTTTTTTCAAAATGTGGTCCGTTTGCATGGTATTCCGGAGAATATCGTTTCTGACAGAGGTACCCAATTCGTGTCTAGATTTTGGCGAGCATTCTGTGCTAGGATGGGCATAGATTTGTCTTTCTCGTCTGCTTTCCATCCTCAGACTAATGGCCAGACCGAGCGGACGAATCAGACCTTGGAGACATATTTGAGGTGTTTTGTGTCTGCAGATCAGGATGATTGGGTTGCTTTTTTGCCTTTAGCGGAGTTTGCCCTCAATAATCGGGCCAGCTCTGCCACCTTGGTGTCTCCCTTTTTCTGTAATTCGGGGTTTCATCCTCGATTTTCTTCTGGTCAGGTGGAATCTTCGGATTGTCCTGGAGTGGATGCTGTGGTGGAGAGGTTGCATCAGATTTGGGGGCAGGTAGTGGACAATTTGAAGTTGTCCCAGGAGAAGACTCAGCTTTTTGCCAACCGCCGGCGTCGGGTTGGTCCTCGGCTTTGTGTTGGGGACTTGGTGTGGTTGTCTTCTCGTTTTGTCCCTATGAGGGTTTCTTCTCCCAAGTTTAAGCCTCGGTTCATCGGCCCGTACAAGATATTGGAGATTCTTAACCCTGTGTCCTTCCGTTTGGACCTCCCTGCATCTTTTTCTATTCATAATGTTTTTCATCGGTCATTATTGCGCAGGTATGAGGTACCGGTTGTGCCTTCCGTTGAGCCTCCTGCTCCGGTGTTGGTTGAGGGCGAGTTGGAGTACGTTGTGGAAAAAATCTTGGACTCCCGTGTTTCCAGACGGAAACTCCAGTATCTGGTCAAATGGAAGGGATACGGTCAGGAGGATAATTCTTGGGTGACTGCCTCTGATGTTCATGCCTCCGATTTGGTCCGTGCCTTTCATAGGGCTCATCCTGATCGCCCTGGTGGTTCTGGTGAGGGTTCGGTGCCCCCTCCTTGAGGGGGGGTACTGTTGTGAAATTGGATTTTGGGCTCCCCCGGTGGCCACTGGTGGAATTGAACTGGTGTGCATCATCCTCTCTGTTCACCTGTTTCCATCAGGATGTGGGAGTCGCTATTTAGCCTTGCTCCTCTGTCACTTCCATGCCGGTCAACATTGTAATCAGAAGCCTTTCTGTGCATGTTCCTGCTGCTAGACAACTCCCAGCTAAGTTGGACTTTAGTCCTTGTTTGTTTTTGCATTTTGTTCCAGTTCACAGCTGTAGTTTCGTTTCTGTGTCTGGAAAGCTCTTGTGATCTGAAATTGCCACTCTGATGTTATGAGTTAATACTAGAGTCTTAAAGTAATTTCAGGATGGTGTTTTGATAGGGTTTTCAGCTGACCATGAAAGTGCCCTTTCTGTCTTCCTGCTATCTAGTAAGCGGACCTCAATTTTGCTAAACCTATTTTCATACTACGTTTGTCATTTCATCTAAAATCACCGCCAATATTTGTGGGGGCTGTTTTGACCCCAATGGCGAGGGTCTCAGAGGAACGTGGAAGTCTGCAGAATACAAAAATCCAGCTCATAGGGCAGTGGTAACTGGGTTGACCATATATCTACTCCTAACGCCAACACTAGAAGTAGCCGGGGATCATTCCTACGTTGACTCTAGATGACACGCGCCAGCCGGAGAATCTAGCTACCCCTAGTAGAGGAAAACAAAGACCTTTCTTGCCTCCAGAGAAGGGGACCCCAAAGCTGGATAGAAGCCCCCCACAAATAATGACGGTGAGGTAAGAGGAAATGACAAACACAGAAATGAACCAGGTTTAGCACAGAGAGGCCCGCTTACTGATAGCAGAATAAAGAAAGGTAACTTATATGGTCAACAAAAACCCTATCAAAATCCACACTGGAAATTCAAGAACCCCCGAACCGTCTAACGGTCCGGGGGGAGAACACCAGCCCCCCTAGAGCTTCCAGCAAAGGTCAGGATATAGTTTTGGAACAAGCTGGACAAAAATACAAAACCAAAACAAATAGCAAAAAGCAAAAGGCAGACTTAGCTGATTTAACTGGAACCAGGATCAGTAGACAAGAGCACAGCAGACTAGCTCTGATAACTACGTTGCCAGGCATTGAACTGAAGGTCCAGGGAGCTTATATAGCAACACCCCTAACTAACGACCCAGGTGCGGATAAAAGGAATGACAGAAAAACCAGAGTCAAAAAACTAGTAACCACTAGAGGGAGCAAAAAGCAAATTCACAACAGTACCCCCCCCTTAGTGAGGGGTCACCGAACCCTCACCACGACCACCAGGGCGATCAGGATGAGCGGCATGAAAGGCACGAACTAAATCGGCCGCATGAACATCAGAGGCGACCACCCAGGAATTATCCTCCTGACCATAGCCCTTCCACTTGACCAGGTACTGAAGCCTCCGCCTGGAGAGGCGAGAATCCAAGATCTTCTCCACCACGTACTCCAACTCGCCCTCAACCAACACCGGAGCAGGAGGCTCAGCAGAAGGAACTACAGGCACAATGTACCGCCGCAACAAGGACCTATGAAATACATTGTGAATAGCAAACGACACAGGAAGATCCAGACGAAAAGATACAGGATTAAGGATTTCCAATATCTTGTAAGGCCCAATAAAACGAGGTTTAAATTTGGGAGAGGAGACCTTCATAGGAACAAAGCGGGAAGAAAGCCATACCAAATCCCCAACGCGTAGTCGGGGACCCACACCGCGGCGGCGGTTGGCAAAGCGCTGAGCCTTCTCCTGTGACAACTTCAAGTTGTCCACCACATGATTCCAGATCTGCTGCAACCTATCCACCACAGAATCCACCCCAGGACAGTCAGAAGGCTCCACATGACCCGAAGAAAAGCGAGGATGGAAACCAGAGTTGCAGAAAAAAGGTGAAACCAAGGTGGCGGAACTAGCCCGATTATTAAGGGCAAACTCAGCCAACGGCAAGAATGTCACCCAATCGTCCTGATCAGCAGAGACAAAACACCTCAAATAAGCCTCCAAAGTCTGATTGGTTCGCTCCGTCTGTCCATTAGTCTGAGGATGGAAAGCAGACGAAAACGACAAATCAATGCCCATCCTACTACAAAAGGATCGCCAGAA
Organism: Ranitomeya variabilis; assembly: GCF_051348905.1. Lineage (NCBI taxonomy): Eukaryota > Metazoa > Chordata > Amphibia > Anura > Dendrobatidae > Ranitomeya > Ranitomeya variabilis. The sequence goes on from NC_135233.1 coordinate 434,539,634, forward strand.
CCTGGAAACGAACTGGGATCCTCTGTCAGACACAATATTCTCAGGGATGCCGTGCAAACGAACCACGTTCTGGAAAAACACAGGAACCAGATCGGAAGAGGAAGGCAGCTTAGGCAAAGGAACCAAATGGACCATCTTGGAGAAGCGATCACATATCACCCAGATAACGGACATGCCCTGAGATAGCGGAAGATCAGAAATGAAATCCATGGAGATATGTGTCCAAGGTCTCTTCGGGACAGGCAAGGGCAAGAGCAAACCGCTGGCACGAGAACAGCAAGGCTTAGCTCGAGCACAAGTCCCACAGGACTGCACAAATGACCGCACATCCCTTGACAAGGAAGGCCACCAAAAGGACCTGGCCACCAGATCTCTGGTGCCAAAAATTCCCGGGTGACCTGCCAACACCGAGGAATGAACCTCGGAAATGACTCTGCTGGTCCACTTATCCGGGACAAACAGTCTGTCAGGTGGACAAGACTCAGGCCTATCAGCCTGAAATCTCTGCAACACACGTCGCAGATCCGGAGAAATAGCTGACAAGATAACTCCATCTTTAAGAATACCAACAGGATCAGCGACTCCAGGAGCATCAGGCACAAAGCTCCTAGAAAGAGCATCGGCCTTCACATTCTTTGAACCAGGTAAATACGAGACAACAAAATCAAAGCGGGAGAAAAACAATGACCAGCGGGCCTGTCTCGGATTAAGGCGTTTAGCAGACTCGAGATACATCAGATTTTTGTGATCAGTCAAGACCACCACACGATGCTTAGCACCCTCGAGCCAATGACGCCACTCCTCAAATGCCCATTTCATGGCCAACAACTCCCGATTGCCCACATCATAATTTCGCTCGGCAGGCGAAAACTTCCTAGAGAAAAAGGCACAAGGTTTCATAACAGAGCAACCAGGGCCTCTCTGCGACAAAACGGCCCCTGCCCCAATCTCCGAAGCATCCACCTCAACCTGAAAGGGAAGTGAGACGTCAGGCTGGCACAAAACAGGCGCCGAAGTAAACCGGCGTTTCAACTCCTGGAAAGCCTCCACGGCAGCAGGAGCCCAGTTAGCTACATCGGAGCCCTTCTTGGTCATATCCGTCAAAGGTTTCACAATGCTAGAAAAATTAGCGATAAAACGACGGTAGAAGTTAGCGAAGCCCAAGAACTTCTGAAGACTCTTAACTGACGAGGGCTGAGTCCAATCAAGAATAGCTCGGACCTTGACTGGGTCCATCTCCACAGCAGAAGGGGAAAAAATGAACCCCAAAAAGGGAACCTTCTGTACACCAAAGAGACACTTTGAGCCCTTGACAAACAAAGAATTTTCACGCAAAATTTTAAAGACCAACCTGACCTGCTCCACATGCGAATCCCAATTATCAGAAAAAACCAAAATATCATCCAGATAAACAATCAAAAATTTATCCAGATACTTCCGGAAAATGTCATGCATAAAGGACTGAAAAACTGAAGGCGCATTGGAGAGACCAAAAGGCATCACCAAGTACTCAAAATGACCTTCGGGCGTATTGAATGCGGTTTTCCATTCATCACCTTGCTTAATGCGCACAAGGTTGTACGCACCACGAAGGTCTATCTTGGTGAACCACTTGGCACCCTTAATCCGGGCAAACAAGTCAGACAACAGCGGTAAAGGATACTGAAATTTGACAGTGATCTTATTTAAAAGCCGATAATCAATACAAGGTCTCAAAGATCCGTCCTTTTTTGCCACAAAAAAGAATCCCGCACCAAGAGGGGAAGAAGACGGACGAATATGTCCTTTCTCCAGAGACTCCTTGATATATGAACGCATAGCGGTATGTTCAGGTACCGACAGATTAAACAGTCTTCCCTTAGGAAATTTACTGCCTGGGATCAAATCTATAGCACAGTCACAGTCCCTATGAGGAGGCAGTGCACTGGACTCAGACTCACTGAAGACGTCCTGATAATCAGACAAATACTCCGGAACTTCCGAAGGCGTAGAAGAAGCAATAGACACAGGCAGGGAATCCCCATGAATACCACGACAGCCCCAACTTGAGACTGACATAGCCTTCCAGTCCAGGACTGGATTATGGGTCTGTAACCATGGCAGCCCTAAAACAACCAAATCATGCATTTTATGTAAAACCAGGAAACGTATCACCTCGCGGTGTTCAGGAGTCATGCACATGGTAACCTGTGTCCAATACTGCGGTTTATTTGCAGCCAATGGCGTAGCATCAATACCCCTAAGAGGGATAGGATTTTCTAATGGTTCAAGAGTAAAACCACAGCGCTTAGCAAATGAGAGATCCATGAGACTCAGGGCAGCACCTGAATCTACAAACGCCATGACAGGATAAGATGACAGTGAGCAAATCAAAGTTACAGACAGAATAAATTTAGGTTGCAAATTACCAACGGTGACAGGACTAACAACCTTAGCTATACGTTTAGAGCATGCTGAGATAACATGTGTAGAATCACCACAGTAGTAGCACAAGCCATTCCGGCGTCTATGAATTTTCCGCTCATTTCTAGTCAGGATTCTATCACATTGCATTAAATCAGGTGTCTGTTCAGACAACACCATGAGGGAATTTGCGGTTTTTCTATCACATTGCACCGAATTAGGTGTCTGTTCAGACAACACCATGAGGGAATTTGCGGTTTTGCGCTCCCGCAACCGCCGGTCAATTTGAATAGCCAGTGCCATAGTATCATTCAGACCTGTGGGAATGGGAAAACCCACCATAACATTCTTAATGGCTTCAGAAAGGCCATTTCTAAAATTAGCGGCCAGTGCACACTCGTTCCAATGTGTCAGCACGGACCATTTCCGAAATTTTTGGCAATACACTTCAGCCTCGTCCTGCCCCTGAGACATAGCCAGCAAGGCCTTTTCTGCCTGAATCTCAAGATTGGGTTCCTCATAAAGTAAACCGAGCGCCAGAAAAAACGCATCAAGATCAGCCAATGCCGGATCTCCTGGCGCCAGCGAAAAAGCCCAATCCTGAGGGTCGCCCCGTAAGAACGAAATAACAATTTTTACTTGCTGAGCAGAATCTCCAGATGAACAGGGTCTCAGGGACAAAAACAATTTACAATTATTCACGAAATTCCTAAACTTAAACCTGTCTCCGGAAAACAGTTCAGGAATCGGTATTTTAGGTTCTGACCTAGGATTTCTGATAACATAGTCTTGTATGCCCTGCACACGAGTAGCCAGCTGGTCCACACTTGTAATCAAGGTCTGGACATTCATGTCTGCAGCAAGCATAGCCACTCTGAGGTAAAGGGGAAGAAGAAAAAAAAAAAAAAAAAACTCAGAATCTTCTTTCTTATAATCCCTCTTCTGCAATGCATTAAACATTTAATACTGGCCTGGCAAACTGTTATGACCCCAATGGCGAGGGTCTCAGAGGAACGTGGAAGTCTGCAGAATACAAAAATCCAGCTCATAGGGCAGTGGTAACTGGGTTGACCATATATCTACTCCTAACGCCAACACTAGAAGTAGCCGGGGATCATTCCTACGTTGACTCTAGATGACACGCGCCAGCCGGAGAATCTAGCTACCCCTAGTAGAGGAAAACAAAGACCTTTCTTGCCTCCAGAGAAGGGGACCCCAAAGCTGGATAGAAGCCCCCCACAAATAATTACGGTGAGGTAAGAGGAAATGACAAACACAGAAATGAACCAGGTTTAGCACAGAGAGGCCCGCTTACTGATAGCAGAATAAAGAAAGGTAACTTATATGGTCAACAAAAACCCTATCAAAATCCACACTGGAAATTCAAGAACCCCCGAACCGTCTAACGGTCCGGGGGGAGAACACCAGCCCCCCTAGAGCTTCCAGCAAAGGTCAGGATATAGTTTTGGAACAAGCTGGACAAAAATACAAAACCAAAACAAATAGCAAAAAGCAAAAGGCAGACTTAGCTGATTTAACTGGAACCAGGATCAGTAGACAAGAGCACAGCAGACTAGCTCTGATAACTACGTTGCCAGGCATTGAACTGAAGGTCCAGGGAGCTTATATAGCAACACCCCTAACTAACGACCCAGGTGCGGATAAAAGGAATGACAGAAAAACCAGAGTCAAAAAACTAGTAACCACTAGAGGGAGCAAAAAGCAAATTCACAACAGGGGGCCTCTGTCTGCCTTTCGGGGAAATTTCTCTAGAGGTGAGCCAGGACTATATTTTCCTCTGCCAGGATTAGTTAGTCCTCCGGCTGGCGCTGGGCGTCTAGGGATAAAACGCAGGCTACGCTACCCGGCTACTGTTAGTTGTGCGGCAGGTTTAGTTCATGGTCAGTTTAGTTTCCATCCTTCCAAGAGCTAGTTCTTATGTTTGCTGGGCTATGTTCTCTTGCCATTGAGAACCATAACAGAGTTCAGAGGAATGGCAGAAGAGCCCTGGACAGGAGTGCAGAGAAATGGCAGAAGAATTCTGGACAGGAGTTCAGAGAAATGACAGAAGAGCCCTGGACAGGAGTGCAGAGAAATGGCAGAAGAGCCCTGGACAGAGATGCAGAGAAATGGCAGAAGGGCCCTGTGTAAGAAGGTGAAACACAAGAAGAGTCTGGGGGCGGTTACCTTCTCGGCTCTGTGCCTGGAACCATTGAGCTGTGCTGCAGGTTCCCCAGGGGGCAGACTTAGAGACTGGGACAGGAAGGAAGCCGGGCAGAGAGCGGGAAAGGCACGCGCGCAAGAGACAGAGCAGCGTGAGCAGCGGTCAGAGCAGGGTGCAGCTGCGCGCTGGGAGAGAGAGAGAGCTCCTGGTCTGAGGACAAATACAGGGAGACTGCCCAGAAAGACTGCATCTTGTGAGTACATGAAAGCGGACTCTGCTGTGACTGGAGAGGGGCGCTTTGGGACCCGTGTAGAGACATTGGCCAGTGCAGAGACTTCGACCCCCTGATCCCCGCAGTATCAGTACAGAGACTGTGGTTCTTAGTGAGAGACTTAACAGTGCAGAGCCCCTGATTCCTGGCTGTGCTGTAAAAGCTAAAGACTCAGAGCCTGTGCAAAACACATTAACTCCCGAAACCCCAGGCAGCGGGCTCCTAGAGACTACTCAGCCCACGGACAACAGAGGGACGACAAGTGCCGCTGTTTCTCGGTGCCTACGTTGGAGAAGACGACCCTTCAAGCAAGTCCTCATCAGACTGATAAGCATTCTTTTCTCAAGAAAACCCTGCTTAATTCTGTTACATTGTTTGACTCCCATATTTTTACACTGTTTTATTGCTAGTTATTTTCCATTGCTTCCTCCCTGCAAGGAGAACCTGATTCCTGTTATTAAACCCCTCAACTGTTGGTCTGTCTGTTCCATGGTGACATACTCAGAACCTGCATACTATTACAGAGAGGTGCAGAGAAATGGCAGAAGAGCCCTGGACAGAGGTGCAGAGAAATGGCAGAAGAGCCCTGGACAGAGGTGCAGAGAAATGGCAGAAGAGCCCTGGACAGGGGTGCAGAGAAATGGCAGAAGAGCCCTGGACAGGGGTGCAGAGAAATGGCAGAAGACCCCTGGACAGAGGTGCAAAGAAATGGCAGAAGGGCCCTGGACAGAGGTACAGAGAAATGGCAGAAGAGCCCTGGACAGGGGTGCAGAGAAATGGCAGAAGGGCCCTGGACAGAGGTGCAGAGAAATGACAGAAGAGCCCTGGACAGGGGTGCAGAGAAATGGCAGAAGATCCCTGGACAGAGGTGCAAAGAAATGGCAGAAGAGCCCTGAACAGGGGTGCAGAGAAATGGCAGAAGGGCCCTGGACAGGGGTGCAGAGAAATGACAGAAGAGCCCTGGACTGAGGTACAGAGAAATGGCAGAAGAGCCCTGGACAGGAGTGTAGAGAAATGGCAGAAGGGCCCTGAACAGGGGTGCAGATAAATGGCAGAAGGGCCCTGGACAGGGGTGCAGAGAAATGGCAGAAGGGCCCCGGACAGGGGTGCAGAGAAATGGCAGAAGAGCCCTGGACAGAGGTGCAGAGAAATGGCAGAAGAGCCCTGGACAGGGGTGTAGAGAAATGGCAGAATGGCCCTGGACAGGGGTGCAGAGAAATGGCAGAAGAGCCCTGGACAGAGGTGCAGAGAAATGGCAGAAGAGCCCTGGACAGGGGTACAGAGAAATGGCAGAAGGGCCCTGGACAGGGGTGCAGAGAAATGGCAGAAGAGCCCTGGAGAGATAAGTTAGAATGTAAAATGTTTCACTGTAACGGATGGCGGTTTGTTCACCAAAGGGCTGGAAAGTGATGCAAAAATTCTTGTATATTTTTAGGGTCTTTTTTGTGAGTGTTTACCTAGAAAAGAGTTTCATGACATTGTACCATCGCCGAGACTATTGAAGCATGGCAAAAATAAAAAAAAAGTGTTTAAAAATATAAAAAAAAATAAAAAAATATAAAAGTTCAAATCACCCCCCTTTCGCCCCATTCAAAATAAAAATCAAACCTACACATATTTGGTATCGCCGCATTCAGAATCGCCCGATCTATCAATAATAAAAGGGTTAACCTGACTGCTAAACGGCGTAGTGAGAAAAAAGTCAAACCGCCAAAATTAAATTTTTTGGTCACCACGACATTGCATTAAAGTGCAATAACGGGCAATCAAAAGAACATATCTGCACCAAAATGATATCATTAAAAATGTCAGCTTGATGCGCAAAAAATAAGCCCTCACCTGACCCCAGATCACGAAAAATGGAGACACTACGGGTATCGGAAAATGGTGTGTGCTTTTTTAGCAACGTTTGGAATTTTTTTTCGCCACTCAGATAAAAAAGAACTTAGACATGTTTGGTGTCTATGAGCTCGTAATGACCTGGAGAATCATAATAGCAGGTTAGTTTTAGCATTTAGTGAACCTAGCAAAAAAGCCAAATAAAAAACAAGAGTGGGATTGCACTTTTTTTGCAGTTTCGCCGCACTTTGAATTTTTTTCCCGTTTTCTAGTACACAACATGCTAAAACCGATGGAGTCGTTCAAAAGTACAACTCGTCCCGCAAAAATTAGCCCCCATATGGCCATATTGATGGAAAAATTAAAAAAGGTATGGCTCTGGGAAGGAGGGGAGCGAAAAGTGAAAAGGCAAAACCGAAAAAAGCTCCAGTCATGAAGTGGTTAAAAATGTAGTAAAAGGTATTCTTTAAAAAAAATTGAAGGATAACTTAGTGGGGACACTTCTGGGGTTTTCTCAATGGAACCTTATTCTTTGGCCCTTATTTTATTGCTGGACTTCAAGAAGGGAACAAAGCAGCAGAATATTCTTGTTTGAAACATTTAGATTTTAGAATTTGAGAATCTATGCAAAAAAAACCTTCAAAAACAGACAAAGATATCATCATTCCAACAAAGTAATCCTATTTTATCAGCACAGAATTGCTGAACTACACAATTACCAGAGACAAAAGAAAATATTTTCTCCTCCTGTAGTTTCAGCAATCGCGGAAACAAAGACTTGTGGATACATCTGAGAATTACATTGTCATAAGATTTCTGAAGACAAAGACTGTGAGATCTGTGGATAAACTAAAAAGTTCCTCAACTTCACAATATTCATAAACTTTGGTTAAACAATGTGTACGGTTCTTCCAACAGCTCTGAGCTTCATGGGAATGCATTGTCTCTAAATCAGAATACCTTGATAAATATGAGGAGAGATTTACTAAACTAAATGTGCCAGAATTTTGCCAAAACATTGTCTTACATGTTTCATAATTAAAGTTGAGCAGAAAGATTTGCAGGACACTGACCCGGTTGGTAACCCGTGGCACCACCGGTGTACCTTGAAGCTCGTGGGCCCTAATGAAAAATCTAAAATGGGTCCCCAACTATTGGAGATCTTTAATAGTAACAGTCTTTTCATGTGAGCCAAAAGGCCCCTATAGGCTCCAGAACCTAGGCATGATCGCAACCTTTGTACCTACTACATTTTCGACATTGTCTGGCACCGGACAAGAGATCTGCAATCCTTCACTGCATATCTTTTAATTTTAAGGACTGGCATGCCATCATCGTTGCAACGCGACACAAGTATGATGTTGCAATAAGCCTACAACCTAGAGCAAGGGTCAGCAGTGCCTGCAGCTAAGAGGAGGTCTGCAGGACTCCGGTGTTCATGAATTAACGAGGTGGCCTCTGGACCAGAGTCTGGCAAACCTTTTTGCTTAACGCTACTTGTACTACTTTCTTTTATATGTTTTATACACTTTTTACTTAACACTTAACAAGAAGGTACGGTTTATCGGGAATAGGTTTGAGTGTTGGAAAAGATTGTGGTTTCAAATATTAAGATTTGGAAAAAGTAATAAAACGAGGCGCACTGCCCAAATATAAATAGTACTATCAATGATATCTAATACCATACGGGGTGCAAGCGAGTGATAAAACAACTATATGAAAATAACAAAAAGGACAAGTATCACTCCAGTTATGCACACCACGTAAAAAAATAAATACAAACATAATATATGGAAAAAACACAAGATTTTATTGACACACAATAAAACATAATTAAAAACAACAAGCACAAAGCCCTGTCCATGCCAATAGATAAAAACGAAATACAATAATATGTAAGCAAGACGATAACCAATGCTATAAGCCTGTCTGTAACCTAAAGCTCAACACACCAAGCTGACCAAAATAAGGTAAGTAAGCCCCTGGACGGTATCTGACACCTATGCGGCTCATGGGACACTGATATAAGTCTGGTGCACACTAACTGAAAAATGAAAACCCAAAGCACAAAGGTGGACAAAGGGCCAAAGCCCAGAGGCCGCCAATAAGACTCCCAGACAGTGCTGGGGAAGGAGTTACCAAAGAGCGAGGCGATGACCGGTAAGGAGACTGTGGAGAAACAGGCAGGCAGGCAGGACAAGAGCCAGTGCAGCCCCACGCGTATCGCCCTTCAGGAGAGAGTTTCGTCAGGGGAAGTTTCCTTCCTTTCCTTCCTTGCCTGCCTGTTTCTCCACAGTCTCCTTACCGGTCATTGCCTCGCTCCTTGGTAACTCCTTCCCCAGCACTGTCTGTGTGCATAACTGGAGAAATATTAAGATTTGGGGGCAAATTTCTGGTGCAGATTGAGAAAACTAATGATTGCTGTAAACTTAGACTAATTTAAATGCGCAAAATTTAGCAGTGGGCACAATAATAAATTTGGCGCATCTTAAAGCACCACTCCAGCATTTTTTTTATTACATCGCTGGAATGTCTGATACTCACCTGCAATTGCCTTCATCCGTTTCCAGCGTCGCTCCGGTTGGTTTTCATTGAAAAGTGACCTGCCAGCAGCTTGAGTGTTTCATGGAGATGTGCGGAGGTCACTTCAGTACAAATCTATCAGAGCCTCATTCTTTTTTTGTTCTGGCTCTCATAGACTCAGCGTGTGTGACGTAGCTTCTAACTTCCGGACAGTTAGTTCGCATCTCTGCTTCAGGAAAATGGCCGCCGCGATCTCCATCTGCGCACGCGCGGCATCCCGCGGCCATTTTCCTGAAGCCGCGGCCAGCAGAGCGCCGCTTCTGCGCACGCACGGCCAAAGGAAGATGGCCGCCCCCACCGATCACCAATGAAATAGTGCACATTGCGCTCTTTTCACTCCCCTGTGCAGTGGATTCAGGACCTTGGACATGCGCACACCACTACGCCACCAACGGAAAACTAAGCAAGATCTGGGGGAAGACACCACGCCCATCTGACCAGACCAGCCTGATTGACAGGCGAAAACGACTACTTTGGTAACGTATTTCGGCAGCATAGGTGGGGAATCGGGGTCCACAAAATACACTATTGCAATGCACAGCTCAGGCCCTATTTAACAGTATTTTTATCTCATACGGAAAAAACGGGGTGACAGGTTCCCTTTAAATAAGCTTCATGATCCGGTCATCAGCCAGTATCTACGTGCAGTTGCCAAGTGTATTGCGTGCAAGGAGGAAGTGGACACAGATGAATAGGAGGGACCAGATTTTGAGGAAAATTTAGAAAGAGAGAACAGGGGAGAGTTAGGTTGATGAGTTGAGGTGATAGACCTGTCTACTTGCGTTTAAAGAACATTAAAACTGTGGGGGCTAAGAATTAGTCAGATTGTCTTGAGTAGTGCATTCCAGAAAACTGGCGCAGCATGAGACAAGTCTTGGAGACAGAGGTTCGGATTATGGAGTATGTTAGTCTTAGATCAGTTGCGGAACAGAGAATACAGGTAGGAATGTAGACAGACTTGAGGGATGAGATGTAAGGCGGTGCGGAACTATGGAGAGCTTTGTTGGTAAGAGAGATAAGTTTCTATTGTGTTCAGTAGCGGATGGGCAACCAGTGCAATGACTGGCACAGGTTAGAGGCACTGGTGTAATGGCTGGACAAAAATACGATTCTGGCTGCCACATTCAGGATAGATTGGAGAGAGAAAAGTTTGATTAGAGGGAGACAGATCAGTAAAGAGTTGCAGTAATCCAGACAAGAATGAATAAGAGTGACAGTAAGAGTTTTTGCAGTTTAAAAGGTGAGAAAAGGTCAGATTCTGAAGATGTTTTTAAGATGCAGGTGACTTAAAGGGAATAAAGGAAAGTTGTGTGTCAAATATGAACCGAAGACAGCGAGCGTGCTGCTTGGGAGTTATGGTTGAACCATTCAAGGTAATTGCAATATTGGGTATAGGTAGGTTAGTAGAGGGAGGAAATACAAGAAGTCCAGCTTTGGACAGATTCAGTTTTAGACTATGGGGCTGTCGAACTGTTATATGAATGGTGACATCTATTTGTCAGAGTGATTAGTGACTATAGAGAGTTTGTCTTGTTCTTGAGGAGTTTGTTTGTCCGTTAAACTTGGTGCAAATCGTTTTACAGGAACTTCGAGAACCGTCTCCTGCAACATTGCACCCGGGAGCTAATCAAAAGAAGATTTGCCTATGCCATGAAGTAAGGGTTGGTTCTCAGGTCTCTTGTGCAGTTCCCACAGGTTAACGAAGGACCAAATTGATTCACACCAGCTCTATCCTCAATGCAAAATACATAGTTGACCACTTGCCGACAGACCATCTTACAGATTGCTGAAGTTTCTAAAATGAGGTCTTCAAGCAGAAAGGAATTGTCTAAAGAGGACCACTCCGTTAACTGAACTTTAGCATAGATTTTACCCATAAAATAATGAAGTACAATTAGTACTAATTTTTTACATATTATTTTGTATTTGTCCATCACTTTTAGGCTCGCAGTAAACCCTTCATGTAAGAAGGTCCCTCCTCGTCTTGGTGTGGCATCAGGCCATGTGGCACTCTCTTACTCGCCTGCGGGACTCTATTAGTCTGATTTGGCAGACGTTAACCTCACCACCTCTGCACAACCTAATGTCTTGATGAAATAGTCTTCGTTAAAGTAGGGAACAATTAAGTAATTAAAATGAAGCAGATGTCATAGATCACAGACAGATCTTACAGCATCTCTCTCCAACCATTAATTACTGTAAGCAAAGGATATAAAGAAAACAATGAGATGAAGCCAAAGAGAAATTCAATTGGGGTAGATAATTAAAACATTCACATTTTAAAGAGGTATCCCGAGTCACCCCAAAATGACATTCAAGAGGCTAAAAACAATAATAAAAAAGCAATATACCTACTGAACCCGATAAATGTATTGCTGGGTCCCCTCATACCATTATCCTAAGTGCACCGTGATGAATTATTCAGTGAATATTCATCTCAGCAGGTAGCCAATTATTTTTATGTCATTCCCCTGTAACGTGGGCAGGGGCAGTAGTCGTGGACGAGGTGACCATCATCCATGCCCCACCATGCTACAGGAGAATGGCTGTCCTGGCTGGCTTTGTGTGCTGCTGTTACCTTGGCGATACACCTCTGCACACTTCAGGATGCTGCTTGACATGGCAGGCCAGGACCAGGGATAAGGAAGATGTGAATGAGGGAGACCATGAACCAAAACTAAATTTTTCTTTACTAAACAACTTGATGAGAAGTATATACATCAGATAAGAGGCACACCACGTCAAGAAAACTGTGCAATTCAAGGAGAGGAACTTTACGGTTACACATGGTGGTGCATTACCTCCATTACATGCTGCAGAAATCCAGCAAACCATTATGGAAACCTCCATATTCCCCTGTGAGGACCACACAGGATAAGCTATGTCACTACGGTCCCTCACAGCTTGACTCAACTCCATGTTGATTTGTGAGGACCTCACTGGCTGAGGCGAGTTGCTACGACTCCTAACTATTACCCTCAAAGTCCAAACGAAGAGGGTCACACCCTCCTTGCTGTACTACTGCTCTGTAAGAGAACTGTTGTCATACTCTAACTTCTTCTCTGGTTTAGATTATTATTTATTAAGACCCTTTGCCTGAGATAAGGAATCCTTCCTTCAGCATATTCCTTTCTTTAGGTCTCCTGGCCTGAGACAAGAAACTGTCCTCCTCTTAGTCTTTGCTAGGTCCCCTGCCTGAGATCTGGATTCCTGAAGCTTCTAAATCATTGTTTGGTTTCTTTTAGAACATACTATCTGATTTATGTCGGTCTCCCCTCTTTGCACGTGAACACCCGTTACAATGAAGGCCTGCGAGCAACTCATGGGTCTGTTCACTTCTCAATACTTCCCCTATCTAATTACCAGGAAACTGCATCTGCTCATGCCCATGTAACACCTTCCATCCTGGGCAGGGCCCCCACTATTAACCCTGTCTGCTGCTAACTAACTCTTGCTGGGCTCCCAATAGATAAAATAACATTTTGAACATATCAATACATTATGTAATCATAACATCCTCAAGGAGGATTGTTGACAGCTTCTCCACTCCTTCACCCCGCCAGCTACTATTGGGTGCTCTTTAAGAAGTTTTAGCCTGGTGCACATGGTAGCATAATGGGTATCGTGCAAAATGTTGTGCATGGGGCCAGCTTCCCAATCTATGGCCAGCCCAAAGGGTGCAAACAATCGGAAGGAGGGGCAGAGCTAAAAAAAAAGAGTGTTACAGGGGATCCCAGTATACCAAGGGAACGAGAGGTAGAAAGTGGCTGGGAAGGGGAGTTCTACAAATATAATTTGAGCAGATCAGTGAACTTGGTGGAAAAACTCTGAGGCCCCTACATGCAAGCTAGCATGCTCTTCTACTGTCTGTAGGTTATCAAGAAACAGAGCTAAGCTAAATATGACAAAATTTCACCTGGAACCATTGAGACACATAACTCCGCATAGAAACTGCAAGCAGAAAACCAGATAACAGATTTAAATATTTTCTGTTGATATTATAAAACATTGCAACCAAGTCTATCTGAAAAAAGGAAATTCAATTATGATAGATCAGATTCGATTAATCTCTTGTTTCAGACACTTCCTCAAAAAATACGAACCCCTCTATGAGTTCAGTTCTACCCAAGGTTATAAGCCTAAGCCAAGCGTCCAGGCTTAGGGCAGACCAAGCATGATAACGCAATCACACAGCCCATAGCCTGTCATGTCATACTGATCATGTCCCATCGACAGAAATCTGTCGTTACAGATTGAAGCTGACATTCTAATCACTTGGCCATAATTGTTTAATATTGCCTCTGTTCCAGAGCGCCTCGCTGCATCCACTCCCGTTCTTCTCTCGCTCCTCACATATAATGTCATATTATTTGGTTATGGAATATAAAAATGGTGTCAAAGTTGCAAAATTCGTGAGATTTGGTAAATAGAATGTTTTGTATCTTTTGTTGGGCAAAACATATAGAAATTATGGATACAGGGACTAGATATGTAACAATATGTAGCAGCGCTGAAACACTCCTACAGGGCAATGGGAAACCACAGAGAACACGTTAAAGCTGCAATTCCCCATAAATCTTAAAAAATATTCAGCATTACTGATCTGAATGCTGGTGTTGATTTGCTACAGATTTTTTACTTAGATTTTGGACGATACTGATGTGTCCAATCCTTTTTTCCATTATTTTGGGTAAAAACTCCAATTTCCTTCTATGAACAATACATTATTTTGACAAGTTAGAAACACTTTTGGGTGGCTGTAACTCGCATCACAATCAGTGTGTAGCTACATATAGACAAATGTAGCACGAAATTTGCCTAGAGATTACCACGAGATAATTTTTTTGTATTTTTTTTAAAAGCTGTTCATCTTGTGCCAAACTTCTCGGGAATCAAATCACGTTGCAGATTTTCAAGTCCTCGGCATGCCATTTGTAGAGCAGATATTTTGTATTTCTATTGTACATTTCATCCTGTTTAATGGAAACTGTTTCAATTGTGACGCATATTTGTCCAACTTTTGAAAGCAGCATTTCTAAAATCCAATATCAACGCTATAAACGGCTTTAAGCGTTCCTTGTAGGACATAGTTTGCAGTCCGCTCACCATTCTGGTAGCTCTTCTCTGAACTTGCTCCAGTTTTTCAATGTTTATTTGAAAATGTGATGCCCAGAACTGGACACAGTATCCAGAAGTGGCCTGACCAAGGAGGAGTAGAGGGGATAATTACTTCACGTGATCTAGATTCGATGCTTCTCTTAATACATCCTAGAACTGAATTTATAACTCTGAATGTACAACTGTATAAGGATATATAATTCCATACCTCATCATAAAGCACCTGAAAAGCTGATTGAAACATTCTTTGTTCCGTCTTTTTCTGTATTTCATGGTGGAGATATGGACTTCTTAATTTAACCATGTCCAACGCACAAATTAATTGTTCTACAAAGTTGACGGTAACACAAATTCTTCTTTGGAGTTTTTCTACTTTTTTACCTCTATGATGCTGCCCAATCATAATAAGGCAGCATTATACAGGAGGAAAAAAAGCAAATCCCTACAGAGAAAGTCAAAACAGGATTTTTATCATGATCCAATGAGATTTGATTTCTCTCACTTGACTACACTGAGAACTCCTCGCTCCCACCTCTTGATACATGTGGTCATTCCTGAGGAAGAAGTCATTTTGGCCTTTGAAACACATTAAATAAACCGCTACCTTTTCCACTCATCTACCGGAATATACATCTCAGTTCATTCAGCAGCGTGGAAACCATCCACAAAAATCCCTTTGTTTCATGTCCCACCTCCTTCTGTCATTTTAGCACCGGGAGAGGAAGTGAGCT
Source organism: Ranitomeya variabilis (assembly GCF_051348905.1). NCBI lineage: Eukaryota > Metazoa > Chordata > Amphibia > Anura > Dendrobatidae > Ranitomeya > Ranitomeya variabilis. The sequence continues at coordinate 434,554,743 of NC_135233.1, forward strand.
TCAGCTTGGCACACCTGAGCCATGAGGATCAACATGGGTTCTGAGTTTGTCACATACAACTCTCTGGACCTACGATAGTTATTGGGAAACAAGAAGATTGATAGTATGTCCCAATATCTGTAGTAGGTTCAGAGCGTAGTATGTGACAAATGCTACTCCTATGATGATCCTTACTGCTCTCATGCTGCAGCTTGAAGTGAGAAGTTAAGGGAAACACTTCATGTATCACCAGATCACATTAAAAATGCCTGGGTGTTTGCTTTGTTTTTCCTCTGTGATGCTGCCTTCTATGATTGGGCAGCATCATACAGGGAGAAAAGTAAACGCCCCTAGATAAGAATCTCTGTTACTGCCTCCTTTGTTAAAGGGAACCTATCACCCCGTTTTTTTCGGTATGAGATAAAAATACTGTTAAATAGGGCCTGAGCTGTGCATTACAATAGTATAGTTTGTGGACCCCGATTCCCCACCTATGCTGCCGAAATACCTTACCAAAGTAGTCGTTTTCGCCTGTCAATCAGGCTGGTCAGGTCGGATGGGCGTGGTTTCTTCCCCCAGATATTGCGTAGTTTTCCGTTGGTGGCGTAGTGGTGTGCGCATGTCCAAGGTCCCGAATCCTGCACAGGGGTGTGAAAATAGCAGCGATGTCCGTTATTCCATTGGTGATCGGTGGGCGCGGCCATCTTGCTTTGGCCGCGCGTGCGCAGAAGCGGCGCTCTGCTGGCCGCGGCTTCAGGAAAATGGCCGCCGTGATATCCATCTGCGCACGCGCGGCATCCCGCGGCCATTTTCCTGAAGCCGCGGCCAGCAGAGCGCCGCTTCTGCGCACGCGCGGCCAAAGCAAGATGGCCGCGCCCACCGACCACTAATGGATTAACGGACATCGCTGCTATTTTCACACCCCTGTGCAGGATTCGGGACCTTGGACATGCGCACACCACTACGCCACCAACGGAAAACTACGCAATATCTGGGGGAAGAAACCACGCCCATCCGACCTGACCAGCCTGATTGACAGGCGAAAAGGACTATTTTGGTAACGTATTTCGGCAGCATAGGTGGGGAATCGGGGTCCACAAACTACACTATTGTAATGCACAGCTCAGGCCCTATTTAACAGTATTTTTATCTCATACCGAAAAAAACGGGGTGATAGGTTCCCTTTAAAGGGGAAACTTTCATATTGGGATCAATAAAATTCTGAAGCCCATAACTCTACAAAAGAGTGAAGAAAAAAAAATATTCACCTCATTTATGATGAGGTGGGAAGTTACAAACACAAAAGTAGTAAAAAATGGGGAGGGTCACATGCTGTTTTTTGAAATTATTTATTTAAATAATTTAAGAACCCCACATGGGACCCCACTATTCTTGATTACCAGCCATGATAAATATGTTTTGCCCTCTGGTTATCAAAAATAGAAGCGACCCCATGTCATTTTCTTAATTTATTTATTTATTCAAGCACCAGCTGATAAGTACTCCCATCAGATGCGCCTGCTCTTAATTTTATCACCGACAGAAGTCGTATGCTGATAAGAGTAGTACTCTCTCAACAGCTGATGACTGAGACCAGTGGTAACCTTTTTACCGCCGATCCCAGCTGCTGGCTCACGCTATCATCTCACAGCGTGGGACCTGCAGCTCTCTGACCGACAGTAACTAACTGAGATCAGAGCATCCGATGTTTCTTGCTCTATCATACAGATGACAGAGCAGGAAACACCCGATGTTCGGGATGCCGAAGCTGAACAAGTAACACTGACTTCCTGGAGAAGTCCACCTTTGGGGTCCGTACAGACCATGAACTTTACCGTTCAGGTTCGCTCATCTCTAGTCATGATACCTGTGCATTCAAAATCAGAAAAGTGCAGTGAGCATGCTCTAGAGTATATGAAAGGGTGTCTGTGCATTGAGTGAAGTGCCCCATCCAATTCTGTTTCTCTAGTGTCAGCTTGTGTTGCCTCCAGCTTTATAGCTGAGGTAGAAAGGTTACAATGCAGTGTAATCCTTTTCTCTCCTAACCCTTACACTTGCTTGCCACGCTCCAAGTTTGTACAGCTCCAAGTGACAGAAAGTTTTAACTTAATGTTTTTAAAGGACCCTTAGAGTTGGAGGATCTAGGTGCTGGGCGCTGCCAAACAAGTGAAACATGTTTAAAAATAATACAGTGAAGAATTAAAAATGCATTTAAAACCACAACGCATTTCGGCTGCAAACAGCCTTAAGGTACCTTCACACTAAACGATATCGCTAGCGATCCGTGACGTTGCAGCGTCCTGGCTAGCGATATCGTTTAGTTTGACACGCAGCAGCGATCAGGATCCTGCTGTGATATCGCTGGTCGTTGATCAAAGTTCAGAACTTTATTTGGTCGTCAGACCGGCGTGTATCGTCGTGTTTGACACCAAAAGCAACGATACCAGCGATGTTTTACACTGTTAACCAGGGTAAACATTGGGCTACTAAGCGCAGGGCCGCGCTTAGTAACCCGATGTTTACCCTGGTTACCAGTGTAAAATGTAAAAAAAACAAACAGTACATACTCACCTTCGCGTCCCCCGCCGTCCGCTTCCTGCACTGACTGAGCGCCGTAAAGTGAAAGTGAAAGTACAGCACAGCGGTGACGTCACCGCTCTGCTATTAGGGCCGGCGCTCAGTCAGGGCAGGAAGCGGACGCCGGGGGACGCGAATGTAAGTATGTACTGTTTGTTTTTTTTACATTTTACGCTGGTAACCAGGGTAAACATCGGGTTACTAAGCGCGGCCCTGCGCTTAGTAACCCGATGTTTACCCTGGTTACCTGGGGACCTCGGCATCGTTGGTCGCTGGAGAGCGGTCTGTGTGACAGCTCTCCAGCGATCAAACAGCGACGCTGCAGCGATCGGCATCGTTGTCGCTATCGCTGCAGCGTCGCTTAATGTGACGGTACCTTTAGTCAGATGTAGACATAGCGCAAGGCATCTATCCAGGAACAACAACATTTCCCTTCCAGTAACCTTGCTACCTGTAATTAAAGACTTTACCTGCTTGTTTGTTGCTTCCAGGACTCCTTTAAGACTTTATTTTTTCCTCAAAATGTCTACCAGTGGCTTCCAGAGCATCTCCTGTCCACTTCCGGCTTCCAAGACCCCTATAAGACATTCACTTTGCCTCTACATGTCTGACTGTGGCTTCCCATAGATCTCCTGTCCACTTGTGGCTTCCAGGAACCCTTTAAGATTTCAATTTTGCCTCTACGTGTCTGACTGTGGCTTCCCAAACATCTCCGCTTGCGGCTTCCAGGACTACTCTGTCTTTCAGTTTTCCTCTTCATGTCTGCCTGCAACTTCTAGTAAGTCTGCTATCTGTTTCAGCATTCATGTATATTTGGAGGTAAGATATTCCATTCTCCATAATCACTTTGATTTCCTACTTTCTGTGCTCAGAAACCGCCACCTTTTCTCGATTTCCCACAGGATTATCCACATATCATAGAACATTTATAAGGTACAACATTTTCCAAAAATCTTTTTGATTTTTCTCAGCTCAATCTCTCCTGTTATCTAGGAATGAGACGACATTGAATATTTGTGTTGATTTTTAATTACCTGTTTTTTTAAAAAGTACATTAAAAGCAGAAAACCCTTTTTCCATATAAACCTACTTAATCTCTCTCCTGACAAATCCCCTGTAGGTTACTTATAAAGGATGCCAGATATAAATACGGATGGTCACTAAATTACCAGTTGAGCAAGCTGAATCGCTTCAGACTCCTCTTTCTGCTAATTAGTGTGGATACATTGATGACCTTTCTATTAAGGGGGTTACGCATTAGTCAGAAATTATAGTAATTAGTCTAACTGGTCCTCGAGCAGATGGCAATGTTTGTTTGCATTTTATCTATTTGTACTGTATCCCAGTGTATGGTCTTTATCTCGTAAGTGGATTCGGCTTGCTTCGTTCCAAAGCCCGTTAATTCAATATCAAAAAGATACTTTGTTTCAGATGTTATCCGTCTCCATCTTCTAGAATCGCCGGACGTGGAGTTCAGAAGGAGCTTGGCCTTTTAACATTTGAACACAACCGGTAATTACATTTCTTAGATGTGGGAGAGCTTTAAAATACTCCCACTTGTGAGCTACTAATTAAGTATTAGCAACACCTAAAGCAAAGAAGCTCTCAGAGAAGATTCCACAGTCAATTAAATGAGTAGCGTTTCATTAAAAGGAGAAGAGAGACTTTTTTTTAATGATCATAGAACACAATAAGGAGGCGTCTTTATTCTTTAGTCTACAACAACCCTTGATATTTGGCATCTATGGATTTAAGGGGAAACTCTACTTGTGAATAATCAACATGAAATGTTTTCAAATGCTTCACTTCACTCATCTTGTGTTGATTTGGTGCTGCAGTATGTTTTCTTTTCTAATTACATCTAAAGCTTTGTTGATTTTGACTTATCGTTTGCCTCCTTCTCCAATTGCATCTAAAGCCCAGCCGCTTTCCATTCATTGTATTTTTTTGTCTTCATTCACATATTTGATTCTAAGGGTACTGTCACACAGTGCAATTTTGATTGCTACGACGGTACGATTCGTGATGTTCTAGCGATATCGTTACGATATCGCAGTGTCTGACACGCAGCAGCGATCAGGGACCCTGCTGAGAATCGTACGTCGTAGCAGATCGTTTGGAACTTTCTTTCGTCGCTTGATCACCCGCTGACATCGCTGGATCGTTGTGTGTGACAGCGATCCAGCGATGTGTTCGCTTGTAACCAGGGTAAACATCGGGTAACTAAGCGCAGGGCCACGCTTAGTAACCCGATGTTCACCCTGGTTACCAGCGTAAACGTAAAAAAAACAAACAGTACATACTTACATTCCGGTGTCTGTCCCCGGCGTCTCAGCTTCTCTGCACTGTGTGAGCGCCTGCCGGCCGGAAAGCGAGCACAGCGGTGACGCGGTGACATCACCGCTCTGCTTTCCGGCTATGGTGCTCACACAGTGCAGAGAAGCTGAGACGCCGGGGACAGACACCGGAATGTAAGTATGTACTGTTTGTTTTTTTAACGTTTACGCTGGTAACCAGGGTAAACATCGTGTTACTAAGCGCGGCCCTGCGCTTAGTTACCCGATGTTTACCCTGGTTACCCGGGGACTTCGGCATCGCTCCAGCGCCGTGATTGCAAAGTGTGACCGCAGTCTACGACGCTGGAGCGATAATCATACGACGCTGCGACGTCACGGATCGTGCCGTCGTAGCGACGAAAATTGCACTGTGTGACAGTACCCTAAGTTATAACATATCTTCTTCTCCAATCTTAAGCTAGGCTAAAGATATTGTATGGATTTCCTTTCCAATCAAATCTAACGTTTTGAGCTAACTTATCACATTTACAACTGTGCCGATTTTGATACATTGTTTATTTTCCTGATGCCGAGTTGTAGAATGTGTTTTCTTCATTTTATTACATCAAATGCTCTGATTTTCAGTTTTCATGTTTTCTTCTCCAATCAAATTTAAAAGTTTGTTAATTTCTATTTTCCAGCGTATTCTCTTCTCCAATCACATAGAAAGCTGCGCTGATTTTCACTTATTCTATGATTTCTTCTCCAATCACAATCAGATCTGTGCTAATTTTTGATAATAGGGTTTTTCTTCTCCAATAATGTGTAAAGCTGCGCTGATTTGGGTTTTTTGCTATGTTTTCTTCAATTATATCTAAAGCTGCACTGATTTTTAATTTTAGTACATTTTCTTTTCCAATCAGATCTTAAATAATGCTGATTTGTAGTTGTTTATTTTCCCTTTTCAGATAATCTAAAGTTGTACTGATTTTCAGTTATTGTATGTTTCTTCCTTAAAGGGATGGTCACAAATTCATTTTCATACAAAATCTATTTAACGCCTCAATCTAATCTGTTTTCTAATATACTTTAATTAAAAATTCCCTATACTTCCATAACTATACTATCAGGGGGCAGAAGCTACTATCACTGCCGCAGCTACTGCCCCCTCCCTAAAATGAAACGTCATCAGCTTCGCTCATTTCAAGTGCTGGGCGCTCTCCTGTTGGCTCAGAGAGCTGGCAACAGAGCGCCCTGAAAAGTCATCTAAAATGGCAGGTATGCTTTAAAAGGTTAAAAAGATTACCAAAAAGGTAAAATATAATAACGGTCACAGGAAGTTTTCAGTTATTTACCACTTTTATGTAAAGAGATGATTATCTGAGACATTCATTGCTAACAGTCAAGACAGCAAGATTTAACTCGATGAGATGTACAAGACGGCTTTGTATCACAGGCCAAGCGAGATGTTTCCACTGTACTCAGCCATTATGTTTCATAAAAGAAAAGAGATAATTTGCAGCTATCACATTGATCAGATATATGCATACAGTTAAGTGTTCTATTCAAAGCAGAAGGAGAAGGCACGGCTTTGATCCAAAGCAACAAATGGTGTTAAATGTTGCTTTAATCTTGGGAGCATCCTGCTCTCCTTACATCTTAACAAATGCTAAGAATGAAGGTTAGAATGAAGCCTTATGCTGCCGGAGACGATTCCCGAGAACAAATTGGTTTAAGAACAACTTGTCTTACTGTTCTATAGAAAGCAGGAGGAATGGGGGAAGTGGTGCAGGTGATAAAATATGATTACACCAAAAAAAAAAACCCCCAGAAAACTAAAATCTAAAATTTCTTCTTTGAAATAATAAAACATATCCTACGGCAATTTTTACTTTTTTAGGACAAGTAGTTCTTGCTCCAGAGCTGCTTGTCATAATGTTATGGCGTGTTTCCCCCAAGGCGCTAACTAGGCCTTAGCCAGCAAACATAGTAACGTTGCAACATCAGGACATGTGCTGCATCAGCACAGTGGTCAGTGACGACAGAGGCCGGCTCACTGCTGGAAGATCCGGCATAGGGTGAAGCAGGGAAGATGCAAAAAAGCCGCACCAATGACCGAACTGCTCGGGTGGTGAGACAGATGAGCGCTGAAGTGAATATTATTATTACAAGGCTATGTTCACACGTGGCATTTTTGCTGCATTTTTTTCCGCAGCAGTGAAAAAAAGAAAAAAAAGGGTTTGTTTGTTTTTTCTTGCTTTTTGCTGCATTTTTGATATGCTGCATTTGTCTTTTGTGTATGCTGATTAAGTTTTTTTTTAAAAATCATGTTCTACTTCATTAAGTTTTGGCAAAACAATACTAAGTAAAACCTGATACCTGCGTTTTTTCAGCGTTTTTTTTCACCACCCATTACTTTCAATGGGTGAAAAATGCTAAAAAAAACTGAAAGAAGTGACATGCTCTATTCTACGAAAACCAAGAGAAGCACAAAATACTGCTGACAAAAAAAACCAATGTGTGTGGGAGAGATTTCTGAAATCTCATAGACCTTGCTGGTACTGTGAGGGAAGGCCAGGGCTGTAGTCGTGGCTGAGTTTCTATACTTTAACACACCCTGGTCTCCTGTTACATGAATATAGTGTCCTCACTGCAGCATACCTTCCACTTCACCTTTTGTACCGTCAGGGTCCCATCGGGCTGGCTGAAGATCCACTGCTGCCGTTGTTCCATATAAAGACACAGAGTCCATTTCAAAATTCAAATGCAAAACTTAACTCTTATGTTTTTGCAGCACATCCATTTTCATTACGGCATCAACATCAGATTCCACACTACATACAGTATTTCTTCCTCTTTCCCTGAAGTCTTCTCCCTTTAACACAGCACATACCGGGGACGGACTGTATCATACGGTTCCTCAGTGTCCTCCCTGTTCAGACTACCTGTGCTTGGAAATTCCCTCAGCCGTTTCGCTCCGGATCTGAGGGCATCTGCCCATGCGATGATCTGCCACATGGTGAGCAACCTGCCCTTTGGTACTGCTGTGACTTCTCCTGCAGCTCCAATCCTTACTACTGCTGCCACTGCTGCTGTTCTGGCCTGCTAGCCCTGGATGGCTGGGCTTCTACCTTGGCAAATGATACATGGTCATTGTACGATCCCAGGCTTTAGAGCCCTCCGGAACTGCCTGGGCACTCAGGACCTCCTGAGCTGTTCAGCTCCCAGGTTCCTCTCTCTAAAATCAGGAAATGCTTTCCCTCATATTCACAGTGGCCCCTCCTAGATTTTAACTATTCCTATTTACTATGTACACTAATGTATTCCCATCTAGTGGCACAACTGAAGTACTATACTTTCCTTACTAATACTGTACAAATGACTGAGCAGCCATATAAAAACAATTATACATTCAAAGCAGATATATAAGTATATGAGACAAAGGGGAGGAACATCACACGGTCCCTGTACACCCCTTGCAGTACTGTAAAATTTAGCTGAAAATTTGCATAAAAAAATGCTGAAAAAACACCCAGCATGAATATATCCTCACTACTATTTTTTAACCTATTGCCAGCTTTCTACAGCTCAACAAACTGGACGCCGCAGCTGGTGACCTATTTTGTTGAATTTTTGTGAAGCAAATGGAAAAAAAATCCATGTTACGGAAAATGTGAATTTTTGTAAATTTCAAGAATTAAATTCCATTTGAATAAAGTCATTAATCTCTGATTTTTATATATGGAAACTGCAGGAGTTGAACAGTGAAAATCTTATAACCTAAGCAATTACCAAAATGTTTCTTGCCATATAACACATGCAATAATAAATTCAAAAGTGTGTACTGTAAAGTCTCTAAAGTATTTGACAAATTCCATGTAATTCTGCTGCTGCGCAGTATCGTGCAACCTTCACCAGGGGGTGCTGGTGGAGTAAGAAAGGTTGCACTCACAGCAGAGCACAGCAGGGCGGCAGTGCAGGCGCCACCAAGTGGCGAGAGAGTGGTCAGACGAGCCGGGTCAGAAATGGTCAGGAAGCACAGTACCAGAGGAAACAGCAAAACACGTGGTCAGGTACAAGCCAGCGAAGTCAGAGCCAGTTGAGAGCAGAGGAGCGAGAAATGTGAGACAGTGTAACAAGTCAGAGGTCAAGCTGGGTCAGATACCAAGAGGTCACAGCATGGGAAACAAACTCTAGACAAGTGGGGTAACAGGAATGAGAGGACATGGGAACTGAGCAAACGGGCAGAGGACAAATCAGGTAGTAACGGGGTCAGCCGCTCGAGCATGGGCAGGAACTATAACTGACACTGCCTGCAGACAGCAGCGGGCTGAAATAGCCAAATGGATCCCAAAATGAGGCAAAGAAAGTTAACCCCCGCATGACTAGATGGGGAGAGAATTACAAGAAACAAAGCCCGGCCTGGATCATGACATTCCAGTCCTCCTGTACTAAACCTGAAAATCCCAAATGGAGTCGAAGTGGATTCTATAAAGCTTCTTCATATACTCACATCACAGTCAGTCTTTCCATTACAGCGTCTACTGTATAGTCACTTTTTTTCTCATATGTAATATTGTGTTCTACAAAAGCATATAATAGCATCATTATTTAATGTGTATGATGAGTGATGTATGCATAATTCTCTCTTAAAGTCTACAAAACTGTACAAATGCTGTGCTCATCAGATACCAGTCTAATATGTGTATGGACTGTCCTGATACTCATGTTCTGCATCTTGCTATCCACTTGTTTAGGTAGCTAGTTCTTCTTCATCAGCATTCTTCCAGCACTATAGGTGCAGAACCTTTCATTCGCTCATTTCTCAGCATGCATTGTCCAATGCCTTAAACTGAAAGCCCACCACTGATTTACTTTAAAGTGATTTTTTAAGACAATGTAATCTTTAAATAAAGCGACTTGCAGATTTTCTTTTTTTATCACATTATCTATCAAATGAGTTGTCTGAAAGAGCGTTGACAATTTAAGTGGTTGGATATATGGAGCATGGGGCGCACCGGTAGCAATGTCATTAATTCCAGGGACTACAGTCAGTAGTTTACCACTGCTGAATCATCGATTTCCTTCTAGTGGAACTGTTCTTTACTTTATGGAAGAAACCTTTAAATTTAGACAGACGGCAAAGAAGGTTCTCGGAAATTACGAGCTTGGATGGTTGATTGAGCACGCACCGTCCAGTACCAGTGGTAAGTCTTTCACCAACCGCAACTGAGATACTTAATCGTCCTATGAAATGTAATGAAAACAGCCGTGACCTCTGAGCTTAACGATCCGTGTAGGACAAAACACGGAACGAGCCAAGTTCTAAGCAATCACAGTCCGGTCTTTCATTAAGAGCGCAGGGCTATTGCTTACTCATTACACAGCTCATTACGTAACTTTCTAAAAAACCTTTTTAACAATGTAACTTCAAAAGAAACATATTACTGTACTTCAGAAGAATATTTTGCACAGGGCTGCTGGCACATGCCTTGCATATCAAAATGTGAAATAAAAATATTCAATTATGATCCTCAATGCAGCAGCCAATACAATACTTTACCCTTTATCGCAATTGCTGCAAATCCACAGCAAATGACAAATACAAAACCAGAATGCCAAAATATATATATAAAAAGGAGATTCTTACCAAGAAATTGAAAAGAATGTCCTCCCAAACTGGTGCTTTTTTTTGCCCTTGTGACACAATTCTGGACAATAAAATAACCTTTCAAGGTTGAGAATACTCTATTCCACCTCTATGGCTGTGGTCCAATTCCATAGGTCCCAAAGGGTCTCGATTATTCTATTTATGATCCTTATTTAATGGCTTTTGGCTCGATCTCGATCCATAGCAACTTGAGGGATGAATGCTCTGTAGGAAGATTGATCTTGTGCAGCCTAGATAGCTCCACCAGGGTCTTCTCCATCATTATCTTGATAGTATCAAGCCATCGGGTTGCTGGTCTTCCTCTTCGCCTTGTTCCTTCTATTCTTCTGGCCATGATATCTTTCTCCAGTGATTATTCTCTTCGCATGACGTGTCCACAGTAGACAATTCGTAGGTTTGTGATCCTTGATTCTAGTGACATGGCTGGTTTGATTTGTTCCAAAATTGATTTGTTTGCTCTTCTTGCCATCCATGCAGGGCCAGTTTTAGGCAAAGTGGGGCCCTAGGCAAAGTTTAAAATGGGGCCCCAAATGCTAACATATTGCACATCACGCAGAAGCATTTCGGTTGTGTTTGCATGCGCTGATCTCAGGCCGCTAAACGAGTGTGATCGACAATACTGAAGTCGTTGGACGCTTGTTTCCCGGTCTCTTTCCACCGTCTCAGAAAGAATGAAGGGGACAGAACGATCACTAATAGATCACCATACAGTATCATGTTATCAGCAGCACATCTACAGTTTACACCAGCGATGTGCTGCTGAGAACAATGATTTTTATTCCGGCACAAACAATCCAATCACCCAATGAATATGCAGCATTTTGCTTGTTTAGTATAATACACCCCACAGTCCTCCATATATTATAATGTTCACCACAGTCCTCCATATTGTAAAATGCACACCCCATAGTCCTCCATATAATATAATGTACCCCATAGTCCTCCATATAGTATAATACACTCCTCATAGTCCTCCATATAGTATTATACACTTCCCATAGTCCTCCATATAGTATAATACACTCCTCATAGTCCTCCATATATTAAAATATACTCCTCAGTCCTCCATATAGCATAATACACTCCTCACAGAGCTCCATATAGTATAATGCACCGCCATAGTCATCCATGCAGTACAATTCACTTCCCATAGTATAATGCACCCCATAGTTCTTCATATAGTATAATGTATTCGCCATAGTCCTCGATACAGTATAATTCAGCCCACATGTAGTATAATGCAGCCACCACCCCACAGAGTATAATGCAGCCACCCCACAGAGTATAATGCAGCCACCCCAGAGTATAATGTAACCCCCCCACATAGTATAATGTAACCTCCCCATAGAATATAATGCAGCCCCCCATATAGTATAATGTAGCCCCCTCATAGAGTATGATGCAATCACCCCTCATAGAATATAAATATAATGCAGCCCCCCATATAGTATAATGTAGCCCCCTCATAGAGTATGATGCAATCACCCCTCATAGAATATAAATATAATGCAGCCCCCCATAGAATATAATGTAGCCCCAAACAAGATATAATACAGCCCACCTCCCCATAGAATATAATGTAGCCCCATCAAAGGGTATGATGCAATCATCCCTCATAAAATCTAATAAAGCCCCCCAAAGAATATAATGAAGCCCCCCTAGTATATAACACAGCCTCCTCCATAGAATATAATGTATAATGTACCCCCCAAATATATAACAGAGCCACATAGTATATAACACAGCCTCCCCCATAGAATATAAAATACCCCCATAGTATATAGCACAGCCCACATAGTAGTATATAGCACAGCCCACATAGTAGTATATAGCACAGCCACTTAGTATATAGTACAGCCCACACAGTAGTATATAGCACAGCCCACACAGTAATGTATAGCACAGCCCAGAGTAGTGTATAGCACAGCCCACAGAGTAGTGTATAGCACAGCCCACAGAGTAGTGTATAGCACAGCCCACAGAGTAGTGTATAGCACAGCCCACACAGTAGTGTATAGCACAGCCCACACAGTAGTGTATAGCACAGCCCACACAGTAGTATACAGCACTGCCCACAGTAGTATACAGCACTGCCCACAGTAGTATACAGCACTGCCCACACAGTAGTATACAGCACTGCCCATAGAAGTATACAGCACTGCCCACAAAGTAGTATACAGCACTGCCCACAGTAGTATACAGCACTGTCCACAGTAGTATACAGCACTGCACATACAGTAGTATACAGCACTGCCCACAGTAGTATACAGCACGGCCCACACAGTAGTATACAGCACTGCCCACAGTAGTATACAGCACTGCCCATACAGTAGTATACAGCACTGCCCACAGTAGTATACAGCACTGCCCACAGTAGAATACAGCACTGCCCATACAGTAGTATACAGCACTGACACCTTCCCTCCCCGCCTCTCTCCTCCCGAGAATGGCCGCACAGTCCAGTAAAAAAAAAACAAAAAAAAACACAAGCTCCTTACCTCTCCCCGAGCCCGCGCTGCTCCCTGCTCCTGTGTCGGCGGCTGCCACCGCACTGCCTGACACACACAGCGAGTGCGCGATGACGCGCACCCGCTGTGTCAGAGGCAGAGCGGGGAATGATGGGAGAGGGAGCGTCAGGTGACGCTCTCTCCACCATCATTGCTTTGAACTGTACCGGCAGACGCCGGTATAGATCAATGCGGCGGGGGAGTCAGCACTGGCGGCAGGCGGGCCCCCCTGCCTCACAGGGGCCCCATAGCGGCTGCGTGACTTGCCGCTAGCTGGGGGCTCCTGGAGGAGCGGGGGCCCCAGGCAGCTGCTTGGTCTGCCTGCCCCTAACGCCGGCCCTGCATCCATGGTATTGATAACATCTTTCTCCAGCACCACATTTTGAAGGTGTTGATTCTTCTTCTGTCTTGTTTCTTTGTCGTCCAGTTTTCACATCCATATATTACTACAGAAAGACCAGACTATGTACGAGCTGAGTCTTTGTTGCCAGTGAAATGTTCCTTGATTTGAAGACCTTGTCCAGTGACTTAATTGTTGATTTAGCCATAGATATTCTCCTATTGACTTCCGGTGTCGTCGCTCCATCTTGACTGATCATTGATCTGAGTAGGTTGAAGTCCTTTACAACTTCCAGTACATCGCCGTTCATCTTAAATGTGTCTCGGTCGTACCTGGCAGTAGTCAATATCTTTGTCTTCTTCATGTGGAGTAGCAGTCCCATGCTCGAGCTTTCCATCTTGACAGTCTGTTATATGTCCTTCATGTTTACCTACAAAATAAAGACAAACACAACATTGCCAAACCACCACCCATGATAATAATTTGGGGGACATAAAGGTGTCCTGGCCAGCGACTAAGTTATAAGTCTGGGTTCTCAGTTGCATAGCTGACAGTATAGGTTGGCATTCACCATTTAAGAAGACTTATTAATCCATCATAACAGGATAGAAACAAATCCTATAATCTAATTAAAAAATAATAGTTTCATTTGCCCCTACTTCTGGAACAGATGGGTGCAGACTTGTCTTCATTAATGATTCTGATTTTTTATTCTACACATTCAATATATTATCACAACATGCCAACAAAATGCTTAACAGGCTGTAATTCACATCCTCACCACTGGTGTCCACATGTAGGTACACATAGCATAAGCATCTTTCAACAGATTATCATAAAATAGGTTTTCTCTTTAGAGTTGGTCATCTTGTGTTAGGGCTAGCGGAACGCACCAAATTATAAGAGAGATGTATAAGGTGCGTTCGCAGCCCGGGGTCCACCGTGCAGAGATGGAACCTGCTGCTGAGTAATGGCGGACTATATGGCGGTACAGTGTGGATAAACACACGGGTTAACTTCACCCTGTGTGAAGGAAGCAAACCTTGTTGCGTCACAGGGCCGCGGTACCGCACCAAGAGCGGAAGCAAGGAGTTTCAGAACTCTATCCCAAGACACAGGATTTGAGCATGTTCAGACCACTTGCGCTCGACACCGCAACTGGTTGTCAGAGCAACCGAAAATATAATTTAAATGCACAAGAGGGCGTGCTGTGCCGCTTTGGCAGACACCACTAACCACCCAGACTTGGGATAGGAAAGCGCTCTAATAGCCCACGGCGCCGCACTGGCGGTCACAGCAATTGACACTGTATCGTGTGTTTAGTACTGATGGCTCTGTCGGGCGCTAGATAGCAAACATCCACCTTACACGAGCAGTCATACACAAGGGAGGGGATGATTAATGAGCGACTTTCACACATCAACACACACACGATTTCAAGTATACACTAGCGCATGGCCGTGCGGTCATGCAAACCTTTTATAGCTGCAGCAAGTACAGGACCTTCCCAGAAGGACCAATGGGAGGCTGCCACAGAAGTTGAGCACCTTCAGGACTTTCCTAGAGGACCAATGGGATTTGCTGCAGTATCTAAGCATGTGACCCTTGATCTCCAATGAGAGATCTTACCCTGGGCATGCTCAGTATGTGAAAAGCAGGACTTAGTCCCAGAAAGACCTGCTCGCTGCTGAACATTGCTGGCTACAAGGACAGAGCCTGGAAGGGCAGTAGTAACCAGTTGTCCAGTATCAGCCTGAGCTAGACGCTAGGACCGACGTCTCAGCTGAGCAGACTCCACTGCGGCTGGAGAAGAATGGGAGACCGCAGCGGAGATGGTTTGAGATTCTCCTTGTGCAGAGGCAGGAGCTTGACACTTAACATGACCTCGCTACACTCAAAGGCAGCAATGAGCTGTGCAGCTCGAATGTGCTCAGCAGGCTCCCAGGACGTGTCCTCTGGACCATAACCCTTCGAATCCACCAAATAAATTTTTTTACCACGTATCACCTTACACCCCAAGATAGCATTCACCTCGTAATCGTCTGTAGACGAACCCGATGTCCCAGCAGATGACTCGGAAAACCGGGCTTCAAGAGGGACACATGAAAGGTGTCGGTGATACCTAGGCGTGGAGGAAGGGCCAGGCGGTAGACCACAGGGTTAACCTGTTCGAGGACCATGAAGGGACCCAAGTAGCGAGGTGCAAACTTGCAGCCTGATGTTACGGGCGGAGAGCCACACCAAGTCGCCGAAGCAAAGGTCAGAGCGGGGCACCGATGTGCATCTTCAGAGGACCTCATTCTCTCCTTGAAGGCCCGGATGGCATCCTGAGTGCAGTCCCAAATATCCCGTACCTCCACAGCCCAGTCTGCCACCCTGGAGTTGGCAGAAGACACAGGCATAGGCACAGGAACCCGCGGATGCTGGCCGTAATTAAGGAGGAATGAGGTCTGACCAGTGGAGTCGGTTATGGCATTGTTTAGCGCAAATTCCACCCACGGTAGCAAGGATGCCCAGTCATCCTGCCTAGCTGACACAAAATGTTGCAGATATGTGACCAGGGTCTGGTTCGCCCTCTCTACCAAGCCACTCGTCTCGGGATGATATGCTGAAGAGAGATTCAGCTCAATGCTGAGTAGACGACAAAGCTCTCTCCAAAACCGAGACACAAACTGGGGACCCCGGTCACTGACAATTTTGTCCGGTATACCATGTAGGCGAAAGATATGTTTAATAAACAACGCTGCCAGAACCCGTGCAGAAGGTAGCCGTGGAAGAGGCACCCAGTGCACCATTTTGGAAAAATGGTCGGTGATCACCCAAAAATTGGTGCAGCTACGAGACTTGGGTAAGCCCACCACAAAATCCATTCCGACCATCTCCCAGGGCCAGTCTACCACTGGCAGGGGGTAAAGCAACCCAGCTCGCCATTGCCGAGGAGACTTGTTCTTGGCGCAGGAGACACACGCCCGAACATAGTCTGCGATGTCACGAGCCATATGCGACCACCAGTATGTCCTCGCCAGTAGTTCAGATGTCCTTTTGGACCCAAAATGTCCACCCACCCTGGACGAGTGAGCCTAAGAGAGAACCTCCGGATGCAGACTGGATGGCACAAAATTCTTGCCCAGAGGCACAGACTCTAGCGAAACCGGGGCCACAGTTATCAGGCTCTCAGTGGGGACAATAAGCCGAGGCTCCTCTTCTTCCTCCTCAGATGATACAACGGAATGAGAGAGAGCGTCGGCACGAATGTTCTTCTCCCCGGAAAGAAAATGGAGGGTGAAATGGAACCTGGAGAAGAACAAGGACCATCTGGCCTGGCGTGAAT
Organism: Ranitomeya variabilis; assembly: GCF_051348905.1. Classification (NCBI taxonomy): domain Eukaryota; kingdom Metazoa; phylum Chordata; class Amphibia; order Anura; family Dendrobatidae; genus Ranitomeya; species Ranitomeya variabilis. The sequence continues at coordinate 434,571,424 of NC_135233.1, forward strand.
TTAACAGCTGGGCTGTCTGCAAGTACACCAAATTCTTGTGGTCTGTGAAAACTTGGAAGGGAAAACGAGCCCCCTTCAAGAGATGTCTCCACTCTGAGAAGGCCAACTTCATGGCTAGCAACTCCCTGTCCCCGATGGAATAATTCCTCTCTGCTGGTGAGAAGGTCTTGGAAAAGAAGAAGCAAGGATGCTTCCGACCTTGAGCATCCTTTTGGAAAAGGACTGCTCCAGCACCAACGGATGAGGCATCCACCTCCATTATAAATGGCTTATCTACATCGGGGCGATGTAGGATGGGAGCGCTAGCGAAGTGTGACTTAATGGAGTGAAAGGCCTTGGAGACCTCCTCAGACCACAATTTGGGATTTGTTCCCTTCTTGGTGAGGGCAACCAAGGGAGCTACCAAAGATGAGAAGTATGGAATGAACTGGCAATAGTAATTAATGAACCCAATAAAGCGCTGCACCGCTTTAAGAGAATGGGGTTCCTGCCAGTCCATCACAGCCTGTAGTTTGCCAGGATCCATAGCCAATCCCTGGGCGGAGATGATATAGCCCAGGAAAGGTAAGGACTCCTGCTGAAACACACATTTCTCCAACTTTGCGTAGAGGGAATCTCCCCGTAAGAGGTTGAAGACTCTGCAAACATCTCTTCAATGGGAGTCAATATCTGGAGAGTAGATGAGAATATCATCCAGATAGACTACGACCGAGGTGGAGAGCATATCCCAGAAGATGTCATTCACATAGTCTTGGAAAACGGCTAGGGCATTACAGAGCCCGTAGGGCATCACCCGATATTCATAGTGCCCATCCCTGGGGTTAAAAGCCATCTTCCATTCGTCCCCCTCACGGATGCGAATCAGGTTGTAAGCACCCCGCAGATCTAGTTTAGTAAATACCCTTGCTCCCCGAAGTCTATCAAAGAGCTCAGATATCAGGGGCAGGGGATACTTGTTCTTAACTGTGATGGCGTTAAGACCCCTGTAATCTATGCATGGACTTAGTTCCCTGTTCTTCTTCTGCACGAAGAAGAACCCAGCCACTGCAGGTAACACTGACTTCCTAATGAATCCTCTTGAAAGATTTTCCTGGATGTACTGTGACATTGCCTCTGTCTCCGGGAGAGATAACAGATAGACTCGACCCCAGGGAGGCTCAGCACCAGACAAGAGGTCAATAGGACAGTCATAGGGGCGGTGAGGCGGAAGGGTCTCCGCAGTCCTTTTGAAGAACACGTCAGCATAGGGCCAATATTGCTTGGGGAGAGAGGATAGATCCGTGGGTACCTCAGCAGTAGCAACCTGAACACATTCCCTCTGACATCTACCCCCACAAGATTCACCCCATCCCAAAATTCTGCCTGTGTCCACTTAATATGAGGAGTGTGGTACCTTAGCCAAGGTATCCCTAACAGGACCTCATCAATTCCCTCAGGAATGACAAGCAGAGATATGATTTCCTGATGAGATGGCAACATGGACAGAGAAAAAGGAATGGTCTGGTGTGATATCTGTGAGGGCAGTGTCCACCCATTTACCACTCGTACGGTTACTGGTTGAGCTAACATTACCAGGTGAATTGCGTGACGTAAAATTGCCCTCCGCCCCAGAATCCACGCAGAGCTCCACTGAGTGGGTAAATGAGCCAATAGTAGTGTTGAGCATTCCGATACCGCAAGTATCGGGTATCGGCCGATATTTGCGGTATCGGAATTCCGATACCGAGATCCAATACTTTAGTGATATCGGGAATCGGTATCGGGATCGATATTAATGTGTAAAATAAAGAATTAAAATAAAAAATAGGGATATACTCACCCTCTGACGCGCCCTGGTTGTAACCGCCAGCCTCCGTTCATAAGAATGAGCGCTTGAAAGTCCTTAGATGACGTCGCGGCCTGTGATTGGTCGCGGAGCGGTCACGTGACCGCAATGCGACCAATCACAAGCCGTGACGTCATCTAAAGTCTTTCAAGCGCTTGAAAGACCTTAGATGACGTCGCGGCCTGTGATTGGTCGCGGAGCAGTCACGTGACCGCAACGCGACCAATCACAAGCCGCGACGTCATCTAAAGTCTTTCAAGCGCTTGAAAGACCTTAGATGACATCACGGCTTGTGATTGGTCGCGTTGCGGTCACGTGACCGCTCCGCGACCAATCACAGGCCGCGACGTCATCTAAGGACTTTCAAGCACTCATTCTTATGAACGGAGGCTGGCGGTTACAACCAGGGCGCGTCGGAGAGGTGAGTATATCAATATTTTTTATTTTTATTCTTTATTTTACACATTAATATGGATCCCAGGGCCTGAAGGGGAGTTTCCTCTCCTTCAGACCCTGGGAACCATCAGGATACCTTCCGATACTTGGTGTCCCATTGACTTGTATTGGTATCGGGTATCGGTATCGGCGATATCCGATACTTTTCGGGTATCGGCCGATACTATCCGATACCGATACTTTCAAGTATCGGACGGTATCGCTCAACACTAGCCAATAGTAATTTTCCCCTTAAAGGACAATTTGGAGGCAAACGCCGTGTCAAGTGTACCTCCACCTACTACCACTAGACGCTGATGTTTCTTCAACTGCTGGTAACTTCTGGTGGCAAGATATCCTGACTGCTGGCAAACATGACAAACCTGGAGTACACGAGCGGTCTGGGACTTAGATCCCGCTCATGATACTTTCATAGCCTCATGTGACTCAGAGGTCTGGACTGGAGATTCCAAAGGTTTGGCGAAGGTGGGAGCTAGCCGAAACCTCTGCCTACACTGGGCTCACTCTAGCCTCCGCTCGTGAAAACAGAGGTCAATACGAGTGGACACTGCTATTAACTCCTCCAGTGTGGCGGGAATCTCACTAGTGGCCAGAGCGTCCTCCACGTGGTCAGCCAGCCCCCTCCAAAATATCAGAATAAGGGCTTTATCTGACCACTCCAGCTCAGATGCTAGGGAACGAAAGTGGACGGCAAAATGGCTGACCAAGGACGAGCCCTGAGTCAATGCCAACAGTTGGAGCGCCGTATCATGGGAGACACGAGGTCCTAAAAAGACCTGTTTCAGAGTGCTCAGGAACAACGAAGCACTCTGCACCACATGATCGCCATGCTCCCACAGCGACGTAGCCCACTCCAACGCCCTGTCCGACAGGAGAGACACATTAAATCCCACCTTAGCCCGCTCTGTGGGGAAACAAGCGGGCAGAAGCTCGAGATGTATAGAGCACTGACTCACGAAACCCCTACAAGACTTACTATCACCAGAAAAATTTTCTGGCAGCGGGAGGCGAGATAGAGTTGGAACAGGGGTGGCAGTGGACAAGGTTGCTGCAGCCACGCTAGCAGCCTGAACAGCAACTGTGGTTACATCCACAGCTGAGGTTCTGCGCTCGAGAGCCGCCAACCTACTCTCCAGCTGCTGGATGTACAGCAAGGATTGCTGTTTGTCCATCATTACTAGCCAGACCGTGGCGCTAATGTAATGTTAGGGCTAGCAGAACGCATCAAATTATAAGAGAGATGGTATAAGGTGCGTTCGCAGCCAGGGGTCCACCGTGCAGAGATGGAACCTGCTGCTGAGTAATGACAGACTATATGGCGGTACAATGTGGATACACACACGGGGGAACTTCACCCAGTGTGAAGGAAGCAAACCCTGTTGCGTCACAGGGCCACGGTACCGCACCAAGAGCGCAAGCAAAGAGTCTCAGGACTCTATCCCAACTCTATCCCAAGACACAGGATTTGAGTGGATCGCCCCCAGGGTAGGGCAATGGGGTACTCTGTACCGGGTCCTTCGGTTCGGGGGATGTCACGGTGGCCCGACCCGGTCCGTGGCCCTTTGAGGGACGTCCAATGAAGAAAAGAGTTTTTATGATTTTGGGAAAGGTCTTTAACGGGGAAATGTTCGTGACGCCACCTGTGGTATTTGGTCAGGGTGACCGACGCTGCTGTGAGGGGTCCGCTGGGGTGATGTTATGGTGCAGGTGCAGTCTCTTTACCTTTACTGAAGGCTTCGGCATCCACATTCCAGGGTACAGACCACAGGGTAGGCAGAGTCCAGCCGGTCTGAAGGCAAATCCAGAGTCCCCCTATCCAGGTGGAAATCAGTAGCCTTCCTCTAGCACCTGTGTGTTGTACTACCTCCCTGCTGAGCTTCTCGGTAAGGTCCTCACAACTGTTGTAGATCATCTAGATGTTATTTCCTCCTCTCTGTCCCCCAGATGGTATGGATAGGACAAACCTGTATGACTGACGGCCTGAGGCTTTTTACAGAGACCCTAGAGACGCCCCGACCCCCACAAGTTGCCACCGTGTCTCCTAGGTATTAAGGTCGGGCAGCCAACTTGGAATTGACTGTCCTGCCGGTCTCTGGAGCAAGGCTTGCAGACGGTTGCTCCCTCGGTGTTCTGGCCACCGGCTACGTGCCTCAGAAGGAGGCAGCCTATTTCAGGGCAGAACTCCTTCTGGTGATATCTCCTTATGCTATGACTTTGTTTCTCACCCTCTACAACACAATTCTCTTTGTGTCCTTTCTTAGGATGCTGCCGCACGTGGGGCAGGCACAGCTCCGTAGCCTTTTAGCTATCTAGGCCTCTGACAGGATCCCACCCCTGTCAGGGACCCTCTTTCGGCAGCTCCGATGTTCCTCCTTTACCCCTGTCTGCCTGACAGGTGTTGCCTGGGTAAAGCCCAGTCAGCTTCTGACTAACTTTCTATCCAGCCCACCAGTTTTACCCTTTTGTGAGGAGTGCCCTAGTAGATAGGAGCAAGGCTCCCCCTGGTGGTCTGGAGTGTGAAGTGTGGTGTATGGTTTGTGATACCTGGTAGGAAGATCTCCTTTATTGCCATCAGATGTAATATCACTCCCCCTGGTGGAAGAATGACATCACTGCAATGACCAGGACTCTGGGGCGCTGCATGAGCACGTTCAGACCACTTGTGCTCAACACCGCAACTGGTTGTCAGAGCAGCCGAAAATATAATTTAAATGCACAGGGGTGCGTGCTGTGCCACTTTGGCAGACGCCACTAACCACCCAGACTTGGGATAGGAAAGCGCTCTAATAGCGAATGGCACCGCACTTGCGGTCACAGCAATTGACGCTGTATCGTGTGTTTAGTACTGATGGCTCTGTCAGGCGCTAGATAGCAAACATCCACCTTACACGAGCAGTCATACACAAGGGAGGGGATGATTTATGAGTGATGTTCACATATCAACACACACATGATTTCAAGTATACACTAGCGCATGGCCGTGCGGTCATGCGAACCTTTTATAGCTGCAGCAAGTACAGGACCTTCCCAGAAGGACCAATGGGAGGCTGCCACAGAAGTTGAGCACCTTCAGGACCTTCCTAGAGGACCAATGGGATTTGCTGCAGTATCTAAGCATGTGACCCTTGATCTCCAACGACAGATCTTACCCTGGGCATGCTCAGTATGTGAAAAGCAGGACAGTCCCAGAAAGACCTGCTCGCTGCTGAACATTGCTGGCTACAAGGACAGAGCCTGGAAGGGCAGTAGTAACCAGTCCTCCAGTATCAGCCTGAGCTAGACGCTAGGACCGACGTCTCCACTGAGCAGACTCCACTGTGGCTGGAGAGGAATGGGAGACCGCAGCGGAGATGGTTCGAGATTCCCCTGTGCAGAGGCGGGAACTTGACACCTAACATCTTGTCTCTCATTTCAGGGTAGGTTGAGTATGTCAGGCATCTGCATTTAGAACATGTCATTAGTCATTGACAGCTTGTTGTTACATATACCAAAGGAGACATTTATACTGTGTCATGTTTAAAATAATTCCCTCACATTTCTAGGTCTGGTGAAGACCTTAAAAATAGGCCGAAACGTCAAATTTTGTATATACTGTTGATAGCTTCTGTGAAATAAAACCTCTCAAATTCTTGCATCAATCTTGGAATGCCAAGTTTTTTGTTCATCCCAGAGACAAGCATGTCAGAGGAAATAACTCATGCCACTTGTGAAACTCACCTTGTGAAGTAAACCAACTAAGCCTCAAGTCCGGATGGATTCACATGCTCAGAACTTTGGCGCAACTGCAGGATGGTACATGAGGAGAAAGGATGTGGAACAATCGGTAATTTTGGGAGTAGCAGGATGAAGAAAAACTGAATCAGCAGGGAATACAGAAAGTCAAAGCCTGGTGAACACAGCAGGTGGAGTACACCAAACTAATGGGCACACGCCGCACACCACTTGTGCACTTGACCCGATCCCATCCCACCTCCTCCCCAACCTCACCACTACACTTATCCCATCCCTAACCCATCTATTCAATCTATCACTAACTTATGGTACCTTCCCCTATACTTTCAAACATGCCACAATTACACCTATCCTCAAAAAGCCTTCCCTTGACCCAAGCGCTATGTCCAGCTATTGCCCCATATCTTTGCTCCCATTTGCTTCCAAACTCCTTGAGCAGCACGTCCACGCTGAACTTTCCTCCCACCTTGCATCTAACTCGCTCTTCGACAATCTACAATCTGGCTTCTGTCCCCACTATTCCACTGAGACTGCCCTGACCAAACTTACAAACGACTTACTTTCAGCCAAAGCTAACAGACAATTCTCTATTCTCCTCTTTCTAGACCTGTCTTATGCCTTCGACACAGTTGACCACTGCCTCTTACTACAGATCCTCTCTTCCTTTGGTGTCAAACACCTTGCCCTATCCTGGATCTCCTTAAACCTTACAAGCTGCACATTTAGCGTTTTCTACTTCCATACTACCTCTTCATCTCACCCCCTCTCTGTTGGTGTCTCTCAAGGCTCTGTCCTAGGACCCCTTCTCTTCTCAATCTGTACCCTTGGCCTGGGACAACTCATAAAGTCCTATGGCTTCCAGTACCATCTACTGTATATGCTGATGACACTCAGATCTACATCTCTGGCCCAGATGTCACCTCTCTACTCTCCAGAATCCCAGAGTGTCTGACAGCCATATCCTCCTTCTTCTCCTCTCGCTTCCTCAAGATCAATGTGGACAAATCTGAACTAATTATCTTTCCTCCATCTCGCACACCTTCACTACATGATCTATCTATCATTCACAATAAATTAATTCACACTTTCCCCTGTCCTGGTAATCCACTGCCTCGGAGTAACCCTTGACTCTGCCTTGTCCTTCAAACCGCACATCCAAGCTCTCGCCACCTCCTGTCACCTCCAGCTCAAAAATATTTCCAGAATCCGTCCTTTCCTCAACCCTCACTCTACAAAATGCTTGTGCATGCCCTAATCATCTCCTGCCTCGACTACTACAACATCCTCCTTTGTGGCCTAAATTCCAACACTCTCACTCCCCTCCAGTCCGTCCTTAACTCTGCTGCCCGACTAATCTCTCTCCTCGCTACAATCCTGCTTCCCCTCTTTGCAAATCCCTTTACTGGCTCCCAATTTCCCAGCGTATCCGGTTTAAACTACTAACACTGACCTACAAAGCCATCCATAACCTTTCTCCTCCATGTATTTCTGAGCTAATCTCCCGATATCTTCCCTCATGTAATCTCTGGTCCTCCCAAGACCTTCTTCTCTCCTCCATGCTTATTTGCTCCTCACCCAGTCGCCTCCAAGGCATCTTCCGAATATCCCCCATCATCTGGAATTCTGTGCCCCAACATGCCCAGTTATCGACGACATTTGGATCCTTCAAACGCAACCTAAAAACCCATCTCTTCAAAAAAGCTTACAACCTGTAATGACTACACGGCCACCTCAACACCATCCGAGCTACTGCAACCCCGACCTACTGTCTCCTTCCCCAAAATCCTGTAGAATGTAAGCCCGCAAGGGCATGGTCTTCTTCCCTCTGTACCAGTCTGCCATTGTTAATTTTGTTTACTGTAAGCGATATTTGTATTTTGATGTAACCCCATCTAATGTACAGCACCATGGAATTAATATATAAATTAATAATTATAATGGGCCTTAAATAGAATCATAGAGATGACATCACAAAGCAACGCCCAAAACCTGTAAAACCCACCGTAGAGCACAACAGAGGGCAACAGACCGAGATGAAGGAAGCAGAGCCCAAGATACCCAGGACACTTGCAAGTACTGTGCTACATATTTTAAAACCATTTCTTACTAATTAAGGTACACACATTATACTTTTGCTCTTCAGTTGCTTTTTATGACAATTGACATGACAACCAGAGGATAGATGAAGGGACAGAGCTGGAATAAGTAGATACATTAAACACTGCCATTATCACATCTGAACTTTCACACGGCCATATAAATCAGAAATATTGGCCAATGGATACCTCTGATATATATGAACAGTAAGTGTGTAGAATGGTATATGTTGCCCATACTCCCTAATAAATACAAAGAGAAAAAATAATCCCCTATGATATAAGGTTTTTGTCACGGGAGTACTGGGTAGACTAAGGCTGGTTACCTGGGCCCCTGCGATATCCCTCAGACTATGGAAACCCTGTCTGTCCCTTTCCCAGAAGTTACACTAAAGGTGTGCATGTCTGGGCCGCCAGGCCGGACCCTGTCTCCTGTTTCAGCCCTAAGCTGAAACCTCCACCCGCCACCCAGTGATAAGACCTCTCACCAATCCCTACAGAAAGCACAGACAGGGAAAACTGAAAAACGCACCATGCCGCAGACACACAGGAATACACTATAATGTGCACAGGGCAAAACAATATAAATATAGGAAGGAGGAATATGACAAAGGATAATACACCACCAGATACGATATTCCTCCAACAAGACCACCACTCCAGACCGGAATCACTAGGCACAGAGCACAAGCTATAATCGGCGACGCCCAAAGTCCAGCACGACTATTTAAAGGCTGTGGGCGTGACCCAGCCTCCAACCAAATTACCAGCTAGATTAACCCCGAGCAAGCTGGATAAAGTCTAGTCGACGCCACTGAGCGTGTAGTGAACATATGTGGAATTACCGCTGTCTGTCGAACGCCCTAGTGTGAACAGCGTCCGACATGACAGTTTGTTTGTGGAATGCCTCTTCAGAAAAGTATACAAATGTATACGTGCAATGTGTAAGTAAAAAGGATACACTTTGGGCTTTTATTAGTAGAATGTAGAATTAGGGATATGGTTGACAGGACTCCAACGTGACGTGAACTGAGCCTTCTCGGATTGTCGTTCTTCTAGATGCTCTCCTGCTTTTATGATAACGGTGCAGAGCTCTGAATTATTTTTTGAGCCATGTGCAAACAAATAGTCTGAGGGAATGTGACAGAGAGAAATCTCGCTCTGAATTGACGACACAGCAGATGTGCAAATATAAACTGTCTCCCAGCAGGCCCTAATTGTCTACTATTATCTTTTCTTTCTGACATAAATAAAAGAAACACTTAAGAAAACACACATACACAAATTGTTGTGTAGGCAAAATGAAATGCACTTTTATGGAAGTGGAAAAAACTGAAAAGTTTGCTCCTGGCTCTCTATCTTTATTCAAGTGTCTTGCGTCCCAATAAACCTCTCAAGCTTGATGGCAACTGAGTGAGAACATCTGCTGTTTTCGTCATAAAGGTTCCTCAGTATACATTCTTATATATGAAGCAAATACTTTGAATTATTTGGATGTAACCATTAATAATGAATCTGAAGATGTAGATTAGATGTTTACTCATTTCATGATTTCATTGTAAACATAAAACCCAAGGTGGTTTCGCACCAAGCTCTTTGCTCCAAGGAGATTTTCATATTCCATTCCTTTACCTCCATACATTACACTTTTGTTCTGAAGCTTCATCAATCAGCTAGACATCTTTCTCTGGAGGACCAAGTTGAGTTGTACATAACTATGACAGTCAAAATAAGAGATTTGTAATACTTTATTTGTCCTGTGGGGGCACTGTAGAAAAATCAAACACTTGATGCCCCACCAAATCCTTAGGTAGTGTATGCAGTAGGACAACCTGTGATCATTGCATAAGTAATAAAATGAAGAGAGCCCATTTATGTTCCCAATAAAGGAGCACTAAATCTTAAAATCATTCAGCTCTGTCACCCACCTTTTCCCACTTGACCACATCAAGCCAATCACTGTCCTCAGCACCAGAAGAAGCAACACTGGATCGGGAAACTGGGGAACTGTGACGTGGTGGAGGCACATAAGGACATGTGAGTATAATGTGCTTTTTTTTAACCAATTCCTTCTCATCTATCTATTAAGCTTTGGGGTCTACAGTAAATGGCAATCGGGGAACTTTTGACTGAGACAGATTTTATTCAGACCAAATCTAATCTGACAATCTGATTAATTGAAGCCAACCCAAATTAATTTAGGTAGATACCGTCAGTCATCTCTTTTCCACATTTTACAGACCTAACTTCCTAGAAGCAATTTCCAAATTTGGATTTTACATGAACCAAACAGAACAAATCTCTGTATGGTTGTGTGCACACGTTGAATTTTTGTCGTGTTTTTTTTTTCTAGGCAGCTTTGTCACAATACCCAAAAGGTTTTCCTGATGAGAATCCTTTACTCCTTGCAGATTTGGAGCAGATTTAAATCTGCAGTGTCAATAGTTTCCACGTTTTTGTTTCAGATTTTTTAAAAATTAGTGTAGAAAAAATTGCACCAAAAATGCATGCAAAACAGCATTAAAAAAGCACAGCAAAATTGTGCCAATTTTACTTTGTGTTTTTCCTGCCACGAGATGCAGAAATGGTGCAGGAATTTCTGCACCAAATACTTAACGTGTGCACATTCCCTACCCATCTATAGGATTACAGTAAGGCGGAGGTTGTTAGGAACCGCAGTCAGGCAGAGTGCAGGAAACTGCAGGCACATGAAGAACCTCAGGAAACTCCAGGCACATGCAGAACCTCAGGAAACTGCAGGCACATAAAGAACCTCAGGAAACTGCAGGCACATGAAGAACATCAGGAAACTGCAGTCACATGAAGAATGTCAGGAAACTGCAGGCACATGAACTTCAGGGAACTGCAGTCACATGAAGAACGTCAGGAAACTGCAGGCACATGAAGAACCTCAGGAAACTCCAGGCACATGCAGAACCTCAGGAAACTGCAGGCACATAAAGAACCTCAGGAAACTGCAGGCACATGAAAAACATCAGGAAACTGCAGGCACATGAAGAATGTCAGGAAACTACAGGCACATGAAGAACGTCAGGAAACTGCAGGCACATGAAAAACATCAGGAGACTGCAGGCTCATGAAGAATGTCAGGAAACTACAGGCACATGAAGAACGTCAGGAAACTGCAGGCACATGAAAAACATCAGGAGACTGCAGGCTCATGAAGAACGTCAGGAAACTGTAGGCACATGAAGAACATCTGGAAACTGTAGGCACATGAAGAATGTCAGTAAACTGCAGGCACATGAAGAACCTCAGGAAACTGCAGGCACATGAAAAACATCAGGAAACTGCAGGCATATGAAGAGCATCAGGAAACTGTAGGCACATGAAGAACATCAGGAAACTGCATGCACATGAACTTCAGGGAACTAGGTCACATGAAGAACATCAGGAAACTGCAGGCACATGAAAAACATCAGGAAACTGCAGGCACATAAAGAAAGTCAGCAAACTACAGGCAGATGAAAAACATCAGGAAACTGCAGGCACATGAAAAACATCAGGAAATTGCAGGCACATGAAGAACATCAGGAAACTGTAGGCACATGAAGAACGTCAGGAAACTGCAGGCAAATGAAAAACATCAGGAAACTGCAGACACATGAAGAACATCAGGAAGCTGCAGGCACATGAAGAATGTCAGGAACCTGTAGTCACATGAAAAACATCAGGAAACTGCAGGCACATGAAGAACATCAGGAGCAGGCACATGAAGAACATCAGGAAACTGCAGGCACATGAAAAACATCAGGAAACTGCAGGCACATGAAGAAGGTCAGGAAACTACAGGCAAATGAAAAACATCAGGAAACTGCAGGCACATGATAAACATCAGGAAACTGCAGGCACATGAAGAACATCAGGAAACTGTAGGCACATGAAGAACATCAGGAAACTGCAGGCAAATGAAAAACATCAGGAAACTGCAGGCACATGAAAAACATCAGGAAACTGCAGGCACATGAAGAACATCAAGAAACTGTAGGCACATGAAGAACGTCAGGAAACTGTAGTCACATGAAAAACATCAGGAAACTGCAGGCACATGAAGAACATCAGGAGCAGGCACATGAAGAACATCAGGAAACTGCAGGCACATGAAGAACATCAGGAGCAGGCACATGAAGAACCTCAGGAAACTGCAGGCACATGAGGAACATCAGGAAACTGCAGGCAGACATGCATAGTGCAGGAGACTGTAGGCAGACAAAGGATGTTAGGAGACCTCAGGCAGGCAAAGGATGTTATGAAACCTCAGGCTGGCAGAGGATGTCAGGAATATATTTTGTGGAGGATTATGGTTATGCACAGTTTGCATCTTGTTCGGAGCTGTTACAGAACCATATGCATGAGCGCATATTAGTTACATTATATTGTGGTGATGCAAAAAAAATTGTGCAGATGTCAATGTCCCCATATGAACTTTCCTTGTGTCTTCCTCTTGCAGTCATCTTCTTTTTGGTAGTCGTTCAATAAACATAACTTTCCTTAGTTTGTTGGTAAAGTATTTCCCACTCAGGAATCATTATCTTAGTTACCTGGAGATATTTGTGTCCAGGATTCATGAGTAACAAGGCACTTTAATGCAGCTTAAAGCAAAGACTTAAGCCGAGTTCTTCTGTGCCTAAACCTGTTTGTCTTCTACATTTCTGCCAACTTGTCAGCAGCAATTTCAGTTTTCACAGTACATCAACAGTAGAGCCGAGGAACTGTCACTGCTCAGCATACCCAGGTGCCCACAGCCGTGCCTTCTATTCTTGCCAGTTGTTCTGTGTTTATATAAATAATTGGCATTGCTTGATTTTGAGAAGAAATGCTCCGCAGCATCGGGACTTTTTTTAGCTCCTGTGCAAGGTAATGATCACTCCCGTCATTTAGATGAATCTAATATCAATAATAAGTGATTTATATTCCCATCTTTCCAAGAATCCATGACATTGCTAGACTTGATAGTCATCTAGGAAATGGTACAAGGGAAAACGCTTCCCGCGGGGAGAAAAACCACCTGTCCGTCAAACCTTAATCAAGTTCTTTCTTCAACTGGATAGACACAAATCATTCAAGTGGTTTAAAGTGGATTAGGTCTCCTCACCTGAATACAGGACTGTGAAAGAATACATTCAATGTGCTGGAAATTGAAGACTTTTCAAGGATTTGTAGACCCTGGAGATTTACTGTAATACACATTGTGTCACTTTAGTTTTTTTTTGAGAAATAATCCACTAATGCACAATATTTGATCAAAATGTATGCATCCAGCCATTTGCTCACATGTTTCTTTGGGTATGCAAGCAGAAAGCAAAGGCAAAACTGCATCAATTACAAGTGCATCAAGTATAATCTCTTATAACCACAAAAATAAAAACCCACAACTATTTTCCTCCCCTTGATAAAGCGGCGTAGTGGTGCCGAGAAACGCACGTCGGGGTTGCTATCTGGCTTCCTCCCTTTTCACCGACTTTCCGGTAAGCCTACTTTTTTACAATATGTTGCGGCGCCCAGGATGATTGATGGATTCTGTGTTATACAGCACATTTTTGTGCATAGGCCTACATGGTATATACTTTGTATAGACATTCTCCTACTATTTTTTATTTGGTGTGATTAGGGCGGATGGTTTTCTCTGCATTGGATTGGAAAAGATTGTGTAATGTGACATGTTACTGAAAGACTTTTTAATGTTGGTATTTGGATTAATAAAGATACCTTTTTATATTTATATTCCCTGTGTATGCTTCTTGTCCTCCTCTTTCTACAGCTATGTATTTCTGTATATTTCTGTATATTGTGATAAGGTCTCTAATGAGACAAATTAAATGCATTATAGCAACATGCTAGCAAAACCCTTGATACTCTGCAATTCACAACACAGTTGTTAGACTCACCAGGTGGAGTGGATAGCCCAAGCTTAAGGTTTGGGTGAGCACATGGACCACAGGCATCAGCGTAACAGGTATGGAGAGCACATGAGATATGGATAGCCAAGAGCCAGGAGACCAAAGGTAGGTAGGGGGAGTATAGGGTACTGCAGGCAGATGAAATGAGGGACATCAGGAAACTGCAGGCAGGCGAAAGATATCAGGCAACCACAGGCAGGCTGAGGATGTCAGGAACCGCAGGCAGAGTACAGGAAACTGTAGACAGATGAGGACCATCAGGAAACTGCAGACAGGCATGCGTAGTGCAGGAAGCTGCAAGCAGACAAAGGATGTTAGGAAACCTCAAGCAGGCGGAAGATGTCAGGAGCTGCAAATGAAGGACGTCAGGAAACTGTAGGCTGTCTGGCGGTAGTGTAGGGGACTGCAGGCGGGTGGAGGATGTCAGCAAACCACAGGCGGGGAGGCGAAGTGCAGTAGACCGCAGGCAGGCGGAATGCAGAAAACTACAGGCAAGTGGAGAACATCGGGAAACCGCAGGCTGGAAGGTGGAGTTCAGGAAGTTCTTAGCAAGCCAAGGTCCAGCAACACAGGAGTCTGAATGCAATACCAAGACACACGGGTGTGTTTCAGTGAGACTTATGTATGCCCGGGCTAATGCTCACAAGGGAACATGCAGGGCCATCTGCAAAGCCTGATGTGGTGCACAGCAGAGTCTTCCGGACCAGACAGAGGGAAGCAAGGTGTGGATTGGGGACAGGTGAGTAACAGTAATGACTAGGTGGCCACATATAGGCACATATAGCATATACATCTCCCTACAAAGTATCTCAAAATCATGTTTTTTTTTCAAAAGTGGACACTAGAGATGGTCAAATTGATTTGATGTGAATCAAATTTGTATTGAATGTTTAGGAATTCTTTAAATTCCAAGAATTTGTAAATCATTTTGTCTGAATAGCTTAATAAAATTTCCACTCTTTTACATATTGCAGAATATTGAATCAACCAGATTTGCTTATGAATAGAGATGGGCGAACCAGAACAGTAATGATCGGAATTTTACCGAACTCCTACTGTTCAAGCACGGACCCTGAACACGGACTTCACCAGGAAGTCTGCATTACTGTTTGGGTTTGGCCCCCCTAACACACGGTGTTTCTCAACCTGTCATCTGCATGACAGCATGAGAAACACCAGTGGCTCTGATTGTCAGTAAGATTAAAACCACCGGTCAGAGCACCATGGCTCCCATGCTGTCAAATGACAACTTGAGCCCACAGCTGTGTCACTGGGTAACTGCAGTGAACCCTCTGAGCTCAGTGCTGCACCATGAGACATTTTCTCACTCTTCTAGCAGTGATCTCACTGAGGTCACTGCAGTTCAAGGGCCCTGCTGAGAATGCAGCCACAGTGACTGGCGGTAACCTCAATGATGTCATCACTAGTCACAAAAGCTGAGCTCGAGCTTGCAGCAGCAAATTCTCCAGTGGTTTTCAGCCTGGACAGTTGCATCTTCGCACCGTCCAGTTTCAAAACTATTTATCCAAGACATGGATTATGGTGTGGGACAGAACATCACACTGTTAAGGGATGTTGTTTTTTTTACTTTTGTTTTTACAGGAGACGAGGGATTCACTGGAATTAGGCATTAGGTGAATATAACTGTGTTTGTTATTTTTTTAAGTAAAAATGTAAAAGTATGTTTTGTTTAATTTCAAATAAAAGACTTTATTCTGGCTGTGTCTTTACCATATAACTGTAAGATTGGTAATGGATAGGTGTATTATAGACTCCTCTCCATTACTAACCTATGGGCTCAAAGTCACTGGACAATACAAAGGTGATATCAACCCCACAAATATGAACCCATTCGCCACCAACACAAGACAAGTGGGAAGAGCCGGGCAAAAATGTGCCTATTCTGGGAGGCTGCGGCCTGCTATTTTTAGGCTAGGGGGCAATATCAATGGCCCCTTACCAGCCGGAGAATACCAACCCCCAGCTGTCTGCTTTAGCTTGGCTGGTTTTAAAAAATGATGAAAACCCCCATGCCGTTATTTTTAAAATTATTTAAGACAGCGTGGGGACCCCTATATTCTTAATAACCAGCCTTGCTAACACTGACAGCTGAGGGTTGCAACCCACAGCTGTCAGTTTTGCCTGGCTGGTTTAAAAAAATACAGGGGAACCCACGCCTGTTATTTAAAAAAAAATATTTAAAGCGCAGGCAATGGCTAATGACTATTCCCATCAGCCGTTGCCTGCTTTCGCTGTTATTAGAGGCAGCAGGCATAGGCAGATGGAAGAAGTAGTCCCATCAGCCGACGCCTGTGACTGAAGATAAACTTTTTACCTCCAATCAAAGCTGTGGGCTCACACTGTCAACTGACAGCTTGTGAGACTGAGCTCTCTGACCAGTGGTAATGATCTTATCAACACAGGCTGCTGAAAAATTCTCAGTAAAGAACAAGACATATTAACCTAGTATTAGTCCTAGTAGTCAGTGTGCAAATTGCAAGATTTCTTCTTATTTTTATATAGATTAGTGATATGGAAATTTGAAAAACATCATAATAAATAAATAAATACATTTAATATAAATACCTGATTTAAGCAATAGATCGTTTCTGATGCTACATTTTTATCAAACCAGAATTCTTAATAATATTAGCAAAAAAGGCCTGTCATTTAATTGCCATTTACATAGTTATTAAGGTTGAAGGAAGACTTTAAGTCCATCTAGTTCAACCCATAGCCTAACCTAACATGCCCTAACATGTCAACAACAAATGCATCAACCTGAGGCCGCCAATCAGAAAAATTGGACAATCCAATCAACCATGGCCCAAAATTTTTCCATGATTTTCCATTTAGTGGTTTTAATCCCTCAGGTACAATCCAATTAAATGTGAATGTGTGTAATGTCTGATGCAAGCAGGAATGAAATTAAACAGTAGTCTGTAAAACAAACTCAATTAAAAATTTAGTTGATGCAGAAGATTTGCTGAAAAAGAAAATGTTAATGTGACGATTCAATACAAAGTCTAAGAAAATCTATGACACCTGGAGCAAAGATAAGGAGGATGTGTAGATGCCGACGTAAAGGATCGTGAGAGTTCAATAATTAAAATGAAAACTGTCCGAGATTGATTTTAATTTGCACCAAATCTTTAGAGAAACCCCGTACAACTTCACCAACTCCTCTCGTATCTATCTTGTTCATTATTGTTATGTAGCGCCCCCACTGCCGCAGGGCCGAGGGGTACCCGGTACCGGGCCTCTGAGTCTCTGCTCTGGGGTTGTCACGGTGGCTAGGCCCGGTCCGTGACCCTGCTGAGGGGCGTACAATAAAGGTGGAGGTATGGTGACGATGTTATGATGTGGTGCAGGCCGCAGTAAATAACGAGGACACCAGGTTGCAGTCTCTTTACCTCTTTACTGAAGGCTTCAGGATCCTCAGTCCGGAATACGGTTAACCAGGCTGCGCAAGTCCGGCCGGCCCAATGGCACCTCCAGAGTTCCCTTTGCAGGTGGAAATCTGTGCCTACCTTCTAGCGCTTGTGTGTTGTGGTCCTCCCCTGCTGTGCTTACGGGATAGTCCCCACAACTGTTGTGTCTGTTTCTGAAGTTCCCTCACAACTCGTTTATGATGTTCTTCTTCGTCCCCCAGATGATATGGCTAGAACGCACCCGTATGACGGGTAGGCTCGGAGCTCTTCCTGGACCCTAGTGTCGCCCCTCTCCTGTTGTTGCCCCCTATGTCTTCTTAGGTGAATTGAGTGAGACAGCCCGCCTATAACTGACTGTCCTGTCGTAGGTTTGAAGTTAGGCCTGGAGCTCTATACTTCCTTGGCGTTCCGGCCACCGGTTACGCGCCTCAGTAGGATGTTGCCTCATCTCACAGCACGACTCCTACTGGTGTTTCTCCTTGTTGCGTTGATCTCGTTTCTCACTCAGCACAATAAACCTCGCTTCTTGTCCTTTCTTAGGGCACCGCCGCTATCTCGTGCAGGTGCGGTCCCGTAACGTTCTCTCTGTTCGCTAGGCCTCTGTCAGGATCCCACCCCTGACAGTGGCCCCCCTGAATCTTCCCCTGCAACACCCCCTGCCACAGGATGTTGCCTGGCTCCAACCCAGTCAGCTTCTGTCTAACTTTCTGCCTAACCCCCAGTTTTACCAGATTGTGAGGAGTGGCCTAATACATAGCACCCTTAGCTCCCCCTGGAGGCCAGACTGTGAAGTGTATTGGTGACTGTGATACCTGGTCAGAAGAACTCCTTCAGTGCCATCAGACGTACCATAGCCCCCCTTAGCGGCGGAGCATCAGTACTGCAACGACCAGGACTCTGGGGCGCTGCAGTTACATTTGGCGAAATTTGCATGATTTTTTACAACTTTTTTGATGTTGTAATAAAATCCCCAATGTTATATAAGAGCAGGAGACTAATGAGTCAAATGTTGCAACTTAATGTCGAATTTCGAGCAAATCTAGGTTTGGAGCCTGATGGAACCTATGCAGTGACCCAAAACTCCACTGGCCCTACAGCATTAACAAATGGAGCCGGGGAGGAAAATATAACTCTTCCAGGTTAACAATATTATTCTTCGGAATACATACATATGTGGTTTTGTGTTGTCAATCGGCACTATTGAGCTTTTGTTGTTTGCTATGTGCCTCCTTTCTCCTATTAAGATTTGAGACTCAATAAATCTCTAAATAGGTTTTTAGCTACCCCTATGATGTAGAGGCAGAGATTCTGATTCCAACGATGTATCACTTATTGGGCTGCTTGCTGCCATTTTTATAAAATCCCTGTTTTACCTACTGCAGTTCTACCAGTTCTCTGAATGCTGAGCTGTGTATTGTCCCACCCACACCACTGATTGGCAGCTTTCTGTGCACGCTGTGCATAGGCAGAAAGCTACCAATTAGTAGTGAGGGTGGGATTATACAGAGCTCATGAATATGGAGGACTGTATGGCAGCATATTTATTAGTTCTTTTGTCATAATCTGCTTCTGATAAAACAGTGATTTTATAAAAATTACAGCAAGCAGCCCAATAAGTGACACTTCACTGGAATCTGTATCTGTTCCTATATCATGCTAGTGTCAGATCAGGTGGCAAAAAAAAAACTGGTGATAGCTTCCTTTTAGTTTGAAACATCAACCCCAAAATTAAAATCTGTAACATAATCCCCATCAGTCTTGTGCCACTTATTATGGTGGCATCTTCTTGTGTAGAAGAGGGTCCTTTGTGTTGGTTGTCTGTGATCCTTCAGATCAGCTTTGTATCCTTCTTCACAGGATCTCTGAGCTCTACATATGTAAAGATAAATAGCGTGAGATGAGCAGTTTCCAAAAACAAAAACAAAACAAAAAAAAAACAATCATGATTTTTCGATACTCTGTAGGGAGATGATTATGCTATATGTGTCCAGATGCCACCAAGTGGCTTTCAGGTGAGTCTTAGCCTGTCGAAAGGGTCATCTACGTGAATCACATGTATTCGATAAATTGACCCATAATCCTGGTTCTAATTGTAGACGAGCGCCGTTGTATAAATTCTCCATGATCACAGATGAAACGGTCGTCCTATTAAAATTCAATCTACACACTTTCATCTTATGCATGAGTCATCTCCAAATAAATTTATAATTATAATGCCCCGAGGATATTACGTTTTATTCATACAAAAACCTTAAAGGTCACATCATCAGGAAGAGAATATGGATACAGAAGGTCAAGGGGGCGGACATACTGCATGGGGGCCGAAGTGGAAGGGAGAACTCAGCCGAACTGCGTAGATCTCAGGATGCCACACTCGGACTCAGGACATTGTTGTGCTAAGTAGGCACCTTTGTATTTTCTTAATTATTTTCTTTCCTTGAAGTGTGTTTTTTTTCCCAGGATTCACACTCACAACCTATAGCAGATACTTTGGCTAATTATAGGGGAGTTTCTCGGCCTAAAAATCTAAATAGGATACTATACTTTATCTTTTCATGCATTTTATACTGGTACCCAGAGATACATCACTACATACCAATATATCTCTAGATAACTGGAAATTAGGGGTAAAATAAATGTCACATTTTTTTTCAATGAA
Source organism: Ranitomeya variabilis (assembly GCF_051348905.1). Lineage (NCBI taxonomy): Eukaryota > Metazoa > Chordata > Amphibia > Anura > Dendrobatidae > Ranitomeya > Ranitomeya variabilis. Next base: position 434,591,544 of record NC_135233.1, read on the forward strand.
ATTACTAAAATATAATGATCACTTTTTTAATAACATGGACATATTTGGTATCTCTGTAATTGTACCAAACCGTATATTACAGTGAACAGATAATTTATAATAATTGGTAAATGACCCCCCCACAAAAAAAAGTTTATACAAATGTAATGCCTGTATATGTGTTTCGCCAATTTGCAATTGAAAAATAAAGTCAGTTTGTCTCGAAAAATAACCAGATGTAATATACCGCAGCTCATAGAAAAAAACAAGTTATAACTATGAATGAATGATTGAATAAAAAATAATTTAATTAATTAATTTAAAAAAATGCCTGGCCGCCTGAAGCTTGTCACAAAAATGTCAGTGTGCATGTGTGTTTTGTACGTCTGTATTTTATATATGGCTGTTTTTTGTACTATTAGCGGATTTTCCACATGGGTGTCCATTGTGAACATATTGTACATATACATTATATTTGTCCAGGACATAGGCAGCTTCACCTAATGGAGGGGTATGCCCACATACAAACCCTGAACAGGGGTACAAATATTTTTTTCTGCTTAATTATTGCCTAAATCTATACATGCCTTACATATTTTATATAGAGGAAAGATAAATCTATTGCAGCACATGTAGCGTTACCCATACCTCTTCCTACAGTCCTTTTTGTAATCCCATAGAATAATAGTATTCCTAGTAAATATTCTCACCTGCTAAAATACTCCTTCATGGCCTCCATACAGCATGATGCCTCCCCATGCAATAAATCACTCCCATAATGCTTGTCCACACATATGATGCTTCAAAGATGCCCTGAAAATATAGTGACTCTCAAATACAGTACAATACCATCACAGTGCCTCCCCCACACAGTATGGTGTCCCCTCTATGGTTTTCCTCACACAGTGTTACCTCTCCCACACACTATGATGCTTTAATAGTGCCTCCGACACACAGGATGATGCCCCTACAGTGCCCTCACACAATATGATGTTCAAAAAGTGTCTCCCCCACATAGTATGATGTCCCCACTGTGGTGTTCCTCACACAGTATGTTGTCTCCCCCACAGAGTGTGATGATGCGTTTACAGTGCCTCCCCCCACACAGTATGATGTCCCCACTGTGCTTTTCCTTACACATTATGATCCCTTCCACAACACAGTATGGTGCCATTGCAGTGCCTCACCCACATAGTATGATGTCCCAACTGTGGTTTTATGTTGTCTCCCCTACAGAGTATGATGATGCTTTTACAGTGCCTCCCCCTACACAGTATGATGCCATTGCAGTGCCTCCCCTTACATAGTATGATGTCCTAACTGTGCTTTTCCTCACACAGTATGTTGCCTCACTCCACAGAGTTTGATGCCATTAACGTGCCTCACCCCATACACTATGATGCTATTGCAGTGCCTCTCCCATACAGTTTGATACCTGTTAAGTATCTCACATAACACAGTATGATGCTCCTACAGTGCCCCCACACAATACGATGTTCACAAAGAGCCTCCCCCACACAGTATGTTGCCCCCACAGTGCCTCTGCCCAGAGAATGTTGGCCTATTAGTGCCTCCCCTTCACAGTATAATGCCCCCAAAGTGCCTTTCCCACATATTATAATGCCCCCATAGTGCTGTTACACAGTATAATGCTCTCACAGTGCCTCTCCTCACAGTAAATTGCCACCCACTAGGGTTGAGCGACCTTTACATTTATAGGATCGGGTCGGGTTTCACGAAAATCGTCGGGTCGAGTGAAATCAGCCGATCCTATAAAAAAGTCGGGGTCGGGGTCGGCCGAAACTCGAAACCCAATGCAGTGCATTGGGTTTCCAATGGTTCCCAGGGTCTGAAGGAGCGGAAACTCTCCTTCAGGCCCTGGGATCCATATTTAAGTGTAAAATAAAGAATTAAAATAAAAAATATCGCCATACTTACCCTCTGATGCGCCCTGGTACTAAGCGGGGACCTTCCTTCCTTAGAATCAGCCTTCCAGGACCTTGCGGTGACGTCGCGGTGACGTCGCGGCTTTTGATTGGTCGCGCGGCCGCCCATGTGACCGCTCGCGCGACCAATCACAAGCCGCGACGTCACCGTGACGTCACCGAAGGTCCTGGAAGGGCTGATTCTTAGGAAGGAAGGCTGCCGGAAAGAAGCCGAGGGTTAGTATATTCCTATTAGGTATATACTCACCCTCGGACGCGCCCTGCTTCTTTCCGGAAGCCTTCCTTCCTAAGAATCAGCCCTTCCAGGACCTTCGGTGACGTCACGGTGGCGTCGCGGCTTGTGATTGGTCGCGCGAGCGGTCACATGGGCGGCCCAGCAACCAATCACAAGCCGCGACGTCACCGCGACGTCACCGCAAGGTCCTGGAAGGCTGATTCTAAGGAAGGAAGGTTCCCGCTTAGTACCAGGGCGCATCAGAGGGTAAGTATAGTGATATTTTTTATTTTAATTCTTTATTTTACACTTAAATCTGAATTCCGATACCAATTCCCGATATCTTAAACATATCGGGAATCGGTATCGGAATTCCGATTCCAGATTCAGAAGATCGCCGACTTCATGGCCGACCCCACACAGGGGTCGGGTCGGGTTTCATGAAACCCGACTTTGCCAAAAGTCGGCGACTTCTGAAAATTGCCGACCCGTTTCGCTCAACCCTACCGCCCACTAATTATGATGCCCCCACAGTGCCTCCCACACAGTATGTTGAGCCCCCACAGTGCTTCCCCCACACAGTGTGATGCCTATACATTGTCTACCCAAACAGTAAAATGCCTGTACATTGTCTACCCACACAGTATGATGCCTGTACATTGTCAACCCACACAGTATGATGCCTGTGCAGCGCCCCAGAGTCCTGGTCATTGCAGTATTGTCGCTCTCCCACCAGGGGGAGTGATGGTATGTCTGATGGCACTAAAGGAGTTCACCTGACCAGGTATCACAGTCACACACTACACTTCACACTCCGGCCACCAGGGGGAGCAAAAGGTTCTATCTATTAGGCCACTCCTCACACTCGGGTAAAACTGGGGGTTGGATAGGAAGTTAGTCAGAAAGCTGCCTGGGTGAGACCCAGAGAAGACCTGTTAGGCAGACAGGGAGAGAAGGAGGAACATCTGAGCTGCAGACAGAGGTCCCTGTCAGGGGTGGGATCCTGACAGAGACTTAGCAAGAGATAGATTGTTACGGAGCTGCGCCTGCACCTCATTGCGGCAGCATCCTAAGAAAGGACAAGAAGCAAAGTATATCGTGAAGAAGTGAGAAACGAGATCACAGCACAAGGAGATAATACCAGGAGGAGTCCTGCCTTAAGGTCGGCAACATCCTTCTAAGGCGCGTAGCCGGTGGCCGGAACACTGAGGGAGTAATAGGTTCTACGCATTACTTCAAACAATGGAAGGACAGTTAATTCCAAGTTGGCTGCCCAACCTTTAACCTAATGAAGACAAAGGAGGCAAATTGTGGGAGAGGGGCGTCTCTAGGGTCCCTATAAAACAGCTCCAGGCCTACCCCGTCATACGAGTCATCCTATCCATATCATCTGGGGGACGTAGAGAGAGAATATTAGAAACATACAAGATAGTTGTGAGGACTATCACGTGGTGCTCAGCAGGGAAGTACGACAACACACAGGCGCTAGTAGGAAGGCTACTGATTTCCACCTGCAAAGGGAACTCTGGATGTGCCTTCGGACCGGCCGGATTCAGCCAGCCCTGTTAGCAGTGCTCTGGATTGAGGATGCTGAAGTCTTCAGTAAAAGGTAAAGAGACTGCAACCTTTGTGTCCTCGTTATTCATTGCTTTCTCCAACATCCACCATTACCACCTACACTTCAAGGGAAGCCCTGGGGACATACTTCACCTGTGGGAAGGTATAACATCTAGCTGCCATTCCATCACCCCAGCGGACCCCTAGCAGCGTCGGTCACCCTGATCGAACACCACAGGTGGCATCACGAACACTTGACAAACTTCACCTTTAAATTGGGCGCCCCTTAGCAGGGCCATGGACTGGGTCGGGCCACCGTGACATCCCCAGAAACGAGACAGAGGGACCCGGTACCGAGTACCCCGCTGTCCTGCGCCTGGGGGTGATCCAAATTTTGGCGTCATGAACTGGATCTACTTAAGCCTGAGAAATCGGGTCATGTGTGCCTTAGAAGTGTGCCAGAATTGTGCTTGAACTGTGATTTGTTTAGAGACTGTGTATTGCTATTTGCCGCCAAAAATTCCCGCCAAACCACCGCCATTACAGCGCCATGAGGAGCGCGGGAGAAGAAGAAGGGCGTTGAGTTGTGGGCATGAACAAAGTGAGAAGCGCGAAGAACAATGGCCGCCCAGTCTAAATATTTCTGTACCTTGAGGACGTGTCCATCAGCAGCTGAGATCCGCCTCCTGATCCTCAACGGAGGGCGGAGGCAAAGAAAGCGAAACCAACCATGAAGGAGAGAGCGGGAAAAGGACAAAGAAGAAGTCAGCCACGTGGACGACGCCATGGCCAGCCACCAGGAGCCGGAGCGTGGGGTCGGAGCAGAGGACTCCCCCAGCTACCCGGAGAGGCACCGTAACCAGGCCTCCGCCGCTGATGTTGATTTACTGCAGGCCGGCATGGAAGAGCTCAGCGACCAACTCCTGCGGATGCAGCTGAGCACTGAGGCCGGGTGGAAGAAGACCTTCATCGGGAGCCTCACCAGACACCTGTCGGCAGCCTCATCTGGTCCGGAGCAGGAAAGAAGTTCCAGCGCTCCAAAGCCAGAAAGCAAGGCCCTGCCGGAAAGCGAGATGCTGCAAACAGAGATGACAACATCACAGCACAAGGCTGTTATGATCCGGTGACCTTGGAGCCGCATGAGACTTTCTCAGGAGTAGGTGGAACCTGTACTGACCGCAAACCCTAAACTGTCACCGCAACTAGAAGTAGCCGTGGGGTGTACCTAACACATCCTAGACACCTCGACACAGCCGGAGGACTAAATACCCCTATAGATGGAAATGGGAATTCTACCTTGCCTCAGAGCAGAACCCCAAAGGATAGGCAGCCCCCCACAAATATTGACTGTGAGTATTAGAGGAAAGACACATGCAGGCAGAAATCAGGATTTAGCAAAAGAGGCCACACTAGCTAAATAGGAAAGGATAGGACAGAATACTAAGCGGTCAGTATTAAAACCCTAAAAATATCCACAGCAGATAATACAAAAATTCCACCATCTAACTAAAGACATGGAATGTATATCTGCTTCTCCTGAGAATCCAACTTGACTGAAATATCCAAACACAGTCTAAGCTGGACAAGAAAAAACATTGAATAGTACTGAATTGTAAAGCACACAGCATGTGTGCTGTAGAAACAAAACCAGACACTTATCTTTGCTGATTTGGCAGCAGGGCAGGAGGAACCAGACAGAGATGCAAAACCTCCAAGAACAATGGACAACTGGCAAGGGCTAATGAATCCTGCACACCTAAATATCCCAGTCAGAGCTGCAATCAGCAGGGACACCTGCCCAGGATTGCAACCCAGGGACAACTGCATTACTACCAACAACCACCGGAGGGAACCCAAGAGCAGAATTCACAACACAAGGCCCCGCAACCAGCGTTCCAGACCCCAGCGGAGACAGAGCAGACCGGCACCGGAGGGACCGCATCTGAAGCAGGTATGAAGAACGACCCTGCCCTGATGACCGACACCTGTTATGGTTCTCAATGGCAAGAGAACATAGCCCAGCAAACATTAGAACTAGCTCTTGGAAGGATGGAACTAAACTGACCATGAACTAAACCTGCCGCACAACTAACAGTAGCCGGGTAGCGTAGCCTGCGTTTTATCCCTAGACGCCCAGCGCCGGCCGGAGGACTAACTAATCCTGGCAGAGGAAAATATAGTCCTGGCTCACCTCTAGAGAAATTTCCCCGAAAGGCAGACAGAGGCCCCCACAAATATTGGCGGTGATTTTAGATGAAATGACAAACGTAGTATGAAAATAGGTTTAGCAAAATTGAGGTCCGCTTACTAGATAGCAGGAAGACAGAAAGGGCACTTTCATGGTCAGCTGAAAACCCTATCAAAACACCATCCTGAAATTACTTTAAGACTCTAGTATTAACTCATAACATCAGAGTGGCAATTTCAGATCACAAGAGCTTTCCAGACACAGAAACGAAACTACAGCTGTGAACTGGAACAAAATGCAAAAGCAAACAAGGACTAAAGTCCAACTTAGCTGGGAGTTGTCTAGCAGCAGGAACATGCACAGAAAGGCTTCTGATTACAATGTTGACCGGCATGGAAGTGACAGAGGAGCAAGGCTAAATAGCGACTCCCACATCCTGATGGAAACAGGTGAACAGAGAGGATGATGCACACCAGTTCAATTCCACCAGTGGCCACCGGGGGAGCCCAAAATCCAATTTCACAACAGACACCACTCCAGCGACTGCTAGTGCCACAGCTGCTGACTCCGTTCCAGTGACTGATCTTGCAGCAGCCGCTACCTCTGCTGCAGCAAATGCCCATACTCAAGCTACGCAGACCTCCATTGCTGCACATGACTTAACCATATGTAGCGCCCCCACTGCCGCAGGGCCGAGGGGTACCCGGTACCGGGCCTCTGAGTCTCTGTTCTGGGGTTGTCACGGTGGCTAGACCCGGTCCGTGACACTGCTGAGGGGCGTACAATAAAGGTGACAGGGAATGGTGTGCGTGATGGTGATGATGTTGTCATGGTGCGGTGCAGGTTGCAGTAAATAACGAGGACACCAGGTTGCAGTCTCTTTACCTCTTTACTGAAGGCTTCAGGGTCCTCAATCCGGAATACGGTTAACTGGGCTGCGCAAGCCTGGTCGGTCCGATGGCACCTCCAGAGTTCCCTTTGCAGGTGGAAATCTGTGCCTACCTGCTAGCGCTTGTGTGTTGTAGTCCTTCCCTGCTGAGCACCACGGGATAGTCCTCACAACTGTTGTGTCTGTTTCTCGTGTTCCCTCACAACTCGATTCTGATGTTCTTCCACGTCCCCCAGATCTTATGGTTAGGACGCATCCGTATGACGGGGAGGCTCAGAGCTATTCCGGGACTCTAGCGTCGCCCCACTCCTTTTGTTACCCCCCTGTGTCTTCCTAGGTCAATTGGGTGAGACAGCCCGCCTCTAACTGACTGTCCTGCCGTAGGTTTGAAGTTTGGCTTGGAGGTCTATACTTCCTCGGCGTTCCGGCCACCGGTTATGCGCCTCAATAGGATGTTGCCTCATCTTACAGCACGACTCCTACTGGTATTCTCCTTGTTGCGTTGATCTCGTTTCTCACTCAGCACAATAAACCTCGCTTCTTATCCTTTCTTGGGGTACCGCCGCTATATCGTGCAGGCGCGGTCCCGTAACGTTCTTTCTGGTTGCTAGGCCTCTGTCAGGATCCCACCCCTGACAGGGACCCCTCTGAATCTTCCCCCTACAACACCCTCTGCCACAAGGTGTTGCCTGGTTCCAACCCAGTCAGCTTTCTCTTCTAACTTCCTGCCTAACCCCCAGTTTTACCAGATTGTGAGGAGTGGCCAAATGAATAGAACCCTTAGCTCCCCCTGGAGGCCAGACTGTGAAGTGTATTGGTGTCTGTGATACCTGGTCAGATGAACTCCTTCAGTGCCATCAGACGTACCATAGAAAATAAAAAATTGGGGGGAAAAGATAATTTTTGCGAAATAATATGATTTTTTATTTTTACGGTTTTGCATTATAAACTTCTGTGAAGCACTTGGTGGGTCAAAGTGCTCACCACACATCTAGATAAGTTCCTTAGGGGGTCTACTTTCCAAAATGGTGTCACTTGTGGGGGGTTTCAATGTTTAGGCACATCAGGGGCTCTCCAAACGCAACATGGCGTCCCATCTCAATTCCAGTCAATTTTGCATTGAAAAGTCAAATGGCGCTCCTTCGCTTCTGAGCTCTGTCATGAGCCCAAACAGTAGTTTACCCCCACATATGGGGTATCGGCGTACTCAGGAGAAATTGTACAACATCTTTTGGGGTCCATTTTCTCCTGTTACCCTTGGTAAAATAAAACAAATTGGAGCTGAAATAAATTTTGTGTGGAAAAAAAGTTAAATGTTCATTTTTGTTTAAACGCTACAAAAATTCCTGTGAAACACCTGAAGGGTTAATAAACTTCTTGAATGTGGTTTTGAGCACCTTGAGGGGTGCAGTTTTTAGAATGGTGTCACACTTGGGTATTTTCTACCATATAGACCCCTCAAAATGACTTCAAATGAGATGTGGTCCCTAAAAAAAATGGTGTTGTAAAAATGAGAAATTGCTGGTCAACTTTTAACCCTTATAACTCCCTAACAAAAAAAAATGTTGGTTCCAAAATTGTGCTGATGTAAAGTAGACATGTGGGAAATGTTACATATTAAGTATTTTGTGTGACATATCACTGTGATTTAATTGCATAAAAATTCAAGTTTGGAAAATTGCGAAATTTTCAAAATTTTCGCCCAATTTCCGTTTTTTTTTCAAAAATAAACGCAGGTAATATCAAAGAAATTTTACCACTATCATGAAGTATAATATGTCATGAGAAAACAATGTCAGAATCACCAGGATCTGTTGAAGCGTTCCAGAGTTATAACCTCCGAAATGGACAGTGGTCAGAATTGTAAAAATTGGCCTGGTCATTAACGTGCAAACCACCCTTGGGGGTGAAGGGGTTAAAGGAAAAGTTTGCACTTAGTAGATTGTAGATAGCATACCCGTATGGGTAATAACAGTTATTCATAGTTAATTAATAAGTGTTATTTAAATCTTAAGCACAATGTAAATATGTTTTTGTTTGCAACGTTCAAGTGTCCTCACCTCCCATAAAGGGAAGCACTGTTATATTTACTTGTTTACAGCATTCCAATAAATTTGTATGTCTTTTGCTGACATGTATTGTTGTTCTTCTTTTCCCAGTCTGGGAGTACTGGATTTAACGGGGGGGGGGGAGTGCAGCGCCCCAGAGTCCTGGTCGTTGCAGTATTGTCGCTCTCCCACTAGGGGGAGTGATGGTACGTCTGATGGCACTAAAGGAGTTCACCTGACCAGGTATCACAATCACACACTACACTTTACACTCCGGCCACCAGGGGGAGCAAAAGGTTCTATCTATTAGGCCACTCCTCACACTCGGGTAAAACTGGGGGTTGGATAGGAAGTTAGTCAGAAAGCTGCCTGGGTGAGACCCAAAGAAGACCTGTCAGGCAGACAGGGAGAGGAGGAGCATCTGAGCTGCAGACAGAGGTCCCTGTCAGGGGTGGGATCCTGACAGAGACTTAGCAAGAGATAGAACGTTACGGAGCTGCGCCTGCACCTCATTGCGGCAGCATCCTAAGAAAGGACAAGAAGCGAAGTATATCGTGGAGAAGTGAGAAACGAGATCACAGCACAATGAGATAATACCAGGAGGAGTCCTGTCTTAAGACCGGCAACATCCTTCTGAGGCGCGTAGTCGGTGGCCGGAACACCGAGGGAGTAATAGGCTCTACGCATTACTTCAAACAACGGCAGGACAGTTAATTCCAAGTTGGCTGCCCAACCTTTAACCTAATGAAGACAACGGAGGCAAATTGTGGGAGAGGGGCGTCTCTAGGGTCCCTATAAAATAGCTCCAGGCCTACCCCGTCATACGGGTCATCCACTCCATATCATCTGGGGGACGCAGAGAGAGAATATTAGAAACATACAAGACAGTTGTGAGTAGTGTTGAGCATTCCGATACCGCAAGTATCGGGTATCGGCCGATATTTGCTGTATCGGAATTCCGATACCGAGTTCTGATATTTTTGTGATATCGGAAATCGGAATCGGAAGTTCCCAGTGTATGGTTCCCAGGGTCTGGAGGAGAGGAGACTCTCCTTCAGGCCCTGGGATCCATATTCATGTAAAAAATAAAGAATTAAAATAAAAAATATGGATATACTCACCCCTCCGGTGGCCCCTAGACCTTAGCGATGTAACCGGCAGCCTCCGTTCCTAAGAATGCAGTGAGTTTAGGACCTGCGATGACGTCGCGGCTTGTGAATGGTCGCGTGAGCGGTCACATGAGTGGTCACGCGACCAATCACAAGCCACGATGTCATCGAAGGTCCTTCACTCCTCATTCTTAGGAACGGAGGCTGCCGGTTACATCGCTAAGGTCCAGGGGCCGCCGGAGGGGTGAGTATATCCATATTTTTTATTTTAATTCTTTATTTTTTACATGAATATGGATCCCAGGGCCTGAAGGAGAGTTTCCTCTCCTTCAGACCCTGGGAACCATCCAGGATAGCTTCCGATACTTGTGTCCCATTGACTTGCATTGGAATCGGGTATCGGTATCGGCGATATCCGATATTTTTTGGATATCGGCCGATCCCATCCGATACCGATACCTTTGAGTATCGGAAGGTATCGCTTAACACTAGTTGTGAGGACTATCACGTGGTGCTCAACAGGGAAGTACTACAACACACAGGCGCTAGTAGGAAGGCTACTGATTTCCACCTGCAAAGGGAACTCTGGTTGTGCCTTCGGACCGGCCGGATTCAGCCAGCCCTGTTAGCAGTGCTCTGGATTGAGGACGCTGAAGTCTTCAGTAAAAGGTAAAGAGACTGCAACCTTTGTGTCCTCATTATTCATTGCGTCCTCCAACATCCACCAGTACCACCTACACTTTAAGGGAAGCCCTGGGGACATTCTTCACCTGTGGGAAGGTATAACATCTAGCTGCCATTCCATCACCCCAGCGGACCCCTAGCAGCGTCGGTCACCCTGATCGAACACCACAGGTGGCGTCACGAACACTTGACAAACTTAACCTTTAAATTGGGCGCCCCTTAGCAGGGCCATGGACCGGGTCGGACCATCGTGACATCCCCAGAACTGAGACAGAGAGACCCGGTACCGAGTACCCCGCTGTCCTGCGCCTGGTGGCGATCCAAATTTTGGCATCACGAACTGGATCTACTTAAGCCTGAGAAATCGGGTCATGTGTGCCTTAGAAGTGTGCCAGAATTGTGCTTGAACTGTGATTTGTTTAGAGACTGTTTATTGCCATTTGCCGCCAAAAATTCCCGCCAAACCACCGCCATTACAGCGCCATGAGGAGCGCGGGAGAAGAAGAAGGGCATGGAGTTGTGGGCGTGAACGAAGTGAGAAGCGCGAAGAACAATGGCCGCCCAGTCTAAATATTTCTGTACCTTGAGGACGTGTCCGTCAGCAGCTGAGATCCGCCTCCTGATCCTCAACGGAGGGCAAGAAAGCGAAACCACCCACGAAGGAGAGAGCGGGAAAAGGACAAAGAAGAAGTCAGCCACGTAAACGACGCCATGGCCAGCCACCAGGAGCCGGAGCGTGGGGTCGCAGCAGAGGACTCCCCCAGCTACCCGGAGAGGCACCGTAACCAGGCCTCCGCCGCTGATGCTGATTTCCTGCAGGCCGGCGTGGAAGTGCTCAGCAACCAACTCCTGCGGACGCAGCTGAGCACTGAGGCCGGGTGGAAGAAGACCTTCATCGGGAGCCTCACCAGACACCTGTCGGCAGCCTCGTCTGGTCCGGAGCAGGAAAGAAGTACCAGGGCTTCGAAGCCAGAAAGCAAGGCCCTGCCAGAAAGCGAGATGCTGCAAACAGAGATGACAAAGTCACAGCACAAGGCCCCGCAACCAGCGTTCCAGACCCCAGTGGAGACAGGGCAGACCGGCACCGGAGGGACCACATCTGAAGCAGGTATGAAGAACGACCCTGCCCTGATGACCGACACCACTCCAGCGACTGCTAGTGCCACAGCTGCTGACTCCGTTCCAGTGACTGATCTTGCAGCAGCCGCTACCTCTGCTGCAGCAAATGCCCATACTCAAGCTACGCAGACCTCCATTGCTGCACATGACTTAACCATATGTAGCGCCCCCACTACCGCAGGGCCGAGGGGTACCCGGTACCGGGCCTCTGAGTCTCTGTTCTGGGGTTGTCACGGTGGCTAGACCCGGTCCATGACAGTGCTGAGGGGCGTACAATAAAGGTGACAGGGATAGGTGTGCGTGATGGTGATGATGTTGTCGTGGTGCGGTGCAGGTTGCAGTAAATAACGAGGACACCAGGTTGCAGTCTCTTTACCTCTTTACTGAAGGCTTCAGGGTCCTCAATCCGGAATACGGTTAACTGGGCTACGCAGACCTCCATTGCTGCGCATGACTTAACCGTACATGAAAGACGGATTAACGGCGTTTATCCAGCACTGGGTGTGACCCTGGACCTCACCCTTCCCAGGCAAAGAAGGGTTAAGTGCCAGGTGCAGCCCTGGAAGCCGTCCAACTAAACCTCTGAAACCTGAAACTGTAAATAGTTAACTGTTTTCCTGTTTTTGCTGCTTTAAACCTGTTCAGGGTTATGTCTCTTAAAGGGATCCCTTTGTTGACCCGGGATCCCTATTGTTTCTAGTTTGCACCAAGTTCATCACTGTTTTGCCAAAGAACATTGGAATCATGAACTGCACATGATTACAAACTGCTTGTACATAGTTTGCACCTTCTTAAAGGTGCTCCCTACTGGTTTTACAAAAAGAAGAGCTTTTTGAAGAAACTGTTCCTGATTACAGCGTGAAAGTTCTTACTTTGAACTGACTTGCAAATTGATGGTTTGCACTACCTCAGAAGAGACTTGGTTCCCCCTTAAAGGGAATGTTCATTTGTTGCACTTAGCCTAAAACATGATAATGTTGCCTTAAGAAAGTTAAATGGTGATAATGTTTTACATAGTAGTAGTATGTAGTTAGTCAGCTAGTAATAAGAAATGTTTAATGACATACTTTAGAGATTGAGGACCGGAGAAAGTTGAAAGCCGAATTTCAATAAAGTGAACCCGTAGGGGTTAGTGAGTCCTCCAGAGAGCCATAGATAGATGGTTGATAGACCTTGCACTTAGAGAAATGAAGAAAATGTTGATTTATACTGTAGAGTTTTATAGCATGCCTTTAGTGGGTATACACCCTTAACTCCTTTCTGCCATTGGGCGTACTATTCCGTCCATGTGGGGTGGGCCCTACTTCCCAAGGACAGAATAGTACGTCCAGCGCGATCGGCCGCGCTCACGGGGGGAGCGCGGCCGATCGCAGCCGGGTGTCAGCTGCCTTTCGCAGCTGACATCCGGCACTATGTGCCAGGAGCGGTCACGGACCGCCCCGGCACATTAACCCCCGGCACACCGCGATCAAACATGATCGCGGTGTGCCGGCGGTACAGGGAAGCATCGCGCAGGGAGGGGGCTCCCTGCGGGCTTCCGTGAGACCCCCGGAGCAACGCGATGTGATCGCGTTGCTGCGAGGGTCTCTTACCTCCTATCCCTGCAGGCCCCGGATCTAAAATGGCCACGGGGCTGCCTCCGGGTCCTGCAGGGATTACTTCCGGGTGCAGACCAGGCTCTGGTAAGCCTGCTGCGCTGTAACTCAAATCGGTGATCTGACAGAGTGCTGTGCAAACTGTCAGATCAGCGATCTGTGATGTCCCCCCGGGACAAAGTGAAAAAGTAAAAAAAAAAATTTCCACATGTGTAAAAAAAATATAAAAAAAAAATCCTAAATAAATAAATAATTAAAAAAAATTATTCCCATAAATACATTTCTTTATCTAAATAAAAAAAAATCAAACAATAAAAGTACACATATTTAGTATCGCCGCGTCCGTAACGACCCCACTTATAAAACTATATCACTAGTTAACCCCTTCAGTGAACACCGTAAAAAAAAAAAAAAAAACGAGGCAAAAAACAACGCTTTATTCTCATACCGCCAAACAAAAAGAAGAATAGCACGCGATCAAAAAGACGGATATAAATAACCATGGTACCGCTGAAAACATCATCTTGTTCCGCAAAAAACGATCTGCCATACAGCATCATCAGCAAAAAAATAAAAAAGTTATAGTCCTCAGAATAAAGCGATGCCAAAATAATTATTTTTTCTATAAAATAGTTTTTATCGTATGAAGGCGCCAAAACATAAAAAAATGATATAAATGAGGTATCGCTGTAATCGTACTGACCCGAAGAATAAAACTGCTTTATCAATTTTACCAAACGCGGAACGCCTCCCCCAAGAGAAATTCATGAATAGCTGGTTTTTGGTCATTCTGCCTCACAAAAATCAGAATAAAAAGCAATCAAAAAATCTCCTGTGCCCGAACATGTTACCAATAAAAACGTCAACTCGTCCCGCAAAAAACAAGACCTCACATGACTCTGTGGACCAAAATATGGAAAAATTATAGCTCTCAAAATGTGGTAACGCAAAAAATATTTTTTGCAATAAAAATCGTTTTTCAGTGTGTGACGACTGCCAATCATAAAAATCCACTAAAAACCCGCTATAAAAGTAAATCAAACCCCCCTTCATCACCTGCTTAGTTAGGGAAAAATTTAAAAAATTTAAAAAATGTATTTATTTCTATTTTCCCATTAGGGTTAGGGTTAGGGCTAGGGTTAGGGCTAGGGTTAGGGCTAGCGTTAGGGTTAGGGCTAGGGTTAGGGCTAGGGTTAGGGCTAGGGTTAGGGCTAAGGTTAGGGTTAGGGCTAGGGTTAGGGCTAGGGTTAGGGCTAGGGCTAGGGTTATGGCTAGGGTTAGTGTTGGGGCTAGGGTTGGGGCTAGGGTTAAGGCTACATTTAGTGTTGGGGCTAAAGTTAGGGTTAGGGTTGGGGCTAAAGTTAGGGTTAGGGTTTGGATTACATTTACGGTTGGGAATAGGGTTGGGATTAGGGTTAGGGGTGTGTCTGGGTTAGAGGTGTGGCTAGGGTTACCATTGGGATTAGGGTTAGGGGTGTGTTTGGATTAGGGTTTCAGTTATAATTGGGGGGTTTCCACTGTTTAGGCACATCAGGGGCTCTCCAAACGCGACATGGCGTCCGATCTCAATTCCAGCCAATTCTGCGTTGAAAAAGTAAAACAGTGCTCAGTCCCTTCCGAGCTCTCCCGTGCGCGCAAACAGGGGTTTACCCCAACATATGGGGTATCAGCGTACTCGGAACACATTGGAGAACAACTTTTAGGGTACAATTTCTCCTGTTACCCTTTGGAAAATACAAAACTAGGGGCTAAAAAATAATTTTTGTGGAAAATTTTTTTTTTTTTATTTGCATGGCTCTGCGTTATAAACTGTAGTGAAACACTTGGGGGTTCAAAGCTCTCACAACACATCTAGATGAGTTCCTTAGGGGGTCTACTTTCCAAAATGGTGTCACTTGTGTTTTTTTTTACTGTTTAGGTACATGTTGTGAAATTGGATTCTGGGCTCCCCCGGTGGCCACTTGTGGAATTGTACTTGTGTGCATCATTCCCTCTGTTCACCTGCTCCTATCAGGATGTGGGAGTCGCTATATAACCTTGCTCCTCTGTCAGTTTCATGCCGGTCAACAATGTAATCAGAAGCCTTTCTGTGCATGTTCCTGCTACTAGACAACTCCCAGCTAAGTTGGACTTTTGTCCTTGTGTGTTTTTGCATTTTGTTCCTGTTCACAGCTGCTGTTTCGTTACTGTGTCTGGAAAGCTCTTGTGAGCGGAAATTGCCACTCTGGTGTTATGAGTTAATGCTAGAGTCTTAAAGTAATTTCTGGATGGTGTTTTGATAGAGTTTTCTGCTGACCATGAAAGTGCCCTTTCTGTCTTCTTGCTATCTAGAAAGCGGACCTCGATTTTTGCTAAACCTATTTTCATACTACGTTTGTCATTTCATCTAAAATCACCGCCAATAT
Organism: Ranitomeya variabilis; assembly: GCF_051348905.1. Lineage (NCBI taxonomy): Eukaryota > Metazoa > Chordata > Amphibia > Anura > Dendrobatidae > Ranitomeya > Ranitomeya variabilis. The sequence continues at coordinate 434,607,277 of NC_135233.1, forward strand.
ATGTGGGGGCCTCTGTCTGCCTTTTGGGAAAATTTCTCTAGAGGTGAGCCAGGACTGTCTTTTCCTCTGCTAGGATTAGGTAGTTCTCCGGCTGGCGCTGGGCATCTAGGGATAAAAAAACGTAGGCATGCTACCCGGCCACTTCTAGTTGTGCGGCAGGTTTAGTTCATGGTCAGTATAGTTTCCATCTTCCAAGAGCTAGTTCTCATATATGCTGGGCTATGTTCTCTCGCCATTGAGAATCATGACAGTTTGACCGGACCAAAAAAAAGGGTTAAATTACTGGCTGAGAAAGGAGAGAAAAAAGAAGTCTGCTACAATTTTTTTTTTTTTTTCCTCTAGTTCTGAGTGTGCTCTTAATTGAATCACTTGCTAGTCTGCCTATACTGCAGCCTTCCTCTCTTTCTCTCCTTCTAATCCTTGAATGGCTCTGTGTTCACCTGTTTCAAATGGATCTTCAGAGTGTAGCTACAGGTTTGAATAATCTCGCCACAAAGGTACAAAATTTGCAAGATTTTGTTGTTCATGCACCTATGTCTGAGCCTAGAATTCCTTTGCCTGAATTCTTCTCGGGGAATAGATCTCACTTTCAAAATTTTAAAAATAATTGCAAATTGTTTTTGTCCCTGAAGTCTCGCTCTGCCGGAGACCCTGCACAGCAGGTCAGGATTGTAATTTCCTTGCTCCGGGGCGACCCTCAAGACTGGGCTTTTGCATTGGCACCAGGGGATCCTGCGTTGCTCAATGTGGATGCGTTTTTTCTGGCCTTGGGGTTGCTTTATGAGGAACCTCATTTAGAGCTTCAGGCGGAAAAGGCCTTGATGTCCTTGTCTCAGGGGCAAGATGAAGCTGAAATATACTGCCAAAAATTCCGCAAATGGTCTGTGCTTACTCAGTGGAATGAGTGCGCCCTGGCGGCGATTTTCAGAGAAGGTCTCTCTGATGCCATTAAGGATGTTATGGTGGGGTTCCCTGTGCCTGCGAGTCTGAATGAGTCCATGACGATGGCTATTCAGATCGATAGGCGTCTGCGGGAGCGCAAACCTGTGCACCATTTGGCGGTGTCTACTGAGAAAACGCCAGAAAATATGCAATGTGATAGAATTCTGTCCAGAAGCGAGCGGCAGAATTTTAGACGAAAAAATGGGTTGTGCTTCTATTGTGGTGATTCAACTCATGTTATATCAGCATGCTTTAAGCGTACTAAGAAGCCTGACAAGTCTGTTTCAATTAGCACTTTACAGTCTAAGTTTATTCTATCTGTGACCCTGATTTGTTCTTTGTCATCTATTACCGCGGACGCCTATGTCGACTCTGGCGCTGCTTTGAGTCTTATGGATTGGTCCTTTGCCAAACGCTGTGGGTATGATTTGGAGCCATTGGAGGCTCCGATACCTCTGAAAGGGATTGACTCCACCCCATTGGCTAGTAATAAACCACAATACTGGACACAAGTGACTATGCGTGTTAATCCGGATCACCAGGAGGTTATTCGCTTTCTGGTGCTGTGTAATCTACATGATGTTTTGGTGCTGGGATTGCCATGGCTGCAATCTCATAACCCAGTCCTCGACTGGAGAGCTATGTCTGTGTTAAGCTGGGGATGTAAAGGAACTCATGGGGACGTACCTTTGGTTTCCATTTCATCATCTATTCCCTCTGAGATTCCTGAATTCTTGTCTGACTTTCGTGACGTTTTTGAAGAACCCAAGGTTGGTTCACTACCTCCGCACCGGGAGTGCGATTGTGCCATAGACTTGATTCCGGGTAGTAAATACCCTAAGGGTCGTTTATTTAATCTGTCTGTGCCTGAACACGCGGCTATGCGAGAATATATAAAGGAGTCCTTGGAAAAGGGACATATTCGTCCTTCGTCATCTCCCTTAGGAGCCGGTTTTTTCTTTGTGTCTAAGAAAGACGGCTCTTTGAGGCCGTGTATTGATTATCGACTTTTGAATAAAATCACGGTTAAATATCAATATCCGTTACCACTGCTTACTGATTTGTTTGCTCGTATAAAGGGGGCCAAGTGGTTCTCTAAGATTGATCTCCGTGGGGCGTATAATTTGGTGCGAATCAAGCAGGGGGATGAGTGGAAAACCGCATTTAATACGCCCGAGGGCCATTTTGAGTATTTGGTGATGCCTTTTGGTCTTTCAAATGCCCCTTCAGTCTTCCAGTCCTTTATGCATGACATTTTCCGCGATTATTTGGATAAATTTATGATTGTGTATCTGGATGATATTCTGATTTTTTCGGATGACTGGGACTCTCATGTCCAGCAGGTCAGGAGGGTTTTTCAGGTTTTGCGGTCTAATTCCTTGTGTGTGAAGGGTTCTAAGTGTGTTTTTGGGGTTCAAAAGATTTCCTTCTTGGGATACATTTTTTCCCCCTCTTCCATCGAGATGGATCCTGTCAAGGTTCAGGCTATTGGTGATTGGACGCAAGCCTCTTCTCTTAAGAGTCTTCAGAAATTTTTGGGCTTTGCTAACTTTTATCGTCGATTTATTGCTGGTTTTTCTGATGTTGTAAAACCATTGACTGATTTGACTAAGAAGGGTGCTGATGTTGCTGATTGGTCCCCTGATGCTGTGGAGGCCTTTCGGGAGCTCAAGCGCCGCTTTTCTTCCGCCCCAGTGTTGCGTCAGCCTGATGTTGCTCTTCCTTTTCAGGTTGAGGTCGACGCTTCTGAAATCGGAGCTGGGGCGGTGTTGTCGCAGAGAAGTTCCGACTGCTCCGTGATGAGACCTTGTGCTTTTTTTTCCCGTAAATTTTCGCCCGCCGAGCGGAATTATGATATTGGGAATCGGGAGCTTTTGGCCATGAAGTGGGCTTTTGAGGAGTGGCGTCACTGGCTTGAGGGGGCCAGACATCAGGTGGTGGTATTGACTGACCACAAAAATTTAATTTACCTTGAGTCTGCCAGGCGCCTGAATCCTAGACAGGCGCGCTGGTTGTTGTTTTTCTCTCGGTTTAATTTTGTGGTGTCTTACCTACCGGGTTCTAAGAATGTTAAGGCGGATGCCCTTTCTAGGAGTTTTGAGCCTGACTCCCCTGGTAATTCTGAGCCCACAGGTATCCTTAAAGATGGAGTGATATTGTCTGCCGTTTCTCCAGACCTGCGGCGGGCCTTGCAGGAGTTTCAGGCGGATAGACCTGATCGTTGCCCACCTGGTAGACTGTTTGTTCCTGATGATTGGACCAGTAGAGTCATCTCTGAGGTTCATTCTTCTGCGTTGGCAGGTCATCCTGGAATCTTTGGTACCAGGGATTTGGTGGCAAGGTCCTTCTGGTGGCCTTCCCTGTCACGAGATGTACGAGGCTTTGTGCAGTCTTGTGGCGTTTGTGCTCGGGCCAAGCCTTGTTGTTCTCGGGCTAGTGGATTGTTGTTACCCTTGCCTATCCCGAAGAGGCCTTGGACGCACATCTCGATGGATTTTATTTCGGATCTGCCTGTTTCTCATAAGATGTCTGTCATCTGGGTGGTGTGTGACCGTTTCTCTAAGATGGTCCATCTGGTTCCCTTGCCTAAGTTGCCTTCTTCTTCCGAGTTGGTTCCTCTGTTTTTTCAAAATGTTGTTCGTTTGCATGGTATTCTGGAGAATATCGTTTCTGACAGAGGTACCCAATTCGTGTCTAGATTTTGGCGGGCATTCTGTGCTAGGATGGGCATAGATTTGTCTTTTTCGTCTGCTTTCCATCCTCAGACTAATGGCCAGACCGAGCGGACTAATCAGACCTTGGAGACATATTTGAGGTGTTTTGTGTCTGCGGATCAGGATGATTGGGTTGCTTTTTTGCCTTTGGCGGAGTTCGCCCTCAATAATCGGGCCAGCTCTGCCACCTTGGTGTCCCCGTTTTTCTGTAATTCGGGGTTTCATCCTCGATTTTCCTCCGGTCAAGTGGAATCTTCGGATTGTCCTGGAGTGGATGCTGTGGTGGAGAGGTTGCATCAGATTTGGGGGCAGGTGGTGGACAATTTGAAGTTGTCCCAGGAGAAGACTCAGCTTTTTGCCAACCGCCGTCGTCGTGTTGGTCCTCGGCTTTGTGTTGGGGACTTGGTGTGGTTGTCTTCTCGTTTTGTCCCTATGAGGGTTTCTTCTCCTAAGTTTAAGCCTCGGTTCATCGGCCCGTACAAGATATTGGAGATTCTTAACCCTGTGTCCTTCCGTTTGGACCTCCCTGCATCCTTTTCGATTCATAATGTTTTTCATCGGTCATTGTTGCGCAGGTATGAGGTACCGGCTGTGCCTTCCGTTGAGCCTCCTGCTCCGGTGTTGGTTGAGGGTGAGTTGGAGTACGTTGTGGAAAAGATCTTGGACTCTCGTGTTTCCAGACGGAAACTCCAGTATCTGGTCAAATGGAAGGGATACGGTCAGGAGGATAATTCTTGGGTCACTGCCTCTGATGTTCATGCCTCCGATCTTGTCCGTGCCTTTCATAGGGCTCATCCTGATCGCCCTGGTGGTTCTGGTGAGGGTTCGGTGCCCCCTCCTTGAGGGGGGGGTACTGTTGTGAAATTGGATTCTGGGCTCCCCCGGTGGCCACTTGTGGAATTGTACTTGTGTGCATCATCCCCTCTGTTCACCTGCTCCTATCAGGATGTGGGAGTCGCTATATAACCTTGCTCCTCTGTCAGTTTCATGCCGGTCAACAATGTAATCAGAAGCCTTTCTGTGCATGTTCCTGCTACTAGACAACTCCCAGCTAAGTTGGACTTTTGTCCTTGTGTGTTTTTGCATTTTGTTCCTGTTCACAGCTGCTGTTTCGTTACTGTGTCTGGAAAGCTCTTGTGAGCGGAAATTGCCACTCTGGTGTTATGAGTTAATGCTAGAGTCTTAAAGTAATTTCTGGATGGTGTTTTGATAGAGTTTTCTGCTGACCATGAAAGTGCCCTTTCTGTCTTCTTGCTATCTAGAAAGCGGACCTCGATTTTTGCTAAACCTATTTTCATACTACGTTTGTCATTTCATCTAAAATCACCGCCAATATATGTGGGGGCCTCTGTCTGCCTTTTGGGAAAATTTCTCTAGAGGTGAGCCAGGACTGTCTTTTCCTCTGCTAGGATTAGGTAGTTCTCCGGCTGGCGCTGGGCATCTAGGGATAAAAAAACGTAGGCATGCTACCCGGCCACTTCTAGTTGTGCGGCAGGTTTAGTTCATGGTCAGTATAGTTTCCATCTTCCAAGAGCTAGTTCTCATATATGCTGGGCTATGTTCTCTCGCCATTGAGAATCATGACAGGTACATTAGGGGCTCTGCAAACGCAATGTGACGCCTGCAGACCATTGCATCTAAGTCTGCATTCCAAATGGCGCTCCATCCCTTCTGAGCCCTCCCATGCGCCCAAACGGTGGTTCCCCCCCACATATGGGGTATCAGCATACTCAGGACAAATTGGACAACAACTTTTGTGGTCCAATTTCTCCTGTTACCCTCGGGAAAATACAAAACTGGGGGCTAAAAAATAATTTTTATGGGAAAAAATGTTTGTTTTATTTTTACGGCTCTGCACTATAAACTTCTGTGAAGCACTTGGTGGGTCAAAGTGCTCACCACACCTCTAGATAAGTTCCTTAGGGGGTCTACTTTCCAAAATGGTGTCACTTGTGGGGGTTTTCAATGTTTAGGCACATCAGGGGCTCTCCAAACGCAACATGGCGTCCCATCTCAATTCCAGTCAATTTTGCATTGAAAAGTCAAATGGCGCTCCTTCGCTTCCGAGCTCTGTCATGCGCCCAAACAGTGGTTTACCCCCACATATGGGGTATCGGTGTACTCAGGACTAGGGTTGAGCGAAACGGGTCGTTCATTTTCAAAAGTCGCCGACTTTTGGCTAAGTCGGCGTCTCATGAAACCCGATCCGACCCCTGTGCTTGTCGGCCATGCGGTACGCGACTTTCGCGCCAAAGTCGCGTTTCAATGACGCGAAAAGCGCCATTTCTCAGCCAATGAAGGTGAACGCAGAGTGTGGGCAGCGTGATGACATAGATCCTGGTCCCCACCATCTTAGAGAAGGGCATTGCAGTGATTGGCTTGCTGTCTGCGGCGTCACAGGGGCTATAAAGGGGCGTTCCCGCCGACCGCCATCTTACTGCTGCTGATCTGAGCTTAGGGACAGGTTGCTGCCGCTTCATCAGAAGCAGGGAGAGCGTTAGGCAGGGTCCACTAACCACCAAACCGCTTGTGCTGCAGCGATTTCCACTGTCCAACACCACCTTCGGTGTGCAGGAACAGTGGAAGCTATTTTTTTTTTTTTTTCCCCTCAGCGCTGTAGCTCATTGGGCTGCCCTAGAAGGCTCCGTGATAGCTGTATTGCTGTGTGTACGCCACTGTGGAAACCAACTGCTTTTTTCAAAGCACATATCCTCTTGTTCCTTCCTTTCTGCACAGCTATCTTTTTTGTTTGTCCACACTTTTTATTTAATTTGTGCATCAGTCCACTCCTATTGCTGCCTGCCATACCTGGCTTACATTACTGCAGGGAGATAGTAATTGTAGGACAGTTTTTTTTTTTTTTTTGTTTTTTTTTTGTGGGAGATTAAGATTGGCATTTCTGCTACAGTGCCATCCCTGTGTGTGCCATCTCTCACTGAGTGGGCCATAGAAAGCCTATTTATTTTTTCCGTGATTTGTGTTCTAAAATCTACCTCAACACAGAAACACTACATCAATCAGTGGGAGAAAAATATTGGCCTCAGTCAGGGCTTGTGTGCCACTGCTGTGTGTGCGCTATCTCTCATTCAGTGGGCTATAGCAAGCCTATATTTTTTTTTTTTTTTTTTTTTTAATATTATTTGGTTTCAAAAGTCTCCCTGAAAAAAAAAAAAAACCTAAAAAAACAGTGGGAGAGTAATATTGCCCTTTCAGCTTGTGTGCCAGTCTTGACTCCTGGGTGTGCCACCTCTCTCCCTCTCATTCAGTGGGCCATAGAAAGCCTATTTATTTTTTTTTTTAAATATTATTGGGTTTCTAAAGTCTCCCTGAAAAAAACAAAAAATACATAAAAAAACAGTGGGAGAGTAATATTGCCCTTTCAGCTTGTGTGCCAGTCTTGACTCCTGGGTGTGCCACCTCTCTCCCTCTCATTCAGTGGGCCATAGAAAGCCTTTTTTTTTTTTGGTTTTTTTAATATTATTTGGTTTCTAAAGTCTCCCTGAAAAAAACAAAAAAAACATAAAAAACAGTGGGAGAGTAATATTGCCCTTTCAGCTTGTGCGCCAGTCTTGACTCCTGGTTGTGCCACCTCTCTCTCTCTAATTGTGGGCCATAGAAAGCCTTTTTTTTTTTTTAAAATATTATTGGGTTTCTAAAGTCTCCCTGAAAAAACAAAAAATACATAAAAAAACAGTGGGAGAGTAATATTGCCCTTTCAGCTTGTGTGCCAGTCTTGACTCCTGGGTGTGCCACCTCTCTCCCTTTCATTCAGTGGGCCATAGAAAGCCTATTTATTTTTTCCGTGATTTGTGTTCTAAATTCTACCTCAACACAAAAACACTACATCAATCAGTGGGAGAAAAATATTGGCCTCAGTCAGGGCTTGTGTGCCACTGCTGTGTGTGCTATCTCTCATTCAGTGGGCTATAGCAAGCCTATTTTTTTTTTTTTTTTTTTTTTTTTAATATTATTTGGTTTCTAAAGTCTCCCTGAAAAAAAAAAAAAACCTAAAAAAACAGTGGGAGAGTAATATTGCCCTTTCAGCTTGTGTGCCAGTCTTGACTCCTGGGTGTGCCACCTCTCTCCCTCTCATTCAGTGGGCCATAGAAAGCCTATTTATTTTTTTTTTTAAATATTATTGGGTTTCTAAAGTCTCCCTGAAAAAACAAAAAATACATAAAAAAACAGTGGGAGAGTAATATTGCCCTTTCAGCTTGTGTGCCAGTCTTGACTCCTGGGTGTGCCACCTCTCTCCCTTTCATTCAGTGGGCCATAGAAAGCCTATTTTTTTTTTTTTTAATATTATTTGGTTTCTAATTCTCCCTGAAAAAAAAAAAAAAACCTAAAAAAACAGTGGGAGAGTAATATTGCCCTTTCAGCTTGTGTGCCAGTCTTGACTCCTGGGTGTGCCACCTCTCTCCCTCTCATTCAGTGGGCCATAGAAAGCCTTTTTTTTTTTTGGTTTTTTTAATATTATTTGGTTTCTAAAGTCTCCCTGAAAAAAACAAAAAAAACATAAAAAACAGTGGGAGAGTAATATTGCCCTTTCAGCTTGTGCGCCAGTCTTGACTCCTGGTTGTGCCACCTCTCTCTCTCTAATTGTGGGCCATAGAAAGCCTTTTTTTTTTTTTTTTTTAATATTATTTGGTTTCTAAAGTCTCCCTGAGAAAAAAAAATAAATAAATTAGGTGGGAGATTAATATTGACATTAGTGCTTGAGTGACAGTCCTGCGTGTGTGTCATCTCTGTGATTTTGTGCCACAGAAAACAGAGTGTGTAACATTGTGCCTGATTTTCCTTGTGGTCTCACCAACCTGTTAAGGGATATTGAAATCATACTGAAGTTATAGCTCACCGTGTAAGTTGTTTGATAGCAACAAATAAAGTTACTTTGGTTAAGATTTTAAAACAATGAGGAAGTCTGGTGCAAGAGGTCGTCGTGGGCGTTCATTGTCAGCTGGTAATGATGGTAGTGGTAGTGGAGCATCAGGTGGTCGTGGGGATAAAAATATTCCACCTAAGTCTGGAGCTGTGGAGCCAGTTTCGTCGTCAGGCTACACAAGGCCTCGAACGCTCTCTTTTCTGGGAGTAGGAAAACCGCTTTTAAAGGCGGAGCAGCAACAGCAAGTTTTGGCTTACATTGCAGACTCAGCCTCTAGCTCTTTTGCCTCCTCTTCCGAAACTGGTAAATGTAAAAGCAGCGCGTCGCTTGTGGATGTTCACGGTCAGGGACAAGTCGCTTCCTTGTCCTCCTCAGCAAAAACTACAACAAGAGAGAAGGATGCAGCAGGCGACACAACGGGTCACTCCATGGAGCTCTTTACACATACCGTCCCTGGCTTAGAAAGTGAAACATTTAACAGGCCATGCCCATTACAAGTATATTCTGACATGGAGTGCACTGATGCACAGCCACAGCCAGAGTACTATGCTGCTCCTTTGACTCAGACCACCACATTGCCCTCTCAGGGTACAGATCCACAATCAGACCCTGATGAGACTATGTTGCCCCGCCACGAACGCTATACCACCGACCGACACAGTGACACAGACGAAGTTGCACACGAGCTCGAAGAGGAGGTAATAGATGACCCAGTTATTGACCCCGATTGGCAGCCATTGGGGGAACAGGGTGCAGGCGGCAGTAGTTCAGAAGCGGAGGTGGAGGAGGGGCCGCAGCAGGCATCAACATCGCAACAGGTTCCATCTGCCGGGCCCGTATCTGGACCAAAACGCGTGTCAAAGCCAAAACCTGTTGGAGCACAGCGTTGCCATCCGGTTAAAGCTCAGTCTGCAATCCCTGAAAAGGGATCAGAGTCTAGGAAGAGTGCAGTCTGGCATTTTTTTAAACAACATCCAACTGATCAGCGCAAAGTCATCTGTCAAAAATGTTCAACTAGCTTAAGCAGAGGTCAGAATCTGAAAAGTCTAAATACTAGTTGCATGCATAGACACTTAACCACCATGCATTCTCAAGCCTGGACTAACTACCAAACGTCCCTCAAGGTTGTAGCACCCTCGGCCAATGAAGCTAGTCAGCAACGCAACATCCCTTCCGTCACTGTAAGGCCACCATTTTCCGCACCACCGGCAGTATCTGTGCAGGTTTCTTTGCCAGCCAAAAGCAGTCAGGGTCAGGGAATCACCAGTTTTGTAGGAGGAAATATTGCATGTAGGGCACCGGCGGAAACAATACCGTCTCCAACCGTCTCTCAGTCTGCCATGTCCACCGGCACACCCGAAAGTTCCACGATCTACAGCTCTCCAGTCCAGCTCACCCTACATGAGACTCTGGTTAGAAAAAGGAAGTACTTATCCTCGCATCCGCGTACACAGGGTTTTAACGCCCACATAGCTAGACTAATCTCGTTAGAGATGATGCCCTACCGGTTAGTTGAAAGCGAAGCTTTCAAAGCCCTGATGGAGTACGCTGAACCACGATACGAGCTACCCAGTCGACACTTTTTTTCCAGAAAAGCCATCCCAGCCCTGCACCAGCATGTTAAACAGCGCATCGTCCATGCACTCAGGCAATCTGTGAGTACAAAGGTGCACCTGACTACAGATGCATGGACCAGTAGGCATGGCCAGGGACGTTATGTGTCCATCACGGCACACTGGGTGAATGTGGTGGATGCAGGGTCCACAGGCGACATCAATTTAGGGACAGTTGTGCCTAGCCCACGGTCTAGGAAACAGTTGGCTGTAGGCGTTCGCACCCCCTCCTCCTCCTCCTCGTCCTCCTGCAGAAGCTACAGCTCTTCCACAGAACGCAGTCGGCCAACCACTCCATCGGCAGATGACACTGTTGCACACCAGTTGTCCCATTATGGGCCAGCTACTGCCAAGCGTCAGCAGGCTGTATTGGCTATGAAGTGTTTGGGCGACAACAGACACACCGCGGAAGTTCTGTCCGAGTTCTTGCAACAAGAAACGCAGTCGTGGCTGGGCACAGTAGATCTTGAGGCAGGCAAGGTAGTGAGTGATAACGGAAGGAATTTCATGGCTGCCATCTCCCTTTCCCAACTGAAACACATTCCTTGCCTGGCTCACACCTTAAACCTGGTGGTGCAGTGCTTATTGAAAACTTATCCTGGGTTCTCCGACCTGCTCCTCAAAGTGCGTGCACTTTGCTCACATATCCGACGTTCGCCTGTACACGCCAGCCGTATGCAGACCTATCAGCGGTCTTTGAACCTTCCCCAGCATCGCCTAATCATAGACGTTGCAACAAGGTGGAACTCAACACTGCACATGCTTCAGAGACTGTGCGAACAGAGGCGTGCTGTTATTTATTTGTGGGAGGATACACGGGCAGGCAGTAGGATGGCAGACATGGAGTTGTCAGGTGTGCAGTGGTCGAAGATACAAGACATGTGTCAAGTCCTTCAGTGTTTTGAGGAATGCACACGGCTGGTTAGTGCAGACAACGCCGTAATAAGCATGAGCATCCCCCTAATGCGTCTGCTGATGCAAAGTTTGACGCACATAAAGGAGCAGGCGTCTGCACCAGAGGAAGAGGGAAGCCTTGATGACAGTCAGCCATTGTCTGGTCAGGGCAGTGTACAGGACGAGGTAGCGGGCGAAGAGGAGGTGGAGGACGAGGAGGATGATGGGGATGAGTATATTTTTAATGCGGAAACTTTCACGGGGGCACAGGAAATTGGTTGCGTGTCACGGCCGGGTTCTGGTTTTTTGAGGGACACAAGTGACGTAGATTTGCCTGCAACTGCCCCTCAACCAATCACAACCGGAGATTTGACAAGTGGAACTTTGGCCCACATGGCGGATTATGCCTTACGTATCCTACAAAGGGACACACGCATTACGAAAATGATGAACGATGACGATTACTGGTTGGCCTGCCTCCTTGATCCACGCTATAAAGGCAAATTGCAAAATATTATGCCACATGAGAACTTGGAACTAATATTAGCAACCAAACAATCAACTCTTGTTGACCGTTTGCTTCAGGCATTCCCAGCACACAGCGCACGTGATCGTTCTCACACGAGCTCCAGGGGGCAGCAGACTAGGAGTGTTAGGGGTGCACACATCAGAAGTGGCGTTGGACAGAGGGGTTTTCTGACCAGGTTGTGGAGTGATTTTGCTATGACCGCAGACAGGACAGGTACTGCTGCATCAATTGAAAGTGACAGGAGACAACATTTGTCCAGTATGGTTACTAACTATTTTTCATCCCTTATCGATGTTCTCCCTCAACCGTCATTCCCATTTGATTACTGGGCCTCCAAATTAGACACCTGGCCAGAATTGGCAGAATATGCATTGCAGGAGCTTGCTTGCCCGGCAGCAAGTGTCCTATCAGAAAGAGTATTCAGTGCTGCAGGGTCAATATTAACCGAAAAAAGGACTCGTCTGGCTACCCAAAATGTTGACGATCTAACATTCATTAAAATGAACCACAACTGGATTTCAAAATCTTTTGCCCCACCTTGCCCGGCCGACACCTAGCTTTCCTATGAAAAGCTCTTGCCTGTGAATTACTTTTCTAATGTCTAATTTGCTGCTGCAGATTGTACAGCATACGACATGTTTACACCTCCCTAAATGGCCAAACTCCCCACACGGGGCCGTGGTATCGCGACTTGGCGCAAGCACCCGTGAGACTGCTGTTTGTCTGAAGAGGTGGGTGTGCTCGCTTTTGGTTGACGGCATTGCTACTGGGTCCCTCATAGTACAATGTAGTGTCTCTGGCGGTGGTGGTGCGCACCCAACGTCAGACACACCGTTGTAACATGAGTGGCCCTGGGGCGGTCCCGCCGGCCTCAAGAGAGTTCCCCCCTACCCCAGCTCAAACTGGGCTCTACTACGTGCAAAATTATGTCGCACAGCTCCACCAATCTTTAGTCTATTCGCTGACATCATTCAATGTCTGGCACTGACAATACAAATTTGTAGACATCTATGATGCAACTTAAAGTAGTCTGTGTCTGTGTCCTATATTGGCACCATTAAATAGTTACTGCCAAATTACTATGTCAGAAACACAGCAGATGAGCCCACCCCTGTACCTAAGTATGCCATCTTTTTTTTTGTTTTGGTTGTTTTGCGAGACATTAACATCTATTTATATTTTGGGAGTACTGGGACAGACACTCCTTGCACTACTCCTCCACTCAGCACCAAGCTGCCTGCCCGTGTATCCATGTAACCGCTGTAAAACTGCCATGAGCCTATTGTTTGTTATTTTAGGCCTTTGATAGCCTGTCTGCGGTCCCTACTCCTCCACTGACCACCAAGCTGCCTGCCCGTGTATCCATGTAACCGCTGTAAAACTGCCATGAGCCTATTGTTTGTTATTTTAGGCCTTTGAAGCCTTTCTGCGCTCCCTCCTTCCACTAGTCCTCCACTGACCAGACCACTGCTGCCCGTGTACCCCTGGAACCAATTTTAAAGTGCCTACAGCCAGCCCATTTTATTGTGTTAGGCCTTCGAAGCCTGTCTGCGGTCCATACTTCCACTAGTCCTCCACTGACCAGACCACTGCTGCCCGTGTACCCCTGGAACCAATTTTAAAGTGCCTACAGCCAGCCCATTTTATTGTGTTAGGCCTTCGAAGCCTGTCTGCGGTCCATACTTCCACTAGGCCTCCACTGACCAGACCACTGCTGCCCGTGTACCCCTGGAACCAATTTTAAAGTGCCTACAGCCAGCCCATTTTATTGTGTTAGGCCTTCGAAGCCTGTCTGCGGTCCATACTTCCACTAGGCCTCCACTGACCAGACCACTGCTGCCCGTGTACCCCTGGAACCAATTTTAAAGTGCCTACAGCCAGCCCATTTTATTGTGTTAGGCCTTCGAAGCCTGTCTGCGGTCCATACTTTAAATACTCCTCCACTCACCACCAAGCTGCCTGCCCGTGTATCCATGTAACCGCTGTAAAACTGCCATGAGCCTATTGTTTGTTATGTTAGGCCTTTGATAGCCTGTCTGCGGTCCTTACTTTAAATACTCCTCCACTCACCACCTAGCTGCCTGTGTATCCATGTAACCGATGTAAAACTGCCATGACTGCCTACTGTTTGTTATTTTAGGCCTTTGATAGCCTGTCTGCGGCCCCTACTTGCAATACTCCTCCACTGACCACAATGCTGCCTGGAGTGCCTGCCTGTGTATCCATGTAACCGATGTAAAACTGCCATGACTGCCTACTGTTTGTTATTTTAGGCCTTTGATAGCCTGTCTGCGGCCCCTACTTGCAATACTCCTCCACTGAGCACAATGCTGCCTGGAGTGCCTGCCTGTGTATCCATGTAACCGATGTAAAACTGCCATGACTGCCTACTGTTTGTTATTTTAGGCCTTTGATAGCCTGTCTGCAGCCCCTACTTGCAATACTCCTCCACTGACCACACCAATGCTGCCCGTGTACCCCTGGAACCTATTTAAAAGTTCATAGAGCCTAGTTATATATTTTATTTACTATTAATAAGGCCATGATGGACTACGCTGTACCACGCTACAAGCTAACCAGTCGACACTTCTTTTGCGAGAAAAGCCATCCCAACCCTCCACCAGCATGTAGAAGACCGCATTGTCCATGCACTCTGGCAATCTGTGAGTACAAAGGTGCACCTGACAACAGACGCATGGACCTGTAGGCATGGCCACGGAAGATTACGTGTCCATTACGGCGCAATGGGTTAATGTGGTGGATGCATGGTCCACAGGGGACAGCCTACTAAGTCTGTCTGCAGTCCCTAATTCAAATTGTCCTCCACTGTCTAAATCGGAACTTCCACCTTCTGGCTTTCGGCCTATAGTATCAGAAATTAAACTGCATTTGGCCTTCAACTTTGGTTAGGGCCTACTAACGGCTTCTGCCCCTCCCTGGTGTTGCCCTCAACTAAATAAAGCTGAGCTTCAACCTTCCGGCTCTCATTATGTGGTTTTAAAAAAAAAAATGGTGGTTAGGGCCTACTAACGGCTTCTGCCCCTCCCTGGTGTTGTCCTCAACTAAATAAAGCTGAGCTTCAACCTTCCGGCTCTCATTATGTGGTTTAAAAAAAAAAAATGGTGGTTAGGGCCTACTAACGGCTTCTGCCCCTCCCTGGTGTTGTCCTCAACTAAATAAAGCTGAGCTTCAACCTTCCGGCTCTCATTAAGTGGTTTTAAAAAAAAAATGGTGGTTAGGGCCTACTAACGGCTTCTGCCCCTCCCTGGTGTTGTCCTCAACTAAATAAAGCTGAGCTTCAACCTTCCGGCTCTCATTAAGTGGTTTTAAAAAAAAAAAAAATGGTGGTTAGGGCCTACTAACGGCTTCTGCCCCTCCCTGGTGTTGTCCTCAACTAAATAAAGCTGAGCTTCAACCTTCCGGCTCTCATTAAGTGGTTTTAAAAAAAAAATGGTGGTTAGGGCCTACTAACGGCTTCTGCCCCTCCCTGGTGTTGTCCTCAACTAAATAAAGCTGAGCTTCAACCTTCCGGCTCTCATTAAGTGGTTTTAAAAAAAAAAAAAATGGTGGTTAGGGCCTACTAACGGCTTCTGCCCCTCCCTGGTGTTGTCCTCAACTAAATAAAGCTGAGCTTCAACCTTCCGGCTCTCATTATGTGGTTTTAAAAAAAAAAATGGTGGTTAGGGCCTACTAACGGCTTCTGCCCCTCCCTGGTGTTGTCCTCAACTAAATAAAGCTGAGCTTCAACCTTCCGGCTCTCATTAAGTGGTTTTTAAAAAAAAATGGTGGTTAGGGCCTACTAACGGCTTCTGCCCCTCCCTGGTGTTGTCCTCAACTAAATAAAGCTGAGCTTCAACCTTCCGGCTCTCATTAAGTGGTTTTTAAAAAAAAATGGTGGTTAGGGCCTACTAACGGCTTCTGCCCCTCCCTGGTGTTGTCCTCAACTAAATAAAGCTGAGCTTCAACCTTCCGGCTCTCATTAAGTGGTTTTAAAAAAAAAAAAAATGGTGGTTAGGGCCTACTAACGGCTTCTGCCCCTCCCTGGTGTTGTCCTCAACTAAATAAAGCTGAGCTTCAACCTTCCGGCTCTCATTAAGTGGTTTTAAAAAAAAAATGGTGGTTAGGGCCTACTAACGGCTTCTGCCCCTCCCTGGTGTTGTCCTCAACTAAATAAAGCTGAGCTTCAACCTTCCGGCTCTCATTAAGTGGTTTTAAAAAAAAAATGGTGGTTAGGGCCTACTAACGGCTTCTGCCCCTCCCTGGTGTTGTCCTCAACTAAATAAAGCTGAGCTTCAACCTTCCGGCTCTCATTAAGTGGTTTTAAAAAAAAAAAAAATGGTGGTTAGGGCCTACTAACGGCTTCTGCCCCTCCCTGGTGTTGTCCTCAACTAAATAAAGCTGAGCTTCAACCTTCCGGCTCTCATTAAGTGGTTTTAAAAAAAAAATGGTGGTTAGGGCCTACTAACGGCTTCTGCCCCTCCCTGGTGTTGTCCTCAACTAAATAAAGCTGAGCTTCAACCTTCCGGCTCTCATTAAGTGGTTTTAAAAAAAAAATGGTGGTTAGGGCCTACTAACGGCTTCTGCCCCTCCCTGGTGTTGTCCTCAACTAAATAAAGCTGAGCTTCAACCTTCCGGCTCTCATTAAGTGGTTTTTAAAAAAAAATGGTGGTTAGGGCCTACTAACGGCTTCTGCCCCTCCCTGGTGTTGTCCTCAACTAAATAAAGCTGAGCTTCAACCTTCCGGCTCTCATTATGTGGTTTTAAAAAAAAAAATGGTGGTTAGGGCCTACTAACGGCTTCTGCCCCTCCCTGGTGTTGTCCTCAACTAAATAAAGCTGAGCTTCAACCTTCCGGCTCTCATTAAGTGGTTTTTAAAAAAAAATGGTGGTTAGGGCCTACTAACGGCTTCTGCCCCTCCCTGGTGTTGTCCTCAACTAAATAAAGCTGAGCTTCAACCTTCCGGCTCTCATTAAGTGGTTTTTAAAAAAAAATGGTGGTTAGGGCCTACTAACGGCTTCTGCCCCTCCCTGGTGTTGTCCTCAACTAAATAAAGCTGAGCTTCAACCTTCCGGCTCTCATTAAGTGGTTTTAAAAAAAAAAAAATTGGTGGTTAGGGCCTACTAACGGCTTCTGCCCCTCCCTGGTGTTGTCCTCAACTAAATAAAGCTGAGCTTCAACCTTCCGGCTCTCATTAAGTGGTTTTAAAAAAAAAATGGTGGTTAGGGCCTACTAACGGCTTCTGCCCCTCCCTGGTGTTGTCCTCAACTAAATAAAGCTGAGCTTCAACCTTCCGGCTCTCATTAAGTGGTTTTAAAAAAAAAATGGTGGTTAGGGCCTACTAACGGCTTCTGCCCCTCCCTGGTGTTGTCCTCAACTAAATAAAGCTGAGCTTCAACCTTCCGGCTCTCATTAAGTGGTTTTAAAAAAAAAAAAAATGGTGGTTAGGGCCTACTAACGGCTTCTGCCCCTCCCTGGTGTTGTCCTCAACTAAATAAAGCTGAGCTTCAACCTTCCGGCTCTCATTAAGTGGTTTTAAAAAAAAAATGGTGGTTAGGGCCTACTAACGGCTTCTGCCCCTCCCTGGTGTTGTCCTCAACTAAATAAAGCTGAGCTTCAACCTTCCGGCTCTCATTAAGTGGTTTTAAAAAAAAAATGGTGGTTAGGGCCTACTAACGGCTTCTGCCCCTCCCTGGTGTTGTCCTCAACTAAATAAAGCTGAGCTTCAACCTTCCGGCTCTCATTAAGTGGTTTTAAAAAAAAAAAAAATGGTGGTTAGGGCCTACTAACGGCTTCTGCCCCTCCCTGGTGTTGTCCTCAACTAAATAAAGCTGAGCTTCAACCTTCCGGCTCTCATTAAGTGGTTTTAAAAAAAAAATGGTGGTTAGGGCCTACTAACGGCTTCTGCCCCTCCCTGGTGTTGTCCTCAACTAAATAAAGCTGAGCTTCAACCTTCCGGCTCTCATTAAGTGGTTTTAAAAAAAAAAAAAATGGTGGTTAGGGCCTACTAACGGCTTCTGCCCCTCCCTGGTGTTGCCCTCAACTAAATAAAGCTGAGCTTCAACCTTCTGCTCCAAATTACCATTTTAAAAAATGCAATAGGCTTTTCCGGCCTACTAAAGGTGTCTGCCCCTCCCTGGTGTTGTCCTCAACTGAACAAAGCTGAGCTTCCACATTCTGGCTTTCGCCCTATACTATCAGATATTAAACTGCATTTGGCCTACTAGTGTGGTTAGGCCCTTGAAACAGTGTCTGCTGCTCTTGGGTTTGCTACTCCACTGAACAAAGCAATGCCGCCTGTTTAGTCCTGTTACCAATTTTGAACTGCATGTAGCCTACTTTATTCTTTGGCCCTATATCTGTTTCCTCCTCATCCTGCCCATTGCCCAGCCACTGCTAAATGAGTCTGCTGGTACATTGACCTAGACCACTACATTCCCCTTGTACTCTACACAGCCAGAATCTGTCCCTGCTGAAAGTAAGGTTCCCCTTCCCGCATGTTATACCACCTTACACAGGGACAAAGAGGAAGGTGCAGATGAAAGTGCAGGTTCCTTCATCAGGTGGGGGGGCATACTCGTTGGCGACGTCACTGGCACAGGGCCCCTCAGAGTACGCAAAAGTGTCGCTGCTGGTGGGAGGCGCCCCCGCCATGCAAACACACCGCCGTACTTTGAGGGGCCCTGTGCCAGTGGCAATGCGAACGAGTGGGCCCCCCCTGCTTGCTCAGGATCACAGCACTTGCAACTTTTAAATACTTACCTTTCCCTGCAACACCGCCGTGACGTAGTCCGCATTTCCTGGGCCCACGAAAAACTTGAGCCAGCCCTACTCCCCCCACAACTTTCCCCCAATTCCCTATGCCCAACTATTATTA
This sequence comes from Ranitomeya variabilis, assembly GCF_051348905.1. Classification (NCBI taxonomy): domain Eukaryota; kingdom Metazoa; phylum Chordata; class Amphibia; order Anura; family Dendrobatidae; genus Ranitomeya; species Ranitomeya variabilis. The sequence continues at coordinate 434,625,725 of NC_135233.1, forward strand.
TACAGTTAATTAAGATTGGCAAGCTTCAGAAACAAGAATGGATGTTTTTGGCATTAAAATGGGCACTGTAGGTGTTTTCCTGGCCTCCACTCACTGCCGACTATGCTTCCCCATTGACTTGCATTGGGTTTCGTGTTTCGGTCGATCCCCGACTTTTAGCGATAATCGGCCGACTGCACTCGACTCGACTCTGGACAAAATCGGGTTTCCCAAAACCCTACTCGATCTTAAAAAAATGAAAGTCGCTCAACCCTACTCAGGACAAATTGTACAACATCTTTTGGGGTCCAATTTTGCCTGTTACCCTCGGGAAAATACAAAACTGGGGGCTAAAAAATAACTTTTATGGGAATTTTTTTTTTTTTTTTTTTTTACGGCTCTGCATTATAAACTTCTGTGAAGCACTTGGTGGGTCAAAGTGCTCACCACACCTCTAGATAAGTTCCTTAGGGGGTCTACTTTCCAAAATGGTGTCACTTGTGGGGGGGTTTCAATGTTTAGGCTCATCAGTGGCTCTCCAAACGCAACATGGCGTCCCATCTCAATTCCTGTCAATTTTGCAGTGAAAAGTCAAATGGCGCTCCTTCCCTTCCGAGCTCTCCCATGCGCCCAAACAGTGGTTTACCCCCACATATGGGGTATCAGCGTACTCAGGACAAATTGTACAACAACTTTTGGGGTCCAATTTCTTCTCTTACCCTTGGGAAAATAAAAAAATTGGGGGGAATAGATAATTTTTGTGAAATAATATGATTTTTTATTTTTACGGTTTTGCATTTTAAACTTCTGTGAAGCACTTGGTGGGTCAAAGTGCTCACCACACATCTAGATAAGTTCCTTAGGGGGTCTACTTTCCAAAATGGTGTCACTTGTGGGGGGTTTCAATGTTTAGGCACATCAGTGGCTCTCCAAACGCAACATGGCGTCCCATCTCAATTCCTGTCAATTTTGCAGTGAAAAGTCAAATGGCGCTCCTTCCCTTCCGAGCTCTCCCATGCACCCAAACAGTGGTTTACCCCCACATATGGGGTATCAGCATACTCAGGACAAATTGTACAACATCTTTTGGGGTCCAATTTCTTCTCTTACCCTTGGGAAAATAAAAAATTGGGGGCGAGAAGATAATTTTTGTGAAAAAATATGATTTTTTATTTTTACGGTTCTGCATTATAAACTTCTGTGAAGCACTTGGTGGGTCAAAGTGCTCACCACTCCTCTAGATAAGTTCCTTAGGGGGTCTACTTTCCAAAATGGTGTCACTTGTGGGGGGTTTCAATGTTTAGGCACATCAGGGGCTCTCCAAACGCAACATGGCGTCCCATCTCAATTCCAGTCAATTTTGCAGTGAAAAGTCAAATGGCGCTCCTTCGCTTCCGAGCTCTGTCATGCGCCCAAACAGTGGTTTACCCCCACATATGGGGTATCGGCATACTCAGGAGAAATTGTACAACATCTTTTGGGGTCCATTTTCTCCTGTTACCCTTGGTAAAATAAAACAAATTGGAGCTGAAGTAAATTTTGTGTGGAAAAAAAGTTAAATGTTCATTTTTGTTTAAACGCTCCAAAAATTCCTGTGAAACACCTGAAGGGTTAATAAACTTCTTGAATGTGGTTTTGAGCAGCTTGAGTGGTGCAGTTTTTAGCACGGTGTCACACTTGGGTATTTTCTACCATATAGACCCCTCAAAATGACTTCAAATGAGATGTGGTCCCTAAAAAAAAGGTGTTGTAAAAATGAGAAATTGCTGGTCAAATTTTAACCCTTATAACTCCCTAACAAAAAAAAATTTTGGTTCCAAAATTGTGCTGATGTAAAGTAGACATGTGGGAAATGTTACTTATTAAGTATTTTGTGTGACATATCACTGTGATTTAATTGCATAAAAATTCAAGTTTGGAAAATTGCGAAATTTTCAAAATTTTCGCCAAATTTCCGTTTTTTTCAAAAATAAATGCAGGTAATATCAAAGAAATTTTACCACTATCATGAAGTATAATATGTCACGAGAAAACAATGTCAGAATCACCAGGATCCGTTGAAGCGTTCCAGAGTTATAACCTCCTAAATGGACAGTGGTCAGAATTGTAAAAATTGGCCTGGTCATTAACGTGCAAACCACCCTTGGGGGTGAAGGGGTTAAAGGAAAAGTTTGCACTAGTAGATAGTAGATAGCATACCCGTATGGGTAATAACAGTTATTCATAGTTAGTTAATTAATAAGTGTTATTTAAATCTTAAGCACAATGTAAATATGTTTTTGTTTGCAACGTTCAAGTGTCCTCACCTCCCATAAAGGGAAGCACTGTTATATTTACTTGTTTACAGCATTCCAATAAATTTGTATGTCTTTTGCTAACATGTATTGTTGTTCTTCTTTTCCCAGTCTGGGAGTACTGGATTTAACGGGGGGGGGGGAGTGCAGCGCCCCAGAGTCCTGGTCGTTGCAGTATTGTCGCTCTCCCACTAGGGGGAGTGATGGTACGTCTGATGGCACTAAAGGAGTTCACCTGACCAGGTATCACAATCACACACTACACTTCACACTCCGGCCACCAGGGGGAGCAAAAGGTTCTATCTATTAGGCCACTCCTCACACTCGGGTAAAACTGGGGGTTGGATAGGAAGTTAGTCAGAAAGCTGCCTGGGTGAGACCCAGAGAAGACCTGTCAGGCAGACAGGGAGAGAAGGAGGAGCATCTGAGCTGCAGACAGAGGTCCCTGTCAGGGGTGGGATCCTGACAGAAACTTAGCAAGAGATAGAACGTTATGGAGCTGCGCCTGCACCTCATTGCGGCAGCATCCTAAGAAAGGACAAGAAGTGAAGTATATCGTGGAGAAGTGAGAAACGAGATCACAGCACAAGGAGATAATACCAGGAGGAGTCCTGCCTTAAGATCGGCAACATCCTTCTGAGGCGCGTAGTCGGTGGCCGGAACACCGAGTGAGTAATAGGCTCTACGCATTACTTCAAACAACGGCAGGACAGTTAATTCCAAGTTGGCTGCCCAACCTTTAACCTAATGAAGACAACGGAGGCAAATTGTGGAAGAGGGGCATCTCTAGGGTCCCTATAAAATAGCTCCAGGCCTACCCCGTCATACGGGTCGTCCTATCCATATCATCTGGGAGACGTAGAGAGAGAATATTAGAAACATACAAGACAGTTGTGAGTAGTGTTGAGCATTCCGATACCGCAAGTATCGGGTATCGGCCGATATTAGCTGTATCGGAATTCCGATACCGAGTTCCGATATTTTTGTGATATCGGAAATCGGAATCGGAAGTTCCCAGTGTATGGTTCCCAGGGTCTGGAGGCGAGGAGACTCTCCTTCAGGCCCTGGGATCCATATTCATGTAAAAAATAAAGAATTAAAATAAAAAATATGGATATACTCACCCCTCCGGCGGCCCCTGGACCTTAGCGATGTAACCGGCAGCCTCCGTTCCTAAGAATGCAGTGAGTTTAGGACCTGCGATGACGTCGCGGCTTGTGATTGGTCGCGTGAGCGGTCACATGAGCAGCCGGTCAGGTCACGCGACCAATCACAAGCCGCGACGTCATCGAAGGTCCTTCACTCCTCATTCATAGGAACGGAGGCTGCCGGTTACATCGCTAAGGTCCAGGGGCCGCCGGAGGGGTGAGTATATCCATATTTTTTATTTTAATTCTTTATTTTTTACATGAATATGGATCCCAGGGCCTGAAGGAGAGTTTCCTCTCCTTCAGACCCTGGGAACCATCCAGGATAGCTTCCGATACTTGTGTCCCATTGACTTGCATTGGTATCGGGTATCGGCGATATCCGATATTTTTTGGATATCGGCCGATCCCATCCGATACCGATACCTTTGAGTATCGGAAGGTATCGCTCAACACTAGCTGTGAGGACTATCACGTGGTGCTCAGCAGGGAAGTACTACAACACACAGGCGCTAGTAGGAAGGCTACTGATTTCCACCTGCAAAGGGAACTCTGGTTGTGCCTTCGGACCGGCCGGATTCAGCCAGCCCTGTTAGCAGTGCTCTGGATTGAGGACGCTGAAGTCTTCAGTAAAAGGTAAAGAGACTGCAACCTTTGTGTCCTCGTTATTCATTGCGTCCTCGAACATCCACCATTACCACCTACACTTCAAGGGAAGCCCTGGGGACATACTTCACCTGTGGAAAGGTATAACATCTAGCTGCCATTCCATCACCCCAGCGGACCCCTAGCAGGGTCGGTCACCCTGATCGAACACCACAGGTGGCGTCACGAACACTTGACAAACTTCACCTTTAAATTGGGCACCCCTTAGCAGGGCGATGGACCGGGTCGGGCCACTGTGACATCCCCAGAACCGTGACAGAGGGACCCGGTACTGAGTGCCCCGCTGCCCTGCGCCTGGGGGCGATCCACCTGTACATTGTCTACCCACACAGTATGATGCCTATACATTGTCTACCCACACAGTATAATGCCTGTACATTGTCTACCCACACAGTATGATGCCTGTACATTGTCTACCCAAACAGTATGATGCCTGTACATTGTCTACCCACACAGTATGATGCCTATACATTGTCTACCCACACAGTATAATGCCTGTACATTGTCTACCCACACAGTATAATGCCTGTACATTGTCTACCCACACAGTATGATGCCTGTACATTGTCTACCCAAACAGTATGATGCCCCTACAGTGCCCTATACAGTAGATTGAGGTTTACAGGCCAAATAAAGTAGCAGGAAGTTGACGGAGCACGTAGATACAGTGGAAATCAGGAAATTTCTCTAATCTTTCAGGACAGCATCAAAAATCTGTGTCCAAAGAGATCCAGAACATTTGGGAAATATGTTTATATTTCCTGCTTATGAAACATGGAGTTACAATAAGGGTGACACATTATGGCTTCATACAACCCGGGGGTCTGAGGAAAATTAGATGGGGGCAAAATAATACAAAGCTGTTCATAATTTTTGATCAGAAACCCCCATGTTCTTTTAATATTTTTTAATTTAGGTACAACATTGTATAAATTAAGCCCATCGTCATCTCTCCCGCTGGTTTATGTGGAGCAGTAAATTCTCCTCATTATTCTCATCGGCATTACACAGCTACTTACTATAGTAATAATAACATATTGTTTTGTAAAAAAAAAATATCTCCAAACAGATTTTTCTAAACAATAAAAGCGCGGAGATTCTGTACCTGGTATGAAATAAAGATAATTAAAAAGGGATTTAAATTTGTTTTCAATGAATTGAGCAAACATCAGCTTTGTGCACAGAGCAGAGCCATAAAATGTGAGCTAGAAAGCAAGAGCATGGATGTGATGGCTGCGAGTGATGTGAGGGACGTCCACCTGCTCATGTCTAAGATCACGCGAACCTACTGTTACTGATCAAATCATCTGTATTGTTTAAAATAGCTGAAAGCATTTTTTAGGGACAGACGAACATCGAATCGCAGATTGTTCACACTGATAATGTATCACAGATTTACAGCCAAGAACAAGATCTTGTGACAGAAGGTTCAACAACGTGTGCAAATCTTTATACACACTGTCTCATCTATCTATCTATCTATCTATCTATTATCTATCATCCGTCTATTCTATCTATCTATCTATCTATCTATCTATCTATCTATTATCTATCTATCTATCTATCTATCTATATATCTATTATCTATCATCTGTCTATTCTATCTATCTATTATCTATCTATCTATCTATTATCTATCATCTGTCTATTCTATCTATTATTTATCATCTATTATCTAATATCTACCTATTATCAATCTATCTATCTATCTATCTATCTATCTATCTATCTATCTATCTATCTATCTATCCATCTATCTATCATCTATTATCTATCATCTATCTATTATCTAATATCTACCTATTATCTATCTATCATCTATCTATCTATCTATCTATTATCTATCATCTCTCTATCTATCCATTATCTATCTATCTATCTATTATCTTTTTTTGCATCTATTATCTATCCATTATCTATCTATATATCTATTGTCTATCTATCTATTATCTATCTATATATTATCTATCTATAATCCATCTTTTATCTATCTATTATTTATCATCTATTATCTGTCTATTTATTACCGTATCTATCTTTTATCTATTATCTATCTATCTATTTATTATCTATATTTTATCTATTATCCATCGATCTATCTATTTAACATCTATCTAACATCTACTGTAACATCTATCTATTGTCTATGTATTATTTTTCTATCTATCATCTATCTATCTATCAATCTATCTCTCTATCTACTGTATCTCTCTATTATCTATCTATTTATTATCTATCTATTATCTAACTATTATCCATATATCTATAATCTATCTATCTATCTATCTATCTATCTATCTATCTATCTATCTATCTATCTATCTATCTATCTATCTATCTATCCCGTCTTCATAATTTGTTGACATTTTTGATAACATTTATTGCATTTTGTATTTTGCCTCTTCTCTTTGTTGCTGCAGAAGCTTCCGTTAAGCTCACATCACATTTTAGGAAATGAAATAGCTGATAATTACGATTTTGGTAATCGGCTCACTAGCCTCCACTGATAAGGTTGATAGCAGTATTTTTATTTTTTTTCTATGTGGCATGATCCTCTTCGGATCAGCGTCTCCACAATCCATAATAAAACATTGAGTGACACCGGCGTATTATTCCAGGAAGCGATTTCATTAAACCAACACAGGGACCTGCCATTCTGGCAAAATGACACAAAGCAAATTGCCAAAGGATGGAGTCCCACTGTGCGCTAAGGGCGCATCCGAGAAAATCCAGCCGAAATGTCACCTCCCGAACACAATGATGACCGGATTACAAAAATCTAATTAGTTGTTTCATTAACTGAAGTTCTATCTGTGGCTTATACAAACAATGGGAAGAATAGAAACTCCTTAAGTCTCCATTAACTCCTTTCTTAGCTGCCACCTGTTTGATGGTGCTGTCAGCCGGCATCACCTTGACATGCGGAGCAGAATAACCCAGCACTCAGCCGGGTTAAGCATGCCCGCGCTGTCATGGAGACCGCTCGCGAAATAATTCTCTGTGCTTTTCTCCATCACTAAAAGGTCTCCATTGTGTGTTTGTGCATTGTAAAACTTGCACGGGACAAAAAAATGCAATAAATAAGATGGATTTTTTCATTGTTTTAATATTTTTATCCTTGCCTTCCTTTCATCCTTGACACTGAAGTATCGGCTTAGAATAATGATTGCATATTCCTGCTGCAGAAAAAGCAACTGTTGTTTTCTGTGAGCGGTGCAGCCGCTCACCTCGCTCTTATTTTCTGTGAGCGGCGCAGTAGCGCGCCTCATTCTTATTTTCTGTGAGCGGCGCAGCAGCTCGCCTCGCTCTTATTTTCTGTGAGTGACGCAGCAGCGCGCCTCGCTCTTATTTTCTGTCTGTGGCGCAGCAGTGCGCCTCACTCTTACTTTCTGTGAGTGGCGCAGCAGCTCGCCTCCCTCTTATTTTCTGTGAGTGGCGTATCAGCGCGCCTTGCTCTTACTTTCTGTGTGCGGCGCAGCAGAGCGCCTCATTCTTATTTTCTGTGAGTGGCGCAGCAGCTCGCCTCGCTCTTACTTTCTGTGAGTGGCGCAGCAGCACGCCTTGCTCTGATTTTCTGTGAGTGGCGCAGCAGCTCGCCTCGCTCTTATTTTCTGTGAGTGGCGCAGCAGCTCGCCTCGCTCTTATTTTCCGTGAGTGATGCAGCAGTGTGCCTTGCTCTTATTTTCTGTGGGAGGCGCAGCAGCTCGCCTCACTCTTATTTTCTGTGAGTGGCGCAGCAGCTCGCCTCGCTCTTATTTTCTGTGAGTGGCGCAGCAGCTCGCCTCACTCTTATTTTCTGTGAGTGGCGCAGCAGCTCGCCTCGCTCTTATTTTCTGTGAGTGGCGCAGCAGCTCGCCTCACTCTTATTTTCTGTGAGTGGCGCAGCAGCTCGCCTCGGTCTTATTTTCTATGAGTGATGCAGCAGTGTGCCTTGCTCTTATTTTCTGTGAGCGGCGCAGCAGCGTGCCTCGCTCTTAGGCTACAGATTAGGCTATGGGCTCCTTAGCGGCCACTGCAGGGTAAATATAGTATTACAAGGCTTCCAGCTCAAACAAAATAGACGATCTTGAGTCTACTTTTACTTTTCTGCAAATTTTATTAAAGTGGTTCTCCAGTGAATATAGGTTGTTACCTATTCATAGGATAGATAAGTACTTAATGATTGTGGGGGTCCAATCACTGGGTGACTTTTTAGATTGGAACAACGATACACATGGTGGAGCAACGCTTCATTCATTCACTATACTTGCAGAAGATGAGTCCTGTGCAATACTTGGTGCAATCCTCTACAAGGTTGTAGCATTGTAGAGAAACCCAGGAACCTGAGCACCAGACATCCTCTTTTTGGTAACTTTATTGGCACAGAAAAATGACAACGTTTCGGCCACACAAAGCCTTCATCAAGCCATAGAAAAAGAGCTATGCATATCTTTCTTTTGTAAGGATTGATAAAATGTGTGGTTGAAACGTTGTGATTTTTCTGTGCCAATAAAGTTATAAAAAAGAGGATGTCTGGTGATCGGGTTCCTGGATTTATTTAATTTATTCCCTATGGCACTGTAGGAAAAAGCTGAGTGCAATACTCTGCAGCTCCAGCCCCAAAGACAAAAATGGAGCGATGGCTGCGCATGCATCCATTCTGCCTTGTCCTGCTGATTGGAGATGGTCCTAGCAGTCAGATAAATTGCCTATCATGTGGATATGCAACTTAATCTTCACTGATACACCCCTTTAGGGACCGAAATTTCTCGCAACACCAATCCAGCTAGAGATGAACATAATGAATCCAATTCATTATGAATTTTTCGGGATTCCGTTTCACGTGAATCCAGCAATATGGCAGCTCACCAAGATTGTTTTGCAGGTCAAAAAAGGGTTAAAATAAAATAAATAAAATAATAGTTATACCTTTCCTTACCTGTTCTTACGCTGACTCCATCGCTCCTGTGTTGTTTTTTTGTTGGAGGGCAATGCACATCCTGCAACGACTGTTGTGAGGAGAGACAAGAAAAATGTAGCTGGATTTTTTTGAGGGGTTAAAATCTGAAAAAAATATGACCTTCACCTTTCATCACCTGTTCTCACACCACCTCCACCATCTCCACGCATATCCGACACTGAGGCTATTATGAGGCTTGTGATTGGCTTTACATGGTCATGTGGGAGGTAATGTGCCTATCATGATGTCCTTCACCGTCCAATGGGACGTGCATCTCCTTCCATGTGACCCTGTCTGGCCAATCACGTTTCATATGAATGAAGCTGCAGAAGGACAGGAAACAGAAGAATAGGATTGTGGCACTGTGGTGAAAGAGGTGGTGAAAGAGGCGTAAGATTGAGTTTGGGAAGGTGAGCAGACAGTTTTAGTTTACTTTTTAACTCCTTCCCTTCCTTTAAAGCAATCAGTGCAATTTCCATTCCGATCAAATTTACTTCAACTAGATCCAATCTACAGGCCAAATCCGAGTGAATCTGCTTGAATGGAAGACTCGCTCATTTATAAATCTAGTACCATATTACAAGAATCTAGCAAAACCCGTTATCCAAACCACTAGGGCACATACAGCATAAACATCTCCCAGCAGAGCATCGAAAAATCATGTTTATTTTTTTGAAGCTGGTGATAGAATGCCACTCATATTCCAAGCCAAGTCCCTGATAGGGTATTAGAAAACAGATCTTCTTGTTAGTGTCACAGTCTCTCAGATAAGTCAATCCCCATCACTCACACATCTATGCTCTCATGGTAAACCGACTAATAAATTAGAATCAAACAAGTATCTCTTATTGTAAATCTAGTTCCAGCCAGAACGCCAGGGCTGCTGGGAAATGGTGCTAATTATTGAGAGAGATAATTATTAGTTATCGGTGTACAGAGCCAGGACGACATGGCTCCATACACCATGCGGTGGCCATTCTCAGGTACTGCAGCTCAACTCCTATGGAAGTAAAATCCTATTTTTTTCCCATTAAACAAAACCTCCGACAACCAATATAATAGTGAAATAATGCAGCAATGCAAAACCAATTAATACCGGTGAATCTTAATGGGGTTGTACCAAGTTTTTAAGTTATTGCCTATCCATGGAATAGGGTATAACTTCTCATCATTTTGGGTCCGACCAATTTGGGACCTCCAATGGTCTTGAGAACCGGAGCTCTGAAGACAGAGTCCCTGATGAATACAAAAATGGCCTGTCATGCGACATTTATTTCCTACAGGGGTACTGAACACTGCTGCCTTTGGAGGCCAGCTACTTAAGCCCCAGAACACATCCTGGGATTGAGATAAGGTGGACATCCTCCCACCCACTCTATGGATGTCCACATAAAAGCCATCCCATTATGTAAATTATATTAACCCCTCACCGCACTTAAGGTACCTTCACATTAAGCGACGCTGCAGCGATAGCACCAACGATGCCGATCGCTGCAGCGTCGCTGTTTGGTCGCTGGAGAGCTGTCACACAGACCGCTCTCCAGCGACCAACGATGCCGAGGTCCCCGGGTAACCAGGGTAAACATCGGGTTACTAAGCGCAGGGCCGCGCTTAGTAACCCGATGTTTACCCTGGTTACCAGTGTAAAATGTAAAAAAACAAACAGTACATACTTACATTCGCGTCCCCCGGCGTCCGCTTCCTGCACTGACTGAGCGCCGGCCCTAACAGTAGAGCGGTGACGTCACCGCTGTGCTGTACTTTCACTTTCACGGAAGCGGACGCCGGGGGACGCGAATGTAAGTATGTACTGTTTGGTTTTTTTACATTTTACCCTGGTAACCAGGGTAAACATCGGGTTACTAAGCGCGGCCCTGAGCTTAGTAACCCGATGTTTACCCTGGTTACCAGTGTAAAACATCGCTGGTATCGTTGCTTTTGGTGTCAAACACAACGATACACGCCGGTCTGACGACCAAATAAAGTTCTGAACTTTAACGACCAGCGATATCACAGCAGGATCCTGATCGCTGCTGCGTGTCAAACTAAACGATATCGCTAGCCAGGACGCTGCAATGTCACGGATTGCTAGCGATATCGTTTAGTGTGAAGGTACCTTTAGTGTGCTGGAGGAAAAACTCTGGGTTTTATGTCACTGATGCCATTAAGTGTAGTGAAACATATCTCTCCTCCATCACTTTACCAGTGACTTTGTCAGAACATGATCAACCACCATTCTATTCACCAGGGGATCTTCAGAGCTTCAGGTCTTGGGATTGGGGGGGTTTCCAGTGGTCAGACCTCCAGTGATCATGAAGTCGTTTCCTTTCCCATGGATAAGGAATAATTTCCAAACTTGGTACAACATATTTAACCCCAAATACAGCCCAATCCATAATGGTCTAAGGATCAAACCACAATGAAAAAAATAGATAAACATTTTAAATTGTTTTCTGCAGACTACAGAAATCTAATCGTGAGGTCAAATCGAAATCATTTTTCACTTGAGAAAGAAATAACATCTCCAAAATGTAGCAGAGCATTGATTCGGGCACACGCACCGATTCCACTCGGTGTCAGGCCATGTTTTTAATTGAATATGGTTCATTGTGTAACAAATGTTTAATTGTGTAATGACATTATCAGAAGCAGGTGATGGGATGAATATAAATCGACGGCTTTGTCTCTAAAGGATCCTTTCCTTGCATTCTCTTGTTTTTTTCCCCTTTATTTGTAATAGAATATTAATTAAATGGGACTCCAAATGAAATACAATGAAGCACATTAGTAATATATCCAGCTTTAGAAGCAAAATAATTAGATTCGCTGATGTTACTGAAAGCCGTGCAGCCACTTCCCTTTATTAAATCTGAAAAGAATGATGAAATTGTCATATATATTAAAATGAAGAACATTTTTTTTTCTAAAAATTAGTTTAACATTCTGTATTGTAGAATAGAAAAAGTTTTGCGCCTTGAAATTGCAATATATCTTTTAGGTAGTCAGAACGCTGTTTTTCAGATATAGAGGTCCAAATCTAGAGCAAATATATAAAATAAAGTACAAAAGAATACAATTATTAGTATATAATGTAAAATAATAATAAATAAATTGAAAGAATACAATTTTCATAACCAGCAGTCACGAGCTAACTGTATACAGGGGTGATATTAAGCTCTTTGCAAAAACTGTATGCAGCAAGCTCCCTCTATTGGTGGCTAAAGGCAGAATTAAATTGATGGTTTACATTTGTCTATACAGGGAATTTGGAGCGTTATTACAATGATTCCACCCCTTAGTGTGCCTTTGAACATAGTGATTGACCGCTCCGTTGTCTAATCTGGTACAGGGGCTTGCTCAACTGTCTGTGCAGTAATTGGCAGCTCCATTGTCCAGTCTGGTGCAGGGGCGTGATGAGCTGTCTGTGCAGTGATTGACAGTCATCCTTGTCTAGTGCATGGGCGTGCTGAGCTATCTGTGCTGTAATTGGCAGCTCCGTTGTCCGTTGTACAGTCTGGTGCAGGGGCGTGCTGAGCTATCTGTGCAGTAATTGGCAGCTCTGTTGTCCAGTCTAGTGCAGGGGCATGTTGAGCTGTCTGTGCAGTAATTGATAGCTCTGTTGTTCAGTCTGGTGCAGGGGCATGCTGAGCTGTCTGTGCACGCAGTAATTGACAACTCTGTTGTCCAGTCTAGTGCAGGGATGTGCTCAGCTGTCCATGTTTTTGTTGACAACTGGACCATCCAATCTGAGTCTGGAAGGTGCTTAGCTCCCTTTTGGTGTTCCCTGTTCCAATGATTACTTAACTATGGTACTTAACTGAGCTCTTTGACCCAGATAGTTGCCAGTTGCAGCTGTCAGCTCTGTGTGGCTTGTTCCTCTGTGCCTTTTTCTCAGCATTTTGACTTTCTGATACTTTGTTGCAGGACCCTGGACTTTCCTGTTGACTACCAGTTTTATTACCCCTTTTGCTCTGATCTGCTGATCTGCTATTTTCCTATTATTCTGACCTTGGACCGTTACCAGACTATGCTTTATTCTCTTCCCTCTGTTTATGACGTACCTTCTTGGCTATTGACTCCTTCACTATCTGTTAGAAGTGACTCAGCGTCACATTTATTTTTTTTAAAAAAAGGATCTTTGATTGCTATAAAGAATAATTAGGACATTAATTAGCAGATCATTTTTGAATTGATTACATATCAAACAAGCAAAAAGAAAATTGTGTTCATGAAGTAATAGATCTCTGGACATTCAATGTACACCTCTGGTTTGAGACTTTCTAAAGTTCACTGAATTCATTTTAAGGACCTGATTCATCAGTTTTCACCTGAATTCTGATGTAAAACTGGTTGAAATGTTGCAAATTTTGTGCAACAATTTTGCCACTTTCGATGTTTTTACGCAAGTCCGGGACAGCTCTACTAATTTTTAAAAAAATAGTCAGAGCTTTGTCGGGAGGAGGTCTGACCAAGCATGGTTGAAAATTCATTATAATTTACTCCACAAAAGTGGTGTAAATTATGACAGAAGAATACTTTGTATAGGTATTTCTTGCAGAAGTGCACAGCAGATACGAGATGCGACAAATTTATTTAGAGGAGGACAAAACCAACCAAACACAAGAAGGAAATACAAATTTGTCCTTCCTTTCATCAATTTTGATGGGCTTAACATATCTCAAGGTGTATGACAAGAGATGAAACGTACACAGAGTCAGGGATAGGGAACAGGTCAGACACACACACGGGAAGTTAGAGGCAGAAGGATCACCAGGGTATACAGGGTAATCAGCTGCTCTAGCCTGGAAGCATGAACTATCACTGAGAAAGGCTACCAAAAATAGCACCAATAAATAGCCACCCAAGAACCAAAGAGAGGCAGGAAAAGTTAACCCCTCCATGACCAGGGCGGGGAAAGAGAAGCAAGAAGCAAACCCCGACCTGGATCATGACATCATATTTTGGTAAATGCTGAGTCTGGAAAAAAAATGGACTTTATTTGGTCGCTTTACAATTTTTGGTACCAGTTATCTATTTACTGCTTATAGCTTTACTATGTGATTAGATGATTTCGACCTATCCGTGGTCCAAGTTTTTTTTTTAATAAATGGGTCAATCTAGGGCTTCTTTTTTTTGCAAAGCAGAGCCACATCTGAATTCATCTAAGACATTTCCTAGAACTTAACCCGTTTTGTAGGAAACGCGAGCCTGTCCCCCACGCCTCGGCTCTCATTGAAAATGTTAATTTGATCTTCGCTCCATGGTATTTAGAAGGATCCTTCCTTTGAATATGATTTTCTCTATTATGAAATCATCTATCAGGCTTTTTAAATGGCACGCATTTATGGAAGAAAGAGAGGAAGAAAGGCAACCGCTGACACAATGCCATCTTTTTGATGATTTTAATCATGGCCGCTAATTGTCTTTTTTATTCCTTACTTCCTTCCATTAAAGTGCTATGTGAAATGGAAGGTTTTCCTTGAATAAGTGGGCCTTCTTGTAAAATCTCCTTGTCAGGCTTTGATCTGCGGCTTATAAAAGGTAGGACAATCCGTACGTGCTGCCTTTATAGGCTATTACAATTATACATACAACCCTCTTACAAAACGCTCCTAGATCTATTATTGCTTCTGCGCGATATGAAATCTTCTCCGGGAGAATCTTTTCTCAGTTCTGAGGTCACTTTTGTGAAATTTTCTTTACATTTATGACTTTTTTGTAGCCTTCAAAAACCTAACCTTAAAAAAAAATGTATTCCAAATTATTTAGCCCTGGTACATTTATCGGGGTCTTGTCAAGTCAATCTGATCTTGGGAGGTCCCATTGGTGGGAAAATGAAGCATTGCAAGAATCTTTTACATCTCGTCAAAAACGAAACTTTTGGGCAATAGGGGGTATTTATGGGCCCATTATCAAAGAAGGAAAAATGGCCACTAGTAGATGTGAGCAAATCTCTCACCAGAATTGCCAAATTTTTCCCAAAATTTTGATTTGCAGTGGAAGAAAAAATCACATTCACAGCAAACTGCAGGTTCTACATCTCTCCCGAAAAGACGTACGTAACACTCTTAGGTCTACTAGGACCGTATCCAACCCCTTTCTATTTCTTTAACGCAAAAACAACCTTAGGCCTTGTTCACGCATCAGTATTTTTGATGTGTTTTCGTATGCCAAAAACAGATGTGTCTCCAAAAAACAGAACAGGTGTCAATCTTTGAATTATACTTTGCACCTTTTCGCGGTTGGATGGCATTTATGACCGTGGGATCAAAATAGCGTTAACTAAGTCCCCTATGTTATTTACATGTACTTTCACAATTTACTGATTTTCTGTAGGGTATGTGCTTATTTTTTTTCATGGATTTTGTCTATGAACTGACCACAGTGTGAACATGCTCTTACACTTTCCAAACATACCAGCTTATACTCTAGCTGAATTTTTTATTTTAATATTTCCCATGAACCAAATTATTTTTTATTCTAATTGGTCATTAAAATATTGTTTTGTATACTGTTTGTCCTCTTTTAAAATCTTATGTGTGTGTCCTCTGAATATTGTACCTGTTCTTTGACACAAAACATTCGAAATGCTTGTCCTTATTGCCCTTTTCACTGATAGCTTGTTAAAACTGCTTTTGATGCTCACATCAGTCTTGAAACTGTCCATATTCTCATGCTTATAACTTGCCTTTCAGCAGGCTTTTCCTTTTTTTTTTTAAGCATTCTGCCAGAACTTTAGGTGCAGGAGCACAAGTTTTCTACCAGCACTTTAGGTACTGGAACTTGCTTTCCCTCCTAGGTTTGCCAGGATATGCAGGATGTTATAAATTTGCAAGAGAGCCAAAGATTGAGGGACTTTTCTAAAAAAAAGACAACATTTGTTACTTATATAAAAGTATAAAGAAAATGTATCACTTATTGCTGCACTTTCAAAGCTATGGGCAATCAAAGCTAAATCTTTCAGGGATGCATTATTTCTTCCCTTCGGAATATATCTAGAATTTACATTATATTATCCAAGGTCTTGCAAGATCTCTCAAGTACCACTTAGTTTGTCCATCCAGTGTCATTTTAACTCCAGCGATTGAACTGAATCAACTCAATTACCCAGTGATGGAACCAATAATCTAATTCCCTTGGAAGCGATGAAAATAATTCATTATGGTTCAGTGTGTTACCAAGGACTGGGGGCCGACTAGTCCCTAATGGGCAATAGAAGCAGACAGCGGAGTCAAGTGGCCTTGGAATGAGCCAGGCGCCAGACGGATCACCTGCCATAGACGTGCTTGACTCACACGAGCTGTTACTTCGGTTGTTCTGGTCATTTTGGAGGACAACAAAATCTGATTCCAGAAGTGTGAGAAAGAAATCCAGAAGTCCTACATGGACTTATAAAGATGCAGGAAAAATGCGACCGACCACAACTGAAATTGAAAACAAAAAAAAAACCTATTTCCCTAAAAGTTTAGTGCAGTTCTCCTCTGAAAGTAATCACAGTGTAGACAATGATGTCCTGTAGTGGGGACTCCCAGATGTCTCTTCTTTACTTGTCACAGTCCGGTTCCCACATTATTACAGTAGACACAGCTCTTCTCCCAGTAGTCACAGCTTTTCCCTCAGTAGTCACAGCTTTTCCCTCAGTAATCACAGCTTTCCCCAGTAATCACAACTTTTCCCCCAGTAATCACAGCTTTTCCCCCAGTAGTCATGGCTTTTCCCCCAGTAGTCATGGCTTTTCCCCAGTAATCACAGCTTTTCCCCCAGTAGTCACGGCTTTTTCCCCAGTAATCATGGCTTTTCCCCCAGTAGTCACGGCTTTTCCCCCCAGTAGTCATTGCTTTTCCCCAGTAGTCACGGCTTTCCCCCCAGTAGTCATGCCTTTTCCCCAGTAATCACAGCTTTTCCCCCAGTAGTCATGGCTTTTTCCCCAGTAGTCATGGCTTTTCCCCAGTAATCACAGCTTTTCCCCCAGTAGTCACGGCTTTTTCCCCAGTAATCATGGCTTTTCCCCCAGTAGTCATGGCTTTTTTCCCAGTAGTCATGGCTTTCCCCCAGTAATCACAGCTTTTCCCCCAGTAGTCACAGCTTTTCCCTCAGTAGTCACAGCTTTTCCCTCAATAGTCACAGCTTTCCCCAGTAATCACAACTTTTTCCCCAGTAGTCATGGCTTTTCCCCCAGTAGTCATGGCTTTTCCCCAGTAATCACAGCTTTTCCCCAGTAGTCACGGCTTTTCCCCAAGAAGTCACGGCTTTTCCCCCAGTAGTCATGGCTTTTCCCCCAGTAGTCACGGCTTTTCCCCCAGTAGTCACGGCTTTTCCCCCAGTAGTCATAGCTTTTCCCCAGTAATCACAGATTTCCCCCAGTAGTCAGAGCTTTTCCCCCAGTAGTCACAGCTTCTCCCCCAGTAGTCACGGCTTTTCCCCCAGTAGTCACAGCTTCTCCCCCAGTAGTCACGGCTTTTCCCCCAGTAGTCACAGCTTCTCCCCCAGTAGTCACGGCTTTTCCCCCAGTAGTCACGACTTTTCACCCAGTAGTCATGGCTTTTCCCTCAGTAGTCACAGCTTTTCTCACAGTGGTTACTGCTTTTCCCCCTGTAGTAACAGCTTTTCACCCATTAATCACGGCTTTTCCCCCAGTGGACACAGCTTTTCCCTAAGTAGTCACAGATTTTCACCAGTAGTCACAGATTTTCCCTCAGTAGTCACAGCAGTTCCTCCAATACTCACAACTTTTCCCCCAGTGGTCACAGCTTTGACCCCAGTAGTCACAGTTTTGCCCCAGTAGCCACAGCTTTTCCCTCAGTAGCCACATCTTTTCCCCCAGTGGTCACAGCTCTTCCTCAAGTAGTCAAAGTTGTTCTTCCAGTAGTCACAGCTCTTCCCCAGTAGTCACAGCTTTTCCTTCAAGTGATGAGCAGTAGACATCAAATTTGAAATCTTTAATCACTAGCATATTACCCATTTTGATGATAAATTAAAGGGATGGTCCAAAGTCTAACATAATTTTCCTCCTAAATCCCAATCTATTTAGTGTCATAATCCAAACTATTCTCTAATATACATACATTAAAAATTCCCTGTCCTTCCCTCACTAGACTATCTAACTGCTGTTCTTTATTTTTTTTTGCTTCCATTTTGATAATGCTTCACATGAGAATCCCAGTGCATGCTGGGATACTCAAACGAATCATCATCAGGGGGGCAGAGGCTGCAGTCACTGCTTTAGTCGCTGCCCTCTCCTTGCAATGAAGCATCCTCAGTGACGCTCATTTCATGTGCTTGGCTAGTCCCTGAGCGTTGTGCATTGTGTGATGTGTATCAGTAGTAATGAGCCGGTAATACAGCCCAGTGTCAGAATACTTGGTGTGCAGAGACCAGTAACATCATGGTGCTGGTCTCTGAACGGCAACTATTCTGACAATGCGCTGTGTTGCTGGCTCGATACTGCTGATATGACCAGGCGAAGGAGTGCACTGTCACTGTGCACATCCCACAGGATCTAGCCCAGAACCGGAATGAATATCACTGATAACATTTCCTTTCAGGGAGGAGGCAGAGGCTGGGTCATTGACTGCATCTTCTGCCCCTTGATGATGCTTCATTTGAATATCCCAGCATGTACTGGGATTCTGAAGTGAAAAAAAAAATAGGAAATCAGTTGGATAGTGTAGTTAGGAATGGATAAGGAAATGTTAATGCAAGTATATTAGAAAATAGTTTAGATTATGGCACTAAATAGATAGGGATTGAGGAGGAAAATTATTTTGGACTTCGGACCACCCCTTTAAGCAGTCACAGCAGTGCCATTTTCAAGCTTCCTTTATTCCAGTAAATTTATTCCACTCTCTCCTCCCTTGGTAGTCACAGTAGTGCCTTTTACATGACCTTTCGTCACCTCTCTGTACCCCCTTGTGTACTCAGCTCCCATTCAATTCCACAATGCATGTGCCGTCTCCCACTTTTCGGAGCCACCAAGATGGAAGGTAACTGCTAGTAAAGGCTCTATTATTTCAGTTCTCCATAGGCACATGTCTCCGGTTCTTAATGGGAAATCTGGTTCTAAATAAGCTTTTTTCGATTGCCCACCGTCCTGTCTAAAAATCATTTTCTTGCAAAGTCTCATTTATGATACATATGACATGTTCCCACGTAAACACAATCGCGCACATCGTACAGGGTCATCTGCTGACAATAATTGGATGCCCCTATAGAACAGGATGAACGGCGAGGTTTTTTATTCACTGCATTGCTCCTTTTCAACCACCCACAATACACAATCACGTGTCCCAGCTCCGAGCAGCAGCCGAGGTTAACCGCATCGTCCTTGTAAAGAGCTGTAATATTGTTCCAACCATATAAAATAGTAAACATGGCCTTGACTGCCTGTCAAAGACGAGAAAGAGGCACCATTCACACTGCCTACGTCATGCCGTATCATCAGCTCTCAAGGATGAAGCAGATGGTTGGGTTCATCCTCGATACATGTTTATTCTGACAGATATCAGAGAGGTTGTGTCCTTCCACACATTCCAATAAGATAAGCTAAGGGGGTCATATAATGGACAAAGCTTTGTTCTAAAGGAACCTGGTCATAAATACAAAGGACATGGTGTAGAATATTGTGTGGGTCTTCTGTAGAGTTGATCAGAAAGATTTGCAAGTCGTTAGTCAACGGACACCAAACCAGAGCCGTCTTCACCAGTTCCACTTCTTATTAGTAGATCTGGCACAATGTTATCACGGAAGTATGACCACACACCGGACTTTAGGCGTTGAGAATGCTGCTGGAAGCAGGAGGCTTTGAGGGCTCTGACACGACTGATGTTCCACCGTCCTGGACATCTTTTTGTCCAACTGTGTTTTGACAGATAACCATAGACTGGTTCCGAATACCGGCACCACCTTTGCACCCCCACAAAGTGATTCAATAATGAGTTACTTATGGCATTTACTTACAGGCTATGAAATGATGTGCAAGTCCTCCTAAGGAGCTGGTGGACACACAAAGAGGTTTCTCCATCCTTTGCTCAAAATGTCAAAAGAAATATCTGTCCACCTACTTGTCCAAAAAGTGTTAGCTAAGTTTTCTTCTATTATTTATATGCACTATTACTATTTACTTGCTTACTACATGGTATATGCTCATTTTGTTTATATCTTAGGTTTTGTCTGATAAATGGGTTACAGTGTGAACATGCTCTTATACGTTACATGTACACCAACTTATGCTCCGGCTCATTTTTTTTTGTTTTGCTGTAGTTTCTTGTACTTTGTACAAACAACAGTGTGGCCCCTTCATCTATGTAGCTTCTCATGGCTAGATGTCTGAACAGTTGGGTCTGTATCTTTCTCTTCCTCCATCTACACTGAGGTCAGCTGACAAAGGAGAGGTTTTAATATTAGAGGATTGTACCATCCTGATGGGCACACCTTGTAGTGCTGGGATGACTTTTATACAATTTTTGATCAAAATAGTGTTAACTAAGTTCCCTATATTATTTGCATATACTATAACTACTCACTACAGGGGGTTTCCCCATGTGTCTTTATTTTGGGTTATGACAGTTAAATGGCCACAGTGTGAATGTTCTCCTACTCACTGCAGGTACTGCATACCTTATGCTCTTCCTCATTTCTTTGGTTTTGCAGATATACCTGTCCGCCTACTAAAGTCTTGTCAGTTCATAGCAGAAAAGCTGAGAATACTCACTCTGCATCAGAAATAAGAAGAAACAATATTGTTAGCTTCCAGAGGGGGAAGGAGACTGATTCTGTCCAAAAGTCTGCTCCTAGCTACTCAAAATAGCTTTAGAAACAGAAGCCATGATTAGAAAGAGTCTTTTTCATTCTAGAAAAAATGGAAATTACTTGAAAACAGTTAATAACGGATTTGAGGGACTTTTAGTATGAAAATAATTCATGGTATTTCCCTTTTAGGCCACCTTTACACGTTCAGTATTTGGTCAGTATTTTGCATCAGTATTTGTAGCCAAAACCAGGAGTGGAACAATCAGAGGAAAAGTATAATAGAAACACATGCACCACTTCTGCATTTCTCACCCACTCCTGGTTTTGGCTACAAATACTGATGTAAAAGACTGACCAAATACTGAACATGTGAACGAGGCTTTAATGTTGTCCTAACATAGTTCGAAAGGTTTAAAGGTAAGATATATTCCAGAAAACTAAATAGAAGGTTGAGCAAATCGATCCGTAACAGGTCAAATTTGTTATAAATTTTCCCAAATTTTGGACTACAATATTTTTGTGAATCAATTTGCACAAATTCTACAAATTTGTTATCAATTTTCCAAAATTTTGGACTACTGCATTTTCGTGAATCAATTTGCACAAATTCTACAAATTTGTTATCAATTTTCTAAAATTTTGGACTACAATATTTTTGTGAATCAATTTGCACAAATTCTACAAATTTGTTATCAATTTTCCAAAATGTTGGACTACTACATTTTTGTGAATCAATTTGCACAAATTCTACAAATTTGTTATCAATTTTCCAAAATTTTGGACTACTACATTTTTGAGAATCAATTTGCACAGATTCTACAAAAGTGGTTGCCATTTTGCTGTATTCTTTTTGAGATAGGAAGAGATAAAATGAAAAACTTCTTATACTCACCTGTCCTAGGATTTCACCTGTCCTAGGATTTCACCTGTCCTTACTTTGCCTCTGGCAGTGCCGCAGCTCCCTGATGCTCCAATCTTTGGTTCTACCAGTGATGAGGCTAGTGATTTGCTTCCTGCACTCCCGTGGGGCCAACACAACCCCAATAATGTGCATCACCACCATCATAACTTCATGAAACCAATCCCTGGCCTCGGAATGGAAAAACAAGGTGGAGGAACGGGAAACTGTGGAGGCGTAAAAACAGGTAAGGGCTATTGTGGTTTGTCCTGATGAAGAGGTTGGATCACCTCGAAACGCGTTGACGAATAAAACCGCATCAACACTCCATTTGGCTCTCCATTGTGTATCTTTTTTTTTTTAACCCCTTCTCAATTCTTATGTTTTGGAAACTGAATAGACCTTGAAGGCACAAGGAACAACTTTAACATAAAAAAGCAGCAATTTGTATTTTGGAAACACTAAAAAGCCAAAAAACTAATGACTTCTACTTCCCGTTTTGAGAATATCCTAAAAATCAGGTAAATAACTACGGTAGTTAAATTATGCAGCATATTTTCTCAAAACTTTCCAAAATATTTGACACCCCGATGCAATTTACTATCCCATTGAAACATAATAATTACTGGCAAACAAATGTTAAAGACGGCCAAGGCTCCGAGCGAGAGAGACCTGTTCATAAAATGGACCAGAGCAACTAAACAGTTTATCTGCAGAATCTGGGACCCGTGAAACACAATTCCACACTTATGTAATTAGCAAGATTGTGCTCGCTGGGGAAAATTCTCTATAAACACAGTCAAAATGGCGCCTTGGGCCAAAGTTACAATCCAGACCTCCTGCCAATAATCGAATCAAGAAGAACAATTTAGTCGTCACTGTTGGATGATAATTATAAAAGTGAGCTCTGATTTCATCAAATATAATTACAGCTAACAAAGGGCAAATGTACAAACCATCACATTGTGCAAGGTAAACACTGCGCATGGAGTTACTGTATGTACACGAGCTAATCATGAAGATTATTATACGGGAAGAGCAGGCTACACAATGGAGGAAAATGTAGCAAGATATGGAGTTATTCACAAGTGTTAAAAATATATATTTATTTGATGCCTTTGTTCTATTGAAAGTGCTGAGCCCATGATGCATCAGTGCGGAGCGCAAGCATGATCTTCTTATTACATTTTTAAAGTTTAATTCTTAAGACTATAACTACTATAATACTGCTCCTATGTACAAGAATATAACTACTATAATAATGCCCCTATGTACAAGAATATAACTACTATATTACTGCCCCTATGTACAAGAATATAACTACTATAATACTGCCCCTATGTACAAGAATATAACTACTATAATACTGCTCCTATGTACAAGAATATAACTACTATAATACTGCCCCTATGTACAAGAATATAACTACTATATTACTGCCCCTATGTACAAGAATATAAATACTATAATACTGCCCCTATGTACAAGAATATAACTACTATAATACTGCTCCTATGTACAAGAATATAACTACTATAATACTGCCCCTATGTACAAGAATATAACTACTATAATACTGCTCCTATGTACAAGAATATAACTACTATAATAATGCCCCTATGTACAAGAATATAACTACTATATTACTGCCCCTATGTACAAGAATATAACTACTATAATACTGCCCCTATGTACAAGAATATAACTACTATAATACTGCTCCTATGTACAAGAATATAACTACTATAATACTGCCCCTATGTACAAGAATATAACTACTATAATACTGCTCCTATGTACAAGAATATAACTACTATAATACTGCCCCTATGTACAAGGATATAACTACTATATTACTGCCCCTATGTACAAGAATATAACTACTATAATACTGCCCCTATATACAAGAATATAACTATTATAATACAGCCCCTATGTACAAAAATATAACTACTATAATAATGCTCCTATTTACAAGAATATAACTACTATAATACTGCCCCTATGTACAAGAATATAACTACTATAATACTGCCTCTATGTACAAGAATATAACTACTATAATACTGCCACCTATGTACAAGAATATAACTACTATAATACTGCCCCTATGAACGAGAATATAACTATTATAATACTGCTCCTATGTACAAAAATATAACTACTATAATAATGCCCCTATGAACGAGAATATAACTATTATAATACTGCCCCTATGTACAAGAATATAACTGCTATAATACTGCCCCTATGTACAAAAAAATAACTACTATAATACTGCCCCTATGTTCAAGAATATAAGTACTATAATACTGCCCCTATGTAGAAGAATATAACTACTATTATACTGTCCCTATGTACAAGAATATAACTACTATAATACTGCCCCTATGTATAAAAATATAACTACTACAATACTGCACATATGTACAAGAATTTAACTACTATAATAATGCCCCTATATACAAGACTATAACTACTATAATACTGCTCCTATGTACAAGAATATAACTACTATAATACTGCTCCTATGTACAAGAATATAACTACTATAATGCTGCCCCTATGTACAAGAATATAACTACTAAAGTACTGCCCCTATGAACAAGAATATAACTACTATTATACTGTCCCTATGTACAAGAATATAACTACTATAATACTGCCCCTATGTATAAAAATATAACTACTACAATACTGCACATATGTACAAGAATTTAACTACTATAATAATGCCCCTATATACAAGACTATAACTACTATAATACTGCTCCTATGTACAAGAATATAACTACTATAATACTGCTCCTATGTACAAGAATATAACTACTATAATGCTGCCTCTATGTACAAGAATATAACTACTAAAGTACTGCCCCTATGAACAAGAATATAGCTGCTATAATACGGCCCCTTTGTATAAAAATATAACTACCATAATACTGCCCCTATGTATAAGAATATAACTACTACAATACTGCTCGTATGTACAGGAATATAACTGCTATGGTACTGTTCCTTATGTATAAGAATATAACTACTACAATACTGCTCCTATGTAAAAGAATATAACTACTACAATACTGCTCCTATGTACAAGAATATAACTACTATAATACTGCCCCTATGTATAAGAGTATAACTACTAGAATACTGCTCCTATGTACAAGAATATAACTACTATAATAGTGCTCCTATGTACAAGAATATAACTACTATAATACTGCCCCTATGTACAAGAATATAACTACTATAATACTGCCCCTATGTACAAGAATATAACTACTGTAATACTGCCCCTATGTACAAGAATATAACTACTATAATACTGCCCCTATGTACAAGAATATAACTACTATAATACTGCCACCTATGTACAAGAATAAAACTACTATAATACTGCCCCTATGAACGAGAATATAACTACTATCATACTGCCCCTATGTACAAAAATATAACTACTATAATACTGCCCCTATGTACAAGAACATAACTAATATAATACTGCCCCTATGTAGAAGAATATAAATACTTTAATACTGTCCCTATGTACAATAATATAACTACTGTAATACTGCCCCTATGTATAAAAATATAACTACTACCATCCTGCTCATATGTACAAGAATTTAACTACTATAATACTGCCCCTATATACAAGACTATAACTACTATAATACTGCTCCTATGTACAAGAATATAACTCCTATAATACTGCCCCTATGTACAAGAATATAACTACTATAATGCTGCCCCTATGTACAAGAATATAACTACTAAAGTACTGCCCCTATGAACAAGAATATAACTGCTATAATACGGCCCCTTTGTATAAAAATATAACTACCATAATACTGCCCCTATGTATAAGAATATAACTACTACAATACTGCTCCTATATACAAGAATATAACTGCTATGGTACTGTTCCTTATGTATAAGAATATAACTACTACAATACTGCTCCTATGTAAAAGAATATAACCACTACAATACTGCTCCTATGTACAAGAATATAACTACTATAATACTGCCCCTATGTATAAGAGTATACCTACTAGAATACTGCTCCTATGTACAAGAATATAACTACTATAATAGTGCTCCTATGTACAAGAATATAACTACTATAATACTGCCCATATGTACAAGATTATAACAACTATAATACTGCCCCTATGTACAAGAATATAACTACTATAATACTGCCACCTATGTACAAGAATATAACTACTATAATACTGCCCCTATGAACGAGAATATAACTACTATAATACTGCCTCCCAGCTGTGAGGTTGTGTGTTGGTAGCTCTCCTGATGTCTGGAGCAAGCCCAGGGAGGGGAAGCTCCCCAGGCAAGGCCCAGGCTTCTCGGCCTACACTGGGACAAGGCTCCCAGACTTCTCTGAATGGGAATACTAATCCCAAAGCCACTGTGAGACCAGTAAGGCTACGTTCACACTAGCGTTGTGCGCCGCTGCGTCGGCGACGCAACGCACAACGCACGCAAAAACGCGTCAAAACGCACGCAAAAACGCTGCGTTTTGCGACGCATGCGTCGGTTTTTGCCGAAAATCGGACGCAAGAAAAATGCAACTTGCTGCGTCCTGTGCGCCCTGACGCGTGCGCCGCAAAAAACGCATGCGTCGCAAAACGCAGCACAACGCATGTCCATGCGCCCCCATGTTAAATATAGGGGCGCATGAATATACAAGAATATAACTACTATAATACTGCCCCTATGTACAAGAATATAACTACTATAATAATGCCCCTATGTACAAGAATATAACTACTATATTACTGCCCCTATGTACAAGAATATAACTACTATAATACTGCCCCTATGTACAAGAATATAACTACTATAATACTGCTCCTATGTACAAGAATATAACTACTATAATACTGCCCCTATGTACAAGAATATAACTACTATAATACTGCTCCTATGTACAAGAATATAACTACTATAATAATGCCCCTATGTACAAGAATATAACTACTATATTACTGCCCCTATGTACAAGAATATAACTACTATAATACTGCCCCTATGTACAAGAATATAACTACTATAATACTGCCTCCTAGCTGTGAGGTTGTGTGTTGGTAGCTCTCCTGATGTCTGGAGCAAGCCCAGGGAGGGGAAGCTCCCCAGGCAAGGCCCAGGCTTCTCGGCCTACACTGGGACAAGGCTCCCAGACTTCTCTGAATGGGAATACTAATCCCAAAGCCACTGTGAGACCAGTAAGGCTACGTTCACACTAGCGTTGTGCGCCGCTGCGTCGGCGACGCAACGCACAACGCACGCAAAAACGCATCAAAACGCACGCAAAAACGCTGCGTTTTGCGACGCATGCGTTGGTTTTTGCCGAAAATCGGACGCAAGAAAAATGCAACTTGCTGCGTCCTGTGCGCCCTGACGCGTGCGCCGCAAAAAACGCATGCGTCGCAAAACGCAGCACAATGCATGTCCATGCGCCCCCATGTTAAATATAGGGGCGCATGACGCATGCGGCGACGCAGCGGCGCCCGACGCTGCGTCGCACAACGCTAATGTGAACTTGGCCTAAATGCAGCGAGCCAAAGCTGCAGCAGTTCTATGAAGGAAGAAAAACCTGCAAGTAAAGTTTTGGGAGGAAAATCTCCTCCAAGCCCAGCAAAGAAGCAAGAAGTGAAAGTGTTGGTGAGTGATGTTACACAGCACAGTATGAAGTCCTGTAACTCCCCAGTCAGTAAGCAGCCCCTGCCTGGAGCACAGGTGAAATCAGCCGCAGCTGTACCAATCACCTCTCCTGCTCCCAGGCAGAGACGGACGTCTCTGGAAAGACAGACTATCCAGGAGAACTTGCAGCAACATGGCAGTGTGGCGCTGTCAGGACGCACCCGGTCGCAATCAGGTGGCAGCGATAAACCTGCTGCGGAGCCTGCATCCAGCCGAGGAACCACAAAGCCATCTGTGGTGGAATCGCACAAGACAGTGTTCAAAACCCCTGCACCCGTGGTGAAGCCTAAACCTGTGCAGCCGGCGCGTGCACCCGAGCTGCAGCTAGCGGACGAGATACCGGGACTTGTCAGGAAACTGGGTGAGTTACAGCAGCAAAAAAAAGCGCTGCAAATGGAGGTAGACTTCATCTATAGTCTAAAAGTCGCTAATCCTGCCGGTAATGATGTGTATGACCTGAGACTGAACACACTGGGGGTACAGCTGGCAAGTGTTGTGCAGGACATTGAGTCTGTGCTGGAGGGCATGGGGCCCCTGGCGGAGACCTACAGGAACCGCGAGCGGTTCGCCTCCTATAAGCAGGACTGTGCTGTAGAGACCGGGACCCCCCAGCAGCGGACACGGCCAGTGTTACAGGCTGCCCGCTTCTGCTTCCAGGAAGGGAAAAAACTGCCGCAGCAAGCAGCTGAGTGTGAACAGGAGCATGCACTTCAGACTCCAGCAGAGGCACCACAGGTCCCAGAATGCCCCACACAGGAGCAGGACATTATATGTGAGACTGTTTGTGCTGATGAGGCCGAAGCTGAGGCTGAGGCACAGACTGTGGCTGGTGATGTTGTGCCCATGGGGTCGGGGGTTGGAGGGGTTTCACTTTCCGTCATGGACGTGGCACTGTCTGAGGATAATGATGTTGCTGATGATAATGTGCATGATATGTGTGACTATCCCCCTTTACCATCTAGTCCACCAGGTGTGACAGCCCCCCCTGCTGCAGGCCCTCTCCCTGTCAGTCGGCCCAGTGTGACCCGGCAGGTGCCCCCCAGGAATGCCTGGAGCCGCGGCGCCCCATCCTTCACTTCCAGCGCCAGGTACACCGGCCAGACGTTTAAGCGTATTAATGTGGTGCGGTTTAAATACATAGGTGCCAAGGAGGATCTGCCACAGCGCAGGTATGTGGTGAGAGAGCTGCTATGCGGCCAGATGGGGTTTGTGGCAAACGAGATACTGGCGGTGTCCAACCTTCAGGACAGGCAGGGCTACGAGGTCAGTTTCAAGCTCCAGTGTGACCTGGACAGGTTCTGGGCCAATTACCCCAGGTTCAGAGACTCTGAAGGCTGGAATTAGTTTATATTGGTTCCTATCTCCAGGCCGGACACAGTCATGGTAAATATCACTTTCTGGAATGAGGCCGTTCCACCACAGGACATCGAGGTGTGGCTCCGGAGACACTGTGACCTCGCCTCTGGACTCTCCAAGGTCAGAGATGAGGATGGTATCTGGACAATGGGGTGGAAAGCTGTGGTGAAACTGCGGCAGTATAATAACATTACTGCCCACTTACCCAACTCCTTCTTCATTGGGAGGGAGAAGGGAAGATGTTATTACCCCGGGCAGCCCAGAAAGTGCTTCAAATGTGGTCATCTGGCTAACGCCTGTACTGTGGTGAAGTGCAACCTGTGTGGGGAAATCGGCCATGTCGCTGCGGATTGCCGGGATGTTAGATGTAACCTCTGCGGTAAGATGGGCCACCCTCACAGGGACTGTCCAGACGCCTGGCATAATATCTGCAGAGTCTTCCCTGATGAGGCTGTACTGGCAGGGGCAGAGGCTCAGGAGGATGAGGATGTGGTGGAAGGGGCACATGAGGGGGAGGATTTAATGTCAGGAGAGATGGTGACCAGCCCAGATGCCCAACAGGAGTCCATTCATGTAACACCAGAGAAGCAGGGTATAGAGGGTGCAGAGGGGAACATGGAGGTCCAACAGCCTCAGGTAGCCCCCCCTTCAGCATCACTGTCTGTATCTGATGACTGGAGCATCAATCATAATAAAAGGAAGAAAAAGAGCACGTCCTCCCGTAAACCTGAGGCAGAATATGACACCGGTCAGAGTGCTACTAGGAAACTTCAGAATTCTGCAGGAGTGATGGTTGTGTCCAACAAGTATGGAGTTTTATCGGAGTCTAATGATGACGATTATAAGACAGAGTTGAGGAAAGTTGATGCTGAGTGTGACAGGGATGTAGAGGACCACCCTCCGTCAAAGCGGAAGCCTTTATCTGTGGACCCTCAGGTAGAGTCTGTCATGGACACCAGTGGTGGACAGAACATCCCTGACTCATGATGATGGCAGTTACTGTGCTCCTTCTCTATTGTGTTGTGATGGCGGGGTTCTCATTAACACTAACATCAAGTAATGTCAATAGTATTAAGGCAAGGAGGACGAGACATGTGGTGTATCAACATCTCACACATCTGGACCCCGATGTCATTTTCCTGCAGGAGACATGACTGACATCTCTGGGGCTTATGAGAGAGGCTGAGAGGGAATGGCGGTGCGGTCCTTCTTTCTGGTCACTGGCTGTGGAGCCTTACGCCGGAGTCGCTGTCCTGTTTAACACCAATGATGTGACTGTGCATAGGATGACGGAGGTGGTCATGGGAAGATGTTTGGTCTTGGAAGTCACTATTCATGGGAGGCGACTCAGGCTTATTAACATCTATGGGCCACAGACAGTGACTGACAGGATTCAGCTATTTAATACCGTTAAGCCTTACCTCTTCACTTCTCTTCCGGTGGTGATGGCAGGGGACTTTAACGCCATACTGACGTCAGGTGACAGTTCCTCGGGCAGGACAGTGACCAGAGATGGTAAGGTCCTACATAACATTATAATGCAGGCTGGACTGACTGACGTTTTTGCACAGGGAGGTCGACAGCCAAATTTCACGTATTCATGTTCCAACAGGAGCAGTAGGATAGATTTTGCTTTTGTAAGTCCTACTGAGGCTGTCGGCACCCTGAGTGAGAAGGTCGTCCCTTATTCTGATCACCTCGCCTTGTGCTTCTGTCTGGGGACCTCTAACCGTCCGGACATCGGTAGAGGGTTGTGGAAGTTCAATTCCAGTCTCCTGGATGATGCTTATGTTCAGAGTCGTGTCTACTCCCTTATCCAGTTTCATCTAGATAGGGTTGACTTCTATGACAACATGGCCGACTGGTGGGAGGACGTCAAGGAGGATATCAGATCCCTCTTAAAGAGACTGTCAGTTAATAAAGGGAGGAATAAGTACAGCCAGTACCTAAAGCTGCGTAAAGAATTGGAGTCACTATATTCGGCGGGTGGAGATGACAAAGTGAAGATCGACCGACTGAAATCTGAGATAAGGCAGTATCAGTATAGTAGGTATACCTCCCTGGTTCTTGAACGGGATTATGGGTCCTTAGGGGCCCCTGATCCCTTTGAGAATTGCAGGGAGAGGGTAGTCAAAAAAATGGTCACGGGTCTCACTGACTTCCAGGGTGTATTGCAGGATTCACGGGAGGGTATCCTGGAGGTGGTGGGATCTTACTATGCTGACTTGTTTCAGAGGAAAGTTTTGGATAAAGATAAGATGGCTCAATTCTTGGAGGCAACTCCTGCGCCTGATACTAATGATGTGGACTTTTCTCCTTTGACAGCAGAGTTAACGGTGGAGGAAGTTAAGGAGGCTATTGATAAATTACATCTGAAGAAGGCACCAGGTCCAGATGGCATAACAGCAGAATTTTATAGGAAATTCAGAGACCTCCTGGCCCCAATCCTCGTGGATGTGTATAAAAGTTGTCTAGAAAATCACCTGATGCCTCCATCCATGAGAGTGTCCTTGTTGATTCTGCTGTCTAAAGGTAAAGAGCCGAGCGACATAAAGAACTGGAGGCCTATTGCCCTCTTGAATGTGGACAGGAAGATTCTAGCAAAGATCCTTTTTTCTAGATTAGTCTGTTTGTCCCCAGCAATGTTGGCAGGCTCTCAGTTTGGCATAGTAAAAGGGCGGAACATCTCTGGAGCAGTCATCTCGATACGGGAGATGTTTGAGAGATGTAAAGCTCTGCGGTGTGGGAAATATATTGTTAGTCTGGACCAGGCTAAAGCCTTTGACAGGGTTGATCATGATTATCTGTGGGCCACTTTGTCAAAGTACGGTATTCGGGACAATTTGTGGATTGGCTGAAGACATTGTACAGAGAGGCGGTGAGCTTTCCTCTGATTAATGGTTGGCAGGGTGACACTTTTGGAGTTGAGGCAGGGGTGAGACAGGGTTGCCCAATGAGTCCTCTCCTGTATGTTTTTGCCCTAGACCCGTTTCTGAGGTCACTGCAGGAGTGCGATTTTCAGGGGGTGCCGGTCCCCCATTGCCTGCCTCTGAATGTTGTTGCCTATGCGGATGATGTGACGTTGGTGATCTCTAATCCTCGAGAGGTGCAGATGTTATCTGCGTCTATCAGAAGTTACTCAGAGGCCTCCGGGTCTCTGGTCAACCTTGAGAAGAGTCAAGCTCTGTGGACATTAGATCCTGATCCCAGCTTTGATCTGCGGCAGTTTGCCAAAGCCTCCACCCATATTAAGATCCTAGGGGTTAAATTTGGGAGGGATGATAATGCCACCTTAAATTGGGAGGAGAAATTGGAAACCGGAAATGCAAAGGTTCAGCGATGGAAGAACTGGAGGCTGACCTACAGAGAAAGGGTCGCAATGTTGAAGACTTACCTGGTCCCTGTTTTCTTGTATGTCTCTGTCATTTTCCCTTTGCCAGAATCTTTCTCAGCGAGGCTCTTCAGCCTGTTCTTCCAGCTCTTGTGGGGGAATAGGTTGAACCTAATAAAGAGGGGAATAACGTACCTACCGCGGAGAGAGGGTGGGCTGGATATGTTGAATCCAAGGGTTTTCTTTGACTCCTTGTTCTAAAGGTAAATTTTGGGAACATGGACTCAAATAGTAGCTCCCTGTGGGTAAATAGTATCAGGTACTGGATATTGCCTTTTGCAGAATCTTGGGTGCGAGGCGGCAGTCTCAAGAGGAGGAGATGGACAGGTGACCACCTCCCCCAGTATCTGGATTACGGTCTGAAGTGTATTAGGAGGTGGGGACTGGATAAGTCTTACATTGAGAGCAGTACGAGAAGAGACATATATGCTCATGTATGTAGGACTTTCTTCTACTCTCCACTGGCCCTGAGAGATTGTGTCACCACCACCCTGCAGGAAAGCCTTAGGTTCCTAAACGGGAAACGACTTCCTCCTAAACTGTTTGATGTCACTTGGCTTTCACTGCATAGTCGTCTCTTTGTCAGGGGGAACCTGAAACATCTGAGTGTCTCTAATCGGAATTGCCCCCTTGGTTGTCAGCAGGAGGAGACTATGGAGCACTTTATATGTGATTGCTGGGGAGGGAGGAAGATCTGGGAGGAAGTGTCAGCTAATCTAAAAATCCCCAGACTGCTGACCCTAAAGTATCCTGACATAATCTATGGTGTCCCCTCCACTGTTAGTAACATCGACAGAGAGACGATGTACATTATAATAAGTGTCATTAAATACTATCATTGGCACATGAGAACTCGGGTGTCACTGCACAATGAGCTGTTCGATCACACCGCTGCGGCTGGTCAGGTTATGTCAGAACTCCGGTGGATAAAATCAATAGAAGTTGGAAGGAGTCAGAGAAACAATAAGTTATGGAGGAACATAAATTTCAGTTAGGAAATATGATGATATATATATTTATTGTTTTGTTTTGTTTAATTTTCTTCTCCCTCCAGGTGTGGACACTTTAATTTATTTATGAATATGATCTGACTGTATAGTACTTGTGTGTGTATATAACCTAAGTGATTTGTGTTTTGTAATACTGGGTGATTTTTGTTTTTATTATAATTGTATTTATGTTTGGTTTTATAATAAAAATTGCCCCTAGGTACAAAAATATAACTACTATAATACTGCCCTTATGTACAAGAATATAACTACTATAATACTGCCCCTATGTAGAAGAATATAACCACTATAATACTGTCCCTATGTACAAGAATATAACTACTATAATACTGCCCCTATGTATAAAAATATAACTACTACAATACTGCTTATATGTACAAGAATTTAACTACTATAATACTGCCCCTATATACAAGACTATAACTACTATAATACTAACTACTATAATACTGCTCCTATGTACAAGAATATAACTACTTTAATACTGCCCCTATGTACAAGAATATAACTACTATAATACTGCCCCTATATACAAGACTATAACTACTATAATACTAACTACTATAATACTGCTCCTATGTACAAGAATATAACTACTTTAATACTGCCCCTATGTACAAGAATATAACTACTATAATACTGCCCCTATGTACAAGAATATAACTACTATAATACTACCACCTATGTACAAGAATATAACTACTATAATACTGCCCCTATGAACGAGAATATAACTACTATAATACTGCCCCTATGTACAAAAATATAACTACTATAATACTGCCCCTATGTACAAGAATATAACTAATATAATACTGCCCCTATGTAGAAGAATATAAATACTATAATACTGTCCCAATGTACAAGAATATAACTACTATAATACTGCCCCTATGTATAAAAATATAACTACTACAATACTGCTCATATGTACAAGAATTTAACTACTATAATACTGCCCCTTTGTATAAAAATATAACTACCATAATACTGCCCCTATGTATAAGAATATAACTACTACAATACTGCTCTTATGTACAAGAATATAACTGCTATGGTACTGTTCCTTATGTATAAGAATATAACTACTACAATACTGCTCCTATGTAAAAGAATATAACTACTATAATACTGCTCCTATGTACAAGAATATAACTACTATAATACTGGTCCTATGTACAAGAATATAACTACTATAATACTGCACCTATGTACAAGAATATAACTACTATAATCCTGCCCCTATGTACAATAATAGAATTGCTATGATACTGCCCTTATGTATAAGAATATAACTACCATAATACTGCCCCTATGTATAAGAATATAACGATTATAATACTGCCCCCTATGTGCAAGAATATAACTACTATGATATTGCTCCTATGTACAAGAATATAACTATTATGATACGGCTATTATGTACAAGAATATAACTACTATGATACTGCTGTTATGTACAAGAATATAACTACTATAATACTGGTCCTATGTACAAGAATATAACTACTATAATACTGCACCTATGTACAAGAATATAACTACTATAATCCTGCCCCTATGTACAATAATAGAATTGCTATGATACTGCCCTTATGTATAAGAATATAACTATTATGATACTGCAATTATGTACAAGAATATAACTACTATGATACTGCTGTTATGTACAAGAATATAACTACTATAATACTGCCCCTATGTACAATAATAGAATTGCTATGATACTGCCCTTATGTACAAGAACATAACTGCAATAGTACTGCCCCTATGTACAAGAATATAACTTCTATAATACTGCCCTTATGTACAAGAATATAACTACTATAATACTGCCCCTATGTATAAAAATATAACTACTACAATACTGCTCATATGTACAAGAATTTAACTACTATAATACTGCCCCTATATACAAGACTATAACTACTATAATACTAACTGCTATAATACTGCTCCTATGTACAAGAATATAACTACTATAATACTGCCCCTATGTACAAGAATATAACTACTATAATACTGCCCCTATGTACAAGAATATAACTACTATAATACTGCCCCTATATACAAGACTATAACTACTATAATACTAACTACTATAATACTGCTCCTATGTACAAGAATATAACTACTTTAATACTGCCCCTATGTACAAGAATATAACTACTATAATACTGCCCCTATGTACAAGAATATAACTACTATAATACTGCCCCTATGTACAAGAATATAACTACTATAATACTGCCCCTATGTTCAAGAATATAACTAATATAATACTGCCCCTATGTAGAAGAATATAAATACTATAATACTGTCCCAATGTACAAGAATATAACTACTATAATACTGCCCCTATGTATAAAAATATAACTACTACAATACTGCTCATATGTACAAGAATTTAACTACTATAATACTGCCCCTATATACAAGACTGTAACTACTATAATACTGCTCATATGTACAAGAATATAACTACTAAAGTACTGCCCCTATGAACAAGAATATAACTGCTATAATACTGCCCCTTTGTATAAAAATATAACTACCATAATACTGCCCCTATGTATAAGAATATAACTACTACAATACTGCTCTTATTTACAAGAATATAACTGCTATGGTACTGTTCCTTATGTATAAGAATATAACTACTACAATACTGCTCCTATGTACAAGAATATAACTACTATAATGCTGCCCCTATGTACAAAAATATAACTACTATGATACTGCTCCTATGTACAAGAATATAACTACTATGATACTGCTCCTATGTACAAGAATATAACTACTATGATACTGCTCCTATGTACAAGAATATAACTACTATAATACTGCCCCTATGTACAAGAATATAACTACTATAATACTACACCTATGTACAAGAATATAACTACTATAATACTGCCCCTATGTGCAAGAATATAACTACTATAATACTACACCTATGTACAAGAATATAACTACTATAATACTGCCCCTATATACAAAAATATAACTACTTTAATACTGCTCCTATATGCAAGAATATAACTACTATAATACTTCCACTATGTGCAAGAATATAACTACCATAATACTGCTCCTATGTACAAGAATATATCTACTATAATACTGCCCTTATGTACAAGAATATAACTACTATAATACAGCCCCATATGTACAAGAATATAAGTACTATAATACTGCTCCTATATACATGTCAGACTAACTTAATTTCCTTCTGTGACAGAATCACTGACTGGGTGGATCAGGGAAATGCTGTAGATATATTATATCTTGACTTCAGAAAAGCATTTGGCAAAGTTTCTCACACCATTTTCATTGAAAAAATCACTAAGTACGGAATGGACAAGGCAACTGTTAGGTGGACTTATAACTGGCTTATTGATCGAACCCAAAGAGTGGTCGTAAATGGCTGCACATCCAGTTGGAAGAATGTCTCAAGTGGGGTACCACAGGGCTCTGTCCTGGGCCCTGTATTGTTCAACATCTTTATCAATGCCCCCTGAGGAAGCGAGGCTATCTAGCACGCGAAACGCGCGTTGGGGTAACTCTTTGGCACTGGAACTGGATCTGCCACACCACCATGGGTAATTACACTTAATTTATTTGCATGCACGCTGGTAATCTGACTATTACTGGGATTGTGGTGGAATTACAGGCAGACATGCACTGAATTTACTACAGTTAAGAGTATCACAGCCCATGTATTTATATTCAGACTTGGTGGCAATGGTGTAGCTGCATTTTGCTATACGGATATTTTAGTGTATTCAGCAGGATCCTGTTCTATGTGCCTTAGATTTTGGATGCACCTAGGGATTTATCACAGCATATATTGATTATGGTATATGATTTTACTGTTCTATGCAAACAATTTTTCAATAAAATTCTTACTATTTTAAATTTTGGCTATTTATGACTTATAGTTCTCCTTAGTTTTGATATATCTTTATCAATGGTTTAGATGAAGGAATTGAAGGTAAACTGATTAAATTTGCCGATGACACAAAGCTAGGAGGGCTAGCTAATACTAAAGAAGAGAGAGAGGATTCAAAAAGATATAAACTGGAGCAGTGGGCAAAAACTAACATAATTGTCTTTAACAAGGAAAAATGCAAAATACTACTCTGGGCAATAAAAATGAAAAAAGCATATACAGAATGGGAGGAATAGGGCTAAGCAACAGCACATGTGAAAAAGACTTGGGTATAGTAATAGATCACAGACTGAACATGAGTCCACAGTGTGATGCAGCAGCAAAAAGGCAAATGGAATTCTGGGATGTATTAACAGAAGCATACAGTCTAGATCACGTGAAGTCATTATTGCCCTCTACTCCTCTTTGGTGAGACCTCATCTGGAATACTGGGTCCAGTTTTGGGCACCACATTTTAAAAAATACATCAACAAACTGGAGCAAGTTCAGAGAAGAGCGACCAGAATGGTGAGCGGACTGCAAACCATCTCCTATGAGGAACGGTTACAGGATTTGGGTATGTTTAGCTTGCAAAAAAGAAGACTGAGAGGAGACTTAATAGCTGTCTACAAATATCTCAAGGGCTGTCACATTGTAGAAGGATCATCAGTATTCTCATTTGCACAAGGAATGACTAGAAGCAATGGGATGAAACTGAATGGGAGGAGACACGGATTAGATATTAGAAAAAAGGTTTTGACAGGGTGATCAATGAGTGGAACAGGCGGCCACGAGAGGTGGTGAGTTCTCCTTCCGTGGAAGTCTTCACACAGAGACTGGACAGACATCTGTCTGGGATGATTTAGTGAATCCTGCATTGATCAGGGGGTTGGACCAGATGACCCAGGAGGTCCCTTCCAACTCTACCATTCTAGGATTCTATGAATGTATCTACTATAACACTGCTCCCTATGTACAAGAAAATAACTAATATAATATTCTACTCTATTTGAGAATATAAGGAATTGACAACTACGAATTCTCTTTAATGTGGTCACTGCTAAAATAAGAGCAATACAATGTCACACGCACCGCTATGTTGTTGAGCAAGTAAATGGGTGGCACTATGAGGATGGAATGCACTAGACCAGGTAACAGTAGGGTTGAATATATACGTTTTAATGTAAATAGTAAATGAACAATTAGTTCCGATGAAGGTAACATAAATCTGAGAAATTTTGCATAAAAATATAATGTAACTTATTATCACATATCTCCATATACAGGTTTATAATGAACAGGGGATTATAATAACTTCTCCAGTAACATAAAATATCGGATTGTTATTCATAAACTCTTTGTGTCTGTGCTCGGCATTAGATATGAACGTGTCGCTGTGCGGGCCGGATGACTGACAAACTGACTGAATAAATTGGGGTCAAACGGTTATTTTAGGAGCTTTAAGACTAAATTAAAATGACATCAGATACCAGCTGAAGGTTACAGAGCGGAATTTACATATCTTGCCCGGCTAGAGGAAGGGGATTGTCATGAAAAGTCCGGGTCAGCGCACAGATGCGGCAGTCTTATTATTACGCTGCCTAACCACGTGATGCCCAGGAATGCGCTTAA
This sequence comes from Ranitomeya variabilis, assembly GCF_051348905.1. Lineage (NCBI taxonomy): Eukaryota > Metazoa > Chordata > Amphibia > Anura > Dendrobatidae > Ranitomeya > Ranitomeya variabilis. Next base: position 434,664,444 of record NC_135233.1, read on the forward strand.
TGTGCTGCCTGAACCTTCGGATTCTATTATTCTGCTTCTGCCACTATAGACTCAGAGAAATAGCATAAATTGTGTACAGCTGTGCTCAAAAGTTTACATAACCCGGCAGAATTTTTGCTTTTTGCTTTCTTGGCCTTTTTTCAGAGAATATGAATGATAACTAGTGTTGAGCGATACCATCCGATACTTGAAAGTATTGGTATCGGAAAGTATCGGCCGATACTGGGATCCATATGAATGTGTAAAATAAAGAATTAAAATAAAAAATATTGATATACTCACCTCTCCGACGCAGCCTGGACCTTACCGCTGTGAACCGGCAGCCTTCTTTGCTTAAAATGAGCGCGTTCAGTACCTTCCATGACGTCACAGCTTCTGATTGGTCACGTGCCGCTCATGTGACCGCCACGCGACCAATCAGAAGCCGTGACATCATGGAAGGTGCTGAACGCGCTCATTTTAAGCAAAGCAGGCTGCCGGTTACTACCAGGGCGCGTCAGAGGGTGAGTATATCCCTATTTTTTATTTTAATTCTTTATTTTTTACATGGATATGGATCCCAGGGCCTGAAGGAGAGTTTCCTCTCCTTCAGACCCTGGGAACCATACACTGGGAACTTCCGATTCCGATTCCCGACACCACAAAAGTATCGGATGTCGGTATCGGAATTCCGATACCGCAAGTATCGGCCGATACCCGATACTTGCGGTATCGGAATGCTCAACACTATTGATAACACTAAATCTTTTTCTCCACTCATGGTTAGTGGTTAGGTTGAAGACATTTATTGTTAAACTACTGTGTTTTCTCTTTTTAAATTGTAAGGGGTTACAAAGACTGTTCTACGCCTCATACACATCCCGGTTAAATGTAAATTTACCACCTTCTATATATGGTTATATATTGTAATGCTGCTATTGTATATAGGGAGAGTGCAGTATCAAATTAGCCCACTAGAAGGGGGCACATTAGCTTACTTAGGATAGTATAAGTAATAGTTAATTTAGGAGGGGCCAACTGGGATAAGTTAGTGAGCTTCCTGGTTTTTAGGCAGTAGAGCCAGGGAGCCCAGACAGTCCAGTAGGGCCTTAGAGCCCAAGCAACACAGTGGGCCCTTAATGTATGAAGCTGGGAGCCCAGACATCCAGGGCTTGGGAACTGAAGATAATAGCAACAGTAGAAAGCAGGGCAGCATCAAGATGTGGCAGCTTACTACATGGGTTGAAACAGACAGGGGAATTCCTAAAGGTAGTAAAACTGGACAGGAGCGCTGCGGTACTGGACGAAACGGTACGATGCGGGAGCATTCTAGAAGAAGTAGAGACAAGCACAAGAATAGACAAGGATATGTACTGTGATGTTCTGTAATTAAACTGTACGTACTGCGAAATAATCCAAGTAAAGTTGTCTATTATAAGTTAAAACTGGACTCTGTCTCTCTTTGTGTGGAACCAGCAGTACTGAACCCACAGCAGACCAGAGGGGATCCTGATGGTGCAGAAGGCATTACAGCAGGTACGGTACAAATGGGACAGTGTATGCATGTAATGAAGGGCCAGGGTGTGCTTCAGCAGCTATCATTGCAGACCACGACTACAGCCCTGGCCCCTCTCACAAAATCATAACAACCCAAAACGTCCAAATGACCCTGATCAAAAGTTTACATACCCTGGTGATTTTGGCCTGATAATATGCACAGAAATTGTCACACATGGGATTGAATGGCTACTAAAGGTAACATCCTCACCTGTGACCTGTTTGCTTGTAATCAGTGTGTGTATTAAAACTGAGTGAGTTTTTGGGATCCAGACAGACTCTTGTATCCTTCATCTAGCCACTGATGTTTCTGGATTGTGAGTCATGGGGTGACATCACTGAAGCTCCGTTCCCATCCAGGATGAACTGTGGTGACCTCGGTGAGATCCCCACTAGCACCGTGAGAAAACTCTCTGAATACTCCTGCTCTCGCTGTTATTAGTGGAAGCAGGTGTCGGATGATCCGAGCAGTAGTCCTATCAGGTGATACCAGTGACCAGTGGTAAACTTTATACCTCCGATCACAGCTGAGCGCTCATGCTGTCTTCTGACAGTGTGGGAACCGCAGCTCTCTGGCGGAGATAATTTAACCACCGATCAGAAGCGGTGTTTGCCATGCTCTCATGCACAAGGCAGCCGAACACGAACAGTAACATGGACTTCCTGTTGATGGTCGTGTTCGGTGTCCCTGACAGTAGGTGTTCAGTACAGATGCCGAACTTTACTGTTTGGGTTCACCCATCTCTAGTTATCAGTCATTGCACAGGAGGAGTGAGCTGTGACATCACCTAACATGAATGGTGGATCCTGTGTTATCTACTGTATACAGAGGTGTTATCAGTCATTATACAGGAGGAGGTGAGCTGTGACATCACCTATTATGAATGGTGGATCCTGTGTTATCTACTGTATATAGAGGTGTTATCAGTCATTGTACAGGAGGGGGAGGAGGTGAGCTGTGACATCACCTATTGTGAATGGTGGATCCAGTGTTATCTACTGTATATAGAGGTGTTATCAGTCATTATACAGGAGGAGGAGGTGAGCTGTGATCTCACCTATTGTGAATGGTGGATCCTGTGTTATCTTCTGTATGTAGAGGTGTTATCAGTCATTGTACAAGAGGGGGAGGAGGTGAGCTGTGACATCGCCTATTGTGAATGGTGGATCCTGTGTTATCTGCTGTATATACAGGTGATAACCATCATTGTACAGGAGGAGGTGGTGAACTGTGACATCACCTATTGTGAATGGTGGATCCAGCGTTATCTACTGTATATAGAGGTGTTATCAGTCATTGTACAGGAGGGGGAGGAGGTGAGCTGTGACATCACCTACTGTGAATGGTGGATCCTGTGTTATCTACTGTATATAGAGGTGTTATCAGTCATTATACAGAAGGAGGAGGTGAGCTGTGACATCACCTATTGTGAATGGTGGATCCCGTGTTATCTACTATATACAGAGGTGTTATCAGTCATTATACAGGAGGAGGTGAGCTGTGACATCACCTATTATGAATGGTGGATCCTGTGTTATCTACTGTATATAGAGGTGTTATCAGTCATTATACAGAAGGAGGAGGTGAGCTGTGACATCACCTATTGTGAATGGTGGATCCCGTGTTATCTACTATATACAGAGGTGTTATCAGTCATTATACAGGAGGAGGTGAGCTGTGACATCACCTATTATGAATGGTGGATCCTGTGTTATCTACTGTATATAGAGGTGTTATCAGTCATTATACAGAAGGAGGAGGTGAGCTGTGACATTACCTATCGAGAATGATGGATCCTGTATAATCTACTGTTTATAGAGGTGTTATCAGTCATTGTACAGGAGGAGGAGGTGAGCTGTGTCATCACTAGTGTTGAGCATTCCGATACTGCAAGTATCGGGTATCGGACGATATTTGCTGTATCGGAATTCCGATACAGAGTTCCGATACTTTTGCGATATCGGAAATCGGAAACGGAATTGTGCGGTGCGTATGGTTCCCAGGGTCTGGAGGAGAGGAGACTCTCCTTCAGGGCCTGGGATCCATATTCATGTAAAAAATAAATAATAAAAATAAAAAATATTGATATACTCACCCCTCCGGCGGACCCTGGCGCTTAGCGGTGACTCCGTTCCTAAGAATGCAGGGAGTGAATGACCTTCGATGATGTCGCGGCTTGTGATTGGTCGTGTGAGCGGTCACGCGACCAATCACAAGCCGCAACGTCATCGAAGGTCCTTCACTCTGCATTCTTAGAAACGGAGGCAGACGCTTGGACCGGTGAGAGCCGGGGCCGTCAGAGGGGTGAGTATATCAATATTTTTTATTTTGATTCTTTATTTTATACATGAATATGGATCCCAGTGCCTGAAAGAGAGTTTCCTCTCTTTCAGACCCTGGGAACCATTCCGATATTTTGTGTCCCATTGATATGCATTGGTATCGGGTATCGGTATCGGCGATATCCGATACTTTTTGGATATCGGCCGATCCAAACCGATACCTTTGCATATCGGAAGGTATTGCTCAACACTAGTCATCACCTATTGTGAATGGTGGATCCTGTGTTATCTACTGTAAATAGAGGTGTTATCAGTCATTATACAGGAGGAGTGAGCTGTGACATCACCTATTATGAATGGTAGATCCTGTGTTTTCTACGGTATACAGAGGAGTCATAATACAGGAGGAGTGAGCTGTGACATCACCTATTGTGAATGGTGGATCCTGTGTTATCTACGGTATACAGAGGTGTTTTCAGTCATTATACAGGAGGAGGAGGTGAGCTGTGACATCACTTATTGTGAATGATGGATCCTGTGTTATCTACTGTTTATAGAGGTGATATCAGTCATTGTACAGGAGGAGGTGAGCTGTGACATCACCTATTGTGTGTGGTGGATCCTGTGTTATCTACTGTATATAGAGGTGTTATCAGTCATTATACAGGAGGAGTGAGCTGTGACATCACCTATTATGAATGGTGGAGCCTGTGTTATCCACTGTATATAGAGGTGTTATCAGTCATTGTACAGGAGGAGGAGGTGAGCTGTGACATCCTCTATTGTGAATGGTGGATCCTGTGTTATCTACTGTATATAGAGGTGTTGTCAGTCATTGTACAGGAGGAGGAGGTGAGCTGTGACATCACCTATTGTGAATGGTGGATCCTGTGCAGGGCCGGACTGGGACTAAAATTCAGCCCTGGCATTTGAAGTTACACAGGCCCACTTGTCACATGGTGACTTTATAATATCTTTGTACACTTGTAGGCAGGGCCGGTTTTAGGCAAAGTGGGGCCCTACGCCTAGGGAGAGTTTAAAATGGGGCCCAAAATGCTAACATATTGCACATCACACAAAAGCATTTCGGTTGCATTTACAAGCGCTGAGTTCAGGCCGCTAAATGAGTTTGATCGACAATACTGAAGTTGTTCAACACTTGTTTCCCAGCCTCTTTCCACCATCTGAGAAAGAATGATGGGACAGAACGATCACTAACAGATCACTAACCGATCCCCATACAGAATCATGTTATCAGCAGCACATCTACAGTTTACAGCGGCAATGTGCTGCTGAGAACAATGATTTTTGTTCCGGCAAAAACAATCTGAATATGCAGCATTTTACTTGTTTAGTAAAATACACCCCATAGTCCTCCATATATTATAATGTGCTCCACAGTCCTCCATATAGTATAATACACTCCCTATAGGGTCATTCCACATCAAGTGGACCAGTTTTAAAAATCGTCCCCACTCGACCTTCTCCGAGTTTGCTGAAAATTTATAAGGATGCACATGTATGTTTGAACAGAGGTTCTGTAAATTTTTAGGGCCTGATCTCAAATACATTGGGCACTGTTGACCTTTCACTGGAGGTTCCACCAAGCCTGCAGCTTCAGCTAAGAGGATTTTGCAAACTTTGGCACATAGCCATTAGAGTTCTATACTGGCTATGATGCTGAAATTTGGCATACTAGCTTAACTTTTGCTGCTAAACATGATTAAAATTATTACCGGCTATGACAAAACAATATTTCGGCCGCAATTTTGTGTCAAAGTAGCTTGAAAAATGCGTTGCATAAAATTTATGCCAAACTTTGCCCATATATAACTCAAGACCAAAAACCAATAGTAACTGGTGCTTTGCCCTGTACACCAAACATCTACATGACTTTGCATTGCTGCAATATCACGGTCAAAGCATATGTATTTGTGGAAATATTCACACCCACATATGATGAAAAACTTAAAAAAAATGAATTTTACCTATTTTTAGGTCAAATTTCTCAAAAAGGGTACCCCTAAAATATATTAAATCTGATATCATTAGAAAGAGCACATTTTTCTCTACAAGGCTCATTGGGTTTTTTTATGGAGTCTCTCAGTTTAAGAAATGAAAAATGCCACTGAACATGGTGTTATTTATTAATACGCAATGAATGGTAACCCTTGCGTTGGTCCATGGTGGTTATACCACAACCAATTCCCTAAGAATTGGTATTATAATCCTATTAAAAATTGTAATAATGCTGTCTTTCGAGAATTGGCAGCCCCATCGCCTAGGAGCCATGGCCGATAGCCGTGCAAGGCGAGCCTCGGGCGGTCTCTTTATCGCAGGTTCCGAAGCCTGAGGGTGGGTGTCTTTGCCTAGGATCCCAAGCCTAATATCGGGTATCTTTTGTTGGTTCCCAAGCCATAATGTTCAGTCTAAGTGGTCTGGAATTGTTGCTGAATTTGCAACATAATCGGTTCAGAGAAGCTGTATTGTCGGCCCATTGCTGTCCAAAAAGGTCCAAATCTTGACATTGGCACCTAAAAGCTGGTCCATTAAGGCTATATCAGATGAATTCGGTGTCTCTGAACGAATGGTCAAACAAGCTTGAAAGCTTAAATGTGAACATGGGTTCTTAGCCTTACCTAGAATCAAGTGTGGCAAGAAAGTTTCTGAGGAAGTGAAGAAAAAGGTGCAGGCATTTTTTGAGGATGATGAATTCAGTCGAATGTGCCCTGGTAAAAAAGACTATGTATCAGTGCGAATAGCAGGAGAAAAAAAGCAGATGCAAAAGCGACTATTACTGAGCAATATGAGGGAAATGTTTGCTGCCTATCGGGATCGGAATGGCCCTGAAATTGGATTTTCCAAGTTTTGTGAGCTTCGGCCAAAGTGGTGCGTAACCGTTGGATCTGCTGGAACACATTCCGTTTGTGTGTGTACCATTCACCAAAATGTCAAACTAATGCTTGCAGCAGCCCAATCAATGATGACTACAAAGAGCTCACATGCAAAATGGTCTGTGGAATTGAATCCAAGGACTGTATGCTTGGCCGTTGTGATAAATGCCCGGGTCCTGAAGTTTTAAAACAATTTCTAGTCAATGTGTTTGTCAACAGTGACCCTGAAGATATTATTGAGTTCAAACAATGGATTCACACTGATCGAGACACGCTTGATACCAAACAACTGACTGTAGAAGATTTCATTGAAGAATTGGTTTTGAATATTTCTAAACTTTGTAGCCATCACTACATCGCCAAGCATCAAAGTTGCTATCTGAAATCGTTGAAGGAAAATCTGAGACCTGGAGAGCTTGTGATCCTTATGGACTTTGCTGAAAATTACTCATTTATTGTTCAAGATACCATTCAAGGTTTCCACTGGGAAAATAGTCAAGCTACAGTACACCCATTTGTAATTTACTTCAAGGAGTTAAATGGTGAAGCTGCGCAGAACATCAGCTTGTGCATAATCAGTGATTGCTCACGACCTGACACAGTTGCAGTCCACACTTTCTTAACAGTAATTGTGGAGTATCTCAAGACTCATCTATGGGATTCGTCACATCCACTACTTCAGCGATGGATCTGCAGCCCTGTACAAAAATTTCAAAAATGTTCTCAACTTGTGCCACCACAATGCTGATTTCAATATCAGCGCTGAATGGAATTTTTTTGGTACCAGTCATGGAAAGTCACCCTGTGATGGGATTGGAGGGACAGCATAGAGGTTGGCAGCTCGTGCCAGTCATCAACGCCCAACTGAAAACCAAATACTGACCCCGGTGGATTTATTCAACTTTTGCAGCGAGCAACTGCATGGAATCAAGTTTTTTTTTGTTCCAAAAGAAAAAATTGATAAAATACGCGTAGTTTAAGAGGAAAGGTTCAAAGATGGACATTTGCTGGAACAAGAGAAAATCACCAGTTTGTGCCAATTGATGACAAAAAGATTTGCATTTCAATGGTGTCAAATGACCCATCATCTTTCATTGCCCATGTAGATAGATCTGTCAGATCAGAAATGCCTTTTGTGCCAATTAAAAAACCTCCAGCCAGGGCAATACATTGCCTGCATTTACGATAGGAACTGGTGGATTGGAAATATTTCTGAAATTTCAGTCGACGAGCATGATGCATTAATACATTTTATGCATCCTCATGGACCAGCTAGCTTCTTTCACTGGCCTGTGAGAAATGATACATGCTGGATTCCCGAGCAGTCAATCATTGCAATAATTCCAGCACCAGCTGCAACAGCAATGGGCCGACAATACAGCTTCTCTGAACTGATTATGTTGCAAATTCAGCAACAATTCCCGACCACTTAGACTGAACATTATGGCTTGGGAACCAACAAAAGATACCCAATATTAGGTTTGGGATCCTAGGCAAAGACACCCACCCTCAGGCTTCGGAACCTGCGATAAAGAGACCACCCGAGGCTCGCCTTGCACGGCTATCGGCCATGGCTCCTAGGCGATGGGGCTGCCAATTCTCGAAAGACAGCATTATTACAATTCTTAATAGGATTATAATACCAATTCTTAGGGAATTGGATGTGGTATAACCACCATGGACCAACGCAAGGGTTTGAATAGTGCAGTTACCATTCATTGCGTATTAATAAATAACACCATGTTCAGTGGCATTTTTCATTTCTTAAACTGAGACTCCAAAAAAAAAATTCATGATCCTTGTAGAGAAAAATGTGCTTTTTCTAATGATATCAGAATTAATATATTTTAGGGGTACCCTTTTTGAGAAATTTGACCTAAAAATAGGTAAAATTCGTTTTTTTTTAAGTTTTTCATCATATGTGGGTGTGAATATTTCAGGCATACATGCCTCTAGGTAGTATACCTCTGATTGCCTCTGCTTCACATGTTGCCTTCATGGTTTTTATAGCCCATATTAGGACTCTCATTGGGGGGTGTACAGGTTAGGCAATACATGCCTTCAGGTAGTTCTTATTGTGACCGCCTCTGTTCCACCACTCTCCTGGTCATTTTATTTTATTTTTTTTCCTGTGGGCTTCATATCTGTGACCGCTTTGCTTGTCCATGGTTCCTGCTACCGTGTATATCATCCTTTTATGTGCTCACTTGCTCTGTATCATCAGGCAGAGTAGTGTAGTGGTGTCCCTACATTTGGACCTAGGGGGCAGGGAAATACACGCTGGGGTCATTCCCACAGTTATTACATTGTTACATAATTATTTTTCATGTTTTCATCTGTTACTAATTATTTTGTATTATTGATATTTGCCCAGGGGAGTGCCTTGTATTAGGGTTCAGTTACATTTCAGCAGGGCCTGTTTGGCTGGTATTTGTATATAGCACAAATAAGGTTATATTGTTGAGTCCTTGGTGGGTTACTGCCGTATTAGGGGCTATTGTACCATTATGTGTGTTTTTAAATGCTTTTAATTGTGTTTGTCACTTCTATGTGTTATTGAATAAAAGCTGTGTTCGTATTTATGCCTCATCTTATTTGTGGTGATCCCCATCTATAGGACCTAGTCTGTTTTTTTCTTGAGCATATTCATCATTGTGCAGGTCCTGGTGGTATCCCACCAACCGTGGTTCCCCCATATAACTAATTTATTTCCACAAATACATATGCTTTGACCGTGATATTGCAGCAATGCAAAGTCATGTAGATGTTTGGTGTACAGGGCAAAGCACCAGTTACTATTGGTTTTTGGTCTTGAGTTATATATGGGCAAAGTTTGGCATAAATTTTATGCGACGTGTTTTTCAAGCTACTTTGACACAAAATTGCGGCCGAAATATTGTTTTGTCATAGCCGGTAATAATTTTATCGTGTTTAGCAGCAAAAGTTAAGCTAGTATGCCAAATTTCAGCATCAAAGCCAGTATAGAACTCTAATGGCTATGTGCCAAAGTTTGCAAAATCCTCTTAGCTGAAGCCGCAGGCTTGGTGGAACCTCCAATGAAAGGTCAACAGTGCCCAATGTATTTGAGATCTGGCCCTAAAAATTTACAGAACCTCTTTTCAAACATACATGTACATCCTTATAAATTTTCAGCAAAATCGGAGAAGGTCGAGTGGGGACCACTGGTCCACTTGACATGGAATGACCCTATAGTCCTCCATATATTAAAATACACTGCTCAGTCCTCCATATAGCATAATACACTCCTCATAGTGCTCCATATAGTATAATGCACCGCCATAGTCATCCATGTAGTACAATTCACTTCCCATAGTATAATGCACCCCATAGTCCTTCATATAGTATAACGTATTCCCCATAGTCCTCGATACAGTATAATGCAGCCCACATATAGTATAATGTAGCCACCACCCTACAGAATATAATGCAGCCACCCCACAGTATAATGCAGCCACCCCAGAGTATAATGCAGCCACCCCACAGAGTATAATGTAACCCCATAGAATATAATACAGCCCACCTCCCCATAATATATAATGTAGCCCCAATAGAATATAATGCAGCCCCCATAGTATATAACACAACCTCCCCCATAGTATATAACCCAACCTCCCCCATAGAATATAATATACCCCCACAATAGTATATACCACAGCCACATAGTACATAACATGGCCTCCCCATAGAAGATAATATACTCCCCATAGTATATAGCAAAGCCCGCATAGTATATAGCACAGCCCACATAGTAGATAACACAGCCCACACAGCAGTATACAGCACAGCCCACACAGTAGTATATACAGCACAGCCCACACAGTAGTATATACAGCACAGCCCACACAGAAGTATATACAGCACAGCCCACACAGTGGTATATCCAGCACAGCCCGCACAGCGGTATATCCAGCACAACCTGCACAGCGGTATATCCAGCACAGCCCGCACAGTGGTATATACAGCACAGCCCGCACAGTGGTGTATACAGCACAGCCCGCACAGTGGTGTATCCAGCACAGCCCGCACAGTGGTATATCCAGCACAGCCCGCACAGTGGTATATCCAGCACAGCCCGCACAGTGGTATATCCAGCACAGCCCGCACAGTGGTATATCCAGCACAGCCCGCACAGTGGTATATCCAGCACAGCCCGCACAGTGGTATATACAGCACAGCCCGCACAGTGGTATATACAGCACAGCCCGCACAGTGGTATATCCAGCACAGACCGCACAGTGGTATATCCAGCACAGACCGCACAGTGGTATATCCAGCACAGACCGCACAGTGGTATATCCAGCACAGACCGCACAGTGGTATATCCAGCACAGCCTACACAGTGGTATATCCAGCACAGCCCACACAGTGGTATATCCAGCACAGCCCACACAGTGGTATATACAGCACAGCCCACACAGTGGTATATCCAGCACAGCCCACACAGTGGTATATCCAGCACAACCCACACAATGGTATATACAGCACAGCCCGCACAGTGGTATATACAGCACAGCCCACAGAGTACTATATCCAGCACAGCCTGCATCTCTCCCCCCCCCCGAGAATGTCCCCACAGTCCAGTAAAAAAAAAAAAAACACTCTCCTCACCTTTCCTCTTGCCCGCGTTGCTTCCTGCTCCTGTCTCAGCGGCTGCAGTCTGCCCGGGACACAGCAGGTGCGCGATGATATGACGTCATCGCGCACCCGCAGTGTCAGAGGCAGAGCGGGGAATGATGGGAGAGGGAGCGTCTGTAGACGCTCTCCTCCATCATTGCATTCAACTGTACTGGCGTCATAGATGCCGGTATAGTTGAATGCGATGGCAGGGGGGTGAGTCGGCAGCGGCACTGGCGGGGGGAGGCGGATCGAGCGGCCCACGACTGGCACCGGCCCTTCTGGCACTTGCCAGAAGTGCCCGATGGCCAGTCCGGCCCTGATCCTGTTTTAGCGCACTGTATATAGATGTGTTATCAGTCATTGTACAGGAGGAGGAGGTGAGCTGTGATATCACTTATTGTGAATGGTGGATCCTGTGTTATCTATTGCATATAGAGGTGTTATCAGTCATTGTACAGGAGTAGGAGGAGGTGAGCTGTGATGTCACCTATTGTGAATGGTGGATCCTGTGTTTTCTACTGTATATAGAGGTGTTATCAGTCATTTTACAGGAGGAGGAGGTGAGCTGTGATATCACCTATTGTGAATGATGGATCCTGTGTAATCAGTTGTAATATAATGGCACTACCTGTCATTGTAATCCTGCCTCTGATGATAGAGAAACTGCTGCAAACTCTCCACGAGTTCCACGAGTTTTTTAGACTTTTTAGTAAAAGTCTAAAAAAAAATCCCCAGTGGCCAAAGTGAAAAATGCAAGATTAGTAATTTTGTTTCATTAAAATGATCATGATACAAAAAACGTCATTTTTGCAATACACGTAACATAAGACCTGAATTTAAAAAATTGGTCATTTTCTGATGAAGGTGGTACCATGAATATATTCCATTCTAAAAAGGAATCACTATTAATTATTCAGATTGTATCTTGTCTCCAAAATGGCGAATTAACAAACTTCCCAATGATTTCTGGTGCAAACTCCTAGACATAGAATAGGATCTGATCCAGCTTTGCAGCTGCTGCCTGACATTGAGCGTCGTCACCTTGAGCTTCATAGCAGTGCGCTACACGGGACTCACTGAATCTTATAGGCGCAGAGGCCACGTGATGCCGCCTGCACATATATTACATGGATTGATTGCTTTTCTTTACTCAAAGACCAAGCAATACTTTAGGAATTATTCAGGCTGTTTCATCTGTCAATCATCCGCTCAATCTGCTAAAGTGTTCAGACCGAGCTAAGAAACAAAGTGAATAAACCTGTCAGCGGCAGAAATCATGTAAAACGTGGAAGAAAAGTTTGGAGAATTGAAATAGAGCAAATCCTGAGTGTCGTCTCAGCAGCAGCGTCTGCACATGGCTCCATAATGGGAACCTCCCTTACTACAAGGCTGGACCTGCCTTAAAGCATGTGGACCCCTATTTGGGGCTAATAATAATTATTGTAATTGGGCTTTATTAAAAATTGTGCATCATTTGGCTTTTCCCCTGCACATTTCTGACTGCAGAATGAGTAATAAAGGGTTAATCTAAAAAATTGAAGTTATCTCCTACAAATTAGAGAAGGGATAACTTGTTTATAACTGGGGGTCCTACCCATGGAACTTCTGGCGACCCCAAGATTAAGGCTCTGGAACCCACAAGAAGCGGAGGTGCCCCTGCTCGACCACAACTATTCATTGTCTATGGGACTGCTGAGCTCAGATATTTCCACCAGTCCCATAGACAATGAATAGAGCAGAGACTGAGCATGCAGGCTGGGGCAGATCCTGAGGGGTCACAGCAGTCGGATCTCCAGCATATAGGTGATAATTCAATTTTAGGGATTAGAAAAATAGAGCTAAAAGAGATACCAACTGTTTCTCAGAATGAGCTCACTGGTGGAATCTCCTTTAACTCATTATCAATGTGCAGGAAAAAAGAAAGCCTGTATATACTAAAAACATTTTGAATGAAATCCAACTAAAAAAATCAAAATAAACATTTTATCCCCAAATACATGCATTTATGTAAAAATGTTCTCAGGTGTCCATATCCTAAATCCATGATCAACCTTTATTGGTTTTTCAGTTTTTGTCACCTATAAAGCCTTAGAATTGACCAAATTTGGACTCCAATACTTTATGGAAAACACCCAAGTTGCAAGTCCCATCACAACCTCTAGATGGCAGCATATGGACACTTATAGCGTAAACCTCTCCTGGCAGAGTATCACAAAATCGTTTTTTTTTTTTTAAAGCTGTTATATTACGTCATTGAGATGTAACAGTGCTAAATTAAACTTGATGATGCATTATTGCAATATTTATGCCACAATTCTAGCAAAAAATATTTGATGAATCGGGGTCTAAATTTTGTATCGACCTTTATCTGACATTGATTCATAAATAACATTTCTTTAAGAATTATCAACGTTGAAATATTTTTCTAAGAGCGCGCATCATCAATTGTTCACATGAAAAAACAAAATTGACGTTTGTCATTTTGACGAGAAGAAACTATGGGTGTGTATTGTGTAAGAAAAATCTGCAATTCCGTCACATGGCGCCGGTTTTATCTCTCCGGACATGAAAATGTTTGTTTTATTATCTGTTTGTCACCGAGATTGTCATTGTTGATGGAACTGATGACGGATATTTATGTAGAATGTAAGGTGCAAATTGGGTCTTTTATGTATACATTTTATTTGGAAGGACGATGCGGCGTTTGATAGGCGGTAATACCCCCGTGAGTGTTATGCTCACCTTCAAATATCCTCAATTTATTTCCTGAGAATATTTTTATTTATAAACACAGATAAGAAGTGAAGTCCAAGCCGAGCACAATCAACAGGAAATAAAAAAAAAGGTAATTTACCAGGAAAACTGCAGATAAAAATATGCAACAGAGACTGGAAACTCGGCTGTTTGAAGGCAATGAGTGAATATTCTGCAGAGATAACCAGTAAAGCTCTTTTTAACTCGCTTTGTTTCTTTGCAGTCCCAGTGCAGATAAGTGATACGTTTGGAAATATTCATTTATTGGTCTTGTGATATTCAGTAAACTGGATACATGTAAAGTCGCCAAATGGGGCAGAAGTGAATTTCTTATTGGACACGGCTCAGCGTGATATTTCAATATGCAGAAATCCCCCAACGTTCTATGTCTATGTGCTACTTAACGTATTTTGTCGGCCTATAAGACGCACTCCCTCCCCCAAATTTGGGAGGAAAATGGGGTGTGCGTCTTATAGTCCAAATGCACGCTTATCAGGAAGGGTTGCGGTGCTGGTGGATCAGGGTCCTCTCCTTAGGAAGACGTCAGCAGCAGAAGTGTGGTGATGCTGTGGTGTCATTGGTGAGCAGAGAGGAGTACATCATTGGTTTCCCGGCAGCCATTTTACTGAAGCCGTAGGCCGCTGGAGACCCAGCTGTATGTACAGACGTTACTTGTCATTGTAATTCTTCCTGTGATCATAATGAGTCTGCTGAAAACTCGTCTTGCTACACCTTGGAGTTGGCTTGGAAGCCGTGAGCCATCGAAAGAAAAGCTGCTTAGGAGTCATCTATGGAGATTGTTAATGGAAGCTTGTATGGTGTTTTCCTTCTCCTTATCTCCCTTTTTGGTTTGTCTCTGCCTTCCTCTCTCATTATATACCATTCCTTAGTCTGAGAGTAAAGGTACCTTCACACTAAACGACTTTGCAACGATAACGATAGCGATCCGTGACGTTGCAGCATCCTGGATAGCGATATCGTTGTGTTTGACATGCAGCAGCGATCTGGATCCTGCTGTGATATCGCTGGTCGTTGCTGAAAGTCCAGAACTTTATTTGGTCGTCAGATCGGCGTGTATTGTCGTGTTTGACAGCAAAAGCAACGATGCTAGCAATGTTTTACAATGGTAACCAGGGTAAATATCGGGTTACTAAGCGCAGGGCCGCTGTGCCGTAAAGCACAGCACAGCGGTGATGTCACCGCTGTGCTCTGCTTTTACTTTATGGCCGGCCGGCGCTCACAGTCAGTGCGGGAAGCAGACGGCCAGGGACCTGACGGACATCAGAAGGTGAGTATGTACTGTTTTTTTTTAACATTTACAATGGTAACCAGGGTATACATCGGGTTACTAAGCGCGGCCCTGCGCTTAGTAACCCGATGTTTACCCTGGTTACCCGGGGACTTCGGAATCGTTGGTCGCTGGAGAGCTGTCTGTGTGACAGCTCTCCAGCGACCACACAGCGACGCTGCAGCGATGTCGATATCGCTGCAGCGTCGCTTAATGTGACGGTACCTTTATTGCTGTTTCCCTTTGTATCCGTATAATAGAGCAGGGCTAGCCTTTCTGCTACCCCATGCATTAGCCGGGGCTGTGCTTAGGGCAAGATAGGCAAAGAGATGGAATGGTTACCCGGGGTGAAAGAAACCGTCTAGGGACGTCAGGGAGCTCAAGCTTGCACATGGCACTATTCAGGGGTGCCCCTTTAATCTTCCCCTAGTTGCAGATCTTCCTGTCATGCTGCAGCACTGCAGGTAACTGCAAACTCCACTAGATGGCAGCAGAGTGGAAAGAGGGCTGAAAGCCCTGCTCAGAGCAGACCAGCAGCACTGCAGCAAGGCTACCACCAGGTGGCAGCAGAAAAGTCAGACAAGCCAGGTCGATTATCAGACAATAGCATAGTACCAAGGGAAATCCCATACGCAGTGTCAGAGGAGTGCCAAAGGTCAGCACCGGTCCGTAGCAGAAGTACCAGAGGGAAGAGACAGAATCAGGTCAGGACCAAAGCAGAGTCGAGTATCGGGGGATCCAAACACACAGGAACACACAGTCGGGGTGGGAAGAGAGGAATGAACAGACATGGGCAAAGAAGGCTAAACGCAGCAGGACAAATCCGGGTCTCGCCAGAGCCAGCTACAGACGCCGTAGGTAGGAAAATATAACTGCCACTGAATACAGGGAGCAGCACAGATATATAGCAGACCTGACATGCGAACAAGGCTGTGAATGTTAATCCCTGGCATGACCAGACCGGGAAAGGAGCAAAAAAGACCCAAAACCCGGTCTGGATCATGACACTTACCTTCACATCCATCTCTCCTTAGTGGACCACACACATATCCAGACTTCAAGACTGGATGATAATACTGGTTTCAGCTTATTGAGGGCTGGACAGAACCTGCACATCTCCTGGCCTTCATGTTTCCCCATCACTTTTTATGAAGTCCAAACTGAATTTAATTTGCTTAGTATCAATTTTCTTATCTCGGGTCGATTTTAAATTTGTAAATTTTTGCTTAACAAAAAAAAAAGATTAAACTTTGTTTCAGAAGAATAATCGGCAACACAATTCAGTGGTAAAGGTGTTAGGGACGGCCATTACTTTGGCTCTTTATATGACAATTGGAATTTATTGATTGCCTATCCGTTCTCCTGCTCCCAGCTCACCAGACAGGGAGAGAGATTGCTGACACGTGTTAAGTTTGGATGAGCATTTGTTTAAGGCAGTGACCCTTAATCCACTTGTGAGCGCGG
The DNA here is from genome assembly GCF_051348905.1 of Ranitomeya variabilis. Taxonomy (NCBI): domain Eukaryota; kingdom Metazoa; phylum Chordata; class Amphibia; order Anura; family Dendrobatidae; genus Ranitomeya; species Ranitomeya variabilis. The sequence goes on from NC_135233.1 coordinate 434,681,301, forward strand.
CCTTACACCGCGCAGCTTAAATTAACAATGACACTGATGACAAATGTTATCTCGTTGGGACGCTGTCAGCTCCGTGGTCGGTCAGACGCTTGCACCGCTTTGTATAGAAAGCATTTTTCAAAGAGTTGATTCTGCAGCCTTGAAGGTTACCTGATACAGGATGAGCGAAGGCTATTAGCAGCCATTCACAGTGCTTAAAGTGGCACTACAGGCAAAATGAATTTCTCCAATTCATGCTGAAGCTCCATTAACGCGGAGCAATCACCAGCACCGCTTGAACGACAGACGAACTTGCTGATCGCTGGGCACGCTTGCATGAGCAATGATAGGGAACGAGCGTCGTTCCTTGTTAAAGGGCAACATACTGCCTTATTTTTACTAATTAAATCAGTGTCTGCAACATATATTCCTGCAAATTTGCTTTACAGCTGACGACTGGATGCAAGAAGACTAAAACCCCCCACTAAAGTCGTCCAATCCCAACAATACTTTAAATAGTATGGGGCCTTCCCAACTTTCCACCCAAAAGATGATGTTGTGGAAAAGAGGAATCCGCCCTTTCGGGTTTGCAATGGGCCATCCTTTTGGTTTCCGCAAGATAAGCTTCTACTAGAGGATCCAGGCATTGGCTCCCTCAGAAGCTCTCAAGCCAAGCCAAACATCCATGTATATGAAGAATAGACACAATGGTTTGGCCAACAGTTATTTATTGGGAATGATGGTGTCTGAAAAAAAAAACGTAGCAGTGACCATGCTCTAAGATCACATAGTAGGAGGAACGGAGTCGAGGAGGAGATAAGATGTCCCCAAAGGTGTAAGTTGAGCCAAAGTTCAAAATCTACAAAATGACCCTAACCTCTCATCTACCATCCGTAATGGTGGTGTTCTTTCATTGCAACGACTTCTCTAAGATGTCACATAAATGAGTAGATGACATTTCCATTTTTAAGTAACAGACTCTACACCTGATGAATTGAAAAAATGGAAAGTGACCCCCATTATCGAGAGAAGTCATCCCAATATTTGACTTTGTCTTCAAACCGATAAACTCCTTTTACGTGAAAGCAACTGCAGGTACATCTCCTGAGACCCCAAATAGACTGATGACTTGTTCAAAAATGTTGGCTCAGGTTGATCATTGCAGCCACTACAGGGAAAATGGAGTCTTACCAACTGCCCATCAGATTAATGGAGGCTATTTAGGTGGTCTGCGTGTCTCCGAGATCGTTTCCAGTGGAGAAGTCATCATCCAAATGCTCTAATGTGATGTAGGAATTGGTGTTATTGGGATGATGAAATCCCTCTAAAACACACAGAAGTAGCAACTTCACAATTAATATATTACATATAACACTAAAAAAAGATTAACACAACATTCAACACAGCAAAAACATAAAAAAATGGCAAGTTAAAGGTGTTTGGTCCACAGGTTTGGTGATATTGTATTAATCGGTGGGGGTCTGTCTGCTGAAATCCACACCAATGGGCAGAATGGAAATTTTTTTGATACTGTACCTGTTAGAACAGAGCTGCAGTGCGCATGCTCAACCACCACTCCACTCATTCTCTATGGAGCCGCCAAGCTCAGACCTCGACACAGAAGCTGCAGAGCGCCGGCTCCCAACGTGTGCAGAGGTGGAGGGGGGCCCCTGCAGAGTGGCTGTGGCAGGCAGGGAGAAATCCCTGCAGCTCCGCTGCTCAGCGATCTGTCTTCCTGCTTCCTCTCGCACAGACGCGCCCCTGGATGACGTCATCATTCAGCGGCCGGCTGTGTCAGAGGAAGGTGATGAGATGCTGCGGCAGAGCGCGAGGAGAGGTGAGAGGTGTGTGTGTGTGTGAATGTGTGTGTGTGTGTGTATAAATGTGTGTGTGTATGTGCAGCGCCCCAGAGTCCTGGTCGTTGCAGTATTGTCACTCTTCCACCAGGGGGAGTGATGGTACATCTGATGGTACTAAAGGAGTTCACCTGACCAGGTATCACAGTCACACACTACACTTCACACTCCGGCCACCAGGGGGAGCAAAAGGTTCTATCTATTAGGCCACTCCTCACACTCGGGTAAAACTGGGGGTTGGATAGGAAGTTAGAGAGAAGCTACCTGGGTTCGACCGAGAGAAGACCTGTCAGGCAGACAGAGAGAGAGAAAAGGAGGAACACCTGAGCTGTAGACAGAGGTCCCTGTCAGGGGTGGGATCCTGCTAGAGACATAGCAAGAGATAGAACGTTACGGAGCTGCGCCTGCACCTCATTGCGGCAGCATCCTAAGGAAGGACAAGAAGCGAAGTATATTGTGGAGAAGTGAGAAACGAGATCACCGCACAAGGAGATAATACCAGGAGGAGTCCTGCCTTAAGATCGACAACATCCTTCTGAGGGGCGTAGCCGGTGGCCGGAACACCGAGGGAGTAATAGGCTCTACGCATTACTTCAAACAACGGCAGGACAGTTAATTCCAAGTTGGCTGCCCAACCTTTAACCTAATGAAGACAACGGAGGCAAATTGTGGGAGAGGGGCATCACTAGGGTCCCTATAAAATAGCTCCAGGCCTACCCCGTCATACGGGTCGTCCTATCCATACCATCTGGGGGACGGAGAGAAAGAACATCAGAAATATACACGACAGTTGTGAGGACTATCCCGTGGTGCTCAGCAGGGAGGTACTACAACACACAGGTGCTAGGAGGAAGGCTACTGATTTCCACCTGCAAAGGGAACTCTGGATGTGCCTTCGGACCAGCTGGACTCAGCCAGCCCTGTGAATGGTACTCTGGACTGTGGACGCTGGAGTCTTCAGTAAAAGATAAAGAGACTGCAACCTTTGTGTCCTCATTATTCATCGCACCTTACAACATCCACCATTACCACCTACTCATCAAGGTGAGCCCTGGGGACATACTTCACCTGTGGGAAGGTATACCATCTAGCTGCCATTCCATCACCCCAGCAGACCCCCTAGCAGCGTCGGTCACCCTGACCGAATACCACAGGTGGCGTCACGAACACTTGACAAACTAGACCTTTATTTGGGCGCCCCTTAGCAGGGCCACGGACTGGGTCGGGCCACCGTGACATCCACAGAACCGAGACAGAGGGACCCGGTACCGAGTACCCCACTGCCCTGCGCCTGGGGGCGATCCATATGTGTGTGTGTGTGTGAATGAATGAATGTGTGTATGTGAGTGTGTGTGTGAGTGTGTGTGTATGAGTGTGTGTATGTGAGTGTGTGTATGTGAGTGTGTGTATGTGAATGTGTGTGAGTGTGTGTGTGGCTCAGTATTGGGTGTGTGTGTGTGTGTATCGTGCTGCAGGGGAATTTGCAGAGAAGTGAATTGTGTGTGTGGGGGGGGGAGGAGAGGGCAATGATGGGGCTGATGGGGAGAGAGCAATGATGGGGATGGTGGAGGAGGAGAGGGCAATGATGGGGCTGACGGGGAGAGAGCAATGATGGGGATGGTGGAGGATGAGAGGGCAATGATGGAGCTGACAGGGAGAGAGCAATGATGGGGATGGTGGGGGAGGAGAGGGCAATGATGGGGCTGATGGGGAGAGAGCAATGATGCGAATGGTGGTGGAGGAGAGGGCAATGATGGGGCTGACGGGGAGAGAGCAATGATGGGGATGGTGGAGGAGGAGAGGGCAATGATGGGGCTGACGGGGAGAGAGCAATGATGGGGATGATGGAGGATGAGAGGGCAATGATGGAGCTGACGGGGAGAGAGCAATGATGGGGATGATGGAGGAGGAGAGGGCAATGATGGGGCTGACGGGAAGAGGGCAATGATGGGGATGGTGGGAGAGGAGAGGGCAATGATGGGGCTGACGGGGGGCATATGTCCTTGGGGGGCGCCAAAATGAATTCTTGCCCCGGGTGCCAGAAACCCTAGATACACCTCTGACATGAGCGGTCGCTCAGAACCTGAATCCTAGCGGAGATTGTGAGTCTGGCCTCCACCCAACATCGAGGTCTGACCTCATAAATGTTCTTCTGGGTTAAGGGTCAAAATCTTGTAGAAATCCTTCCCAGAAGAGCGGGAGCCGTTATATCTACAGAGAGGCAACTCCATATTTATGTCTATTGGATGTAGAATCGAGGTCAGAGAGGCTTCTGTAGGTTCATTAGTATCAATGGTGGAGCAATTGCTAAAAAGATTGGGGAAAATGGTGTTTAGGTTCAAAACAAGGTGAAGTTCATGCTGGCTTGGCTTTCTGGGGAGAGCGGAACCGATCAGAACCGAAGGTTGAAAATTGCTCATCAAAGCGCTTCTGCATCTTCATTATAAAATAATGTTACTGCTCTAGAAAAAGTGTTAATTTGGAAACTTTAAGTACATTTTTTTTCAAGTGTATCATGTCGTCAGTTTTTTTTATAGAGTATAAGCTTCTTTCATAATTAACCTTCATGCATTATATACGGTTGTTGTCTCTATTCGCAACCCTTTTCTAATAAATCAACCCTCTCTGTGCCTTATGGAACTTGTTGAGGGCAGAAAGGAGAAAAAAAAGAGAGAGAGCACTGTACGATTTTGAATATTTTTCTATAGAAATGGATTAAGTTACAAAGTAATTCTATTGTCCCTCTTCACCATTGTAAATTATGCTGATGTACAAAGGTAAAGTATCAATGCCGGGCAATTACTTCAGCCCATTAGGAGAAGGTTTTTGCAGAGAGACTGTGCTGAGCCATTGAATAAAATAAAAAAAGAGAGAAAAAAGTGAGAACAAAACTGGAGGCTTTTGAAGACAAGTCCCCATGCAATCCGTGCATGTGTTTGAAAATAGAGTTAGGAGTTGAAAGGCAGATCTTATCATTGAACATAGCAAAAAGGATTGCAGATTACTGAAGCGTCCCTCCCACTGGGTCTGATGGGCTTACAGCAGATTGCTGACTTTCCCAACAGTAACTTCTGGTTTAACTCCTAAATCACTTACGAGGGCACCTCCAGCATTTCATGACCTTCTTCAGGTAAAAAAAAATAATAATCTCAATGTCAACCTGTGGTTGTGTTTTTATCAGGCTAATAAATGTAATGCAAACTTTTCATATTAGTTGGTGCAAGATGTTCTGATGAAAACTACTTTTCATTGTTTGATCTGATTACATTTTGCCCACGTACTAATATATTTCTCATTAACTGCCCTACTGATACACCTGTCCCCCCCGCTATTCCCCAGCTTCTCCCCTCTGTCAATCCCTTCACTGCCTCCCCATTACCCAGAGACTCCAGTACAAAGCCCTAACCATGACATACAAAGCCATCCACAACCTGTCTCCTCCATACATCTGTGACCTCGTCTCCTGGTACTTACCTGCACGCATCCTCCGACCCTCACAAGATCTCCTTCTCTACTCCCCTCTTATCTCCTTGTCCCACAATCGCATACAAGACTTCTAGTAACATAGTAACATAGTTTTTAAGGTTGAAGAAAGACTTTAAGTCCATCTAGTTCAACCCATATCCTAACCTAACTTTCCCCTAACATGTTGATCCAGAGGAAGAAAAAATAAAACATGTGGCAAACCCCTTGCATCCCCCTAACCCTGGAACTCTCTACCCCAACATATCAGACTCTCGCCTACCATCGAAAACTTCAAAAAGAACCTGAAGACCTACCTCTTCCAACAAGTCTACAACCTGCAGTAACCACCGATCGACCAAACCATTGCACGACCAGCTCTGCCCTGACCAGCTCTGCCCTCACCTACTGTATCCTCACCCATCCCTAGTAGATTGTGAGCCCTCGCAGGCAGGGTCCTCTCTCCTACTGTACCAGTCATGCATTGTTTAAGATTACTGTACTTGTTCTTATTATGTATACCCCTCCTCACATGTAAACCGCCATGGAATAAATGGCCCTATAATAATAATTATAATAATAATAACTCTACTCCAAAAAAAAAAGATGAAGGTCCTGCATCCATAAGTGCAATTTTTCGGTTAATTTTTGGAGCAATAAATCTAAATCTAAATATCTTTTTTTGGCCTTGCTAACTATGTATGTTACTATGTAAAAATGAAGTGACTTGAAGAAATACAATTAGCTCCTACAGTATGCAGACCAATGTGCAGCAAACTGACTGCAGACTGCGAATAAAACATCTTAGGTTTCTATAGGTAGGAATGAGGAGCAGAAGAGAAGTTGCATGGGGAACACCCACTATACTCAGAGCTTGCATGCTGCATATTCTTAAAGGAATCTCGGTATTTCTCACTGTAGTTTTTTTGGAAAGGTGGAGAAGAACAAGAGAAGCTACAAAGGAAACACCAGGAAAAGCCCACTATGCTCAAAACTTGCAGCCTCACAGACATGTTAGAGAAAGCAGATCTTTGTCTTTACAGCTCCAATGTAGAGTAATGCACAACAGATTGATGCTTCTCCTGCTCATGACGTTAGACCACATACAAGCCCTATATGTCCTATATGTAGTCTTTAGCTGTTGTCCTATGAGCTATGATATTTATTTTCTTATTTCCAATCTTTCCCTGGTCAAAGAATCTTTTGTTTTAACAAGTGTGTATTTTTCACTCAGAACATATTATATATCCCAGAGGAAATGTAGGAGCTGCATACTCTTGAAGAAATCTCAGTATTTTCTAGCTGTAGTTGTTTCCAAAACGTAGAGAAGAAGGACCATAGGAAACACCTACTGTATTCAAAGCTTGTAGCTCCACAAACAGACGACTTATCAAGGAAAGAAGATCATGAAAGTGTAAAAAGAAACTGGGAAATAAACAATGTACATCACTAAACTCTCTAGTTCCATAATTACATATATATAAATCATGTTTTTCATGACAAAGGTGCTGAAATGTAATACAATATGTATGGTAGACCATGTAGAACATGGCGAGTGCCACCAAAGTTTGTCATCAGATGATCTCCGCTTTGGCTAGTAGAGGGGAGTCTTTAATTGGGAACTTATCCCTTTATGATTTCCATAAATCATACTGCCAGGGTGAGTTTTATTTATGTAATAACTTTATTGACTAGCAAGTGCAACCATAAAACAAATATCTCTTTAGAGTTGTGGATAAAAAAGTATTCCATACATGGTCTGGTTCTTCTGTTGGGACCCATTCCTGAAACAATGGAGCACTAATGTGTAACGGGAGGATTGGGGAAATGCAGGATCCGGACACAGTGGATCATTTAACTCTTACTCTACTGGACTTTACAAGGAAAAGTAAACTGAGATGCAATTCGATGGAATAAATGCAATAACACAGTCTTTTTTAATTTTACTGTACTGTATCTAGTCGGTACGCCAGGTGCTTCAGTAGGATATGTGACTTTTCTGTAGGAGCTGTACAGGGCAATACTCCATTGAGACTTGTTCCACTTAGTCCCTCTTTATGGAGAACGGCATTTCTGGCTGGTTAATGAATTTTGCATTCCGGTTACAACAGCGGGTGTCTTCAAATATTCTACCCGAAGTCCAGATGACCATTTCTGTCCTCACCTTCTTCTTCATCAGGCTTTCTTTCTCCAGTGCTTCTTACTTACACTCTGTTGCAAATCCAGCTTCAGGAACAGTCCATGTAGAAAAAATACTTGGTAGGATCTACATAAGCAGGAATCGTGGTGCCATAGTCTGTATCAGATGGGACAATACAGTCTTTTGGTCTCACAGAGCAGTAACTAGTTGGTACTTTGGTACACCAGATGCCTGTGTAAGGTGTGTGGGTTTCCTTTACTAATAAAGCTTAGCAGGGTAGTAATTCTCTCATGACTTGCATAATTTTGTCCCTTTTTCTGGAAAATGGTATTTCAGGCTGGTTGTAGGGTGTTACAGGCCAATTAAAGCCTTGGTTGTCTTCAGGAATGCTGTTAGGTGTTCAGGAGGATATCTTCTGTTCTCCACTGGTTTGGAGCTTCTTCTATACCATTTCTTGTTTCTTCAGTGCTTCTTACTAACACACTGCGGGTGACTCCAACTCCCGGAACATTCTATATATGGTATATAACTTGGTGGCATTTATAGAACAGGGATTGCAAAGTAACAGTCTTTTTTAGATGGGACAATGCTGTCTTTTTGTCTTACAGAGCTGTAACTAGTTGGTACGGCAGGTGCTTCTGTAGGGTGTGTGACTTTCCTGTAGTAATAATCCTTCGCAGGGCAGTAATCTTCTTTGCAACTTGCATCATTTTGTCCCTTTTTCTGGAAAATGGTGCTTCAAGCTGGTTGTAGAATGGTATAGACCAATTACAACCTTGGGTGTCTTAAGGAATTCTGTGAGGTGTCCAGGAGGACATCTTCTGTCCTCCACTGACTTGGAGCTTCTTCTCGGGCATATCTTGTTTCTCCAGTGCTTCTTACTAACACACTGCTGTGACTCCAACTTCGGAACATTCTATATACGGTACATAACTTGGTAGCACTTATAGAACAGGGATTGCAATGTAATAGTCTTTATTAGATAGGACAATGCTGTCTTATTGTCTTACAGAGCTGTAACTAGTTGGTACACAGGTGCTTCTGTAGGGTGTGTGACTTTCCTGTAGTAATAATCCTTCGCGGGGCAGTAATCCTCCTTGAAACTTGCATTATTTTCTCCCTTTTTCTAGAAAATATTTCTTCAGGCTGGTTGTAAGATGTTGCAGACCTATTACAACCTTGGGAGTCCATATATAAGCCTTGAGGGCTCCAGGAGGACATCTACTGTTCTCCACTATCTTTGACCTACTTCTAGGGTTGGTTTGTTTCTCCAGTTCTTCTTAGTTGCATATTACTTCAATATCTTTGCTGAATACCCCCTCTAAGGAAAAACACATCAAACTGGGCAACTGGATTTTCTCAAGTTCCTTTCTGAAATCCTTGTACCCTTCACCAGAACCCAACTCTGCACCTGCAATTCCTCCTTCCCCATTTTACAAGACCCTGGTACCCTCTCCTGTTAATTACAAATGCATCTTTATGGTGCTACAACTTCACAAATGGAATCAGTACATAATATTTTCCAGAATTCAGAGTAATTTTTAAGTATTCTGGAAAATATTAAGTTTCTCATACACACACTTCTGAATGGTAATATCAAGATCTATGCCACAAACTGTATCAAACAACATATTGCACCATTTCGCTCTGTACCCTCAGTTCTTGCCAGTGGTACAGAGGAGGAATATGTAGAAAACAGATTAATTCAGTGTTATATGGCTGCTTTCCTGTGACATATGAAATCAGATGTTTTTATTACTTGGTTACTTCTTAACCTTTTATTGTCCCCTCGCGTTACGAAATTCATTGTTTACGGCAAAAACCATTGTATGTTGAAAATATTGCAACTTTAGGCTATAACTTTATGGAAAACTAGTAATTGGTTTTGGAGCCCCCAAAACATCAACTCAGAGAAAGAAAATAATGAGGATTAAAGAAAAACATGCACATAATTAACTCAGATAAAGCAATAATGTACATGTAAAAGTCAGAGATAGCTGCTAGAAGGTGCTAATAGTGTTCTTCGCTGAGGACAGGAGCTGCTTCATGATAAGGTCCCCATCCCTATTCTTCATTTTTCTCTAAGGTGTCTTTACGTTTTTGCAGGAGGGATTTTGCACAAAATTCAATAAAACAGTGCATTAAGTTTGATAAATATGGCGCCAAATTAATGTTTCCTTTTGCTTCTTTTTTGCACCTCTTTGGCAATGTTCACATCACATTTCAACTTAAGTTCAGTGTCTCCATTGGGTCTTATATCTGAACCCCCCAACAATGGAATTCGGGTGTATGTGCTTACAGGGCCATTGACTTTGAGGATGCAGATGGAGTCGCAATGTCCTCTGTCGTACGTATTTTTCAGCTGTATATGCCTAGTTGAGGTGGGCACCAAGATGTGGACATCCTAGTACAGGTAGAGAGCAATCTTGGACAGGTAGGACCACATTGGGACTTTTTCGTGACTTGTGCCAAAAAATTTCAAAATTTTCATCCTAATTTGCGCAGAGTTCCGTTTTCTTGTGAAATTGGGAGAAGATTTGGCTTCACAAATGCTTCTAGATGCATTTATAACTTGTAACTTATTAATAACTTGCTAACTTTTTGTGCAAGTCTCTTCCATAGATAATGAAGCTAGAAAGGATTTGTAAACTAACGTAACTGAAAAAAATGGTTTGGCCTCATTCTGACATCTGTGTTCAACTAACGTGTTGTATCCATTTACGTATGATCACTGGGGTCTAGTTACTAAGACCAACACTGATTCCAAGAATTGAGGTTCCAAAGACCCCTGGGTGAATCAGAGGGGTTTTCTCACCTTCTATTGTGAGGAGTGGTTGGCTTCCCTTCCTCTCATCTTCCTGTTTGGTGGGGGTGGTGTGCTACTGATGATTGACAGTTCGGTCCCTCGGTATGGCTGGACTCGCTCTGATGCTGCAAGTAGAGGCCTATTTACCTGTCCAGCATTCATGAAGCCCAGAGGCATTAGAGCTGACCAGTTCGGGATCACTTGCAAGCTGTATGGCAAAGAGCTAGCAATCTTGGCTCTCTTTGCTTAGGAAGCTCATCACCACTGATAGACTGTAACCTTAGCAATGAGCAGTAGACTATAAAATTAAAAATCCTTCTAGAAAAATGTTTTTAATAAGTAAATTGAAAAAATGTTTTTTGCAAGTGCTGTGCAGATGTAAACATTTAGGAAAATGAGACAACCCCGTCAAGCAATAGCGAACCTGTGTGACCACTACTCCATTAACTGTCTATAGGTGGGTCGATAGAACTTCAGTTGCCATAGAACTTTCTAACTTCAAAAAACAGCAGATTTTGATAAAAAATGTAGTATTATATGATGGTCAATGACATGAATAACAGCGTCAACGAACACAAAGCTCGAGTCCCTGTGTTATGTGACTCATAGGTGATGACCCCCTCACTTTGATGTCCAGGTGCCCTAATCACCCGTATTGATGGAGTTTGTGAAAAGTGAATTTTTAGAAACCGTGATCTCTTGACTTTTTGCCTTTCTGATCTCTCTGGCTTTTATATACAAACATAAAGAGAAGAGATACTTTCCTCTCATCTAATCACAATGCAGAATTTCCTTTTATATCTTCTTTATTGAATGAAACATGAATGATTTACGTTCTCTTTACAGATCGCTACGCCGGAGCCACTTATCTTTTATACGTCTTTTTTTACATCTCTAAATACTACGTTTATGAGATTATATAATCAATGTTTTTTGGGAGAAAGTAAGAAATCACATTGCTATTAAACTTAATGAACAGTCTAGTACTTTACTGCGTCTGTAGATACATTGTAGTGTCACTCAGTATAATCTGTCTCACAAATGCACTTCTGGGGTTTTGCTTTAATGTTCAGTTTTATTTGACTTGAACTTTATTGGATGCCAATTTTTGGCGCACATGTTTACGAATGTAGAAATAATTTTTGCGTTAGAGGTAAAAGTAAAAAAAAAATGTTTAACATGAATGAACCCTATGAAGGAGTTTTCTCAGGTTCTTTTCTTCGGGAGTGCACCGCTTCCTGACCCTCAGCTTCCTGACTGCCAGGACGATTTTCTCCTGAAGATTAACACTGATGATTAGCGGCATGGTCACGCCACTGGTCTGAATTGAACGCTCTCACAAACTTTTAGCAGAGGCAGCTTTGCCTCCGCAGCATGGGAGATGCAAACGGAAACTGAAAATTGCCGGATCCAGTGAACTAACCAATTTGGATCTAAAGCATGGAACCTGCTAACATTGCATGTTCCTTATCTATCCTAATCTTGGTAACGGGCCACTCTGAGACTGAAGGCTGGCCAGTAAGTTTGTCAATGAGCTTGTTACACACTTGCCCCAGGTCTGTTAGATTTTCTTGTGCTTCATGTCAGGCTTTGCAAGTAGCCCAGCGTGTTGTATTTCCTGGGCTTATATAAGGCCTCCCAAGACACCCACCTGGGTCCTGGTATTATTTTAAGACTTTCTCAATACTCTTTAGTTGCCTGTGCATAGTTCCAGTCCACAGTCATCAGGACATCTCCTGACTAGGGTTGAGCGACTTTTACTTCTTTAGGATCGAGTCGGGTTTCGTGAAACCCGACTTTGTCATAAGTCGAGTCGAGTGAAATCAGCCGATTATCGCGCAAAGTCGGGGATCGACCGAAACACGAAACCCAATGCAAGTCAATGGGGAACCACCTCCTCCTCCTCTCCCCCCTGTGACGCCGCAGAAACTCTCTCCCCCCTGTGACGCCGCAGAAAGCAAGCCGGAACCTATGTCATCACGCTGCCCACACTCCTTAATTGGCTGAAAAAATGGCGGGGAAAGCGTCATATGAAACGCGACTTTGGCGCGAAGATCGCCGACCGCATGGCCGATCCCACAGTGGGATCGGGTCGGGTTTCATGAAACCCGACTTTGCTGAAAGTCGGCAATTTTTGTCCGTTTCGCTCAACCCTACTCCTGACTATTGGTGATTTCCCATCCATGAGTTGCTAACCTGCAGTTTTCAGTAACCTTGCTACCTACCAGTGGTCTTAAGGATTTTACCTGGTTGTCTGTCGTTTCTAGTAACCTTGTTACCTTTCAGTTAAGGACTTCACCTGCTTGTCTGTGGTTTCTGGTGACCTTTCTACCTGTTTAATGGAGGACTTCACCTGTTTGTCTGAGGTTTCCAGCAATGTTGCTGCCTGTCACTAGTCTTCAGGACTAAGCTTGTTTATAACATCCAGGACCCCTTTAAGATTTTCAGTTTGCTTCTACTTATGCGCCTGTGTCTTCCAGAATGTCTCCTGTCTGATTGTGGCTTCCATAATCCATTTAAGATGTTGCAATTTTACCTATTTCAGAACCTCCAATGGAGGATGGGAGCAATGAAACAAAGGAAAACTGTCTTAGGAGCGCAGGAAAGAGACACAGACCACAGATGGGGGTTAAACCACAACGCGTTTCGATGGAGGATCCGTCTTCATCAGGTGGATATTTTTCACCTGATGAAGACTGATCCTCCGTCGAAACACATTGTGGTTAAATCCCATCTCTCGTCTGTGTCTCTTTCCTGCGCTCCTAAGACCGTTTTCCTTTGTTTCAATGTTATTCTATAGCTGATTTTCTGAGCCAGTCCAAAGAAAAAGCCTAGTATGCTCAAGTTTGATCTGATATTCCGAACGCACTTGGTCGTGCTAGTCAACGACTCTGAGTCGTGGTCCGATTTCCATAGACTGACAGAATGGAGAAGATGGAGATTTTTTTTCCATCTTGACCTCATCTAAGGGAATCCGATCCCACTCTGATCAAACTCTGATCAGAGTGTGATTTGCATCATTGTCCCGATTCTCTCAGAGGAGAGAAGATACGTTGGTGTGCACCTACCATTACACAGAGACTGGTTTCTATCGGCACGCACCGTGTTATTGGAGGCAGATGATGGACGGTTCGATCACAATCTCCTTCATCATCAGTTTCCAGTAAGATCACCTACGTTCCTCCTTAAGGCAGAGAACTAACATAAAAAATGAAAACTTTTAGCTACAGATCAAACAAATGTAACATTTCAGTGAAATCCAGCTTCTTTTCTTTTATTCAACCACATAGATAACCGGAGGAGCCTCGTTCAGATGTCTCAGATCAATGAGGACTATCTACTTTTTCGCTATCTCATTCTCGTAATCTTTTCCCATAAGAATGTGCTCGGAGAGGAGAAAGGCTCTGTGCCCCCATCAGCACAAATAAAGATATAGCTAATGAAAATACATGACAAGCCGTCACCGGACTCGGGCGACGCAGACTCCATTCGGCTCCGGAAATGTGGGGCCGCTGCTCCCCCCGCAAATAAACTAATGTTTGCTCAAGTAAAGAACTAACCTATTATAGCTGTGATTATTCCGGCCAGCGCGGCCTAATGTACCTTGAAATAAGTTTTTGATATGATGAAGTAATTTATGGAACTGGGTAAAGATGGAGCAGATGCCCCGCAAGTTTATAGAGGTTACTACATGGGGAATAATGAAATTATACTAAACAAAAAGGAATTAAATGAAGGGAATACTCATGAGGGATTAGAAATATTGCCTGTTTCGGAAAAGCCAAGATTTTAATTTGTTTGTGCCCTTTTTCTATAAACTCTGGACCCTTAGAACTATTAGGGAATTCTCCGGTTTCCATGGTAATGCATTCTTAAGAGTGATGCAGCCCGGGCTTATGCCGTCTTATAAATTCTAGCTCTCTGTCTTATTGTCTTTCTCATTTTCTCCTTCTTTATTGTCTTTTCTCTTTTCCTTTGGCCTTTAATGACTGCTTTGTGTCTTGATTTTTTCTCTTTACTTTTGCTTTCACTGTTATATTCTAGGGTGCTTTGTGTTCTTTCTTACATTTTTTTGTATTTATTTTACAATTATGTCTTTTATTTTCTACATATGTGTTTTTATTTTATTTTTTTTAAATTCTATTTTTTCCATAATTTCTGACAATCGTTATAAAATTGAATTCTTCGTTCCTCAACATCATATTTACCAACATTTTCATTGCTAAATTTAGAACATTTAAATCCCGCCCAAAATAGGTAAGGAACGGCTACTTTTGGGCAGACTTTATGCAACCCTCATCCATTTCTAGGCCCAGGGCATGATCAAATTTGCTGGGATTTTTTTTTTTTAAACATCTAGGGCTACTGGTAACTGTGTGACACATTGACTTTAATTTTCTCCAAGACTTGAACCAACAATAGCCAAAACTGGGTGAGAGCACCTACTTTACACCAACCTCACTTGTGGCATGTCCACACGATGTGTCGAAAGTAGGGATAAGTGAATCAATTTGAGGCAAATTGAATTGGGGCTCACGATCTACATTGCCTATCAGTATGTCTTTGGAGTATGGGAGGAAACCGGAGAACCTAGACTGATCCTGGCTGCACCTACCATGCCAATCGGTATATCTGCTGTACCCTTGTGCAGCAGTGGTTCCTGTCTTCCTGCCGTGCCTGCCTGTATCAGCTGTATCCACCTACTGGACCGTTCCAGCTACCTGCAGCTTGGGGTCAGCTGCCGTGTGTCCATGGTCTATCTTGAAGTAGCACCTGGCGTTCATCGGGAGCCAAACCCAACGCCACCATCAGGGGCTCCAGTGAAGAGTCAGGTGCTAACCTTGTTACGCCCCTCCAGGCTCTCCTGGGACCACGGCACTATGGTTCCACCACTCCCATCACATGAACTTTATTTTAACAGCTCTGGGTGTGTACAACGCTGAGATTATCCAGAGAGCTTCTAATCTGCATTGTTGATATTTTTCTCCTTCCTTTTTTATTATGCGCAATATTGTCATATTGTCATTCCTTTCCCATCATGTGTCCTCCATTCTCCTACACGCAGCTCCACTCGGAATTTATTCTTGTTTTACAACCGTTTTTTTTATTGTTCTTTTGCTTTCAATCTCCCGGTTCTACCTTCAATCACACTTTTTCTCATTCTCCGACGGTAAATCAACAAGTTTCCTTCGAGGAACATTTACATAACGAGACACACTCAACACTGTGTGCTTTAATGAACAAATTAGGAAAATAAAGTGCTTCATTTTACTGTCACATCTGTTGTATATGTTGACCCATAAGCAATATATCAGCTTTGTCTGCAAATTTCCACCGCTGCTCACGTGCGCCGTAATATTCATTATATATGTTGCCCTTTTCAGCACATTCGAGATTTAATGGTGAGATTCTTTTTTTTTTTTTATTTCTAAGTTATGTATAGTAGATTGCCAATTAAAAAGATTCCCTCCTGGGAGATTTTCTGCGTAATCGGACAAAGTGGAGACCTTTCAGGAGTTGGTTGAGAATCCGTAACCCCTGTTCATCCTCCACCCAACCTTATATGTTTTCCACCAAAGCAAAATTTCATATTTCCAACTGTCTGGTGAAAAAAAGAAGTAAAAGGCTTTCATATAAAACCTTCTTTGTCTTTTTATTTTAAGTCATAATGTAAAGTTCGCACAACAGGGGAATCAGCTTATTTTACATGAACAATGCCTATTTTGAACATAAAATCCCTTTAAGAAACAATGTAACAATCTAAATTAATTCCAAAGGGAAAATGGGTCATTTATTCCTTTTCATTTTCAGCATTTCTCACCGTCATTGAGTTATTACTTTATTTTCAAGATTCGTTGGCTGATCGGGATTTTGCCTCCATACAAGTTTAGTGCCACCAACTGGTCGATAAAAGAAGCAATAACCCATAGCATATAAACTGCAATCACTGGTGTACATACGGCAAAGAGGAAAATGGGCATAAAATACCTACAGTGCAGGGAAATACTCGGATTTTCTTAAAGAGCATTTGTCAGCAGGTTTTGGCTATGTAATCTGAGAGCAGCACAATATTGGAAAAGTCACCCTGATTCCAGTGATGTGTCATTTATTGGGCTGTGTTGTGCTGTTTCAATAAAATCAGTGTTTTATCAGCAGATTATCACTACAGGACTGGGTGTCTCGTGCCTCCTAGTCCAACCATGCCTCCACCACTGATTATCAGCTTTCTGTCAATACACAGTGTAAACAGAAAGCTGCCAATCAGTGATGTGGGCGGGATTATACACAGAAAGCTGCCAATCGGTGATGTGGGTGGGATTATACACAGATAGCTGCCAATCAGTAGTGTAGGTTGGATTAAACACAGGATACTGCCAATCAGTAGTGTTGGCGGGGTTTTACAGGGCTCAGCATTCCGAGCTCTGCTAGATCTGCAGAGAAAATTATGATTCTATCACAACTGCTACAAACAGTAAACTAAGTGATACATCACTAGAATCAGGGTTACGGCACCTACATTACACTGTTGTCAGGTTACTTAGCAAAAACCTACTAACACATTTCCTTTATCATGGAGAGTCCTGAAGGTTTGTGCACACAATGTCTTTTTCTGGTGGATTCTGCCTGAATAAGCACTAAAAAAAAAGAATATATACACAGCAATGTCAAAACGATTTGCTGTTCACATGTTCCGTCTTTTTTCATGTCTTTTAACCACTTCGAAAGCCATGAAACAGCTAAAAGGAGTGACAGGTCTATATTTCTGGCATCTTCTGCTTGGCAGCCGTCACAATATTATATATGGAATCCCCCTAAAATAAAATGTTGCCGCAAAAGACATCCAGCAAGATGTAAAAAATAAAACTTAAGGGAAAAAACCCACTTGCATTTTCCAGAAGCGTCTTATGCTTGAAAAATGATGCGGGTATGCTGACATCTGAAAGATGTCAGATGCACATACCCTAATTATATATGTACTAGATGGTGGCCCGATTCTAACGCACCGAGTATTCTAGAATGCACAGCCACGTAGTATATAGCACAGCCCACGTAGTATATAGCACAGCCACGTAGTATATAACACAGCCAATGTAGTATATAGCATAGCCATGTAGTATATAACACAGCCCACGCAGTATATAACAGCCCACGCAGTATATAACACTGCCCATGTAGTATATAACACAGCCCACGTAGTATATAGCACAGCCCAGGTAGTATATAACACAGCCAATGTAGTATATAACACAGTCCACGTAGTATATAGCATAGCCACATAGTATATAGCATAGCCACTTAGTATATTGCACAGCCACATACTATATTACACAGCCCACGCAGAATGTAACACAGCCCATGCAGTATACAACACAGGCCACGTAGTATATAACACAGCCCACGCCGTATATAACACAATCATCGAAGCGTGATTTAAATCCTGCGCCAATGTCGTTGATTGGTCGCAGCCAGCCGGGCGCGACCAATCAGTGAAGCGGTGTTTAAATCCCGCGCCAATGTCGCTGATTGGCCGCAGCCGGCCGCGTCCAATCAGCGAAAAGGTGGGACCAGAGCATGGCGAGGAGCAGGAAAAGCTGCTGTGGACGCCGGAAGGTGAGAATATCATGATTTTTTTTATTTTTTATTATTTTTAACATTATATCCTTTTACTATTGATGCTGCATAGGCCGTTACAGACAGACAAACAGACAGACAGAGAGACAGACAAACAGACGGAAGTCCCCTTAGACGATTATATAGATTCTTTCTATATTTTATATAATATTGTCTTTATTGGTGCCAATTGCTACATAAATTAAGATGTCTCAAGACAGGATGTTCATGGTGGGTCACATTGAGCTCCATGTTTGCAGGGAGTGTGTTTGTCCAAGTTATCGTGGTCGTACTCGACCCCAATGGACATCTGCTCAGTGTTAAAGAGGTTGTCCAATAATCGAGATACATTACCTATCTGCAGGATAGATGATAAATGTACTGTTGCTGGGGGTCTTGCCACTCTAAATCTTATCAATCCCGAGAACAGGGTCCCAAAGTTCCCTATGTGAACTGGGCAGTAGTGAGCATGCGCAACCATTGCTAAATTTATTGTAGCAAAAAGCTTGGCACTCAATAATGCTTGTAGAAAATAAAGTCATTTATTTTACATCTGGACAGACAGATCAGCGGTAGCTCGTTTCTTGCTAAACGTTTTCGGTCCTTTGTGGACCTTCCTCAGAGCAAGTTTATCTAATGTACTGGAGCGTAGGATCTGGACTTATAATCAGATGTATGAGTATACTGGCAATATATGTGGAGGCAAATTTCAGAGGCAGTAGTGGAGACCGTGACTGTGAGCAGGATAAGCTGATTGGGCATGCGGTGTGCCCACACTGTGTATGTTCTGTTGCCTGGAGCGCTGGTGGTGTGCTGAGACGCTGAGGGAGGCGCGCTGCTAAATTTATTGTCACACATACTCGCTACCGCTCAATTCATATACAGGACCACAGTCCATCCCTCTTGAAATCAACCAAGTGATCATATATTTATCATCTATCCCGTGCATAGAAAAAATTTTGCTTAAGGGACAATTTTTTTTTTCAAACTCTGGTTTTGTCTACAGCCTTTACCTTTTTGTTATTGCACACAAACATTTAGATATTTAGTGTACTGTTTATCTAGGTAACTTGCTGCTTATGCCATGTACATTGTGATGTCCTACCAGACTTATACCAATAAGCTTTGAATTGCAGAGGAACTTGGCAGCAAAGTTTCACTTTCCCTATAGCGCCACTACAGGAGAAATAAAGTATTACATTGAACAATGATTAGGCGGTTTATGTAACTTATGTCAACTGAGTTCCTTAAGAACGGAAGAAGCTCAATATTGTCAACCTGAATAATCACTCGATTGCCCGCAGAGTATCCCTCTTATAGACCCCACTGATTTACATGTGTCTTCTGTCAAGCAGCTCCTTCATAGATACATATAAAGGACTTAAGAAAGTGGCGGTCATGTCCCATCCGGAAACTTGTATGAGACATTACTCACTGTAAAGTCAACTCGGTTAGGAACCACAAACAGGCTACACTTAGCAGCCCACAATGGCGCGCTGGTATTCTAACTTTCACACCTGTAGGGATGCGATTTTCCTTACAGAAGCCCCCAAGTTGCATGCATGGGAGGACTTTGTGGCCGGTGGAGCGAGGTTAGAGGAGAGATGTCACCAAGCTGAGTCAGAACAAGAGATTTGAAATCAAGGACAGAATTGGAAACTAAAAGTGTAGTCCGGGAATAGCTGTGTTCAAGTTTAGGGGGCCAGGCAGAGATGTCAGGCAAAAGTGTAGTCGGATAGTCCAAGGGACAAATTCTGAAGATGGAAAAGAAATCTGGTCAAATCAGAAAGGGTCAACACAATATAAGAATACCAAAGCTGAATTACACTGCAATAGCTGGCAAAGAGCAGTAGATTATGGGAATCTGAAAAGGTCCCAGTTCTCCTCCAGTTCTCCTCCATTGGACCCTGCACCTACTGTTGTGGATTCTGTTTTTGGGCTCCCTCTGGTGGTTACAAGTGGTACTGGGTGACTTTGGTGGGTTGCGGTCTCTGGTTTCCACCTGTCCATCTTAGGCTGGGTGTTTCCTATTTAACCTGGCTTTCCTGTCATTCCCTTGCCGGCTATCAATGTAATCAGAGTGTCTCTGTTTGCCTCTGCTACCTGCTCCTATAATCTGCTGGACAAGCTAAGTTCTGATTTTCCTGTTTCTTGTGTTCTGCCTTATCATGTTTTTAGTCCAGCTTGCATACATATGAATCTTTGCTGCTGGTTGCTCTAGTGGGCTGAAATTACTCCCCATGTACCATGAGTTGGCACATGGGTCCCAGTAATTTCAGGATGGTTTTTTGAAGAAAGGGTTTTTCGCTGACCGCCTAGATCTCTTTTGTATCCTTCTGCTATCTAGCTGTAGCGGGCCTCATTTTGCTAAAACTGTTTTCATACCTGCGTATGTGCCTTCCTCTTAATTCACCATCATTATATGTGGGGGGCTGCTATCCCTTTGGGGTATTTCTCTAGGAGGCAAGAGAGGTCTGCTTTTCATCTTCTAGGGGAAGTTAGTTCTCCGGCTAGCGCGATACGTCTAGAGTCCCGTAGGTACGTTCCCCGGCTGCTGATAGTGTTTGTGTTAAGTTCAGGATCGCGGTCAGCTCAGGTTCCATCACCCTAGAGTTTGTCCTATTTTTGTGCTTGGCCTTTTGGTGATTCCCTGCCATTGGAATCATGACAGTATAGCCGGCCCGAAAGTTTGGGCTGAAGCAGGAGAAAAAGAAGTGTTGAGGGGGATTTTTTTTTTTTTTTTCCTTTCCTCAGAGTTTTGCTGCCTAGCCCTTAATTGCTGTCTAGCTGCTTCTTACCTCCTCTTAACCCTTGAATGGCTCTGACCTTAGCTGTTTAACATGGATGTCCAGAGTTTGGCTTCCAGCCTGAATAATCTTGCTGCTAAGGTTCAAAACATACAGGATTTTGTTGTTCACACTCCTATGTCTGAACCTAGAATTCCTATTCCAGAGTTTTTTTCTGGAGACAGATCTACCTTCCTGAATTTCAGGAACAATTGCAAATTGTTTCTTTCTTTGAAATCTCGCTCCTCTGGAGACCCTGTTCAGCAGGTCAAGATTGTAATATCTTTCCTGCGGGGCGACCCTCAGAATTGGGCATTTGCATTGGCACCAGGGGATCCTGCATTGCTCAGTGTGGATGCGTTTTTTCTGGCACTGGGATTGCTCTATGAGGAACCTAACCTGGAGATTCAGGCTGAAAAGGCTTTATTAGCCCTCTCTCAGGGGCATGATGAAGCGGAAGTATATTGTCAAAAATTTCGGAAATGGTCGGTGCTTACTCAGTGGAATGAGTGCGCCCTGGCTGCAAACTTCAGAGATGGTCTTTCTGAGGCCATTAAGGATATTATGGTGGGGTTCCCTGCGCCTACAGGTCTGAATGAGTCTATGGCTATGGCCATTGAGATTGATCGGCGTTTACGGGAGCGCAAACCTGTGCACCAGTTGGCGGTGTCTTCTGAACAGGCACCTGAGACTATGCAATGTGATAGAATTCAGTTCAGAAGTGAACGGCAAAATTATAGGCGGAAAAATGGATTGTGTTTTTATTGTGGTGATTCAGCTCATGTTATATCAGCATGCTCTAAACGCACAAAAAAGGTTGATAAATCTTTTGCCATTAGTACTCTGCAGTCTAAGTTCATTTTGTCTGTAACTCTGATTTGTTCACTGTCATCCTTTTCCGTCGATGCCTATGTGGATTCGGGCGCTGCCCTGAGTCTTATGGATTGGTCATTTGCCAAACGCTGCGGTTTTAGTCTGGAGCCTCTGGAAGTTCCTATTCCTTTGAAGGGAATTGACTCTACACCATTGGCTATGAATAAACCGCAGTACTGGACACAAGTGACCATGCGCATGACTCCCGTTCATCAGGAGTTGATTCGCTTCCTTGTACTGTATAATTTACATGATGTACTAGTGCTTGGTCTGTCATGGTTACAAACTCATAATCCAGTCCTGGATTGGAAAACAATGTCTGTGTTAAGCTGGGGATGTCAGGGGGTTCATGATGATGCACCTCTGATTTCAATCGCTTCATCTACTCCTTCTGAGGTCCCTGCGTTTTTGTCTGACTATTGGGATGTTTTTGAGGAGCCTAAGCTCAATTCGCTCCCTCCTCATAGGGATTGTGACTGTGCTATAGATTTAATTCCTGGCAGTAAGTTCCCTAAGGGTCGTTTATTTAATCTGTCAGTGCCAGAGCATACTGCTATGCGGAATTATATTAAGGAGTCCTTGGAAAAGGGACATATTCGTCCATCTTCGTCCCCTCTGGGAGCAGGTTTTTTTTCAGTCAAATATCAGTATCCATTGCCATTATTGACTGATTTGTTTGCTCGCATTAAGGGGGCTAGGTGGTTCACTAAGATAGATCTTCGCGGTGCGTATAATCTTGTGCGGATAAAGCAGGGTGATGAGTGGAAAATCGCATTTAATACGCCTGAGGGCCATTTTGAGTATTTGGTAATGCCTTTTCGACTTTCTAATGCTCCTTCAGTCTTTCAGTCCTTTATGCACAATATTTTCCGTGAATATCTGGATAAGTTTATGATTGTGTATTTGGATGATATTTTGTTTTTTTCTGATGACTGGGAGTCTCATGTTCTACAGGTCAGGAAGGTGTTTCAAGTCCTGCGGGCCAATTCTCTGTTTGTGAAGGGCTCAAAATGTCTCTTCGGAGTCCAGAAGATTTCTTTTTTGGGGTACATTTTTTCTCCTTCTACTATTGAGATGGATCCCGTCAAGGTTCACGCGATCTGTGACTGGACACAACCTACATCTGTTAAGAGTCTTCAGAGGTTCTTGGGTTTTGCTAATTTTTATCGTCGTTTCATTGCTAATTTTTCCAGTGTTGTTAAACCTTTGACTGATTTGACTAAGAAAGGTGCTGATGTTGCTGATTGGTCTCCTACGGCTGTGGAGGCATTTCAGGAACTTAAGCGCCGGTTTTCTTCTGCTCCTGTGTTATGTCAACCAGATATTTCACTTCCTTTTCAGGTTGAGGTTGATGCTTCCGAGATTGGAGCGGGGGCGGTTTTGTCACAGAGAAGTTCCTATGGCTCGGTGATGAAGCCATGTGCGTTCTTTTCTAGAAAATTCTCGCCCGCCGAGCGGAATTATGATGTGGGTAATCGGGAGCTTTTGGCCATGAAGTGGGCATTTGAGGAGTGGCGTCATTGGCTTGAGGGTGCTAGACATCGTGTGGTGGTCTTGACTGATCACAAAAATCTGATTTACCTTGAGTCTGCCAGGCGTCTGAATCCTAGACAGGCTCGTTGGTCATTGTTTTTTTCTCGTTTCAGTTTTGTGGTTTCATACCTGCCAGGTTCAAAGAATGTGAAGGCAGATGCTCTTTCCAGGAGTTTTGTGCCTGACTCTCCTGGAGACTCTGGGCCTACTGGTATCCTTAGGGATGGGGTAATATTGTCCGCCGTCTCCCCAGACTTGCGACGTGCATTGCAGGAGTTTCAGGCGGATAAACCTGATCGTTGTCCACCAGAAAGACTGTTTGTTCCGGATGATTGGACCAGTAGAGTCATCTCCGAGGTCCATTCTTCTGCATTGGCTGGTCATCCTGGAATATTTGGTACTAGAGACTTGGTGGCCAGGTCTTTTTGGTGGCCTTCCTTGTCAAGGGATGTGCGTACCTTTGTCCAGTCTTGTGAAGTGTGTGCTCGGGCTAAGCCTTGCTGTTCTCGGGCCAGTGGGTTGTTGTTATCCTTGCCTATCCCGAAGAGGCCTTGGACGCACATTTCCATGGATTTTATTTCAGATCTCCCTGTCTCACAGAAAATGTCCGTCATCTGGGTTGTGTGTGACCGCTTTTCTAAGATGGTTCATTTGGTACCCTTGCCTAAGTTGCCTTCCTCCTCTGAGTTGGTCCCTTTGTTTTTTCAGAACGTGGTTCGTTTGCATGGGATTCCGGAGAATATCGTTTCTGACAGGGGATCCCAGTTTGTGTCTAGATTTTGGCGGACGTTTTGTGCTAAGATGGGCATTAATTTGTATTTCTCGTCTGCATTCCATCCTCAGACGAATGGCCAGACGGAGCGAACTAATCAGACCTTGGAAACTTATTTAAGGTGTTTTGTTTCTGCTGATCAAGATGACTGGGTTGCCTTTTTGCCGCTGGCCGAATTTGCCCTTAATAATCGGGCTAGTTCTGCCACTTTGGTTTCTCCTTTCTTTTGTAATTCGGGGTTTCATCCTCGTTTTTCTTCTGGTCAGGTGGAGCCTTCGGATTGTCCTGGAGTGGACGTGGTGGTGGACAGGCTACATCAGATTTGGAATCAGGTGGTGGACAATTTAAAGTTGTCTCAGGAGAAGGCTCAGCAGTTTGCTAATCGCCGTCGCCGCGTGGGTCCCCGACTTCGTGTTGGGGACTTGGTGTGGTTGTTGTTGTGAAATTGGATTCTGGGCTCCCCCGGTGGCCACTTGTGGAATTGAACTTGTGTGCATCATCCCCTCTGTTCACCTGCTCCTATCAGGATGTGGGAGTCGCTATATAACCTTGCTCCTCTGTCAGTTTCTTGCCGGTCAACAATGTAATCAGAAGCCTTCTGTGCTTGTTCCTGCTACTAGACAACTCCCAGCTAAGTTGGACTTTTGTCCTTGTGTGTTTTTGCATTTTGTTCCTGTTCACAGCTGCTGTTTCGTTACTGTGTCTGGAAAGCTCTTGTGATCGGAAATTGCCACTCTGGTGTTATGAGTTAATGCTAGAGTCTTAAAGGAATTTCTGGATGGTGTTTTGATAGGGTTTTCTGCTGACCATGAAAGTGTCCTTTCTGTCTTCCTGCTATCTAGAAAGCGGACCTCGATTTTGCTAAACCTATTTTCATACTACGTTTGTCATTTCATCTAAAATCACCGCCAATATATGTGGGGGCCTCTGTCTGCCTTTTGGGAAAATTTCTCTAGAGGTGAGCCAGGACTGTCTTTTCCTCTGCTAGGATTAGGTAGTTCTCCGGCTGGCGCTGGGCATCTAGGGTTAAAAAACGTAGGCATGCTACCCGGCCACTTCTAGTTGTGCGGCAGGTTTAGTTCATGGTCAGTATAGTTTCCATCTTCCAAGAGCTAGTTCTCATATATGCTGGGCTATGTTCTCTCGCCATTGAGAACCATGACAGTTTGACCGGCCCAAAAAAGGGTTAAATTTCTGGCTGAGAAAGGAGAGAAAAAAGAAGTCTGCTACAATTTTTTTTTTTTTTTTTTCCCCTCTAGTTCCGAGTGTGCTCTTAATTGAATCACTTGCTAGTCTGCCTATACTGCAGCCTTCCTCTCTTTATCTCCTTCTAATCCTTGAATGGCTCTGTGTTCACCTGTTTCAAATGGATCTTCAGAGTGTAGCTACAGGTTTGAATAATCTCGCCACAAAGGTACAAAATTTGCAAGATTTTGTTGTTCATGCACCTATGTCTGAGCCTAGAATTCCTTTGCCTGAATTCTTCTCGGGGAATAGATCTCACTTTCAAAATTTTAAAAATAATTGCAAATTGTTTTTGTCCCTGAAGTCTCGCTCTGCCGGAGACCCTGCACAGCAGGTCAGGATTGTAATTTCCTTGCTCCGGGGCGACCCTCAAGACTGGGCTTTTGCATTGGCACCAGGGGATCCTGCGTTGCTCAGTGTGGATGCGTTTTTTCTGGCCTTGGGGTTGCTTTATGAGGAACCTCATTTAGAGCTTCAGGCGGAAAAGGCCTTGATGTCCTTGTCTCGGGCAAGATGAAGCTGAAATATACTGCCAAAAATTCCGCAAATGGTCTGTGCTTACTCAGTGGAATGAGTGCACCCTGGCGGCGATTTTCAGAGAAGGTCTCTCTGATGCCATTAAGGATGTTATGGTGGGGTTCCCTGTGCCTGCGAGTCTGAATGAGTCCATGACGATGGCTATTCAGATCGATAGGCGTCTGCGGGAGCGCAAACCTGTGCACCATTTGGCGGTGTCTACTGAGAAAACGCCAGAAAATATGCAATGTGATAGAATTCTGTCCAGAAGCGAGCGGCAGAATTTTAGACGAAAAAATGGGTTGTGCTTCTATTGTGGTGATTCAACTCATGTTATATCAGCATGCTTTAAGCGTACTAAGAAGCCTGACAAGTCTGTTTCAATTAGCACTTTACAGTCTAAGTTTATTCTATCTGTGACCCTGATTTGTTCTTTGTCATCTATTACCGCGGACGCCTATGTCGACTCTGGCGCTGCTTTGAGTCTTATGGATTGGTCCTTTGCCAAACGCTGTGGGTATGATTTGGAGCCACTGGAGGCTCCGATACCTCTGAAAGGGATTGACTCCACCCCATTGGCTAGTAATAAACCACAATACTGGACACAAGTGACTATGCGTGTTAATCCGGATCACCAGGAGGTTATTCGCTTTCTGGTGCTGTATAATCTACATGATGTTTTGGTGCTGGGATTGCCATGGCTGCAATCTCATAACCCAGTCCTCGACTGGAGAGCTATGTCTGTGTTAAGCTGGGGATGTAAAGGAACTCATGGGGACGTACCTTTGGTTTCCATTTCATCATCTATTCCCTCTGAGATTCCTGAATTCTTGTCTGACTTTCGTGACGTTTTTGAAGAACCCAAGGTTGGTTCACTACCTCCGCACCGGGAGTGCGATTGTGCCTTAGACTTGATTCCGGGTAGTAAATACCCTAAGGGTCGTTTATTTAATCTGTCTGTGCCTGAACACGCTGCTATGCGAGAATATATAAAGGAGTCCTTGGAAAAGGGACATATTCGTCCTTCGTCATCTCCCTTAGGAGCCGGTTTTTTCTTTGTGTCTAAGAAAGACGGCTCTTTGAGGCCGTGTATTGATTATCGAATTTGAATAAAATCACGGTTAAATATCAATATCCGTTACCACTGCTTACTGATTTGTTTGCTCGTATAAAGGGGGCCAAGTGGTTCTCTAAGATTGATCTCCGTGGGGCGTATAATTTGGTGCGAATCAAGCAGGGGGATGAGTGGAAAACCGCATTTAATACGCCCGAGGGCCATTTTGAGTATTTGGTGATGCCTTTTGGTCTTTCAAATGCCCCTTCAGTCTTCCAGTCCTTTATGCATGACATTTTCCGCGATTATTTGGATAAATTTATGATTGTTTATCTGGATGATATTCTGATTTTTTCGGATGACTGGGACTCTCATGTCCAGCAGGTCAGGAGGGTTTTTCAGGTTTTGCGGTCTAATTCCTTGTGTGTGAAGGGTTCTAAGTGTGTTTTTGGGGTTCAAAAGATTTCTTTCTTGGGATACATTTTTTCCCCCTCTTCCATCGAGATGGATCCTGTCAAGGTTCAGGCTATTGGTGATTGGACGCAACCCTCTTCTCTTAAGAGTCTTCAGAAATTTTTGGGCTTTGCTAACTTTTATCGTCGATTTATTGCTGGTTTTTCTGATGTTGTAAAACCATTGACTGATTTGACTAAGAAGGGTGCTGATGTTGCTGATTGGTCCCCTGATGCTGTGGAGGCCTTTCGGGAGCTCAAGCGCCGCTTTTCTTCCGCCCCAGTGTTGCGTCAGCCTGATGTTGCTCTTCCTTTTCAGGTTGAGGTCGACGCTTCTGAAATCGGAGCTGGGGCGGTGTTGTCGCAGAGAAGTTCCGACTGCTCCGTGATGAGACCTTGTGCTTTTTTTTCCCGTAAATTTTCGCCCGCCGAGCGGAATTATGATATTGGGAATCGGGAGCTTTTGGCCATGAAGTGGGCTTTTGAGGAGTGGCGTCACTGGCTTGAGGGGGCCAGACATCAGGTGGTGGTATTGACTGACCACAAAAAGTTAATTTACCTTGAGTCTGCCAGGCGCCTGAATCCTAGACAGGCGCGCTGGTCGTTGTTTTTCTCTCGGTTTAATTTTGTGGTGTCGTACCTACCGGGTTCTAAGAATGTTAAGGCGGATGCCCTTTCTAGGAGTTTTGAGCCTGACTCCCCTGGTAATTCTGAGCCCACAGGTATCCTTAAAGATGGAGTGATATTGTCTGCCGTTTCTCCAGACCTGCGGCGGGCCTTGCAGGAGTTTCAGGCGGATAGACCTGATCGTTGCCCACCTGGTAGACTGTTTGTTCCTGATGATTGGACCAGTAGAGTCATCTCTGAGGTTCATTCTTCTGCGTTGGCAGGTCATCCTGGAATCTTTGGTACCAGGGATTTGGTGGCAAGGTCCTTCTGGTGGCCTTCCCTGTCACGAGATGTGCGAGGCTTTGTGCAGTCTTGTGACGTTTGTGCTCGGGCCAAGCCTTGTTGTTCTCGGGCTAGTGGATTGTTGTTGCCCTTGCCTATCCCGAAGAGGCCTTGGACGCACATCTCGATGGATTTTATTTCGGATCTGCCTGTTTCTCAGAAGATGTCTGTCATCTGGGTGGTGTGTGACCGTTTCTCTAAGATGGTCCATCTGGTTCCCTTGCCTAAGTTGCCTTCTTCTTCCGAGTTGGTTCCTCTGTTTTTTCAAAATGTTGTTCGTTTGCATGGTATTCCTGAGAATATCGTTTCTGACAGAGGGACCCAATTCGTGTCTAGATTTTGGCGGGCATTCTGTGCTAGGATGGGCATAGATTTGTCTTTTTTGTCTGCTTTCCATCCTCAGACTAATGGCCAGACCGAGCGGACTAATCAGACCTTGGAGACATATTTGAGGTGTTTTGTGTCTGCGGATCAGGATGATTGGGTTGCTTTTTTGCCTTTGGCGGAGTTCGCCCTCAATAATCGGGCCAGCTCTGCCACCTTGGTGTCCCCGTTTTTCTGTAATTTGGGGTTTCATCCTCGATTTTCCTCCGGTCAAGTGGAATCTTCGGATTGTCCTGGAGTGGATGCTGTGGTGGAGAGGTTGCATCAGATTTGGGGGCAGGTGGTGGACAATTTGAAGTTGTCCCAGGAGAAGACTCAGCTTTTTGCCAACCGCCGTCGTCGTGTTGGTCCTCGGCTTTGTGTTGGGGACTTGGTGTGGTTGTCTTCTCGTTTTGTCCCTATGAGGGTTTCTTCTCCTAAGTTTAAGCCTCGGTTCATCGGCCCGTACAAGATATTGGAGATTCTTAACCCTGTGTCCTTCCGTTTGGACCTCCCTGCATCCTTTTCGATTCATAATGTTTTTCATCGGTCATTGTTGCGCAGGTATGAGGTACCGGTTGTGCCTTCCGTTGAGCCTCCTGCTCCGGTGTTGGTTGAGGGTGAGTTGGAGTACGTTGTGGAAAAGATCTTAGACTCTCGTGTTTCCAGACGGAGACTCCAGTATCTGGTCAAATGGAAGGGATACGGTCAGGAGGATAATTCTTGGGTCACTGCCTCTGATGTTCATGCCTCCGATCTTGTCCGTGCCTTTCATAGGGCTCATCCTGATCGCCCTGGTGGTTCTGGTGAGGGTTCGGTGCCCCCTCCTTGAGGGGGGGGTACTGTTGTGAAATTGGATTCTGGGCTCCCCCGGTGGCCACTTGTGGAATTGAACTTGTGTGCATCATCCCCTCTGTTCACCTGCTCCTATCAGGATGTGGGAGTCGCTATATAACCTTGCTCCTCTGTCAGTTTCTTGCCGGTCAACAATGTAATAAGAAGCCTTCTGTGCTTGTTCCTGCTACTAGACAACTCCCAGCTAAGTTGGACTTTTGTCCTTGTGTGTTTTTGCATTTTGTTCCTGTTCACAGCTGCTGTTTCGTTACTGTGTCTGGAAAGCTCTTGTGATCGGAAATTGCCACTCTGGTGTTATGAGTTAATGCTAGAGTCTTAAAGGAATTTCTGGATGGTGTTTTGATAGGGTTTTCTGCTGACCATGAAAGTGTCCTTTCTGTCTTCCTGCTATCTAGAAAGCGGACCTCGATTTTGCTAAACCTATTTTCATACTACGTTTGTCATTTCATCTAAAATCACCGCCAATATATGTGGGGGCCTCTGTCTGCCTTTTGGGAAAATTTCTCTAGAGGTGAGCCAGGACTGTCTTTTCCTCTGCTAGGATTAGGTAGTTCTCCGGCTGGCGCTGGGCATCTAGGGTTAAAAAACGTAGGCATGCTACCCGGCCACTTCTAGTTGTGCGGCAGGTTTAGTTCATGGTCAGTATAGTTTCCATCTTCCAAGAGCTAGTTCTCATATATGCTGGGCTATGTTCTCTCGCCATTGAGAACCATGACAGGTTGTCTTCTCGTTTTGTCCCTATGAAGGTCTCTTCTCCTAAGTTCAAGCCTCGGTTCATCGGTCCTTATAAGATCTTGGAGATTCTTAACCCTGTGTCTTTTCGTTTGGATCTCCCAGCATCGTTTGCTATTCATAATGTGTTCCATCGGTCGTTATTGCGGAGGTATGAGGTGCCCGTTGTTCCTTCGGTTGAGCCTCCTGCTCCGGTGCTGGTGGAGGGAGAATTGGAGTATGTTGTTGAGAAGATCTTGGATTCTCGTGTTTCCAGACGAAAACTCCAGTATTTGGTTAAGTGGAAGGGTTATGGTCAGGAGGATAATTCCTGGGTGGTCGCCTCTGATGTTTATGCAACTGATTTGGTCCGCGCCTTCCATAGAGCTCATCCTGATCGCCCTGGGGGTTCTCGTGAGGGTTCGGTGACCCCTCCTCAAGGGGGGGGTACTGTTGTGGATTCTGTTTTTGGGCTCCCTCTGGTGGTTACAAGTGGTACTGGGTGACTTTGGTGGGTTGCGGTCTCTGGTTTCCACCTGTCCATCTTAGGCTGGGTGTTTCCTATTTAACCTGGCTTTCCTGTCATTCCCTTGCCGGCTATCAATGTAATCAGAGTGTCTCTGTTTGCCTCTGCTACCTGCTCCTATAATCTGCTGGACAAGCTAAGTTCTGATTTTCCTGTTTCTTGTGTTCTGCCTTATCATGTTTTTAGTCCAGCTTGCATACATATGAATCTTTGCTGCTGGTTGCTCTAGTGGGCTGAAATTACTCCCCATGTACCATGAGTTGGCACATGGGTCCCAGTAATTTCAGGATGGTTTTTTGAAGAAAGGGTTTTTCGCTGACCGCCTAGATCTCTTTTGTATCCTTCTGCTATCTAGCTGTAGCGGGCCTCATTTTGCTAAAACTGTTTTCATACCTGCGTATGTGCCTTCCTCTTAATTCACCGTCATTATATGTGGGGGGCTGCTATCCCTTTGGGGTATTTCTCTAGGAGGCAAGAGAGGTCTGCTTTTCATCTTCTAGGGGAAGTTAGTTCTCCGGCTGGTGCGAGACGTCTAGAGTCCCGTAGGTACGTTCCCCGGCTGCTGATAGTGTTTGTGTTAAGTTCAGGATCGCGGTCAGCTCAGGTTCCATCACCCTAGAGCTTGTCCTATTTTTGTGCTTGCCCTTTTGGTGATTCCCTGCCATTGGAATCATGACAACCTACCCAGCCATTGGTATGTTGTGCAACCTCAACCTTGGACGGTCAGAAGGACCTTCATAAATATACATTACATTTTCATTATCATAGGTGAGCACTGAAGTCACCATCGCCTTGTTTCAGATAAACTGAAGGAGTGCCCAACTAGAAAATTCCCCAAGGGTATGTGCACACATCTTTGTCATGTTGATTCCACCTGAAATCCACCTAAAAAGGTACCGCCAAAACACAGCAAAAAAATTAGCATATTGCACAGCAATGCTGAAAAGAAATTGCCATGTACATTTCTCATCTTTTTGATTCAAGAACCGTGAAGTGATAATAAAAAGTAACATGATCATTCTTTGGGCAACTTCTGTAGTGAAGTCTCTTGCCCCTATAGTGTAAAAGGAGGAGAAAAGATGCCGGTGAAATTGACGGCAAAGCTGCTTCAGGAAATAGATCTCCGGCATTTTCCTGAAGTGGCCTGCCCTAAAAAACTAACATTAGTCACTACTCACATATACACCATGAGGCTGGGTAGTCAACAGGTCTGAGGTCAAAAGCCACGAGAGTACGTCATAGACAGAGGGGCGAGATGAAGGCATAGTCACTAAACAATCTGAGGTCAATATTCCAGGAAAGTAGTGGATCAAAGCAAAAGGGCTAGACAAACGGATGGTCAAAATGTATCCTAGGTCAAGCAGCAAAGATCAGAATACCAGACAAGAAGCATAGAGCACACACACCTCTTTAGCAAAGCTACAATTGGCAGTAACATAAGGCAAAGAGCTGGCTAAATAGTCAATACTCTAGACAAGAGACACATGGATGAAGCTCCGGCACACCCTGGTCCTGATTGGATGGCTAAACTGTCACTTCAAACACTGACAGCTCAGCACGCCCCAGCATCTGATTGGACGGCTGAGCTGTCCATCAGCAAACTGACAGCTGAGCACGCCCCTGTCCTAGATTGGACACACTGATAGGAGGAACTGTTACAATAACTCAATGACACTAGCACTGGAAAGATGACGTTGTGTGTCCATACCCAATGGGTGGATTTGGGGATTTGATTAACTGAAAGAAATATTAAAATATATATTTTTTTATCATAAATATCGTTTTATCCAAAAAATATATTTGAAAATAAAGTTTCTAACCCAGACAAAAATGTATTTCTGTATTTACTTTTTGTAACATTATCCTTTGCGAGAATATCAAAGCTCTTATTGATATAGACATGATTATTCATTTCTCATAAAAAGACCAAACATACATAGCCCAAAGTAATTAAATTCCGGTTCAGGGCAGCTGCAGATTAACATACCAATTACTTTAGAACACATTAGCTCTGCCTGTTTTCACATTATTAAAATTAATCAGCGTATTAAGAGGGAGAACCCCAGCTTGTAAGCGACATACTTACTAAGCGCATCGCCCTCTATTTGCATATAAAGGAATTTGCACATTGCTTGGGGGTTGGGAGAGCGCCAAAGTTCGCTCGAAACGTAAACAAGCGTTCCTCAATACAGACTCGATTAATGTCAGTCGGCTTCGATATTGTGTTCTCGTTATATGCTCAGGTTGCAAGCAATTAGGGAAGCGACAAGAGATGAGTAAATGCCCCATTGTTCACGCCACACAAAAAGCGTAGAGTCATTAATTCTCTAATTCTCTTTTAAAAAAAAAATTAAAAAAAATATATTTTTCTTCTTCTAGCTATTTATTTAAAAGTTATGAAAAAACACGCCGTGCTTTGTATCATTTGCTATTTTTTTTTTATTTGATTTGATTTTACTTTTTAATACTACAATTCTTTTCAGATTATACGTTCAGCCCCAAAAGCAAATGCATATATTAGATCCTGAGTCTTTGTAGATTATTTGTGCATATATCTGAATATTTCAGGTGTCGGTTTTTATAAATTTACCTCTGGTCAATGCGGAGGATCAAAATTTGTGCAAAATTTCACATTTCAACTTTTCAAAGAAATGCTTAGAGATTTGTTTATGTATTGGCTTTTCAGTCTCAGCGTCTTGCTCAGGCTAGTGGTGTATGCTTGGTTACTGCTGGCTCTCCAGCCAAGCCCTTAGTAACCAGTAGTGTTGAGCGATACCTTCCGATATTCAAAAGTATCGGTATCGGATTGGATCGGCCGATATCCAAAAAATATCGGATATCGCCGATACCCGATACCAATGCAAGTCAATGGGACACAAATATCGGAAAGTAAATAAGCCCTTTCTGTCCTTCTATATGCTGTGCCGGAGGGGGGAAGAGTGTGGGCGGTGTGTGGGCGGTGCGTGGGCGGACACTGAGTGTCTGTGTCTGCGGGCGGGGTCTGTGCGGGCCTGCCAGGGATCTGTACATGCCTTCCGGGGCTGTATGCGGCATGCAGGGGATCTATGCAGCGTGCCGGGGCTGCCCGGGCTCTATGCGGCGTGGGGAGAGGGTCTCTGTGCGGCGTGTCTCTGTGCGGCGTCTCTGTGCTGGGTCTCTGTGCGGCGTGTGGGGTGTCTCTGTGCAGCGTGCAGGGTCTCTGTGCGGCGTGCGGGGTGTCTGCGGCGTGCGGGGTCTCTGTGCGGCGTGCGGGGTGTCTGCGGCATGTGGGGTGTCTGTGCGGCGTGCAGGGTGTCTCTGCAGCATGTGAGGTGTCTCAGTGCGGGCATCGTCCAATGGGACTACAAGTCCCATCGGACGATGCCTGCTACACTGACAGTGATTGACACATTAGCCAATGATGGGACAGTAGTAGTCCCATCATCCGGCTAATGTGTTGAATGAAAAAAAAAATACTCATACATACATACATACATGCTACATACATGCTACATGCTACATACATACAGTACATGCTACATACATGCTACATGCATATATGCTACATACATACTACATACATACTGCATACATACTACATACATACATACCTTCATACTACATACATACTACATACATACATGCTACATGCATACATACATACATACTACATACATGCTACATACATACTACATACATTCATACTGCATACATGCTACATACATGCTACATACATGCTACATACATACATACATACTACATACATACATACTACATACATACTGCATACATAAATACTACATACAGTACATTCATACATTACATACATGACATACATATAGACATACAGTACATTAAACATGGATTACATACTCACCATTACTTGTCATTTTGATCCATCCCCGAAGCCAGTGTCATCTGTAAAAAATCTGAAAAAAACAAACAACCAATATACTCCCTGTCCGAAGAAATCCACGATTGTCCCACGATGATCTCCCGTGGAGAACGACAGCAACAGCTGTTGCAACTGCTCTCCAGGGGACCCAGATACACAATGACGGGAGGAAGGTATTCCTCCGCCGCTGTAAAAAAAAAAAGTCCCTAGTCTCACTTTATGCCATTGCTGTATGAGAAATTTTCCCAGGCAGCAATTGCCATAAAGTGAGACTTTGAACTCAGATAACCTCAGTGATACACTGCAGGAGCCATTGTCTCCTGTCAGTGTGTCACTGAGGGTCCTATAGAGCAGTGACATCACCCGATGTCACTGTTCTATATGGGAGATCATCGTGGGACACTCGTTATTAATTGGACTATGGCGGACAGGTAGTATGCGGGGTTTTTTTAATGTTTTTTGCAGGCGCTGAAGTATGGTAAGTATGGTGAAATGAAGAATATTAAAATACTTTTTTCTAATGTGTGTGTGTTTTATTAACCCTTTCTTACTATTGGATTAATAACGGATAGGCCTCTGCATTATTAACCCGGCTTAATGTCACCTTACAATAGCAAGGTGACATTAACCCCTTATTACCCCATATCCCATCGCTACACAGGAGTGGGAAGAGAGGGGCTAAGTACCGGAATTGGCGTATCTTACAGATGCGCCATTTCCGGGGCGGCTGCGGACTTGTATTTGTAGCCGGGGGGGGGGGGGCAATATCCATGGCCCCTCTCTAGGCTATGAATATCAGCCAGCAGCTGTCTGCGTAGCCTTTCTGGCTATAAAATATAGGAGGACCCCACGTCATTTTTTTTTTGGGTCCCCTTAGCCAGTAAAGGCTACGCAGACGGCTGCGGGCTGATATTCATCGCTGGCTACAAATATTGGCCCCCGGCTGTCGGCTTTCCCCCTCTGGCGCAGAAAATTGTGTGGGAGCCCACGCCGTTTTTTTCCGTTTCTTTCCTTTTTTTTTAAAATTCAATGCTCATGAAGGCCTGTTTCACACTTGCATCGGTACGGGTCCGTCGCTATGCGTCGAGTCGACGTACCGACGCACGTTGTGAAATTTGTACACGACATGGGCAGCGGATGCAGTTTTTCAACGCATCCGCTGCCCATTCTGAAGTGCGGGGAGGAGGGGGCGCAGTTTCGGCAGCGCATGCGCGGTAGAAAATGGTGGACGCGATGGACAAAAAAAGTTCACTTGAACGTTTTTTCGTGCCGACGGTCCGCCAAAACACGACTGATCCGTTGCACGATGGACGTGACGTGTGGCCATCCATCGCGATCCGTCGCTAATACAAGTCTATGGGGAAAAAACGCATCCTGCGAGCACATTTGCAGGATCCGTTTTTTTCAGCCAGATCCGTTTTTCCATCGGATCTGTTTTTTTCCACCTGATCCGTTTTTTCCGCCGGATCAGTTTTTTTCCCGCCGGATCCGTTTTTTCTGCCAGATCCATTTTTTTTTACGCCGGATCCATTTTTTTCCATCGGATCCGTTTTTTTTCCACCGGATCCGTTTTTTTCCGCCAGATCCATTTTTTTCTCATTGAGTTGTATTAGTGCCGGATTGCGCCTGATGGCCACACGTTTCATCCGTTTTTTGCAGGATCCGTCAAAAAAGCTGTTTCCGCTGGATGGAAAACACATACAGAGGAACGATTTTTCTGTCCGGCAAAAAAACGCACAGCGACAGATCCAGCAAAAAACGGATGAAACAGATGTGAAATGATGAATCCAGCCTCCGAATCCATTTTTTCATGTATGTTTCCATTCAAATCATGAACATTTTCCATTTATTTATTCCAAAAAATGCATCAAAACGGTCAAAAAAAGGAACGAAAACTGCATCAAAAACAGCATCACAAACCACATCAAAAACAGCATCTAAAACCGCATAAAAAACTGCACCAAAAACCAGTATCAAAACCTGCACCAAAAACTACATGTCGTGTTTTAGCAGACCGTCGGCACGAAAAAACGTTGAAGTGAACGTTTTTTTCTCTGTCACGTATGCCATTTTCTACCGTGCATGCGCAGCAGAAACTCCGCCCCCTCCTTCCCACACTTCAGAATGGGCAGCGGATGCGTTGAAAAACTGCATCAGCTGCCCACGTCGGGCACAAATTTCACAACGTGCGTCGGTACGTTGGCCCGACGCATAGCGACGGACCCGTACCGACGCAAGTGTGAAAAAGGCCTTTATGAGCGTTGAATTAAAAAAAACTGAAAAAAACAGAAAAAAATGGCGTGGGCTCCCGCGCAATTTTCTGCGCCAGAGGGGGAAAGCCAACGGCCGGGGGCCAATATTTGTAGCCTGCGATGAATATCAGCCCGCAGCTGTCTGCGTAGCCTTTACTGGCTATTAAAATAGGGGAACCCCCCCAAAAAATGACGTGGGGTCCCCCTATATTTTATAGCCAGGAAGGCTATGCAGACAGCTGCGGGCTGATATTCATAGCCCAGAGAGGGGCCATGGATATTGGCCCCCCCGGCTACAAATACCAGTCCGCAGCCGCCCCAGAAATAGCGCATCTGTAAGATGCGCCAATTCCGGCACTTAGCCTGTTATGATCTGGTGACCTTGGAGCCACATGAAACTTTCTCTGGAGTCAGCGGAACCTGTACTGACCGCAAATCCTGAACTATCACCGCAACTAGAAGTAGCCGTGGGGTGTGCCTAACATACCCTAGACACCTCGACACAGCCGGAGGACTAAATACCCCTATAGATGGAAATAGGAATGCTACCTTGCCTCAGAGCAGACCCCCAAAGGATAGGCAGCCCCCCACGAATAATGACTGTGAGTAGGAGAAGAATAGACACACGCAGGTAGAAAACAGGATTTAGCAAAAGAGGCCACTCTAGCTAAATAGGAAAGGATAGGACAGATTACTAGGCGGTCAGTATTAAAACCCTTCCAAAAATATCCACAGCAGATAATACAAAAAGTTCCACAATCTAACTAAAGACATGGAATGTATATCTGCCACTCCAGAGAATCCAACAAGACTGAGAAAATACTGACACAATCTAAGCTGGACAAGAAAACACAAAGAATAGCACTGAATTGTGAAGCACATAGCATGTGTGCCACAGGAAAAAAAAAACAGACACTTATTTATTCTGATTTGGCAGAAAGGCAGGAGGAACCAAGCAGAGGTCCAACACCTCCCAACAACAATTGACAACTGGCAAAGACTAATGAATCCTGCACGCCTAAATACCCCAGTCAGAACTGCAATCAGCAGATACACCTGACCAGGACTGCAACTCAGGGGCAACTGCATTACCACCTACAACCACCGGAGGGAGCCCAAAAGCAGAATTCACAACAG
Source organism: Ranitomeya variabilis (assembly GCF_051348905.1). NCBI lineage: Eukaryota > Metazoa > Chordata > Amphibia > Anura > Dendrobatidae > Ranitomeya > Ranitomeya variabilis. The sequence continues at coordinate 434,719,055 of NC_135233.1, forward strand.
TACCCCACCCTTGAGGAGGGGTCACCGAACCCTCACCAGAGCCCCCAGGCCGATCAGGACGAGCCAGATGAAAAGCATGAACCAAATCAGCAGCATGGACATCAGAAGCAAAACCCAAGAATTATCCTCCTGGCCATAACCCTTCTATTTGACAAGGTACTGAAACCTCCGCCTCGAAAAACGAGAATCCAAAATCTTCTCAACCACATACTCCAACTCCCCATCAACCAAAACAGGGGCCGGAGGATCAACAGAGGGAACAACAGGCACCACATATTTCCGCAATAAAGATCTATGGAAGACATTATGGATAGCAAAAGAGGCCGGAAGCGCCAATCGAAAAGACACCGGATTAATAATCTCAGAAATCCTATAAGGACCAATAAACCGAGGCTTAAACTTAGGGGAAGAGACCTTCATAGGAACATGACGGGAAGACAACCAAACCAAATCCCCAACCCGAAGCCGGGAACCAACACACCGACGACGGTTAGCAAAACGTTGAGCCTCCTCCTGAGACAACACCAAATTGTCCACCACATGAGCCCAAATCTGCTGCAACCTGTCAACCACAGAATCCACACCAGGACAGTCAGAAGGCTCAACCTGCCCAGAAGAAAAACGAGGATGAAAACCAAAATTACAATGAAAAGGCGAAACCAAAGTAGCCGAACTAGCCCGATTATTAAAGGCAAACTCGGCCAATGGCAAAAAGGCCACCCAATCATCCTGATCGGCAGACACAAAGCATCTCAAATAAGTCTCCAAAGTCTGATTAGTTAGCTCGGTCTGGCCATTTGTCTGAGGATGAAATGCAGAAGAAAAAGACAAATCAATGACCAGCCTAGCACAAAAGGCCCGCCAAAACCTAGAAACAAACTGGGAACCTCTGTCGGACACAATATTCTCCAGAATACCATGTGTCATGTTCTCAATGGCAAGAGAACATAGCATCAGCATATATAGGAACTAGCTCTTGGAAGATGGGAACTGAGCTGACCATGAACTAAACCTAACGCACAACTAGCAGTGGCCGGGTAGCATGCCTACGTTGATTCTAGATGCCCAGCACCAGCCGGAGGACTAAATAATGCTAGCAGAGGAAAATATTAGTCCTAGCTCACCTCTAGAGAAATACCCCGAAAGGAGACAGAGGCCCCCCACATGTATTGGCGGTGAATTAAGATGAAATAACAAACGTAGTATGAAAATAGGTTTAGCAAATTTGAGGTCCACTTACTACATAGCAGAAGACAGAAAGGACACTTTCATGGTCAGCTGAAAACCCTATCAAAACACCATCCAGAAATTACTTTAAAACTCTGGCATTAACTCATAACACCAGAGTGGCAATTCCTGTTCACAAGAGCTTTCCAGACACAGTAACGAAACTACAGCTGTGAACTGGAACAAAAATGCAAAAACAAACATGGACAAGAGTCCAACTTATCTAGTAGTTGTCTAGGAGCAGGAACAAGCACAGAGAGGCTTCTGATAACATTGTTGACCGGCAAGCAACTAACAGAGCAGCAAGGTTATATAGCGACTCCCACATCTTGATGGGAACAGGTGAACAGAGAAGATGAAGACACCAGTTCAATTCCACCAGTAGCCACCGGGGGAGCCCAGAATCCAAATTCACAACAGTACCCCCCCCTCAAGGAGGGGGCACCGAACCCTCACCAGAACCACCAGGGCGATCAGGATGGGCCCTATGAAAGGCACGAACCAAATCAGAGGCATGAACATCAGATGCATTCACCCAAGAATTATCCTCCTGGCCGTATCCCTTCCACTTGACCAGATACTGGAGTCTCCGTCTGGAAACACGAGAGTCTAAGATTTTCTCCACAACGTACTCCAACTCACCCTCAACCAACACCGGAGCAGGAGGCTCAACGGAAGGCACAACCGGTACCTCATACCTGCGCAATAATGACCGATGAAAAACGTTATGAATAGAAAAGGATGCAGGGAGGTCCAAACGGAAGGAAACAGGGTTAAGAATCTCCAATATCTTATACGGGCCGATGAACCGAGGCTTAAACTTAGGAGAAGAGACCCTCATAGGGACAAAACGAGAAGACAACCACACCAAATCCCCAACACAAAGCCGAGGACCAACACGACGGTGGCGGTTGGCAAAAAGCTGAGTCTTCTCCTGGGACAACCTCAAATTGTCCACCACCTGCCCCCAGATCTGATGCAATCTCTCCACCACAGCATCCACTCCAGGACAATCCGAAGATTCCACCTGACCAGAGGAAAATCGAGGATGAAACCCCGAATTACAGAAAAACGGGGACACCAAAGTGGCAGAGCTGGCCCGATTATTGAGAGCGAACTCTGCCAATGGCAAAAAAGCAACCCAATCATCCTGGTCAGCAGACACAAAACACCTCAGATATGTCTCCAGGGTCTGATTAGTCCGCTCGGTCTGGCCATTCGTCTGAGGATGGAAAGCGGACGAAAAAGATAAATCTATGCCCATCCTAGCACAGAATGCCCGCCAAAATCTAGACACGAATTGGGTCCCTCTGTCAGAAATGATATTCTCAGGAATACCATGCAAACGAACAACATTTTGAAAAAACAGAGGAACCAACTCGGAAGAAGAAGGCAACTTGGGCAGAGGAACCAAATGGACCATCTTAGAGAAACGGTCACACACCACCCAGATGACAGACATCTTCTGAGAAACAGGCAGATCTGAAATAAAATCCATCGAGATGTGCGTCCAAGGCCTCTTAGGAATAGGCAAGGGCAACAATAATCCACTAGCCCGAGAACAACAAGGCTTGGCCCGAGCACAAACGTCACAAGACTGCACAAAGCCTCGCACATCTCGTGACAGGGAAGGCCACCAGAAGGACCTTGCCACCAAATCCCTGGTACCAAAAATGCCAGGATGACCTGCCAACGCAGAAGAATGAACCTCAGAGATGACTCTACTGGTCCAATCATCAGGAACAAACAGTTTATCAGGTGGGCAACGATCCGGTCTATCCGCCTGAAACTCCTGCAAGGCCCGCCGCAGGTCTGGAGAAACGGCTGACAATACCACTCCATCCTTAAGGATACCTGTGGGCTCAGAGTTACCAGGCGAGTCAGGCTCAAAACTCCTAGAAAGGGCATCCGCCTTAACATTCTTAGAACCCGGTAGGTATGACACCACAAAATTAAACCGAGAGAAAAATAATGACCAGCGCGCCTGTCTAGGATTCAGGCGCCTGGCGGTCTCAAGATAAATCAAATTTTTGTGGTCAGTCAATACCACCACCTGATGTCTGGCCCCCTCAAGCCAATGGCGCCACTCCTCAAAAGCCCACTTCATGGCCAAAAGCTCCCGATTCCCAACATCATAATTCCGCTCAGCGGGCGAAAATTTACGGGAAAAGAAGGCACAAGGCCTCATCACGGAGCAGTCAGAACTTTTCTGCGACAACACTGCCCCAGCTCCGATCTCAGAAGCGTCGACCTCAACCTGAAAAGGTAGAGCAACATCAGGCTGACGCAACACAGGGGCAGAGGAAAAACGGCGCTTAAGCTCCCGAAAGGCCTCCACAGCGTCAGGGGACCAATCAGCAACATCAGCACCCTTCTTAGTCAAATCGGTCAATGGCTTAGCAATATCCGAAAAACCAGCAATAAATCGACGATAAAAGTTAGCAAAGCCCAAAAATTTCTGAAGACTCTTAAGAGAAGAGGGCTGCGTCCAATCACAAATAGCTTGAACCTTGACAGGATCCATTTCAATGGAAGAGGGAGAAAAAATATATCCCAAAAAGGAAATCCTCTGTACCCCAAAAACACACTTAGAACCCTTCACACACAAAGAATTAGACCGCAAAACCTGGAACACCCTCCTGACTTGCTGGACATGAGAGTCCCAGTCATCCGAAAAAATCAGAATATCATCCAGATACACAATCATAAATTTATCCAAATAATCGCGAAAAATATCATGCATAAAGGACTGGAAAACTGACGGAGCATTTGAAAGACCAAAAGGCATCACTAAATACTCAAAGTGGCCCTCGGGCGTATTAAATGCGGTTTTCCACTCATCCCCCTGCCTGATTCGCACCAAATTATACGCCCCACGAAGGTCAATCTTAGAGAACCACTTGGCCCCCTTTATGCGAGCAAACAAATCAGTCAGCAACGGCAATGGGTATTGATATTTAACAGTGATTTTGTTCAAAAGCCGATAATCGATACATGGTCTCAAAGAGCCGTCTTTTTTTTGACACAAAGAAAAAACCGGCTCCTAAGGGAGATGACGATGGACGAATATGTCCCTTTTCCAAGGACTCCTTTATATATTCTCGCATAGCAGCATGTTCAGGCACAGACAGATTAAACAAACGACCCTTTGGGTATTTACTACCCGGGATTAAATCTATGGCACAATCGCACTCTCGGTGCGGAGGTAACGAACCAAGCTTGGATTCTTCAAAGACGTCACGATAGTCAGACAGGAACTCAGGAATTTCAGAGGGAATAGATGATGAAATGGAAACCACAGGTACATCCCCATGAGCCCCCTTACATCCCCAGCTCAACACAGACATAGCTCTCCAGTCGAGGACTGGGTTGTGAGATTGCAGCCAAGGCAATCCTAGCACCAAATCATCATGTAGATTATACAGCACCAGAAAGCGAATAATCTCCTGGTGATCCGGATTAATACGCATAGTTACTTGTGTCCAGTATTGTGGTTTATTATTAGCCAATGGGGTGGAGTCAATCCCCTTCAGAGGAATAGGAGTCTCCAAAGGCTCTAAATCATACCCACAGCGTTTGGCAAAGGACCAATCCATAAGACTCAAAGCGGCGCCAGAGTCGACATAGGCGTCCGTGGTAATAGATGACAAAGAGCAAATCAGGGTCACAGATAGAATAAACTTAGACGGTAAGGTGCAAATGGAAACAGATTTATCAAGCTTTTTAGTGCGCTTAGAGCATGCTGATATAACATGAGTAGAATCACCACAATAGAAACACAACCCATTTTTCCGTCTAAAATTCTGCCGCTCGCTTCGGGACAGAATTCTATCACACTGCATACTCTCTGGCGACTTCTCAGTGGACACCGCCAGATGGTGCACTGGTTTGCGCTCCCGCAAACGCCTATCGATCTGAATAGCCATTGTCATGGACTCATTCAGACCTGCAGGCACAGGGAACCCCACCATAACATCCTTAATGGCATCAGAGAGACCCTCTCTGAAAGTCGCCGCCAGGGCGCACTCATTCCACTGAGTAAGCACAGACCATTTACGGAATCTTTGGCAGTAAATTTCCGCTTCATCTTGCCCCTGAGATAGGGACATCAAAGTTTTTTCTGCCTGAAGCTCCAAATGAGGTTCGTCATAAAGCAACCCCAAGGCCAGAAAAAACGCATCCACATTGAGCAACGCAGGATCCCCTGGTGTCAATGAAAAAGCCCAGTCTTGAGGGTCGCCCCGGAGCAAGGAAATCACAATCCTGACCTGCTGTGCAGGGTCTCCGGCAGAGCGAAATTTCAGGGACAAAAATAATTTGCAATTATTTCGAAAATTCTGAAACCCAGATCTATTCCCCGAGAAAACTTCCGGCAAAGGAATTCTCGGCTCAGATACAGGTGCATGACAAACAAAGTCTTGCAAATTTTGTACCTTCGTGGCGAGATTATTCAAACCTGCAGTTACACTCTGAAGATCCATTACAAACAGGTGGACACAGAGCCATTCAAAGATTAGAAGGAGAAAAAAAAAAAAAAAAAAAAAAAATCTCAGCAGACTTCTTATTTCTCTCCTTTCTCAGCCAAGGATTTTAACCCTTTAGTGGGCCGGTCAAACTGTCATGTTCTCAATGGCAAGAGAACATAGCATCAGCATATATAGGAACTAGCTCTTGGAAGATGGGAACTGAGCTGACCATGAACTAAACCTAACGCACAACTAGCAGTGGCCGGGTAGCATGCCTACGTTGATTCTAGATGCCCAGCACCAGCCGGAGGACTAAATAATGCTAGCAGAGGAAAATATTAGTCCTAGCTCACCTCTAGAGAAATACCCCGAAAGGAGACAGAGGCCCCCCACATGTATTGGCGGTGAATTAAGATGAAATAACAAACGTAGTATGAAAATAGGTTTAGCAAATTTGAGGTCCACTTACTACATAGCAGAAGACAGAAAGGACACTTTCATGGTCAGCTGAAAACCCTATCAAAACACCATCCAGAAATTACTTTAAAACTCTGGCATTAACTCATAACACCAGAGTGGCAATTCCTGTTCACAAGAGCTTTCCAGACACAGTAACGAAACTACAGCTGTGAACTGGAACAAAAATGCAAAAACAAACATGGACAAGAGTCCAACTTATCTAGTAGTTGTCTAGGAGCAGGAACAAGCACAGAGAGGCTTCTGATAACATTGTTGACCGGCAAGCAACTAACAGAGCAGCAAGGTTATATAGCGACTCCCACATCTTGATGGGAACAGGTGAACAGAGAAGATGAAGACACCAGTTCAATTCCACCAGTAGCCACCGGGGGAGCCCAGAATCCAAATTCACAACAACCATGCAAACGAACCACATGCTGAAAAAACAACGGAACCAACTCTGAAGAGGAAGGCAATTTAGGCAAAGGCACCAAATGAACCATCTTAGAAAACCGGTCACAAACAACCCAGATAACCGACATCCTCTGGGAAACCGGAAGATCAGAAACAAAATCCATAGAAATATGCGTCCAGGGCCTCTCAGGGACCGGCAATGGCAAAAGTAACCCACTAGCACGGGAACAACAAGGCTTGGCCCGCGCACAAGTCCCACAGGACTGCACAAAAGAACGCACATCGCGTGACAACGAAGGCCACCAAAAGGACCTACCAACCAAATCTCTGGTACCAAAAATACCAGGATGACCAGCCAACACAGAACAGTGAACCTCAGAAATCACTCTACCAGTCCATCTGTCAGGAACAAACAATTTCCCCACAGGACAGCGGTCAGGTCTATCAGCCTGAAATTCCTGAAGAACCCGCCGTAAATCAGGGGAAATGGCAGAAAGGACCACCCCTTCTTTCAGAATGCCGACTGGTTCAAGGACCTCAGGAGAATCAGGCAAAAAACTCCTAGAAAGGGCATCAGCCTTAATATTCTTAGAACCGGGAAGATAGGAAACCACAAAATCAAAACGGGAAAAAAACAAGGACCATTGAGCCTGTCTAGGACTCAGCCGTTTGGCAGACTCGAGGTAAATCAAATTCTTATGATCGGTCAGGACCACAATACGGTGCTTAGCTCCCTCAAGCCAATGTTGCCACTCCTCAGACGCCCACTTCATAGCCAACAACTCCCAATTGCCGACATCATAATTGCGTTCAGCAGGCGAAAACTTGCGGGAGAAGAAGGCGCACGGTTTCATCAAAGAACCAACAGAATCCCTCTGAGACAAAACGGCCCCTGCCCCAATCTCAGAAGCATCAATCTCAACCTGAAACGGAAGAGAAACATCTGGTTGGCGCAACACCGGAGCAGAAGTAAATCGGCGTTTAAGCTCCTGAAAGGCAGAGACAGCCGCAGAGGACCAATTCGCCACATCAGCGCCTTTTTTCGTCAAATTAGTCAAGGGTTTAACCACGCTGGAGAAGTTAGCAATGAAACGGCGATAAAAATTTGCAAAACCCAAAAATTTCTGAAGGCTCTTCACGGATGTGGGTTGAATCCAATCATGAATGGCCTGAACCTTAACCGGATCCATCTCCATAGATGAGGGAGAAAAAATAAAGCCCAAAAAAGAAACCTTCTGCACTCCAAAGAGACACTTAGACCCCTTCACAAACAAGGCATTGTCATGAAGGATCTGAAATACCATCCTGACCTGTTCCACATGAGACTTCCAATCATCGGAAAAAATCAAAATATCGTCCAAATATACAATCAAGAATTTATCAATATAAGTCCGGAAGATATCATGCATGAAGGATTGAAAAACAGATGGAGCGTTAGTGAGCCCGAATGGCATCACAAGGTATTCAAAATGGTCTTCGGGGGTATTAAACGCAGTTTTCCATTCATCACCCTGCTTAATACGAACAAGATTATATGCCCCCCGAAGGTCAATCTTCGTAAACCAACTAGCCCCCTTAATCCTAGCAAACAAATCGGAAAGCAAAGGTAAAGGGTATTGAAACTTGACCGTGATCTTATTCAAGAGGCGATAATCAATACAAGGTTTCAAGGAGCCATCCTTCTTAGCAACAAAAAAACCCTGCTCCCAATGGTGAAGAAGATGGCCGAATATGCCCTTTCTCTAAAGACTCCTTAACATAACTCCGCATGGCGGTATGTTCAGGCACAGAAAGGTTGAAAAGTCGGCCCTTAGGAAACTTACTGCCTGGAATCAAGTCAATCGCACAATCACAGTCCCTATGCGGTGGAAGAGAACTGGACTTGGGCTCATCAAATACATCCTGAAAATCAGACAAAAACTCTGGAATTTCAGAAGAGGAAGAAGAGGAGATTGACATCAAAGGAACATCATTATGAACCCCCTGACAACCCCAACTAGTCACAGACATAGATTTCCAATCCAACACAGGATTATGTACCTGCAACCACGGGAAACCCAGCACGATAACATCATGCAAATTATGCAACACCAGAAATCGACAATCTTCCTGATGGGCTGGCGCCATGTGCATGGTCACCTGTGTCCAAAACTGGGGCTTATTTTTAGCCAAAGGTGTAGCATCAATCCCCCTTAAAGGAATAGGGTTCTGCAAAGGCTGCAAGGGAAAACCACAACGCCTGGCAAACTCAGAATCCATTAAGTTCAAGGCGGCGCCTGAATCCACAAATGCCATGACAGAAAATGATGACAATGAGCAGATCAAGGACACCGATAACAGAAATTTAGGTTGTACAGTGCTGATAGTAAATGAACTAACGATCCTTTTTGTTCGCTTAGGGCAGACTGAAATGACATGAGAGGCGTCGCCACAATGACTTTGCTCTAAGGACGACGCCACAGCGCGCACAGTTTGACGCTCCCGCAAGCGCCGATCAATCTGAATGGCCAGAGACATAGAATCACTCAGACCGGAAGGCGTGGGAAACCCCACCATAACATCTTTAACGGATTCAGAAAGACCCTTTCTGAAAATTGCCGCCAAAGCATCATCATTCCATTTAGTCAACACAGACCATTTTCTAAATTTCTGACAATACAATTCTGCCGCCTCTTGACCCTGAGACAGGGCCAACAAGGTCTTCTCCGCTTGTTCCACAGAATTCAGTTCATCATATAATAATCCTAAAGCCTGAAAAAAGGAATTTACACTAAGCAAGGCCGGATTCCCAGATTCCAGGGAAAATGCCCAATCCTGTGGATCGCCACGCAGCAGGGAGATGACAATTTTAACCTGCTGAATGGAATCACCGGAGGATCGTGGTCTCAGAGCAAAAAACAGTTTACAATTGTTTTTAAAACCCCAAAATTTGGACCTATCACCAAAAAACAAATCAGGAGTAGGAATCTTCGGCTCTAAAGCAGGAGTCTGAACAATATAATCAGAAATACCCTGTACCCTAGCAGCAAGCTGGTCTACACGAGAAGCTAATTCCTGAACATCCATGCTGGCACAAGACTCCTCAGCCACCCATAAATAAAGAGGGAAGAAAAGACAAAACAGACTACAGAAAAAAAAAAGGCTCAACACTAGGGTTGAGCGACTTTTATTTTTATAGGATCGGGTCGGGTTTCACGAAACCCGACTTTCTCAAAAGTCGGGTCGAGTGAAATCGGCCAATCTTATAAAAAAGTCGGGGTCGGCCGAAACACGAAACCCAATGCAGTGCAATGGGATACTATGGTTCCCAGGGTCTGAAGGAGAGGAAACTCTCCTTTAGGCCCTGGGATCCATATTAATGTGTAAAATAAAGAATTAAAATAAAAAATATTGATATATTCACCTCTCCGACGCAGCCTGGACCTTACCGCTGGTAACCGGCAGCCTTCTTTGCTTAAAATGAGCGCGTTCAGGGCCTTCCATGACGTCACGGCTTCTGATTGGTCGTGGCCGCCCATGTGACCGCCACGCGACCAATCACAAGCCGTGACGTAATTCTCAGGTCCTAAATTCCTAATTCTAGGAATTTAGGACCTGAGAATTACGTCACGGCTTGTGATTGGTCGCGTGGCGGTCACATGGGCGGCCACGACCAATCACAAGCCATGACGTCATCTAAGGCCCTGAACGCGCTCATTCTTAGGAAGGAAGGCTGCCGGAAGGAAGCCGAGGGTGAGTATATTCCTATTAGGTATATACTCACCCTCGGACGCGCCCTGCTTCTTTCCGGCAGCCTTCCTTCTTAAGAATGAGCGCGTTCAGGGCCTTAGATGACGTCACGGCTTGTGATTGGTCGTGGCCGCCCATGTGACCGCCACGCGACCAATCACAAGCCGTGACGTAATTCTCAGGTCCTAAATTCCTAGAATTAGGAATTTAGGACCTGAGAATTACGTCACGGCTTGTGATTGGTCGCGTGGCGATCACATGGGCGGCCGCGACCAATCAGAAGCCGTGACGTCGTGGAAGGCCCTGAACGCGCTCATTTTAAGCAAAGAAGGCTGCCGGTTACCAGCGGCAATGTCCAGGGGCCTCCGGAGAGGTGAGTATATCAATATTTTTTATTTTAATTCTTTATTTTACACTTAAATGTGGATTCCGATACCGATTTCCGATATCGCAAACATATCGGAACTCGGTATCGGAATTCTGATACCAGATTCAGAAGATCGCCGGCCTCATGGCCGACCCCACACAGGGGTCGGGTCGAGTTTCATGAAACCCGACTTTGCCAAAAGTCGGCGACTTCTGAAAATGGCCGACCCGTTTCGCTTAACCCTACTCAACACCTTTCTTCCCTTCTTCTGAGATACATTTAACTCATTATGGGCCAGTTGTACTGTTATGATCTGGTGACCTTGGAGCCGCATGAAACTTTCTCTCGAGTCGGCAGAACCTGTACTGACCACAAATCCTGAACTAACACCGCAACTAGAAGTAGCCGTGGGGTGTGCCTAACATACCCTAGACACCTCGACACAGCCGGAGGACTAAATACCCCTATAGATGGAAATAGGAATGCTACCTTGCCTCAGAGCAGACCCCCAAAGGATAGGCAGCCCCCCACGAATAATGACTGTGAGTAGGAGAAGAATAGACACACGCAGGTAGAAAACAGGATTTAGCAAAAGAGGCCACTCTAGCTAAATAGGAAAGGATAGGACAGATTACTAGGCGGTCAGTATTAAAACCCTTCCAAAAATATCCACAGCAGATAATACAAAAAGTTCCACAATCTAACTAAAGACATGGAATGTATATCTGCCACTCCAGAGAATCCAACAAGACTGAGAAAATACTGACACAATCTAAGCTGGACAAGAAAACACAAAGAATAGCACTGAATTGTGAAGCACATAGCATATGTGCCACAGGAAAAAAAAAACAGACACTTATCTTTGCTGATTTGGCAGAAAGGCAGGAGGAACCAAGCAGAGGTCCAACACCTCCCAACAACAATTGACAACTGGCAAGGACTAATGAATGCTGCACGCCTAAATACCCCAGTCAGAACTGCAATCAGCAGATACACCTGACCAGGACTGCAACTCAGGGGCAACTGCATTACCACCTACAACCACCGGAGGGAGCCCAATAGCAGAATTCACAACATTAGCCCCTCTCTTCCCACTCCCGTGTAGCGGTGGGATATGGGGTAATAAGGGGTTAATGTCACCTTGCTATTGTAAGGTGACATTAAGCCGGGTTAATAACGGAGAGGCGTCAATAAGACGCCTATCCGTTAGTAATCCAATAGTAAGAAAGGGTTAATAAAACACACACACATTAGAAAAAATTATTTTAATATTCTTCATTTCACCATACTTATCATACTTCAGAGCCTGCAAAAAACGTAACATAATAAACCGCATACTACCTCTCCGCCGTAGTCCAATTAATAACGAGTGTCCCACGACGATCTCCCCTATAGAACAGTGACATTGGGTGATGTCACTGCTCTATAGGACGCTCAGTGACACACTGACAGGAGACAATGGCTCCTGCAGTGTATCACTGAGGTTACCTGAGTTCAAAGTCTCACTTTATGGCAATTGCTGCCTGGGAAAATTTCTCATACAGCAATGGCATAAAGTGACTTTATGGGACTATTTTTACAGCGGCGGAGGAATATGTTATGGACCTGGTGGTTAGGAGCACCCGGAATGACCTGATGAGTAAACTAGTAATCGGAACAAGCTCTGGGAAAGTGGGAACTCTGCTGACCGCAAACTCTACTCCTATCACACACACTAGAAATAGCCATGGAGCGTACCTAACTCTCCCTAGACGCCTCTTCACAGCCTAAGAGCTAACTACCCCTAAAGATAGAAATAGAGCCTAACCTTGCCTCAGAGAAATTCCCCAAAGGTAAAGGCAGCCCCCCACATATATTGACTGTGAGTTAAGAGGAAAGTCACAAACACAGGAATGAAACAGGTTTTAGCAAAAGAGGCCAGACTTCACTAAATAGTCAGAGGATAGAAAAGGGAACTATGCGGTCAGCACAAAAGACTACAAAAAACCACGCAGAGTAAGCAAAAAGACTCCCCACACCGACTCACGGTGTGGAGGTGCCACTCTGCACCCCAGAGCTTCCAGCTAGCAAGGGAATATCATGATAGCAAGCTGGACTAGAAATTAGCAGTACTAAGAAATATATTCAGGAAGCAGTAACAACAAATGAACTAGCAAAGACTTAGCTTCTGCTGGAGTAGACAGGTCCTCAGAGAAGTCCAAGAGAGATCTGAACCAATACTGATACATTGACAGCTGGCATGAAGTAACGATCTGAGTAGAGTTAAATAGGGAAGCCAGCCTAACAGTAAACGAGGTCAGCTGAGAAAGCAAACCTCAGAGACCAGCAGTTCCGCTCAAAGCCACCAGAGGGAGTCCAAGAGCAGAACTAACCAAAGTACCATTCATGACCACAGGAGGGAGTCCGAGAACGGAATTCACAACAGGAATACCTTCCTCCCGTCATTGTGTATCTGGGTCCCCTGGAGAGCGGTTGCAACAGCTGTTGCTGCCATTCTCCACGGGAGATCGTCGTGGGACACTCGTGGATTTGTGCGGACAGGGAGTATATTGGTTGTTTGTTTTTTTCATATTTTTTACAGATGACACTGGCTTCGGGGATCAAAGTGACAAGTAATGGTGAGTATGTAATCTATGTTTACACTATGTTCCAAATTATTATGCAAATTACATTTTTCTCTGATTTTCCTAAATGGTTGGTGCAAATGACAATCAGTCTAATAAAAGTCATCACCCAATGGAGTATACATCCAATTTTATTGAAGAAACCTCCCAATGATAACAGTATAATCTCTAAAATGAATAAAAACTCAAAATGCACTGTTCCAAATTATTATGCACAGTAGAATTTCTAAACATTTGATATGTTTTAAAGAACTGAAAATGCTCATTTGAAGAATTTGCAGCATTAGGAGGTCACATTCACTGAGCAAAAAAGCTATTTAACTCCAAAACATCCTAACAGGCCAAGTTACATGTTAACATAGGATCCCTTCTTTGATATCACCCTCACAATTCTTGCATCCATTGAACATGTGAGTTTTTGGAGAGTTTCTGCTTGTATTTCTTTGCATGAAGTCAGAATCACCTCCCAGAGCTGCTGTTTTCATGTGAACTGCCTCCCACCCTCATAGATCTTTTGCTTGATGATACTCCAAAGGTTCTCGATAGGGTTGAGGTCAAGGGAAGATGGTGGCCACACCATGAGTTTATCTCCCTTTATGCCCATAGCAGCCAATGACTCAGATGTATTCTTTGCAGCATGACAGCATGAGATGGTGCATTGTCATTCATGAAGATGCTTCTGCTCCTGAAGGCACGTTTCTGCTTTTTATACCATGGAAGAAAGTTGTCAGTCAGAAACTCTATATACTTTGCAGAGGTCATTTTCACACCTTCAGGAACCCTAAAGGGCCCTACCAGCTGTTCTGGACCAAAACATGACTCCTCAACGTCCTTGCTGACGTCGCAGCCTTGTTGGGACATGGTGGCCATCCACCAACCATCCACTACTCCTTCCATCTGGACCATTCAGGGTTGCTCGACACTCATCAGTAAACAAGACTGCTTGAAAAATAGTCTTCATGTATGTCTGGGCCCACTGCAACCATTTCTGCTCGTGATCACTGTTTAGGGGTGGCCGAATAGTAGGTTTATGCACCAAAGCAAGCCTTTGAAGGAGTCTACACCTTGAGGTTTGAGGGAATCCAGAGGCACCAGCAACTTCAAATAACTTTTTGCTGCTTTGTAATGGTATTTTGGCAGCTGCACTCTTAATTCAATGAATTTGTCTGGCAGAAACCTTCCTCAATATGCCTTTATCTGCATGAACTCTGTTTCAGTCATAAATCTCTTCATAGTATGATGATCACTCCTAAGTTTTCGTGAAATATCTAATGTTTTCATACCTTGTCCAAGGCATTGCACTATTTAACACTTTTCAGCAGCAGAGAGATCCTTTTTATTTCCCATATTGCTTGAAACCTGTGGCCTGCTTAATAATGTGGAACATCATTTTTAAGTAGTTTTCCTTTAATTAGAATCACCTGGAAAACTAATTATCACATGTATTTAAGATTGATTTCAGTGATCCATTGAGCCCTGAGACACAATACCATCCATGAGTTTATTTGCAAAAAACAAAATGATTAAATCTTTATGACACTTAAATCCAATTTGCATAATAATTTGGAACACAGTGTAATGTACTGTATGTCTATATGTATGTCATGTATGTAATGTATGAATGTACTGTATGTAGTATGTATGTATGTATGCAGTATGTATGTAGTATGTATGTATTAAGTATGTATGTATGTATGTACCCAGTATGTATGTATGTAGTATGTATGTAGTATGTATGTATGTAGCATGTATGTAGCATGTATGTAGTATGTATGTATGTAGCATGTATGTGGCATGTATGCAGTATGAATGGATGTAGTATGTATGTAGCATGTATGTATGTATGTAGTATGAATGCAGTATGTATGTAGTATGTATGTAGCATGTATGTATGTAGCATGTATGTAGCATGTATGTAGCATGTATGTATGTATGAAGTATTTTTTTTTTCAGTCAACACATTAGCCGCATGATGGGACTACTACTGTCCCATCATTGGCTAATGTGTCAATCACTGTCAGTGTAGCAGGCATCGTCTGATGGGACTTGTAGTCCCATTGGACGATGCCCGCACTGAGACACCCCGCACGCCGCAGAGACACTCTGCACACCGCACAGACACCTCGCTCACCGCAGACACCCTGCACGCTGCGCAGAGACCCCGCACGCTGCAGAGACACCCTGCACACCACACAGAGACCCCGTACGCCGCACAGAGACCCCCTGCACGCCGCAGACACCCCGCACGCCGCACAGAGACACGCCACACAGAGACACTCCGCACACCGCATAGAGCCCCGGCACACGCGAAGAGAACCCTACTGTCACGCACAGACACCGCCTGCACACGCGCACACGCACACATGCAGTCTCCGCCCACGCACCGCCCACGCACCGCCCACACTTCATTGTACTGCATAATTTCCCTATAGGAACTTCTGATTCCGATTTCCGATATCGCAAAAATATCAGAACTCGGTATCGGAATTCCGATACAGCGAATATAGGCCGATACCCGATATTTGCAGTATTGGAATGCTCAACACTAGTAACCAGTAATATTCAGGTGCAGTCCAGCACTCTGGAGTCTAAGTCCGGAGATCACATCACCGTACTGAGCATGTCCGTGGGATGACATGTTCTCATTGGTGGTCAGATGTCAGCTGCTCTGGTGATGTGGCAGTGCTGGATTGGTCCACGGGCAAGGTCCTGTCTGACTGGACATAAGCCTAGTGTATAAAAGGCTCTCAGTGGCGCATGCCAGTGCACTAGTATCATTTATGTGTGGCTTTTACCAGTGGATACTTTACAACTCTGTCTGCATGTGTTTTGTGTCTGTCTAGCCTTGGGACTGTACATGTAGGCAGGCAGCTAGCATCAGTGGGGGCAATTAGCCGTTAACTTAGCATCTGGTTCCTACATGTATGCAGTTAGCACAGTAGAGTTCCAGAGCAAGCACAACCCTAGTCAGGGTATTATACAGAGCATATGTTCCATTTCTGTGTGCGAGTGACACAGCTCAGTTGCAGAGCATCTCTTTAGTTTCTGTAAGTGACCCAGCTCAGTTACAGAGCATTTATTCCATTTTTGGGTGTGAGTGACACAGCTCAGTTGCAAAGCATCTCTTTAGTTTATGTGTGCAAGTAACACAGCTCAGTTGCAGAGCATCTGTTTCATTTCTGTGTGCGAGTGACACAGCTCAGTTGCAAAGCATCTCTTTAGTTTCTGTGTGAGAGTGACACAGCTCAGTTGCAGAACATCTGTTCCATTTCTGTGTGAGTGACACAGCTCAGTTGCAAAGCATCTCTTTAGTTTCTGTGTGCGAGTGACAAAGCTCAGTTGCAGAGCATCTGTTTCATTTCTGTGTGTAAGTGACACAGCTCAGTTGCAAAGCATCTCTTTAGTTTCTGTGTGCGAGTGACAGTTCATTTGCAGTGCATCTGTTTCATTTCTGTGTGCGAGTTCAGTTCATGTGCTGTTCACACTGAGTGGCGTTCAACTCACTGTGTACGGGTAATCGCTTGCCGTCTATTCCGTCATTGTTTACTAGCAGCAGTTTTCCATCTCTGCAAGGTCGACCCCAGGTTGCGATTGCGCTTTATGATTTATTTTACTTAGCTTTCCATAAAACTTTATGAGCACCAACTGTCATCTCCTATCTCAGCAATGGGAAAATCTATGTTAACTGAAGACAAGTTTTACCTATAAATTGAGAATATTGAAGAATGAAGATCAGCCCAGGAGGAGAAAAAAGTAGATTTTTCTGATACTATTACAAAGTTTCTTATTTTCATGTGTATTGTTGATTAAAAAAATAAGTAAATAGATAAAACGACGGTTACTGTCTCCTAGATTTTGCAGTGCCATGTGTGGTATATGGTGTCTCCTTTTAAGGTGCTGTATTGTGGCTTCTGGAGAATTGCTCAGTTACACAGAATCCGATGGAGCATGGGACATTTTTTTTTCTGTTGGATTCACACAAGTAAGCACGTTAGGTTCCTGCATGCTTTCATCAATGCTGAAATGGAACTCCATATTAAGCCATTCTACTGTTCGAGATTTCTTTTTTTCCCTTGCTAATGACTTTATGGAAAGGCTTCCACGGACAAAATAGCATCCTAGAAGTATTATTATATTTTTTTAATTGAAATTAGCTTTCCAATAAAGTCACTAAGCAAAACAGAAAATAACAAATATTAACTCAATATTATTTATGTCAAAAGAAACCTTCATATACGCCAATATTCATTAAAAAAAAGTTAACAGCAATGATAATAACTTATATTCATTTAAATCTATTAATCTATCTAATATCTATCTATTATCTATCTATTTTCTATCTATCTATGAACTATCTATCTATTATCTATCTATCTATCTATCTATCTATCTATATATCATCTATCTATCTATCTATCTATCTATCTATCTATCTATCTATCTATCTATCTCTATATATCATCTATCTATGTATTATCTATCTATTATCTATCTAGTATCTAACTATCTATTATCTATCTGTTATCTATTATCTATCTATCTATCTATCTATCTATCTATCTATCTATTGTCTATCTGTCGATTATCTATTTATTATCTATCTACCTGTCTCCTGTCTGTCTATCTATTAGGAAGAAGTCTAGTCATAAAGGGATATAAAGTCATAAGGTAGATAAATAGTCAATTTCATTCAATCATAATAGAAAAGTCACATAAAGGTTAAAAACACACTTAAAGTGGGTGTAAAGAGCAAGACGACATAACTTAGTAGGAAGAGATGACATACAGAGGGTATATTGATGATATACTGTATACAATTTACTTAATATGAGTACGTACAAAAGAGTGCTTAGTGGCAGCGAAAATAAGTGTATCCATAAGAGTATACAAGCACAATGTACCACATCAAAAGTACAAGAGCATAGCGTCATCTCTTCCTGCTAGAATGGCACCAGGCCCTGATGTTGGTTTCGCTGCTAGCCTTCAGTAGAGGTGCACATTAGGTCCAAGGTTTGCTTTCTTCACTGTTCAATTGTGACACCTTACTATGTCATTATACTGGTTTTTAGATTTATTTTTTTTCCTTGCTTTTGACTTTTTGAAAAGACTTCCATAAAAAATAGCATTATATATATAATCAGAAATAATGGTCACAAGCTCTCAATATAAGTCTATGAGAGACATAAATAAGTAACAGATAAAGTAGCACAGCATGCAAATATGAAATATATGAAATTGAAATTGCATTACTGCTCTAGAAAATAGGAAAATGTGCAGATACTTGGCATAGAAATTGGCCAATTCATGTGTGCCCAGCAGCCACAACAAGGTGATCCTATTTGCTGGTAACCTGATCTAATTTGATTCCTTTCCTGGGCTATTAGACTACATTTATATGGGTAGGTAGGATCTTGCTGTGACAAACAAACGCTCTAGGCTGATGGGTGAAGTGCTCCATCAGAAAGCCTATGTATAAATATCAGACTGTTTATCACTTCCAAACAGAGAACAGGTGTGAACAGGTGCAAGCTAAGAGTAGCCACCTTCATATATAACTAACAAATAAAGCTGCACTCTGTAATGCTATATCATGCAAACATAAAATATATGAAATTAGAATTACATTACTGCTCTGGAAAACAGGAAAAAATTAAGATATTTATGGCATAAATTGGCCAATTCATGTATGCCCTGCGGCCAACGACAAGGCAATCCTCTTTGTTAGGAACCTAACCTTATGCAATATTTGTTTGAGAGCCAGAAAAGTGACCTCCAGATTGCTCCAACAAACACTTGAGCAATCCGGTAGGTCATAAACCGCTTAAAACAGATGGGAGTAACAGTGATAGTAGATGAAGACGGCAGCGGGTAAGTATAATAGTAGGCACAGGGACCTTAGATTGGAAGTACAACTCCAGTACTACAAAATAACCTGGAATGGTACTTTAACTGGAAAAAATCAAATAGCCAAAAATAAAGGTTATGGTCGATCCGTTTTCTTTTTTTTTTAATTCAAAATGAATTCAATTTGCTTAAAATCGATTCTCTCATCTCCACTATGGGTTGACCATAATCCGTCCACATTCTTGTAACATGAAGAGCAAAGCACCAATTAATTTTGCAAAAACATTTTGCTCCCTTTATTTGCTCGAACACTCTGAAAGTTTAATATCACAGAACATGTAACATTATGATCTTTTAATAATAGTGTTAATATCACTTCTTTTGTAGTTTTTGAAAAGTAACATGAATAAACTTTTGTATTCTGGATTCTTCTCTTACACAATTGTCATTGATTTGCTCCAACAACAGAAATCGTTTTGCCACAAGGATGAGCAATTCCCAGGGCTTCTAAATAATGAATTCCTCTTCTTTATCCTCCCGAGCTTTCCATTCTGAATGTAATGGAGAAACCAAAGGGAAACGCTGATGTAAACAAGCCCAAAAATGAAACAAAATGTAACAAAACGATTCCTAATTTATTCTCGGTGGGATTCCAAAAATTAGCTATCAAAAGACCTACTCTACTCCAAGAAAAAAAAAATGTAAGCCAATATCAATGTGGGACTCTGCGCCCCATGAGACATTGCAGTTTAATCTGCATCCACTACATTACAAGCTCTATTGTGTGATTTACAGGATACACAAAACAGTCTTTCCTTTTTCCCCTAAGACTCGCGCATCAATGTCTATAAAGCGTGAGTTATCTCATGAAACAAAATACTTGTTACAATCTGCCGCGGTGCTTGCACCAAGTCCTGCTGCTTCTCTGGCTGTCGCAGCTGTGTCTTCTTGTGCCAGTCAGCAATGAGCTGAAAATCCTCTCAATTTTGAAAAGTAATACAACGGGCGACATCTGGTCAGGCTCTCAGGAAGCCGCGAAAGTTCTGAGGTGTCGTGCTGCGTCTAGGAGAGTAGAATGCAATATTACAAATGAAAAGAAAAGACTTTAACAATGAAGACCGTCAAGGGACGTCGCTCTCCAGAAGAAGAGTAAGTGAAATTCCATTCCTAGGGATGAGGAAAGCAGCGACGCTAGGGTAGGAGGCTTGTGGTTGGTTTTTGATGGACAGTTAGATGATGCCACATGAAAATTAGAAAACAAGCATTTAAGGAACCTGGAAAGAACCTAAATGGATCCTATAATTCATATGTAGGACCCATTTTACGTTTGGGTTTTGGTAGTCTAGAGTTGAGCAAAAAAGACTAGTAGACAGACCCTTGACTGTTGTCCACTCCATAGTATCCTTGGTGCGCCTTATAAGTACTCAACCATCGCAACAAGATGTCCCATCCGAATGTAAGTCATGATTTTAGTGACTAGGCTTCATGCAATGTCTTGGCAATTTGTGGGGAATCACATGAACCACTCAGGATACCGGCATTCGAGTGCACAAATGAGGACATTCCCATTTTAACTCAACCTAAATCTCTCAACCACAAAGAAATGAGCCGGAGCACAAGTTAGTACACATGCAATGTGTAAGAGCATGTTCACACTGTGGCCATTTAACATACTAAACCAAAGAAGGAAACTAAATGAGCAAATGCCCTATAGTAAGTAAATCGATAAATAATAATAGTATGTGTAATTAACACAGAAAACTTAGTAAACACTACTTTTAATAAAAAAAGAGTAAAAGCCATACCACCACGACAAGGTGTTCCCCAAACGGGATGGTCCTATGCTCTAGTACAGGATGGGGAACATTATACTAGGAAGAGGCCAGGATGGGGTGAGCATATTATTACTAGATTGGGCTCAGGATAATGTTCTCCACATTATACCAGGAAGGGGCTCAAGATGGTGAAGATTATGCCAGTAAATAGTCCAGCATGGAGAACATCATACCAGAAAAGGGCTCAGGTTGGGGATCATTAAACCAGGAAGTGGGCCAAGATGTGGGGCATGATATCAGAAAGGGGCTCTGGATGGGGAATATCATTCCAGAAAGGCACCAATCATAGAGAATATTATACCAGATAGGTGTTCAGGTTGGGGAACATTATACAAGGATGGGGAAATTATTTTAGGAAGGGTCTCAGGATGTCTAGCATACATGTTCCCGGAACAGTATGCTAGGAAGAGGCCAGGATGGGGTGGGGGAATTATTATTGGAATGAGCTCAGGATAATATCCTCCACATTATACAGGGAAGGGGCTCGGGATGGGGAACATTATACCAAGAAGAGTTCTAGGATGGAGAACATCATACCAGAAAAAGGTTCAGGTTGGGGAGCCTTATACCAGGAAGTGGGCCAGGATGGGGGACATTATACCAGAAAGGAGCTCAGGTGGAGGATCATTATACAAGAAAGTGGGCCAGGATGGTGGATATTGTACCAGGAAGGGTCTCAGGATGGGAAATAATATACCAGGAAATGGCCCAAGATAGGGGATGTTATACCAGATTGGGGGTTCAGGTTGGGGAGCATTATACCAGGATGGGGCCCTGGATGGGGGACATCATTATATGGGGGCAAACAGTTTTTTTAAATTTAACTTAAGCAGAGACAACCACAAATGTCTGTAAGCCAATAGAGTTAGCAGAATATTCCAGAGAGAAAAGTTTTGCTTAAATGGGTTGCAGGAGTCGCTAAAACTCCACCAAAAAGATAACGAAAAAAAAGTTTTCATTTGCATATATTATAAAATACATCTCAAGCTTACTTTATATCTTTGACAAGGTTTTCTTATTATGACATTGTCTTTTTTGATATATTTGGACCAATGGAGAATGGCAGGCATGGTACTGATTAAGGAATGTGCCTCTGACTGCGGAGCCCATAGGGTTAAAGCTAAAAGGAAACTGTGCAGTGCCCAATTTCCCCTCCCACTACTCCCCCAGGTGATGCAGTAACTGTCCCTCTAATTCTCCCTATTCCCCCCTACCGACGCAGACACAGCTCACATAGGTGCCGCCACAGTTGGCCCCGGGCACACGACAAGCCTCTGATGTCACGTGCTCCATCCTTGGCTACCAGCCAGGGAGCCTCATCTCCACCTCCCTGGGCTTCCGGCCTACATCAAGTCATCGCTGCGGCAGGAGCCGAAGTCTCTCCACCCCCGAGGGACACTCAGCCAGTGTTTTGATATCAGCAAGCCATCGCTACGGCGGGAGCTGGAGTCCCTCCACCCCCTTGGAGACACTTGGCCTGCGTCTGACAACGGTGAGTGTTTTGAACTCAGCAAGCACCACGCCATACACAACGTAGGATAGAGCGAATTAGCATCTACTATCAGGGCGCTAATTCACCAGTTGACTCGCCCAGTGTTCCCCCGTCAACGGAAGTCACTCGGGCCAGGGCACACGACAGAGATCAGACGTCATGTGCTCCATCACTGACTGACAGCTGGAGTGAATCTTCACATAGGGCTACCAGCCAGTCCAAACAACAGGAGCCAGAGTTCCTCCATTAACTGGAGTCAATCAGCCAGAATCAGATAGACCTGAGTGTTTTCTTTCTAGTGAACTCCCTGAGGTGGGCTCAGCGGATGGTGGAATATGGGTTCCCGAAACAGACTCAACGGACAGTGGGATATGGGTCCCTGGGGAAGAGCTCAGAGGATAGGAAAATGAGATTATTAATGGGCTTGCTATTTTTCTATCCAGAATATAGCAGTCATCAATTAAACTTCAGCTTTACATGTGTTTTTTCACCGACTGCAAATTCAGTCAAGCATTAAAAATATCCAGTAGCCTAAAATCTGCATGCGAATTCCACAAAATATTACATCAAAAGATCAAACAAGAGGTTTAACTAGGTAGAGTGTGGGCCCCTTTTCAATCATTGCCGTCTAAAAATATTAAGAATCTCGCCATTAGGCATAATTCCTAAAAAAACACCAAAAATATTGGCTAATCCATCATCTGTTAGGCGAAATTGGCTAACGCCGCAATCCCCCCAGACAAAGCTTCCGCAGACGAATCTTCGGTGATGTACTCATCTTTCAGCAAGGCAGTGGAATTAGTCCACAAAGCTGGGCTCGGTGTCCCGCTGGCTAATTCTGACATAGAGTCAGCATTCCGCCTATTACCCATGGACCCCTAATGCTTCCACCTGTTGGGTTGCAAAGGTGGACCAGCACTATTATTTTGATATCTCCCTACCGATAATGTTTCTCTTCGTGTTACTACTTTGTTCCATTCAGTACTTTCCTGGACTGGGTAGTCAGTTATGAGACAGGCAGCAATGCGCTGATTCATTACCTCGATGTATTTTTGTTTGTCGGACCCCCTCGCCCAAAAAAATAAATACATTTGTGTCTCGGCACTTCAGCGTGCCGCTATCACCTGAAAAGACTGTCCACATAACGTACCGCCTCTCTTAGGCATCAAAATAGACACCACTTTCGCTTACCATCAGAAAAATTACAGAAAACACTGCTAATGGTAGAAAGTTACATAGTTACATAGTAATTAAGGTTGAAGGAAGACTTTCAGTCCATCAAGTTCAACCCATAGCCTAACATAACATGCCCTAACATGTTGATCCAGAGGAAGGCAAAAAAAAAACCATGTGGAAAAGAGTAAGCTCCACATTGGGGAAAAAAAATTCCTTCCCGACTCCACATACTGCAATCAGACTAGTTCCCTGGATCAACGCCCTATCAAGGAATCTAGTGTATATACCCTGTAACATTATACTTTTCTAGAAAGGTATACAGTCCCCTCTTAAATTTAAGTAATGAATCACTCATTACAACATCATACGGCAGAGAGTTCCATAGTCTCACTGCTCTTACAGTAAAGAATCCGCGTCTGTTATTATGCTTAAACCTTGTTTCCTCCAGACGTAGAGGATGCCCCCTTGTCCCTGTCTCAGGTCTATGATTAAAAAGATCATCAGAAAGGTCTTTGTACTGTCCCCTCATATTTATACATTAAAATAAGATCACCCCTTAGTCTTCGTTTTTCCAAACTAAACAGCCCCAAGTGTAATAACCTATCTTGGTATTGCAGACCCCCAGTCCTCTAATAACCTTGGTCACTCTTCTCTGCACCTGCTCTAGTTCAGCTATGTCTTTCTTATACACTGGAGACCAGAACTGTGCACAGTATTCTAAGTGTGGTCGAACTAGTGACTTGTATAGAGGTAAAATTATGTTCTCCTCATGAGCATCTATGCCTCTTTTAATACATCCCATTATTTTATTTGCCTTTGTAGCAGCTGCCTGACACTGGCCACTGAATATGAGTTTGTCATCCACCCATACACCCAGGTCTTTTTCATTGACGGTTTTGCCCAGAGTTTTAGAATTAAGCACATAGTTATACATCTTATTACTTCTACCCATGTGCATGACCTTACATTTATCCCCATTAAAGCTCATTTGCCATTTATCAGCCCAAGCTTCTAGTTTACATAAATCATCCTGTAATATAAAATTGTCCTCCACTGTATTGATTACCCTGCAGAGTTTAGTGTCATCTGCAAATATTGAAATTCTACTCTGAATGCCCCCTACAAGGTCATTAATAAATATGTTAAAAAGAAGAGGGCCCAATACTGACCCCTGTGGTACCCCACTGCTAACCGAGTGTGCTCCATTAATAACCACCCTTTGTTTCCTATCCCTGAGCCAGCTCTCAACCCACTTACACATATTTTCCCCTATCCCCATTATTCTCATTTTATGTATCAACCTTTTGTGTGGCACCGTATCAAAAGCTTTTGAAAAGTCCATATACACTACATCTACTGGGTTCCCTTGGTCCAGTCCAGAACTTACCTCTTCATAGAAGCTGATCAAATTAGTCTGACATGAACGGTCCCTAGTAAACCCGTGCTGATACTGGGTCATGAGGTTATTCCTCTTCAGATACTCCAGTATAGCATCTCTTAGAAAACCCTCCAGGATTTTACCCACAGTAGAGGTTAAGCTTACTGGCCTATAATTACCGAGTTCAGTTTTTGTCCCCTTTTTGAATATTGGCACCACATTTGCTATACGCCAGTCCTGTGGTACAGACCCTGTTATTATGGACTCTTTAAAGATTAAAAATAATGGTCTATCAATGACTGTACTTAATTCCTGTAGTACTTGGGGGTGTATCCCATCCGGGCCCGGAGATTTGTCAATTTTAGTGATTTTTAGATGCCGCCTTACTTCCTGCTGGGTTAAGCAGGTGACACTTAATGGGGAATTTTTGTTATCACTGATCATATTGTCTGCCATGGGATTTTCTTTTGTAAATACTGATGAAAAAAAGTCATTTAGCATATTGGCTTTTTCCTCATCCTCATCCACCATTTCACCCAGACTATTTTTAAGGGGGCCAACACTATCATTTTTTAGTTTCTTACTATTTATGTAGTTAAAGAATATTTTGGGATTATTTTTACTCTCTCTGGCAATGAGTCTCTCTGTCTCAATTTTTGCTGCCTTGATTTGGTTTTTACAGAATTTATTTAATTTTCTGTATTTACTTAATGCCTCATCAGTCATCACTACCTACTTCCTTTAATTCTCTAAAAGCTTCGGTGAAGTTAAAAAAGTCACCCTTCAACAGATGCAGTCTTACTTGGTTTGCTGACATTTGCTGTGTAATGCCGGGCTGCCGAGCCTTCTCTCGATGATTGTCACTAGCAACGAAGGGCATTAATTAGAATCACTCATTTCTTGAAAGCAGACTTACTAGTCTGGAAAACATTCCTACAGTCCTACAATAGCAAGATGGGGCTGTGATCCAGCCCTGTTAGAAATTTTTTGCAATAGTATCTTCAGGGGAGCTACCGGGTACGCTGTAGGAAAACATAAACATCCGATTTTAACGAAAGGTCCAGGAACCTAAAATACCTTACACGATATGTCTTCTGCATCCTCACCTTTACTCGCTCTGATGCTGGCTAGCACTACTATGCTTGAATCTCAACATCTTGTGTCGAGCCTGAGTAACGTCGGACGAAGACGATAATCTTGTTAACTCGAATGTATCTTCCAATTAGCAGGCCTTCAAAGTCCTTCTTCCCAAGGGGCAACCATCAGGTGTCCAGTGTCCTCCATCCTGATGGGACACATTGGCCAATCACTGATGTCCTTAATCCGCGCTTCGGTTACACCGGCTACCTGGCAGGTCTACGGTAAGGCATGAGAAGAGTGATGTTCTCCAATTCACGGTAGGCCGGTCGATAAGTGCGATCGAACGAGATATGAGATGTGCGTAGAATATTTCAATCAGCTCAGGGAAAGAGGCGGACCGGGTACATCGGCGCAACAGCATTTATCGGGAATAGCCTTTTTATTGCAATTAATGGGCTGGGAGGATGTCAAGTCAGGAATGCCGTTGCCTTATATCATTGAGACTATTGCATGATATTATCACAATCTCCCTATCAGTGGAAAGTTGCAAAATCAGTCGATCCTCATATCAGCAGCCCTCGCTATTGCTTTTTTTGGGCACTTTTTTTGGGCACTGCGCATGAGTGAATCAGGCAGGTTAACGAATGAGGACTTAGTCATTTGCAGCGACACTTTGCGCATTCACGTACATAAATCCAAATATGATCCAGCCGGTAGAGGTACCTGGGTCCTTGTTGACTCAACCAGTCGACCAATATGCCCACTAAAAATAGTCAAATGCTACGTGGTAATAATACATACAAGCAGATTTTTTCTCTCATATACAGATCAAGTCCCCTCTTACCAACTATCAATTTCAAGCAAACTAATAAACTGTGCCACAAAAAAACAACCGAAAAAAACACCGGTGATAATCCAAAGGAATACGTGGAACATTCTTTCCTAATAAAAAACAACCACCGCAGCTATCGGAGGCCGAAGTGCAGACAATGGGCTGTGGTAAGTCCGCATGTTTCACCAGATATATGACCTGATTTGCTCGAGTAACACATCTTGTCTCTTACAGGCGTCTGTAAGCCTGCAGTTTGGGTATTAAGACATTCTTACATCTACCAAGCGAGAAAAAGAGCCGAACTTCGGCCGGGTGATCTAGGCTCCCTGGCACTAACGTTCAACTGGAAAGGTATCAGAGGGCTCCAATGGCAACATGTGTTCCCGGAAATAGACAACATCGCTAAGAGTGCCAAAGGGCCGGTGATATTAATGTTACATGCTGGAGGCAATGATCTGAGCAAGCAAAAAAGTGCTGAGCTCTGTACAGTGATGTCAACAGACATAGAGCGTTTTATATGTTTATTACCGGATATGGTGGTGGCGTGGTCAGAGATAGTGCCATGAGCGGTCTAGCACGGAGCTAAGGACGCAAAAGACATAGAGAAACCAAGAAGAAGGATCAACGCGAGGATGGCAAAATTTGAGAAAGGAAAATATGGCATCGTTGTTCGACACCATGAGCCGGAAGGCGATAACTCGGCTCTACTGAGACCGGATGGCATTCACCTCACGGACATTGGTCTCCACATATTTCTGTCAGGTTTGCAGGATAGAGTTGAACAGGCCTTAATGCTAATGGTTACAGAATAAGGCGAAAGACCGGAGCATTCAATATTAATATAAAAGATACACAAAAGTTTATTGAAAAAATTAAGCATAAAGCACACATACACATACATAAAATCAGGACACCAACAGCTAGTCTCCCGTGAAACACCCAGTATCATAAATAATGACTAACCCATAGATTATCACACATGGATAGGAGGGTATACCATATCCGTAACCCACATAGGGATCAATATAATGTGCTGTCAGTAATCAATACATCATGTTCACAGAGGTCAATAGATCCAGGGTTCAGAGCGGGCTATGGTAAAAAGCCCCCATAACATAGCAATTATAACATGCCAAATGGCGTAAAAAGTTGAAATGGGAATACCATATTAGCCCTCTTACCAATAACAGGAGACAGGCTCAATTGGGTGACACCCCGATGCGCGTTTCACTCCACTGTTTGCTCGCTTTATCAAGGGGAAGTGACTATTCAACAACTCGTAGGACCTTTTATCCAGTAAGCATTAGTTTGGAGTAATATATAATTGCCAGGATATGGTTCCTGGGCATTTTGCTATATTGATCTTAATGCTAATGGGTGGGGGTCGGAGTCCTATATAGGTCATACACATGATCTTCCATGGCAATAGTGTAGAGGGGGACAAGGTTCCAAAATTGTATACCTTTGTTTAAAGGGTTAGGGTTAGGGTAGGAAAAAATTTTAAGAAAAATAGTTACAAAAAAATAGTAAACTTTTTATTGTTTTTTAAAGGGGAAAGAAAAAGTTAAAAACAAACTCCGCCATCAAATAGGAAAAAAAGGTGAGAAGGAAGACCCACACTTCATCACATCTAAAGGTGGAGGTATTTATTGTCTTTTTTATCTGTTCTCATATTTGGTCACTTATAGTACATAAAAGTAAAAAATGGTAATTAAACATTGCAAAAACATAAGAATAAAATTGTGATTGAGAAATTCCAAAAAGAAAAATTACAATATTTGAAAAGTCTCTAAATAATATACACAGAACAAGAAATCGAAAACTAAAATTTTCTCTATTTATTCTGATCCATAAAACTTTTTTTTTCCATATAGCTTAAATTAACCACTTCTCGCCATGGTCATTTTCTATTTTTTTTTTTTTTCATTTTTGTTTTGGCACAATCGATTTTACCATATAGTATACTGGAAAATGAAAAAATAACTCCAACTGAGGTGAAATTGCAAAAAAAAAAGTGCAATTCCACAATTTTTTTTTTTTTTTTTAATTTACTATGTTCACTTTATGGTAAATCTGACCTGGCAATATTATTCCCCAAGTATGAGTACGCAGCTGCCAAACATGTATAGTTTCTTTTTTTATTAAGTGGTAGAAAAAAATCCAAAATTTGTATGAAAATAAGTTTTTACGTTTGCTGCCATTTTCTGAGTCTCGTAGAGTCTCCATTTTTTAGGGTCTAGAGTTGGTTGAGGGCTTCTTTTTGTTCCCCAAGGCGACTTTTTATTGATACCGTTTTAGGTTAGATATGACGTTTTGTTTGCCTCCTATTTAACCCCTTTACGCCCAAGGGTGGTTTGCACGTTAAAGACCGGGCCAATTTTTACAATTCTGACCACTGTCCCTTTATGAGGTTATAACTCTGGAACGCTTAAACGGATCCCAGTGATTCTGACACTGTTTTCTAGTGACATATTGTACTTCATGATAGTGGTAAAATTTCTTTGATATTACCTGCGTTTATTTGTGAAAAAAACAGAAATTTGGCGAAAATTTTGAAAATTTAGCAATTTTTCAAATTTGAATTTTTATGCAATTAAATCACAGAGATATGTCACACAAAATACTTAATAAGTAACATTTCCTACATGTCTACTTTACATCAGCACAATTTTGGAACCACAATTTTTTTTTGTTAGGGAGTTATGAGGGTTAAAATTTGACCAGCAATTTCTCATTTTTACAACACCATTTTTTTTGAGGGACCACATCTCATTTGAAGTCATGTTTAGGGGTCTATATGATAGAAAATAACCAAGTGTGACACCATTCTAAAAACTGCACCCCTCAAGGTGCTCAAAACCACATTCAAAAAGTTTATTAACCCTTCAGGTGTTTCACAGGAATTTTTGGAATGTTTAAATAAAAATGAACATTTAAATAAACAATAGACCGGAAGGCACTGCACTGGAGCCTGAAAATATTTTGCAGCAAATATAAGGATGAAAACCACTCAATTCATCCGAAAAATAAACAATAT
The DNA here is from genome assembly GCF_051348905.1 of Ranitomeya variabilis. Taxonomy (NCBI): domain Eukaryota; kingdom Metazoa; phylum Chordata; class Amphibia; order Anura; family Dendrobatidae; genus Ranitomeya; species Ranitomeya variabilis. Next base: position 434,749,015 of record NC_135233.1, read on the forward strand.
CAAAAATATTTAAAATATTTGCGCTAAAATATCAGTAAAAAATTAATATAAACATAACACCGTGGTAACCTTTCATAGGTGGTAACATAGGTGCAAGGATAGGGTACCTTAGTCCTGTAGACTGTATATAAATAGTCGCCCCTGCATCTTGAAAGGTCCTTTAGGTGGCTTTCGTCCGTTTTGAGTGTCCCATTTGTGCCAAATGCAAGAGGCAATAAGTGATAATATTGTTAAGTGAAGACAATTATCCGGGTACCGCCATCCCTGCCGGTGACAGGCGTGCTTCCCGGAGATGAAACAATTCTGCCGTGCACTGGCTGTTAAGGCTCAGTCCTAAGATCGAGCCGGCAAGGCGTAGTGTGGCTGCTGGACCTTGCGTGACATCACTATCACGTGATGAGTCACGTGACCGGCTACAGACCGCACACCGAACCACACTTATCCGACGCATTTCGGAATCTCTGATTCCTTCTTCAGCTCCCTGAAGAAGGAATCAGAGATTCCGAAATGCGTCGGATAAGTGTGGTTCGGTGTGCGGTCTGTAGCCAGTCACGTGACTCATCACGTGATAGTGACATCACGCAAGGTCCTGCAGCCACGCTGCGCCTTGCAGGCTCGATCTTAGGACTGAGCCTTAACTGCCAGTGCATGGCAGACTTGTTTCATCTCCGGGAAGCACGCCTGTCACCGGCCGGGATGGCGGTACCCGGATAATTGTCTTCGCTTAACAATATTATCACTTATTGCCTCTGGCATTTGGCACAAATGGGACACTCAAAACGGACGAAAGCCACCTGAAGGACCTTTCAAGACGCAGGGGCGACTATTTATATACAGTCTACAGGACTAAGGTACCCTATCCTTGCACCTATGTTACCACCTATGAAAGGTTACCACGGTGTTATGTTTATATTTATTTTCTACTGATATTTTAGCGCAAATGTTTTTAATATTTTTGATTTTAAAAATGAACATTTAACTTTTTTTCACAAAAAATTTACTTCAGCTCCAATTTGCTTTATTTTACCAAGAGTAACAGGAGAAAATGAACCCCAAAAGCTGTTGTACAATTTGTCCTGAGTATGCCGATACCCCATTTTTGGGGTTAAACCACTGTTGGAACATGGCAGAGCTCAGAAGCGAAGGAGCACCATTTGACTTTTCAATGCAAAATTGACTGAAATTAAGATGGGACGCTATGTTGCGTTTGGAGAGCCCCTGATGTGCCTAAACATTGAAACCCCCCACAAGTGACACCATTTTGGAAGGTAGACCCCCTAAGGAACTTATCTAGATGTGTGGTGAGCACTTTGACCCATTAAGTGATTCACAGAAGTTTATAATGCAGAGCCGTAAAAATTAAAAAATCATATTTTTTCACAAAAATGATCTTTTCGCCCCCAATTTTTTATTTTTCCCAAGGGCAAGAGAAGAAATTGGACCCCCAAATTTGTTGTACAATTTGTCCTGAGTACGCTGATACCCCATACGTGGGGGTAAACCACTGTTTGGGCACAAGGGAGAGCTCGGAAGGAAAGGAGCGCCGTTTGACTTTTCAATGCAAAAGTGACGGGAATTGAGATGGGACGCCATGTTGCGTTTGGAGAGCCACTGATGTGCCTAAACATTGAAACCTCCCACAAGTGACACCATTTTGGAAAGTAGACCCCCTAAGGAACTTATCTAGATGTGTGTTGAGCAGTTTGACCCACCTAGTGCTTCACAGAAGTTTATAATGTAGAGCTGTAAAAATAAAAAATAAAAATTTCCCACAAAAATTATTTTTTAGCCCCCAGTTTTGTATTTTTCCAAGGGTAACAGGAGAAATTGGACCCCCAAAGTTGTTGTCCAATTTGTCCTGAGTATGCTGATACCCCATATGTTGGGGGAACCACCGTTTGGGCGCATGGGAGAGCTCGGAATGGAAGGAGCGCCATTTGGAATGCAGACTCAGATGGATTATTCTGCAGGCGTCATGTTACATTTGCAGAGCCCCTGATGTAACTAAACAATAGAAACCCCCCACAAGTGACCCCATATTGGAATCTAGACCCCCCAAGGAACTTATCTAGATGTGTTGTGAGAACTTTGAACCCCCAAGTGTTTAACTACAGTTTATAACGCAGAGCTGTGAAAATAAAAAATCCTTTTTTTTCCACAAGAATTATTTTTTAGCACCCAGTTTTGTATTTTCCCAAGGGTAACAGAAGAAATTGGACCCCAAAAGTTGTTGTCCAATGTGTCCTGAGTACGCTGATACCCCATATGTTGGGGTAACCCCCTGTTTGGGCGCACAGGAGAGCTCGGAAGGGAAGGAGCACTGTTTCACTTTTTCAATGCAGAACTGGCTGGAATTGAGATCGGACGCCATGTCACGTTTGGAGAGCCCCTGATGTGCCTAAACAGTGGAAACCCCCCAATTATAACTGAAACCCTATTCCAAACACACCCCTAACCCTAATCTCAACGGTAACCCTAACCACACCCCTAACCCTGACACACCCCTAACCCTAATCCCAACCCTATTCCCAACCATAAATGTAATCCAAACCCTAACCCTAACTTTAGCCCCAACCCTAACCCTAACTTTAGCCCCAACCCTAACCCTAACTTTAGCCCCAACCCTAACTGTAGCCCTAACCCTAGCCCCAACCCTAACCCTAACCCTAGCTCTAAACATAACCTTAACCCTAACCCTAACCCTAACCCTAACCCTAGCCCTAACCCTGACCCTAGCCCTAACCCTAACCCGAGCCCTAACCCTAACCCTAGCCCTAACCCTAATGGGAAAATGGAAATAAATACATTTTTTTAATTTTTTAATTTTTCCCTAAGTAAGGGGGTGATGAAGAGGGGTTTGATTTACTTTTATAGCAGGTTTTTTAGCGGATTTTTATGATTGGCAGCCGTCACACACTAAAAGACGCTAAAATATTTTTGCGTTACCACATTTTGAGAGCTATAATTTTTCCATATTATGGTCCACAGAGTTATGTGAGGTCTTGTTTTTTGCGGGACGAGTTGACGTTTTTTGGTAACATTTTCAGGCATGTGACATTTTTTGATCGCTTTTTATTCGATTTTTGTGAGGCAGAATGACCAAAAACCAGCTATTCATGAATTTCTTTTGGGGGGACGTTTATACCGTTCCGCGTTTCGTAAAATGGATAAAGCAGTTTTATTTTTCAGGTCAGTACGATTACAGCGATACTTCATTTATATAATTTTTTTATGTTTTGGCGCTTTTATACGATAAAAACTATTTTATAGAAAAAATAATTATTTGTGCATTGCTTTATTCTGAGGACTATAACTTTTTTATTTTTTCGCTGATGATGCTGTTTGGTGGCTCGTTTTTTGTGGGACAAGATGACATTTTCAGCGGTACCATGGTTATTTATATCCGTCTTTTTGATCGCGTGTTATTCCACTTTTTGTTTGGCAGTATGATAATAAAGCGTTGTTTTTTGCCTTGTTTTTTTTTTTTACGGTGTTCACTTAAGGGGTTAACTAGTGGGACAGTTTTATAGGTCGGGTTGTTACGGACACGGCGATAATACTAAATATGTGTACTTTTATTGTTTTTTTTTATTTAGATAAAGGAATGTATTTATTGGAACAATATATATATATATATATATATATATATATATATATATATATATATATTTTTTTTTTATTATTATTTATTTAGGATTTTTTTTTTCACACATGTAATTTTTTTTTTACTTTTTTACTTTGCCCCAGGGGGGGACATCACAGTAAAGTGACAGATCGCTGATCTGACACTTTGCTGTGCACTGTGTCAGATCAGTGATCTGACATGCACAGCAGGGAGGCTTCCCTGCAGGACCCGGAAGTAGCCCCGCGGCCATTTTGGATCCGAGCCTGCAGGAAGGAGGAGGTAAGAGACCCTCGCAGCAACGCGATCACATCACGTTGCTCCGAGGGTCTCAGAGAAGCACGCAGGGAGCCCCCTCCCTGCGTGATGCTTCCCTATATCGCCGGAACACTGCGATCATGTTTGATCGCAGTGTGCCGGGGGTTAATGTGCCGGGGGGCGGTCCGTGACCGCTCCTGGCACATAGTGCCCGATGTCAGCTGCGATAGTCAGGGGTTAATGTATTGCAATGTTCTTTCGGATTAATTTACTTTATATTTTGATATATCGGACATTTCCAAATACATCTTTTTTATTGTTTTATTTTCAATGGGGCAAAAGGGGGGTGATTTAAACTTTTGTGTTATTTTCCATTTTTTTCCATTTTATTTTTGCAGTATTGTAACTTTTGACAGTATTTATTAGTTCCCTTGAGGGTCTTGAAGATGCAATCTTCCGATCACCTGTGCTACACAGAGCAGAGCTTCAGCATAGCTGTGTAGAGCAGAAATGACGATCTCCTATGAATAGTGTTGAGCATTCCGATACCGCAAGTATCGGGTATCGGCCGATACTTGCGGGTATCGGAATTCCGATACCGAGATCCGATACTTTTGTGGTATCGGGTATCGGTATCGAAACAACATTAATGTGTAAAATTAAGAATTAAAATAAAAAATATTGCTATACTCACCTCTCCGACGCAGCCTGGACCTCACCGAGGGAACCGGCAGCGTTCTTTGCTTAAAATGCGCGCTTTTACTTCCTTCCGTGACGTCACGGCTTGTGATTGGTCGCGTGCCACCCATGTGGCCGCGACGCGACCAATCACAGCAAGCCGTGACGTTATTTTTTAGGTCCTCAATGCCTAATTCTAGGCATTCAGGAATTTAAAATTACGTTCCGGCTTGTGATTGGTCGCATCGCGGTCACATGGGCGACGCGACCAATCACAAGCCGTGACGTCACGGGAGGCAGGAGACGCGCGCATTTTTAAAATTACGTCACGGCTTGTGATTGGTTGCGTGCCGCCCATGTGACCGCGACGCGACCAATCACAGCAAGCCGTGACGTAATTTCAGGTCCTGATGCCTATTTCTGCATTGAGGACCTGAAATTACGTCACGGCTTGCTGTGATTGGTCGCGTCGCGGTCACATGGGCGGCACGCAACCAATCACAAGCCGTGACGTAATTTTAAAAATGCGCGCGTCTCCTGCCTCCCGTGACGTCACGGCTTGTGATTGGTCGCGTCGCCCATGTGACCGCGACGCGACCAATCACAAGCCGGAACGTAATTTTAAATTCCTGAATGCCTAGAATTAGGCATTGAGGACCTGAAAATTACGTCACGGCTTGTGTGATTGGTCGAGTCGCGGCCACATGGGCGGCACGCGACCAATCACAAGCCGTGACGTCACGGAAGGAAGTAAAAGCGCGCATTTTAAGCAAAGAACGCTGCCGGTTCCCTCGGTGAGGTCCAGGCTGCGTCGGAGAGGTGAGTATAGCAATATTTTTTATTTTAATTCTTTATTTTACACATTAATATGGTTCCCAGGGCCTGAAGGAGAGTTTCCTCTCCTTCAGACCCTGGGAACCATCAGGAATACCGTCCGATACTTGAGTCCCATTGACTTGTATTGGTATCGGGTATCGGTATCGGATTAGATCCGATACTTTGCCGGTATCGGCCGATACTTTCCGATACCGATACTTTCAAGTATCGGACGGTATCGCTCAACACTACCTATGAATGCTGACCACAAGCCGGCGTTCACAGGAGGATTGTGAATTGTGATGCCAGGCATGGGGTCTTCTGCAGACTGGCACGTTCAGTTTTAGGAAGCAAGCAGAAAAGAAGGCTGAGATAGCAGACAGTGAGGGATTTTGGTGAGTAAGAAGATGAGGTCAGGTCTGGATAGGTAGCTCTGTGTGTCATCAGTGTAGAGATAATACTGCAAACTGTGGGATTCTATGAGCTGTCCCAGGCCGAAGGTGTAGATGGAGAAGAGTAGGGGTCCTAGAACTGAGCTTTGAGGAACACTGACAGGCAAGGGGCGAGGTGGTGTGGTAGAGGGAGACACTGAATGTTCGGTCTGTTAGATATGATGAGATCCAGGAAAGGGCCAAGTCTGTGATGCCAAGAGATGATAGAATCTGTAGCAGGAGGGAGTAGTCCACAGTGTCAAAGGCAGAAGACAGGTCCAGGAGAAGGAGGACAGAGTAGTGTCGCTTGCTCTTGGCAGTTAGTAGGTCATTGGTGACTTTAGTTAGGGCAGTTTCAGTTGAGTGATGGGTTCGGAAGCCAGATTGTAACCGGTCAAAGAGGGAGCAGGAGGAGAGGTGGAGGGACAGTTCAAGATGGACATGCTGTTCCAGTAGTTTTGAGGCATAAGGAAGAAGAGATATCAGGCAATAGATAGACACAGAGGATGGGTCGACTGTGGGCTTTTTGAGGATGCGTGTGATCTTGGCATGATTGAAGGATGAGGGGAAGACACCTGTTGTGAGTGAGAGGTTGAAGAGGTGTGTAAGGGTTGGGATGAAGTGGCAAGGTTAGGGATGAGGTGGGACGGGAGCGGATCAAGCGTGCAAGTGGTGAGGTGTGATCTTGACGGGAGGGTGGACAGCTGATCTTCTGTCATGGAAGAGAAGCTGGTTTTGGAGAAACAGGGTTGAGCAGCTAAGAGGGGCATTGGGCGCTGCGGGCCAAAGCTTTCTATGATCATATCGATCTACTGTTTAAAGAAAGAGGTAAAGTCTTCAGCAGAAATGAGAGGGAAGGGAGGAGGTGTTGGGGGATGGAGTAGCAAATTGAAAGTGTTGAAAAGCTGTTTCGGGTTGTGAGACAGGGAGGACATGAGAGATGAGAAGTAAGTTTGTTTTGCAGCAGTGAGTGTGGACTTGAAGCTGGTGAAGTACTGCTTGTATGCGATGAAGTGCTCAGCAGAGCGGTATCTCTTCCATCTCCGCTCAGCGACCCTGGAAGCCCGTCTCAGTTCTTTGGTCAGGCTGGTCAGCCAGGGCTGTCTGTTGATTGTATGAGTTTTGCTATGCATGAGGGGGCGGCTGAATCGAGTGTTGCTGTTATTGTGGTGTTTGTTGTGAATTCCATTTCTCGGACTCCCTCTTGTGGTCATGAATGGTACTTTGGTTAGTTCTGCTCTTGGACTCCCTCTGGTGGCTTTGAGCGGAACTGCTGGTCTCTGAGGTTGCTTTCTCAGCTGCCCTCGTTTATTGTTATGCTTGCTTCCCTATTTAACTCTACTCAGATCGTTACTTCATGCCAGCTGTCAATGTTCCAGTATTGGTTCAGATCTCTCTTGGACTTCTCTGAGGACCTGTCTACTCCAGCAGAAGCTAAGTCCCTGCTAGTTCATTTGTTGTTACTGTTGCCTGAATATATTTCTTAGTACTGCTAAATTCTAGTCCAGCTTGCTATCATGATATTTCCTTGCTAGCTGGAAGCTCTGGGGGTGAAGTGTTGCACCTCCACACCGTGAGTCGGTGTGGGGGTCTTTTTGCATACTCTGCGTGATTTTTTGTAGTTTTTTGTGCTGACCGCATAGTTTCCTTTTCTTTCCTCTGACTATTTAGTTAAGTCTGGCCTCCTTTGCTAAAACCTGTTTCATTCCTGTGTTTGTGACTTTCCTCTTAACTCACAGTCAATATATGTGGGGGGCTGCCTTTACCTTTGGGGAATTTCTCTGAGGCAAGGTTAGGCTTTTGTTTCTATCTTTAGGGGTAGTTAGCTCTTAGGCTGTGAAGAGGCGTCTAGGGAGAGTTAGGTACGCTCCACGGCTATTTCTAGTGTGTGTGATAGGAGTAGGGTTTGCGGTCAGCAGAGTTCCCACTTTCCCAGAGCTTGTTCCGATTACTAGTTTACTCATCAGGTCATTCCGGGTGCTCCTAACCACCAGGTCCATAACAGTACAGCTGGCCCACAAAGTGTTAATGCATCTCAAAAGAGGGATAAGAGAAGTTCTGAACCCATTTTTTTTTCTTTGCAGTGTGTTTTGTCTCTCTTTTCACCTTAATCTCTGGGTGGTTCAGGACTCAGGTGTAGATATGGATATTCAAGGTCTGTCCTCTTGTGTGGATCAACTCGCTGCAAGGGTCCTAAGCATTCAAGATTATGTAGTTCAGAAACCGATGTTAGAGCCTAGAATTCCAATTCCTGATTTGTTTTCTGGGGATAGATCTAAGTTTCTGAATTTCAAAAATAATTGTAGACTGTTTCTTGCTTTGAAACCCCGCTCCTCTGGTGACCCCATTCAGCAAGTAAAAATTATTATTTCTTTGTTACGTGGCAATCCTCAAGACTGGGCATTCTCCCTTGCGCCAGGAGATCCTGCATTGCTTAATGTAGATGCGTTTTTTCTGGCGCTTGGATTGCTTTATGACGAACTGAATTCAGTGGATCAGGCAGAGAAAACCTTGCTGGCTTGTGTGTCAGGGTCAGGATGAAGCGGAGGTATATTGTCAGAAGTTTAGAAAGTGGTCTGTGCTTACTCAATGGAATGAGTGTGCCCTGGCAGTAATTTTTAGAAAGGGTCTCTCTGAGGCCCTTAAGGATGTTATGGTGGGCTTCCCCACGCCTGCTGGTCTGAATGAAACAATGTCCTTGGCCATTCAAATTGATCGGCGTTTGCGCGAGCGCAAAGTTGTGCACCATTTGGCGGTGTCCTCTGAGCAGAGGCCTGAGCTTATGCAATGTGATAGAACTTTGAGCAGAACTGAACGGCAAGAACACAGACGTCAGAATCGGCTGTGTTTTTACTGTGGTGACCCTACTCATGCTATCTCTGATTGTTTTAAGCGCATTAAGCGGTTCGCTAGGTCTGTCACCATTGCTACTGTACAGCCTAAATTTCTTTTGTCTGTTACTTTGATTTGCTCTCTGTCGTCCTACTCGGTTATGGCATTTGTGGATTCGGGCGCTGCCCTGAATTTGATGGACTTGGAGTTTGCCAGGCGTTGTGTTTTTTTCCTGGAGCCTTTGCAGTATCCTATTCCATTAAGGGGAATTGATGCTACGCCTTTGGCCAGGAATAAACCTCAGTACTGGACTCAATTGACCATGTGCATGGCTCCTGCACATCAGGAAGATATTCGCTTTTTGGTGTTGCATAATTTGCATGATGTGGTCGTGTTGGGTTTGCCATGGCTACAGGTTCATAATCCAGTATTGGATTGGAAATCAATGTCTGTGTCTAGTTGGGGTTGTCAAGGGGTACATGGCGATGTTCCGATGATGTCAATTTCTTCATCCATTCCTTCTGATGTCCCTGAGTTTCTGTTGGATTACCGGGATGTATTTGTTGAGCCCAAATCCAGTATCCTACCACCTCATAGGGATTGTGATTGTGCTATAAATTTGATCCCTGGTAGTAAGTTTCCTAAGGGCCGACTTTTCAATGTATCCGTGCCAGAACACACCGCTATGCGGAGTTATATAAAGGAGTCCTTGGAGAAAGGACATATTCGCCCGCCTTCATCACTGTTGGGAGCAGGGTTCTTTTTTGTGGCCAAGAAGGATGGTTCTCTGAGACCCTGTATAGACTACCGCCTTCTCAATAAAATCACGGTCAAATTTCAGTACCCTTTGCCTCTGCTGTCTGATTTGTTTGCTCGGATTAAGGGGGCTAGTGTTATGATCCCAATGGCAGAGGATCTCAGAGATTACAGCAAAGTCTGCAAACATAAATATCAGCTCATAGGGAAGTGGTAACTAGGCTGACCATATACCTGATCCTAGCACAAACAACTAACAGTAGCCGGGGAACGTGCCTACGTTGATTCTAGACGTCTCGCGCCAGCCAGAGAACTAACTAACCCTATCAGGGAAAATAAGACCTCTCTTGCCTCCAGAGAAAAGACCCCAAAGTTATAATACAAGCCCCCAACAAATAATAACGGTGAGGTAAGAAGAAAAGACAAACGTAAGAATGAACTAGATTTTAGCAAAGAGAGGCCCACTGACTAATAGCAGAAGATAGTAAGATGACTTATATGGTCAGCAAAAAACCCTGCAAAATATCCATGCTGAATATCCAAGAACCCCCGAACCGACTAACGGTGAGGGGGGAGAATATCAGCCCCCTAGAGCTTCCAGCGATATCAGGAATCACATTTTGTACAAGCTGGACAAAAATATGAACAATGCAAATAAACAAAAATAAGAAAGCAGGACTTAGCTTATCTTGCAAAGAACCAGGACCTGAAGACAGGAGCAAACAGAAATGAACTGATTACAACGATGCCAGGCACTGGACTGAGAATCCAGGAAGTTTAAATAGCAACACCCCAGGCCTAACGAACCAGGTGAGTACCAACCTGGGAAAAGACAATCCAAGTGCCAAACCACTAGTGACCACAAGAGGGAGCCAAGAAGTATAGTTCACAACAGTACCCCCCCTTTAAGGAGGGGTCACCGAACCCTCACCAAGACCACCAGGGCGATCAGGATGAGCAGTGTGGAAGGCACAAACCAAATCGGCCGCATGAACATCAGAGGCGACCACCCAGGAATTATCCTCCTGACCATAGCCCTTCCATTTGACCAAATACTGAAGCCTCCGTCTTGAGAGACGAGAATCCAAGATCTTCTCCCCCACGTACTCCAACTCGCCCTCAACCAACACCGGAGCAGGAGGCTCAACAGCAGGAACCACAGGCACAACGTACTGCCGCAACAAAGACCTATGGAACACGTTGTGAATGGCAAACGACACCGGAAGATCCAAACGAAAAGAAACCGGGTTAAGAACTTCCAAAATTTTATAAGGACCAATAAAGCGAGGCTTAAACTTAGGAGAGGAAACCTTCAGAGGGACATACCGAGAAGACAACCAAACCAATTCCCCAACACGAAGTCGGGGACCCACACCGCGGCGGCGGTTGGCAAAACGCTGAGCCTTCTCCTGTGACAACTTCAAGTTGTCCACCACATGATTCCAAATCCGCTGCAACCTATCCACCACGGAATCCACCCCAGGACAGTCAGAAGACTCAACATGACCCGAGGAGAAACGAGGATGAAAACCAGAGTTGCAGAAGAATGGCGAAACCAAAGTAGCGGAACTAGCCCGATTATTAAGGGCAAACTCAGCCAATGGCAAGAAGGTCACCCAATCATCCTGGTCCGCAGAAACAAAACATCTCAAATAAGCCTCCAGTGTCTGATTAGTTCGCTCCGTTTGGCCATTAGTCTGAGGATGAAAGGCAGATGAAAACGACAAATCAATGCCCATTTTAGCACAAAAAGATCGCCAGAATCTGGACACAAACTGGGATCCTCTGTCGGACACGATATTCTCAGGAATGCCGTGTAAACGAACCACATTCTGAAAAAACAAAGAAACCAGATCGGAAGAGGAAGGCAACTTAGGCAAGGGCACCAAATGGACCATCTTGGAAAAACGATCACACACCACCCGTGACAAGGAAGGCCACCAAAAGGACCTAGCCACCAAATCTCGGGTACCAAAAATTCCCGGATGCCCTGCCAACACCGAGGAATGAACCTCGGAAATAACTCTGCTGGTCCACTTATCAGGAACAAACAGTCTGTCGGGTGGACAAGAGTCAGGTCTACCAGCCTGAAATCTCTGCAACACACGTCGCAAATCAGGAGATATGGCCGACACGATTACTCCCTCTTTAAGAATACCAGCTGGCTCCAAGACTCCAGGAGAGTCGGGCACAAAGCTCCTAGAAAGAGCATCAGCCTTAACATTCTTCGAACCAGGCAGGTACGAGACCACAAAGTCAAAACGAGAGAAAAACAATGACCAACGAGCCTGTCTAGAATTCAGGCTATTAGCAGACTCGAGATACATCAGATTTTTGTGATCAGTCAAGACCACCACACGATGCTTAGCACCCTCGAGCCAATGACGCCACTCCTCAAATGCCCACTTCATGGCCAACAACTCCCGATTACCAACATCATTGTTCCGCTCAGCAGGCGAAAACTTCCTAGAAGAAAAAGCACATGGTCTCATCACAGAGCAACCAGAGCCTCTCTGCGACAAAACAGCCCCAGCACCGATCTCAGAAGCATCCACTTCAACCTGAAAGGGAAGTGCGACATCAGGCTGGCACAAAACAGGCGCCGAAGTAAACCGGCGCTTCAGCTCCTGGAAGGCCTTCACGGCTGCAGGAGCCCAATTAGCCACATCAGAACCTTTCTTGGTCATATCCATCAAAGGTTTAACAACGCTAGAAAAGTTAGCGATAAAACGACGGTAGAATTTAGCAAACCCCAAGAACTTCTGAAGACTCTTAACAGACGTAGGTTGAGTCCAATCATGAATAGCTCGGACCTTGACTGGGTCCATCTCCACAGCAGAAGGGGAGAAAATAAAACCCAAAAAGGAAACCTTCTGCACTCCAAAGAGACACTTTGAGCCCTTCACAAACAAAGCATTATCACGCAAAACCTGAAACACCATCCTGACCTGCTTTACATGAGAATCCCAATCATCAGAAAAAAACAGAATATCATCCAGATAAACAATCATAAATTTATCTAGATACTTCCGGAAGATATCATGCATAAAGGACTGAAACACTGAAGGAGCATTAGAGAGCCCAAAGGGCATCACCAAGTACTCAAAATGACCTTCGGGCGTATTAAATGCAGTTTTCCATTCATCTCCCTGCCTAATGCGCACAAGGTTGTACGCACCACGAAGATCTATCTTGGTGAACCACTTGGCACCCTTAATCCGAGCAAACAAGTCTGACAATAGTGGCAAAGGATACTGAAACTTAACAGTGATTTTATTCAGAAGCCGATAGTCTATACAAGGTCTCAAAGACCCGTCTTTCTTGGCCACAAAAAAAGAATCCCGCACCAAGAGGGGAAGAGGATGGACGAATATGCCCCTTCTCCAAAGACTCCTTGACCTAAGAACGCATCGCGGCATGCTCGGGTACAGACAAATTAAATAATCGTCCCTTAGGAAATTTGCTGCCAGGAATCAAATCTATAGCGCAGTCACAGTCCCTATGAGGAGGAAGAGCACTGGACCTGGACTCACTGAATACATCCTGATAGTCACACAAATACTCAGGAACTTCTGAAGGAGTAGAAGAAGCAATAGACACCGGCGGAGAATCGCAATGAATTCCCTGACAACCCCAACTCGACACAGACATAGCCTTCCAATCCAAAACTGGATTATGGGTCTGTAACCATGGCAGACCTAAAACGACCAAATCATTCATTTTATGCAGAACAAGAAAACGAATCACCTCCCGATGTTCAGGAGTCATGCACATGGTCACTTGTGTCCAATACTGCGGTTTATATCCGCCAGTGGCGTAGCATCAATTCCTCTGAGAGGAATAGGAACTTTTAAAGGCTCCAGGACAAAACCACAGCGCTTGGCAAACGACAAGTCCATAAGACTCAGGGCAGCACCTGAATCCACAAACGCCATAACAGGGTAGGAAGACAATGAGCAAATTAAAGTCACAGACAAAATAAATTTAGGCTGCAAATTACCAATGGTGACAGGACTGACAACCTTGGTTAGGCGTTTAGAGCATGCTGATATAACATGTGTAGAATCACCACAGTAAAAACACAGCCCATTCTGACGTCTATGATTTTGTCGTTCGGTTCTAGTCAGGATTCTATCACATTGCATTGAGACAGGTGTCCGTTCAGACAACACCGCCAGAGGATTAGCGGATTTGCGCTCCCGCAACCGCCGATCAATCTGAATAGCCAGCGCCATAGAATCATTCAGACTTGTAGGAATTGTGAAACCCACCATCACATTCTTAATGGCTTCAGAAAGGCCATTTCTGAAATTTGCGGCCAGAGCACATTCATTCCATTGAGTAAGCACGGACCATTTCCGAAATTTTTGGCAATACACTTCAGCTTCATCCTGGCCCTGAGAGATAGCCAGTAGGGCTTTTTCTGCCTGAATTTCAAGATTAGGCTCCTCATAAAGTAATCCGAGCGCCAGAAAAAATGCATCAACATCCGCCAATGCCGGATCTCCTGGCGCCAACGAGAAAGCCCAATCCTGAGGGTCGCCACGCAAGAAGGAGATAACAATTTTAACTTGCTGAGCTGAATCTCCAGACGAACGAGGTTTCAAAGATAGAAACAATTTACAATTATTCCTAAAATTCCTAAATTTAAATCGATCTCCAGAGAACAGCTCAGGAATAGGTATCTTAGGCTCTGACATAGGACTGCTAACAACAAAATCCTGAATGCCCTGCACTCGTGCAGCAAGCTGATCCACACTAGTAATCAAGGTCTGAACATTCATGTCTGCAGCAAAGCTTCAAGCCAATCAGAGAAAAAAAGGAAGGAAGAAAGAGAAGAAAAAAACAAAACAAAAACTCAGAACTTCTTTTCTTTTAATCCCGCTTCTGCAATGCATTAACTATTCACTTGGCCTGGCATACTGTTATGACCCCAATGGCAGAGGATCTCAGAGATTACAGCAAAGTCTGCAAACATAAATACCAGCTCATAGGGAAGTGGTAACTAGGCTGACCATATACCTGATCCTAGCACAAACAACTAACAGTAGCCGGGGAACGTGCCTACGTTGATTCTAGACGTCTCGCGCCAGCCGGAGAACTAACTAACCCTATCAGGGAAAATAAGACCTCTCTTGCCTCCAGAGAAAAGACCCCAAAGTTATAATACAAGCCCCCAACAAATAATAACGGTGAGGTAAGAAGAAAAGACAAACGTAAGAATGAACTAGATTTTAGCAAAGAGAGGCCCACTGACTAATAGCAGAAGATAGTAAGATGACTTATATGGTCAGCAAAAAACCCTGCAAAATATCCACGCTGAATATCCAAGAACCCCCGAACCGACTAACGGTGAGGGGGGAGAATATCAGCCCCCTAGAGCTTCCAGCGATATCAGGAATCACATTTTGTACAAGCTGGACAAAAATATGAACAATGCAAATAAACAAAAATAAGAAAGCAGGACTTAGCTTATCTTGCAAAGAACCAGGACCTGAAGACAGGAGCAAACAGAAATGAACTGATTACAACGATGCCAGGCACTGGACTGAGAATCCAGGAAGTTTAAATAGCAACACCCCAGGCCTAACGAACCAAGTGAGTACCAACCTGGGAAAAGACAATCCAAGTGCCAAACCACTAGTGACCACAAGAGGGAGCCAAGAAGTATAGTTCAAAACAGGCTAGTTGGTTAGCCAAGATAGATCTTCGAGGGGCATATAACTTTGTGCGTATTAAACAGGGCGATGAATGGAAAACAGCATTTAATACGCCTGAGGGCCATTTTGAGTACCTGGTGATGCCATTCGGGCTTTCTAACGCTCCATCTGTGTTTCAGTCCTTTATGCATGACATCTTCCGAAAGTATCTGGATAGATTCATGATTGTATATTTGGATGATATTTTGGTCTTTTCAGATGATTGGGAGTCTCATGTGAAGCAGGTCAGAATGGTATTCCAGGTCCTTCGTGCTAATTCCTTGTTTGTGAAGGGGTCTAAATGTCTCTTCGGAGTTCAGAAGGTTTCCTTTTTGGGCTTCATTTTTTCCCCTTCTACTATCGAGATGGATCCTGTTCAGGCCATTTATGATTGGACTCAACCTACATCTGTGAAGAGTCTTCAGAAATTCCTGGGCTTTGCTAATTTTTACCGTCGCTTCATCGCTAATTTTTCTAGTGTGGATAAACCTTTGACTGATTTGACAAAGAAAGGTGCTGATGTGGTGAATTGGTCCTCTGCGGCCGTGGAGGCTTTTCAGGAGCTGAAACGTCGTTTTTCTTCAGCCCCTGTGTTGCGTCAGCCAGATGTTTCGCTCCCTTTTCAGGTTGAGGTTGATGCTTCTGAGATTGGAGCAGGGGCTGTTTTGTCTCAAAGAAGTACTGATGGCTCTGTGATGAAGCCATGTGCCTTCTATTCTAGAAAAATTTCGCCTGCTGAGCGTAATTATGATGTTGGCAATCGGGAGCTGCTGGCTATGAAGTGGGCATTCGAAGAGTGGCGACATTGGCTTGAGGGAGCCAAGCACCGTGTGGTGGTCTTGACGGATCACAAGAATTTGACTTATCTCGAGTCTGCCAAGTGGTTGAATCCTAGACAGGCTCGATGGTCACTGTTTTTCTCCCGTTTCGATTTTGTGGTTTCATACCTTCCAGGTTCTAAGAATGTGAAGGCTGATGCCCTTTCTAGGAGTTTTGTGCCTGATTCTCCGGGAGTCCCTGAGCCGGCTGGTATTCTCAAAGAGGGGGTAATTCTGTCTGCCATCTCCCCTGATTTGCGGCGGGTGCTGCAGGAGTTTCAGGCTGATAGACCTGACCGTTGTCCAGCGGAGAAACTGTTTGTCCCTGATAGATGGACTAGCAGAGTTATTTCTGAGGTTCATTGCTCGGTGTTGGCTGGTCATCCTGGGATTTTTATTACCAGGGATTTGGTGGCTAGGTCCTTTTGGTGGCCTTCCTTGTCACGGGATGTGCGTTCTTTTGTGCAGTCTTGTGGGACTTGTGCTCGGGCCAAGCCCTGCTGTTCTCGTGCCAGTGGGTTGCTTTTGCCCTTGCCGGTCCCGAAAAGGCCTTGGACGCATGTTTCCATGGATTTTATTTCAGATCTTCCTGTCTCTCAAAGGATGTCTGTCATCTGGGTGGTTTGTGATCGCTTTTCTAAGATGGTCCATTTGGTACCCTTGCCTAAATTACCTTCCTCCTCTGATTTGGTGCCATTATTCTTTCAGCATGTGGTTCGTTTGCATGGCATTCCGGAGAACATTGTGTCGGACAGAGGGTCCCAGTTTGTCTCTAGGTTTTGGCGGTCCTTTTGTGCTAAGATGGCCATTGATTTGTCTTTTTCTTCGGCTTTCCATCCTCAGACAAATGGTCAAACCGAACGAACAAACCAGACTTTGGAGGCCTATCTGAGATGCTTTGTTTCTGCTGATCAGGATGATTGGGTGACCTTTTTGCCATTGGCTGAGTTCGCCCTTAATAATCGGGCTAGTTCGGCTACTTTGGTTTCGCCTTTTTTTTGCAATTCTGGTTTTCATCCTCGTTTTTCTTCAGGGCAGGTTGAGCCTTCTGACTGTCCTGGTGTGGATTCTGTGGTGGACAGATTGCAGCAAATTTGGACTCACGTAGTGGACAATCTGACGTTGTCCCAGGAGAAGGCTCAACGTTTCGCTAACCGCCGTCGTTGTGTTGGTCCTCGACTTCATGTTGGGGATTTGGTTTGGTTATCTTCTCGTTATGTTCCTATGGAGGTTTCTTCTCCTAAGTTTAAGCCTCGTTTCATTGGTCCTTATAAGATTTCTGAAATTCTCAACCCTGTGTCATTTCGTTTTGTCCTTCCAGCTTCCTTTGCCATCCATAATGTGTTCCATAGGTCGTTGTTGCGGAGGTATGTGGCGCCTATGGTTCCCTCCGTTGATCCTCCTGCTCCGGTGTTGGTTGAGGGGGAGTTGGAGTATGTGGTGGAAAAAATTTTGGATTCTCGTATTTCGAGACGGAAGCTCCAGTACTTGGTTAAGTGGAAGGGCTATGGTCAGGAGGATAATTCCTGGGTTGTTGCCTCAGATGTCCATGCTGCCGATTTGGTTCGTGCCTTTCATTTGGCTCGTCCTGATCGGCCTGGGGGCCCTGGTGAGGGTTCGGTGACCCCTCCTCAAGGGGGGGGGGTACTGTTGTGAATTCCATTTCTCGGACTCCCTCTTGTGGTCATGAATGGTACTTTGGTTAGTTCTGCTCTTGGACTCCCTCTGGTGGCTTTGAGCAGAACTGCTGGTCTCTGAGGTTGCTTTCTCAGCTGCCCTCGTTTATTGTTATGCTTGCTTCCCTATTTAACTCTACTCAGATCGTTACTTCATGCCAGCTGTCAATGTTTCAGTATTGGTTCAGATCTCTCTTGGACTTCTCTGAGGACCTGTCTACTCCAGCAGAAGCTAAGTCCCTGCTAGTTCATTTGTTGTTACTGTTGCCTGAATATATTTCTTAGTACTGCTAAATTCTAGTCCAGCTTGCTATCATGATATTTCCTTGCTAGCTGGAAGCTCTGGGGGTGCAGTGTTGCACCTCCACACCGTGAGTCGGTGTGGGGGTCTTTTTGCATACTCTGCGTGTTTTTTTGTAGTTTTTTGTGCTGACCGCATAGTTTCCTTTTCTTTCCTCTGACTATTTAGTTAAGTCTGGCCTCCTTTGCTAAAACCTGTTTCATTCCTGTGTTTGTGACTTTCCTCTTAACTCACAGTCAATATATGTGGGGGGCTGCCTTTACCTTTGGGGAATTTCTCTGAGGCAAGGTTAGGCTTCTATTTCGATCTTTAGGGGTAGTTAGCTCTTAGGCTGTTAAGAGGCGTCTAGGGAGAGTTAGGTACGCTCCACGGCTATTTCTAGTGTGTGTGATAGGAGTAGGGTTTGCGGTCAGCAGAGTTCCCACTTTCCCAGAGCTTGTTCCGATTACTAGTTTACTCATCAGGTCATTCCGGGTGCTCCTAACCACCAGGTCCATAACAGGTGTTATAAAAAGTGGCAGCAGCATCTGTGTCATGAAGGGAAGCTATGTCTGTAAGAGGGAGAAGAGACTCAGTGAGTGAGTGTAGATTGAGGTGTTTGAGATTTCTGCCAGGGTGAGTGAGTTTGTGGACTGGGAGTTGCGCACTAGGAGAGGAGAGGGAAGAAAATGTCAGTAGGTTGTTGTCAGAGAGGGGGAGGGGTGAGTTAGTGAGATTAGTAAGGGAACAGACGCAGGTAAAGATAAGGTCTAGTGTGTGACCATCTTTGTGAGTAGCCGCAGAAGACCATTGAGTGAAGCCGAAGGAGGCAATGAGCAATAAAAGTTTAGAGGCGCTGAGGTGGAAGTGTCAATGGGGATATTGAAGTCACCCATGATGATGGTGGGGATGTCAGCAGAGAGGAAATGAAGTAGCCAGGTTGTGAAGTGGTTCGAGAAAGGTGGAGATGGCTAGTTCTGGGGGGTGGTAGATGACAGCCAGCTGGAGGTTGGAGGGGGAATAGATGCAGACGGAGTGCACCTCAAATGAGGGAAGAGTACCGGAGGGTGGTGGAGGGGATTGTTGTAAAGGAGCAGGTGTTGGACAGGAGCAAGCCAACTCCTCCACCACATTTGGTGCTGGGGCGAGGGGTGTGAGAGAGATGGAATCCGCCATAAGAAAGTTCAGCTGGAGAAGCTGAGTCAGAGGGGGTGAGCCAGATTTCAGTGATGCCGAGGAAGGAGAGTTTGTTGGTGATGAAGAGGTCATGGATAAATGGCAGTTTGTTGCAGATGGAGCGTGCGTTCCATAGTGCTGCAAGTAGGGGGACTGGGGAAGTGGGGGCTGGATGAATGGGTATGAGGTTATCATGTTTGGGAAAACGTGTAGAGCAGTGTTTCTCAACTCCAGTCCTCAAGACCCACCAACGGGTCAAGTTTTCAGGATATTCTTAGCATTGCACACGTGATAATTTCATCACCTGCTCAAGCATAAATTCCATCACCTGTGCAATAATAAGGAAATCCTGAAAACATGACCTGTTAGTGGGTCTTGAGGACTGGAGTTGAGAAACACTGGTGTAGAGGATCGTGGCAGGGGGTTAGAAATGAGTGTGGGGATGTGTTGAGGAGGGCCAGGATTTGAGGATACATCATCAGCGATGAGGAGTAGCAGAGAGAGCGTTAGAAGGTGGGAGCAGGATAGGGCATGATGTGGCCGCGTGTGTCTGGAGAAAGAGGATTGTATATGGAGGAACAGCTGTGAAGAGGAGGTGAGATGGTTGGGGAGGATGGACGGTGAAATTACTAGTTCTTTACTAGGTTGGGGGGGATTACAGGAGGTAGGGAAACATAAAGTAGTATAGGTATGAAAGAAAAAAGAAACCAAAACATGGTTAAGCAATTGGCAAAAACTCTGCACTATTCCACAGTGGTTAGCACTGTATCTTTGTAGCACAGGGATCCTGAGTTCAAATTGCACCAAGGACAACATCTGCAAGGCGTTTTTATGCTCTTCCCGTGTTTGTGTGGGTTTCTTCCAAATTTTCCAGTTTTCTCCCACACTCCAAAGACATACTGATAGGACAATTAGATTGTGAGCCCCAGTGGGGACAGCGATGATAATGTCTGTAAAGCGCTGTGGAAATTAATGGTGTTATATAAGTGAGTAAAAATGTATAAATAAATGATGATGTTGGAAAGCCCCTTTAATATAAAAAGCCAATAAATATACATCATCAATGTCACCTGAAGTGAGTTCACGTATATGTAAAGCACAATACCGCTAGATGAAAGTGGTAACCCCCAACGTGAGACAAAAAAAAGAAAATATTTCGGTTCAAGGATTGTATTATCAAGGCTTATACTTAAATTTGGGCATTATTTTTAGATTTTTTTCAGTTCCTGGTAAATGTTAATCAAATAAAACTTTGGTGCAAATGAACTTTTTTTTGCATTAAAAAAGTTACAGTCGTGACAGAAGTAAAATAGAAAATAATTTTGGGGAATTATAGAATTTTTATTTTGAAAGTTTTGTTTGTTTTGATGCTTCGTTTTGAAAATATGAGATACATCAACTTTGCGCCCCATTATTTAACCATTCCTGTTGTTGGTAAGTAATATGCCCGATGGAAAGTGCAGAAACAACCAGGCGCTCCAACCACAGCTGTAAAGTGATAGCAAATGACAATGTCAGTGTCACGACTCTGTTGTCGAGTGTCCCGGGTTTGAATGCTCCTTCCCTGTCCTTAATGCTAGGGGCGCCCTAGCTCACCCTCATCCCTGGATTACTTCTGATGGTGAAGATGTCAGGACCACGTACCTTGCCTTAGCTCCTGAATCCGCCCTCAGTCTGTACCCTCCCCCACCCAGGGAAGAGGGGAGTAGTAGGGTACCGTAATGAACCAACCAGACTAACGAGGTAATACAAAAAAGGATAACGAAAAATAGTGGGAGTAGAGGGTGGGGTTAAACCAAAGTAGGAGAAGAAAGGGAATTATCACACACTCAAAAACCTAGCAACAGTCACAGAGAAATCCACCAAATGAATTGTCCAATAATAACAAAGAACACCCTCCAGCCATGCAGCACAAGCTAACTCTGCCAATGAGTGCTAGCCAGGGCCTAGTTTATATAGGAGATGGGAGTGGCTAACAGTGAACAGCTGAGAGCCTTAATGCAGGAAAGCTTCCAGGAGCTCTAAACTGAGCAGATTAACCCCTGCCCTGATAAAAGAATCCTGCACCATTTAATATGATGGTGAAGTGCTTCTAATCAGTGCAGGAGCAGGAGAAATCAAGCGCTACGGTCTCCTGGCTCCTCTCTGTCAAGGTAAACCTGTGACACTCAGCTCTACTACATCAGCATGTGTCCTGTCCATGGCACTCACATAATTTTGGTCTATTTCTGCTCCTTGTGTTAGTTTTTGACATCTAGATGATAAAAATTGGGAAACTAAATAGATGTCTATTTATCGCTGAGCGTTGAGGATTCTCCATGTTCTGCCCCAGAGCGACAGAAAAACTGAGAGAGGACCCGGACCAAAGACTCTCCATTTGTTCAGCTGTACAAATAAACAGATCTTCTCATCCGTGGCATGTAATGTACAGACACAAGAAAGGGTTAATTGACTGAAATTCACGGGCACGATGACATCCCCTTCTTGACATATTGGTTTGTGCTGTCTTTTTTTTCTTTCCTTAATATTCACCTTATTATTTATTTTTCTTTTTTTGAAAAGTGATTCTCCTGTTTCCATGGTAATGTGAGGCCAACGAAGCCGGAACGACTGAGAATCCGCTCGTCGTAAGCTCCTACAGGTACGAGAGCCGTGTTATTTGTGACGCTGTCATCATGAGGAGACTGGAGACTGTCACTCGCGTCTCGGAGAAAGCA
This sequence comes from Ranitomeya variabilis, assembly GCF_051348905.1. Classification (NCBI taxonomy): domain Eukaryota; kingdom Metazoa; phylum Chordata; class Amphibia; order Anura; family Dendrobatidae; genus Ranitomeya; species Ranitomeya variabilis. The sequence goes on from NC_135233.1 coordinate 434,770,774, forward strand.
GAGGATAAAAATATGGGAAAACTTCTCCTCGGATACAGCGAGATATATATAATACAGACAATACAGACATGCACTTGGGAAAAATGTTTATTTTGGTGATAAGCGTGAAAATGGAGCGACAGATAATAGAAAAAGATTTGACATTAAGAAAGATGATAGATAATAGATAGATAATAGATAGATAAATAATAGATGATAATAGAAAGATAATATGTAGATAATAGATAAATAATAGATAGATAATAGATAGATAATATATATATATAATAGATAGATAATAGATAAATGGTAGATGATAATAGAAAGATAATAGATAATAGATAAATATATACTAGATAGATAATAAATGATAATAGATGATAGATAATAGATAGATAATAGAGAGATAGATGATAGATAGATAGATAGATAGATAATAGAAAATAGATTTGATTAGATAGATAAATAATAGATTAAATCTTTTGCAATTTTAATTCACCAGTAGTTTCAAATTTTTCCCCCAAATTTGTTTTGTAGCAAATAAATTAAATGTGAATTGCAAATTGCCCGAAAAAGTTGTGTGTAAGGCCGGGGTTAGACCTAACGTATCAAAATATGGTCCGTTTTTTACGGCCGAGATTCGCAGAAAAGTTCCTGAACAGTGATCCGTATTCAATACGAGGATGCAATTTTTTTCTCCAAAAATTATCCGTATGGCATCCATATGGCGAGAGTTTCTCGCCGGCTTGCAAAGAGGACATAGAATGTATCCATGGCCTCAAATATTCATGAAAACATATATACAGTATATATATATATATATATATATATATATATATATATATATATATATATATATATATATATATACCGGTATATATATATATTTAATACAGAGCTAGATAGCAGAAAAGCCGGTAATTCAATTGTCGGCTTTTGCTATCTCCTTATCAAACCCGACAGGATATGCGACATGGTTACATACAGTAAACCATTTCATATCTGTTATATTTTTACATATTCCTCACTCATAATGTAAGAAGTGTCTGTGTGCAAAATTTGGGAGCTCTAGGTGTTAAAATAAAGGGTTAAATCACGGAAAAAAATGGGCTCCCACGCAATTTTCTCCGCCAGAGTGGGAGAAAGAGGGCAGATATTAATAGCCTAGAGAGGGACCATGGTTATTGGCCCTCCCCCGGCTAAAAACATCTGCCCCCAGCCACCCCAGAAAAGGCACATCTGTAAGATGCACCTATTCTGGCACTTGGCCACTCTCTTCCCACTCCCGAGTAATGTGCGTGCATTTTTTTAACCCTTTATTAATATTGGATTAATAATGAATAGGTGTCTTATTGACACCTCTCCATTATTAACCAGGCTTAATGTCACCTTACATTCCCACCGCTACAGGGGAGTGGGAAGAGAGAGGCTAAGTGACGGAATAGGCGCATCTTACAGATGTGCCTTTTCTGGGGTGGCTGGGGGCAGATGTTTTTAGCCAGGGGGGCCAATAACCATGGTCCCTCTCTAGGCTATTAATATCTGCCCTCACTCACTGGCTTTCCCTCTCTGGCGGAGAAAATTGCGCGGGAGCCCACGCCCCACCCCAATTATTTCACACAGACACTTCTTACATTATTAGTGAGAAATATGTAAAAATATAATCGATATGAAATGGGTTACTGTATGTAAACCATGTCTCATATTCTGTCGGGTTTTATAAGGAGATAGCAAAAGCTGACAATTGAATTACCGGCTTTTAAGCTATCTAGTGCTGTATTAAATATAAATATACTGTATGTACAGTATACTTGAGTCTCACTGATATATATATATATATATATATATATATATATATATATATATATATATATATATATATATACAGTACAAACCAAAAGTTTGGACACACCTTCTCATTTAAAGATTTTTCGTTATTTTCATGACTATGAAAATTGTACATTCACACTGAAGGCATCAAAACTATGAATTAACACATGTGGAATTATATACTTAACAAAAATGTGTGAAACAACTGAAATTATGTCTTATATTCTAGGTTCTTCAACGTGGCCACCTTTTGCTTTGATGACTGCTTTGCACACTCTTGGCATTCTCTTGATGAGCTTCAAGAGGTAGTCACCGGGAATGGTCTTCCAACAATCTTGAAGGAGTTCCCAGAGATGCTTAGCACTTGTTGGCTTCACTCTGCGGTCCAGCTCACCCCAAACCATCTCGATTGGGTTCAGGTGTGGTGACTGTGGAGGCCAGGTCATCTGGCGTAGCACCCCATCACTCTCCTTCTTGGTCAAATAGCCCTTACACAGCCTGGAGGTGTGTTTGGGGTCATTGTCCTGTTGAAAAATAAATGATGGTCCAACTAAACGCAAACCGGATGGAATAGCATGCCGCTGCAAGATGATGTGGTAGCCATGCTGGTTCAGTATGCTGTTGTGAATTTGGATTCTGGGCTCCCCCGGTGGCTACTGGTGGAATTGAACTGGTGTCTTCATCTTCTCTGTTCACCTGTTCCCATCAAGATGTGGGAGTCGCTATATAACCTTGCTGCTCTGTTAGTTGCTTGCCGGTCAACAATGTTATCAGAAGCCTCTCTGTGCTTGTTCCTGCTCCTAGACAACTACTAGATAAGTTGGACTCTTGTCCATGTTTGTTTTTGCATTTTTGTTCCAGTTCACAGCTGTAGTTTCGTTACTGTGTCTGGAAAGCTCTTGTGAACAGGAATTGCCACTCTGGTGTTATGAGTTAATGCCAGAGTTTTAAAGTAATTTCTGGATGGTGTTTTTGATAGGGTTTTCAGCTGACCATGAAAGTGTCCTTTCTGTCTTCTGCTATGTAGTAAGTGGACCTCAAATTTGCTAAACCTATTTTCATACTACGTTTGTTATTTCATCTCAACTCACCGCCAATACATGTGGGGGGCCTCTGTCTCCTTTCGGGGTATTTCTCTAGAGGTGAGCTAGGACTAATATTTTCCTCTGCTAGCTTTATTTAGTCCTCCGGCTGGTGCTGGGCATCTAGAATCAACGTAGGCATGCTACCCGGCCACTGCTAGTTGTGCGTTAGGTTTAGTTCATGGTCAGCTCAGTTCCCATCTTCCAAGAGCTAGTTCCTATATATGCTTATGCTATGTTCTCATGCCATTGAGATCATGACAGTTTGACCGGCCCTCAAAGTGTTAATTGTTTGGGCTGAAGCAGGAGAAAAAGAAGTGTTGAAGGGAAATTTTTTTTTTTTTTTCCCCTCAGAGTTTTGCTGCCTAGCCCTTAATTGCTGTCTAGCTGCTTCTTACCTCCTCTTAACCCTTGAATGGCTCTGTGTCCACCTGTTTGTAATGGATCTTCAGAGTGTAACTGCAGGTTTGAATAATCTCGCCACGAAGGTACAAAATTTGCAAGATTTTGTTTGTCATGCACCTGTATCTGAGCCGAGAATTCCTTTGCCGGAATTTTTCTCGGGAAATAGATCCGGGTTTCAGAATTTTCGAAATAATTGCAAATTATTTTTGTCCCTGAAATCTCGCTCTGCCGGAGACCCTGCACAGCAGGTCAGGATTGTGATTTCCTTGCTCCGGGGCGACCCTCAAGACTGGGCTTTTTCATTGACACCAGGGGATCCTGCGTTGCTCAATGTGGATGCGTTTTTTCTGGCCTTGGGGTTGCTTTATGACGAACCTCATTTGGAGCTTCAGGCAGAAAAAACTTTGATGTCCCTATCTCAGGGGCAAGATGAAGCGGAAATTTACTGCCAAAGATTCCGTAAATGGTCTGTGCTTACTCAGTGGAATGAGTGCGCCCTGGTGGCGACTTTCAGAGAGGGTCTCTCTGATGCCATTAAGGATGTTATGGTGGGGTTCCCTGTGCCTGCGGGTCTGAATGAGTCCATGACAATGGCTATTCAGATCGATAGGCGTTTGCGGGAGCGCAAACCAGTGCACCATCTGGCGGTGTCCACTGAGAAGTCGCCAGAGAGTATGCAGTGTGATAGAATTCTGTCCCGAAGCGAGCGGCAGAATTTTAGACGGAAAAATGGGTTGTGTTTCTATTGTGGTGATTCTACTCATGTTATATCAGCATGCTCTAAGCGCACTAAAAAGCTTGGTAAATCTGTTTCCATTTGCACCTTACCGTCTAAATTTATTCTATCTGTGACCCTGATTTGCTCTTTGTCATCTATTACCACGGACGCCTATGTCGACTCTGGCGCCGCTTTGAGTCTTATGGATTGGTCCTTTGCCAAACGCTGTGGGTATGATTTAGAGCCTTTGGAGACTCCTATTCCTCTGAAGGGGATTGACTCCACCCCATTGGCTAATAATAAACCACAATACTGGACACAAGTAACTATGCGTATTAATCCGGATCACCAGGAGATTATTCGCTTTCTGGTGCTGTATAGTCTACATGATGATTTGGTGCTAGGATTGCCTTGGCTGCAATCTCACAACCCAGTCCTCGACTGGAGAGCTATGTCTGTGTTGAGCTGGGGATGTAAGGGGGCTCATGGGGATGTACCTGTGGTTTCCATTTCATCATCCATTCCCTCTGAAATTCCTGAGTTCCTGTCTGACTATCGTGACGTCTTTGAAGAATCCAAGCTTGGTTCGTTACCTCCGCACCGAGAGTGCGATTGTGCCATAGATTTAATCCCGGGTAGTAAATACCCAAAGGGTCGTTTATTTAATCTGTCTGTGCCTGAACACGCTGCTATGCGAGAATATATAAAGGAGTCCTTGGAAAAGGGACATATTCGTCCATCGTCATCTCCCTTAGGAGCCGGTTTTTTCTTTGTGTCAAAAAAAGACGGCTCTTTGAGACCATGTATTGATTATCGGCTTTTGAATAAAATCACTGTTAAATATCAATACCCATTGCCGTTGCTGACTGATTTGTTTGCTCGCATAAAGGGGGCCAAGTGGTTCTCTAAGATTGACCTTCGTGGGGCGTATAATTTGGTGCGAATCAGGCAGGGGGATGAGTGGAAAACCGCATTTAATACGCCCGAGGGCCACTTTGAGTATTTAGTGATGCCTTTTGGTCTTTCTAATGCTCCGTCAGTTTTCCAGTCCTTTATGCATGATATTTTTCGCGATTATTTGGATAAATTTATGATTGTGTATCTGGATGATATTCTGATTTTTTCGGATGACTGGGACTCTCATGTCCAGCAAGTCAGGAGGGTTTTTCAGGTTTTGCGGTCTAATTCTTTGTGTGTGAAGGGTTCTAAGTGTGTTTTTGGGGTACAGAGGATTTCCTTTTTGGGATATATTTTTTCCCCCTCTTCCATTGAAATGGATCCTGTCAAGGTTCAAGCTATTTGTGATTGGACGCAGCCCTCTTCTCTTAAGAGTCTTCAGAAATTTTTGGGCTTTGCTAACTTTTATCGTCGATTTATTGCTGGTTTTTCGGATATTGCTAAGCCATTGACCGATTTGACTAAGAAGGGTGCTGATGTTGCTGATTGGTCCCCTGATGCTGTGGAGGCCTTTCGGGAGCTTAAGCGCCGTTTTTCCTCTGCCCCTGTGTTGCGTCAGCCTGATGTTGCTCTACCTTTTCAGGTTGAGGTCGACGCTTCTGAGATCGGAGCTGGGGCAGTGTTGTCGCAGAAAAGTTCTGACTGCTCCGTGATGAGGCCTTGTGCCTTCTTTTCCCGTAAATTTTCGCCCGCTGAGCGGAATTATGATGTTGGGAATCGGGAGCTTTTGGCCATGAAGTGGGCTTTTGAGGAGTGGCGCCATTGGCTTGAGGGGGCCAGACATCAGGTGGTGGTATTGACTGACCACAAAAATTTGATTTATCTTGAGACCGCCAGGCGCCTGAATCCTAGACAGGCGCGCTGGTCATTATTTTTCTCTCGGTTTAATTTTGTGGTGTCATACCTACCGGGTTCTAAGAATGTTAAGGCGGATGCCCTTTCTAGGAGTTTTGAGCCTGACTCGCCTGGTAACTCTGAGCCCACAGGTATCCTTAAGGATGGAGTGGTATTGTCAGCCGTTTCTCCAGACCTGCGGCGGGCCTTGCAGGAGTTTCAGGCGGATAGACCTGATCGTTGCCCACCTGATAAACTGTTTGTTCCTGATGATTGGACCAGTAGAGTCATCTCTGAGGTTCATTCTTCTGCGTTGGCAGGTCATCCTGGCATTTTTGGTACCAGGGATTTGGTGGCAAGGTCCTTCTGGTGGCCTTCCCTGTCACGAGATGTGCGAGGCTTTGTGCAGTCTTGTGACGTTTGTGCTCGGGCCAAGCCTTGTTGTTCTCGGGCTAGTGGATTATTGTTGCCCTTGCCTATTCCTAAGAGGCCTTGGACGCACATCTCGATGGATTTTATTTCAGATCTGCCTGTTTCTCAGAAGATGTCTGTCATCTGGGTGGTGTGTGACCGTTTTTCTAAGATGGTCCATTTGGTTCCTCTGCCCAAGTTACCTTCTTCTTCCGAGTTGGTTCCTCTGTTTTTTCAAAATGTTGTTCGTTTGCATGGTATTCCTGAGAATATCGTTTCTGACAGAGGGACCCAATTCGTGTCTAGATTTTGGCGGGCATTCTGTGCTAGGATGGGCATAGATTTATCTTTTTCGTCCGCTTTCCATCCTCAGACGAATGGCCAGACCGAGCGGATTAATCAGACCCTGGAGACATATCTGAGGTGTTTTGTGTCTGCTGACCAGGATGATTGGATTGCTTTTTTGCCATTGGCGGAGTTCGCTCTCAATAATCGGGCCAGCTCTGCCACTTTGGTGTCCCCGTTTTTCTGTAATTCGGGGTTTCATCCTCGATTTTCCTCTGGTCAGGTGGAATCTTCGGATTGTCCTGGAGTGGATGCTGTGGTGGAGAGATTGCATCAGATCTGGGGGCAGGTGGTGGACAATTTGAGGTTGTCCCAGGAGAAGACTCAGCTTTTTGCCAACCGCCACCGTCGTGTTGGTCCTCGGCTTTCTGTTGGGGATTTGGTGTGGTTGTCTTCTCGTTTTGTCCCTATGAGGGTCTCTTCTCCTAAGTTTAAGCCTCGGTTTATCGGCCCGTATAAGATATTGGAGATTCTTAACCCTGTTTCCTTCCGTTTGGACCTCCCTGCATCCTTTTCTATTCATAACGTTTTTCATCGGTCATTATTGCGCAGGTATGAGGTACCGGTTGTGCCTTCCGTTGAGCCTCCTGCTCCGGTGTTGGTTGAGGGTGAGTTGGAGTACGTTGTGGAGAAAATCTTAGACTCTCGTGTTTCCAGACGGAGACTCCAGTATCTGGTCAAGTGGAAGGGATACGGCCAGGAGGATAATTCTTGGGTGAATGCATCTGATGTTCATGCCTCCGATCTGGTTCGTGCCTTTCATAGGGCCCATCCTGATCGCCCTGGTGGTTCTGGTGAGGGTTCGGTGCCCCCTCCTTGAGGGGGGGGTACTGTTGTGAATTTGGATTCTGGGCTCCCCCGGTGGCTACTGGTGGAATTGAACTGGTGTCTTCATCTTCTCTGTTCACCTGTTCCCATCAAGATGTGGGAGTCGCTATATAACCTTGCTGCTCTGTTAGTTGCTTGCCGGTCAACAATGTTATCAGAAGCCTCTCTGTGCTTGTTCCTGCTCCTAGACAACTACTAGATAAGTTGGACTCTTGTCCATGTTTGTTTTTGCATTTTTGTTCCAGTTCACAGCTGTAGTTTCGTTACTGTGTCTGGAAAGCTCTTGTGAACAGGAATTGCCACTCTGGTGTTATGAGTTAATGCCAGAGTTTTAAAGTAATTCCTGGATGGTGTTTTGATAGGGTTTTCAGCTGACCATGAAAGTGTCCTTTCTGTCTTCTGCTATGTAGTAAGTGGACCTCAAATTTGCTAAACCTATTTTCATACTACGTTTGTTATTTCATCTCAACTCACCGCCAATACATGTGGGGGGCCTCTGTCTCCTTTCGGGGTATTTCTCTAGAGGTGAGCTAGGACTAATATTTTCCTCTGCTAGCTTTATTTAGTCCTCCGGCTGGTGCTGGGCATCTAGAATCAACGTAGGCATGCTACCCGGCCACTGCTAGTTGTGCGTTAGGTTTAGTTCATGGTCAGCTCAGTTCCCATCTTCCAAGAGCTAGTTCCTATATATGCTTATGCTATGTTCTCATGCCATTGAGATCATGACAGTATGCCTTCAATTTTAAATAATTCAACAACAGTGTCACCAGCAAAGCACCCCCACACCATCACACCTCCTCCTCCATGCTTCACGGTGGGAACCAGGCATGTAGAGTCCATCCGTTCACCTTTTCTGTGTCGCACTGGAAGACACGGTGGTTGGAATCAAAGATCTTAAATTTGGACTCATCAGACCAAAGCACAGATTTCCACTGGTCTAATGTCCATTCCTTGTGTTCTTTAGCCCAAACAAGTCTCTCCTGCTTGTTGCCTGTCCTTAGCAGTGGTTTCCTAGCAGCTATTTTACCATGACGGCCTGCTGCACAAAGTCTCCTCTTAACAGTTGTTGTAGAGATGTGTCTGCTGCTAGAACTCTGTGTGGCATTGACCTGGTCTCTAATCTGAGCTGCTGTTAACCTGCGATTTCTGAGGCTGGTGACTCGGATAAACTTATCCTCAGAAGCAGAGGTGACTTTTCAGTGTGCATGTACAATTTTCATACAGAAAAATATTTAAATGAGAAGGTGTGTCCAAACTTTTGGTCTGTACTGTATATATATATATATATATATATATATATATATATATATATATATATATATATATATCTACCTATTCTATATGTAGACATTTATTTTCTCTATTCTATTCTAACCTGTCAGTGTGATTTTACTGTACACCGTGCTGAATTGCCGGCTTTTCTATAGAACACCGCTGCGTATTTCTCGCAAGTCACACTGATGGTCCGTGTGTAATCCGTATTTTTCTCTCCCCCACAGACTTTCATTGGCGGTTTTTTTGCGCAATACGCTGACAAACGCAGTATGCTACGATTTTCTCAGCCCGTAATATACGGCTGATGGAAGCTGCCCCATAGAGAAACATTGGTCCGTGTGCAATGCGTTGTTTTTGCGCCTCTCCCTCGTCCGTATTCCTCACTAGTGTGACGTCGGCCTAACACTTTCAGGTTCCTAGAACTATATTCAACTCTGCATTCAACTCTGCCATCTTAATGTCAAAGTAACTTCTCCATAGAAAGAGGTTTTAACCCTGTAGTAACCAACAGCCCATTTGATAAGAAATGCATAACATCAGTGTAGTTGACTAGCAAGCAAACCGTCTCTGATTTCAGATTTTCTTTTTGCTATTGTGCTGCGTTGATGCTGCTTTCTAGTGCAATAAGAATAAAGAAAAATAACGTGTAATGACAATTCAGATGCAGCAGAACAGATGCGAGCCCTACCACATCATTGATCCATCCCACCAAGTTTGGCACTGCTTGTTCTTGTACCTCTCCTATCTCTCCTTCTGATACATTCAATCTTTTTATTATTTCCAGACTACCACACTCATCTTCCTCAGTACTGCAGTTATACAACACATTACTGTCTCTATTTTTTGTCCATTGTTTAGGGCCTTCTCTTACGTTCTCTATTACTGAGCTGTCAGCTGAGACTATCCTAAATCACCCTGAAATTACTGCTGCATTCCTTGCCTGTGCTTTTATACAGGCTATGATAGCCCCTCCTGATTCGGTATGCTATACCATGTGATGTGATAACTACAAGGCATTATGTGGAAGGCTATGTGGTTGCACTTCAGATCATGTGAGCCTTCTGCGACTGATGCAATCTTCTGCAATGTGCAAAATGGTGGTAGACGTTTTCTGATGATTTGCATTAATTTCATTTGACAGAAATTCAATTTGCAGTGAGTCACCACGTCTACGTCCCACATGATGAAATAAAGGACTATTGTAAGCAAACAATGAGTGACGCTCCTCTCTCACTCAGCATGGATTATGAATTGCCCTGGAGGTTGAGCACCACCATAATTCCTTGTTATACAGAGTATGCTCACAGTAGGGCGAGATTTGCATAACGCATAGTTGTTTAGTGCCGGACTATGCTTTTTTAATAATTTAATTGATTTGAATATCTCTAATAGACAGATAGATAAAGAAATAAATGGATGGATAATACAGATGGATGAATAGGATGGATGATGGATAAGATTGATGGATGAAAGATGAACGGATAGTAATGATGGATGAATGAATGGATAAGTATCATGTCGGACGCTGCTCACACTAGGGCGTCCGACAGACAGCGGTAATTCCTCATTCGTCCACTATATGCTCAGTGGCGCCGGCTAGATTGATCCAGATTGTCCGGGGTTAATCTGGCTGTTACTCGGGTTGGAGGCTTAGTCACGCCCGTGGCCTTTAAATAGTTTTCTGGGCATTGGGCGTCGCCGATTATAGCTTGTGTCTCGTGCCTGGTGATCTCGGCCTGGAGTGGTGTTCTAGGAGAAGAAATATCGTATCTGGTGGTGTATTATCCTTCGTTATATTTCTCCTTCCTATATTTGTATTGTTTTGCCCTGTGCACATTATAGTGTTTTCCTGTGTGTCTGCGGCGTGGTGCGATTTTAGTTTTCCCTGTCTGTGCTTTCTGTAGGGGTTGGTGAGAGGTCTTATCACTGGGTGGCGGGTGGAGGTTTCAGCTTAGTACTGAAACAGGAGTCAGGGTCAGGCCTGGCGGCCCAGACATGCACACCTTCAGTGTAACCTCTGGGAGAGGGACAGACAGGGTTTCCCTAGTCTGAGGGATATTGCCGGGGCCCGGGTAATCAGCTGTTGTCTACCCAGTACCCCCGTGACAATAAGATGGATTGATTGATAAGATGGATAGGATGGATGATTGTAATGGATAAAATGGATGGATAGGATGAATGATGGATTGGTGGTGAATGGATATGATGGATAACATGTATGATGGATAGGATGGATGGATGATGAATGCATGGATAGGATAGATGGATGATGGATATGATGGATGGATAAGATGGATGATGAATGGGTGATGGATAAGATGGATGAGTGATGGATGAATGATGAATGGATAAGATGGATGGATGATGGATAAGATATATGGATAATGGATGGATAAGATGTATGGATGATGGATTGGTAAGATGGATGAATGGATAAATAAGATGGATTGGATGGATGATGGATAAGATGCATGGATGGTTGATACGATGGCTGGATGGACGATGGATGGGTAAGATGGATGATGAATGGATAAGATGGATAGATGATGAATGGATGGATAAGATGTATGGACGATGGATGGATAAGATGGAAGGATGAATGGATACGATGGATGAATGGACGGATAAGATGATGGATGATTAATGGATGGATAGGATAGATGGGTGATGATAGATGGATGATAACATGGATGAATGATGGAAAATATGGATGGATGGACGATGAATGGGTGATGGATAAGATGGATGGATGATCGATAGATGGAAGGTGGATGATGAATGGATACGATGGATGGATGATGGATAATATGGCTAGATGGGTAATGGATGGGCAAGATGGATGATGGATGGACAGGATATATGTATGGATGATGAATGGAACAATGGATGGATAAGATGTATGGATGATGAGTGGATATGATGTATGGATGATGGATGGATAAGATGGATGAATGGATGGATAAGATGGATAGGATGGATGATGGATAATATGGGTGGATGATGGATGATTGATAAAGATTGCTGGATGGACGATGGGTGGATGGATGGGTAAGATGGATGATGAATAGATTCGATGGATGGATGAATGGATAGGATAGATGGATGATGAATGGATAAAATGGATGGATAAGATGTATGGATGATGGATGGACAAGATGGAAGGATGAATAGATAAGATGGATGAATGGATGGATAAGATGATGGATGGATAAGATGGATGAATGGATGGATGATGGATGGATGAATGGATGGATAAGATGGATAAAGGATGAAAGGATAGATAGGATGGATGGATGGATGGATAATGGATGGATAAGATGGATGATTGATAGGATGGATGATGGATGGATGGATAAGATAAATGGATGGCAAATAGATAGAGCAACAAGCTTGGACAAGTGAAGGGTGCGGTAAATATGATAATTATGTTTTCTGACCCCTTCCCAGGACATATGAATCCAGAAATATTGCAATGGATTGGATCTGCATGAAACTATTATATAAAAAAAAGATTTACTAGAATCTGCGATTTTGGGAAATTCAAAACAAATTTGATTTTTTTTTAGGGTCCATTCACTTATCCTTAGTTTTTACTTTCCTCTGTTGCCTCCAGTTACCCACATGTCGCTGTCCTTTCTCCCGGATAAGGATGTGACAATTATCCATGGCAGCCATCACGCTAAGTGCACCTACAGGACAATGCCGGGCGAGATGACATCTCGAGAGAATCGGGTGCACCCCGCACGTTGCTCGGTATTAATAGATTATTTTCCCTTCCATTATTCTGAACACATTACGGATGGATCAATTCTCGCCTCACATATCTCGGGGTAGTATTACTTGTGTTTTCATTTCTCCAGCTTGCTCCTATTTCTGCCAGTGGCGTTTGTGCTCTTGTGACAGATTGTCACATTCTTAGACAAGGCTGAGTAATATTCTTCGAGCAGGTGCCTGTGCGCTTGGAGGGACAGACTCCGCTCCTTCCTTATGGGACATCAGGCAGGATAAACACTGAGGATGTGAATTTAATACCAATCCGACTGCTGGCAGCTCGGGAGTCCTGAGCGGTGGCTGATCCTGTCCCACATGGATATAAAAAAAAGTCTGTATATTCTCCACTCTTCACGTGACGGAAAGCTTCCCAGGCATCGCGGTATAAGCATCACTTATCCGGACAGCCAAACTCTTAGAAAATCTATAAAGCAGCTGAAAATATGAAGCCAATGTATAAAACACCTGCGACCATATTTATTCTTTGTAATTGGAATGTAACATTGCCTAAATAATACTGCCACACAGTGCCAAATCATACAACCCAACGGTACCAATCCTACATAATACAACCACACATTGACCATTAATAATATAACACAGTATTTTCTGTGTCTTCATATTGCTGCACTACAATACCAAATAACAGCACATTACAGTATCCCATGTGCTACTATACTACTGTACTATAGTCACGTAATACAGCAATACAGCACCAATTAATGATACAGCATTATACACCATTATAGTGCCAAATACAAGAACTTTACAACGCAAAATATAGAACTGCCAAACCGGGCTTACATAGTACAGCACAAACAATGGGACCATACAGAACTCCATATAATACTACTATACTGTATTGTAACAAATCTAAGCAACACAGCCATTTAGTGCCAAATAACAGTACAGCACTGTATTTCATTAACAATATCACACTCTTCCTCCATCATGTAGCCACACAAAACACCAGGATCATTCAGTATTTCATATACAACTGCCATACTGTGCCTCTATAGTACAGCTATAATGCTCCAATTAACAGGAGCTTACAGTGCCCAATATAATATCTATCTATCTATCTATCTATCTATCTATCTATCTATCTGTCTATCATCTCTCTATCTATCTATTATCTATCTATTATCTATCTATCTATTATCTATTATCTATCATCTATCTATCTATCTATCTATCTATCATCTATCTATTATCTATCTATATATCTATCTATCTATCATCTATCTATTATCTATTTATTATCTACTATCATCTATCTATCCATCTATCTATCTATTATCTATCTATTATCTATCTATTTATTATCTATCATCTATCTATCTATCTATCTATCTATCTATCTATCTATCTATCTATCAAGCTATTATCTATGTATCTATTGATGTTTTAATCTGGAGGAGGAATGATGACTAGTGTTGAGCATTCCGATACTGCAAATATCGGGTATCGGACGATATTCGCTGTATCGGAATTCCGATAACGAGTTCCGATATTTTTGCGATATCAGAAATCGGAATCGGAAGTTCCTATAGTGCAATTATGCACTATAATAGAGTGTGGGCGGTGCGTGGGCGTAGACTGCGTGTGTGTGTGCGGGCGGTGTCTGTGCTTGTGTGCTGGGGCTCTGTGCGTGTGTGCCGGAGCTCTGTGCGGGCTGCCGTGGCTCTGTGCGGGCTGCAGTGGCTCTGTGCGGGCTGCGGGGCTCTGTGCGGGCTGCCGTGGCTCTGTGCGGGCTGCCGTGGCTCTGTGCATGTGTGCTGGGGCTCTCTGCGTGTGTGCAGGCATCGTCCGATGGGACTACAAGTCCCATTGGACGAAGCCTGCTACACTGACAGTGATTGACACATTAGCCAATGATGGGACAGTAGTAGTCCTATCATCTGGGTAATGTGTTAAATGAAAAAAAAAATACTCCATACATACTCCATACATACATACTACATACATACTATATACATACTACATACATACACACTACATACATACAACATACTACATACATACTACATACATACTACATACATACTACATACCTACTATATACCTACTACATACATACTACATACATACATACTACATACATACTACATACATACATACATACTACATACATACTGCATACATACTACATAAAATCATACATACATACTGCATACATACTGCATACATACTACATACATACATACATACTACTGTACATACATACTGCATACATACTACATAAAAACATACATACTACATACATACATACATACTACATACATACTGCATACATACTGCATACATGCTACATACATACTACATACATACATACATAATACATACATACATGCTACATACATACTACATACATACTACATACAGTACATTCATACATTACATACATGACATACATATAGACATACAGTACATTAAACATAGATTACATATTACTCACCATTACTTGTTATTTTGATCCCCAAAGCCAGTGTCAACCTGTAAAAAATATGAAAAAAACAAACAACCAATATACTCCCTGTCCGCAGAAATCCACGAGTGTCCCACGATGATCTCCTGTGGAGAGCAGCAGCATCAGATAATGCGACCGCTCTCTAGGGGCTCCAGAAACACAATGATGGGAGGAAGGTATTCCTCCGCCGCTGTAAAAAAAAGTCCATAGTCTCACTTATGGCATTGCTGGGTGAGAAATTTTCCCAGGCAGCAATTGCCATAAAGTAAGACTTTGAACTATAGTAACCTCAGTGATGCACTGCAGGAGCCATTGTCTCCTGTCAGTGTGTCACTGAGGGTCCTATAGAACAGTGACATCACCCGATGTCACTGTTCTATAGGGGAGATCGTCGTGGGACCCTCGTTATTAATTGGACTACGGCAGACAGGTAGTATATGGTTTATTATTTTACGTTTTTTGCAGGCGCTGAAGTATGGTAAGTATGGTTAAATGAAGAATATTAAAATACTTTTTCCTAATGTGTGCGTGTTTTATTAACCCTTTCTTACTATTGGATTAATAATGGACAGGCGTCTTATTGACGCCTCTGCGTTATTAACCCGGCTTAATGTCACCTTACAATAGCAAGGTCACATTAACCCCTTATTACCCCATATCCCACCGCTACACGGGAGTGGGAAGAGAGGAGCTAAGTGCCAGAATTGGCGCATCTAACAGATGCGCCATTTCTGGGGCGGCTGCCGACTGGTATTTGTAGCCGGGGGGGCAATATCCATGGCCCCTCTCTAGGCTATGAATATCAGCCCGCAGCTGTCTGCGTAGCCTTTCTGGCTATAAAATATAGGGGGACCCCACGTCATTTTTTTGGGGGGCCCCCTATTTTAATAGCCAGTAAAGGCTGCGCAGACAGCTGCGGGCTGATATTCATAGCAGGCTACAAATATTGGCCCCCGGCCGTCGGCTTTCCCCCTCTGGCGCAGAAAATTGCACGGGAGCCCACGCCATTTTTTTCCGTATTTTTTTTTTTTAAATTCAACGCTCATAAAGGCCTCTTTCACACTTCGGGCTGACGTACCGACGCACGTTGTGAAATTTGTGCACGACATGGGCAGCGGATGCAGTTTTTCAACGCATCTGCTGCCCATTCTGAAGTGCGGGGAGGAGGGGGCGGAGTTTCTGCCACACATGCGCGGTAGAAAATGGCGGAAGCGATGGACATCTGTAAGATGCGCCAATTCCGGCACTTAGCCCCTCTCTTCCCACTCCTGTGTAGCGGTGGGATATGGGGTAATAAAGGGTTAATGTCACCTTGCTATTGTAAGGTGACATTAAGCCGGGTTAATAACGGAGAGAAGTCAATAAGACGCCTATCCGTTATTAATCCAATAGTAAGAAAGGGTTAATAAAACATGCACACATTAGGAAAAAAGTATTTTAATATTCTTCATTTCACCATACTTACCATACTTCAGCGGCTGCAAAAAACATAAAATAATAAACCATATACTACCTGTCCGCCGTAGTCCAATTAATAACGAGTGTCCCACGACGATCTCCCCTATAGAACAGTGACATCAGGTGATGTCACTGCTCTATAGGACCCTCAGTGACACACTGACAGGAGACAATGGCTCCTGCAGTGCATCAATGAGGTTACTAAAGTTCAAAGTCTTACTTTATGGCAATTGCTGCCTGGGAAAATTTCTCACCCAGCAATGCCATAAGTCAGACTAGGGACTTTTTTTTTACAGCGGCGGAGGAATACCTTCCTCCCATCATTGTGTTTCTGGAGCCCCTAGAGAGCAGTCGCATTATCTGATGCTGCTGCTCTCCACAGGAGATCGTCGTGGGACAATCGTGGATTTCTGCTGACAGGGAGTATATTGGTTGTTTGTTTTTTTCATATTTTTTACAGGTTGACACTGGCTTTGGGGATCAAAATGACAAGTAATGGGGAGTATGAACTCTATGTTTAATGTACTGTATGTCTATATGTATGTAATGTATGTAATGTATGAATGTACTGTATGTAGTATGTTTGTAGTATGTATGTAGTATGTATTTATGTATGTATGTATGTAGTATGTATGTATGTAGTATGTATGTATGTGGTATGTATGTATGTAGTATGTATGTAGTATGTATGCAGTATGTATGTAGTATGTATGTATGTAGTATGTATGCATGTAGTATGTATGTATGTAGTATGTATGTAGTATGTATGTAGTATGTATGTATGTATATAAAGGAACATCAGCCGTATATTGTATTAAGAAAAAATGGCGACTCAACCATGAATATTGCACAAATCGGAGAACCATGAGTCAAAGAATAGCCAGAAACAGTTTTAACAAAAGATACAAAAATTTATTAAAGGCACATCAATGCCATGAGTAGAATATTACCAATTACACCAAAGTAATAGAGTGACTAAATCCGTGGTTACAATAGTGAACTGAGAACACCAGTACGGAACAAAAAAATCCTTAACATGCAGTAAATATGCTGTCAACAGATGCACTTAAAGCTATCTGCCAAAAACTGGCAGCCCGGCTGAGTAATATAAATACATGCATAAATGCTACAATAGTAGCCAAGAGCCAAAGTGCACACAGTACAAATAAAGGAATCAGTTACCCATGTGGAGCGAAGTAGAGGTCCCGTCGGGATCCCAGTCACATACCCCAACGCGCGTTTTGCGTTTGAACGTTACCGCTTCCTCAGTTGACCGACGTGGACTTCCTGAAGACATCAGTCTGCAAAAAACGGTCACCATCGACCTATGATTTATTCATCATATGGCAAGGACCTGATGAGGCTTTACATGAGTTCATGCATCTACTTAATGAGAATACGTATAATATTAAACTGACGTATCAAATGAGTAAGGCCGAGGTGAACTTTCTTGACATTAAGATCGAGGTCGATGGTGACCGTTTTTTGCAGACTGATGTCTTCAGGAAGTCCACGTAGGTCAACTTACTCTTGCATGCTGAATCAGGCCATCCCTATAGCACAATCAAAGCCATCCCGGTTGGTCAGCATCTTAGGATGAAGCGGATCTGCTCCTCCACCACCAAATTTGAAGCCCAGGCAGCTGATTTGAAAGTCAGATTTCAAACTAGGGGGTACAGCAACAGAAGCATCAACAAGGGGTACTTAAGAGCTAAATATGTACCGCGTGATGAATTGCTGTGCTCTGGTAAAAAGAGCTTGAAAGCCATTGAACAGCAAAATGTGGTAAGATTTATCTCTACTTACAATGGTGAATGGTCTACTATGAGAGACTGTCTCCAAAAACATTGGAGCATTCTCCATAGTGACCCATTGCTTTCTAAATGTCTGACAAAATGTCCCTCAATGACCGCAAGACGTAGTAAAAATCTCAAGGATCTGCTGGTGTCAAGTCACTATGTCCCTAAGTTAAATACGTACAATTTTGGATCTGGTGGGCCACCTCATGGCTGTTTTCCATGTGGCGACTGTGTCTCTTGTCAAAACGTCTGTCGCATTGCTACTTTTGAGTCAGCAGATGGTAAAAATTTTTTTCCATCAATCATCATATAACCTGCAATACCACTCAGGTTGTATATTATGCTGTATGCAGCTGCCCTAAGATCTATATTGGTCTAACGTCTCGTCGTTTGGGCACCCGTACTCGGGAGCATGTGCGTGATATATTGGCTGCTGTAAATGAGACAGACGTGACACAACTGAAAACAATACCACGTCATTTTCGACAGTTTCATGGGTGTAACCCAAAATCCTTTATGGTACGTGGAATTGATCTTGTCCAGTGTGGCATTAGAGGTGGTAATATCAAGCGCATTCTGGCACAAAGAGAATGTCGCTAGATTGCCACACTGGGCACAATGACGCCCGTAGGTCTTAATGAAGCGCATGGATTCTCCTCTTATCTTTGATAGTCCTGTAATCCCCACCATGTCCTATCAGTTTTTAATTTTGTGTCTTTGTCTCATGATTCTAGTGTGTATATTTTCCTGACTGTGTCCATGTGACATCTGTTTTTGTGGACATCAATATGAAGATGAAGTGGAACTGAATATTCATAATCTTACCCTTGAACTAAGGACTATAAAGATCTGAAAACGGACAATAGAACTGGGACGAATTTTGAATACATAAAGTTATCAACAATAGTTACCGTAACAATAACTAATACAAAATTTGCTATATATAGCTTCATTTCTCATTGTTCTAAATCTGCTTGTTGGATATTGTGTCACTATGTGTGTCCTCATTAGCGGGCTTTCTTATGTACACTGTTGGGATATTTTATTATCGTGTTTGTTATTATTACCATTTACTGTTGTTCTCACTATTTTTGCAATGTACACACTTCTTGTTATTATATATTCCCCTGTTCGGTTCTCCTCTGGTCTGTAGATCTCGGTCATGGGGTGGGGTTTAGGGCTGAGATCTATTGTGGGATCATGGGGGTAGGACATCGGGGATCTAGTCACTATATTATCCTTTACGCATGCGCTTTATTTGGCGCTATATAAAGGATCATAATATTGTTTATATATTATATATCTGTTTTTCTAATTCACTGTCGCACTTTCCAGCACTGTCACTTTATATTTACATGCCGGCATGCGGTGCTTACTGCGTTCTCGGCCTTCCCTCTGACAGCGGTCCCGTGTCATGTGTTGTGGGCGTGGGGCCTGCCCGCTCACATGACCGGTGTCGGCTTGATGGGGGTGAGGTCTGGGACGCACGCAGTGGGCTCTGTATGCGGCTCACGCATGCGTAATCTTTATTTTCACTTGGTCACATGATCGGATGTGACCGCTGTTTATATGGGACTGAGATCTTAATTAAGCCACGCCCCCTGAGGAAGGGGTAACGTTCAAACGCGAAATGCGCGTTGGGGTATGTGACTGGGATCCGTACGGGACCTCTACTTCACTCCACATGGGTAACTGATTCCTTTATTTGTACTGTGTGCACTTTGGCTCTTGGCTACTATTGTAGCATTTATGCATGTATTTATATTACTCAGCCGGGCTGCCAGTTTTTGGCAGATAGCTTTAAGTGCATCTGTTGACAGCATATTTACTGCATGTTAAGGATTTTTATTGTCCCGTACTGGTGTTCTCAGTTCACTATTGTAACCACGGATTTAGTCACTCTATTACTTTGGTGTAATTGGTAATATTCTACTCATGGCATTGATGTGCCTTTAATAAATTTTTGTATCTTTTGTTAAAACTGTTTCTCGCTATTCTTTGACTCATGGTTCTCCGATTTGTGCAATGTATGTATGTATGTAGTATGTATGTATGTGGTATGTTGTATATATGTATGCAGTGTGTATGTATGTAGTATGTATGTAGTATGTATATAGTATGTATGTATGTATGTATGTAGTATGTATGTATGTAGTATGTATGTAGTATGCATGGAGTATGCATGGAGTATGTATGGAGTATGTATGTAGTATGTATGGAGTATATATGGAGTATGTATGGAGTATATATGGAGTATTTATTTTTTTCATTCAACACATTAGCCGGATGATGGGACTACTACTGTCCCATCATTGGCTAATGTGTCAATCACTGTCAGTGTAGCAGGCACTGTCCGATGGGACTTGTAGTCCCATCGGACGATGCCTGCACACACGCACAGACCCCCAGCACGCCGCACAGACCCCAGGCACGCCGCACAGACCCCCCACGCCGCACAGAGACCCCCCACGCCGCACAGACCTCCGGCACGTCGCACAGAGACCCTGCACGCCGCACAGAGACACCGCACAGAGACCCTCCACGCCGCACAGAGACCCCCCACGCCGCACAGATACCCCCCACGCCTCATAGAACCCGGGCAGCCCACATACAGCCCCGGCAAACCGCATTGAGCCCCAGCACGCTGCATAGAGCCCAGGACGCCGCATACAGCCCCTGCAGGCACGTACAGATCCCTGGCAGGCCCGCACAGACCCCGCCCACACACAGACACTCACAGTGTCCGCCCACGCAGCGGCCACACTCTTCCCCCCTCCGGAACAGCATATAGAAGGACAGAAAGGGCTTATTTACGTTCTGATATTTGTGTCCCATTGACTTGCATTGGTATCGGGTATCGGTATCTGCGATATCCGATATTTTTTGGATAGCGGACGATCCAATCCGATACCGGTACTTTTGAATATCGGAAGGTATCGCTCAACACTAATGATGACAGGTTCTGGGAGCTGCCAGAATAACCAAAAGATTAGCAGGGTGCTTTGACAATCGCAGAGAATGCCGCTCCAGCTGGTGAAAACAGCCACATAGAAGAAAAAGGAGAAGGATCATCTCGGCACTCGAATTCTCATTAAAATTGTAACAATTATTAATTCCAACTAAAAAAGTCCTGGAGTGCTAGAAACCACCTAGTCACCTGGGTATTCTTCCCCTTCTTTTCCCTCATCCATCTCGGGTGCATGATCTGATACTAGCCTGAACTTCTTGCCTAACAGGTAGTGCCTCAGTGTGTCGATTGCCCACTTGATGGCCAAGCACTCTTTCTCTATGATGGCATAGTTCTTCCCACTGGAGTAAAATTTTCTACTTGGGTATAAGACTGGAAGTTCATCCCCATCTATTTCCTGTAAAAACAGAGCTCCCAAGCTGACCTTGGAGGCATCTGTCTGGAGCACGAACTCATTGGTGAAGTCAGGTGCGACCCAGACCGGCTGTTTGCATAGGGCGAGCTTCAACTCCTGGAATGCCATCTCAGCTTCTGAGAACCATTTGGCCATCGACATCTTTGTACCCTTGAGAGGATCCGTCAGGGGGGTGGCTATCAAGGCAAAATTTGGGATAAATTGCTGATAGTATCCCACAATTCCCAGGAACACCGTAACCTGCTTTTTGGAGACAGACTGAAGCCACTTTTGAATTGCCTCCATATTTCCCATTTGTGGCTTTATCTCTCCCCTTCCAACGATGTATCCCAAATATTTTGCCTCTTCTTTCCCAATGGCACACTTCTTTGGGTTTATGGCAAACCCTGCCTACCTCAGTGCATCCAGTACCACCTGGACCTTCTGCAAGTGACTTCCCCAATTTGGGCTGAAGATCACAATGTCACCAAAATAGGCGGCAGCATACTTTTTGTGGGGTTCGCCAGTCAAATAGGGGGCCAGCACCTCCACCCACTGCTCAGGGGACAACTTCTCTCGCTATTCAATCAGCTCAAACACAGTCAAAAATGCCTGTACATCATCACCTGGCATCATTTTCTGCATTGCTCGTCTTACCGCCTTCCAGACGTATGTGTTATCACTAGTGTTGAGCGATACCGTCCGATACTTGAAAGTATCGGTATCGGAAAGTATCGGCCGATACCGGCAAAGTATCGGATCCAATCCGATACCGATACCCGATACCAATACAAGTCAATGGGACTCAAGTATCGGACGGTATTCCTGATGGTTCCCAGGGTCTGAAGGAGAGGAAACTCTCCTTCAGGCCCTGGGATCCATATAAATGTGTAAAAGAAAGAATTAAAATAAAAAATATCGCTATACTCACCCTCCGACGCAGCCTGGACCTCAGCGAGGGAACCGGCAGCGTTGTTTGTTTAAAATTCGCGCTTTTACTTGGTTACGTGAAGTCCCGGCTTGTGATTGGTCAGGGCGGCCATGTTGCCGGGACGCGGACCAATCACAGCAAGCCGTGACGAAATTACGTCACGGCTTGCTGTGATTGGTCCGCGTCCCGGCAACATGGCCGCCATTAACCAATCACAAGCCGGGACGTCACGGGAGGCTGGACACGCGCCCATTTTAAAAAGCGCGCGTGTCCAGCCTCCAGTGACGTCCCGGCTTATGATTGGTCACGGCGCCATGTTGCCGGGACGCGGACCAATCACAGCAAGCCGTGACGAAATTACGTCACGGCTTGCTGTGATTGGTCCGCGTCCCGGCAACATGGCCGCCATTAACCAATCACAAGCCGTGACGTCACGGGAGGCTGGACACGCGCGCTTTTTAAAATGGGCGCATGTCCAGCCTCCCGTGACGTCCCGGCTTGTGATTGGTTGCGCCGCGATCAACCAATCACAAGCCGGGAGGCTGGACACGCGCCCATTTTAAAATGCGCGCGTGTCCAGCCTCCCGTGACGTCACGGCTTGTGATTGGTTGCGTCTCCCATGTGACTGCGACGCAACCAATCACAAAGCCGGGACGTAATTTTAAAATCCTTAAGGACCTGAAATTACGTCACGGCTTGCTGTGATTGGTTGCGTCTCCCATGTGACTGCGACGCAACCAATCACAACGCCGGAACGTAATTTTAAAATCCTGAAGGACCTGAAATTACGTCACGGCTTGCTGTGATTGGTTGCGTCCCGGTCACATGGGCGGCACGCAACCAATCACAAGCCGGGACTCACGTAAAGGAAAGAAAAGCGCGAATTTTAAACAAAGAACGCTGCCGCTTCCCTCGGTAAGGTGCAGGCTGCATCGGAGAGGTGAGTATAGCAATATTTTTTATTTTAATTCTCTCTTTTACACATTTTTACATTAATGTTGTTTCGATACCGATACCCGATATCACAAAAATATCGGATCTCGGTATCGGAATTCCGATACAGCAAGTATCGGCCGATACCCGATACTTGCAGTATCGGAATGCTCAACACTAGTTATCACCTGCACCTGGACTTATGGAGTGGGCTTCCGGTCTCCCACGAACCACCTCGACAAGCAACTCAATCTGCTGCTCAATCTGCTGCATGTATGTATGTTGTGGTTGGAACTGGTCCTGCTTCTGTTTCTTTTGCTGTAGGAGTTGCTGCTGTTGCTGTTGCATCTGCTGGATAAGCAACTTACTCATCTTCTGATGTGTCAGCTGTTGCTGCTGCTGAGCATTCACCAAATACTTAATCAGGTCCTCCATCTTATCTGTCATCTCCTGACTTATGGCCACCTTTACCCAGGACATTCGATTTGTCCACCGCTGCTACTCGTGTTGCCAGAACATTGCCCGCATTCAAAATACCACTTGTGGTATTTCAGTTCACTCAGCGTTACATGGAGGTGGAAAACAGGAACACTGTCTCTTTAAATCTTCTGTTGGATTATTAGACAGACGGCATAAATCAACATGAAGAGAGAAATAAATCCAGGCCTTTGGAGCAAAACAGGAAAATAAAACGCTGCAACACAGCAACATATACTACAATTGCGGTGAGAGGCCCGCTCTGGAGCAACACAGGTTCAGTCTTTCCTCTCACACAAACCACTGGAGAATTCTATCTCCAGCTTTGCTGAAAAAAGACTGGCTCTGGAGTCCAGCTATTTAAGCCCCAGGCCATGTGACTCCTCCCCATGTGACTGAACACGACTATGAAATCACACAGGTCCTGTCAGCACACGGTGGTGCCGACTCTGCAGGTGGAGATAAGGTGGACACCCTCCCACCCACTCTATGGATGTCCTCATAAAAACCAGCCCATTTATGCAACTTAGATTAATCCTCGCAGAATCTGGTGTGCTGGAGGAAAATATTCTGGTTTCTCCTCTGGTTTGGAATACTCTGGTTTCACATCCCTGACACCTTTAAGCCATTAGCCATCTATCTATTATCTATTTATCTATGTTATCTATCTATCTATCTATCTATCTATCTATCTACTATCTATCAACTATTATCTATTTTATCTATCTATTATCTATCTATCAACTATTTATTATCTATTATCTATCTATTATCTATCATCAATTTATCTATCTTATATAGATTTATTTATATTTATCTAATTTATATTTATCTAATAATCTATTTATCTATTATCTATCTATGTAGCTATCTTTATCGATTGATCTATCTATCGTACACATTTTTTACTGAAGAAAAGTAAAATAGTCAGAAATAGTCCAGACACCAATGGTTTAATAGTTCTGCGAAACTAATGTAAAAGGGATGAAAAAGTAAATTGTAAGCCTCGATCCATTCAGTTTTCATCCGGTTTTAATATAACTGTTCATACACTAACTTTTTTCTGTGCCCTCAGTAGAGAATCTCAGCAATCCTTAATTATTCCAAAAGCTGCATGTCTAATTTAGTCAATGACTTCATGATCATGTCCCTTCTTAAGGAACCTTTGTCAATAACCTCTCCCGTCCTGATTCTCGTCTCCTCCAGCGCACTTCGCAGTTTGGATTGTCTTTTTTTTGTCCTTCCGAATTGAAAAGAGAATCCAAAACATTTCTGAAGATTTTTAGGGCCGGAACAAATTGCCAGTTATTTTTATTCTAAGGGTTTCCATGGTTTGAGTGACTCACGAATATTGATGCATTCAGCGCAGAAGATCCTTATTGTTTTCCCACAGCAGAAAAATGCGTTGATACAATACAATCTCCCAAATATAAGACATTTTAAAGGACATGATCGCACGAGTTCAACAGAATTTTTTATTCTTCCTTTATATAGAATGATTCTCTAATTGCATCTTCACACTATTGTTTCAATGGCTCAACAAGAATGAGTTGGAACATAAGTGTTCCGTAACAATGAAAAAGAATAATAAAAACAAAAGCAAATGCCATCTATAAATGTCGCAGATTCTGTAGATTTTTCCTTTTTAATTTCATTAATATCAACAACAAAAAACCTTCTATTGTAAATGTGAGAATACATTTATAAAAAATATATAAACCAAAAACAAGATAAAGGAAGCAAATACCATAAAATAAAAAGTTTATTGAACCATGCTTCCACCCAGGGATGGGATTGGAGCCCAGAGCTAGTAGATAAACTGCACAGTATGCTGTCTTAAATAGGGTCAATAATCATCATGTTAAATAGAGTGCTCAACTAGAGTCCCATACCTAGCTACTTTGTATAATAAAGTGCAATAGTTGGTGCCACATGGTCAGATATACAGTTGTAATACAACAAAAAAGTCTATAAACCATAGGTGAATCACCAATATATGTGTATATATGTTGTAGCTGCAAGTGTATGAATAAATCGATCACCTTAAAAAATGATATAGGTTATAGCAGCAAGGTAGTAGATAAAAAGACAATAGTGCAGAAGGTGCAGAAAAGGCAGATTAACATGGCATACAACCTTGAGGTGGCAGAGGAACCCCGAAGCGCGTTTCGCATTTAGCTTCTTCTTAGAGGAGTATGATGGTGTGATATGCTATGTGGGTATCATTTTTGTGTATATTTCTATTTTACTTGTTTTCATGGTGTTCTCTTGTAGGATGAGTTGATTGCTAATTGATTAATGGCTGTTGCTGCCATCTGATATCAGCCCCCACAGTATTGTTTGCTAATATGCTAATGACATGTTGACCTAGCTTGTTGAAACAATGAGCCCCTGTGACCTTCCCCCTCTTGACCTGTGAATGAGGAGAGGGACTTGTAAATATCAGGGAGGGGGGACACAGATCAGTCCTGTGTGGAATGATGATGTGTACACAGCTCACATCTCAGAGAGAAAGAAGAGCATA
Organism: Ranitomeya variabilis; assembly: GCF_051348905.1. Lineage (NCBI taxonomy): Eukaryota > Metazoa > Chordata > Amphibia > Anura > Dendrobatidae > Ranitomeya > Ranitomeya variabilis. The sequence continues at coordinate 434,797,164 of NC_135233.1, forward strand.
TGGACTATGCTATCCTCTGTCTGCTCGATTGTTAGACTTTTATCCTGTTACTGAATTGCATTCGTGTTCTGGACTATTTTATCCTTTGTGTGGTGGATCGTATATGGACCTTTTGTATTTTTGCCTAAATAAAGGGTATGTAATTGTTTACTATACTCTAGCTCTGTTGATTTCGTGGTACCGGAGAAGGACCCCGTGACAGGAGTTTAAGATAGCCTGTACTCAGCTGAAACATTTGTGTTATTATTTTCAGTGTACTCCCTTAAAAGAGGCTTTTTTGCATTTTTTTTGTCCCTACTCAATTTTTTAACCTTCTTAGGCTACGTTCACATTTGCGGCCAGCGCCGCAGCGTCGGGCGCCGCAGCGGCGCCGCATGCGTCATGAGCCCCTATATTTAACATGGGGGCGCATGGACATGCGGCGCACTTGCGTTTTGCGCCGCATGCGTCGCTGCGGCGCCCGCGTCGGGGCGCAGAGGACGCAGCAAGTTGCATTTTTGCTGCGTCCAAATTCAATGAAAAAAACGACGCATGCGGCGCAAAACGCAGCGTTGTGCATGCGTTTTGCTGCGTTTTTGTTTGCGTTGTGCGCTGCGGCGCCGACGCTGCGGCGCACAACGCAAATGTGAACGTAGCCTAAATATGTTTCAATATACTTTGTTATTTTAAGGTATTTGCTTCCTTTATCTTGTTTTTGGTTTATAGGTTCCTTGTCAAGTTTGGTCCATTTTGCAACAGCTGATATATATATACTAGATGGCAGCCCGATTCTAAAGAATCGGGAGTCTAGAATCCATATATACTTTATTTATTCAAATGTAAGAATAATACAGTTAATAAATAATAGTAAGAAAGAACAAAAAATGGCTGCACTCACCAGCTCTTGACAATTCTTGACAGTACGGCACATTTCTGATTGGTCGCTCGCGGCAGGCGGCAACCAATCAGAAAAGTGCCGCGCACCACGAAGGCATATATCTTTGTCCACCCTGAGCGGGTGTAGGACGCTGGTGACGTCACTTATCTCCGGACATTATCTCCGGACAAAGCCACGGAAGTTGGCACAAATTGCCGGAAGTAGTATTCTAGGCAATTATATATTAGATTTTAATGTTATCAGTGTTTACCTTTGAACGTTTATATTGTATTGTCCTGTCACCAGCCATGTGTACAATTATCGGCCGAAAGCCTCTCTGGAACCAATAATCAGCCCATGTAAAGGTATCTTTATAAGTTAAAGATTCAGAATACTATGACTTTTATCATATCCTGAACAGTCAAGTTTTTTATGAACCGTTAAGGTTTTCTGGTTGAAGTAAAAAAAAACTCTGAGTGTTTACAGTTTGAAACCATAAAATGTTGAAAAATTATGTCATTCTTGAGTATATCACTCAATGGTGCTCATAAACGTGTCAAATTTGATTACGTGATAAACGTGATATTTGATTAATATACGTTACTTTAATCTTTAATATACTTAAGAACAGGGCCCCAGACATCACACAGGGGGTCTGAAACACCGCACAGTGGTCCAAAATATCGCTGTGCTCTGCCTGGGGCCCCATGTTCTGCCTGGGGCCCCTGTGCTCTGCCTGGGGCCACTGTTCTCTGCCTGGGGCCCCATATGCTGCCTGGGGCCCCTGTGCTCTGCCTGGGGCCCCATATGCTGCCTGGGGCCCCTGTGCTCTGCCTGGGTGTAGGACACTGGTGACGTCACTTATCTCCGGACATTAGCTCCGGACATTAGCTCCAGACATTATCTCCGGACATTATCTCCGGACATTAGCTCCGGACAAAGCCACGGAAGTTGGCACAAATTGCAGGAAGTAGTATTCTAGGCAATTATATATTAGATGGGCATTTCCTGAAGGAAATACATGGTGCTTGAACAGCGCTACCAGCTTTACAGCAGTACTTTTCACACACGGGACTGGGGGGCGTGCTTACTTTTGCACCCGGGGCCGGGGGCGCGCTTACTTTTGCACCCGGGGGCGCACTTACTTTTGCACCCGGAGGCGCACTTACTTTTGCACCCGGGGGCGCACTTACTTTTGCACCCGGGGGCGCACTTACTTTTGCACCCGGGGGCGCACTTACTTTTGCACCCGGGGGCGCACTTACTTTTGCACCCGGGGGCGCACTTACTTTTGCACCCGGGGGCGCACTTACTTTTGCACCTGGGGGCGCACTTACTTTTGGGGCCGCACTTACTTTTGGTGGGCGGGGCTCCTCGGCCTCCGATTTGGTTGGTGGGGCCCCTCGTCCTCCGATTTGGTGGGTGAGGACCCTCGGCCTCCGATTTGGTGGGCGGGGACCGGCCTCCGATTTGGTGGGCGGGGACCCTCGGCCTCCGATTTGGTGGGCGGGGACCCTCGACCTCCGATTTGGTGGGCGGGGACCCTCGGCCTCCGATTTGGTGGGCGGGGACCCTCGGCCTCCGATTTGGTGGGCGGGGACCCTCGGCCTCCGATTTGGTGGGCGGGGACCCTCGGCCTCCGATTTGGTGGGCGGGGACCCTCGACCTCCGATTTGGTGGGCGGGGACCCTCGGCCTCCGATTTGGTGGGCGGGGACCCTCGGCCTCCGATTTGGTGGGCGGGGACCCTCGGCCTCCGATTTGGTGGGCGGGGCCCCTCGGCCTCCGATGTGGTGGGCGGGGCCCCTCGGCCTCCGCTTTGGAGGGCGGGGCCGCTCGGCCTTCGATTTGGTGGGCGGGGCCGCTCGGCCTTCGATTTGGTGGGCGGGGCCCCCGGCCTCCGATTTGGTGGGGGGGACCCCTGGCCTCCGATTTGGTGGGCGGGGCCCCTCGGCCTCGGATTTGGTGGGCGGGGCCCATCGGCCTCCGATGTGGTGGGCGGGGCCCCTCGGCCTCCGATTTGGTGGGCGGGGACCCCTGGCATCCGATTTGGTGGGCGGGGCCCCTCGGCCTCCGATTTGGTGGGCGGGGACCCTCGGCCTCCGATTTGGTGGGCGGGGACCGGCCTCCGATTTGGTGGGCGGGGACCCTCGGCCTCCGATTTGGTGGGCGGGGACCCTCGACCTCCGATTTGGTGGGCGGGGACCCTCGGCCTCCGATTTGGTGGGCGGGGACCCTCGGCCTCCGATTTGGTGGGCGGGGACCCTCGGCCTCCGATTTGGTGGGCGGGGACCCTCGGCCTCCGATTTGGTGGGCGGGGACCCTCGACCTCCGATTTGGTGGGCGGGGACCCTCGGCCTCCGATTTGGTGGGCGGGGACCCTCGGCCTCCGATTTGGTGGGCGGGGACCCTCGGCCTCCGATTTGGTGGGCGGGGCCCCTCGGCCTCCGCTTTGGAGGGCGGGGCCGCTCGGCCTTCGATTTAGTGGGCGGGGCCGCTCGGCCTTCGATTTGGTGGGCGGGGCCCCCCGGCCTCCGATTTGGTGGGGGGACCCCTGGCCTCCGATTTGGTGGGCGGGGCCCCTCGGCCTCGGATTTGGTGGGCGGGGCCCATCGGCCTCCGATGTGGTGGGCGGGGCCCCTCGGCCTCCGATTTGGTGGGCGGGGACCCCTGGCATCCGATTTGGTGGGCGGGGCCCCTCGGCCTCCGATTTGGTGGGCGGGGACCCTCGGCCTCCGATTTGGTGGGCGGGGACCCTCGGCCTCCAATTTGGTGGGCGGGGCCCCTCGGCCTCTGATTTGGTGGGCGGGGCCCCTCGGCCTCTGATTTGGTGGGCGGGGACCCTCGGCCTCCGATTTGGTGGGCGGGGACCCTCGGCCTCCGATTTGGTGGGCGGGGACCCTCGGCCTCCGATTTGGTGGGCGGGGACCCTCGGCCTCCGATTTGGTGGGCGGGGCCCCTCGGCCTCCGATTTGGTGGGCGGGGCCCCTCGGCCTCCGCTTTGGTGGGCGGGGCCGCTCGGCCTTCGATTTGGTGGGCGGGGCCCCTCGGCCTCCGCTTTGGTGGGCGGGGCCGGGCCCCTCGGCCTCCGCTTTGGTGGGCGGGGCCGCTCGGCCTTCGATTTGGTGGGCGGGGCTCCTCGGCCTCCGATTTGGTTGGCGGGGCCCCTCGGCCTCCGATTTGGTGTGTGCTCTGCCTGGGGCCACTGTGCTCTGCCTGGGGCCCCATATGCTGCCTGGGGCCCCTGTGCTCTGCCTGGGGCCCCATATGCTGCCTGGGGCCCCTGTGCTCTGCCTGGGGCCCCTGTGCTCTGCCTGGGGCCCCATGTTCTGCCTGGGGCCACTGTGCTCTGCCTGGGTGTAGGACACTGGTGACGTCACTTATCTCCGGACATTAGCTCCAGACATTAGCTCCGGACAATAGCTCCGGACAATAGCTCCAGACAATAGCTCCGGACAAAGCCACGGAAGTTGGCACAAATTGCAGGAAGTAGTATTCTAGGCAATTATATATTAGATGCCTGTTACACGTTGCTTCTGAGCAACCATACCAGGTGAGTGGATCCATTTCCTTTGATACTCCATTGTTATCTGATAAGACCATACTGCGCTTTTTCTTTTTCCAGTCTCTCATCTTCATAAAGCACCTATGTAATACGTCCATACAGTCCTAAAATCAGAACCGCAAGAAAATAACATAAACTGTCTGCATAATATAGAGCCAAAACAGAAGTAACAACATCACTTTACCTTATAGCACCTACATATTAAAGCCATTCGGTACCAAGTAAAAGAATAGTACAGGAACAAAATAAAGCATCTACATAGCACGTCCATGCAGTGCCAAATAAAAGAGCCATATCATACGACATTCTCACACTTTGCTTACAGCCATACAGTACAAAAAAAGAAGCAAAATAACTGAGCGTCTGCGAAAGATGAGCGAATCTGCGGACATTCAGATTTGAGATTTCAGATTTGTACGTTTTCTTTAACCCCTTCATGACCTTGGGATTTTTCGTTTTTCCGTGTTCGTTTTTCACTCCCCTCCTTCCCAGAGCCATAACTTTTTTATTTTTCTGTAAATTTGGCCATGTGAGGGCTTATTTTTTGCGGGACGAGTTGTACTTTTGAACGACATCATTGGTTTTAGCATGTCTTGTACTAGAAAACAGGAAAAAAAATTCCAAGTTCAGTGAAATTGCAAAAAAAGTGCAGTCCCACACTTGTTTTTTGTTTGGCTTTTTTGCTAGGTTCACTAAATGCTAAAACTGACCTGACATTATGATTCTCCAGGTCATTACGAGTTCACAGACACCTAACATGACTAGGTTATTTTTTACCTAAGTGGTGAAAAAAAATTCCAAACTTTGCTAAAAAAAAAAAAAAAAATTGCGACATTTTCCGATACCCGTAGCGTCTCCATTTTTCATGATCTGGGGTCGGTTGAGAGCTTATTTTTTGCGTGCCAAGCTGGCGTTTTTAATGATAGCATTTTGGTGCAGATACGTTCTTTTGATCGCCCGTTATTGCATTTTAATTCAATGTCGCGGCGACCAAAAAAACGTAATTCTGGTGTTTCTAATTTTTTTCTCGCTACACTGTTTAGCGATCAGGTTAATGCTTTTTTTTAATTGATAGATCGGGCGATTCTGAACGCGGTGATACCAAATATGTGTAGGTTTTTTTTTAATTGATTTATTTTGATTGGGGCGAAAGGGGGATGATTTAAACTTTTATATATTTTTTATTTTTTTCACATTTTGTTAACTTTTTTTTTTTACTTTTGCCATGCTTCAATAGCCTCCATGGGAGGCTAGAAGCATGCACAGCACGATCGGCTCTGCTACATAGCAGTGATCTGCTGTTCGCTGCTATGTAGCTGAAAATCAGGTGTGCTGTGAGCGCCGACCACAGGGTGGCGCTCACAGCTACCGTGCATCAGTAAACATAGAGGTCTAGAACCAGATCGCTATTCTGCCTGCCCCTATTACGGGCACATGTCAGCTGTTCAAAACAGCTGACATGTCCCGGCTTTGATGCGGGCTCACCGCCGGAGCTCCTGTGTAACTTGTGCCTTGCTACTGTATTTTCTAAGTGGACAGCCCAGATTTTTTACCTTGTGTCACTTTTTGACTATTCTCCTTCTTTACGATTTTGTCCCCACACCGACTTCCTAGTTCTGACCCGGCTACCCAACTATTCTCTTGCCTCTGGTTCGCTCCTCCGGCCAGCAGCCCTTCCATGGAAGCAATCCAGTGGACCTCATTGTAAGACTAGATCCCTGTACAGGGGTAAAGCGTGAATGCCAGACGGAGTGGCCTACTCAATTCACCTCTCCTGTCGTGGCCACAACCCCTTTCCAGTCCTCTGCACACCCTCTTTGGCTCTTCTATCATCTTCACTTGGCATTGGGGGATAAGCACGCAATGTCATGAAGTTGTGTTGCCTTAGGCTTCAGGACATCCTCGCCTAACGGACACCATTTTTCTGAATTTGCACAAAGCAAGTTACAGAAAAAAATTGGTTTCTGAAGTCTGAATTTTTCGTCAAATTTGATGCAAATTCACTCGGTCTTGACAGCCTCACTGATTTCTATTGGCTACATAATACAGGTTATGAAAACCACAGCTTCATGAGAAGCATGCCCATATAACAGTTATGAATAAATAACATGTAATACAATAATATTAAAGGGCCATAGCAGACATATCTATGGGATAATCGCTACCTCAAGATAAACTACCCTAGAAAAAATACAATCAAAAACACCCAACACAATTTGTAATAAAAAATATACAAATACTTTATAAAATATAAATACAACACAATATAATGAGGCCAGGAAGGGAAGTAGGAAAAAACTCAGGTCACAATGTGCACCAAGAAACGGCCAGGGGTACAAGCATGTGGACCATGTAAATAGAAACAGTTAGTATCTAGGTTCCAAAAAAGGACTCCTAAAATTGGCCATGGCAGGAAAAGAATACCCTGATAGGGAATAATTCTAAGAAATACAACAACGCTGGCTGCTATTTAATATGATGGAACATAATTACCTGCACAGGAACAAAATAGACCACGGTCAACAGCGTGTACCCACCCCAACGTGCGTTTCGGCGTGATGAGCCTTTCTCAAAGGGTAACAAGTAAAGGGAAGTGACGGACATAAAATAGAAAACAGCCACCAATCACTGCTCGGTGCATCAGCTGAGTAGTATCATGACAATCAATATGTGCTGGAAAGGTGATGTCATAAGTGCGCACATTAGCCATGTTACCATGGAGATGGATCACGCTAGACCGCGCCGACATATGATCTTAACAGGGCAACACCGCCCTTCAAATACCACCTCACATGGCCGCCACTACTGAGTCCCGTCCACCAATAATGACGCGTACATCACCGAGGCAACACAGGACACTGAGCGGCGCCGGCGTCTGACGCCAGGAGGGAGGGAAAGGTCCCTCACTCCCCAGCTGACCGAGCGCCGCGGCGCGCACGCGTCTAGGTGAGGGGCACAATGAGAAGAGTGGATATCGGCGGCAAAGTGTACAAAGAGTATGTGAAATAGTAGTATGGGCGCGATAAATTACATCCAAACTAAACTCATACAGATGAAACCATAAAACAGCACATATATATACTACAATGTCCTAATAACTATCACCATAAAGTCAATGTGTATACATAAATTGAAATATGCAGCAGTCATGTACAATGTCATAATAAAATAGACATATGGCGACAGAGTATAAATGGACACAATATTCAGAAATAAATCCAGATGTCCTAGCATCCATATATATATAGAAGCGATGACCAATCCATCCAGTAATGCACAGAGTGTCCAAACGATTTAGTTGCCGTGCAAAAACCGAGCAGAAGAGAGGTGGATGGTTACTAAATAAAATGAATAAAAAAGTTAAAAACAAAGAAAACGCCTACATGTGCACATACACAGTGGAAATCATATAGAACATATTACAGTATAGGTCCAAAGAGAGAGGACTATCTCATAAAAACGGAACAAAGCTAATTGTTTCATTTAACCCCTTGGGCTGGACCGTGTCCAAAGTCCAGATCCACCTTGTCTCACAGCGTGCCAGTTTCTGACTAAGGTTCCCCCCACGGATCCCGGGAATGATCATATCAATTCCCCTGACCTTTAAGAGGGAACTGTCACAATCATGATGAAGTTTAAAATGACGTGGTAAAGTCCTGAGCGTGGCTACATCCTCATGGCCGGCCGCCGCCTGGATCCCCAAAATATGTTCGCGCACCCGCACCTTCAGTTGGCGAGTGGTCATACCAACATAAATTAAATTGCAGGGACAGACAGCAAAATAAACCACATAACATGAATTACACGAAATGTGTTTCCTAATATCATATGTCTTAGTGCCTGCAGAATTGAAAAAGGTGCGAGTGCGCTCGATACTGGGGCAGGCGACACACCTGCCACAAGGAGTGCAGCCACACACAGGACGACCCATATCCAAAAAAGTGGATTTAATTTCACCTTGGTAGTGGCTGTGTACAAGGTGGTCTCTCAAATTCCGTGAGCATCTAACCGTGACACTAGGAGTGGCGGGCAACAATTGATTTAAGACCGGGTAGGTCTGAAGAATCGGCCATGCTTTTTGGAGACAACTCCTCATTCGTGAGAACTGAGCGTGATAGTTCGTGATAAATCTTATCTTTTGATTATACTTGGGGTTTTTATTCTTATAGAGCAAGGATTGCCTGGTGGTATGTCTCGCTCTATTATATGCTCTCTTAATGGAGCGTCCACTATAGCCCCTTTCACGGAATCTCACGCTCAAATCCTGTGCTTTAGTTTTAAAATCATCCTCATCAGAACAAATCCTGCGGAGGCGAAGGAATTGTCCGATCGGAATGGAGTTAATGAGGGGCTTTGGATGGGCAGAGGAGGCATGCAGCAACATGTTGGATGCAGTCTCTTTCCTAAAGATAGTAGTCTGCAAGGTGTCCTCAAGGTCCCTCCATATCTTGACATCGAGGAAATCAATAGTATCAACATCATGATGATAAGTGATGTGGATATTTTTATCATTCAAATTGATCACCTCCATGAATGCAGAAAGTTGTGAATGATTCCCCTGCCAGATCAGGAAAATGTCATCGATGTACCGTACCCAAAAGGGGATACGGTCCATCGAAAGACCCCGATCTGACTGGGGGAGGTCCCTCTCCCACAGCCCCAGGAACAAATTGGCATAAGCCGGAGCAAAGGCCGCACCCATGGCAGTGCCCTGGAGCTGCAGGAAGAAGGACCCCTTAAAAATAAAAAAATTGTGTGTAAGGGAAAAATGGAGGAGTTCCAAAATCAGGTGGATGATCCCCATTGGTAAATTCGACATATCCAAGAAAAATTTGGTTGCGGCCAGACCATCCTCATGTTTGATATTTGTATACAGGGATTCAACATCACCTGTTACAAGTATGGTTTCTGGCCCAATATGGAGACCATCCACCCTCTTTAGGAACTCCCCAGTATCCAACAAAAATGAAGGGAGACTTTCAACAAGCGGTTGTAGTTTAGAATCCAACCATAAATTTACTTTTTCAAGATAATTACCTGAACCCGAGATGATCGGACGTCCCGGGGGAGCTTAACGGTTCTTATGTATCTTGGGTAACAAGTACATAGTGGAAATGGTTGGTTCAACAACTTGTAGTGCCGAAGCCAGCTCTTTGGTAATAACCTCCTTGTTGACGGCAATTTTGAGAATTTTGTTAAGTTGGTCAGTGAAGGACGACAGTGGATTATATGTCAAACGTTTATAACATGTCCTATTACCCAACTGGTGAAAGGCCTCATTTTCATAGGAGGATTTGGGCCATATGACAACATTGCCGCCTTTATCGGCTGGCTTCAGCACTACGTCCGGAAGCACATCTGGATTTATTTCTGAATATTGTGTCCATTTATACTCTGTCGCCATATGTCTATTTTATTATGACATTGTACATGACTGCTGCATATTTCAATTTATGTATACACATTGACTTTATGGTGATCGTTATTAGGACATTGTAGTATATATATGTGCTGTTTTATGGTTTCATCTGTATGAGTTTAGTTTGGATGTAATTTACTATTTCACATACTCTTTGTACACTTTGCCACCGATATCCACTCTTCTCATTGTGCCCCTCACCTAGACGCGTGCGCGCCGCGGCGCTCGGTCCGCTGTCCGGCTTCCGGCATCTTCCTTCGCTGGGGAGTGAGGGACCTTTCCCTCCCTCCTGGCGTCAGACGCCGGCGCCGCTCAGCGTCCTGTGTTGCCTCGGTGATGTACGCGTCATTATTGGTGGACGGGACTCAGTAGTGGCGGCCATGTGAGGTGGTATTTGAAGGGCGGTGTTGCCCTGTTAAGATCATATGTCGGCGCGGTCTAGCGTGATCCATCTCCATGGTAACATGGCTAATGTGCGCACTTATGACATCACCTTTCCAGCACATATTGATTGTTATGATACTACTCAGCTGATGCACCGAGCAGTGATTGGTGGCTGTTTTCTATTTTATGTCCGTCACTTCCCTTTACTTGTTACCCCTTGAGAAAGGCTCATCACGCCGAAATGCGCGTTGGGGTGGGTACACGCTGTGGACGGTGGTCTATTTTGTTCCTGTGCAGGTAATTATGTTCCATCTTAAATAGCAGCCAGCGTTGTTGTATTTCTTAGAATTATTCCCTATCAGGGTATTCTTTTCCTGCCATGGCCAATTTTAGGAGTCCTTTTTTGGAACCTAGATACTAACTGTTTCTATTTACATGGTCCACATGCTTGTACCCCTGGCCGTTTCTTGGTGCACATTGTGACCTGAGTTTTTTCCTACTTCCCTCCCTGGCCTCATTATATTGTGTTGTATTTATATTTAATAAAGTATTTGTATATTTTTTATTACAAATTGTGTTGGGTGTTTTTGATCGTATTTTTTCTATGGTAGTTTATAATACAGGTTATGTAGTACCAAATATCAGAACAGTATCATGCACATAAAATATTGTACTTTTCTTACTTTGCTTCCATTATAGAGGAATACAGAACCTGCTTTGAGCCCAATGGTTAGGAGGGTGCACCAAGGGATAAGAGCTGGGGGGTCTTCTGCTAGCCAGCACCTCTACGTGAATTCTCTTATGAACGACACTAATATCTCAGCCTTTACTTATTGCTACTCATGCTGCTCTTTCACTTTCCTGTCTTTCAGCTGTGGGGGTCCATCTCCTTTTCCTATTGGGCCATATGAACTCATTACGTTCTTGTATATTAACATGTAGAGTTGAGCGAATATGGCAAATTCAGATTTGGCGACTGATTCCAAACTCATTCACTCAACTCAGTTAACATGCACTGGAAAATGCAATACTGCACTATCAGAGGGGATGACGTCCTGTCCATCTACCAGCCAGTCCTGGAACCAATCTGTGGTTCTAGTGGTAACTGATAGACAAGGTGCAATCATTTCCCTTGCTGTAAAAGACCACCAAAGAGATGGCACTAGAGCATTGGGTTACCGGAATGGTAAGATACAGATTTCTTTATTGCATGCCAGTCCCTCTGCATAGGTAAGTTTGGAAAATGTCTTCAACTACTCTTGCCAAGGCAAAGTGTCATGTCGGTGGCCCTGCGGACAGACAGCACCAGGTGCCCCATTTGCCTCCTAAGCTAATTCCTACATTATATGGACCCTTAGGAAGAATTCATGCAACTTCCATATTCTGCCATACAGCTCCACTGGGTGCCGAAAGTACAGAAGAATTAACCCCTAAAAGCAATGTATAGCCCCTACACCAAAAAACGAATAAAAGGAAATACAGACATCGGGTTCTCAAAGGGTTAAATCCATCAGTTTGTTCCCCCTTTTATTGTCCTATCTCTAATAAAATTCCAGACAGTGTAAATAGTGTCCCGGCTCCATCTGATGCAGATCTGTATTCAGAGCACATCCTCTCTGCAGCACCTCTCATCACATCCTCTCCGCACCACCTTCACACGCCACTGTTATTCCTGCAAACCTATGCATCACCGTGTGCATCCAACATACAAGCACCCCCATGACACTGCTGGGACCCCCACCCATGGCAGCTGCGCGCCGATAAATAGGGTCACAATGAATACAGGAAATCTCCCCCGGCTTTACATCGTCTTCACTCCGACACTGGTCATTGTCATCTCACAAATGAGGATGTTAGAAGACACTGAGAGCGAGCGTGTGTGGTTGGCATGTGGACGCATGGAGCTGTGCGTCTCGTTTGGTGCAAAGCATGGCGAGTGGCGACATAATATTGTGATCTCTGTGGATTTACATAGGACTACACTGCATGTGAATCTATTTAGTGAGTCATCATGATGCATAAATAGCACAGTCTATGTTCACATTTGCGTCACATCTGCTTCATCCTCAGCCGATTACACCAAAAATGATGGACACACTGATTATCACCGCGACAGACACCTCTCACTAACAACAAAGGCAAACAATGGTTTATTTAACTTCACTTTTAATGCTGCTATTTACACATATTACAGAAAGAAGCAATTTAATAAAAGAAGAATTAAATTGAGAGCATGTTTTTTTTCAAATTTGGAAGGTACTATAATGGCCTGCAGGTTGGTAAGGGTTCAGGTTCTGAGATCCCCATGATCCCTATCTATCTATCTATCTATCTATCTATCTATTATCTGTCTATCCATCTAAAAATAGAAACAGCTGTCACGGGTTTACCGTGACAGAGAGGAGCCAGAAGAACGCAGCGTCTGATTTCTCCTACTTCTGCACTGATTCTAAGCACTTAACCTTCGTATTAAATGGTGTAAAAAATGTTGGGCAGTGTAGGGGTTAATTTGCCCAGTCGAGAGCTCCTGGAGCTAAGGCTCTCAGCTGTCCACTGTTAGCCACTCCCATCTCCTATATAATCTGGGCCCTGGCTAACACTCATTGTCAGAGTTAGCTTTTGATGCCTGGCTGGAGGTTGTTGGTGGTTGGTATCTGAGAAGGCAGTTGGTGGATTTATCTGTGACTGTTGGTAGGTTTTGAGTGTGTGACAAGTCCCTTCCTGCTCTTACTTTGGTTTAACTCAATCCTAAACTCCCCGGTTCATACCTCTGTTATATGTGGTGTATATTTGTATGTGTTAAGTGTCGAGTTCCCACCGCTGCACAGGGGGAATCTCGAGCCACCTCCGCTGCGGTCTCCCATTCTTCTTCAGGCGCAGTGGTGCCTGCTCAGTGGAGACGTCTGTCCCAGCATCTGGCTCATGCTGATACTGTGCGCTTGGTTACTGCTGATCTTCCAGGCTCAGCCATTGTAACCAGCACTGTTCAGCGGCGAGCAGACGCTCCGGGGACTAAGTCCTGCTTTTCCACTACTGAGCATGCCCAAGGGACGACCTCTCATTGGAGTTCGGGGGTCACATGCTCAGGTCCTGAAGCAGTTCCTATTGGACCACTAGGAAGGTCCTGGAGAGCTTTCTCTATAAAAGGTTTGAATGGCCGCACGACCATGCGCTAGTATCAACTTATGTTTATGAGTGTATGAGCTTAGTTTGTGTGTGTGAATTTAGGGCTGGCATATAGCCACTAGAATTCCGGCACCTCCGGAGGAGTTGTTTGTGTGCTGTTGCTGACTGTATGACCACTGTATGCTACCTACTCCGTTAGTGAGCTGTGATCCTCTGTGAGGTTAACAGAGCACATCATTACCTTTAATCCCTGCGACTCTGTGAAGCAACAGAGTTCGCTCCTATACAGACCGGGTGATGGAACCCGTGTCTATTCAGGCGTAGTACTGCCATATAGTGCCGCCATTTACTAGCAGCAGGTTCCACTCCTGCACGGTGGACTCGGGCTGCGAATGCACTTATACTATCTCAATATTTACTCGGTGCATTCCGCCAGCCCTAACAGTATACTACCGCCAGGGTCTGGCTAGTAATGGCGGACGATCAGCGTCTACAATGGTACATCCAGCAGCTGGAGGGCAGGTTGGCGGCTCTTGAACACACCACCTCGGCTGTGGAGGTCACCACAGTCACTGTTCAAGATGCTAGTATGGCTGCAGCCAGTTTGTCCACTTCCACCCCTGCTCAGACTTTATCCCGTCTCCCGTTACCTGACAAGTTTGCTGATGATAGAAAGCTGTGTGTCGGGGATTCGTGAATCAGTGTGCTATACATCTAGAGCTCCTGGCTGCACAATTTCCCACGGAACGGGCTAAAGTGGGATTTATTTTATCCCTTTTGTCAGGCAGGGCATTGGAGTGGGCAACGCCGCTGTGGGAGTGCGATGATCGTGTGGTGCAGAGTGCTCCTCGCTTCTTGGACTCTCTGAAACAGGTCTTTATGGGACCTCGTGTCACCCATGACACAGCGCTCCAACTGCTGGCATTGACACAGGGCTAGTCCATGGTCACTCAATTCGCCGTCCACTTCCGGACTTTGGCATCTGAGCTGGAGTGGCTGGTGTTATGACCCCAGTGGACAGGGTCTCAGAGGAACGTGTAAGTCTGCGAGATTCAAAAATCCAGCTCATAGGGCTGTGGTAACTGGGTTGACCAAATAGCTACTCCTAACGCCAACACTAGAAGTAGCCGGGGATCATGCCTACGGTGATCGCTAGATGACTCGCGCCAGCCGGAGAATCTAACTACCCCTAGGAGAAGAAAACAAAGACCTCTCTTGCCTCCAGAGAAAGGGACCCCAAAGCAAGATACAAGCCCCCCACAAATAATAACGGTGAGGTAAGAGGAAATGACAAACACAGAAATGAACCAGGTTCAGCAAAGAGAGGCCAGCTTACTAATAGCAGAATATAGCAAGATAACTTATCTGGTCAACAAAAACCCTATAAAAATCCACGCTGGAGATTCAAGAACCCCCGAACCGTCTAACGGTCCGGGGGGAGAACACCAGCCCCCTAGAGCTTCCAGCAAAGGTCAGGATACAGATTGGAACAAGCTGGACAAAAATACCAAACAAAACAAAAGCAAAAAGCAAGGAAGCGGACTTAGCTTGAAATACAGGAACCAGGATCATAGGACAAGAGCACAACAGATTAGCTCTGATTTCAACGAAGCCAGGCATTGAACTGAAGGTCCAGGGAGCTTATATAGCAACGCCCCTGAACTAACGGCCCAGGTGAGGATATAGGAAAAGACAGAAGCTCCAGAGTCAAATCACTAATGACCACTAGAGGGAGCAAAAAGCAAAATCACAACAGTACCCCCCCCTTAGTGAGGGGTCACCGAACCCTCACCACGACCACCAGGGCGATCAGGACGAGCGGCGTGAAAGGCACGAACTAAATCGGCCGCATGAACATCAGAGGCGACCACCCAGGAATTATCTTCCTGACCATAGCCCTTCCACTTGACCAGGTACTGAAGCCTCCGCCTGGAGAGACGAGAATCCAAGATCTTCTCCACCACGTACTCCAACTCGCCCTCAACCAACACCGGAGCAGGAGGCTCAGCAGAAGGAACCACAGGCACAACGTACCGCCGCAACAAGGACCTATGAAACACGTTGTGGATAGCAAACGACACAGGAAGATCCAGGCGAAAGGATACAGGATTAAGGATTTCCAATATCTTGTAAGGACCAATAAAACAAGGTTTAAATTTGGGAGAGGAAACCTTCATAGGAACAAAGCGGGAAGAAAGCCACACCAAATCCCCAACACGTAGTCGGGGACCCACACCGTGGCGGCGGTTGGCAAAGCGCTGAGCCCTCTCCTGTGACAACTTCAAGTTGTCCACCACAAGATTCCAGATCCGCTGCAACCTATCCACCACAGAATCCACCCCAGGGCAGTCAGAAGGTTCCACATGACCCGAAGAAAAACGAGGGTGGAAACCAGAGTTGCAGAAAAACGGCGAAACCAAGGTGGCGGAACTAGCCCGATTATTAAGGGCAAACTCAGCCAACGGCAAGAAGGTCACCCAATCGTCCTGATCAGCAGAGACAAAACACCTCAAATAAGCCTCCAAAGTCTGATTAGTTCGCTCCGTCTGTCCATTAGTCTGAGGATGGAAAGCAGACGAAAACGACAAGTCAATGCCCATCCTACTACAAAAGGATCGCCAGAATCTGGAAACGA
Source organism: Ranitomeya variabilis (assembly GCF_051348905.1). Classification (NCBI taxonomy): domain Eukaryota; kingdom Metazoa; phylum Chordata; class Amphibia; order Anura; family Dendrobatidae; genus Ranitomeya; species Ranitomeya variabilis. The sequence continues at coordinate 434,813,148 of NC_135233.1, forward strand.
ACTGGGATCCTCTGTCTGACACAATATTCTCAGGGATGTCGTGCAAACGAACCACGTTCTGGAAAAACACAGGAACCAGATCGGAAGAGGAAGGCAGCTTAGGCAAAGGAACCAAATGGACCATCTTGGAGAAGCGATCACATATCACCCAGATAACAGACATGCCTTGAGATACCGGAAGATCAGAAATGAAATCCATGGAGATATGTGTCCAAGGTCTCTTAGGGACAGGCAAGGGCAAGAGCAACCCGCTGGCACGAGAACAGCAAGGCTTAGCTCGAGCACAAGTCCCACAGGACTGTACAAATGACCGCACATCCCTAGACAAGGAAGGCCACCAAAAGGATCTGGCCACCAGATCTCTGGTGCCAAAAATTCCTGGGTGACCTGCCAACACCGAGGAATGAACCTCGGAAATGACTCTGCTGGTCCACTTATCAGGCACAAACAGTCTGTCAGGTGGACAAGAATCAGGCCTATCAGCCTGAAATCTCTGCAACACACGTCGCAGATCTGGAGAAATAGCTGACAAGATAATACCATCCTTAAGAATACCAACAGGTTCAGCGACTCCAGGAGCATCAGGCACAAAGCTCCTGGAAAGAGCATCGGCCTTCACATTTTTTGAACCTGGTAAATACGAGACAACAAAGTCAAAACGGGAGAAAAACAATGACCAGCGGGCCTGTCTAGGATTCAGGCGTTTAGCAGACTCGAGATACATCAGATTTTTGTGATCAGTCAAGACCACCACACGATGCTTAGCACCCTCGAGCCAATGACGCCACTCCTCAAATGCCCATTTCATGGCCAACAACTCCCGATTGCCCACATCATAATTTCGCTCAGCAGGCGAAAACTTCCTAGAGAAAAAGGCGCAAGGTCTCATAACAGAGCAACCAGGGCCTCTCTGCGACAAAACGGCCCCTGCTCCAATCTCTGAAGCATCCACCTCAACCTGAAAGGGAAGCGAGACATCAGGCTGGCACAAAACAGGCGCCGAAGTAAACCGACGTTTCAACTCCTGGAAAGCCTCCACGGCAGCAGGAGCCCAATTAACCACATCGGAGCCCTTCTTGGTCATATCCGTCAAAGGTTTCACAATGCTAGAAAAGTTAGCGATAAAACGACGGTAGAAGTTAGCGAAACCCAAGAACTTCTGAAGACTCTTAACTGACGAGGGCTGAGTCCAATCAAGAATAGCTCGGACCTTGACTGGGTCCATCTCCACAGCAGAAGGGGAAAAAATGAACCCCAAAAAGGGAACCTTCTGTACACCAAAAAGACACTTTGAGCCCTTGACAAACAAAGAATTTTCACGCAAAATTTTAAAGACCATCCTGACCTGCTCCACATGCGAGTCCCAATTATCAGAAAAAACCAGAATATCATCCAGATAAACGATCAAAAATTTATCCAGATAGTTCCGGAAAATGTCATGCATAAAGGACTGAAAAACTGAAGGGGCATTAGAGAGCCCAAAACGCATCACCAAGTACTCAAAATGACCTTCGGGCGTATTGAATGCGGTTTTCCATTCATCCCCTTGCTTAATGCGCACAAGGTTGTACGCACCACGAAGGTCTATCTTGGTAAACCACTTGGCACCTTTAATCCGGGCAAACAAGTCAGACAACAGCGGCAAAGGATACTGAAATTTGACAGTGATCTTATTTAAAAGCCGATAGTCAATACAAGGCCTCAAAGATCCGTCCTTTTTAGCCACAAAAAAGAATCCCGCACCAAGAGGGGAAGAAGACGGACGGATGTGTCCTTTCTCCAGAGACTCCTTGATATATGAACGCATAGCGGTATGTTCAGGTATCGACAGATTAAACAGTCTTCCCTTAGGAAATTTACTGCCTGGAATCAAATCTATTGCACAGTCACATTCCCTATGAGGAGGCAATGCACTGGACCTGGACTCGCTAAAGACATCCTGATAATCAGACAAATACTCCGGAACTTCCGAAGGCGTAGAAGAAGCAATAGACACAGGCAGGGAATCCTCATGAATACCACGACAGCCCCAACTAGACACTGACATAGCCTTCCAGTCAAGGACTGGATTATGGGTCTGTAACCATGGCAGGCCCAAAACAACCAAATCATGCATTTTATGTAGAACGAGAAAACGTATCACCTCGCGGTGTTCAGGAGTCATGCACATGGTAACCTGTGTCCAATACTGCGGTTTATTTTCTGCTAATGGCGTAGCATCAATACCCCTAAGAGGGATAGGATTTTCTAATGGTTCAAGAATAAAACCACAGCGCTTAGCAAATGAGAGATCCATAAGACTCAGGGCAGCACCTGAATCTACAAACGCCATGACAGGATAAGATAACAGTGAGCAAATCAAAGTTACAGACAGAATAAACTTAGGATGCAAATTATCAACGGTGACAGGACTAACAACCTTAGGGTACCGTCACACATTGAAATTTCCATCGCTACGACGTTACGATTCGTGACGTTCTAGCGATATCGTTACGATATCGCAGTGTCTGACACGCAGCAGCGATCAGGGATCCTGCTGAGAATCGTACGTCGTAGCAGATCGTATGGAACTTTCTTTCGTCGCTTGATCACCCGCTGACATCGCTGGATCGTTGTGTGTGACAGCGATCCAGCGATGTCTTCGCTTGTAACCAGGGTAAACATCGGGTAACTAAGCGCAGGGCCGCGCTTAGTAACCCGATGTTTACCCTGGTTACAAGCGTAAACGTAAAAAAACAAACCGTACATGCTCACCCGTCGGTGTCCTTCAGGTCCCTTGCCGTCTGCTTCCTGCTCTGAGTGCCGGCCGGAAAGTGAGAGCAGATCACAGCGGTGCTGCGCTCTGCTCACTGTACGGCTGCACTCAGAGCAGGAAGCAGACGGCAAGGGACCTGAAGGACACCGACGGGTGAGCATGTACGGTTTGTTTTTTTACGTTTATGCTTGTAACCAGGGTAAACATCGGGTTACTAAGCGCGGCCCTGCGCTTAGTTACCCGATGTTTACCCTGGTTACCCGGGGACTTCGGCATCGCTCCAGCGCCGTGATTGCAACGTGTGACCGCAGTCTACGACGCTGGAGCGATATTCATACGATCGCTGCGACGTCACGGATCGTGCCGTCGCAGCGATGAAAATTTCAATGTGTGACGGTACCCTTAGATATACGTTTAGAGCATGCTGAGATAACATGTGTAGAATCACCACAGTAGTAGCACAAGCCATTCCGGCGTCTATGAATTTTCCTCTCATTTCTAGTCAGGATTTTATCACATTGCATCAAATCAGGTGTCCGTTCAGACAACACCATGAGGGCATTTGCGGTTTTTCTATCACATTGCATCACATCAGGTGTCTGTTCAGACAACAACATGAGGGAATTTGCGGTTTTGCGCTCCCGCAACCGCCGGTCAATTTGAATAGCCAGGGACATGGTATCATTCAGACCTGTGGGAATGGGAAAACCCACCATAACATTCTTAATGGCCTCAGAAAGGCCATTTCTAAAATTAGCGGCCAGTGCACACTCGTTCCAATGTGTCAGCACGGACCATTTCCGAAATTTTTGGCAATACACCTCAGCCTCGTCCTGGCCCTGAGACATAGCCAGCAAGGCTTTCTCTGCCTGAATCTCAAGATTGGGTTCCTCATAAAGTAAACCGAGCGCCAGAAAAAACGCATCAATATCAGCCAATGCCGGATCTCCTGGCGCCAACGAAAAAGCCCAATCTTGAGGGTCACCCCGTAAGAATGAAATAACAATTTTTACTTGTTGAGCAGAGTCTCCAGACGAACAAGGTTTCAGGGACAAAAACAATTTACAATTATTCCTGAAATTCCTAAACTTAAATCGGTCTCCTGAAAACAGTTCAGGAATCGGAATTTTGGGTTCAGACCTAGGATTTCTGGTAACATAATCTTGTATACCCTGCACACGAGCGGCAAGCTGGTCCACACTTGTAATCAAGGTCTGGACATTCATGTCTGCAGCAAGCTTAAGCCACTCTGAGGTAAAGGGGAAAAGAAAAAAAAAAAAAAAAAAATGAGAGAGGGAAAAAAAAAAAACTCAAAATTTTCTTTCTTATAATCCCACTTCTGCAATGCATTAAACATTTAATACTGGCCTGGCATACTGTTATGACCCCAGTGGACAGGGTCTCAGAGGAACGTGTAAGTCTGCGAGATTCAAAAATCCAGCTCATAGGGCTGTGGTAACTGGGTTGACCAAATAGCTACTCCTAACGCCAACACTAGAAGTAGCCGGGGATCATGCCTACGGTGATCGCTAGATGACTCGCGCCAGCCGGAGAATCTAACTACCCCTAGGAGAAGAAAACAAAGACCTCTCTTGCCTCCAGAGAAAGGGACCCCAAAGCAAGATACAAGCCCCCCACAAATAATAACGGTGAGGTAAGAGGAAATGACAAACACAGAAATGAACCAGGTTCAGCAAAGAGAGGCCAGCTTACTAATAGCAGAATATAGCAAGATAACTTATCTGGTCAACAAAAACCCTATAAAAATCCACGCTGGAGATTCAAGAACCCCCGAACCGTCTAACGGTCCGGGGGGAGAACACCAGCCCCCTAGAGCTTCCAGCAAAGGTCAGGATACAGATTGGAACAAGCTGGACAAAAATACCAAACAAAACAAAAGCAAAAAGCAAGGAAGCGGACTTAGCTTGAAATACAGGAACCAGGATCATAGGACAAGAGCACAACAGATTAGCTCTGATTTCAACGATGCCAGGCATTGAACTGAAGGTCCAGGGAGCTTATATAGCAACGCCCCTGAACTAACGGCCCAGGTGAGGATATAGGAAAAGACAGAAGCTCCAGAGTCAAATCACTAATGACCACTAGAGGGAGCAAAAAGCAAAATCACAACAGGCTGGATAAAGTCCTTATCCCAGTGTTTTGGAAGGGACTGGCTGAACATGTGAAGGACGCCTTGGCCACCAGGGAGATTCCTGCCACACTGGAGAAGCTTATAACTATTTCCACCCTCATCGACATTCTTTTTATCGAACGAAGGTTGGAGCGAACCCAGTGTAGGCAGAGGTTCCGGTTGGCTCCTACCTTCGCCACTCCTCTGGAATGTCCTGTTCAGGCTTCCGAGTCCCATGACGCCATGGAGGTATCTCGAGCAAGACCTAAGTCCCGGGCCGCTCAAATACCCGTGTGTTGTGAATTCCGTTCTGGAGCTCCCTCCTGTGGTTGCTAAAGGTATTTTTGTGAGTTCTGCCCTTGGGCTCCCTCTGGTGGTTTTGAGTGGAACTGCTGCTCCTTTAGGTAGCTGTAGCAGCTGCCTCCACTGATCGCCTTGCCTGGGTGTGTTATTTAAACCTGCTCTGGGCTTTAGTTCATGCCAGCTGTCAATGTTCTTGGTTGGATTTGGTTCTCTCCTTGGATTTCTCATATGGCCTGTCCTTGTCAGCAAAAGATAAGTTTTTGCTAGTTTTTGTTTGTCCATTTGTTTGGACTCTATTGCTTTGCAAATATGTCTCTTTTTGTCCAGCTTGTCACTATGTCATATTCAGGCTAGCTGGAAGCTCTGGGAAAGCAGATTTGCCCCTCCACACCGTGAGTCGGTGTGGAGTTCATTTTTGTAAACTCTGCGTGGATTTTGTAGTTTTTAATACTGACCGCACAGTATCCTTTTCTCTCTGTCTATCAAGTTTAGTATTGGCCTCCTTTGCTGAAATCTGATTTCATTTCTGTGTACGTCATTTCCCTCTCCACTCACAGTCAATATTTGTGGGGGGCTGTCTTTCCTTTGGGGGTTTTCTCTGAGGCAAGATAGCTTTCTATTTCCTACTTTAGGGGTAGTTAGCTCTTAGGCTGTGACGAGGTGTCTAGGGAGAGTCAGGAACATCCCACGGCTATTACTAGTGTTGTTGTTAGGATTAGGAACTGCGGTCAGTAGAGATACCACCTCCTCAGAGCTCGTCCCATGTTGCGTTTTAGCCACCAGGTCATATCAGTGTGGCCTCTTAACCACCAGGTCATAACACCCGTGGTCTGTAATATCTGCCAGCAGATAGGATATTATGCCAAGAAATGTCCCCAGCGGTCGGGAAACGACCGCGTCTAGTAACCGTAGGAGGAGGTTTACTAGACACAGTGGCATTTTCCTCCAAAATGTCCTTTAAGGGAACAATCACCTTTGGCCCTTCCACTCTTGCAGTTGAGCTTTTGTGGATTCTGGAGCGGAGGGGAATTTTATGTCCTCAGCCTTTGCCCAACGCCACGCAATACTTATGATGCTCGCCAAGCCGGTGACTGTACGAGTGGTGAATGGGTCGATACTGCCCTTACAAATAACACACCAGACCATCCCATTTACATTATCTATGTCTCCATCCCATCAGGAGATTATTTCCCTCCTTGTCATCCCCGAGGGAATAGACGAGATCATTCTAGGGATAACTTGGTTACGTTATCACTCCCCTCATAAAGAGTGGTCCTCAGGGAGAATTTTGGGATGGAGTGAATCTTGTCAGGGCAGATGTCTGAGGTAGTGCGTTAAGGTTGCTACTACTGAAGTACACGCAGATCTTACCTCTCTCCCCAGGCACTACTGGCCCTATGCGGATGTATTCTCCAAGAGGGCTGCGGAGACCCTTCCGCCCCACCGCTCCTATGAATGTCCTATTGACCTCTTGCCTGGTGCAGAGCCTCCCCGGGTTCGAGTCTATCCCCTGTCTCTCCCGGAGACTGAGGCGATGTCCCAATACATCCAGGAGAATCTGGCAAGAGGATTCATTAGGAAGTCAGTGTCACCTGCAGGGGCAGGGTTCTTCTTTGTGCAGAAGAAGAACAGATAACTACGTCCATGCATTGATTACAGGGGTCTTAACGCCATCACCATTAAGAATAAATACCCTCTGCCTCTGATATCAGAACTATTCGACAGGTTGCGGGAGCGAGGGTATTTACTAAACTAGATCTGCGGGGTGCTTACAACCTGATTCTCATCCGTGAGGGGGACGAATGGAAGATGGCATTTAACACCAGGGACGGGCACTGTGAATACCTGGTGATGCCCTTTGGGCTCTGTATTGGCCCTACCGTTTTCTAAGACTTTGTGAATGATATCTTCCGGGATATGCTCTCCACCTTGGTCGTAGTCTATCTGGATGATATTCTCATCTACTCTCCAGATATAGACTCCCACCGGAAAGATGTTTGCAAAGTCTTTGACCTCCTATGGGCAAACTCCCTCTATGCAAAGTTGGAGAAGTGTGTGTTTGAGCAGGAGTCCTTGCCTTTCCTTGGCTATATCATCTCCGCCCAGGGATTGGCTGTGGATCCTGCCAAGCTACAGGCTGTGATGGACTGGCAGGAACCCCATTCTCTTAAAGCGGTGCAGCACTTTAAGGGGTTCATTAATTACTATCGACAGTTCATTCCTCACTTCTCAACTTTGGTAGCTCCCTTGGTTGCCCTCACCAAAAAGGGAGCAAATCCCAAATTGTGGTCGGAGGAGGTTTCCAGACCCTTTCTCTCAATTAAGTCACACTTCGCTAGTGCTCCCATTTTACATCGCCCCGATGTTGATAAACTTTTTATTATGGAGGTGGATGCGTCTTTCGTCGGTGCTGGAGCCAGTCCTCTTCCAGAAGGATGCTCAAGGTCGGAAGCATCCTTGCTTCTTTTTCTCCAAGACCTTCACACCAGCGGAGAGGAATTATTCCATTGGGGACAGGGAGTTGCTAGCCATAAAGTTGGCTTTTATGGAGTGGAGACACCTCCTGGTGGGGGCTCACTTTCCCTTTCAAGTTTTCACTGACCACAAGAATTTGGTCTATATACTGATTGCCCAGCGGCTAAATTCTCACCAGGCCAGATGGTCCCTGTTCTTCTCCGGGTTCCATTTCACCCTCCATTTTCTCTCCGGGGAGAAGAACATTCGTGCTGACGCTCTCCTGCTCCGTAGTGTCATCAGCGGAGGAGGAGGAGAAACCTCGGCTTATTGTCCCTTCTGAGAGTCTGAGGACCATGGCTCCAGTTTCGCTAGAGTCTGTGCCCCGGGCAAGACTTTTGTGCCATCGAATTTGTGACCGGAGGTTCTCACTTGGGCTTACTCGTCCAGGGTGGGTGGACACTTTGGGACCAAAAGGACATCTGAGCTTCTGACGAGGACGTACTGGTGGCCGCATATGGCCCGTGACATTGGAGACTTTTTTTGGGCGTGTCTCTCCTGCGCCAAGAATAAGTCTCCTCGACAACGGCCAGCTGGGTTACTTTACCCCCTGCCGGTGGCAGACAGGCCCTGGGAGATGGTCGGGATGGACTTTGTGGTGGGCTTTCCCAAGTCCCGTGGCTGCACCATCATTTGGGTAATCACCGACCATTTTTCTAAAATGGTGCACTTGGTGCCTCTTCCACAGCTACCTTCTGCACGGGCCTTGGCAGCATTGTTTATTAAACACTTTTTCCACCTACACAGTATGCTGGACAAAATTGTCAGTGACCGGGGTCCCTAGTTTGCGTCTCGGTTCTCGAGAGAGCTCTGTCGTCTACTCAGCATCGAGCTGAATCTCTCTTCAGCATACCATCCCGAGACGAATGGCTTGGTAGAGAGGGCCAACCAGACCTTGGTCACATATCTGCGACATTTTGTTTCTGCTAGGCAGGATGACTGGGCCTCCTTGCTACCGTGGGCGGAGTTTGCGCTAAACAATGCCGTAGCTCACTTCACTGGACAGACCCCATTCCTCCTTAACTATTGCCAGCATCCGCAGGTTCCTGTGCCTATGCCCGTGTCTTCCGCCGATTCCGGGGTGGGAGACTGGCCTGTGGAGGCACGTGACATTTGGGACCGCACTCAGGATGCCATCCGGGCTTCCAAGGAGAGAATGAGGTCCTCCATCGATGCACATCAGCGCCCCGCTCCGACCTTCGCTCCTGGTGCCTTAGTGTGGCTCTCCGCCCCTAACATCAGGCTGCGAGTTGAGTCCACTAAGTTTGCACCTCGCTACTTGGGTCCCTTCAAGGTCCTGGAACAGGTTAACCCTGTGGTCTACCGTCTGGCCCTTTCTCCATGCATAGGTATCACCGACACCTTTCATGTGTCTCTTCTTAAGCCCGTTCACATGTCCCGTTTTATGAGTCATCTGCCAGGACATCGGGTTCATCTACGGATGATTTTGAGGTGAATGCTATCTTGAAGTGTAAGGTGGTACGTGGCAAAAAATTTCTTTTGGTGGATTGGAAGGACTATGACCCAGAGGACACAGGTCCTGGGAGCCCGCTGAGCACATTCAGGCTCTGCAACTCATTGCTGCCTTCGAGCGTAGCGAGGCCCAAGGAGGGGGGTAATGTTAGGTGTCGAGTTCCCGCCGCTGCACAGGGGGAATCTCGAGCCACCTCCTCTGCGGTCTCCCATTCTTCTTCAGCTGCAGTGGTGCCTGCTCAGCGGAGACGTCGGTCCCAGCATTTGGCTCAGTCAGATACTGTGCGCTTGGTTACTGCTGATCTACCAGGCTCAGCCATTGTAACCAGCACTGTTTAGCGGCGAGCAGACACTCCTGGGACTAAGTCCTGCTTTTCCGCTACTGAGCATGCCCAAGGGACGACCTCTCATTGGAGGTCGGGGGTCACAGGCTCAGGTCCTGAAGCAGTTCCTATTGGACCACTAGAAAGGTCCTAGAGAGCTTTATCTATAAAAGGTTTAAATGGCCGCACAGCCATGCGCTAGTATCAACTTATGTTTATCAGTGTATAAGCTTAGCTACTTTGTGGTCTGTGTCAGCATGTGCTCAGGGTTGGCTGTATAGCCACTAGAATTCCAGCACCTCTGGAGAGGAGTTTGTGTGTGTGAATTTAGGGCTGGCGTACAGCCACTAGAATTCTGGCACCTCTGGAGAGGAGCTGTTTGTCTGCTGTTGCTGACTGTATGACCACTGTATGCTACCTGCTCCATTAGTGAGCTGTGATCCTCTGTGAGGTTAACAGAGCACAGCGTTAACTTTAATCCCGGTGACTCTGTGAAGCAACAGAGTTTGCTCCTATACAGACCGGGTGATGGAACCCGTGTCTATTCAGGCGTAGTACCGCCATATAGTGCCGCCATTTACTAGCAGCAGGTTCCACTCCTGCACGCTGGACTCGGGCTGCGAACGCACCTATAATATCTCCATATTTACTCGGTGCGTTCGGCCAGCCCTAACAGTATGTTTGGTATTTTTCGTTATCCCTGTTCATATTACCTTGTTAGTCTGGTTGGTGTATTACGATTCTCCCTGGGTGGGGGAAGGGTACAGACTGAAAGCGGATTTAGGAGCTAAGGCAAGGTACATGGCCCCGGCATCTTCACCATTAGAAGTAACCTGGGGACCAGGGCAAGCTAGGGTGCCACTTAGCGTTATGGTCAGGGATGGAGCACCTGGTCCTGGGGCACATGACAACCGGGTCATGACATCAGCACTCTGAGGTAAAAAAATGAATGGTTTCTTTACCCATTTTGAAGGTGCCGTTTTGTTCCAAGTGTGGAACTTTCTCAAACCTTTCTGTGAAGGTTTTGGAGGGGCCATCTCAGTCTCCTGACCTCAATATCATTGAGCCATTCTGAGGAGATCTCAAGGCCAAGAAAGCAAAAATTCTGCCTGGGTATGTAAACTTTTGAGCACAACCATATAATGCACAAAAGATACAACAGCCAAAGAGTTAAATACCACTCTTGGCTGAGCTGCATCTCCAAGTATAAGTATTCTGGTCCTGACACGTAGCAGTCTCATATAATCAGTTTACTTTTAAACCGATATCTTCCCGCTACAACATTGGGGCTGAGAAAATGTCTTGAAAATTGCATGTCAACTTGACAAATCTGTCAATTTGCAAAAGAGCTTATTGTTCTGGGCAGGACATTGGTAATGCAATGGGAATGGGAATTATCCAGAGACTCATCTGCAGGACACGCACCGCACCTGCTTTTCATTTACATATTTAATGGGGCTCATTGCTGCTGGAGATGGATCCCGCTCCCCCAACGAGTCACGATAAAAGAAAGGAGAATCCGTTATAAGTGACAAGGAGACAACGTTTAATGTCACCTCACATCATGGATCCTTATCCGAAATGAAACCCTTGTGTAATCGCTAAAATGTAATTATCCAACCATCCCCATCTACTACGTGTCTTCTGACGAGACACTAAAAGAGAGGAAAAATCTGAACTGTTCATTAGATACATTTAAAGAAACATTCTACTTTAAGGGGGCTCCCCAACTTGAGCAATTCCCCTTTCTTAGGCTATATTCATACACCCTTGTTTCATGGATGCACAGAACGTCCGATTTCGACAGCCTCTTACTCATCTCTGAGACTGACGAAGACCCGCGGCCAGTCCTCGCATTCCGGAACGTACTAGGACCGTGAAGCACGGATGTGTGACTGGCTTTAGAAGGGTCTCATGCTGACTATAGCATGTCCTGACATGGGAGGAACAAATCAATTTGTAACAAAATTCCCCAAAAATTCAGATTAACCAGAATAAAAAATTTTTGGCACTTGATTTGCAAAAATCCACCAAAAGGAGCAATTTTGCCTCTGTAAGTAAAGTTTTGAGAACAATGCATAAGGCTACGTGCACATATTTAGCATTTGCAGACGATTTTTCTATGTAAGTTTTTACCTCGTTTTTGTGGGGTTTTTTATGCATTTTTACTTGCATTTTTTCCTCTTCATTTAAAGGGGTGAAAAACGCTGCAAAAACACTGAAAGAATTGACATTTTGCAAATTTGCAAAACTAAAAAACGCTTTCAGGGTTCAAATCTAAAAGGAAAAAAATAAACAGCATGTGATGTGAGTAATCTCATTCACTTTGCTGGTACTATAAAACGCTGCATGGAGAGAAAAAAAAGCAAGAACGCTGTGTGAACAAGCACTAAGAGTTTATGACTAAACACAGACTTTAGCAATACTTGAGAGACCATTTTTTTTTGCACCAAATATGCAATAACAATCTGCTTTGATTATTGCATTTTTAACGCATTTTTTTTCATTTTTTCCCTTTTTTATGTGGCTATTGTGCAGACTTGATGCATCATTTTTCATATGAGTTTTAGTGCAGAAATTTTTGGATTCTGCATTCGTTAATGTGATTGCATTTTTTGTATGCATTTTCTAAGTCTCCCTGTAGAAGTGCCTAAGTGATAAAAAGTGCAGAAAAAAATGCAACGGTCAGCAGCATATTTCAACTTACAGAGAGCACGCATTTTCATGAAATCACATCCATTCAGCTTGAACTATTGGGGATGATTCAGAACTCAGTGTTTTCTCGCACCAGAATATCGGTCTGACTTTCATAAATGTTATATTTATGAGTGTTTCATCAGAATTTGGTTACTTAAATCAGTTTTTCTCGGATGAGAAACAAAAATAATAACTTTTTCTCCTATCAGTCCATGAGAAATGGACAGCAACTGGATGGCATTCGAGCAATTTCCGATTTTTTTTTTCGACCCATGCACTTGCACTCTGATCAATATTGGATGTGTCTCCGCAATTTTGCGCATTTTGCTCTGTCTGTGAAAAATCACAGAGGTGTTAATGGCCCCTTCACTGCCACAGGTATGAGGGCTAGCCAAAAAAGTATGAATGATCCCTAACAAAATATCTGCAAAGAATAGGAGCAGTGCAACATTTTTGCATCTGTTTTGCAGTGTGAAAATGTCCTAAAGGTCCAGTTGCAACAAACATTTAGAGTGAAGACGTATCATATACATTCTTGGCCATGAAAAAGTTAATAGTGGAAGTTTAATTTTTTTATGCTGAGTATACACCAATATACTTTTTCATAGTAAAAAACTAGAAAAATCAGAAAGCACAATAGGATCTTATCTGGGTATCAGTTAGGATAGAAATGCACAATCGTGCTCACCTGGTTGGGTTGTGTGCCCATAACCACTGAAAAGGCTTAGGCTGCTGCAGACCCACGAGGAGAGCTCAAGGAAACTGGAAATGAATGGATTAAACCTGGGGTTTAATAGTCAATGCATTTCAAAGTTTTCAGCAGCTCCTTCATCAGGACAAACCATAGTTGAAAGCTTCAAAACGCGTTGACTAATAAACCGCATACTTTTGGAAACTTGCCTTCTCATCATGTCATACTGGGACAGTCTTTGGTAAGGAATAACGGCCTCAAACTGTCCCTAAAACTGGGGCCCTCACTATCCCTGATTCGGGGGTACTCTTGAAGGTAGAGAGGCCTGAGTCTCCAACCTTTCTATGCTGCTGTTAAACACTGATCTGTCTTCTTCTCCACCCCATGAGGTCTGGGACAGAAATATAAGGTAAATAAGATGCAAAAACAAAACAGGGTAAATTAGGCTGGGTTCACATTGCGTCCTGGCAGTCCGTCTATCGGACTACGTTACACCGTGGCATAAACGCGGTGTAACGTAGTCCATTACGGCCGCCATTGACTGCAATGTCAGACGCATCGTTAGCGCATGCCCACAATGGGCGTGCGCTAGGGATGTGCCGTCATTGAGTGACAGACCCTGAGACGCGGGCTGCAGTGTTTCCGGGTCCGTCACTGCTAGCGCAGATAGAGCTAGCAGATGCTCTATCTGCGCTAGCGGGATGTAAACGTCGGCACTTGCGTTAGCGTATGTGCTGAACGGGCTGCTGCTAACGCAGGGTGAACTTAGCCTTACAGAAAGCAACAAACACTCACTAAAGGTAAAGAGGCATATAGGGCAGGATAGGAAGGCACCAATCAAATGGGAATAGGACAATGAGGAAAGCATACACCCAAAAACAACATGCAACAATCTCCTGTAACAAAAATATTCTCCTATTCAGCACAGTCTCCAAGGAGCTAGGAAGAAAAGCATTCAATGGCAAGACAGAGAGGGTCTGACCAAGTTTTATAGGAAAAGGTAATGACCAGATCAGAAGCAGCTGAAAATGGAGCTGCAAGTTTTTGACCACCAAACAATGGGTCGTTAACCTCTTTATCACCAAAGGAAACCAAATCCATTTAATATGGGACACAAACACACTGGCTAAATGGAAGATCAGCGATTCACAATACATAGTGATCTTGCAACCCCAGATCTCCCAGGGGGATGTAGCACACTTGTGACACATCATCCTTCAACGGCAGCGCAGGGTTAACCCATTTGTTTCCAATTTTCTGAAATGTACTTTTTTCAAGCGTACACGAACCACTGACGTGATCCCTTTTGGCAACACTTTTTGCGTTTTAAAAATTTACATGATTGGTTGAGGTCTATTTGAAAGATTTTTGCAATTTAAGACTGTAAAGAAAAGGCTTGATCTCTGTCTTCTCATCCAATGAGCCAGTAGTCCTCCATAGAACAGCACTTTAATTAAACGCTCCTGCGTCTTAACACTGGGTTGCTCTTATGGGATGCCCAGAGAACATTATGTCCTCTCTGAAACAATAGTTCTGTTACAAGTATTTCATGGAGTCATAATTGACTACACAGAAGGGTGCTCTAAAAGAAGAAAAATCCATGGTGCATTGGAAGTATTTCCAGCATATGGCTCAAGATTTGCATTATTATCTGAACATGCACCAGAGGAACCGGAGAAGGCATTAATTAAACATTATCCAGGTATAGTCATTATCTCTCTTCAAACTATTGATTTACTGCCACCACACCACTTTGGAGCGGAGAGAAACACTGTATCACATATTCTTCCATTCCCACTGCAAGGTGTAAAAATAATTATTTACTGGGAGATACAGAATATTAAAAAAAAACATAATAGATGGAAAATACAATATAAAACAATGCAAAAGAAAATAAATAAATATAAGACAAATAAAACTAAATAAATAAAGAATATAAAAATTGAAAAAAAAAAATATAGCACAGTGCTACATTTTACATCTGTGCAGAAAAAAAAGTGACATAATTCAAGACTCCAGACAGTATAATAAATCTGCCCTATCGGAGGCAGCTGCAACGCTCCAAACAATGATATAAATATTAATAAATCCAATTTTTGCTGTTATTATTGTGACATGTTTTCCAACCGTTCTGTGTGTCCTGATGTTGGATGAGTCTGTTTAAAAATCAATAATTAATGATTGATATTTAAAGGTGATTGAAAGTAAAAATCTTCACTCACACATTTTTAGGAAAATTAAGATAAAGCAAAATGTTAAAGGGATTGTGTCATCAAAGACAATACTGTGTTGTGTAAATACGGTTTTCATGTTAAATGTGTTTTTTTTTTTTAAATATATATGTTTTTTTCAATTTTAAAAATCTAAATAAAAATATCCGAATTTCTTGCAATTTAGATTAGTATAAATTCATGCTTCCTGTTCTGGTAAAATTACTTTTCAGTAGTATCATTCTCATCACAGACAGGATCACAAAGAAAGGAAATATTTTATGTACGTCAGATACCATAGGATCCACCATTCACAATAGGTGATGTCACAGCTCACCTCCTTCTCCTGTACAATTGTACAATGACTGATAACACCTCTATATACAGTAGATAACACAGGATCCACCATTCACAATAGGTGATGTCACAGCTCACCTCCTCCTCCTGTACAATGACTGATAACACCTCTATATACAGTAGATAACACAGGACCACCATTCACAATAGGTGATGTCACAGCTCACCTCCTCCTCCTCCTGTACAATGACTGATAACACCTCTATATACAGTAGATAATGCAGGATCCATCATTCACAATAGGTGATGTCACAGCTCACCTCCTCCTCTTGTATAATGACTGATAATACCTCTATATACAGTAGATAGCACAGGATCCACCATTCATAATAGGGGATGTCACAGCTCACCTCCTCCTCCTGTACAATGACTGATAACACCTCTATATACAGTAGATAAGACAGGATCCACCGTTCACAATAGGTGATGTCACAGCTCAACTCCTCCTCCTGTATAATGACTGATAACACCTCTATATACAGTAGATAACAGAGGATCCACCATTCACGATAGGTGATGTCACAGCTCACCTCCTCCTGTACAATGACTGAGTGATAACACCTCTATATACAGTAGATAACACAGGATCCACCATTCACAATAGGTGATGTCACAGCTCACCTCCTCCTCCTGTACAATGACTGATAACACCTCTATATACAGTAGAAAACACAGGATCCACCATTCACAATAGGTGATATCACAGCTCACCTCCTCCTCCTGTACAATGACTGATAACACCTCTACATACAGTAATCAACACAGGATCTACATTTCACAATAATTGATAATTACAGCTCACCTCCTCTTCCATACACAGTGGCTTTTGGCCAGATTGGAGCATGCTTAGGTAACTCTTCTGAACAAATAAATAGGGTCTGAGTCTGTCTATTGCTGCTAATATACATGAACAGTATTTTTAATATGCATAATCAGATGAAAATTAAAAAAATATCCTGGCTGTGACATAAAAACTTGATTTAATCTAAAGTTCAACCTCTGATGACACAGTCACTTATTATAGATCATATAATAAAATATCATTATTACAATTATTAGCCTGCGTGATTAGTGTAAATAGTAAATATATTGAATGTCTATATTATTTTTTTAATATTTTTGTGTACGAATGCTGTCCGTTATTTTTACAGATAGCACTCTTACCAATGATAGTCTACTGGGCCAATTTGTTTGTATAAATTTGCATAGAATGCATTTTAGAGGCAAACCGTAATTATGCATAGAAGGAACGGAAAAAAAAACCGCGAGAAGCAAAGATTTCTTTCCGAATTTTGCGATTAAAGATTGCTAATTATCCTTTGTTTTTATTAATGTTTATGCACTGACATTTTAGATAGTGATTAGGAAAGCACTCTCGCTGCCTGTCAAGTATGTAATTAAAACCTGAATGGAGATGACAGCTACTCTTAAACATCTTTTTCTTTCCCAAACAGCACGGTTAGGGCCATTAATTGAAGGAAAAAAATGTAACAAGGTGTCAGACATTTCGGACATATTTGTATTGATAATAGTAGAACTGCTGCTCCGCTCTCAAGGACAAACTACCAGATGTCTATCACAATAATATGTTAATTACGTTTGTTGGTCCTGTTCATACTATCAGTCTACTCTTTCTGCAGATAATAAAATAACTTCCATTCTTCTTGGAAGGCATTCAAATTTTCCTTCACTGGAGCTGAGGGTCCGAGGCCGCCCCCTGATAACAGCCCATAGCATTACCCTCCTCCACCATCTGTACAGGGGGCACAATGCAGTCAGGGGGGAACGTCCTCCTGGAATCACCAAACCCAGACTATAGATAAGCACGATCCGTCACTGCACAGAACACGGCTCCTCCAGAGTCCAGTGGTGGCGGCTTTACCCCACTCCATCCGATGCTCGGCATTGTGCTTGGTGATGTACGGCTGCATGCAGCTGCTCGGCCATGAAGCTCCCGCAGGGGGCGCAGAGTTTGTACTGATACCAGAGGAGGTCTGGACTCTGCAGTTATGGAGTCAGCAGAGCAGTGGTGACTTAATGTAATGTTATACACCAGTAGGTAAGAGGCTATTTGTTATATACCGGGGGGCAATGGGGCCAGATGTTTTACACTGTTGACAATGACGCCAGATGTTTTACATCGGGGGAATGGGGCCAGACGGTATACACCGGGGGGCAATGGGGCCAGATGTTATAAACCAGGAGCAATGGGGCCAGATGTTATTATAGACCAGGAGCAATGGGGCCAGATGGTATACACCAGGGGCAATGGGATCAGATGTTATACACTGTGGCAATGGGGCTAAATGTTATATAGTGGGGGAAAAAATGGGGCCAAAATACCAGGGGCAATGGAGTTGGATGTTATACACTGAGAGCTATGGGGCCTGATGTTATACACCAGAGGCAAAAGGGACTGGTGGTTATATACTGGGCGCAATAGGACTTGATGTTTTACACAGGGAGGGGAGTGAGGGGCTGCATATTATAAACAGGGGTGAGGGTCTGAATTTTCTTTTTATACACCAGGGGTAATTAGTCCAGATTTTATACATCGGGGCAAAGGGACTGGTGTTATATAATGAGCGCAATGGGACCAGATGATATATACCTGGTGGGTGAAGAGCCGAATATTATACACAGGGGGAAAGGTGAGTGAGGGGCTGAATTTTTTATGTCATACACAGAAGTTAATGCAGACAAATGTTATACACCAAAGGCAGTGGGGCCAGATACAATACACTGAAGGGCAATGGGACAGGATTTTATACACCCGGTGGACAATGGGGCAGTATGTTACACAGTATCAATCGCAATAAAAGTCCCTTAAAAGTGTCAGTTATAGATCCCTTACAGCAGTGCCAGGAACAGTACACCTACAAGTAATGTCCAGACTAATAGTGACATCCACAGAACTGACAGAAGAGATGACCAATGCCCATATACTGGTGCCACTTACTGTGCCGCAACCACAAGGTGACCAGTCACTATATAACAGTATCAGCCACAGAGCCTACATTCGGTAATCCCAATGCCCTATACCAGTGTCATGGACGGGCAACTATAAGTAAGCCAAGGATCCTCCAGTAACATCCAATGTCCTCCTTAGAGATGAGATGACCAATGCCCCTATACTGGTGCCACTTACTGTGCCACGACCACAAGGTGACCAGTCACTATATACAGTGTCAGCCACAGATCCTACATTCAGTAATCCCAATGCCCTATAACAGTGTCATGGACGGGGCAACTATAAGTGAGCCAAGGATCCTCCAGTAACATCCATTGTCCTCCTTACAGATGAGATGACCAATGTCCTTATACCATTTCCACTTAATGTGCCGCAACCACAAGGTGACCAGTCACTATATACAGTGTCAGCCACAGATCCTACATTCAGTAATCCCAATGCCCTATACCAGTGTCATGGACAGGCGACTGTAAGTGAGCCAAAGATCCTCCAGTAACATCCAATGTCCTTCTTACAGATGAGATGACCAATGCCCCTATACCGGTGCCACTTACTGTGCCACAACCACAAGGTGACCAGTCACTATATAACAGTATCAGCCACAGATCCTACATTCGGTAATCCAAATGCCCTATACCAGTGTCATGGACGGGCAACTATAAGTGAGCCAAGGATCCTCCAGTAACATCCATTGTCCTCCTAATAGATGAGATAACCAATGCCCCTATACCGGTGCCATTTACTGTGCCACAACCACAAGGTGACCAGTCACTATACACAGTGTCAGCCACAGATCTTACATTCAGTAATCCCAATGCCCTATAACAGTGTCATGGACGGGGCAACTATAAATGAGCCAAGGATCTTCCAGTAACATCCACTGTCCTCTTTACAGATGAGATGACTACCGTCCTTATACCAGTTCCACTTAATGTGCCACAACCGCAAGGTGACCAGTCACTATATAACAGAATTAGCCACAGATCCTACATTCAATAATCCCAAAGCCCTATACCAGTGTCATGGAAGGAGCAACTATAAGTGAGCCAAGGATCCTCCAGTAATATCCATTGTCCTCCTTACAGATGAGATGACCAATGTCCTTATACCAGTTCCACTTAATGTGCCGCAACCGCAAGGTGACCAGTCACTATATAACAGTATTAGCCACAGATCCTACATTCAGTAATCCCAAAGCCCTATACCAGTGTCATGGACGGGGCAACTATAAATGAGCCAAGGATCCTCCAGTAACATCCATTGTCCTCTTTACAGATGAGATGACCAATGTCCTTATACCAGTTCCACTTAATGTGCCGCAACCACAAGGTGACCAATCGCTAATTAACAGTATCAGCCACAGATCCTACATTCAGTAATAACAAAGCCCTATACCAGTGTCATGGACGGGGCAACTATAAGTGAGCCAAGGATTCTCCACTAATATCCACTGTCCTCCTTAAAGATGAGCTGACATATTTGCATCATTTCAGAAGGTTTGTACTATGGAATATTTCTAAAATTCCACGGCAGCCGTAATATTGAACCTCCCGGCACTAAAACACCATAAGAATATATTGCAGTTGAAATAGCACCCAGTAAAATAATGGTAAGTCTATATGACTAATGTGATGATTTGTTTCCCGCGGTCTCCATGCAGCATCTTCACATAATGGTTGCATACAGGACAATAAAATCAATATGGGATCACAAACTTTTTAGTGCTGCATTGATTTTTGCGACCATATTTTACCTGGAAATGCTTGCGCCCCGTGAAATTTAAGACATTGCATGGTTCCTTCAGAGCTATACGTTGTAAACAGCAATCTGACAAATTTATGCCCCGAGACCTGGAGCCATAGAGTATGCTGAGAACAACTTTTCCAACCATGGAAGACACTTCTTCTGTCTTAATAATAAAAAATGAAAAAGAAAAATTGCGTGATTGCTTCAGCCCTGGAGAAATTTCCATGCAAACTACCCAGATTACAAGGCCTGAAAATCTATATATTTTCAACCTCTTTTCCAGTAATATTTGACAATTCTGGGCATATAAATAAATCCAACTAAAGGGGTTTTCTCATCTTATCAAATGGGCAAAATTGCAAAAGTTCTTTTAAAAACAAGC
Organism: Ranitomeya variabilis; assembly: GCF_051348905.1. Classification (NCBI taxonomy): domain Eukaryota; kingdom Metazoa; phylum Chordata; class Amphibia; order Anura; family Dendrobatidae; genus Ranitomeya; species Ranitomeya variabilis. The sequence continues at coordinate 434,833,701 of NC_135233.1, forward strand.
GACTTTCCAATTTACCTTATAATAAAAATGCTTTTAATTCTCCAGAATGGAAAGATTTTTAATTTTATAATGTTCAGCTCATTGCCAAGGATAGCGGAAACCTCTGCTGTCGATCAGCAGTGGTTGGATTACAAGGCAAGGAGCGCAGCACTTGCTAGCTCCTTGCACTAGAGCTTGTAAGCGCTGCTCTGATGTTCTCCCGATTATTGGATCCATCCAGCTTTAGTCCAGTTGCACTACTGCTGGTGCAGACATCACAGAGCGCACAGTTTGTGTCAGCTCTGCCACCGGCTCAAACTGTCAATCATCAAGAGTGCCCTGTCCCCCCCCCCCCCCCCCCCGGTAAGCAGCAGGAGCACCGGAGGCAGAGGAGCAGAGTCTCCCTGAAATTAAAAAAAATATTTAATATACACTCTTTAGTATGAATGTTTAGAAACAGATATATATATATATATATATATATATATATATATATATATATAAGAATTGATGGATTCAGATGTTTTCTTTGTAACCTTCAAATTTTCAGCCTTTTCCCCCTCTGCTTGTGTCTGATACAGAGTTATTTCCTCTCGACATGCCTGTGAAGAGAAATAAGATCTGAGTTCTATATTCTGAGTCAGTTATCTCCCATATTGCAGCTGTTCTTCCCCTCTCACAGCATGTAGTGTCAGCATAAAAAAACAAGGAAAACTGCAGCTGCATCTCCCTCCTCCCCTTGATCTGTCATTTCCCTGTCTTCTATTCATCACTTTACTGTACGGATTTATTGTTCGGCACAATAACAACGATATGTTTTTTTTCCAACTCAAGATGTTTTGGAAATGAGTTTGACCTTTCCTCTTACCAGGTGTCTTATAGCGTGTTCACAATTTCATCCCTACACAGGGATCTGGTATTCACCGCGGAGGAGCCTGGGTTGCATCCATGGAGCGGTGGCTGGCTGGTGGATCGAGTTAAGGAAAGGAACATAAACAAGAGTAGCCAGAGTGAAAGAGGAGGAGACGATGACCAACTCATATCTAACAATGTAATCAGGCAGAAACATTTGGCAAAGAAAGTAAATTTCATTCTAGAGGCCATGTCCTCATCAGATAACAAACGGTCAAGCCAAAAACAGGCTTACAAGAGTTGTCATACAATACAATGACTGGAAACTAGCAGAACCACTGTGGTATGTTATCTTGGCTCCAGGGCCAGTTCCTGCTTCCATCCTCTATGGGTGCCACAGCTTGTTTTTGGTCACAACCAGGTTTTACAATTTGTAGGGCAAATTTGAGTGACATTATCGCACTTGGTCTATTTAGGATGACTCTGATACTCATACATGTCTAAGTATTTAATAAGTTATTCATCCAGTGAGCTTAGTTTTCTCACTAGATCTCTCAGCTGAGATTATCTCGGTAAGCTTGTCTTTGTTTCTTCAATCTGCATTGTCTTCCAAGGAACCACTGCTAACCCTTCGTCTGCTGTAGGCATAACAAACTCTTCTCTGGAGCTGTTCACATTACAAACCCTGCCTCAACAGACTGAATATCACGCTGCAGCACTGCAGGCAAATGCAAACTCCACTAGATGGCAGCAGAGTGGAAAGAGGGCTGAAAAAACCTGCTCAGAGAAGACCAGCAGAAGTTCAGTGAGGCTACCAACAGGTGGCAGCAGAAAAGTCAGAGAAGCCAGGTCAATACCAGAGAGTAGCATAGTACCAAGGGAAATCTCAAACAGAGTCAGAGGAGCACCAAAAGGTCAGTAACGATCCATAGCAGAAGAACCCGAGAGAAGAGACAGAATCAGCTACGAGCCAAAGCAGAGTCGAGTACCTGGGAATCCAAACACACAGGGACACACAGAGTCGGGTGGGAAGAGAGGAATGAACAGACACGGGCAAAGAAAGCTAAATGCAGCAGGATAAATCAGGGTCTCACCAGAGCCAGCTACACACGCTGTAGGCAGGAAATATAACTGGCACTGAATACAAGGAGCAGCACAGATATATAGAAGACCTGACACAGGAACGAGGCTGTGAAAGTTAACCCCTGACATGACCGGACCGGGAAAGGAGAGAAAAGACCTAAAACCCGGTTTGGATCTGGAGCGGCCCCCAAACGCAGGGCAGCGGGGTACTCGGTACCGGGTCTCTCGGTTCTGGGGATGTCACTGTGGCCTGACCCGGTCCATGGCCCTGCTAAGGGGCGCCCAATAAGAGGTGTAGGTGGCGGTGTAGGTCTCAGTAAATAACGAGGACACAGGGTTGCAGTCTCTTTACCTCTTTACTGAAGGCTTCGGCATCCACAATCCAGAGCACTGCTAACAGGGCTGGCTGAGACCGGCCGGTCCGAAGGCACATCCAGAGTTCCCTTTGCAGGTGGAAATCAGTAGCCTTCCTACCAGCACCTGTGTGTTGTAGTACCTCCCTGCTAAGCACCACGGGATAGTCCTCACAACTGTCGTGTTCGTTTCTGTTCTTTCTCTCTCCGTCCCCCAGATGATATGGATAGGACGCACCCGTATGACGGGGTAGGCCTGGAGTTATTTTATAGGGACCCTAGAGACGCCCCTCTCCCACAGTTGCCTCCGTTGTCTTCATTAGGTGAAAAGGTGAGACAGCCAACCTGGAGTTAACTGCCCTGCCGTAGTTCAAAGTAATGCGTAGAGCCTATTACTTCCTCGGTGCTCCGGCCACCGGCTACGCGCCTCAGAAGGATGTTGCCGATCTCAGGGCACGACTCCTTCTGGTTCTATCTCCTTTGTGCTGTGATCCCGTTTCTCACTTCTCCACAATATACTTCGTTTCGTGTCCTTTCTTAGGAGTCTGCCGCTATACGGTACAGGCATGGCTCTGTAACGATCTGTCTGTCTTAGGCCGCTGTCAGGATCCCACCCCTGACAGGTCCTCTCTCGAACTCTCCCCAGCTACTTTCTCCCTAACTTCCTATCCAATCCCCAGTTTTACTCATGTGTGAGGAGTGGCCTAGTAGATAGGACCTTTTGCTCCCCCTGGTGGCCGGAGTGTGAAGTGTAATGTGTGACTGTGATACCTGGTCAGGTGAACTCTTTTAGTGCCATTAGACGTACCATCACTCCCCTTAGCGGCAGAGCGACAATACTGCACCGACCAGGACTCTGGGGCGCTGCACTCCCCCCCCATTAAATCCAGTACTCCCGGACTGGGAAAAGAAGAACAACAATACATGTTAGTAAAAGACATACAAAATTTTGAAATGCTATAAACAAGTAAATGCTATGAACAAGTAAATATAACAGTGCTTCCCTTTACGGGAGGTGCGGACACTTGAACGTTGCGCTGCGTTTGGTCATGCACAGTTCATGACTCCCAGTTCAGTGGGTGCAAACTTGAAACAGCAGGGATCCCGGGTAAACAAAGGGATCCCTTTTGAAAGCTTTGGAGCAATTCACTGTCCATTACTCCATTGTCCATTTTTAAACCTGTAACAAAGATATTTACACCAACATTTTCAACCAAATAGCAACTATCATTAATATTTCCAAGTTTTGTAGCGGAGTGGAGTCTGATTCTTGGTGCTACGTGTAGACCTCCGCAGTGCAGGGGTTGCCATTGGCCTAACAGGGCCCGCTGCGCTTGCTATCGCTGGTGTAGTGCACTGTCTTCTAGCTACACTTCTAGTGAGTCTAGGTAGCACTGGCACACTGGAGCTCTCAGGGCTACTGCTACTAGTGGTGGGTATGGCAGATTCACCGATAGCAGAGGGAGGACTTGCCGGTTCAACGGTTGGCATGGCATCCTCTGGTGGGGTCTGCTGTGATTGCGGGTCCGGATGATCTGGCACCACATTTAGTTCTGGTGGTTTCAGTTGACGAAACGTTAAGACAGGTACCACGATGGCTTGATTTATTTGAGTCCAGGACTGGGGAAAATCGCCAAGAACAGTGTGTATCATCTTCTCCTCTTCTACAGGTGGAGAGGTTCTTGGATCTGTTTCCTTTTCTCTCAACTTATCAGGGCATATCTTAAGGTGATCTCTGGATATTGCCGTTGAGGTTTCCCCTCCATCTTTGCTGATGAGACAGACCTTCGTATTGTCAAAATCTGATGGCAGGATGGTATACGGTTCTGCTTCCCATTGGTCGTCAAGCTTGTGTAATCTCCTCTTCTGTTTGATTACTTGCTCACCGAGTGACAAGGGAATCGAAGGAGCATGCTGGTTGTAGTCCCTTTCTTGTTTTTGTCTAGCTTGGGCTAGACTTCTTTCCATGCACTCCTGTATTTGGCGGTACCTTTGCTGCCTTTCCGTATCCCAATCTACATCTGGCAAGGTATCTTTGGGGGTTAGGACCCCCATGTCTAGATCAACAGGTAACTCGCTAGATCTTCCTCGCATCAGGTACGCTGGGGTGCAGTTGGTGGAATTCACTGGGATGTGGTTGTACATGTCTACCAAGTCAGGCAACTTTGTTGGCCACAAGTTCCGTTCCTCCACAGGCAAGGTCTTCAGTAAGTCGATTACCACTTGGTTCATCTTCTCACACATCCCGTTGGTTTGTGGATGGTACGGTGTGGTTCTGATCTTTTTACACCCGTACAGATTGCCGAACTCCTAGAGCACCTCCGCTTCAAATGTTGGCCCCTGATCAGTCAGTACCTTCTCCGGGTACCCATGTGGTCTACAGAAGTACTGCTGGAAGGTTTTGGCGGCCGTCCTGGCTGTTAGATCTTTGACCGGCACAACTACCAGGAATCTAGAGTAGTGATCCACGATGGTAAGAGCGTAGACATAGCCTGACCGGCTAGGTGTTAGCTTCACATGATCTAGCGTGACCAGTTCGAGCGGCCGTTTGGTGATGATAGGCTGCAAGGGAGCCCGTTGGCTGTCACGGTCCTTCCTGCGTAGGCTACATGGGCCACACTCTCGACACCACTTCTCGATGGCTTTCTTCATGCCAATCCAGTAGAACCTCCCACGGAGTAGCCTCTCCAACTTCCTCCATCCGAAGTGTCCTGCCCCATCGTGGTACGCTCCCAGAACCATTGGCGCATCTTGCCTTGGGACCACTATCTGCCATACCAATTCATGGGTGCGGGGGTCAATGCTTCTCCGGCACAGCTAACCATCGTGAATAAACAGTTTGCTTCTCCCCTTCAACAGCTGTTGTGTCTCTTGCAGATCATCCGGGCCGGGATGCAAACCTGCCTGCGTCAGGAGCTCTTTCACCCGACGGACTGCGGGGTCACCATCCTGGGTTTCTGCCCATCCATGGTGGGGCAGGGGATTCAGCGTGGCGTCCTGCTTGTTCTTGCGCCTGTTCTTCACATGATGGGAACACTGGGTGGCCTTGGGGCGATGGAAAGGGGGCAGCTCTACCTCTTCAAGTGCCTCCGGATCTTCCCCCATTTCTGGCAAGTTGGGCATCCGGGAAAATGCATCGGCATTCGCATTCTTGTGCCCTGCCCGGTACTTGATGGTGAAGTCGCAATTGGACAGCCGGGCCATCCACCGCTGATCCAAGGCACCGAGTTTTGCTGTGTCCAAATGCATTAGGGGATTATTATCCGTGAAGACGGTGAATTTTGCTGAGGCCAGGTAGTGCTTGAACCTCTCCGTCACTGCCCAAACGATGGAGAGGAACTCCAGCTTAAAGGAACTATAGTTGGCAGGGTTCCTTTCAGTGGGACGAAGCTTTCTGCTGGCGTAAGCGATTACTCTCTCCTTGCCTTTCTGGACCTGGGACAACACGGCTCCCAATCCTACGTTGCTGGCATCCGTGTACAGCACAAACGGTTGGTCGTACTCAGGGTAGGCCAGTACCTCTTCTCCCGTTAGCGCCGACTTTAAACAAGAGAAGGATCCCTCCAGTCCATCGTTCCAGTCAAATGGAGTATTCCTACACTTGGTCTTCTTGGACTGGCCCACCAACAGGTCTTGCAAGGGCGCGGCTTTCTTGGTGAAGTCCTTGATAAATCTCCTGTAGTAGCCTACCAACCCGAGGAACTGCCGGACTTCATGGAGGTTGCTCGGCTTCGGCCAGTCTTTGATCACAGTAACCTTGTCGGGGTCTGGGGCCACTCCTTCAGCACTCACCACATGGCCCAGGTACTGCACTTTGGGTTTTAGCAGATGGCATTTGGACGGTTTCACCTTTAAGTCAAAGTTGGACAGGGCTTCAAACACCTCGGCCAGGTGCTTCAGATGGTCTTCATAGGTCTTGGAGAAGACAATGACATCATCCTGATATAGCAGCACGGTTTCAAAGTTCTTGTGTCCCAGACAGCACTCCATCATCCTCTGGAACGTTCCCGGGGCGTTGCACAGCCCGAAGGGCATGTAGTTGAACTCGCAGGGGCCCATCGGCGTCGTGAAGGCCGTCTTTTCCTTGTCCGCCTCTGCCACGGGAACCTGCCAGTACCCACTGGTGAGATCCAAGGTAGAGAAGTAGTTAGCAGACTTTAAAGCAGCCAAGGACTCCTCTATCCTGGGCAGTGGGTATGCATCCTTATGTGTAATGCGATTTAGCTGCCTATAATCAACACACATCCTCATGGTTCCATCTTTCTTCCTAACGAGGACTAACGAAGCTGCCCAGGGGCTACAACTGTCTCTCACTACCCCAGCCTCCTTTATCTCTCGCAACATGTCTTTGGCACACTGATAATGAGCTGGGGGCACAGGGCAGTATCTCTCTTTTATGGATGGATGATCTCCTGTGGGGATATGATGTTGAATCCCTTTTACCTGCCCGAAATCTAGGGTGTGCTTGCTGAATACCCGCTCATACTCATGAACCACCCTGTAGGCCCCTTGTTTCTGGTGAGCTGGGGTAGAGTCAGTGCCCACGTGCAATTCCCGACACCAATCTTTCAGTTGCCCTGCAGAACCGTTGTTCTCCGCCGGATTGGAGGGGACCAAGGGTCCGGGTGCCTGTATCACACTATTATTAACAGTAAACAGTTTGGCAAGTGTGGCATATTTGGTTAGGTGGACTTCTTCCTCCCCACAGTTGAGAACACGTACTGGCACCCTCCCCTTGCGGACGTCAACCACCCCTCGGGCTGTCAGGAGGGAAGGCCTATTATCTGAATATACAGGTTCTACCAGGGCCTGATAGTCTTTACCCCTGAGGCCTATGGCTGCCCGACACCATATTAACATTTCACTCCTGGGGGGTATCGCGATGGGGTTTGAATCACTCACTGTGACACGGCCAATTTCACCACCAGTCAGCTCCACCTGTTTTCTATGACATTAGTACCAATGGTCATCTTGGGATTATATTCACGTCGGTCAATATCAACAATTACAATCCCTTGGGCCTCCAATTCCACCCGCCCCACCACCTCTTTATACCCCACTTGTGGCAATGGCTGACCATTACTGGCTATTATGGTGAAATCATCATCGGGGCCATGAGTAATGTCGGTGTCCTCCCAATAACGTTTATAAAGGATGTAAGGCATAGTTGTCACCTGAGAACCGGTGTCCAACAAAGCATTCATGGGGATACCGTCGATCACGATGGGAAGAACTGGTCGCCCTCCAATGTATTTGGTTCTCCAATTTTGCGGGCCTGATCGTCCTACTCCTGGGGGTTGGCCCTCTGCCGCAGGGGTTGCTCGTTTAAATGACAGTACCTTGCAAGGTGGCCCACCTGTTGGCAGCAGCGGCAGATAGGTCGTCCGTCCCGATGGAAGCGATCGTCGTCCCTGCCTCTGGTCGGCGGAATCCTCCTCTGTCGCTTCCAGGGGACATCCTCCAGTCTGGAAGCCAGCTGGATCTTCTCCTTGGGGGCCTCCTGTAGGGACTGTACGGTCCGGGCTAGGGCAGCAACGCTCTTGGTCAGCTCCTGCATCTGGAGGTGGAGTCCTGCAGGGGAATCGTCTTCCAGGATCTGGGCATCGGCCTCAGCAGAAACTGGAGCATCTGGCGCCACCTCCTTGTGGTACGTGAGAGCTTGACGCCTGGGAAGTACTGCACGGCTGGGCTGTCGCTCCTGTAGCGCCTGGATGGCTTTATCTTTGAATTGCGCGAAAGTCAGGTCTGGATTCTGCATGGCCAGGAAGTGCAGTTGGGCCCTTTGGTGACTGCACAGGAGCCCCTCGATGAACCGCTCCTTCAGGAGTTTATCCTCATCTTGCATGCTGTTTGGGTCATTCTGCTTGATGGCCCGCAGTGCCTCCTGGAGATTAAGGGCATAGTCCCGTAAGCTATCCTGTGGCCTCTGCTTGCACCCATAGAATGTCAATTTAATTTCTGTAGCGGTGCGGGTGTCAAAGGTGGTTTTAAGCTTTGCAAAGACCTGCTGTGCAGTCCTCTTATCCACGGCGGGCCAGGACTTCACTTCTCTCAGAGCCGCTCCAAAGAGATGGCCTGTTATCATATGAACCATATGAACTTTCTGAGGCTCTGTCAGGGGATAAAACTCAAACAGGCTGCAGATCCCCTCTTTAAAGTCAGTTAATGTATGTGATTCTCCAGAATATCGCGGGAGCCAGGCTGCTCCAGGTAGGTACGGCATGGAGAAGGGCATTATGGCTGCTGTAGCTGCGGCAGTATCCGGCTGGCTGCTGGGGGCGGCAAGCTCTGCGGAACCCGGCGGTGGTACAAGGCCTGCGGCTGCGCCTACTGCGGGGCTCGGAGGTGCCTCTGAGTCTGCGGCTGCGACCGCCGCCTCCGCTCCTCCGGGATCAGACATGGCCGCTCCTTCCCTCTGCTAAATTGGTGGAAGTCGGGGTTCCTCTTCCGCAATCGGCACTTCACCGCATCTCCTTGCTCCACGCTCTTTTTCAGCTGGCTCCACCCACAAAGCTATGGCTCATCCCCTCATGCCCCACACGGCGCGGCAATGGCGGATTTTGGCGGCAAACAGCAATACACAGTCTTTTCAATAAATCACGATTCAGCACAATTCAGTCACAGTTCCAAGGCACACATGACCTGATTCTTCAGGCTTAAGTAGATCCTGTTCGTGACGCCAAGTTGGAGGGGCCCGCAAACGCAGGGCAGCGGGGTACTCGGTACCGGGTCTCTCGGTTTTGGGGTTGTCACGGTGGCCCGACCCGGTCTGTGGCCCTGCTAAGGGGCGCCCAATAAGAGGTGTAGGTGGCGGTGTAGGTCTCAGTAAATAACGAGGACACAGGGTTGCAGTCTCTTTACCTCTTTACTGAAGGCTTCGGCATCCAAAATCCAGAGCACTGCTAACAGGGCTGGCTGAGACCAGCCTGTCCGAAGGCACATCCAGAGTTCCCTTTGCAGGTGGAAATCAGTAGCCTCCCTACCAGCGCCTGTGTGTTGTAGTACCTCCCTGCTAAGCACCACGGGATAGTCCTCACAACTGTCATGTTCGTTTCTGTTCTTTCTCTCTCCATCCCCCAGATGATATGGATAGGATGTACCCGTATGACGGGGTAGGCCTGGAGTTATTTTATAGGGACCCTAGAGACGCCCCTCTCCCACAGTTGCCTCTGTTGTCTTCATTAGGTGAAAAGGTGAGACAGCCAACCTGGAGTTAACTGCCCTGCCGTAGTTCAAAGTAATGCGTAGAGCCTATTACTTCCTCGGTGCTCCGGCCACCGGCTACTCGCCTCAGAAGGATGTTGCCGATCTCGGGGCACGACTCCTTCTGGTTCTATCTCCTTTGTGCTGTGATCCCGTTTCTCACTTCTCCACAATATACTTTGCTTCGTGTCCTTCCTTAGGAGTCTGCCGCTATAAGGCACAGGCACGGCTCCGTAACGATCTGTCTGTCTTAGGCCGCTGTCAGGATCCCACCCCTGACAGGTCCTCTCTCGAACTCTCCCCAGCTACTTTCTCCCTAACTTCCTATCCAACCCCCAGTTTTACCCATGTGTGAGGAGTGGCCTAGTAGATAGGACCTTTTGCTCCCCCTGGTGGCCGGAGTGTGAAGTGTAATGTGTGACTGTGATACCTGGTCAGGTGAACTCTTTTAGTGCCATCAGACGTACCATCAATCCCCTTAGCGGCAGAGCGACAATACTGCAACGACCAGGACTCTGCGGCGCTGCAGATCATGACACTGTATCTTCTCTACAAACAAGTTTGTCTAATCCTCAGTCACACACTCTGTCAAGACTGCAGACTTAACGATATGGACCGGATAAGCCCTACTAGCTGGGCAGTCCCGAAGAGACATAAACCCTCCTCCAGAAGTGTCATAAGCTAAACAGCCGAACATCTAGCACTGGAGCCACCATTGTCTCCCCTCAATAAGGAGCACTGCCAGAATGGAGCATTGGTGGTTGTCCATGTAGTATCCGGTGCATGAGTTGGGTCAAGTAAAAATGTTACAAAAAGACAGAAATATGTCTCCAGATTTGCCATCTCCAAACAACAGTAGCCAATCATCAAACCGGACATCCAGTGATCGTCCAATTACCTTAGAATGGAGCGATCTTCATTGTGGTTCTGGATTAGTGATGAGCGAATATACTCATTTCCCAAGCACGCTCGGGTGACCTCCAAGTATTTTTTAGTGCTCGGAGATTTAGTTTTCCTCACCTCAGCTGAATGATTTACATCTGTTAGCCAGCATAAGTACATGTGGGGGTTGCCTGGTTGCTAGGGAATCCCCACATGTAATCAAGCTGGCTAAGAGATGTAAATCATTCATCTCAATCATCTGAGGTGAGGAAAACTAAATCTCCGAGCACTAAAAAATACTTGGAGGTCACCCGAGCGCGCTCGGGAAATCTTGAGTAACGAGTATATTCGCTCATTGGTATTCTGGATCCATCATAAGATGGACATGTCCAATGGGTTTCATTGACTTAAAGTAAGGTCTTTCAGATTTTGTCAAGGAGTCCAAGGAAATCTTTCCATAAAATATGAAAGTATCTCTGAGGAGCCTTGGATGCAGATGTGAAGACTCTTTGGGGTCTCATGCACATAATTGCGTGTTCTTTCCCATATCTATATCTACCTAGTTTTTTATACCCTTAAAACCCGCTTGACACAAATCAGACCTTTCCTTATATTTTATTCTTGTAGGTTTAGACGAGGTTACCGAGACACACAATAAAATTAGTCTACCAAAAGTTAATAAAATTGGCATTAACCCTGAAGGCCTCAGAAATATTGAGGTAATAAAAGAACATTGAATGACACTGGTCACCTCAGGCCAGTTTACCTGAGGATTAAGGAGACTGAAAATGAGAAAAAGCCTTATTTACAGAAAAGCCAAAGAACAGAAAAAAAAAAAAAAGAGAAAGTGAGATAGAAAACAGAATTCTGCAAGAGAATCCTACAACTTGTCAAAAAAATGAATCCCCCCTCTCCACCAACAAATTCCACGGGGGGAAACCAGAATCCAACATATTTGCTTTTGAGTTGTACAATTCATTGTTTTGCTAGGAGCTAAGCGACATCAGCTGGTAGAGGATTTTTTCATCTCCCCCTTCAGTGAATTATTATATGCATCCATGGTAAAATTGACCCACCACATGTAAATTTCAGTAAATATATCCAATCCCCATGAAATAACAATACTTGCATGTTTCTTCTTATAACTCTGTATTGAACGGTTCCTCTGTTATTCCTCCCAGAAATGTATCAATAAATTTGTTATTACTAGTTGGGAGGAGCATGCCTATTACTGTCCAATCAGTGCTGAGACTATGTACATGCCCCTTTGATTACTGGAAGAGCAACACCCATGAGGAACTAATAATTGAAAAAATAATAATAATAATAATGTTCATGGTCAGCTAATGAGGAATGGATAAGAACGATGAAGGAAGTGATGAGAAAGTTGGGGTAATGGAAATACTAAATAAGTAGAACATAAAAAAGAAAGTATGGAGAGAAAAAGAAGAGAGGGAGTAGAGAGAGGGGAATAAAGATGCTCAGGGTCAAGAAGGAAAGTACATTTTGTAAAGAACTTCTTGTATAAATACTAACTGTTGTTTAAATTTTTATTTCCTATATCAATAGTACTAATGAAAAAAATAAATATCTAATCAGAGAAATCCGATTCTTTCACCTCCTAGATTCATATGTTGCTCTCAATTAATGGGTAAAAATTGAAACATCTATATTGAGTGAAGACAGACGTTGTTTTAAAATTATATGAAATGAGAAGCTAGAGCTGACACAGACTTTCTGCTGTCAGTTCTTCTGAAATGAGTTACATTTTTCCATAGAATTTTTTAAGCACCAACTGTCATCTTCTATCTCACAAATGGGAAGATCTTTATTCACTGAAAACAGATTTAATCCACGTGTTGCGAATTTTGAGAATGTCACTGCATTGTTACTGTTTTTCTCCTTAAAAAAATCTAAATTGTAATTTTTATTATTTTGTCAATTCACCTTTGGCTTTCAACACTGCCCGAATCGTTCTGGGCTGCTCTTGATCAGATTCAAGCATGTCTGGGCCAAAATCTGATCCAAGGTCTCTTCTACACGTTCCCAACGTTGGTGGTCGACCCACTTGGGCATGTATACAGCTTTTTCTTCACCTCTACCCACAAGTCTTGGATTGGGTTGAGGTCCGTGGACTGTGGGGGCCAACCCAGCACCTCTACTTCATTGTCATTGAACTATTTCTTCGCAAATCTCGACGTATGCTTTGTGTTGTTTTCCTGCTGGATCACTATGTCGCCCTTTTCTTACCCATAGTACTCGAGTGTACGAAGTAACTCGTCTTGTAGGATACTCACATATAGCTCAGCATTGAGGCCACCATCGATCCTGGTCAAGTATCCAACACCATTGGCTTGACTTTTGTATCATGGCTCCAAATCACTTGTTTCCAATCTTCTCCTGTCCACTTTTCTGCAAATTTGAGCCAACGCTTCTTCTGATGATACTGAAGTCGAGGCTTCTTCACCTTTTTTTGGGCCACCATTCCAGACTTTTGTAACGTGTATTGCACGGTGCTTGCATGGACTTCTGTGATCTCACTATTACGAAGCATACGAGCCTCCTCCACTGGCGTGTTTGTCTCACCAGAACTGATGGACCTTATGATGAGCCGACTTGTTGACCCCGATATTTTTTCTGGACGTCCACCTCTTGGCTTCTGAATGGATAGACGGACTTCATTTAGTTTACTTCCAGCTGTCATGGTGCTCATATGATGCAGTTTGACAATTTTTTTGGCCGAGAGACCACTATCAATGAGCTGGATGATGCTGGTTCTCTTTTCTTGGGAAATCTTCATGGTTGCTCCTCGATTCAAACCAGTGACCTTTCGCTTGGGAATCAACCTAAAAACACACTGAGCTATGAGGAAACAAGAGAACAGGTTGTAATTTGTAGTATACTGGGAGAGAAAGATTTGGCTTTGTCAGATCTCTTCTCTCTCTCCCTTCCTAAACAGCAGGGGGCGCTACCACAGATAAAAGTACACACTATTTTTAATAGATGTATATTACAAATACATTTCTTTTGACACATCCTGTAGAGTTTTCTATAACACTTTTCATGATTACCTTTTTTACCTCTATAAAGATTTTGCACCACTGCCATTAAATCAGATTTGTAAAGAAAGGAAACAAAAAACTGATACATTTGTCATAATGTATCCGCTATTCCATCAGAAATTGATAAATCCGTCCGAAAGACACAACATCTGGTGATGAAAGGAATGAATTTTAATTGATTAAAACAAATTGGTTAAATGTTCTGCGCCGTTTACGGGGAATGAAGATTTATTTACAGAGCTTGTCACATCGCGACCGTCCATTCCTCCACTCTAGTGGAAATGACATATCTCTGATGTTAATATCATTGTTCTCACCAGTACAAACAGCAGATTTGTTTTTACCATATTTATAGCTTTATAATGACATAATTTACAAATCACCGACTTTAATATGTTTGTTAACAATTTTCCATCGGAAGCCACGGATGTGACTATAAATTGTCAAATAAAAGCAGGGAGTCCAGAGGAGCGGGACAGAATTTTGCTTAAAGATTAATCTTTCTTGGAAAGGACTAAATTTAAATTTCAACTTTGGAGTGGAGGCATCAGGACCCTGACCCTCCTCCAATAAGGGCTGTTGCCTGTTCTATCGGGGTCTGAAAAAGCTTATGCCAGTTGTCTGTCCCTAGAGAAAATTATTGGACAAGTGTCTTAATCATACAATTCCAGATTTCTATTTAGACTCATTGCTCCTCGATGTATGAGAACCGTACACTGAACTTGTAGAACCTCTGGCCTCCCCCCTGTTGTATAACCTCTGGCCTCCCCCGGTGTATAACCTCCGGCCTCCCCCTTGGTGTATAACCTCTGGCCTCCCCCCTATTGTATAACCTCCGGCCTCCCCCCTGGTGTATGACCTCCGCCCCCCTGGCATATAACCTCTGGCCTACCCCCTATTGTATAACCTCCGTCCTCCCCCCTGGTGTATAACCTCTGGCCTCCCCCCTATTGTATAACCTCCGGCCTCCCCCCTGGTGTATCACCTCTGGCCTCCCCCCGATGTATAACCTCTGGCCTCCCCCGGTATATAACATCCACCCACCGGCATATAACCTCCGGCCTCCCCCTGGCATAGAACCTCTGTCCCCCTGGCGTATAACCTCCAGCCTCCCCCCTAGTGTATAACATCGAGCCCCCCTGGTTTATAACCTCCACCCCCCCACGGCATATAGCCTCTGGCCTCTCCCTGGTGTATAACCTCCTCCGCTCCCACGGCGTATAGCCTTCGGCCTCCCCCCTGACGTATAACCTCCAGCCTCCCCCCTGGTGTATAACCTCTGGCCCCCCACAATGTCATCTGCCTTTCCTGCCATGTGACAGAGTGGCCGGTGGTGCAGAGATCACTGCTACCAGTGTGGTCCTGTAATGGGAGCCATCGGGGTCACAAGTCCGTCCAGGACATTTCTTCCTCCTGGATCTTCCCCCAACACCTGTGAGTGATATTATTGAGAAGTGTAAGAAACGGCAGCAACTCAGCCACGAGGTGGAGACCCCATAACGTTACAGAGTTGGGGGCTGAGCACTGAGGAGCAGAGGGCAGAAAAGTCACCACCGCTCTGCTGACCCCAAACCTCCTCTGGTATCAGCACAAACACTGCGCCCCCACCAGGAGCTTCATGGCCGAGCAGCTGCATGCAGCCGTACATCACCAAGCACAATGCCGAGCGTCGGATGGAGTGGTGTAAAGCCGCCATCACTGGACTCTGGAGGAGACGTGTTCTGTGCAGTGACGGATCGCACTTCTCTATCTGCGTCTGATGGAGGAGGCTGGGTTTGGTGATTCCAGGAGGACGTTACCCCCTGACTGCATTGTGCCCCCTGTACAGATATCCATATAATCCTGCAGATTGGAGATGTACAGTATCGGTCCACAGTACCCCAGTGGTGCCATATTATGGTCCCGTGCAGTATGGATCCACAATCCTCGCACATATCTGAGCTGTTAATTATAAGGAACATTTGTAGCAATCTCATCATACACGGCAATATTAATACCTCAAACAAGGGGAACTTCACGAGGCACGATGTATCGCCGCTTGTTTACAGTGAAAACACATTAAGTAGCTGTAAACCTGGATTAACAGCTACAAGCTACGAGCTAATACCCCAGTGCAGAATGGTAATTACTGATTATATCACTCCACCACTAATTTCTCATCTCCATTATCTCCTTAATAAGGTGATAATCAAAAACAACGGCTGATGGAAAAGGAGGAAATGTATCCGCAGCATGTTTTAAGAAATAGAAAAGTTATTTCTTTTAAAGGTTATGGTGAGTTTGTATCAGAAATTGGGAAAGTTGCAGGATCTTCCCGGGAAAAGGTTCTGATGTAAAATGACGAGCGGCAAAGCAAAACTGAAGTTCGGCAAATTTGCTTGAATTTGACCTGGAAATGTGATTTTCTTCTTCCCACTGGTCGGCTCACTGTGATTCCGTCTTCGGTCACTGCAGGTCTTCACTCTTTTGTGTCCAGTGTTTGGTGCCTCCAGCGTCTATCAAGCCTCAAGGCATCGCGACGTCACAAGGAGTACTAGGGGATAGAAACCGGAATTGGACCTGGAAAGAAGACCGATGACTTGATGTGACTGACGGTGGATCAATAATGTGAAAACGAGGCGAGAAACCATGCGGAGAAGAAGAGTATAATACAGGATGTAACTCAGGATCAGTAATGTAATGTATGTACACAGTGACTGCACCAGCAGAATAGTGAGTGCAGCTCTGGAATATAATACAGTATGTAACTCAGGATCAGTAATGTAATGTATGTACACGGTGACTGCACCAGCAGAATAGTGAGTACAGCTCTGGAGTATAATACAGGATGTAACTCAGGATCAGTAATGTAATGTATGTACACAGTGACTGCACCAGCAGAATAGTGAGTGCAGCTCTGGAGTATAATACAGGATGTAACTCAGGATCAGTAATGTAATGTATGTACACAGTGACTGCACCAGCACAATAGTGAGTGCAGCTCTGGAGTATAATACAGGATGTAACTCAGGATCAGTAATGTAATGTATGTACACAGTGACTGCACCAGCAGAATAGTGAGTGCAGCTCTGGAGTATAATACAGTATGTAACTCAGGATCAGTAATGTAAGGTATGTACACAGTAACTGCACCAGCAGAATAGTGAGTGCAGCTCTGGGGTATAATACAGGATGTAACTCAGGATTAGTAATGTAATGTATGTACACAGTGACTGCACCAGCAGAATAGTGAGTGCAGCTCTGGGGTATAATACAGGATGTAACTCAGGATCAGTAATGTATGTACACAGTGACTGCACCAGCAGAATAGTGAGTGCAGCTCTGGAGTATAATACAGGATGTAACTCAGGATCAGTAATGTAATGTATGTGCACAGTGACTGCACCAGCAGAATAGTGAGTGTAGCTCTGGGGTATAATACAGGATGTAACTCAGGATCAGTAATGTATGTACACAGTGACTGCACCAGCAGAATAGTGAGTGCAGCTCTGGAGTATAATACAGGATGTAACTCAGGATCAGTAATGTAATGTATGTGCACAGTGACTGCACCAGCAGAATAGTGAGTGCAGCTCTGGAGTATAATACAGGATGTAACTCAGGATGAGTAATGTACTGTATGTACACAGTGACTGCACCAGCAGAATAGTGAGTGCAGCTCTGGAGTATAATACAGGATGTAACTCAGGATCAGTAATGTAATGTATGTACACAGTAACTGCACCAGCAGAATAGTGAGTGCAGCTCTGGGGTATAATACAGGATGTAACTCAGGATTAGTAATGTAATGTATGTACACAGTGACTGCACCAGCAGAATAGTGAGTGCAGCTCTGGGGTATAATACAGGATGTAACTCAGGATTAGTAATGTAATGTATGTACACAGTGACTGCACAGCAGGAAGAGGTGGAGCCTGCTTGCCGTGTGCTCTGTGTGCTGCCTAGAGAGAGCTCCTGGGAAGGGAGGTAAACTTTTTCATCCAGGACTTTTTGTCTGCCCCCTTCCCAGGAAAGAAGGGCCTCCCGGTCCAAGCCGGCGGGGGGTGGGAGGACTCCAACTCCGGCTAGGGCCACAAGATCTGGCCAAGGATCAGGCAAGGGACCCAGTATGAAGACCCGTAGGACCCCTGAGGCTGCGGCGGCTCCTTCCCCCGGAGGTAGGCCGAGTACGAGCAGGGGTGCTGCAGCGGTGCCCCTTGGTTGGGGTACTAAGGCGGCTAGAGAATCCGCCGTGGGCTATGGTTCACGCATCCATGCGCACCTCTGCGAGTATGAGGACGCCTCAAGGAAGCTAAAATCCCTCTGGGGGGAGTTGAGGGTAGCTAAGGACAGGTCTGACAGGGCCTCCGGCAATAAGAAGGCCGAGCTATCCGCCGCGGTCAAGAAGATAAAACAATCCATACAAGACCTGGAAAGCCGGAGGTGTGAGATCCTGGATGGCAGCGGGCCCTTCCGTGAAAAGCTGGAGAACGACGACCGGTTCAGAGCCATGACCGGTGGGGCTCCGGAGGGGTCACGGAGCTCCGGCCAGGTGGTGGAGGAGGATGATGAGGAATGCGAGGAGGAGGTCGCGCCCTACCCACCGCCTGGTGGCCTGGTAAGAGATCTCCAGGCGTCGCATAGCGGGATAGCCCCCGAGCAGGTGGCTCTCCCGTCAGATTCTGGCCCTTCAGGGGACAGCGGGAGCGAGGGGGAGGATGAGGATGGTGGTAGTAGCAGCGAGGGGGGCTGCCTCGTCATGCAGCAGATCCGGCAGATCGAGTCCCCGGTCCGTTTTAACCAGCTGAGGTTCGGGGATGAGATCTGTGAGGACGAGGCAACCAGGAGGGGGATGAAGAGGAAGGTTAAGAAAAGGAATAACAAGAAAACATCTACTGTGGAGAAATATGTGTATGTCCCCCTCTCTGGTGCCCCCCGGTCCCGCTGTGCGGCACCCGCTACCCACCCCGGCTCGGGCTCTGTTGTGGGTCCGCAGCGAGGGAGCGGGGAGATTACAGGCCATGACACGCAGGGCGCTGCCTCTGTTTCTGGTAACGGAGGGGGCAGTGATGTGTCTGATATGGAGCATGATGTGGAAGGTGGCCCAGAGGTGGACAAGAGAGTGGCAGCCGGGACCGCATCTCCGGCGGTGAGCGCTGGGGTGTCCGGGTCCCCCACTTACGGATCCGCTAAATCTGGATCGCTTCTGGGGACCCAGGCACCTAGTAAAGTAAAGGGGGAGGGGCCTGCGGCTTCGGCATTACAGGCTCATAAAAAGAAAATGGTGGGGCCTCCCCTGGCGGCGTCTGCGGTGAAGTCGGGGCCTCCTCCATTGGGGGCACCGCCGCTGGTGGATGCTGAGGGAGAGTGGCCTAGCCTGGGGCCAGCCACTGGAGTTGCTGTGGCCAGGCTGTTTGTGGCCCAGGGTGTGGTGGTGGGGGGCGCTGTGCCTCAGGGGACTGGTACCGCTGGGGGGATTCCTGGGGGTGGATCCAGCTCTGGGTCGGCTCTGGGGGTCCCGCTGCGGCCAGTCTCAGGGGGTGTGGCCTCCTCGGCACCCGCTGCCCATGCAGGTGCAGCTTTGGATAGCTCTGCTGTGCGGCTGAAGGCAGGGGGCGTGGCTTCCCAAAGAAAGGAAAAAAAAATGGTCTTAGCTGTGGTCAGCAATGGAGCAGGGACTGCAGCAGATAGCAGCAAGGTCGCCTGCCTGGCGGGGTCCCCTGAGTCTGGGGGCTTACCTGCGGTGGGGGCTCCGGTGACAAGGCAGGATGGAGCTGGAGGCGGGTCTGCACCTGGCTTCCTACCTGCCAGTGAGGGAGGAGGCTCTGCGCCTGCTATGGTGGAAAGTCAGGCTGTGCTGCTTAAGTCCCATGGCAGCAGGACTCTTAAAGGGACAGCAGCGCTGTGTGTGTCAAACCCCCCAGCAGGGAGGATGCCACCAGTAGGTGGCGGTAGCAGTGAACCTGCAAATACCCAAAAGGTGAGGCAAAATAAAACTGACCCCAGTGTGCATGTGAGTGAGAGTGGGGTGACTGATGGAGTGGATGAGGAGGGTGCGGGTATGGAAGTGTCTATGGTTGAGGATGCGAGTGGCAGTGCGTCTAAGGTGGCAAGTGTGAGTACGGTGTCTGATGGTAGTGGGAGAAGGGGGGAGGGGGCCGGTCCATCTGCCCCCCCAGCCACAGGTTCTCGGAGTTATTCGGGGGTGGTGGCTGGAGCCCCGGGTCTAGTCAGGGGGTTTCCTCGCCTCTGGACCTCAGGGATAGCGTTTTGCGGCGCCGCTTCCTGGAGGCCCTCAAAAAGGGAGAACGGACGAAGTAGAGGGAAGAGTGGTGGACTTGGCCTTTTGGCTGGATAGACACGGCCAGGCTGCCTTCCAAGATAAAAGGGAAGGGGAAACGGTTTGGTCCCTCCCGACAGCCGGGCAGGGGGTGGTCAGGCGGAATGTGGTCCGTCTTCGGTGGAGGGGCAGTGAAGCGTGCCCGCCAAGGGCGAGGGTTGTGGAGCTCCTTCTGAAGATGGACTTCAGGGCGACGGACATCTTTGCCCTGATTCATCCGTTTGGCACCTCCTTCTTCGATGTCAGTTTTGTTCGGCCAGAGGGCTTGGAGCTTTTCTGGTCGAATTTCGAACTGGCAAAGGGGGAGCCCGGCTGGCGAGACTTTGCCGTGCAGGCGGTGTCTCGCCAAAATAGTGTAAAGAGGGTGACCGTTCTGACAAGTAACGAGTCACTCTCTGGGGTCGACATAATGACGTGGCTTTCCCGTTATGGGGAAGTCACCGAGGTCCCTAAAAAAAATAGGGACGAGTTTGGCATTTGGTCAGGGGGCTGGACCTTCATGGTAAAGTTGAAGGTTTCAGGAGGTACGGTCACCCACATCCCTTCCTCAGCATTTCTGGGGAGGGACAGAATCCAGATCTTCTACCAGGGGCAACCGAAGGTCTGCCACAGGTGCGGTGATCCCCGCCACTTCAGCGCAGGCTGCAAGGTACAGAAATGTGCCTTGTGTGGCGGGGTAGGCCATCTTGCCGCGGCCTGTGGTGACATTAGGTGTCGCCTGTGTGGTGACCTAGGTCACCCGTATAGCCGCTGCCCCCGTTCCTTTTCCAGCACCATCTCTGGCCCGGCAGGGGGGAGCCAAGGGGGGGTCCCCGGTGGTGCAACTTCTGCTGTGGCTGAGGGTGGAGGCATGAGGGGAGCTAAGGGGTCGGTGAGGAAAGACGAGGCTGGTACATCTGCCCACCAGTGGCAACAGGTGAGGAGCCGTAAGGGCAGGGGGCAGGATAAGCCTCAGGCAACTGGGGTGATGACTGCCCCCACCCTGGAGACGGCAGCCGAAGCCTCTGAGGCCCTGGGGGAGAAGGCGGTGAGCGAGGAGATCCGGAGGATGGAGAGGGAGGAGTTGGCTGCTTCTGATAACTCTTCCCAGTATGAAAGTCTGGATGAAGAGGTGGTGGAGCAGCCTAAAAAAACGGGTGACAATCGTACCGGTAAGAGTCGGAAGAAGAGGAAGAACAAGGCTAAAAAATCTAAGCCCCCCCCCCTGGCCACTGGGGTGCCTACGGAAGGGCACGCTGACTCCCCTCTGATCCCCCTCTCCAATCGGTTCCAAGCCCTCGATGACTCTGCTGTGTCGGAGGTCGGGGGTGAGGGGCCGGTCGCAACATCTGGGGTGCCTTCGGGGAGTGGTGAGGTCTGTCCTCCGGGGGATTCACACTCCTCTGGAGGGGGGACCACCTCGGGGTCCAGGGGCAAGGAATCTATTTCTGGGAAATCCAGTGCTATAAAGGAGGATATGGACACCTCGGTATCTTTAAAGAGGAGGGGTGAGTCGGGCTCCTCCTCAGAAGGGGAGAGGAAATCAGGGGGTACGGTTAAAAAACAGGCCATCTAACTCAATCACCCATGATGGCGGAACCTACCCCGTTGACTCTGGCGCCGATTAATGTCGCCAGCATAAAGTCAGATACGGCTAGATTTACGGCCTTTGATTTTTTCACCCGGGTTGAGGCTGATATTTTATTTTTGCAGGAGACCAGCCTAACGGACCTGGGGTCCATCTACAAAGCAAAGAGGGAATGGAGGAGTGGGCCCTCATACTGGTCTCTTGCGGCCGAGCCGTATAGCGGGGTAGCGGTCCTTTTTAAGACCGTGGAGGTGGAATGCAGACGGGTGATCGAGGTAGAAATGGGGAGATGTTTGGTCCTTGACGTCTTCATGAGGGAACAGGAGCTTCGGCTCATCAATATCTATGGCCCACAATCCAAGTGGGACCATAAATGTCTCTTCCTGAGGATCAAGCCCTATCTTTTTACGAGCCGGCAGGTGGTCTTCGGTGGGGATTTTAATACTGTAACCAGACTCCGTGATAGGGGAGGCCCCGGAGACCGGCTGGCTTATGATAGCGTAGCCTTGAATAGCATAGTAAGCGAAGCTCTCCTGGTGGATGTCCACATCCGGCACACCCCAGGTCACGGGGGTTTCACCTTTTTTAGGGGAAGCAGTAGGTCTAGGATAGATAGGTTTTTTTTAATGGAGGAAGCCGTCTCTTCTGCAGTGTCCGCTGTTGAGGTGGAGTTCTCCGATCACTGTTTCATTTTCTTTACTTTGAATGTTACAGAGACCCCCCGGATGGGGAGAGGCCTATGGAAGCTGAATTCGTCCCTTCTGGAAGAGGCGGAAGTAAGACAGTCCTTTGAGGAATTTCTTCAGAGCCAGGTACCTCTCTTGGGTCTTTGTAGCAGTAAGTCTGAGTGGTGGGAGATCTTCAAAAGAAGGGTCGCAGGGTTCTTCCGTCAGCTCTCGAGCCTCAGAGGCCTGAACAGGTACCGCCTGTATCGGGAGCTGGGGAGGAAACTCGAGCAGCTCGTCTCGACTTGAGGGGACCGAGAGGAAATCTCCAGGGTGAAGACCTTGCTCAAGGGGTGCCAGTATGATAGGCACACATCCTTGGTTTTTGAGAGGGATTTCGGGAGGTACCGCTTGCCCGACCCTTACAGAAACTGCAGGTTGTCAGTGAATTGTAAGATGGTGAGAGGACTGATTGACAGTACGGGGTCCCTGAACAGATCCAAATCAGGGATCCTGGAGGTGGTCAGATCCTTCTACTTGCACCTCTTGGGGAGGAGGGATCCTGATCGGGATGAGATGTCGGCTTTCCTGACTGAAACCATCCCTGAGCCAGGGGATGACCCCTCTCTTCATGTTTTGGCAGAAGCAATCAGGGAAGAGGAAGTGAGACGGGCGATTGATGGGCTCCGGCCCAAAAAGTCGCCCGGTCCGGATGGCTTAACATCCGAGTTCTACAAGACTTTTAGGGACTCTTTGGTCCCCCTCTTGACTGAGGTTTTTAATGAGTGCCTCTCCTCGGACATTCTACCCAGTTCAATGAGGAAGTCAGCCCTGATTATCCTGTCAAAGGGTAAAGACTCGTCCCGTATTGAGAATTGGCGTCCCATAGCGCTTCTCAATACGGACCGAAAGGTTCTGGCAAAGGTGCTTTTTAATCGGTTGGTGCAGTTTGCGCCCCGGCTCCTTTCGGGGGCCCAGCACTGCTCTGTTCCAGGCCGCAGTACATTTAGTGCTGTGCTCGGTGTCCGGGAGGCAGTGGAGCAGGGCAGGGCAGATCACTGGAAGGGGTACTTGCTGTCCTTAGACCAGGCGAAGGCCTTTGACCGGGTTAACCATGAGTACCTCTGGTCCGTCCTTCTGAGGTATGGTCTGCCTGGGAGGTTTGCTGATTGGTTGAGAGTTTTATACAATGGGGCAGAGACTTTTCCGCTCGTGAACGGTTGGGTCGGACACCCTTTTGAGGTGAGGTCTGGTGTCCGCCAGGGCTGTCCTCTGAGCCCGCTGTTATACGTGTTTGCGATCGACCCCCTTTTAAGGAGGGTGGAGCGTGGACCGTTGGTGGGAGTCAGGATGGACCAGGTGGAGCCAGAGGCCGCCTTGAGGGTAGTGGCGTACGCTGATGATGTTTCCCTTTTTGTATCCTCGAGAGAGGAGGCAGATTGGGTGATGTCTGAGGTTGAACGCTACTCGGTGGCATCCGGTTCCATGATCAACCGGGACAAGTGTGAGAGTCTCTGGCTGGGAGGGGGAGATCCAAGTTTTGATCTCCCGGACACCCTTCCAGGGCCTCAGGCCACAGCAAAAATATTAGGCATCAGTTTCGGCCCGGGGGACTATCCCCAGCAAAACTGGGAGGGCAGACTTAAGATTGCTGCCCAGAAGGTGGATCAGTGGAAGGGTTGGTCTTTGACCCTAAGGGAAAGGGTTAGTCTTGCCAAGGGCTATTTGCTTCCTTTGCTAATATATTTGGGCAGGATCTGCATCTTGCCAGAGCCTCTTTGGACACGGGTCTACAGCCTGTTTTTCCAATTGTTATGGGGAAATAGGCTGAACCTAATCAAGAGGGAGGTCACGTACCGCACGAGGAGACTAGGAGGGTTGGGTATGGTCAACCCAGTGGTGTTTCTAGTAAACACCTTTCTTAAGGCAAACATCGCCAAACTCTGGTCAGAGAGGGCTCCTCTGTGGGTATTCTCCTGTAGGGGGTGGTTTCGGCCTTTCTTCCAGGAATGGGAGACAGGAGGGCAGGTAAAGGACCTTCGAACACCTCATGGGCATCTTCCGGCTTATGCTACCCCGGTTCTGAAGGTGATCCGTCGGTGGGGTCTGGGAGTGTGGGAGATCAGGACCATGTCGAGAAGGTTACTTGACAATAGGGTCCTGTTGACCCACTTTCAGAAGCCCCTGGCGCTCAGGGATTGCCCAAGCTGGGATCTGGAGGTGGGGCTCGGGTTATTGAACTCTAAGCGGATCCCCTTGAAGTTTTGGGACTTGGCTTGGCGCTGCTTCCATGGGAAGCTGTATGTGAGGGACAACCTGAAGTGCAGATGCTCTGATGACCGGGATTGTCCCCGCGAAGAGTGTGGCGGTATGCTTGAAAGCATGGAGCATTTCCTGCTTCGGTGTCCCTTTAATACAGAGGTCTACAGCAGGGTGGGTGCTTCCATTGGCTGGCCTAGGCTGGCAGGCCTTTCCTATGCGGAGTGGGCCTATGGGGCATTCAGGTCTCTTGGTGGCCGAGATCGGGGCACTGTTTTCTTAGTTAGTTTAGTAACTAGGTTCCACATGTGGAATGCACGGTGTCTAGTGTCTACTCAGTGGAAAGTCCTCCCCAGGGAAGAGGTGATTAGGAACATCCTGGGTGACCTGGCAAAAGTGCGCTTGCTGGAGTTTGAGAGGCTGGGTGCAGGGAGGGCCTCTCTTCTTTGGAGTGGTTTCTCCTTTAATGTGCCCTAGGGAGAGTTAGGTTCTGTGTGCCTGTGATAGGGTTGAGTTAGTCTTTTTTATCTTTTTATCTTTATTTTGTAGGGTCAGATAGATGTGTAGGGACAGGGAGGGACAGATAGGGACAGTCTTTAGGGACAGGTAGTTAGTATTAGGTTGGTAGTGAGGGACAGGTAGGGGCAGGTAGGGAGAGATTGGTAGGGCTATAGGGACAGGATTTTCTCTTTTGTGTTGTTAGGGAGGGTCAGGGTGATGTGCGGTAGATTAGGGTGAGAGCCTCTATGGTCTCCAGTTCCTGGTGGTGGGCTGTAACCCTCACTTATAGATTTTTGTTTTGTAATTGGTAACCCGGGTATAGGGCTTGCAAGCATTGAACTTGGGCCTGTTCTTTGGTCATGGTTAAGGTGTGTATTGGTTATTATTATGTTATTATTGATTATATGTTATTATAAGGTTGTATATATGTTACATGTGTACTATGATGCGTGTAGGGGGGATTTAGTTTAGGTGGGGTGGGGGGTTTCTTGGGGGGTGGGGGGATGGGTTTTGGAGAATGGACGTCCGGCGGGATGCCAAGAAGAGGAAAAAAGGGCCATAAACTTCTGTGGACCTTGTTGTATAGTGAAGGCCACAAACTTTCGTGGGACCTTGTGTGATAGGCCACAAACTCTCGTGGGACCTGGTGTGGTAGGCCACAAACTTTCGTGGGACCTTTGGGGGAATGGTGGTGGTTTAGTTTAGGAGGTTAAAAAAAAAAATAAATAAAAAAATATAAAAAATTTATGATTAAGTTTTGGCCAGGTGGCCTATTTGCTTTCTTTAGGGCAGTTGGCCGACTTTTGTTTATTTTTCTAGGGATGAATGCATGGGTATGTGTGTATGAGGGAAAAAGGTACAAGGGGAGAGGAAAAAGGATATAGGTTGAGGTCTCTTCCCTTGCTGGGGGTATTAATGAAATGGAGGAACATTTTGTTTGTATAAATATGCTGGACATTGGACTTTTGGGGACTGTGAATAATTTGTTTTGTTATTGAGTTTGTCTGTAAGCTTTGCCTGTAAGTTTTGTTTTGTACTTTTATAATAAAAAAGAGATACAGGATATAACTCAGGATCAGTAATGTATGTACACAGTGACTGCACCAGCAGAATAGTGAGTGCAGCTCTGGAGTATAATACAGGATGTAACTCAGGATCAGTAATGTAATGTATGTGCACAGTGACTGCACCAGCAGAATAGTGAGTGCAGCTCTGGAGTATAATACAGGATGTAACTCAGGATCAGTAATGTAATGTATGTGCACAGTGACTGCACCAGCAGAATAGTGAGTGCAGCTCTGGAGTATAATACAGGATGTAACTCAGGATCAGTAATGTATGTACACAGTGACTGCACCAGCAGAATAGTGAGTGCAGCTCTGGAGTATAATACAGGATGTAACTCAGGATCAGTAATGTAATGTATGTGCACAGTGACTGCACCAGCAGAATAGTGAGTGCAGCTCTGGAGTATAATACAGGATGTAACTCAGGATGAGTAATGTACTGTATGTACACAGTGACTGCACCAGCAGAATAGTGAGCGCAGCTCTGGGGTATAATACAGGATGTAACTCAGGATGAGTAATGTACTGTATGTACACAGTGACTGCACCAGCAGAATAGTGAGTGCAGCTCTGGGGTATAATACAGGATATAACTCAGGATCAGTAATGTAATGTATGTACACAGTGACAGCACCAGCAGAATAGTGAGTGCAGCAATGGGGTATAATACAGGATGTAACTCAGGTCAGTAATCTAATGTATGTACACAGTGACTGCACAAGCAGAATAGTGAGTGCAGCTCTGGAGTATAATACAGGATGTAACTCAGGATTAGTAATGTAATGTATGTACACAGTGATTGCACCAGCAGAATAGTGAGTGCAGCTCTGGGGTATAATACAGGATGTAACTCAGGATCAGTAATGTAATGTATGTACACAGTGACTGCACCAGCAGAATAGTGAGTGCAGCTCTGGGGTATAATACAGGATGTAACTCAGGATCAGTAATGTAATGTATGTACACAGTGACTGCACCAGCAGAATAGTGAGTGCAGCTCTGGGGTATAATACAGGATGTAACTCAGGATCAGTAATGTAATGTATGTACACAGTGACTGCACCAGCAGAATAGAGAGTGCAGCTCTGGAGTATAATACAGGATGTAACTCAGGATCAGTAATGTAATGTATGTACACAGTGACAGCACCAGCAGAATAGTGAGTGCAGCTCTGGGGTATAATACAGTATGTAACTCAGGATCAGTAATGTAATGTATGTACTGTACACAGTGACTGCACCAGCAGAATAGTGAGTGCAGCTCTGGGGTATAATACAGGATGTAACTCCGGATTAGTAATGTATTGTATGTACACAGTGACTGCACCAGCAGAATAGTGAGTGCAGCTCTGGAGTATAATAAAGGATGTAACTCAGGATCAGTAATGTAATGTATGTACACAGTGACTGCAGCAGCAGAATAGTGAGTGCAGCTCTGGAGTATAATACAGGATGTAACTCAAGATCAGTAATGTAATGTATGTACACAGTGACTGCACCAGCAGAATAGTGAGTGCAGCTCTGGAGTATAATACAGGATGTAACTCAGGATCAGTAATGTAATTTATGTACACAGTGACTGCACCAGCAGAATAGTGAGCGCAGCTCAGGGGTATAATACAGGATGTAACTCAGGATTAGTAATTAATGTATGTACACAGTGACTGCACCAGCAGAATAGTGAATGCAGCTCTGGGGTATAATACAGTATGTAACTCAAGATCAGTAATGTAATGTATGTACTGTACACAGTGACTGCACCAGCAGAATAGTGAGTGCAGCTCTGGGGTATAATACAGGATGTAACTCCGGATTAGTAATGTAATGTATGTACACAGTGACTGCACCAGCAGAATAGTGAGTGCAGCTATGGAGTATAATAAAGGATGTAACTCAGGATCAGTAATGTAATGTATGTACACAGTGACTGCAGCAGCAGAATAGTGAGTGCAGCTCTGGAGTATAATACAGGATGTAACTCAAGATCAGTAATGTAATGTATGTGGAGCGCCCCCACGCCGCCGCAGGGCCGAGGGGTACCCGGAGCCGGGCCTCTGGGATCTCAGTCCTGGGGTTGTCACGGTGGCTAGACCCGGTCCGTGGCCCTGTCTGTCAGTGGGGGACGTCCGGTGCAATAAGTGGTGTTGTAACGGTGCAGTTGTGGGGTGCAGGTCGCGATAAATAATGAGGACACCCGGTTGCAGTCTCTTTACCTCTTTACTGAAGATCTCTGGGTCCTCAATCCAGAATACGGCTCACCAGGCTGCGCAAGTCCGGCCGGTCCAATGACACTTCCAGAGTTCTCTTCACAGGAGGAAATCTGTGCCTTCCCCCTAGCGCTATGTGTTGTAGTCCTTCCCTGCTGTGCTTACGGAAAGTACCCCACAATTGTTGTGTCTGTTTCTGATGTTCCCTCACAACTCGACTAGATGATGTTCTGCTAATCCTCCGTCCCTCCCTGAGGTTCGGGTAGGAACGGCACCCGTTTGACGGGTAGGCCTGGAGTTCTTCCGGGACCCTAGAGACGCCCCTCTCCCACAATTGCCTCCCAAGACTTCATAGGTGATTTGAGTTAGACAGCCCGCCTGAGACTGACTGTCCTGCCGCTGTTTGGAGTATTGCTTGAAGCTGAATGTTGTTCTACTCCCTCGGCGTTCCGGCCACCGGTATTGCGCCTCAGTAGGATGTTGCTTCGGTCTTACAGCACGACTCCTACTGGTATTTCTCCTTTGCGTGATCCCGTTTCTCACTCAGCACAATCGATCTCTCTTCTAATCCTTTCTTGGGCACCGCCGCTACCCGGAGCAGGCACGGTCTCGTTACGTTCGTTCTCGTTGCCAAGCCTCTGTCAGGATCCCACCCCTGACAGAGACCCTACTGTATCTTCCCCTACAACACCCTCTGCCACAAGGTGTTGCCTGGTTCCAACCCAGTCAGCTTTCTGATCTAACTTCCTGCCTGACCCCCAGTTTACCCACTATGGTGGGGAGTGGCCTAATGAATAGCACCCTTAGCTCTCCCCCGGAGGCCCGGCTGTGAAATGTATTGGTGTCTGTGATACCTGATCAGATGAACTCCTTCAGTGCCATCGGACGCACCATAGCTCCCCATAGTGGCGGAGCCACAGTACTGCAACGACCAGGACTCTGGGGCGCTGCACTCCCCCCTGGTTAAACACAGTACTCCGGGACTGGGAAGAAAACAACAATACAAGTTTAGCAAAAAGACATACAGTTTGGTTGAGTGCAATAACAATAAGTATACTTGAACAAGCTTCCCTTTATGGGAGGTGAGGACACTTGAACATTACAAAACATGGTTAAATATCATAGCAACATGCTATAATTAACTTTCCTTACCCAACCGGGTATTCTACTAAGTGCAAAAATTGTTGAACAATAATTTAACATTGCCTTTAAGGACATACACTCTGTATCCACCAAAGACCTTCCTATAATCACATTATAAGGTAAATTAACTTTTTTCATTCTCCTTCTTTGAATCTGCAGGACCGCCTGTCCTATCGGCACCAGACCTACTGCCTCTCCTTTCTGTTACAGGACCGCACCGTTCAGCCAGGGCCTACTGCCTTTTCAACTTCTATACAAAGTATAGAACATAACATTACTTTCAGTTTAAGAGCACTGAGCCATCTCTACATGACTCCTATGAGGACTCAGGGTTTACCTTCTATCCTAACTATCTATCAACATTATCAAGCATTTTCTTCTGAACATTAAGCCTTCTCATTATCTTTCTTTCTATCATGCATGCTGGACTCCACGTCTATCCCTACGGGTCCACTGCATCCTTCTTCTACCTTTCACCTTTTTACTTCTCAGAGCACATCATCAGTATTTCTTCACATTTAACTAATTAAACACATATAACTTTCTCGTACAACATTATCATCACTTTTCTCTCATCAACATTATTGCTACTTGTCTTAAGCAATATTTCTATCGAAATGCGGCAAATGAACATCCCCTTTAAGAGAGGACCAAGTCTCTGTGAGGTAGCGTATTTTCTCAAGCTACCAGTCCATACTCAGCAAAGGTTCCAGTGCGGTATCTTCGCAAAGAGTCCTTCTTTAAGTAAAACCAGTAGGGAGCGCCTTTAATAAGGTGCAAACTATATACTGGAAAAAGTTTGTATCATGCACTGTTCATGATTTCACAGTTTTTGAAGTAACGTAGAAAAATAGAAAATAACCAAAAACAATAGGGGTCCATAAGGAATTAACCCTGAACGGGTTTAGCAGCAACAGTAAACAGTAACTATATACATACTCATGGTATCGAGGTTTATTCTTATAAGTCTGGGGGTAATCTTGGTCCCCCAGCCAACGTGTCACCCGTACTGGTAGTTGGTCTCTCAGATGCCATCAGATCAGCCGGTGCCTGGATTTGAAGGCTAATCCTACTTGCGAGTTCGGTAGCCGCTACAAGACGTACCGTGGTGATGGGAACGAGGTCCGGCAAATCGGGATCAGTCATGATCGGGACAACATGGGGCGCTCTCTCAGGCTCACACCGTCGAACGATCCGGGCACACCATCCTTGTGCACTCCGATGGCGGTTGTAAGTCACCTGATCCCCCCTTTGTAACGGATCACCATTTCGACTGCAGCAGGGGGTCTTCACATTATAGCTAGTGACAAAGACATCAGTTGGTAGCCCCGGTTCCTGTATGGAGCCCCATCCCCTCTTCGGGTGGTAGGCCAGTACAGTTCCCCGCTTTACCACATCTTTCCTGCCGGGAGCAGACTTCTTACGTTGCGTGTCAGGTGGTTCGGTCTCGTCCCGATCTTTCCAGTGTTGGATCAGACATTGTTTATACTGCTCCCAGGTAAGTACCGCAAGGGTGAGGCCATCCTCCCGGGTCCCATCCGGCCCTGTCCAGGGGGTGTCCCACCGAAGGATCACCCCGTCTAGGCCCACACCTATGGGTTCTCCCATCTTGGTTGGTAGCGGCGGCACTAGCTTCCCCATCGCGTTGGAGGTGAGGATAACCCGCTCCACCAAGAAGGAACGATCATTGCCGGGGTGGGGAGCGGTCACGGGAGTGGGATCGATCAGGGGAGCTGGATCGGTCGGGAGAGCAGAATCGGCCAGGGGAGTAGGGATGTCGTCCATACCTGCGCCTGATGTGATTCCACCGATGTCGCTCAGGTCCGTTGACAAGGACACTGGAATCGGCTGCAGCCCGGACCGCGGCTCCTCCGGAGTCATCTCTGGACATAACCCCGCCCTCCATGATTCCGTGACTAGGATAGGCAGGCTCGGCTCCTCCACTGGTGTCTCCAAGGAGTCCAGGTCCCTCACCGGCGGTGGACGCGAGTCCTCTTCCAATGGGTGAGGACAAACCGGGATCACCTCGCCGTTGTTCGGGCACCTGCTGTTCATCGTCGCTGTCCGGCATTCGGCGGCAATGCATGCATCTGACTCTGCCATTTCTCCAAGGCCGAGCTTCTCCGTCACCCGCTTCCCGCTGTTGCAACTCAGGGGGCGGTTCTCCTCGGTTCCTGGGCAGATCGTCCTCTCACAGCAGGAATCGGAGGGGGCGGTAGCCATTTTTCGCGCCACTCTGGTAGTCTCCTCCCATGGCACGCCCTCCTTCTTCCCTGGCATAGCAATGGCGACGGTCTTTTTGGCGGGAACTTCTCTCGGTCAATGGCAATGCACAGTCTCTCAATAAAGTACAGTCCAAGCACAATAAATCACAGTCCCAAGGCACACATGACCTGATTCTTCAGGCTTAAGTAGATCCTGTTCGTGACGCCAAGTTGGAGCGCCCCCACGCCGCCGCAGGGCCGAGGGGTACCCGGAGCCGGGCCTCTGGGATCTCAGTCCTGGAGTTGTCACGGTGGCTAGACCCGGTCCGTGGCCCTGTCTGTCAGTGGGGGACGTCCGGTGCAATAAGTGGTGTTGTAACGGTGCAGTTGTGGGGTGCAGGTCGCGATAAATAATGAGGACACCAGGTTGCAGTCTCTTTACCTCTTTACTGAAGATCTCTGGGTCCTCAATCCAGAATACGGCTCACCAGGCTGCGCAAGTCCGGCCGGTCCAATGACACTTCCAGAGTTCTCTTCACAGGAGGAAATCTGTGCCTTCCCCCTAGCGCTATGTGTTGTAGTCCTTCCCTGCTGTGCTTACGGAAAGTACCCCACAACTGTTGTGTCTGTTTCTGATGTTCCCTCACAACTCGACTAGATGATGTTCTGCTAATCCTCCGTCCCTCCCTGAGGTTCGGGTAGGAATGGCACCCGTTTGACGGGTAGGCCCGGAGTTCTTCCGGGACCCTAGAGACGCCCCTCTCCCACAATTGCCTCCCAAGACTTCATAGGTGATTTGAGTTAGACAGCCCGCCTGAGACTGACTGTCCTGCCGCTGTTTGGAGTATTGCTTGAAGCTGAATGTTGTTCTACTCCCTCGGCGTTCCGGCCACCGGTATTGCGCCTCAGTAGGATGTTGCTTCGGTCTTACAGCACGACTCCTACTGGTATTTCTCCTTTGCGTGATCCCGTTTCTCACTCAGCACAATCTATCTCTCTTCTAATCCTTTCTTGGGCACCGCCGCTACCCGGAGCAGGCACGGTCCCGTTACGTTCGTTCTCGTTGCCAAGCCTCTGTCAGGATCCCACCCCTGACAGAGACCCTACTGTATCTTCCCCTACAACACCCTCTGCCACAAGGTGTTGCCTGGTTCCAACCCAGTCAGCTTTCTGATCTAACTTCCTGCCTGACCCCCAGTTTACCCACTATGGTGGGGAGTGGCCTAATGAATAGCACCCTTAGCTCCCCCCCGGAGGCCAGGCTGTGAAATGTATTGGTGTCTGTGATACCTGATCAGATGAACTCCTTCAGTGCCATCGGACGCACCATAGCTCCCCATAGTGGCGGAGCCACAGTACTGCAACGACCAGGACTCTGGGGCGCTGCATATGTACACAGTGACTGCACCAGCAGAATAGTGAGTGCAGCTCTGGAGTATAATACAGGATGTAACTCAGGATCAGTAATGTAATGTATGTACACAGTGACTGCACCAGCAGAATAGTGAGTGCAGCTCTGGAGTATAATACAGGATGTAACTCAGGATCAGTAATGTAATTTATGTACACAGTGAGAGCACCAGCAGAATAGTGAGTGCAGCAATGGGGTATAATACAGGATGTAACTCAGGTCAGTAATGTAATGTATGTACACAGTGACTGCACCAGCAGAATAGTGAGTGCAGTTCTGGGGTATAATACAAGATGTAACTCAGGATCAGTAATGTAATGTATGTACACAGTGACTGCACCAGCAGAATAGTGAGTGCAGCTCTGGGGTATAATACAGGATGTAACTCAGGATCAGTAATGTAATGTATGTACACAGTGACTGCACCAGCAGAATAGAGAGTGCAGCTCTGGAGTATAATACAGGATGTAACTCAGGATCAGTAATGTAATGTATGTACACAGTGACAGCACCAGCAGAATAGTGAGTGCAGCTCTGTGGTATAATACAGTATGTAACTCAGGATCAGTAATGTAATGTATGTACTGTACACAGTGACTGCACCAGCAGAATAGTGAGTGCAGCTCTGGGGTATAATACAGGATGTAACTCCAGATTAGTAATGTAATGTATGTACACAGTGACTGCACCAGCAGAATAGTGAGTGCAGCTCTGGAGTATAATAAAGGATGTAACTCAGGATCAGTAATGTAATGTATGTACACAGTGACTGCAGCAGCAGAATAGTGAGTGCAGCTCTGGAGTATAATACAGGATGTAACTCAAGATCAGTAATGTACCGTATGTACACAGTGACTGCACCAGCAGAAGAGTGAGTGCAGCTCTGGAGTATAAAACAGGATGTAACTCAGGATCAGTAATGTAATGTATGTACACAGTGACGGCACCAGCAGAATAGTGAGTGCAGCTCTGGGGTATAATACAGGATGTAACTCAAGATCAGTACAGGATCAGTAATGTAATGTATGTACACAGTGACTGCACCAGCAGAATAGTGAGTGCAGCTCTGGAGTATAATACAGGATGTAACTCAGGATCAGTAATGTACCGTATGTACACAGTGACTGCACCAGTAGAATAGTGAGTGCAGCTCTAGGGTATAATAAAGGATGTAACTGAGGATTAGTAATGTATGTTCACAGTGACTGCACCAGTAGAATAGTGAGTATTCTATAGCTCTCTGGAGTATGGGAGACTGGGCACACGGAGGGCCGCGCTCCTCTGGAGGGGCTTTTCTTTTAGTGTGCCCTAGTCTGGTCATCTCCTTTCCTGGTGGTGGGCTGCTGCTGACACTGTAGATTTTTGTTTTGTGTGATCATTATACAGTGATGTAGGGCTGCAGGCGCCGAACTTGGGCTTCGTGATTTGTGATTATTGTGGTGTGTGCTGCTGTATATATTGTATATATTGCATATAGGGATATAGATTTGGGTGTAGGTGTTAGGTTGGGTGGTGGGAAAAGGGGGGAGGTGGGTTTATCTTGTGGGACTATGGGACACTGGGTTGTTTGGGGGAAAAACTGGCACTGCCTGATCTGGCCTATGGACGTTGGACATGAACTGAGTGGTGTTGAGCGATACCGTCCGATACTTGAAAGTATCGGAAAGTATCGGCCGATACCGGCAAAGTATCGGATCTAATCAGATACCGATACCCATACAAGTCAATGGGACACCAAGTATCGGACGGTATCCTGTATGGTTCCCAGGGTCTGAAGGAGAGGAAACTCTCCTTCAGGCCCTGGGATCCATATCAATGTGTAAAAGAAAGAATTAAAATAAAAAATAGGGATATGCTCACCTCTCCGACGCAGCCTGGACTTTACCGCCGTAACCGGGAGCCGTTGTACCTAAGAATGCGCGCTTGAAGGGCCTTAGATGAGGTCACTGCGCTCTGATTGGTCCGTAGCGGTCGCGTGACCGCTACGCGACCAATCACAAAGCAGTGACGTCTTCTAAGGTATTTCAAGCGCTTGAAAGACCTTAGGTGACGTCACTGCTTTGTGATTGGTCGCGTAGCGGTCACGCGACAGCTACGGACCAATCAGAGCGCAGTGACCTCATCTAAGGCCCTTCAAGCGCGCATTCTTAGGTACAACGGCTCCCGGTTACGGCGGTAAAGTCCAGGAGCCGCCGGAGAGGTGAGTATATCCCTATTTTTTATTTTAATTCTTTATTTTACACATTGATATTAATCCCGATACCGATTCCCGATACCACAAAAGTATCGGATCTCGGTATCGGAATTCCGATACCCGCAAGTATCGGCCGATACCCGATACTTGCGGTATCGGAATGCTCAACACTAGAACTGAGGCATGTGATGCAGGACCAGCTCTCAGGTCAGTGCGAGGGGTTGGGAATGGTGTGCTTGAGTGTGGGGTGGTGGTTAGCTTAGTATTGTATATATTTGCATAGTTTGTGGTTATTTTATTTATAAAAATAAATAAAAAAAAAATAATAATTAAAAAAAAAAAAAATTAAAATAATAAAAATAATAATAATTAAAAAAAAAAATATATATATATACATATATATATATATATATATATATATATATATATATATATATATATATATATATATACACTCACCGGCCACTTTATTAGGTACACCATGCTAGTAACGGGTTGGACCCCCTTTTGCCTCCAGAACTGCCTCAATTCTTCGTGGCATAGATTCAACAAGGTGCTGGAAGCATTCCTCAGAGATTTTGGTCCATATTGACATGATTGCATCACACAGTTGCCGCAGATTTGTCGGCTGCACATCCCAAAGATGCTCCATACAAGGCAGGATGGATCCATGCTTTCATGTTGTTTACGCCAAATTCTGACCCTACCATCCGAATGTCGCAGCAGAAATCGAGACTCATCAGACCAAGCAACGTTTTTCCAATCTTCTACTGTCCAATTTCGATGAGCTTGTACAAATTGTAGCCTCAGTTTCCTGTTCTTAGCTGAAAGGAGTGGTACCCGGTGTGGTCTTCTGCTGCTGTAGCCCATCTGCCTCAAAGTTCGACGCACTGTGCGTTCAGAGATGCTCTTAGGCCTACCTTGGTTGTAACGGGTGGCGATTTGAGTCACTGTTGCCTTTCTATCAGCTCGAACCAGTCTGCCCATTCTCCTCTGACCTCTGGCATCAACAAGGCATTTCCGCCCACAGAACTGCCGCTCACTGGATTTTTTTTCTTTTTCGGACCATTCTCTGTAAACCCTAGAGATGGTTGTGCGTGAAAATCCCAGTAGATCAGCAGTTTCTGAAATACTCAGACCAGCCCTTCTGGCACCAACAACCATGCCACGTTCAAAGGCACTCAAATCACCTTTCTTCCCCATACTGATGCTCGGTTTGAACTGCAGGAGATTGTCTTGACCATGTCTACATGCCTAAATGCACTGAGTTGCCGCCATGTGATTGGCTGATTAGAAATTAAGTGTTAACAAGAAGTTGGACAGGTGTACCTAATAAAGTGGCCGGTGAGTGTATATATATATATATATATATATATATATATATATATATATATATATATATATATATATATATATATATATGTATGTGTATATAGCCTTTGTTTGCTATTGTTTATTTTATTTGTTTTTGTGTGCTATTGTTTATATTGTTTGCTATTATTGAGTTTGGTGACCGGACCAGAAGGTGAAAGTACTTAATGTTAGTTATTATTAGTTATTATTCTGTATATATAATATGTGTGAGAGGAGAGGAAGAGCGGCTGGACCAGTGTTCATTATACTGAATATTTTCTGGCTGATATTTCTGCTTTGTTTTTGTTACTATTATTGTTGTGTTTTTCATTTTTATAATAAAAGATCTACAGGATGTAACTCAGGGTCAGTAATGTAGTGTATGTACACAGTGACTGCACCAGCAGAATAGTGAGTGCAGCTCAGCTGCTACTCATTGTGGTGATTGTGGGTTTGGTCACCACTGAACCTGCTGTGAGCTCCTGAGAACCACCACCTCTCCACCTGGGGACCTGCTCTCTCTCTTACCCAGGGAGTGAGTGGGTTTCCTGGGATGAGTGAAGGAGCCAAGTCCCAGGCTTCTGCTTCCCGGACCAGGCTGGCGGGGGGCAGAAGGAACCAGCAACCAGCCTACACATCAGAGGATTCGAGGGTGAGATGCTCCACCAGGAGTTGCAGCAATGTGGCTCCTACTCCCCCCAGGTCTGCAGAGACCCAGAAAAGCCGCAAGGCTTCCATGGAGGAGAAGCCTGCTAGTGTGCAAGATGGCAGTCCTTCCGGAGGAAAGCTGAGTGCTCACAGAGGTGAGGCCGACCTCACTGAGGAGGGTTGGGCACTGCAGAGACCCCAGGAGTCTGTGTCCACCTATGCCTCCCGGGTCATGAGCCACCTCCGTGAGGATGAAGAGGCAAGTAAGACCCATAGGAGGCTTCGGGAGGATCTGCACTGCACAAGCAACAAAGCTGCAGGTTCCTCCAAACCGAGGAAGAATCAGCTCCAGGCGGAGGTAAGGAGAGTGAAAGTTGAGATCAATGAGCTTGAAGTCAGAAAAGCTTTCATCAAAGAAAAAAGTGGACCATTTAAAGAAAAGCTTATAAATGAAGACCGATTCAGAAAAATGGCTGATAACAGAGAGCAAAGGCAGATGGGGCTGCAGCCTGAGAGCCAGGTGGATGATGATGATGATGAGGAGGAGGAGGTTGACCAGCAGAAAGCCCCATCTGGCAGCCTGCTTAGTCTCTCACAGGCCACGTGCAGCGAAGTCCCTGCAGGACAGGCAACAATGACATCTCGTCGCAGTTCTGCTGGCTCTGGGGAGGACAGTGACAACATCGGCCAGGGAGGGGCACTAATGGCAGAGATCAAGCTCCTGGAGTCCCCAGTGTGCCTTCAGAACTTCCATCATGGTGATGATTTACCAGAGGAGGCACCTGGGGGCCAGAAGAAAAAGTCAAAGACCACCAAGTCAAAGCTGCAGGAAGCGGTAAGCTATGTGTATGCCCCCCTCCCTGTACCCCCTGAGTCGGCTGCAGGGTCAGCTCGCTGTATAAGCCCCATTGCCCAGCCCAGCCCGTTTTCTGCTGTGGATCCGGTGCAAAGGCATGGGGAGATTACAAAGCAACGCAGAGGTGCAGAGCTCCATCTCTGCTTGTAGTAGCAGGGACGTAGCAGCTGGTGCAACAGCCGAGAGGCTGGACAGTGAGGGCGGCCCGGCGGCGGGCGAACGGTCAGGCCACGATACTGTGGTCCGCTCCTCAGTGGGAGGGAGGAGCGGCCCGGTGTCGGGGGCAGCTTCGGTAGCCTTGGTGCCCCTGAATACTGTTGCCACCGATCACTTAGTTGAGGAGCGGCGGCAGTGTGAGGGGGTTACTGGGGCTGGGAGTTCCGGTCCTCCCAAAGTCCTATTTTGTGTTGGTGCCGCTGGTCAACAAGATCCTGATGCTAAGGATCAGCGGTGCCTCACAGCAGCTAAAGATCAATGACACCTGGTAGCAACCATGAAGCAGCAGAAAATATCAACTGATGATGCGAAGGGCACACATAAAACCAGGGGTAAGGTCACCTCCAGTTCTGTGGAGGAGACTCAGCCCCTTGTGCCTGATGATGCGGAGGCCAAAGTGTCACCCTCTGTTGTCACTGGTCCAGCAGGAGTGAATGTGGTGGTGGGTATAGATGCGGAAAACTTCTTTGTCTAGTGGTGTGGTTGCTGGTTTGGTGGAGGGTGAAGGGGTTATGGAGGTGGGTAATTGTGATACTGTTGGTGTGGATGTGGTCACTGGTCTGGTTGCTCCCCTGGTGGTGGCAGCACCTGTCAGGAGCTTTGCCGCTGTCACCTCCGGGGGAAATAGGGCATCCTCCTCGTCTCTGGGCTCTGGGGACAGCATATTGCAACGGCGTCTCCTGGAGGTTCTAAAGAAGGGGGAGAGATCACTAATGGTAGAGGGTCGAGAGGTTGATCTATCCTTCTGGATAGAGAGGCATGGCCTCGGGGCCTTCCTAGAGCAAAGAGTGGGGGATACAGTGTGGTCCCTCCCAACAGCCGGGCCGGGTAGTGTGCGTAGGAATGTGGTTCATCTTCGGTGGAGGGGCAGTGATGCATGTCCTCCAAGGTCGAAGGTTGTGGAGCTCCTGCTGAAGATGGGCTTCAAGGCGATTGACATCTATGCATTGATACATCCCTATTCCACACCTGAGTTTGATGTCAGCTTTGTTCGGCCAGAGGGGCTTGAACTCTTCTGGTCGAACTATGAGTTGGCAAAAAATGAGCCTGGCTGGCGAGACTTTGCCGTTCAGGTGGTGTCTCGCCAAAATCAAGTCAAGAAAGTTACCATGATGACATGTAACGAGTCGCTTTCTTGTTATGACATCATGACGTGGCTTGGCCGGTATGGAGATGTAGTGGAGATGCCAAAGAAAAACCGTGACGAGTTTGGTATCTGGTCAGGGGCCTGGACGTTTATGGTAAAACTTAAGCGTTCAGGTGGTACGGTTGCGCACATACCATCATCTGCCTTCCTAGGTAGGGATCGTATCCTGGTCTTCTACCAGGGGCAACCGAAGCTCTGTCACAGGTGTGGCGACCCCACGCACTTCAGTGCAAACTGCACTGTGCAGAAATGTGCTTTGTGTGGGGATATCAGCCATCTTGCTGCATCTTGTGTGGAGATTAGGTGCCACCTGTGTGGTGAATTAGGTCACCCATTCAGCCGTTGTCCTGCCCCTTCGCTAATGCAGTCGTGACCCCGGTGGGAGAAAGCCGCAAGGCTGACTCTGCTGGGTAAGGGACTAGCAGGGGTGAGGGAGCTGAGGGGCCAAGGAGGAAAAGCAATAAAAAGACGCCTGCCCAGCTGAGGCGTCTAGACAAGCGCAGACAGGATAGGGAGCTGGGCGAGCCTCGGGCTACTGCGGCGGCCCCTGTCCTGGATGTCAGTCTTGCTGCTGAGGCCCAGAGGGATGATGAGTTGGATGAGGAGGTCAGGAGGATCCACAGGGAGGAAACCGCCACTGCCTCTGAATCCTCCCATTATGAAAGTATGGATGAGGATAATAGGCAGTGGCTACAGGAAAAGCGTAAGCTTGGCAACAAAAAGAAGAGAAAGAAGGGAGATAAAACATCTTCTCCCGTTCTGCCCAAGGTACCTAAGGAAGGAAAAACTGACTCCCCTCTGGTTGGTCTTTCTAACCAGTTCCAAGCCCTTGAGAACATCTCTTTCTCTGAGGAGGAAGCGGAGGGTGAGGTTCCGGCTTCGGCGGGGCTTACAGGGGGCGCCGAGTCTCCTTCTTTTGGGAATGTAAGGTCCTTGGAGGGAGGGACTGGCCCAGAGTCTGGAGACGAGGAGGATAAAAAGAAAAAACATGTGGAAATGGACACCTCTATGTCATTAAAGAGGGGGAAGGATTCCTCCTCTGAGGCAGAGGATAAAGGGAGTGGGAAGAAGAAAGCCATCTAACTCAATCACCAATGATGGCGGTACCCACTATGTTGACGCTGGCGTCCATTAATGTCGCCAGCATAAAGTCAAATACAGCTAGATTTGTGGCCTTTGATTTTCTCAGCCGGGTTGAAGCTGACATTTTCTTTTTGCAAGAGACCAGGCTGCCAAACATGGCAGACATGTTTAAAGCTAAAAGGGAGTGGAGACTCGGGC
This sequence comes from Ranitomeya variabilis, assembly GCF_051348905.1. Classification (NCBI taxonomy): domain Eukaryota; kingdom Metazoa; phylum Chordata; class Amphibia; order Anura; family Dendrobatidae; genus Ranitomeya; species Ranitomeya variabilis. The sequence goes on from NC_135233.1 coordinate 434,874,152, forward strand.
CTTCCTATTGGTCGCTTGCGGCCGAGCCGTATAGCGGAGTGGCGGTCCTTTTTACCGCACCGGTGGAATGCCGACGGGTTATTGAGTTAGAAATGGGGAGGTGCCTGATCTTAGATGTCCTCATGAAGGGACAAGAGCTCCGGCTCATCAACATCTATGGTCCCTAATCTAAGTTAGAAGTGTCTCTTTATGAGGATCAAACCCTACCTTTTTACAAGTCGGCAGGTTGTCTTTGGAGGGGACTTCAATACTGTCACGAGGCCCCGAGATAGAGGAGGTTCCAGAGACAAGTTGACTTATGATAGCGTCACCCTTAATAGTATAGCTAGTGAGGCTCGCCTGGTGGATGTCCACATTCGGCACACCCCAGGCCACGAGGGGTTCACCTATCATAGAGGTAACTGTAGGTCCAGAATAGATAGGTTTTATTTAAAGGAGGAAGCTGTCTCTTCAGCAGTGTCTGTTGTTGAGGTGGAGTTCTCCGACCACTGTTTAATTTTGTTTTCTCTGAATGTTACAGAGACCCTCCGGATGGGAAGAGGCTTTTGGAGGCTCAATTCGTCTCTCTTGGAAGAAGCGGAGATAAGACAGTCCTTTGAGGCTTTTCTTCAGAGCCAGGTACCCTTACTGGATCTTTGTAGTAGTAAGTCACAGTGGTGGGAGATGTTCAAGGAAAGGGTGGCGAGATTCTTCCGCCAGCTCTCGAGCCTCAGGAGTCTGAGCAGGTACCGCCTGTATCAGGGTCTAAGGAGGAAACTCGAGCATCTTGTCTCAACTGGAGGTAGCCACGAGGAGATCTCCAGAGTGAAATCTTTGCTTATGAGGTGTCAATACGATAGACACGCATCTTTGGTTTTTGAGAGGGATTACGGGAAGTACCGCTCGCCCGACCCTTACAGAAACTGCAAGATGTCAGTGAATAGTAAAGTAGTTACAGGACTGGTAGACACTATGGGGTCCCTGAGACGATCCAGATCTGGGATCCTGGAGGTTGTCAGATCCTTCTACTCGCATCTCTTGGGGAAGAGGGATATTGATTGGGATGAGATGTCGGCTTTCCTGGCTGAAGCCGTCCCCGAACCAGGGGTAGACCCCTCTCTTGACGTTTTGACAGAAATGATCAGGGAAGAGGAAGTTCAGTTGGTGATTGAAGGGCTTGCCCCAAAAAAATCTCCTGGTCCAGATGGCTTAACATCTGAATTCTATAAGACCTTTAAGGACGTTTTGGTTCCCCTCTTGACTGAGGTATTCAATGAGTGTCTTTCCTCGGGCACTCTGCCGAAGTCAATGAGGAGGTCTGCTCTGATCATTTTGTCAAATGGTAAGGACCCATCTTGCATTGAGAATTGGCATCCCATAGCGCTTCTCAATGCAGACAGGAAGGTTCTGGCAAAGGTGCTGTTTAATCGGCTGGTGAAATTTGCACCCCGACTCCTTTCGGAGGCCCAGCATTGCTCTGTTCCAGGCCGCAGCACATTTAGCGCTGTGCTCTGTGTCCAAGAGGCAGTGGAGCAGGGTAGGGCTGGTCACTGGAAGGGTACATGCTGTCACTGGACCAGGCAAAAGCGTTTGATCGGGTTAATCATGACTACCTCTGGTCCGTCCTTCTGAGATATAGCCTGCCGGTGGGGTTTGTTGATTGGCTTAAGACCTTGTACAGTGGGGCAGAGAGTTTCCTGCTTGTGAATAGTTGGATTGGCAGCTCTTTTGAGGTTGGGTCCAGTATTCGCCAGGGTTGTCGCTTGAGCCCGCTGCTGTACGTGTTTGCGATTGACCCTCTTGTTAGGAGGGTGGAGCGTGGACCGTTGGCCGGGATCGGGATGGAGCAGGCAGCACCGGAAGCCACTCTGAGGGTGGTGGCGTATGCCGATGATGTCACTGTGTTTGTTTCCTCTCAAGAGGAGGCAGGGTGGCTGATGTCAGAGGTAGATCGCTACTCGGAGGCTTCCGGGTCCAAGATCAACCAGGATAAGTGTGAGAGTCTCTGGCTGGGAGGAGGAGATCCTGGTTTTGATCTCCCGGACACCCTTCCAGGACCCAAAATCTCTGCAAAAGTCCTTGGCATCGAATTTGGCTGGGGGATTACCCCAAACAAAATTGGGACAGCAGCTAGAGATCGCAATCAGAAGGTGAACCAATGGAAGGGTTGGTCTTTGACCCTAAGGGAAAGGGTAAACCTGATCAAAACTTACCTGCTCCCTTTACCTAGGCAGTGTGTGCATCTTGCCGGAATCTCTCTGGACTCAGGTCTACAGTTTGTTCTTCCAACTGTTATGGGGGAATAGACTGAACCTGGTCAAGAGGGAGGTTACTTACCGTATGAGAAGACTAGGAGGGTGGTATTCCTTGTGGATACCTTCATTAAGATCAATATTGCAAACCTCTGGAAAGAGAGGGCTCCTCCGTGGGTATTCTCCTGCAGGGGATGGTTTCATCCTTTCTTCCAGGAATGGGAGACAGGAGGGCAATTGAAGGATCTTCGCACACCGCATGGACATCTTCCAGCTTACGCTACCTTGGTTCTGAAGGTAATTCGTCGGTGGGGTCTGGGAATGTGGGAGATCAGGACTCTGCCAAGGAAACTCCTTGGCAATAGGGTTCTGTTGACACATTTCCAGAGGCCTCTGGCGCTCAGGAACTGCCCAAGTCGGGATCTTGGGGTGGGTTTGCATCTTTTGAATTCTATCAGGATCCCCTCGAAGTTTTGGGACTTGGCGCTGCTTCCATGGGAAACTGTGTGTGAGGGACAATCTGAAGTGTAGGAGCTCTGAGGACAGGAATGTCCTCGGGAGCATTGTGGTATCTTGCTGGAAAACATGGACCACTTCCTGCTTCATTGTCCCTTCAACACAGAGGTGTACAACAGGGTGGGTGCCTTCATTGGCTGGTCTCGGCTGGCCGGTCTCTCCTATGCGGAATGGGCCTATGGAGCATTCGGAGACCTTGGTGGTCGGGACCGCTGCACCTTATTTCTAGTTAGCGCAGTGGTTAGGTATCACACGTGGAATGCACGGTGCTTAGTATCGACGCAACGAAAAATCCTCCCAGTGGACGATGTGTTTAGGACCATACTCGGTGACCTGGTGAAGGTGCGCTCTCTGGAGTATGGGAGACTGGGCACACGGAGGGCCGCGCTCCTCTGGAGGGGCTTTTCTTTTAGTGTGCCCTAGTCTGGTCATCTCCTTTCCTGGTGGTGGGCTGCTGCTGACACTGTAGATTTTTGTTTTCTACAAGTGATGTAGGGCTGCAGGCGCCGAACTTGGGCATCGTGATTTGTGATTATTGTGGTGTGTGCTGCTGTATATATTGTATATATTGTAATGGGGATATAAATTTGGGTGTAGGTGTTAGGTTGGGTGGTGGGAAAAGGGGGAGGTGAGTTTATCTTGTGGGACTGTGGGACACTGGGTTGTTTGGGGGAAAAACTGGCACTGCCTGATCTGGCCTATGGACGTTGGACATGAACTGAGGCATGAGACGCAGGACCAGCTCTCAGGTCAGTGCGGAGGTTGGGAATGGTGTGCTTGAGTGTGGGGTGGTGGTTAGCTTAGTATTGTATATATTTGCATAGTTTGTGGTTATTTTATTTATAAAAATAAATAAATAAATAAAATAATAATAAAAAAATTAAAAAAATTATAAAAATAATAATAATAAAAAAATATATATGTATGTGTATATAGCCTTTGTTTGCTATTGTTTATTTGTTTTTGTGTGCTATTGTTTATATTGTTTGCTATTATTTAGTTTGGTGACTTGACCAGAAGGTGTAAGTACTTAATGTTAGTTATAATTAGTTATTATTCTGTATATATAATATGTATGAGAGGAGAGGAAGAGCGGCTGGACCAGTGTTCATTATACTGATTATTTTCTGGCTGATATTTCTGTTTTGTTTCTGTTACTATTATTGCTATGTTTTTCATTTTTATAATAAAAGATCTACAGGATGAAATTAAGGATCAGTAATGTAATATAGGTACATAGTGACTGCACCAGCAGAATAGTGAGTGCAGCTCTAGGGTATAATAAAGGATGTAACTCAGGATTAGTAATGTATGTACACAGTGACTGCTCCAGCAGAATAGCGAGTGCAGCTCTGAGGTATAATACAGGGTGTAACTCAGGATCCGTAATGTAATGTATGTACACGGTGACTGCACCAGCAGAATAGTGAGTGCAGCTCTGAAGTGTAATACAAGATGTAACTCACGATCAGTAATGTAATGTATATACACAGTGACTGCACCAGCAGAATAGTGAGTTCAGCTCTGGAGTGTAATTCATAGTGTCTCTGTAATAATCATTGCAGCACATACAGTATATTTCTTATGTGGGTGTTATATATTTGTTCTCATTAGACATTGTATGACAGTATTACGGTAATTAGCTGTTTGACATTGGTATACGTTAGATCTTTACTTTTTTCTGTCATGCTGCTGTCAGTGTATCCATCGCTGATATTCTTCATGTCCATTTATTGTCAAGGGCAGAAATCTTCAATGACAAATAGAGGAATAGAAAGAAATTAGAGCCGTATCCCTAATGAGCTTTTACGGGGGCTTAATGAGCTCATTGGCATACCGGTGACCTAATTTTACAATGGCTGTCACAAATTTTTATCACCTATTTAACTCCATCATGAATTAAATTGTTTAAATATTGAGAGGTGAAGAAGTCACTATTACAGATGGCGACGGCGAGAGGGCGGTGGAGTCCTGTCTTTAATCTGCCGCACATAATCGTTAAGTCTCGCGTGTTCATTAATAATTGGTTGTACTGAGATTTCATTAGTCTTGCTGGAAAAGTCCATCTAAAAATATGTGTGAAACCTTGTACCTCGTACAGTAAATTGCCATCATGTGATTAGCAATGCATGGCATGTCTCTTTAAGCAACTTGTTTTGAGCTTAAAGGGGTTTGTCCACTTTTAGTTTAGGAAGAGAGAAAAACTGTCTTACTAGATGGAGATAGCAAAATATAACTTAAGATGTCTAGAGAGAGCACTAATCAGAAGAGGCGGTGGGGATGCCGGATGGTAGGAGGAGGTTCACCATGCTCTTGTTCGACAGTCATGGACTACCAATGGGGCTGCTGGTCCAGGGTTCTTCAATACTTTTTGCTTAACTCAAGCAGCTACAAAATCGGGTATTATTCCAAAAATATAACACTGGTAGCCACAATCCAAACAACACAAATAATGCTAGACGATGGAAAAAAGCAGAAAAAAGTTTAGCTAGAAATGCTTCATCCGGGGGTCAGCGAAACGTGTGTCAAGAGTAGAGGGTCGATGTTCTTTGTGTGTTGTTACTTTACTACTTGTATTCTGTTCTGTACCATAAGTCAAAGCTATCTTCGATGGAAGGGAGCAAATTTTTCTACTTCTTTCCCAATAAATTTTGCCATTAAGGCTCGATACAGAGCTCGTCTCCTTAAAGGATTTTTCCAGGACTTTGATATTGATTACCTATTGTCAGGTTAGGTCGTTAATCCATTCTACATTAATAGATTTTGCTACAAAATTTCCTAAAAATGCGGAATCAAATTTTTGGAGGGATGTGATTAGCTGAAATCCAGTAAAATGGCTGCAACTCGGCCACAACTTTGTTAGATTTTGACATTTAGAAAGGAATAAAAAAAGAAAATAATAAACTCTCTCATACCTGTCCTGTAGCCTCCTAGTCCATCGGTTACTCGTCTTCTGCTTTCTTCTCGCTTCGAGTCTCTCACCGGCGTTCGTGCTGGCTGAGCCCCATTCATCAATGATAAATGACCGCATGGTGCCCGTTCAAATTCAGGACCAGTAGAGAAAATCCTAAAAAGAGGAAGGTCAACGAGGAGTCGAATGCCGAACCGGAGGTGACATGATGGGTATGCCGAGGACCCAAATGTGAATCCTAAAAAGAGGAAGGTCAATGAGGAGTCGAATGCCGGATCGAAGGTGACATGATGGGTATGCCGAGGACCCAAAAATGAATCCTAAAAAGAGGAAGGTCAACGAGAAGTTGAATGCCGGACCGGAGGTGACATGATGGTAATGCCGAGGAAACAAAAGTGAATCCTAAAAAGAGTAAGGTCAACGAGAAGTTGAATGCCGGACCGGAGGTGACATGATGGGTATGCCGAGGACCCAAAAGTGAATCCTAAAAAGAGGAAGGTCAACGAGAAGTTGAATGCCGGACCGGAGGTGACATGATGGGTATGCCGAGGACCCATAAGTGGTGAGTAGAAAAGTATATATTTTTTAACTCCTTCCTGGCGGCTTTATTTAATGCAAATGTGCATAGCTGTAAAAGCACAGCTTCATACATTGTGCAGTGGGGTTAGGGTTATGGTTAAGGTTAACCTTAACCCTAACCCGTTCTCAGCACTGCAACTCAGCTCCCATTGCAGCGAATGTGATCCGAGCTGCAGTACCAAGAACGACCAGTAGGCAGTGTATGGAGTTGTGCTATTTCCCCGATTATATATATCAGAGCGAGCAGCTGATTGGTCGTCGGACCCTCACCAGTCTAATAGTGATGAACTATTTTAAGGATGTGTATGTTTTGTAAGATGCTTTTAAGGAGAAATAGCCTCCTAATAGTTTAGGAATCTATCAGGCATCAAATTCTGTACAGAATGAACGCCTCTTCTCTGGGTCCTAGGTGGCAAAAATATTTTGTCACCATCAGTTCTCATTATACAGATACATGGCTCCCGCTGATGACAGACACATGCAGATCGCCGCTGTCACAAGCAAGGCTTTCCTCTATGCAGACGATCCGCTGGGTCTAATTAATAATGCAGGATGGAATTCTATAGGAAAACCCAGCGCATCCTCCTGATAGAAGAGGGAACGTGAAGCTGCGGCTACTGCAGGCTAATGATGACTCCGAGCCGCGGCTCGTATAGAAAGGATAGAGGAAAAGCCTTTCTGCTCAGCCCTGTGAAGTGGCGTCTGTAAGATGCAGTCCCAGATGGCGGAACATCCATCAGACCCACAAGCAGAGTAAGTGAAAAGACAGTAGCGTCCAGGAGGGGGAAGAAAAATACATTCCGGGGCGGCAATGAGAATCCTAATCACGTTAAAGGCCCAAAGACAATTTTGCAGCTGCCAGCAAAAATCTTCATTCTTGTGAAATGAAGCCGGAGCTCCGCAAATCCGTGACAGGAGACACGGCCGGCCTCCGGGTCAAGTTCATCCAAGACGTTTCTGAAGCATTTTAGCTGACGCTTTTTTTTTCTGCCAAATGTGCAGTGAAGTTTTCTTGTGTTGTTCTTTTTCATTATTATTGTTATTATTATTATGATATAGTCCTCTATGTGGCAAAATGATGCACAATTCAGTTTTAATTAAGGTTAACCAGATTATGCAATGAATCAGTTCTAAAAAGTTTGTAAATAGCTGATAAACATTTCATAGTATTGCAGCAAATAGAGCAAGTGATGAGATGATTGAAAAATAATCTAAATGATTATATAAATATACAGTATATTATATAAAACATATATTCAATATTAGGAAATATTAGGAAAAAATATATTTTTATCATAATATTTCATAATTTTTTAAAAATATATATGTCATGACTCCTCCACTTAGTGAAAGATTGCTATGCTGTTCTATGGAAACTGTCTTGCTGAGCTGTCTGTGTCTGCTGTCCAATCTGTGACTGGGGCGTGCCGGACTTTCTGCAGGTGTTCAGTGTTCTGGTAATTGCATGGCTTCTTAGCTGAGTTGTCTGCCCCTGATCCATGCCAGATGTGCTTCTTGGTGAGTGTTAGCCTGATTCTGTTGCTCCGAGTTCTGACACTTTGGACCGTGTTCTGACTATCCCTTTGTCTTGTCCTTCAGCTTTTGCTCTGCTATATTTTGTTATTGACCAGCCAGGACTGGTACCTGACTTATGCCTTTGTCGTTTCCCTTGGTAATCTACATATTCCCTCGGAACTGACCCCGGAACGTCTGACTCTTGTGCCATGACTAGTAGTGACTAGCATCCTAGCATCACTATATATATATATATATATATATATATATATATATATATATATATATATATATATATATATATATATATATATATATATATATATATATATATATATATATATACATATACATATATATATATATATATATATATATATATATATATATATATATATATATATATATATATATATACACACACACTGCTCAAAAAAATAAAGGGAACACTAAAATACCACATCCTAGACATCTCTGAATGAAATATTCCAGTTGCAAATTTTTATTCATTGCATAGTGGAATGTGTTCAGAACAATAAAACATAACAATTATCAATGTAAATCAAAATGAATATCCCATGGAGGTCTGGATTTGGAATGATACTCAAAATCAAAATGGAAAATCAAATTACAGGCTGATCCAACTTCAGTGGAAATGCCTCATGGCAAGGAAAAGATGCTCAGTATTGTGTGTGGCCTCCACGTGCCTGTATGACCTCCCTACTGTACAACGCCTGGGCATGCTCCTAATGAGGTGGTGGATGGTCTCCTGAGGGATCTCCTCCCAGACCTGGACTAAACCATCCCCCAACTCCTGGACAGTCTGTGGTGCAACGTGACGTTGGTGGATGGAGCGAGACATGATGTCCCAGATGTGCTCAATCGGATTTAGGTCTGGGGAACGGGCGGGCCAGTCCATAGCTTCAATGCCTTCATCTTGCAGGAATTGTTGACACACTCCAGCCATATGAGCTCTGGCATTATCCTGCATTAGGAGGAACCCAGGGCCAACCGCACCAGCATATGGTCTCACAAGGGATCTGAGGATCTCAGCTTGGTACCTAATGGCAGTCAGGTTACCTCTGGTGAGCACATGGAGAGCTGTGCGGCCCTCCAAAGAAATGCTACCCCACACCATTACTGACCCACTGCCAAACCGGTCATGTTGAAGGATGCTGCAGGCAATATGCAGGCAGCAGATCACTCTCCATGGCGTCTCCAGACTCTGTCACGTTTGTCACATGTGCTCAGTGTCAAATTTGCCAATCCTGGTGTTCTGTGGCAAATGCCAAGTGTCCTGCAAGGTGTTGGGCTGTCAGCACAGCCCCCATCTGTGGACATCAGCCCTCAGACCATCCTCATGGAGTCGGTTTCTAACCGTTTGTGCAGACACATGCACATTTGTGGCCTGCTGGAGGTCATTTTGCAAGGCTCCGGCAGTGCTCCTGAAGCGGCCCCCAAATGCAGGGCAGCAGGGTACTCGGTACCGGGTCCCTCAGTCTCGGTTCTAGGGTTGTCACGGTGGCCCGACCCGGTCCATGGCCCTGCTAAGGGGCACCCAAATAAAGGTGTAGGTGAGAGTTTGCCAAGTGTTCGTGATGCCACCTGTGGTATTCGGTCAGTGTGACCGACGCTGCTAGGGGTCCGCTGGGGTGATGGAATGGCAGCTAGATGGTGTAACTTCCCACAGGTGAAGAATGTCCCCAGGGCTTCCCTCGATGAGTAGATTGTAATGGTGTAGGTCGCAGTAAATGACAAGGACACAGGGTTGCAGTCTCTTTACCTTTTTACTGAAGGCTTCGGCATCCACAATCCAGAGCACTGCTAACAGGGCTGGCTGAGACCGGCCGGTCCGAAGGCACATGCAGAGTTCCCTTTGCAGGTGGAAATCAGTAGCCTTCCTACTAGCGCCTGTGTGTTGTAGTACTTCCCTGCTGAGCACCACGGGATAGTCCTCACAACTGTTGTGTATGTTTCTGTTCTTTCTCTCCGTCCCCCAGATGGTTTGGATAGGACGCACCCTGGAGTTATTTTATAGGGACCCTAGAGATGCCCCTCTCCCACAATTCTTCATTAGGTGTAAAGGTTAGATGGCCAACCTAGAGTTAACTGCCCTGCCGTAGTTCAAAGTAATGCGTAGAGCCTATTACTTCCTTGGCGTTCCGGCCGCCGGCTACGCGCCTCAGAAGGATGTTGCCGATCTTGGGGCACGACTCCTCCTGGTTCTATCTCCTTTGTGCTGTGATCTCGTTTCTCACTTCTCCACAATATACTTCGCTTTGTGTCCTTTCTTAGGATGCCGCCGCAATGAGGTGCAGGCATGGCTCCATTACGATCTGTCTCGTGCTAGGCCACTGTCAGGATCCCACCCCTGACAGGGACCTCCCTGAGTCTTCCCAAGCAACGCTCTCTCTCACTAGATGTTACCTGGGCAAAACCCAGTCAGCTTCTCTCTAACTTCCTATCCGACTCCCAGTTTTACCAGAGTGTGAGGAGTGGCCTAATACATAGAACCTTTTGCTCCCCCTGATGGCCAGAGTGTGAAGTGTAGTGTGTGACTGTGATACCTGGTCAGGTGAAATCCTTTAGTGCCATCAGATGTACCATCAGTCCCCCTTGTGGAAGAGCGACAATACTGCAATGACCAGGACTCTGGGGCGCTGCACTCCTCCTGTTCCTACTCGCACAAAGGCTGAGGTAGTGGTCCTGCTGCTGGGTTGTTACCCTCCTACGGCCCCCTCCACATCTCCTGGTGTACTGGTCTGTCTCCTGGTAGCATCTCCATCCTCTGGACACTACAGTGACAGACACAGCAAACTTTCTGGCCACAGCTCGCATTGATGTGCCATCCTGGATGAGCTGCACTACCTGAGCCACTTGTGTGGGTTGTAGAGTCCATCTCATTCTACCACGAGTGTGAAAGCACAACCAACATTCAAAAGTGACCAAAACATCAGCCAGAAAGCATTGGCACTGAGATGTGGTCTGTGGTCCCCACTTGCAGAACCACTCCTTTATTGAGGGTGTCTGGAAAATTGCCAATAATTCCATCTGTTGTCTATTCCATTTGCACAACAGCATGTGAAATTGATTGTCAATCAGTGTCGCTTCCTAAGTGGACAGTTTAATTTCACAGAAGTTTGATTTACTTGGAGTTATATTCTGTTGTTTAAGTGTCCCCTTTATTTTTTGGAGCAGTGTATAAATATATATATATATATATATATATATATATATATATATATATATATATATATATATATATTTGATTCAACCCTAATTGATCTGTTTAGTAAACACCAAAAAGAAGAAAACCGGAAAATAAAAAAGCCAGAATTGCCATTTTTTGAATAGTACACTTCCTCCCCGAAAAAATGCAACACAAAGTGATAAACAATCGCATGTTTTATAAATAAACACACAAAAAAAGCCATAGCACAGCTCCATTGACGAAAAGAGAAAAAAGTTACAAGTATCAGAAAAACAAAATGAAGACACAAATCAAATTTTCTATTTCTTGAAAAAGTTCTGGTTTGTTTTTAACCTGTAAACTATAAAAAATCTTCTAAGTTTGGTATCTCCGTAATCATTACTGATCTGGGGAATCATTCAAACTTACAACTTGTATTGCAAGAAACCCCCATATGGCTAAATAAATATGGTAAAATCTATAAATGATTGGTTTTGGAAAAAGAGGAAGACAAAAAATGAAAACATAAAAGTTAAAAAGCAAGAGGTCCCTAAGAAGTTAAAGTGTACCATTATTGAAAAAAAATATCTTCGGAGTTAAAGGGATTCTCCATGCTTGGGTACAAGTCTGCAGTCACTTTATTTGACTGCAAACTTGTGAATACTAACAGTATGTAGTGTGCTATCATGATTCTGAGGTTTCGGCACTGGGAGCAGGAAGTCATGTGACCGCAAGTATGTGATTTTCATTCTTCTGGTCACAATCAGACGAGACTGGCATTGATTGAGGCTGGATACAGTCTAGTCGGCACATGACTGCATGTATGCAAATCACCACTGAGCTCACTTATTGGCTACAGCACTTTCGATGTGACATCAGACAATATGGCTGTGTTCACACATTGTATTTTTTCTCCTTTTTTTTTCAGCAGGCAAAACCTGCTCTCTTGGCAGTAAAGAAGCTGCTTACAAAAAGCAGGTTTTGCTCTTTTTTTTTTTTTTGCTGTGTTTTTAATGCTGCGTTTTTGTTGTCTCTTGTGCAGGTTGATAAAATTTAGTGGCCAAAAAGAAAGGCTGATTTAACTTCCTTTAGTTTTTGCACCAAAAATGCAGTAAAGACATATACTTGCATATTTTGCTGCGTTTTTTGCACTTACCCATTGATTCCTATGGGTGCAAAATGCTGTACATATGCTAAAAGAAGTGGCATGCTTCAGTTTGCAAAAGCGCAGCAGTTTTCCAAATCAGTCAGAAAAATAAAACAATGTGTATGCATGAGATTTCTGAAATGTCATAGACTTTGCTGATAATAATAATAATAATATTTATTTATATAGTGCCAAAATATTCCACAGCACTTTACAATTCCACAACCTTACAACGCAGCTTAAAATTTGCATAAAAAAACGCTGCAAAAACGCAACGTATGAACATAACCTAACAGACACTGGAGAATCCACTTTTTTTAAACGTTTCTGCCAGAAATCTAGACCGCCCTCTTGCTGGGGTAGATTTGTTATATCGTGTGCCAATTTCTAGCGTAAATTATAGATATTTTATTTGGTGGTTCCTTCCCTTTTGCTTACTCGTAGAAAAGCAGAGAAACAAGGGTCAGTTGGGCTTGGATTAAAAAATTGAAAACATTTGTTGCAGTCCCCTTCATAGATACTCCAATTGTTTCTTATTCGTTGAGATTGATACATTTTGTAGTTTATCTTAACGATTCCAGACAACAGATTTTAGGGCATCTTGCATAGGAAATTCCAAGTAGGAGCCATCAAAGAATTTGGGTGTGAATAGAGAAAAAAAATAAAACTTCACCTAGTCTGGATGCATGCTGGTCAGCTCCTAGAGGATCGCCTCAACTAGATATGAATGTATCAGCCTCTAAGACAATGTTCCCCAAGTTCGGTCCTCAAGAGCCACCAACGGGTCATGTTTTCAGGATTTCCTTAGTAATGCCCAGGTGAGAACTGCATAATCTAGACAGGCAACAATTCCATCACCTGGGCCATACTAAGGAAATCCTAAAAACACGACCTGTTGGAGGCTCTTGAGGACTGGAGTTGGGGAACACTGCTCTAAGACTTCATGGCTGGACTCACACAGAGGAGGCTGCTGGGTTTTGGCCAGGAGACCTATGACCGGTCTTTGCATCATGGTCCACACTTGGAGCTCGAAACAATGATGTGTGAATCTGGCCAAAGAAAACAAGAAAATGAGCTTTTCCCCGACATCTTGATTGATGTTCATGTAAGTGTAAATAAGGTGAGTATCGGGAATGTTAGCGATAAGGCAACCTGCCCCCAGAGACAAGTGATTGTCACATCTATGGTCGGTTCTTGACCATAGCTCCAGATTATTCTGCCTCTTCCCAGACAAGACTTTTATTCTAATTTTTTCATATTCATCTTTTTTTTGTTTTTTTTTTTTTGGTTGTTGCACGAACCAATTTACATTTTTATGAGCTCCTTGATCTGAAAAATTGAAATAAAATACAATAATTCCTCTCCTTTTAAGTGAAGCGAGAGCGAATTGTTGCATTCTGTTGCCTATTCTGTTGTATCACAGCTATGTAACATCTTTTTTTTTCCAGCGTTAATATCTTATAATTAGATTGTTCATGCCACGTCTTGACTATAAGTTTGTAGGAGACTCATTAATATTTCAAGGATGTTAAAAGTAAAATCTGCCAGAGAGAGACGTCTAAGATCCTTGATATTTTTATAGTAGTGCAAAAAAGGATTTGCATGGTTATGGTTACAGTAAAAGCGTAGGTGCTGACCTTTGTAGTTACAAGTGCTATACAATTCCGAAGGTACCCATCGTCATGAAATTTTTGTCAATGGCGGCCAGGATCAATGTCACTTAGTGGTAAAAAACATCACACAGGTTTGATTTTACCTGTCAGATACTTATCCCCTTTAGAATTCCTTATGAAGCCAAAGGAGCTTCAAACTCCCCCAAAAAATCAAGTTATCCCCTATCCATAAAATAACGGGCTGATCTCTAGGGGTCTGACCACTGAGATCCCAGCTATCCCATTCTCAGGGCTCTTAAGCCCCTAGAACGGGGCTCTGTATTCCACCTCCACTCCAGTCATTGTCTATGGGAGCTATTTCCTGTCAGTCCCATAGACAATGAATAGATATGAGGTCCACACTGTATTCTGGATGATGCTGAAGATCCTCATTCTTGTGAATCACAGCAGGATCAACAAGTCATACCCGATCAGGTGGATAGGGAATAACTTGATTTTTTTGGCAATAACCCTTTAAGATAATCCCATCTTATTAAAAGTTTTGCTGCTACACATAAAACCAAAGTCTGCCAACCTTATAAATTTTTGTGGGATTGAATGATTTTCTTCTGTGTGTTTAGCAGCGGTGGCAAAACTCTACCAAAAAATAATGAAAAATGGATGGGGCATGTTGAATTTCAATATGCACAATCCTTTGATTTTAAAGAGTTAAATTAGAAAAAACTGGAACAATAATAAGCGCAATAGGGTTTTATCCAGGTGACAATGGGTTGACCAAAGGCAATGAGAGAGAATTGGATCGATTATGGTAATGACACTCCGATCAAACCTTGTCCGAATTTGATCATAGTGTCAGCTTAGTGTGATCGGATACTCTTGGCTGGGAGAATCGTAACAACTGTGAGGAGAAGATGGAGAACAAAATTTCTCCATTGTCTCCATTCATCGGAGTGCAGTCCGATGATTTGCATGCCACTATAAATTTGAATGACCGAGTGTAGTGATGGGCGAACCTGTTGATTTTTTTTTACAATTATTTAAAAAAAATAATTTAAAAAAAGGCATGGGATACCCCTATCTTTAACATCCAGCCAAGCTAAAGCAAACACCTGGGGGCTGGTATTCTCTGACTGGCAAGCCTAAAAATGGCAGCCCGCAGCTGCTCCAGAAAAAGTGGATAATGGATCCCCCCATAGTATAACACAGCTGCCATAGTGTATAATGGAGTCCCCATAGAGTATAAAACAGCCCCCATAGAGTATAATTCAGCCCCATATAGAATATTATAGCCTCATATAGTATAATGCAGCACCATATACTATAATGCAACCCCATATAGTGTAATACAGCCTCATAGAGTATAATACAACCCCCATATAGTATAATGCAGCCCCAATACAGTATAATGCAGCCCAATGTAGTGTAATGCATCCCCATATAGTATAATGCAGTCCCATATAGTATAGTATAGCTTCATAAAGTATTATGCAGCCCCGTAGAGTATAATACAGGTCCATAGAGTATAATGGAGTCTCATAGAGTATAATGCAACCCCATATGAAATAATTCAGCCCCATATGGCATAATGCAGCCTCAAATAGTATAATTCACACCCCATATTGCTCCAGTATTATGGCCATCACATACTCACTGATTTAATAATAAATAAATACATACATACCTCTTCTCGTTCCCCCGCTGCTCTGGTCTCTGAATTGCGTCTACTTAGCAGCTCCACTGAGATGCCTATACAGTTGAACATGCAATGCATTGGGGGCAGAGCTGGCGCTGGCACTGGGACCCCCTTTCTCACCGTCCCTATAGCGGCCACTGGCTGTGAGCCCCTGAGGGTGTGGGGCCCCTAACACTGGCAATGCATGGCAGAGTGCACTATTCGGATCAGCAAATCAACCATTCCTGCCTGAGCTTGCAATCATCAGGAGCTCACAATTTCCAGCAATAATGAGGCCAAGTTGGGGAACAGTGTGCTCCTAAAGATAGAAGATGAGACAACCTCTTAAATGAATCCGCACATCCCAGGTTCTGCTTTACCTATACTTTCCCTGTTAGTCCAAAAGGTTACTATTGTCCACATGTCTGACTTCCTAATGAGAAGGCAGGTTGAGGGTCTCAATGTTTCACAATATTCCAAGATGAGGATCTAGAAGTCTCAATTTACCATGATCTTTGTAGCCTTCAGCCATCAATCACCATTTTGTCGTCTTTCATTCCTCTATAACAATGGGAAATAACATGACGTGGAATCTCCGGTATTGGACAACCTTTATGTTACCAATCAACCATTGTCAGAGTTCATCTCTGATTCATGTACATGCAACAGAGACAAGTCCAACATCCGATGATAAAGCCAGCAGATAATTCCGATGACCGGTCAGCCTGGAGGAAACTTGTCTGAAGGAAGTCGCCCATCGGTAGAGTGAGAGGAGGATGTTAGCATGCATTCAGTTTGAAGATCTGACTATTATTTGATGTGGATTTTTTTTGAGAAGATTGCGTTTTTCCCAGAAATAATTCATCTGATGTACCACGGGGTGACATGTCTTGTCAAGTTGGATCAGTCAGATTGTGTTACCTGACGGATGTAACACGTTGTGACTGATTTAACCTGACATAATGCTGAATCGTAATAGGATTTGTCAGCAGGGAGGTGGATTCTTCTGCTTCTGCACTTGCTTTTAGCTTGCTTACCTGTGGGGAAAAGAACGTGCGCATTTAATCTGCCTGAGTGTCCCTTTGGCATTGCCGAGCAGGTTGTGTAGTCAATAGGTTATAATGCAATAAGTTCGTTATTGTTCTTGTTGACTACTTACCCTGCAAGGATCCTGGCTTTAAGCATGGTGGACATGACCAGAACCACCTGAGATGATGCTTTCAAGCTTCGTACCGAGAGCAGAGTTTTAGGGGAGCTGCTGATAATGTAACTCCAGCTGTTCCGTACAACTCACTTTTACATTGGGTTCATGTTGGGATATGGTGCCTGCTTCAGCGGGTTTCACAGATGCATTAAAAAATAGCATTGCAAATGTAACAGTGGCGTTTTGTGAAATAATCAGGTTTTCTTTTACATTCATAGTTTTCAATATGATGTAAACACAGGGTGCCGATGAGCAGCCGGGTGCATACTGAAGACCTCCATTACCGCCATGTTGGTACGCCTATGAAGACCAGCCTGTTGCCAATTTACTTGCCAATAAACAGCAAAAGTAAAGGTATTGTAAAAGCAAAAAAGCAGTTGCAAGTTCTAGTGCCCAAAGGAGACAGAAAAATATGTAAAAAAGTGTTTAAAATTCAATACAAAAAATAAAAAAATTATAATATAAAAAAATAAAAAAATAGTATATCTATTACTGCCACATCTGTACGAGATTGATCAATCAAATTTGCTGAGGTCTGCTTAGGACAGAAGTCCAAAAAATGGCAATATCGCAAGAGAAACGAAAGAGGGTGAGAATGATAGTATCAGTCACCTGTGGGGGTCGTGTGTGGACACGACACCTGTAAGAGCCTTGGAATCGATGCTATAGCTGGAGGAAAAATTCTTCCTGACAGCAATTCACTTTAGTCGAGAGATCGCAGTATCTTGGATACAGTTGCAAAAATGAAGACTCCTCGACGGTGTAATATGAACGTCTTTATTAACCAACGAGTTTCGGCACCAGACTGGATACATCCTGTTGAATGTCAAATCTATGTCCCTTGTGATGGAGCCATGATGTCCTGGCTGCTATCCGGTAGAGTGTTCCTGGCTGTGGTTTTGTAAAAAGTCTCTGGATCTCCTTATATAGTTCACAACTGTTGTCCTTCAAGCCATCATCCAGATGTCAAAAGGAAGGTGATGAGATTAACTCGCATTGTTTGAATATTTCATCAATCTGCATAGTTCATCTTTGTCTGTTTTGCAGGTCAACAAACTAGCTGGACTTATTCAATGGGTAATCAACATTTTGGCAAACATCTATTGTTCAATTACCCTAAGTCTTTATCTATCAAAGATATCAGTAAATGTGCTAGGCTTCGAGATTCGAGATAGATCCCAAGCATTGCCTGGTGCTGTGGTCTCCCATTCAGCTCTGGCTGAGGCGGGTGCTGCTCAGCACAGACGTTGGTCCCATCGTCTTGCTCAGGCTTCTGGTATACCCTTGGTTACTGCTGGCTCTCCAGCCAAGTCTATGGAAACCAGTAATATTCTGGTGCAGTCCTGCACTCCGGAGTCTAAGCCCAGAGATCACCTTACTGAGCATGTCCGTGATGTGGCGTCTTCTCATTGGTGGTCGGACATTAGCTGCTCTGGTGATATGGCGGCTCCAGGTTGGCCCACGGGCGATGCCATGGCCGGCTGGGCGTGCGTATTTGGGGTGGAGCCTAGGGTTTAAAAGGCTTTCAGTGGTGCACACGGGCGCACTAGTATCATTTATGTGTGGTGTTTGTGAGTGGGTATTGTACCACTCTGTTTGCATGTGATGCTCGATAAACTGAGAGTTCTTACATTGGCAGGTAAGGTTAGGACCGGGTAGCTACCCCTTGGCTTAGCATCTGTTTCCCACATGTGTGTGGTTAGCACAGTTGAGTTACGCAGCAGGTCCAACCCTCAGGCTACACCTCTCGGGGAAAGCAACAGGGCTTGGCACCTATCGTCACATGAGCTCTTCCTTTGGCTCTTCATCTGCCTCATTCTTGTGTGCGATTGACACAGTTTAGTTGCAGAGCGAGCGCAATCCACGTGCTTCCATCCCTGTGACGGTTAACAAGGTATTAGTACTCAGCAGTCTGAGTGCAGTACCTCTCAGTGAAGTAACTGAGCTAGGTACTTTGCGTTCTGTTCATACTGTGTGGAATTAACGCAGTCTGATTTAGGTTCATGCTTGCAGCTTTGTTCCGTCATTGTCCACACACAATCTGGTTGCGATTGCACTTTATTATTTACTTTTATTTAGCTCAATCCACCAACCCTAATACAATGAGCTGGCAGTAAACAACAACTCCAGAGTCACATTCACGCTCATATGAACAATAGTCTGTGTTTCTTGACCAACCAAAGAAAGACACATAAATTCAAAAGTCAACAAAGAGATAATAACGCATGTCCCTTGGCCTACTGAATTTATGTCTGGATAATTAAGATTAAATGCTGTGATGGTGTGATTTGAAATGACACCTCGTTTTGCACATGCTAAACCATATAAGGCTATAGATAGATAGATAGATAGATAGATAGATAGATAGATAGATAGATAAATAGATACTATGGCTCTAGGATGGGGCACACATAAACAAGGATGAGTTACATATATACCAGAATGGGAAACATATATACCGGGATGGGCCCAGGATGGGGGACATATGTATCAGGATGGATATATATACCAAGATGGGGGGCATAGTTATGGATGGATACATAGCAGGATGGGTGACATATCCTGGGATTGTCCCAGGATTAGAGATATATACTAGCGGTGGACTCCGCGTCTGTCAGCGGCACTTCACGATTCATCCTCCACAGTCTCTCTACCGGCCCAGCGTTCTCTTAAGGCACCACAGCCATAAGTGCCCTAAGACATTACTGTCTCCTTCCCCAAACTTCAGCATAGTACGTTACTGATGAAGGTCCGTATGATGGACCGAAACGTTTGTGTTGGGTACTACAATAAATATCTCACATAAGCATCAAGTTGAGTGCTAGGTTTTTTTCGTTAGAGATATATACCAGCATGGGGGATATATACCAGGATGGGGGACTTATATACCCAGATAGATATATACCAGGATGGGCTCAGAATAGTGGACATGTATACCAGGATAGGGGAAATATATACAAGGATGGGGCCCATATGGGGCACATATATTCCAGGATGGGTCCAGAATGCAGGACATTACTACATAATGGGGTAGGGGGCTTATAGGACAGTTATGTTGTTATAGGATTTAGAATGCTACCAGGGCCCATACATCTGACCAATATGAAGGGGGACAGGTCCAAATTTTGCATCGGGGCCCATTGGACTCTAGTTACACCGCTAGGAGGAAAAACAAAAGCATAAAAAACAAAAGCCACGTTTTGAAGGTGTTATGTGGATGCTATGTTACCCATGTAGCACAGTATATATTTCTATGGTTCTAGCCACCATGACCCTGCTCTTTTTACAGTCCATCCTGACAGTTTCAGAAAGGAAAAAGAAAAAGTTGCCTTTGTCATGGAACATTTATATTTCTTGTAGAATAAACCGGAGTTATTTTTAAAGCTGAAAGCATGGGTTACGGAGAACCAATTGCATTGAATTACTTCTACCCTTTAAGCTCTGTTCCCGTCATTCGGTCCGCTCTCTAATGAATTGTCCTGTTAAATGTTCCAGCTCATGGATCCTTTCTAAATCTCTCCTAATTTTCCGCTAATGGTTATTTACCTACACTGCCTTATCTAATGTCAGTGCCTTCACATTCTCATGCATTTCCTCGGCTTCTGGGCCACTTTCAGATACAATTTCCAGTTATTACCTATACTTCTTACTTTCAGCCATGTTACTGGAAAATGTAAGTCAGTAAAATAAAATTCAGCCCATTTAATCTCAGCTCCTAAATGTGGTCGGGTAAGAACATCCACAATATAAATGGACTGATGGGAGCATTCAATGCACTCAATGGCTTGTTACAGAGGTTAAAAACAGCAAAAACATTGTGTTGCTTTTTTGTTTCTGCCTGCGTCAAGTTCTCTGAGGACATTAAGGTTTTTTATTTAATCCAGTATTGAGCATGGAAGTGAGGTTTGTCGATTCAATTCTTGGTGAATTTTCAGTATTTTTGAGCCTGAAAATGATTTTTTTTTGCTATTTTAAAGGCTAAGATTTTCCTACAAGGACAGATAATAGTACAAAATAACAACTAAAGGAATATCCTCCAGCTCAGTCTGCTCTGCGATCAGGCTGCTGGGATCAGAAATGATGACATGATCTTCAGTCACCTGACCAATGAGGTGGTCTTCGTTTAAAAGTAACTGGAATGGGATATCCCCCTATACACAACACATGTCCTGCCTGTATGTTCTGATCTAGCCACATTCCACCTGCAGTCAATCACAGACCTCAAAGACCAGCAAGTGATCAAAGACTAGAATGCCATCACTTCAGGTTCAAGTGTAGATCCCTTGATGTCCCCTACTTCAGTCCTGTTCTTTAGTCACTAGAGACTGAAATGAGACATCAAGCAACGCAACGTCAACGATGTCCTATTACAGTCAAATAACTTCTGAGATTTCCACCAAGACTGGAAGTGATGATGTCCCCTTCTTTGCTCTCATTCTTTGGTCACCAAAGAATGCACTTCCAATCATGTACTCTACCAGTTGCCCGCCTCCGCAAGTGGTCTTCATTTAAAAGTGACTGGAATGGGATGTCACCTAAAACCCCTCCAATGGTGTCCCGATACAGGCATCTTCAACCTACAGTCAATAATAGGCCTGAATGACCAACAGATGACCAAAGAATGGAAGGCCATCCCTTCTGGTCCAAGTGGAGACCCCTTGATGTCCCTTTCTTATGTCATGTCTTCGGTCACTAGAAACTGAAATGAGACATCAATCAATTCAATGTTAACAATGTCCTATTCCAGTCAACTGGAGATCTCTGCCAAAACTGGAAGTGATGATGTTGTCTTCCTCGGTCCTATTCTTTGGTCATTGGTGACTGGAATGGGACATCAGCCATTGCATCTCCAATCATGTACTCTTCCAGTTAACTAGCCTCCGCAGTCAATCAAAAGCCTCAGCAGTCAGGCAAATTAGGAACAGAATTACATCAATTTCAGTTCCAGTGAAGACCAACTGGCATCCTCTTCTTCACTTTATACTTTGGTCACCAGAAACTGGAATGAGGCGGCATTCAATGCACCTCCAACAACGTGCAATTTCAGCCACCTCATACCTGGAAAAGTCTATGACAGGATTGAAAGTGATGATCTCACCACATTTTGTCACCTTCAATCCCGAGTGATTAGAGCAGAACGTCATCTAATGCAGACCCTAGTGGTTAAGTGATTGAATTGAAGAAAAGAATGTCACCATTTCCGGGTTCCTGTGGAAATGAGATGTCATCTACTGCTATGGTTTGTAACGAGAGGTCATTCAGTTCCCTTACAATGGTGACAGCCATTTGAAGGCTCCAGAGATCTCTGCCGAGATTGAAAGTGATGATTTCTCCTTCCAACACCTTTGATCAGAACATGATCCAATGAATCTAAAGTGATGTCCAATGCCAGACACTTGACTCCTGCAATCAATTATTGGCTTCAGTGAATGGGTGACCAGAAAGAGCAGAAAATCTACAATTCTGGTTTTAGTGGAAGAAGAGGAAAAATCATAAGGTGATCCATCTTTACTGCAAACAATCACTGAGCTCAACGACTCATGTTGCCATCATCAGTAGAACTTCTTAGCTCAATGAATGGCTGCTGCGTTGTTGGCGTGACATCAGCACTGCAAAAAAACTACAGAGAATGGGGCAATGGTGGAGAGAGAGCAGGACCCAAGAGGGTGCAACATCATCATTGTGGCACAGCACTGTCAAGATGTCATGTTGGGTCTTCTAATCAGAAATGGTGCTGGGATGCTGGTAGATAAGAAAGGTTTTGCAGGGCTCTGGTCTTGTGACACACTACAGCTATGATCGATGGACCCTGGTTTTGCTCAACTACAAGGAAATTCATAGACCTAGCTTCAGATTACTGTGAAGGGAGGGGAAGCAGTGACCTCCTTTTTGGTTGGTGGGTCCCATAATCCTGCCTCTGATGATAAGGAGTCTGCTAAAAACTATCCCTGAAAGGACAGGGAGTATGAGTCTAACAATGTATTCCACATGTCTAGCTTACGGTCACTGTGAAGGGTGGGGGAGCAGTGACATCGTGTTTTGTGATTGGTGGATCCTGTGTTATCAGCTGTGTATAGAGGTGTTAGCTGTCATTGTAATCCTGCCTCTGAAGATAATGAGCCTGCTGAAAATTTTTCCTATAAAGACAGGAAGTATGAGTCTATAAACGCCCCTGAGGCCAGTTTGAAAATTGCAATATTATTAATTTTGTTTAGTAATAAAGATTGTGATGTAGGAAAAAAAGAACATTGCCAAACATTCTTGAGAAATACATGTAACACAAAAAACCTCATCTGTTGATCACTTCGCTTTAAAGCTCCTGGGCTCCCACTCACAATCAGTAATATGGCCCCCAACCTACCACATGACATTTATTATACTGAGGTCTTTTTATTTGGCAGAAGAGCCTTTGCGTCCCCCGGGGCACCAGGGTTTGGTATCTCAGCACCCTCTTTGGGTCCTATACTGAATGTCTCCAGGTTGTGTAATTACAAGAGCTCAAGGAAAAGAAAGAAATAACAAATTCATATTTCTTTTAATGAGGTTTTCTGACGACCATGTATTGGATTTTCCTAAGAAGTCAGCCTTTTAATAAAGGTATTAAAAAATATATTCCTAATCCGAATTCCATTCAGCTCCAAAAAAAAGGGGCAAGTAAGAGCTGGTGGCATCAATTATGTAGAGTGCAGTCTGAATACATCAGAGCCTATTATAACACGGAGCAGTATGGCTACGACAAATCTATTACATATCTGAGCCATAGCGCCTGACAGCCCCGCGCGGCACGTATGTGACACGTCTGTGACACATGACATTTTGCTCTAAATATATTTTGATTTTCAGACTCAGTTTGTGCTGTTTAAATGTCACTCATGCTTAGTCTAATACCCAGAATCTCATCTTTATCTCAGCATGGATGCGCGTGCATTTAATTAATGTGGCGACGGAAGGAGCGCCGGTTTTGAAAAAAAGAAAAAATGTGGTTACATAACAATGGAGTGAAATTGGAAATGTCATATACCGCCTGCTGCAGTTCAGGATCGTATGCTATAGCTCAGCATCTAAAATGTGCAAGCGTATGGCCCAATTAATGGAAAAACAGGGCAATGACATCATAAATACCACCGATTACATCACCAAGCATCTCTTTTGTAATAAACAATCAATAGGGTCCAACATCTGGCAACGTGCCTCTAATGTCACGTCACAGTCATCTGACTCTTACCTAAGACTATGTTCTTCGTGTACTGTACGCATATATGTACACCTCTACACTGATATAAAGTTTGTTGGAATTTAATTATAACGATAGAAAATCTATATTTTATCTCAACATGACAGCAAAACTCATTGATAGACTGTAATACACTGCATAGCCACTGAGTGGCCACATACAACCCCTGGCAAAAATTATGGAATCACCGGCCTTGGAGGATGTTCATTCAGTTGTTTAATTTTGTAGAAAAAAAGCAGATCACAGACATGGCACAAAACTAAAGTCATTTCAAATGGCAACTTTCTGGCTTTAAGAAACACTTAAAGAAATCAAGAACAAAAAATGTGGTAGTCAGTAATGGTTACTTTTTTTTAACCAAGCATAGGGAAAAATTATGGAATCATTCAATTCAGAGGAAAAAATTATGGAATCATGAAAGACAAAAAAACACTCCAACACATCACTAGTATTTTGTTGCACCACCTCTGGCTTTTATTACAGCTTGCTGTCTCTGAGGCATGGACTTAATGAGTGTCAAACAGTACTCTCCATCAATCTGGCACCAACTTTCTCTGATTGCTGCTGCCAGATCAGCTTTGCAGGTTGGAGCCTTGTCATGGACCATTTTCTTCAACTTCCACCAAAAATTTTCAATTGGATCGAGGTCCGGACTATTTGCAGGCCATGACATTGACCTTATGTGACTTTTTTCAAGGAATGTTTTCACAGTTTTTGCTCTATGGCAGGATGCATTATCATCTTGAAAAATGATCTCATCATCCCCAAACATCCTTTCAATTGATGGGATAAGAAAAGTGTCCAAAATATCAACATAAACTTGTGCATTTATTGAAGATGTAATGACAGCCGTCTCCCCAGTGCCTTTACCTGACATGCAGTCCCATGTCATCAATGACTGTGAAAGTATTTGGTCCAGATTTTAGACACAGCTGACTGTGAACAACCAACATCTTTTGCAACATTGCGTGATGATTTACCCTCTTCTAAGAGTTTGATAATCCTCTCCTTTGTTTCAATTGACATCTCTCGTGTTGGAGCCATGATTCATGTCAGTCCACTTGGTGCAACAGTTCTCCAAGGTGTGATCACTCCTTTTAAGATTCAGACTAACGAGCAGATATAATTTGATGCAGGTGTTATTTTTGGGTATGAAAATGTACAGGGTCATTCCATCATGTTTTCCTCAGAATTGAGTGATTCCATGATTTTTCTCCTATGCTTGGTAAAAAAAAAAAGTAACCATTACTGACTAACACATATTTTGTTCTTGGTTTCTTTCAGTGTTTCTTAAGGCCATAAAGTTGCCATTTGAAATGACTGTAGTTTTGTGCCATGTCTGTGACCTGCTTTTTTTCTACGAAACTAAACAACTGAATGAACATCCTCCAAGGCTGGGGATTCCATAATTTTTTTGCCAGGGGTTGTATAAACATATTTAGCATAAGCAACTCCCCACAGAGTATCTCAAAATTATGATTTTTTTTTTTAAATCTGAAAGTTTTGCACCACTTATCTGGACATATAAATATCATCAAAGGATAGATAGATAGATTAATAGATAGATAAATAGGTGATAGATAATAGATAGCTGGATAGATAGATAATAGATACATACATAGATACATTTCTGCTCAAAAGTTTACATACCCCGGCAGAATTTTTGCTTTCTTGGTCATTTTTTTAGAGAATATGAATGATAACATCAAAACTTTTTCTCCACTCATAGTTAGTGGTTGGGTGAAGCCATTTATTGTCAAACTACTGTGTTTTCTCTTTTTAAATCATAATGTCAACCCAAAAAATCCAAATGACCCTGATCAAAAGTTCACATACCCTGGTGATTTTGGCCTGATAACATGCACAGAAGTTGACACAAATGGGTTTGAATGGCAGACGCCGAAACGCGCGTCGGGGTGGGCCCATCCAAGGGACATCACTGCTTGCACCAGATATTTATCAGAGGAATTTTTGTTTATTATTTACAGTGGCACATTCTTTGTCTTACCATGTCACTTGACTAAGATTATAGGTAGCTGTGTTCATTTTGTCTATTACCAAACCTTTGGCACATGCACTTTATTCCTTTATGCCAAATTCCTATACCAGCACATTGTCACTTCTGTTGATTGCATTGTATCATCTACACACAGCAGTATATTCATGCTATTCTGCCATTTATTATAATACAGCACATAGGCACTTTATCTTTCACTTGAATTTTAACAATTTTACTGATCAGTGTTTGTTTATTTATTTTGCAATCCCCTTTTGTCCCTTGTGGTGTGTCCCTTTCTTCCTGATATATCTCCCACCTCACCTTTTGTTGTATACCTCAATATAAATTTCTTATACCAAAATCATTGGACTTCTTTTCGGTGTTTTTGTTGTTTTTCTGACAATAAATCATTATGCCTTGCCCCTCGCAGAAACTGACTATTGCCTCCCATCTCCTGGGGAACCCATTTACATTTTCCTTGGCATCTTTTATATGCTAAGTCTCTGAGCCGGGAAGTCTCAAAGTTGCCCTAGGACTCCTCCAGGTCAGAGACATGGGCTTCAGGGGATGCTTCCTAATCCTCCTTTCTAGTCAGTACAGCAAAAGACAATTCTTCTGTTAGCATATCCAACTCCTGGTAGCATACAGGACTACTGGGTCCTACATCTTTAGCCCATAAGTCCCAGAACAAAGGAAAGTCACATCCAATAACAATATCATGAAATAAGTCTTTGACCACTCCCACTTGGTGGGACATGACACCGCAGTCTATGCATATGTTGACCTGGGCAACAGGAAATTTTTGGATGTCTCCGTGCATACACCTAATGTCCATCACCTTCTTGTGGACTGGCACATGTGGGAGTTTGGTCTGTGCCAGGGTCACTTGCACCCCATTAAACCAATACCTGGCACACCTGGGGTCCCTTGCCAGGATGATGAATAGTCCTACGGGCAAGGTAGGCAACGTAGGAGCAGCGTTGGCTTACGCCGCAATCTACTGGCTCTAAGGTCAGGGGACAGTTGGCTGATATATGCCCCGAGATACGAGTAATCAAACAGCTAATTTTATGAGATGTGCTCCTTGAACATGGTTCTGAACCCTCCTGGAACCTATGGTGCCCATCAGAGGTGATCTTGGGCCCCTTCTTTTGGACTCAGACTCGCTTGACAACTCAGAGAGTTCTCCATAGCTGAGTATCCTTCTACCAGGCCCACTAGGTCATCTGCGTTCTTGGGATATCACTGGTCAACACCACTTTGCACTGGTTTCGGTGGTGAATAGATAAACCGGCATATCACCCTCTCCTCCATCTGTGCTGGGGAACAGGTCTTGGGTTGCAGCCATTTTTGGACGAGTTGTAACAGGTATAACATCTGGGACTGGGGAAGCTTGTTCCTTTGTAGCGCCAGAGGTGCACCCAATTTTTGCCTTCATCCTCTCGTACTCCTTGGCATCCTGCAGGGCAAGGTCATAATATTCTTTCTGCATTTCCAATGTAAGGTATGTAGCTAGGACCTCTGTCTATTTCTCTAGGGGCAGTTCCTCTTTGTCTGCCACCGTCCCAAACATATTCAGGAAAGCCTCAATATCACCCTTCTGAATAATCTTCTGTAAGGCCTCCTGCACCATTCACCTCACCCAGATACCTTCACTTTGGCTGGCGGGTGGGTGATTCCATCTCCCTGGCCAAGACAGTTTCTGCCAGGAGAGCCATCTGCTGCTGAAACCGTTGGTGTTGCAGAAGCTGCTGCTTTAACTCTTGCTGCTTTCGATACTGCTAGATCAGGAGTTTGTTGGTTTCCTGTTGAGTCTGCTGCTGCTGCACCTAGACTAATTGCTTAAGAAGCTCCTCCATGCTTTTGGACTGTGTTTGCAATGCTGTAGCTGCGTTTACCCAGTAGATTCAATCTTTACACTGCAATCACCTGTGCTCTCTGGGACTTCACACTCCAGTTGTAGGGATTTACTTACTCTGGTAGGCATTAGGTCTTGGGTAGCATTCACACAGGCAATGCAGTTTGGGTCCAACACTTGCAGTTTTTATTGCTTTCCAAGGGTTGCACAGCACCAAAACAAACTCATAAACCTATATATCTGGCCTTGTCCAGGAACTAACGAAAGCGTACAGACCCTGACTACTTCAGACACCACTGTGATAGCCCCAGCTTGG